>NC_134716.1:42110000-43342500 GCF_049634645.1 Pelodiscus sinensis
AGTATTTACTCAAACTGACAAATAATTTTCCATCTGTCCGTTTTGTGTCCACTTTCTGAAAGCATTCAAGAAAATGAGCTGTACCCCCATGGATGCTTGTGGAAAGTGAATTTCAAGCTGGCCTGGCTGTGTATTTGCAGGTATATTTCATACAGGCTGACATGCTGCTTGAGGCAGGAAGAAGAGCTTGGTTCCTAAAACTCCTTGCCTTAGCACACAAAGTTTTAGACAAACCAGAATAAATTCAGCCCACAACTTCCCTACTTAAGCCTAAGCACCTTTGCAGATATTTGTGACTGTGATGATAATTTTTAGACTTCACATCCAGTTAATAACTCTTATAGGTTAGCCTAAGTTGTCCAGGAGTGAAGCCAAGTCTGTATGGCCCAACAGATAAAAGATTTCTAAAATTCACTAATTGTTCTTCTCTACTCCCTGTTCTGTAATCTTTGTCTTCGGAAGAGAAATAACATATGCATTCTCTAATTGGACTCTAACATGTCCAATATCTCAACACAAAATGCCTTGGTGAGAATACGAATCATGCTAGATACCATAGGTCTCTCCCTGGGGTTAAATTCATTAGTTCAAAGCTCCTGTGGCTTCTTCAAAGTTTTCTTAATACAGCAGTTTCAGTCTTTCAGATAAAAAATAATGGTGTGGACCAAATTCTATCACTGTTTACCCTAAGTTGTACATCCAGAGTAATTCTATAGAAATCGAGACCTGAGTAACTGAAAATGGAATTGTATACCATAAATAAAGGCTACATTTGTTGAGCAAGTTATTTGTTGTGGCTATTTGTTCACCTCCACTCATGTGTATACTCTTGCAAAGCCTTCAGCCTCTAGAAGGCAAGACCAGGACACACAGAAATGGATCAAATTATTTTTTTCCTTCTTGTATCAGGTACCTGTTTACTGATATATACCCACAACTTGCATGCCAACACATTTAGATGCGTAAGAATTCATGGTGAGATTTTTCAGAAGTGCCTAAGTGAATTAAGGTCATAGGTCCCATTGAAAGTCACTAAAATGTGATACCAAAAACATTTTTAAAAGTTTAGAATGACCTCATAAATCCAGGGTATTGAAGGGATAAGGAAAGATGCCTCTCCTTCTTCAGAACAACTCAGTCTCTCTTCTTCTCCGCTGGTGGTATGTAACAATCTAGTCCCCTGTGGGCTGTAATCATTTGGTTTAATTTTAGTTGTTAGCTATAGTGCCCGAATGTTGGATAGTGCTGGTTGCCTGTGCTACAGAACAGATGAGACAAAATGATATGGTGGTCCCATCTGACCTTAAACTCTCTGACTGCCAATTGATTATGCTAGTAAACTACTTAATGTTGACTTCTGTGCTACAAATAATTTGTGTTTCAGTTGCCATTTTTAAACAATACAAGCAGAATGTGTGTTAGCCTTAGAATATAAGTACACAGATGAAATTCCAGGAGAATGAACATTAAATTATGTATAAAATCTGAATAGTAGCCATTAAGTAATAAAGGGACTTTACTCAGATATCTGTTGGAAAAACAACATGGCAGGACACAGACTGTCCACCAAGCACTGGGAATGTGCTGGAGAACAACTTTTTGTTTCAGAATGTTGAGGAAGTAACAAGAGGGTAGCTATATTCTGACCATTTTCAGGAACAGAGAGGGAGAAACTAGTTGATAATCTGAAGTTGGAAAACACCTCAGGTGAAAATGACCACGAACTGCCAGAGACCATGAATCTAGGGATAGAAGCAGCAGAATAGACGATGAACTTCAACAAATTCAGAGAACCAGTAAGTGTGGTCCCATGAGAAGGAAATCTTAGGAAAATGGGAATTCAGGATAGCTGGAAATGTCTAAAAGAGAGAGTACTAAAGTCACAATATAGTAAACTATTCCAATTCAGAGAAAAGATACGAAGAGTTGAAAGTGACCTATGTGGCTACACCAGGAACTATTTAAGGATCTAAAACTCACAAAAAAACAAGGAAAAAATGCTAAGAATAGCATAAGCATGTAGGGACAAAACCAGAAAGGCTAAGGCACAAAATGTCTTCCAGCAAGAGACATAAAAGGAAATAAGAAGTTTTATAAATACATTAGAAGTAATCGCATGATAAGGAAATGTATAGGCTGAAGCATTTTGTGCCTTTTAAACTTCAGTCTTCGTTTAAAAGATTAATTGTGACCAGATGCTTAACATAATTAATATTAATAACAAGGGGAAAGGCTCTCAGGCCGGAATAGGGAAAGAACAAATTAGAGAAAATTAAGATAAGTTGAATGTCTTTAAATCAGCAGGATCTGATGAAATTCACCCTAGAGTACTTAAAGAACCAGCCAAAGCAGTCTCTGAACCATTAGCAATTATCTTCGAGAATATGTGAAATCCCAGAGGACCAAAGACGGACAAATATAGTATCTGTCTTTTAAAAGAGCGGGAAGAAAGAGGACTTGGAGAATTTTAGACCAGTCAGCCTAATTTTGATACCTGGAAAGATAATGGAATAAATTATTACATAATCAGTTTGTTCAAACATGGATAATAGGATAGCAAAGTAATAGCCAAAACGTATCTTTCAAGAAAAAATCATGCCAAACCAATCTAATTTCCTTCTTTGATATAATGTTTCTTGATTTTAGTAATGCTTTGACATTGTCTCACGTGATGTTCTCATAAGCAAACAAAGAAATATGGTATTGATGAAATTACTATAAGGTGGGTGCATAGCTGGTTGAAAGTCCACCCTCAAAGATTAGTTATCAATGGTCTATTGTCAAACTGGAAGGACAGATCAAGCAGAGTCCTGCAGGGGTCTGTCTTGAATTTGAATTTGGTACTAATCAATATTTTCATCATCAACTTGGATGATAGAATGGAGAGTATTCTTAGAAAATGTCATGATAACATGATGCTGGGAATGTTTGCATACATTTCCAAGGAATGGAATCCAGAATGATTTTGATTGGAAAATTGATCTGAAATCAGTAAAATGAAATTCAATACACACAATGAAAAATTCTACTGACAGGAAGGAAAATCAAATGCACAAATAAAAAATGGGAATGACTGGGTAGTCAGCAATGCTGCAGAAATGGATTTGGAATTTATAGTAGATCATATATTGACTATAAGGCCAGAATGCAATATTGTGGCAAAAAATGCAATGTCATTCTGACATACATACCATATTCCTAATAATTTAAGCCACAGAAGTTAATTGTGCATCTGTAGTTGGAATTTGGTGAGGCCTCAGATGGAGTACTCTGTCTAGTTTGGGGCATTACACATTACAAAAAATGTGAACAAAGTGTACAAAGTCCATAGAAGAGCAACAAAAATGATGAGGCATGGAAAACGTAACCTGTGAGGAAACATTGAAGAGATTAGGTATAATTAGCCTACAGAAGAGAAGTCTAAAGAGGGTTGTAGCAGTCTTCACTTATGTAAAAGGTTGGTACAATGAGAATAATGATCAGTTTTTCTCCACATTTACTAAGGATATTACAAAAAGTAATCTTAGTTTGCAGCAAAGGAGACTGGATATTAGGATAAACTTTCTAACTATAATTAACTATAGTCAGTTATAGTTAAGCACTGGAAGAGGTTATGTAAAGAAATCCTGTAGAATCCCCTTTGCTGAAGGTTTAAAGAAGTGTTTAGACAAACACCTGTTTAGGTGGTTTAGCTGGTTTAAACTTTAGATCTACTTAATCTTACCTTAGTATGGTGGAATGCATGAGATCAGTGTTTCTCAATGACCAGTCTGAGGACCAGTGCCAGTCTCTGAGATCCCCCTGACATAGTGTAGGAAAGCAGCAAACCAGACCCTGGTATCAAAATGTCTGAGACACACTTGACTAGATGCCCTCAGGAGGTCCTTTCTAACTCTACATTTCAATGATTAAAAAAATTTCTGAAAGGTTTTAATGCAATTCATTGTAAACAGCTGTGGCTTGATTTTTGTAGTTTTTATCATACCTAGTGCAATATGGAGATGTATGATTTGAGATGACATTAAGTCCCATCTTTTCTCAGGATGTACATTGTGAAAAAAATACAAGCCGAAAACATAAGAACATAAGAATGGCTATACTGGGTCAGACCAAAGGTCCACCTATCCCAGTATTCTGTATTCTGACAGTGGCCAATGCCAGATGCCCCAGAGTGATTCCTCTCCTGCCATCCATTTCCAGCCCCTGAGAAACAGAGGCTAGGAACACCATTCTTACCCATCCCAGCTAATAAGTATTGATGGACCTATCCTCTATAAATTTATCTAGTTCTTTTTTGAACCCTGGTAAAGTCCTGATCTTCACAACATCCTCTGGCAAGGAGTTCCATAGGCTGACTGTGCACTGGTGAAGAAAAACTTCCTTTTGCTTGTTTTAAACCTGCTACCTATTAATTTCATTTGGTGACCCCTAGTTCTTATGTTATCATGGCTTGACTTCGTGAACGAAGATTTAGGAAGGGGTTTGTCCATGTCTGATGCAAGCTCGCTGGTGACTGACAAGTCCAATGTGGGACAGGCAGATTCGGCCACAGTGGCAGCAAGGGAAATTCTGTTCTGAGTTTAGTGCTGCGGTGTCATGATTCTTCCTCCATGTCCTTTTGTCCTCAAGACCAGCCCTCCATGTATTCTTGAAGGAGGAGACAGCCTGGTGAATGGTGCGTCTCCAGGCCTCTCGTTCCGAGGCTAAAGCAGACCAATGGCGGTGGTCAATATGACAGATGCCAAGGGATTTTTTCAGAGAGTCCTTGTACCTCTTCTTCGGTGCTCCTCTGTAGCGGTGGCCAGTGGTGAGATCACCATACAGCACAATCTTGGGCAGGCGATGATCCTCCATCCTGGAGATGTGCCCTGCCCAGCGCAGCTGTGTCTCCAATAGGATGGCCTCGATGCTGGTAACCTCCGCCTGTTCGAGGACTTCAATGTTGGTGATGAAGTCATTCCAGTGAATGTTAAGGATGGGCGGAGGCAGCGTTGATGGAAGCGCTCAAGGAGACGCAGATGATGCCGGTAGGTGACCCACGACTCGGAACCATACAAGAGGGTACTCAGTACAACGGCTCTGTACACACCAATCTCCGTGCCTTTCTTCAAATGCTTGTTGTTCCAGACTCTTTTATACAGCCTACCGAATGCACAGTTTGCCTTTGCCAGTCTGTTATCAATCTCTTTATCAACCACGGCGTCCAAGGAGATGATACACCCCAAGTAGCTGAACTGATGAACTGTCTTCAGCTCTGACTCGCCAATGGTGATGCAGGGACAGCAGTAATCTTCCCGAGGTGCAGGCTGATAGAGAACTTCCGTTTTCTTCAAGCTGACTTTTAGTCCGAAGAGTTCAGCAGCCTCTGCAAAGCAGGATGTTATGCGCTGCAGTGCTGTCACCGTGTGAGAAGCAAGGGCAGCATCGTCAGCGAAGAGTAATTCTCAGATGAGTTGCCGCACTGTCTTAGTATGGGCCTTTAGTCGCCTCAGGTTGAACAGACTGCCATCAGTACGGTATCGGATATAGACACTGTCTTCATCATCAAGTTCTACTGCGGCTCTTTGGAGCATCATACTGAAGAAGATCGTGAAGAGAGTCGGCGCGAGGACGCAGCCTTGTTTTACACCGTTGCGTATTGAGAAGGGTTCTGAGAGGTCAGTGCCATGTCTGACTTGGCCACGCTGGTCTTCATGTAGCTGGATGATCATGCTGAGGAATTTTGGGGGACACCCTAGTCGCTCCATGATTAGCCACAAACTTTTTCTGCTCACAGTGTCGAACGCTTTGGTAAGGTCGACAAAAGTCATGTACAATCCCTTGTTCTGTTCCCTATATTTCTCTTGTAGCTGTCTAAGAACGAATACCATATCGATGGTGCTCTTATTAGCTCTGAAGCCACACTGGCTCTCTGGAAGGAGTTCTTCTACAATGGTGGGCACCAATTTGCTGAGAAGTACTCTTACAAGAATTTTCCCCCGACAGAGAGCAGAGTTATCCCCTGGTAGTTGGAACAGTCTGACTTATTCCCCTTGTTTTTGTACAGAGTGACGATGACTGAGTCACGGAGGTCCTGTGGTAGTTTGCCTTGTTCCCAGCAACAGACAAAGAGCTCGTGGAGTTTGGCGTGCAGCGCTGGGCCCCCATGCTTCCAAACCTCTGGTGGAATTCCATCGACTCCTGCTGCCTTGCCACTTTTCAGCTGTTTAATGGCCTTGACAGTCTCCTCTAGAGTAGGAATCTCATCCAGGTCTATTTTCTCTGGTAGTTGTGGAATACGATGGATTGCTGAGTGTTGGACCATGTGATTGGCGCTAAAGAGAGTCTGGAAATGTTCCTACCACTGGTTCAGGACAGACATCTTGTCTGTGAGGAGCACTTGGCCATCTGCAGAGCGCAAGAAACTCTTGATGTAATGCAAAGGGCCTTACACCGCCTTCAGGGCTTCATAAAACCCTCTGTAATCACCGGTATCTGCGCAAAGCTGAGTTTTCTCTGCAAGTTTGGTCCACCATTCATTTTGAATCTCCCGAAGCTTGCACTGGAGATTGCTACATACAAGGTGGAAGGCTGCCTTCTTATCAGGACAGGACGGCTGAGCAAGATGCACTTGATGGGCGGATCTCTTCTTCGTCAGCAATTCTTGAATTTCCTGATTGTTTTCATCAAACCAGTCTTTGTTCATCTTAGAGGAAAACCCTAGGACATCTTCAGAGGTCTGCAAGATGGTGGTTTTGCGGTGTTTCCAAAGAGCTTCTGAAGAGGGGTTTGTGGGACAGCTGGGATCCTCAATTGATTGGAGTTTACCAACATGGAACTTCTTCCTTGGGGCGCTTCCCCTCTTTGGTTTGGCTTTGAAATGGAGATGGAGTTTACAGTGCACAAGGCAATGGTCCGTATGACACTCCGCGCTGGGCATTACTCGGGTGAGTAAAACATCTCAAAGATCTCTCTGGAGCACCAAGATATAGTCTATGAGATGCCAACACTTAGACCGAGGGTGCATCCAGGTTGTCTTCAGGCTGTCTTTCTGTTGGAACATGGTGTGGGTGATAGCAAGTTGCTGCTCCACACAGAATTCTAACAGGAGGTGCCCATTGTCATTACAGTTTCTGTCACCGTTCTTGCCAAGCACTCCTTTCCAGGCTTTTGAATCTTTACCTACTTGGGCACTGAAGTCACCAAGGATGATGACCTTGTCATCTACGGAAGCGTTCTGGATGAGGTTGCGCAGATCACTATAGAACTTGTCCTTTTCTGCTGGATCCGTTTGAAGAGTTGGGGCATACATGCTGAACAGTGTGGCATGCTGCTTGTTTCTAAACGGGAGGCACATGGAGATAATGCGATTTGAGTGGCCTGTTGGCAAGTTTGGATGCAATGGAGTTTCTGACCATAAAGCCAACGCCAGAAAGGCATTTATCAGACTCTGGCTTGCCTGACCAGTAGAGGATGTAACCTGCACCATGTTCTTGAAGGCTGCCTTCCTTGGAGAGGCGGACTTCACTAAGAGCAGCGATGTCGACATTCAGTCTTGAAAGTTCGTGGGCAACTAGAGCGGACCGCCGTTCTGAGCGATCACTATCTGCTGTATCAATCATGGTTCTAATGTTCCAGCAAGCAAGCTTTAGTCCTGTCACACCTTGTGAGGCAGGTGTGTACCTTATCTTTCTCTTTGTAGTTCAACCACTTTTGAAGATGCCCATCGACCGTGGCTAGCCAACTGGGAGAAATGGAAATGAGCTTTGGTTGGGCCACCTTTTCTAGGCCCCTCTCGATCTGGAGCAAGCAGTGCTACCCCTAGAGAAGGCTGCTTGATCGTTCAGGATACTGCCGAATGATGTCGTCGTTTCCGGGGTCAATATCAGACGACCCTTACATCTGAACCGCCTGCAGGCAAGATCGGAACTGCGGCTTCCAGTGTCATCTTCCACCTGCCGTTTCGCCCCTTTCCCATCGCTGCAGGGCTTGATGATGGTGTTGTTGTCACTTGTAGACATGGGCGTGCCCTTCGAACCTGCGCAATGGAGTTTTTAGGTGGAGTGCAGTGTGCGCAATACTGGTCCCACCCTTTACACCTGGGGTTCATCTGCCATGGCCTAGCAAGCAGGGACAATGACAGTGAGGTCCCCGGGTCATAGGTGTTATATCAGAGTGTCCTTCTCCTAGATGAGTGGCCTGACAGGGCTAACGAGCTCCATCTGCCCGGGTTTGAAATCAAAGTTTTCCTTCTCTTAAGCTGGCTGCCAACCAAGGCTAATGAGCCCAGCCTGCCCAGTTATGTTATAGGAATAAGTAAATAACTTTTCTTTATTCACTTTCTCCATACCTGTCTTGATTGTATAGACCTCTCTCATATCCACTCTTAGTCTCATCTTTTCTAAGATGAAAAGTCCCAATCTTTTAAATCTCTCTTCATTTGGCACCCATTCCAATCCCCTAATAATTTTTGTTCCCCTTTTCTGAACTTTTTCCAATGCTAATATACTTTTTTGAGATGAGGCGACCACATCTATATTCAGTATTTAAGATGTGTTCGTACCTTGGATTTATATAAAGGTAATAAGATATTCTCTGTCTTATTTTTCTATACCTTTTCTAATGATTCCTAACATTCTGTTTGCTTTTTTGACTGCTGCTGCAGACTGAGTGGGTGTTTCCTGAGAACTATCCACAGTGACTCCAAGATCTCTCTCGAGTGGTTATAGCTAAATTAATCCCTGGCAATTTGTATGTATAGTTGGGATTATTTTTTCCAGTGTGCATTACTTTGCATTTATCAACATTAATATTCATTTGCCATTTTGTTGCTCAATCACCTCGTATTGTGAGATCCGTATGAAGCTCTTCACAGTCTGCTTTGGTCTTAATTATCTTGAGCAGTTTAGTATCATCTGCAAATTTTGCAACCTCACTGTTTACTCCTTTCTCCAGATCATTTATAAATATGCAGAATAGGATTAGTCCCAGTATGGACCCTAAGGGGACACAACTAGTTACTTCTCTTCATTCTGAAAATGTACCATTTATTCCTGCTCTTTATTTCCTGTCTTTTAACCAGTTATCAGTCCATGAGAGGACCTTCCCTCTTATCCCATGACAACTTATTTTATATAAGAGCCTTTGGTGAGGGAAAGGTTTTCTGGAAATCAAAGTACGGTATATCCACTGGATCCCCCTTGTCCACATGTTTGTTGATCCTCTCAGAGATCTCTAGCAGATTAGTAAAACGCAATTTCCAGAATAAATGTTGATGTTCCCCCAACAAATTATGTTAATCTATGTGTCTGACAATTCTATTCTTTACTATAGGTTCAACTAATTTACCTGGTACTGACGTTAGACTTACCGGTCTGTAGTTGTAGGATCACCTCTAGAGATCTTTTTAAATATTAGCATCACATTAGCTATCTTCCAGACATTAGGCACAGAAGCTGATTTAAAGGATAGGTTACAAACCATAGTTAATGGTTCTGCAATTTCACATTTGAGTTCTTTTAGAACTCTTGGGTGAATACCATCTGGTCCCGGTGACTTGTTATTGTTAAATTTATCAAGTTGTTCCAAAACCTCCTCTAATGACACCTCCATCTGGGACAATTCCTCAGATTTGTCACCTAAAAAGAATGGCTCAGGTTTGGGAATCTCCCTAACATTCTGAGCCATGAAGGCCAAAGCAAAGAATTTATTTAGTTTCTTTGCAGTGACCTTATCGTCTTTGAGTGCTCCTTTAGCATCTCAATCAAACAATGGCCCCACCGGTTGTTTAGCCGGCTTCCTGCTTCTGATATACTTAAAAAACACTTTGCTATTATTTTTTGGCTAGCTGTTCTTCAAACTCCTTTTTGGCTTTCCTTATTGTATTTTTACACTTAATTTTACAGAGATTATGTTCCTTTCTATTTTCCTCAGTAGGATTTAACTTTCATTTTTAAACAATGCCTTTTTATCTCTCACTGCTTCTTTTACTTGGTTGTTAAACCACAGTTGCACTTTCTTGGTGCTCTTACTGTGAGTTTAATTTGGGGTATACATTTAAGTTGAGCCTTTATTATGGTGTCTTTGAAAAGTTTCCATGCAGCTTGCAGGGATTTTACTTTTGGCACTGTACCTTTTAATTTCTGTTTAACTAACCTCCTCATTTTTTTGCAGTCCCTTTCTGAAATTAAATGCCACAGTGTTGGGCTGCTGAGGTGTTTTTCCCACCACAAGGATATTAAATTTTATTACATTATGGTCACTATTTCCAAGCGGTCAAGTTTATATTTACCTCTTAGACCAGACCCTGCACTCCACTTAGGAGTAAATCAAGAATTGCTCTCTTCTTGTGAGTTCCAGAACCAGCTGTTGCAAGATGCAGTCATTAAGGTGTCAAGCTGTATGGGGAAGTGCAAAGTCTCTTGTATACTTGCATGCTCTAAGATACTCAGATATTGTATTGGTGCATGACTAAGTAATGCTCAGAAACAAATATTTCCCACAAGAAAGGAGAAGAAAGATCTCTTCTATACTTTCAGTTATGATTTCAATTCCATTCCCCAACTGGCCCTTCCCTTCTGTGTCCAGGGTATAGCTGATTTCTTCAATTCAAAATTGACATAATCTGACAAGAATTCTCACTCTTCCCTGCTCCACACTTAATTTTTGCCTCTCTTCATTTTTGGCTCTATTTTCTATTTTCTGCTTCTAACACTTCAGCCTGTACCCTGGAGCCCCCTCCTCCTTACTTTCTATCACCCTGCCTGTCTAATTCCTCACTCCTTCTGTATTTTAACTGCTCTCAATGCTGGTTTATTTTCCTCTGCGTCAAAACAGACATTCTCCTCATCTTGAAGAAATTTCCCTCTTTAACTACCACTCTGTATCCTTTCTCCCTTTTGTCTCCAAAATCCTGGAGTGAAGGGTTAACTCTCACTGCCTTCATTTCCTCTCCTCCTAATCTCTTGCTGATACTCTCCAATCTGGTTTCTGCCCTTTCCCCTCCATCCTAGACACTAATGACCTCTTTCAAGCTAAATGTAAGGAGTGCTTCCCTAGTCTCATCATTCTTAACTGGTCTACAGCTCCTAATATTGTTGATCACTCTCTCTTCCTACCTCTCCCTTGGTTTCTACAGCGTTGTTTTATTTTATCTTCTACTTTTTTGACCATTCTTTCAAAATTCAAAATCTCCTTTAATAGTCAACCTCTTCTCCTATCTGGTAGTGTCCCTCAAAGTTCTGTTATTAATCCCCTATTCATCTCAGTACGCCTTTGCATTTACCTCTTCCCATTGTCATCAACTATGCCATCTCTGCTTCAATCTAACTCATTATTCCTTCCCCCCTTTGGCCAGTTTCACAATTCCATCTGCCTCTCTATGGCACATCTTGGATTTCTAGATGCCATTTCAAAATTATTTTCTCCAGAACAGAACCTCTCACCTTTCTTTTTGATCCCTCTCCTTTTCTGTCTCTATTTGACAACCTTTCTATCCTTTCTGTTTCCAAGCCTGTAAAACTATTCAATTCTTACTATCTCTTTGCCCCCACTTCTCTCCCATCCAGTCCAGGGGTAAAATGTTTTGCTTCTTTCTCCTTGTCAACAAAATCTGCCTCACCTCTCTCTCCAACCCTTAGCCATTCATTGGCCATCTCACTTCCTCAAATATGGGCTCCCAAACTCACTTTCTCTTCCTTTAGCCTATCCATAGTATCACTACCACAACTGTCTTTCTTTGCTAACATTCCAGCACCATCCCCTTCACCAGCACATTATTTGGTTTCCTGTCCCTTACCAGATCACATTTAATCACCCTTTCCGCACCTTCTATCAAGTCTTAGTTAATCCTGCCCCCGGAACATCTCTATTCTTGTTTGTCCTTATGTCTTTCTCTCTCTATGTAGTGTATTAATGATATTTAGCATTATACCATGATAAGTGTTCATACAATATATTTGATATAATATATATAACGAAGAACTCTACCAGCTATGTAGAATAACATTCACTGGACTCATTAGAAAGTCACAGAAAGAACTTTAATGTTTTGTCAAAAATATCTCAACTTTTTTTAGGCACGAGGTGTCACTTGCCTTAAGTATCTAAATCATTTCTCCTTACTGGCTGTTTATACCCTTCAGTTCCATTCAGTCTAAAAGGGGTTTGGAGGTAACTCTCCAAAATATTAGCTGAAAGCTTCCTCAGAAAGCAAATCTTTCCCACATCCTTCCCTGCAGTTCCTCTTTAAGAGGTGTCAGCATGGCTGAAAGAATGAAGTGGCTCCACATTGTTTGCCTGAACTATTATGTGCTTAACATTTCCATAACAAAAGTGCCACTCGACTTCTCTCCGATTAATGCAGCTCGAGGGCTCTTGTCCTCCTTTAATAAAACATTGTTGAAATCATTTATTTAGGGCCCCTGGTTACTACAGGGAGAATGACCATCTTTGTGCCAAAATATAGTGTATACAGTCCACTATTTTGTAGTAGATCATTCTGTTATTTAAGAAATTGATTAAATGGATGCCTTAGAAAGTATTTATGCTAATAGCGCATTACTTATGTCATTCAGACAGTCAATGTGAGTCTTTTCAATTGTCTACTACAGCCAATGCCTCAAGTCAAATACAGTAACTTTCGACTTTGCCGCTTACAGATCATTTAGATTTCTAGCTGTTTATTCCTTTAAACAGACTTGAAATCTTGCATAGGTGTCCTGATCTTCCCATTTGGAAATGTTTTGTATGGTGAGTCTACCTACTTGTATTTGCGTGTGTATTCTATACCCCGCAGCAGGGCATCCTGTGATATTAGTATGGTATGCTGGGCCAAAATGATATAGATCTGAATCTCTTTTAGCAGCACTGAAGAGGCAGGTCCTACAAGTCAGCTGAGCATGTTCTCCATGATTCAAGCTGACACTACGGTTATATGTTCCAAGTTTCTTCTTGTAAATCTTGGCTTCTTTACAATTTCCTCTCCCCCGCCCAACTCAAAAAACAATGAGACGAATATTGTTTTAATATCCAACAACCATGCATTGCATAGACATAGGTCATTTCTTATTCTATGTGTATTTAGTTTTTGCATACTCTTACCACCCATGTAGTACACATTTGTTATACATAGGTGTAGGCAATGATCAGATGCTACCTACAAGGTAGGGTACATTATAACTATAACTTTGCATGCTTTTTAATGTGAGTGTAAAAAAAACCCTCCTCTATCCCAAACCAGTGATTTCAAGTTGTTATTATAAAGCTTATTTTCATCATAATTATTTGCCAAGGTACCTATGCCTGCCTGCATACACTGGTATATATTGTTTAAAATAAACAAGAGACCTTATGTTATGGCTATTGTGATTGTGTACAAAAGCTGTGCTGTGAGCCTGGGTGACCAGTGAAGCTTGAATCTGCCTCTATTTACTGTATGGTCACTGTCAGTTCAATGAACTGCCTCCTTGTTCTCTACTATTGTCCTACACTCCCTTAAACATTTGTCACTGGAGTGCCTCCAAAGACAAATAAACTGTCACCCAGAATTTGAACCTGGTAACTGGGAATAAAAAGGGGACCGAAGCCTTAGGATTATTTCACATGAGGTGGGAAAGAGTTCCTTCTCTCCCTGGAAAAGATTGCTAGGAATGGACCAATGCAAGGCTCATTTTCAAAAATCTGGAAGACCAGGACCTCCTTTCGTATGGAAAATTCCCTCAGTCAGAGAACCTGAAGTGCTTTCTTGTTCTAGAGATGCCTACAGCATTCCCCTGGGAAATCTGAAAACTTCCTACCTTCACTGTGTTTGAATTTCAAATATGACAGATGTCCATTCCTGTATAATCACATAGCATGAGGATACAGGCCAATACTCGGTGTATCTGAGCCACTTTGGACAGAGCATTTGCTCTGAAAACCTACTTTATTTTTATTACTTTTCATAAGGTGAAGTTCACAGGATACAGCGCCTATGACTCTGCTTCGTGTACTATTTAAATTAAAACGAGCCACCTATCAATGTACACTTTCTACAGGGAAGGAAGCATAAAGACTCGTGTCCTCCCTCCCCAGTGGTGCTCAGTGTTGATTTATTCCAGGCAGATGCTTTTGACAGGGGCCTGTAAAATCAAGTCTTGGGTTTATTGTAGCAGTTAATTATCAGTCCTTTTCTAGTGCTAATGCCTTTACTCCTTGCTGAGGAAAAACAGGGACCTTTACTGGGATTTTTTTTTTCAGTTAAAACGAGTCAAAATGTTCTGCATAGACAAGGAAAGTTGAAAAACTGAAAATATATTTGAAAATATTCCTTAAAGGATTGGAGAGAATATTTTCATCCCTACAGTATTGCAAACTCAGCATTTTGCAAAGAAAGCTGATTCCCTTTACAAGTTTCTCCCAACTGCTCTTTGTTCTCTTCCTAAAGAAACAACGTTTTCAGCTTTGTTTTAACAATAAGTTTACTCAACCGTTCAGGTGACTTTAAAAAAACCGAATTTAGCTCATAGCCACACACCATACTCACAGGCTTCCTCGACCTCACATCTATTTTGAAGGGTTTTTTTTGTAAATGCTTGTGTGGTATACATCAGTTCAATGCTTAATGAAATCATGCAAAACCACCTGAACCAAAGAAATTAAAGGAGAAAAAAGTATCCAAAATAACTGATAGTAGAAAAGGGGATGTGTAATTGTGTTAATTGACTCCACAGATAGATGTAGGTTAATCTTCTCTCAAGATCTCTTAAAATGAAAAAAAGATACTGTTTTGCTAATCTGTCGCCCCTTCAGTTAAAGTTTATTTGTGGTGGCGTTAAAACTTCTGTCTTGCCTTCCAATCACCACGATTAAAACTAAAAGCTTTAAATAAACAGCATGAATAGAAGATAAACAAACTTTTTTTTTTTTTGCAAGTGCCTAGCTTGGCGCAGTTCAAACTCAAATCCCCAGAGGACTGAGCTCCCTCTTTTGTGTTAATGTTTAAAAGATTTTCCAATGCCGGAGTTTATTCCTACTGCAAACATTTCTATTTACAAGGTCAAGTGTATCAGCACTCGACACAGCTTAAGAGCGTAATTATTTATCTAAGGGCGTTTGAGTGTAGATCAGTAGCTCTGGCAGAAAACCAGGCTTCAGCCCAGTGCAAAACAACTCCAAAAACAGTATTACAAGTTCTGGTAATTGTTGATCATCCCAGTTTGTTTACTTTTGCACTCTTCACTGCAGAGGAAGGAGAGTTGCCTTACAAACTGTCATGAATTTTGTTGCAAATGCCAATCATCTACTGTATACAACTTAAATATTTCTGAAAGTTCCTTGAGACACTGTATGTCTGGCAAAATATTTGCATGTATATATGAATTCCTAACAGCAGCAGTTCAAATACCATTCCTCCATTCCATAGTGAAGGACCTTCTGGTTTGATAATTCTACACACATATAGTAGCAGTGTCCTTGGAAGACAAACTGGGAATTGTTTTACACAGCTCTGGCACTGATACGTTACCATGCCAACACACAGAAAAATCAACCACTTCCTTTGAAGGTAGTATTTTCAAAGTCCTGTTTACTACTTATGTTCACTTCTTCATTAAAGTAAGGGCAACAGTAATTAGCATCTATTTAAAGTACCACAGATACTGAGTTTTTATTTATTTCTTATTTATTTATCCTTCCTCTCCCTCCTCTCCAGTTCCTCCAAACAGGACTGATAGTTCACTCAATAGCAATCTCTCTGAACATCATCATCAGGCATCCGTATTTAAAACTCTTTATTTACTCATTTACATTTTAAGAAATACACAAAGTCGTAGATATTTAAAACATAGGACCTTTTATGCCTTCTATAAAAATACCTTAAGGCAGCGTGGAAATGCATTTATACAATTCTACAATGTTCATAAAGTCTCTCAAAATAAGAAAGTTAACTTCAAAATACACTGTACATTTGATGTTCTACAGAATAGTTCACTGAGTTCTTGTTGCTGAGTTCCCATTACACATACAACGATATTTGTACCTTTCCAGAAAAGAACGGCAAATGCAATTATCTGGCAAATAGAATGTAGACTTAAAACTTTAATTTTTTAAAAAATAAATTATTCCTCAAGCATACAATTTATAAAATTCTATATACAAAGTAGAGTGACTGGTAATAAATCCCAGTTTTAAATACATTTTATATAAGATTTACCAGAGGTCAGCACCCTGATATGACTAGAGACAATATAACTTTTTAGGATATGTGTATATACAAGTTCTTGAGTTTAAAAAGTGTCTTTCGAAGATGGCAGTGCAGAGCTCTTTTAAGACAAAAGTTGCATTGTTCAGTGTAGCCAACAACTCTGAAAAATCTGCATTTTTTCTCGTTCAGGCGAAGAAAAAGAGATGTTTGCTGGCAAGCTTTTGTTACGGGGGGCAAATGTGTGTGTGAGAGGATGCTAAGATCCCATCAATTTGTTCTCTCCCCCCCACCCCTGATAACTAAAGGCAATGGAAATTGAATCCTCTTTCAGGCATCAGGGTGAATATTGTGAACGGTGATAGGGAGACTGGGACTTGATTTCAAGTTGTTGGCTACTTCTAACCAGTAAGGCAGTAGTTTTGGCAGCAAGTTCGGGTTTCCCACCTCTTTCTCACCTTCATGTCAAACGGTAAAAAGCGACCATTAGCCCCTTAGTATTGGGTGTTTTGTTTTCGGGGGGGTGGTAACGAACCTACAGTAGCTTTGCTAAGAGTTCATCTTCTACACTCCGGGAGAAGGGGGGGGGGGGCACATTGCATAGTGCACGCTAAAACCCAGCCAAACCGCACCCGCCTTCCCCAGCACCTTATCAGTCCCGTACAGATTTACAAGGCCCATAAACCGGTATCGTCCCCATCAAAGCGAGTTTAACTGGGGCAGGGGGAGATGAGGAGGCCAGTGCCCACGCGAAGAGTCCAGGCAGGTGGTGGCGAGAGGCCGTGCAGAGACAAATGGGGGAGGGGGGGGACCGTGTCCCGCGCGGAGATCGGGGGGGGGGGTCCCCAGGAATGATGCAAGGGGGGGCTCCCCCGCGTGTCCCAAGCGCGGCGGGCGGGCCCGGCAGCCAATGGGGACTCGGTGGCTACAGCAGCAGCAGCAGCAAAATGGAGACCAGCCAGATGCAGGCTGGCGGGGCGGGCGCAGGGCCGGCGGCGGCGGCGCGGTCGCTGGGCGCTGGGAAGGCGGGCAGCTGGCCGGGGCCGGGCTCGTCCGGCTCGTCCCGCCCCCGCAGGCTGGGCTCGTCCTCGTACTCGTCCTCGTAGTAATCCTCCAGCCCGCCGTCCGAGCCGCCGCTGCTGCCGGCCCCGTTGCCCCCCGCCTCGGCGCCGAAGCAGAGGCGGGCCATGTTCTCCTTCATGGACTCGCAGATGGGCCGCTCCAGCCCGTCGCAGACGCAGTGGTTGAGCGGCAGGGCCTTGGGCACGGCCAGCATGTCCTCGATCACGGCCCGGCACTCCTCGGTGCAGCGCAGCCCGTTGAAGAGCTTGCCGCAGTAGGCCATGTAGCGGCCCAGCGCCGCGCTGCAGCGGCTGTCCCAGTCGCAGCGCCGCCGGGCCTCGGTGCAGCCCATCACCCCGCCGCCGCCGCCCCCGCCGCCGCCCGCCGCGCCGCCGCTGGTGCGGGGCAGGCAGGGCTCGATGGCGCGCTTGGTGGCCCAGCAGGTCTCATCCTGCGCGCAGTCGCAGTCCTCCAGCGCCGGGCCCCGCCGGGTGTGGTTGAGCTGGATCAGGGCCGCGATGCAGTGGCTCGGGCACCGCCGGCGGGAGGAGGAGGCGGCCCCATCCCCCGCGCCGCCGGCCGGGTGCTGCGGCGGCAGCAGCACCGGGGCGCACGCCTCGGCGTACTGGCTGTAGGCGTAGCTGCACTCGGGCTCCCCCTGACACTGCAGCACCGCCTGCCAGCAGATCAGCCTCCGGCCCTGCACCAGCGAGCCCCGCGGGGGCCACCCTGCGCCCAGCACCACCGCCAGCCACAGGCAGGCGCCCGCCAGCCGCCGGCCCCCTCCTCCACGCAGCGCGGGCGAACCTACCACCATCGCGGGCGGCGGCTGCAGGAGGGTCGAGGGGCGGAGGAGGAGCTGCTGCCCGTGGAAAAGTTTGCAAAACTCCGGCCAGCTGTGTGCATGAGGCTTCCCCTCATCAATCCATCCACGCGGCCCCTCCGAGGCTGGAACCAGCGGGCTGCAGTACAACCCCCACCCCCCCAGGCCCGGGCTGCTCTTGCCGCAAGACTTCCCGGAGTTAATCAGTGCAACTGGGGGCTGGGAGGAGAGCGGCTCCGGAGGGCACTCGGAGGCTTGCAGCCTGCGCCGGGGGAGCTCATGGTGCTGCCCTGCTTCTCATGCAGATCCCTTTCGTGTCTCTTTTGGCACAGCGCAAATGCCCAGCTGCCGCTGCTGCTTCCTCGGGAGCGTTCAACTCTCCGCTCGCAGCATCTCCGCACATGCCCGCCGCGCGAGCCGCTCCGATCCCTGGCACAGTCCCGGCTCCGCGCGCCCGCTCACACGGGAAGGCGGGGGGAGGATCAGGACTCCCTCCCTTTTGGCGAGCAAGGGGGGAAAACAGCAGGATCGGGGTCTCCCTTCTCGGTCTGTGGCTGTGGTGCTTGCTGCTTCTGTTGTCAACACGCCCGGCGAGCTGCTCCGCTCTGCGGTGTGAGGAGCGTTTTTTCTTTGCGAGGCTTTAAATACAAAAGTGGCCTCCGAGCAGCAGCAACGTGCTCTGATCAAGCCTCATTATGCATGCATGGAAAAGCAAACAAACAAAACAATTAGCAACGCTTCTTCTCCTTTTACACATGCCCCCAGCCTGCGCTCGTCTCTCTCTCGCTCTTGCTAGTCGCTCTCTTTCTCCTTTTCTCCACTTTTCTCCCTTTGCTCGGCCCCTTTTCCCTGCTCTTCGACTCACTATTGGTCCAGCCTGTTGTTGAAACTTTTTTTTTCTTTACGAGCTACGGGAGAAAGGGGAGGGAGGGGGGCCTGGTGGGTAGCTCACATTCAAAGCTTGAAAGGAAAGGCTTAAAGAGATTGACAGCAACCCCCAAGGAGCCCCTCCTACTGTTAAGGAGGCTCCACCACCACACCGTTACTACTACACAACAACACAGCTTTGCCAAGCGAAAGGGTGCAGCTGTTCTCAGCAGGCAGAGCTTTGCTCGCATTTCGGTTTACCAGCGGCCACAAAAGCAACCTTTGGTTTATGGAAGTTGCCTCGTAGCATCATGGCACAAATTATGAAAAGAAACTGTAAAATCTATTTCATTATAAATGTCACTGACAGAAGTCCAGCCAAGTCTAGATTTAAATTAAACATACCAATATCCAACAGAAAGGGCTCTTGCGTCATTTCTTGATCCCGTTCTGCCATTCACAATGAGAATAAGAAGTTTTCTTGCAAGGAATATAGGCTCCCTCATGACCCAAACTTAGATCTGTGGAATGCTACTGACTTCAATGGGAGGACATCAATATACTGAGAACAACATTTGGTCCATCAAGGTTGCTTCTCTGAACATCATGACTGCAATACTTAAGCCTGTCCTCTTGTCATTTCACTGTTTTGCACTCCTGCCTTTAAACAAATTCAAATGATACATTAGCAGAGATTTTTCAGTAGGGAGTCAATTCATGGGACTACTAGGATTTAGGGGGAAACCCAATCCTTTTGCATACACATAATAGACTTTGCACATAGAACCCTGAAATATGATTTCCAATACGTCTGAAATGGTTATTTAAACCCTTTATTGGGATCTGCCACTGCCAGCTATAAAAGTTGGCTAAAAGCTCCGTTTTGGTTTAAAGAAAAAGAACTGGTCTTGGGTGCATTATAATCCACAAAATTGCATTCTTAATTCTTCTTCCTTTGCTTAAAGTAAATATAAGATTAAAATAACAACTGTAACATAAAATTTTCAGAGTACAGCATATGGAGTATATTCGAGAGCTGGAGATAGCTCATTTGTAGGCGTTTCTTTTAATTTTGGTGCTACCTTAATTCCAGAGCAACATGGGCTTTGACCACAAGAGGCATCAGTGTCTGCTGCCTGTCAAAAACTGGCGCTTTTTTCATCCTGAGACTATCAACTCCATCTGTCACAAAAATTAGGACTAAATCTACTTTCCAGATCCAACGGGAGCTTGGGTTTCTATCCTATGCAGTTTGCTATCTTTCTAAAATTGTTTTCAAGGTGTAAAAGAAGTTCTCTACAGTTAGAAATCAATATGATGGATTGTGTTGCAAAACCTTCATCAACATTTGCTCCATTGTGATCCGTTTTACGCTTGGTTTGTGTTTCTCCAGTGTTTGTTCTACTGCTGCTGTGCAAGCAGAACTCACGCTTGCTTGCTTTCTAAAGCAAGGAGAAAATAAAGCTAAACATTTGCTGCCAATCTAATTTAGGTATCAAATGTAATCGTGGTTCTATATATTTGTTTTACATTTCCCTTTAATGGTGTAGTGTTTGTTGTTATAAATTCCCGCTAGTGTTTGCTCCTCTGCTATAGTGAACATACCACACATTGGGTAGATCTAGTCTATGCATTTTTTTACTAGTCTGCTTACTATTGAACTTCAGTTACTGATAGAAGGCCTCTGGAAGACCAATTATACCACAAACATAGAGATATTCCTACATAAAGGTGAATGGGGCAGATCACAAATTGAGCTCCCGAGCCAGAGATTTCTTCACAATTACAGGGCATGAGAGTTCCTGGCTCTCACCCATGATCTAACCTCCCGGTGTACACTACAGCCTTAGGTTGATATAACTGCCTCTCTAGGGGTTATGGATTTTCCACCTCCAAGAGCTACATGGTTATACCCACCAACCAATGCTATGTCAATGGGAGGATTTGTCCCATCATTGTAGCTACCACCTACCAGAGGGCACTTTGGAAACCTCGGGAGCCACAATGACACTCTCAGCACATGCCAAGGGCCACAACTTAAGTGTGATTGCATATACATGCAAATATATATGCAAATAGCTTCAAGATTCATGGTGCCATTGCAGATTTGTTTTCTTTAATGCAGTGATAATCTTTAAATAAAGAAAACACTTTGGTTTTCCATTTATCTCTGCAAAAGTGAATTCCATCTCCCAAACAGGGTTGAAAACCCTGTGTTCATCCAACAAGCATCTCTTCCTTGTTGCCATTTTTAATGCTTCTTATTAAAAAGAAAATTGTATACCAGTGTTTTGGGTGTTTAGCTTGAAGCTTCAAGTTGTGCGTTTCTTGGAGTGATTTTACTCAGAAAAGGTTTCCAAGCCAAGTGCTCCATCCAGGCAGGGAACTGGATGAGCAAGGCTGAACATGAGAGGCAAAAAAGGACAGATGCCTGAGAGCCCCGTCTTGGATTCCTAGCAGGGCTGATGTCTCCACAAGGGAGTCCGTCGCTCTGTGCAGGATAGAGAAAGGGCTGCCTAGCCGCGGCGCTGGACCCAAACGTAGCCAGTGTGAACTAATCAGCACCTCTCAGGCTCTGCCCACAAGGCTAAACAGCCAGCTCTTCCCACAATGCCCTGGTGCTCCCGGCATCTTCTCTCTTGGGGCTAGAAATCCCAACTGTTCCAGCCAACCCATCTGCTTGTGTCTTTCAGTGCTCACTCTGCCTGAGAGACGCCAGGCTGCAGTGGAGCATGTTCCCAATAGAGGCCATGTTCAAAGGATCCCACCCGCGGGACACGTGTTGAGCCTCGCATAAACCTAAACTGCTCTGCAGGCTACAAACAAATGGGCCACGGGTCGCGTGTTGAATAGCCCTGACCTACCACCTCTCAGGGGGTATGTCTACACTACAATGTTAATTCGAATTAACTTAGTTCGAATTAGTTAATTCGAACTAAGCTAATTCGAACTAATGGATCCAGACTAAAAAACTAGTTCGAATTAGCGTTTTGCTAATTCGAACTAGCATGTCCACATTAAGTGGACCCTGAACCAGGCTTAAGGATGGCCGGAAGCAGTGCCGACAGGGCATCAGAGGAAGACTTAGAGCGTGGAGATGCTGTCTCAGGCTAGCCGAGGGCTGTGCTTAAAGGGTCCCAACCCCCACCCCGGACAGACAGTTCTCAGGGGTGCCCCGCTTGCAAAGCAGTCCTGGCTTGGAGTGCCCTGAGTGCCCACACTGGGCACATCAAACCACTCGGCCATCAGCCCGGCTGCACTTGCCGCAGGCTGCCATCTGGGGAGAGGGGGTAATTGGGGGGCTGCAGAGAGCTTCCACACCCAGAAGCCCACAGAGCCAGCCCAGTCCTCCTCATCGGGGGCTCGTACCCCATTCCTCCCTCACCTCCTTCCACTTACCCTTCCCTAGACCCCCTTCCTGATATACAAAATAAAGATAACGTATCTTCCAAAATGGAATCTGTCTTTATTGAACAAAACTGGGGGAGACTGGGAAAAGGAGGTGGGAGAGGGGAAGAGTGAGGCTGGGAGAGGGGAGGGCAACTAAAATGATCAGCGGTTGGAAACAGGTCCCATATGAAGAGAGGCTAAAGAGACTGGGACTTTTCAGCTTAGAAAAGAGGAGACAGAGGGGGGACAGGATAGAGGTCTCTAAAAGCAGGAGTTGGGTGGAGACGGTGCATACAGAAAAGTTCTTCATTAGTTCCCATAAAGAAGGATTAGAGGACACCAAAGGAAAGGAATGGGTAGCAGGCTTCAAACTAGTAACAGAAAGTTGTTCTTCACAAAGCAAAGAGTCAACTTGTGGAACTCCTTGCTGTAGGAGGCTGTGAAGGCTAGAACTAGAACAGAGTTTAAAGGGACGTGAGATCAAGTCATGGAGCTTGGGTCCATGGAGTGCTATTAGCCAGGGGGTCGGAGTGGTGTCCCTGGCCAAGGTTTGTGGAAGGCTGGAGAGGGATGGCACGAGACAAATGGCTTGGTCACTCTCTTCGGTCCATCCCCTCCAGGGTCCCTAGGGTTGGCCACTGTCGGCAGACAGGCTACTGGGCTAGATGACCTTTGGTCTGACCCACGACGGCCATTGTAAGCTCAGGGTCGGGGGTCTCACTGGACCCCCTTGATTCTCTTGCACACCTGGTCCTGGGTGGCCAGGCTGGCAGCTCTCCTGCCCTAGCCGGCCACTTTCCTGTGCCTAGTGCGGAGATCGTGGACGAGGTCCACGATGTCTGCACTAGCCCAGGTGGGTGCCCGCCTCTTGCGGTCCTGGGCAAGCTTCTGGGAGCCACCAGCCTGGTCCCGGGAAGAGGGGGAGGGCTGGGGGCATCGGGTGGGTGGCTCGATCCATGCCAGGTGCAGGGTCTGCTGACTGGGTGCTGGCAGGCTTGCACCTGGCACGGGCACCGTAGTCAGCCCGTGCCCCTTTAAGAGGTCTGGGGCCGGGAGGGGGGCAGACGAGTTTCCCTGGTGTTGGCCAGAGTGGCCACCAGGGAAACCTGGGGAGGGCTAGCCTCCCACTAGTTTGAATTAAGGGGCTACACACCCCTTAATTCGAACTAGCTAGTTCGAACTAGACTTAATCCTCGTAACTAGTGGAGCGCTAGTGGAGCGCCTATGAAAGTTAATTCGAACTAACGTCCGTTAGTTCGAATTACCTTTGTAGTGTAGACATACCCAGGGAGATGGAGTATGTATAGTAGACTAAGGGTGTTTCTCAAATGTAGCCACAGGGGCTTTTTTTGAAGCCACAGACTCCTTGGCTGTGAATAGTGAGGGCAGTGGGCACAGGATAGCAATCCTTCTGTCTCCCTTTCGCACCTCAATGCCCTGACTTGGTGTTGACTGCTGTGGCTGCCAGCAGGAGTTGGCTCCTGCCCCTCTCTGGAGACACTTGGGGAAACATGTGGGTGGACAAGAGAGTCAGTAAGATCCTCACCTTCCCAGGAGTGGTGGGGCTCAGGCTTTGGCCTTTAGCCTTGGGATGGCAGGTTGGTCTCTGCTGTGTGGCAGCAGGCCACAGCTTTGGCTGTTGGGCTTTGGGCTCCAGCCCCTGCTGCCTCCCTAATTCCTCACCCACCATCCCCTATTGCTTCTGGCCCCCTCTGCTCTATTTGACCCTCTTCCGCTCCATCCAAGGCTTATGTCCCCAAGCTTGCAGGGTTAAGTGAGTCTGCTGTGAAAAATGATACCTGCATTCAAGGCCATCCCTAATGGGAGGCAGAGCCCCGGACGACCACCCTTTGTCCCCCTGCTCCCACTCTAACCCACCCCTGATCTACCACACCCCCACTCCATCCCTTCCCCTAAGTTGTACCCCTGCTCCATCTGCACCCCACCTCTTCCTGCTCTGCTGTGACCATTTCCACCCCCCAAACCCCCTTCCCCAAGTGATGTGACCTGGGGGATTGCCAGGGGGCCTAGTGTAGGGCTTCCTTTCCCCTTCTTCCCCCACACTCACCACAGTGGCAGGAAGCAGAGTGACCTGGTCCCAGCCCAGTCTGTTCTGCTCCCTCAGGTCTGAGTTGTTCCACTTTCCACTACAGAGGTGAAGCCTAGTGACCTGAGTGGGGGATGGCAGCAGAGAGGTGCAGATTGGGTTGCTGGGTCCCAACCTCTGTTGCCAGTCCCCTCCCCCCCCCCCAGTAATCTTATTTGTTTTTCCTAAAGCTAAATAATTATTTTAAGGAAAAATGCAGAAGTGAAAGTAAGCTGGTGTGCCCAAGTGCACTCTCTGGCAAGAAGAAGCCAGCCAGCGGGGGTGTTCAGCTGCAGGAGGAGGCTCAGTGGCCTCCCAGGTGGGCTTCCCACAGGCTGTCACACTAAGCAGCAGGTTGTCAGGTTAAAGGAATCTGTTGGCTTTCCTACTGGCTTCCCCACTGGCCTGGGACTGCCCCCGCCCTAGGGTTGCCAGGTGTCCAGTTTTGAACCAGACAGTCCAGTATTTGAGCTTTCTGTTCAGAAAACAAATTGAGAAAATATAAATGTCCGGTATTTTCTAAATAAGATGTAATGTAGATTGTGATGTAATGTCAAGTGTGTCCGGTATTTTTGTTGAAACCATCTGGCAACCCTACGAGCCGGCCCCAAGTCCCCCACTGACCCATTTAGGGGTGGTGAGGGGGTGGCTGAAGCCCCTATCTCCTCAAGATTCATATGGGGAAGCTGCTTGCTATTCCCCTTCCCATCAGGGTTACTTTCACCTCTGGAAAAATGTTGGTGACTGCACTCTGAGGCGACCAAAACATTTGTCCTGGGAGCCCCCACACTAGAGAGAGAAGCTTTTCAGTCAGTGTAAGTTACATCATCACTGACTGCTACAGCAGCACAGCTGCCTCACTGTAAGTATAGACAAGCCTGAAAGAGGGTCCGGTTAATCCAGTTACAGAGATTTGCAAACTTTCACTTAAGGAATTCAGATGACCAAAGTCTAGTACAGAGACTGAAATAATAGATGTTACTGTTGATCTGCCTACCTCCTGCCCTTGATTTGGGGGCTGAATTGTATCCTCCTCCCAAACCATGTTTTGATCTGCAAAACTCATTCGCTGCAACTGTAGTTCACTCTGACGAGGAAGCAGATCACAGAGGCATTTAAATGCTGAATAAATGTGTCTTGCAAAGAATGAAAGAAACTATCTCTAGGCTCTATCAGTAAAGGGAATAGATGAGCTTCCACCTCAGTCCCCAGACTCTCTCTTGATTGGGAGCAGATCATTCTGATTCATCCTGAATCTAGATTAGGAGCAGAGGATTGGCTGGACTCCATGGTATTGGCACTCATTTTCATTTTAGGTGTTGGGTAAAATGTCGTTGCAGGGGATGAAGAATGAGGTTGTTAATAGAGGATGGGATTTGTAAAAGGAACTAACTGACCTAGGAATGCAGGTCCCACAATAATAATTACACAGTAAATGTGGACTTCTAATAATTTTATTATCATACAGTAATAGCATACGAAAATAGATCGGCAAAACATGTGGGCATGTCCATTTACACATGCAAAAATAGTACTTGTGCATGCAGAATAGGTAAGTTGGTGCACTGATATCTGTGCACACAGAGTAGAATTTGTACAGTTTTTATGCCCTCAGTTTTAGTAAGAAATTAACAAGAACAAGGGGATACAAATGATTGAGAAGCAGACTGTTTCTTTTTTAGGGCCAAATTCTGTTCCCAATTATAACCTCTCCACAAGTATAACAGCTGCCATTGTAGTCAGGAATGGGAGTACATTGTTTCCCGTGGAGGAAGGAAATCTTGCTCATGTGATACAAGGTCTAGGAAGATCATTCTTTGGAGACCCTGTTATGAGTTCAAGTTTTCTGACAGCTGAACTTGTTTTATCACGTCCAGTGTTAGGTTTCTGAAATCAAATAGCTCAAGAAGTAAACAATGCAACTCTAGTACAGCATCGTCATTTTCAAAATACCTGTATGGATTTTTAATTACCTTTGCTAGCTATATCAATTGAAAACATAAAGCTAAATGCTTTTCAAATTTCTAAAGTCTGCTATGTTTTCTGTGGATTGCCCTTGCCTAGACCAGCAAGTTATGTAGTTCTTTAGACCAGTTTTCTATGTAGACATCACTGCAGAATCACCTTGGCTGTCAGAAAGGCCAGTGTATCACAATATGTGCTAACAATAAACATGCATGGGAACGTTTTTATTTTCTTTCATCTTGCTGTCTTTTACTATCTTTTCTGGTGGTTCTCTTTTCCAACTCTTTTCTCATTCTTACGCAACTAGTCAATTAGCCCATCATAAAATGGGATTTTCAGGTCTTTCCTCCACCTTGGTCTTTTCTCCTGAGCCTCCAGTCTCTCTCTCGCTCCCTCCCTCTCTCTCTCTCTCTCTCTCTCTCTCTCCTACTGCCTCCCCCCTTCTCTCTCAGCTCTCCTCCGCCTCCTGCCTCTCTCTCCCTCTTCTCTGCCTCCTGCCTCTCACTCTCCCTTTCTCTGCTCCTCCTCCTCCTGCCTATTCTCCCCTCCGTCTCTCCCCACCTCCCTTCCCCTTCCCCTCCCACTGTGGAGCTCGGCTGAGTGCTGCCTGCTCAGCCAGGTTACCGCGAGGGGGGAGGCGGGGCGGTGACATACACGGCCAGGGGGCGGGGCTGTCTATGTCACCGCCCCCCCTTCCCTTCTCCCAAGGCGGCCCGGTTGAGGGGCGCAGCACTCAGCTCCATGGCGGGAGAGGGAAAGGGGGGCGGTGATGTACATGGCCCCGCCCCCTGGCTGTGTACGTCAGCATCCTGCCCCTCTTCCCCTCCCACCAGGGCTCAGCTGAGCGGCGCAGCACCAGCTGAGCAGCCCAGCTGAGCAGCACAGCGCTCGGCCGAGCCGCCACGGAGGGAGGGGAGGTGGGGCGGGGCGCTGACCTACACGGCCAGGGGGCGTGGCTGTGTACGTCAGAGTTACAGACTCACAGACACTGGGCTACTATAAATATGATGGTCTCTTTCTCTCAAACAGCTATTTTAAACTTTAGGTGTATTCAGATAATACATACAAATATCACACACACACAGAGACAACATTACGATTCATCAGTTCACATTCACATGTAATTAAAAACACGTGTAAATGTGATTAATGCCTCTCAAGTAATCTGGGAAAATCTGGATTATATTGATGGATTATATTGCCTTTTCTGCATTTTAGAAGATTTAAAACTGCCGTTGTAAAATAGGTGGGATGAACGCTGTGAATAAATTAGCTCACTAGGTTTGCTGTTCTGGAGCCCAACAATATTAATGAAATCTGTATTTGTCTGCAGAATCATAGAATCACAGACATATACAGCTGGAGATGATCTCAAGAAGTCATCTTGTCCAATGTTTCTCAATGACTGGTCCATTAATTGATTCTGGTCTCTAAGAGCTTCCTGGTATTGTTTAGAAAGGCAGCAACTTGGTTCTTTGTAACAAAAAAGATTGAGAAACAGAGATGTAGTCTGTTTCTTCCTCCCTCCAGCTCTGGCACTGAGAGAGGAATAAGTATACTTAGATCATCATCCCTGATGTGTTTGTCTAACCTCTTTATAAAAACCTCAGGTGACAGGGATTCCACAACCACCGTAGGTAACTTGTTCCAGTGCTTAACTGTCTCTCCATCCTGCACTGAAAGGTGCAGATGAAACATTTGGTGGCAGTGAATTCCATCTTCCTCTATACCCAATGAAAAAGCTCTTGCTGGATGTTGGTTCTGTGATGGCAAGGATTGAATGGGTGTGTGTGTGTGTGTGTGTGTGAAATAGTGGTATTTTCATTGCTCCAGCCAGAGACTGAGGACCACCCCCTGAGATGCCTAAATCAGATACCACCACTCACAGTAGTTTGTACCAATGATCATAAATATAGCAATCATACTCAGCTGGTCTCATTGGAGTTGGATGTCCCTCAGTGAGGCATGGAGAATCTGAGAAGGATTCAGATACAGCATGGCTACTACGTAGCTCCATAGCTTTAGCTCAATGAAATTTTGTTGCCAAGTTTGCCCCTGATAGACCTCAAGCCTCTGTGGATCAGATTCCCAAGTCTTCTCTTCCTTAGTGTGGCTCAGGTGTTCCGCTAGGCGTCTGGGTTTTGCTTCTCTTCAGTGAGCCTCAGATACCTGTGCAAACTCTGCTTCCCTCCTTTGGTTTGTTGGCTTCCCAGGTTAGATTGAGGGATAGAAGAAGAAGTTGACATTCTCTCAAGCACCACCTGTTCCCGGCAACAAAATGATCCGTTACCCTCAGTAGAAAGTGCTCATACTACAATCCGATCTCTTCGTCCTTTCAATCAGTAGTGAAAAGGTTAAAAATGCAGCTTTCTAAACCATCATATTTGTGAATTAATGCCCCACCTCAGGCCTCTTAGAGCTATTGTTTTAGGATCTGCAGATTCAGCCAGACATCACTGTTTCCGTTACACTTGCTTCACAGTTTTAACCTTATCCTTGCAAAAAGATTAGGTTTTTGGGAGGCTCCTGTCATTGGTACTTCTCAGCAGCACTACCAGGTTTCCTCAGCAGGCAGCTGTTTCTAGGGGAAACAAGGTAAAGCTGCTCTGAGTTATGCTGAGGTACTGTCTGGTACACGGTGATCTCTGGCTTATGCCAGCATAAGGTAACTTTTCCTCCTGAGCTGTTTTGTGAACTCCTCATTGGTAGTTGAGGAATTGGTGTGACAGGTTGGATCACAGAGGTTCCCTTGGAGCTGTCAACTGGTGTGCTGATCATATCACTGAGCCTACGCACCTGCCCTCTGGGGTACCCCACCATCCTTGTCCTGCTAGCAAAGGCACAGAGTTAGGATAACACATCTCTGGCAGAGCAACACAGACTCTAAACCAATTCAGCTCTGGGATGACTCAGCACCCAGGAGCATGCCCTAAATTGGATCAAAACCCTCAAATAGATCCAATTTACTTTGCATAAAAGTTTTACTCAGAGAAAGGTTGTAAGTTCGATCTCTTAATGAAAGAGAGAGATGCACAGCTTAATAATTATTTACACTGGGTTTCGTAATAAACAAGTGTTCTTATTAAGAATTTAATTGATTGCAAGTGAAAACAGACAGATTCAAGTCAGAGCTGATCTTTTTCTCTGGACTTGGTCTAACAGCTTCTCTCCTCATTAATATTCTACTCCGCGCTTCATTTGCATAAGCTTTTGCAGAAGAAGAGTGCAGTATAGACATAGCCTAGAAGACTCAGATTAATAAAACAGGTTTTCACTTAATATTTCTAACTTCACATACAAGAATATTTCCATAAAAATATGGGGACATCATGTCACAGTTGGAACCATTCTTTTTTATTCATCACTGTTGTCATGACAAAGAGTGAACATGTTGGGGGGCAGTTGCACTGATTAGTCCATATTTATGACATTTTTGTAAGGCTTTTTAAAGAAAGTTAAAATATGTTACATACAAATCTTTATATAATGTTTTTTTTCCTATGAGTGAATCCTTCAGTTTTTAAAACTGATGAACAATTTCTAAGCTAAATAGTGTTCCAGTATATACACTTGTCATCCAATATACTTCAAACTGGTATACTAAGGCACAGCTCAGGGGTGTATAGTGAATAACAAACATACACAATGGAATGTGTTAACCCTTTGGAAACTGGTTGATTTCTGGGAACTGTGTGTTTCTAAAAAGTTTAAGGGTTTGGAGTTTTGACTTTATTGTGCCTTTTCCATGTCACAGAAAGTTCCCTTCCCACATCCTCCAAATGGCATTCCCAATGCACCTCAATTCCCCTGGGAATCAAGAGTGAGGTCAATTGCATCAGCATCTCAAAGGGCTGAGAGAGAACCATTCAGCAGTGGGGGAAGTAAAAGATGGGCTAGCACAATGAAAAGACAGGGGAAAAGTAGTGAATCAGCCATGGGGGGAGAGGGGAACCTAGGACCCAGGGACCACATGCTTCCCCTGGCTTGCCTGGATCCAGCCCCCGAGGCTCAGGGCTCCCTGCCCCCACCATTGTGGAGCTTGTGCTGGCACCCCTGCCCCCTCACAATTCAAAGAAGGTTCTCCACCCCTACACTAGGAGGTGATTGCATTCTGCTGCTTGAAGTCTTGGGGTGGTCAACAAGAGGAGAAGTGAGCAGAGCTTATCTAGAGAGGAAACAGAAAGAATCAGGAGATTGGGAAGTGGTGCTGTGTGGAGGGGATGAGGTGTAGGGATGAAGTGATTATTACTGAGCTTTCCATTGCCAAACATTTTAAGGATGAGATTCCTGAGAATGCAGTGCTATAAGGTTTGACTGTGTACATAGACTTAAAAGCTGTTTCATTCTAAGGCTCTCTTTTAGATTTCCCCTCTTAATTTACAATATTTACTTAGAAATTTATTGGCATCCTCATAAAATTGGAAATGGTTATTTATTTATGAAATGGTAAGTATTTTTGAGGGTATTTACCCAATACATCCACTACAGTAAACATAGAAATATTACACAATGCTACTTGGACCTCTGCTTTATTGAACTCTCTTCTAATCTAAACTATACACTAGACCACACATGCTGTTAAAACAAGAATAGGAATTAAAGCCCCTTTTTTGGTTGTGACAATGGTGAAAATAAATATTAAAGAAATACCTTTCTAGCCACCTGTTAAGTCACTTAGATAAAAGATTTTACAAAACTATATACTACAAAGATTAATTTAAGCCACACACATAGTCTATGTGTAAAAACAATTTCAAATATCACAGGGTGAAGGGAAGTTATTTGTTGGATATGTCAAAATATATGCACATAAAAAACAGTTGGCTGTTTTTTTGGCTGTTCTGATTTGCAGATTTTCAAAAAATGTACAGGAGAAAACTCCCTAAAATAGCTATTAGAGCCTGTGCAATAGAAGTTGGAAGAAACAAGAAAGTCTTGAGTGTCTCAACTTGATGAGTCCTGGGATGCAAGTATCTTTGTAGTTAAAGCAAAGAATTCCCTTCTGTAGAACCACTGTCTCCAGGACAAAAATAAAAGTAGCAGTTTCATTTGTCTGGCTTCAGCCAACACTAAGGCAACCACAGTAACTGCTTCAATACATTTATGGCCTCATCTATGTCCTGAGTAGGATTTCTTAACTAAAGTGGTCTTCTGTTGCCCTCTTCCCTGAAAATCAATTTTTAGAATAGTATCTTAAGATAGCTGTAATGAAAGCATATCCAAAATCTATTGAGCTTGGCATCTTTGCTTCATCGCATAACAGTAAACACACAAAAGTTGTACACGTTTAATTCAAATTGGTTTTCAAATAATGCATAACGAGTAGATCTCACTGTTAGACATTCCTGGTAGCACAAATTTTACCTATTTTAATTTTGTCTCATTATCCCCAGTTGTATTTTATTGTTTCACCTTAAATAATTCCTGTGCAACCCCAATGTCTATAGTAGTTTACTACACACACACATATCCTCTGTAATTCTATATACAGGTTGGGCCTCCCTGTTCTAGCACCCTCGGGAAACTGAAAAAGGGACTTTGCTGCATCAGGGGAGGTCAGTTATGACCCCTCTGTTGGCAGACTCCACAGACCCATCCAGGTCCTCCCCTCCTGCCCCGTCCCCTCCCCCTGTCCCTGCTGTTGGCCACTGGCCACTTAGCCCTCTGTCCCCAGGGCTGCTGCCACCAAGCTCCACTGCCCCCAATGCCACTGCTGGGCTCTGTAGCCAGCTGCAGGATGTGACTCCATGGCTAGCTCAGGGCTGCCAGGCTCAGCTGACCCAGGGTTGTCTCTGGGCTCTGCTGCCAGCCCTAGGCACTGCCTCCCTCCGGCTATGCAGCCTGCTCCAGACTCCACTGTCCTCAGACTCCATGGCCAATCCCAGGCTTCACCCCCACCCCCCCACCCCCAGATGCCTCAGCCGGTCCCAGGCTTGATCAGGCTCCCAGTTCCCTGGCCAGTTCTGGCCACCAAGTCCTACCAGACTACAGATGTTGCCAGACCAGAGAGTTCCAGATCATATAGGTTCAACCTGTACTTTATTAGTTTTACTGCCCCTTGTTTAGTCCTCCAGTGTTAGATCATATGACATTGTTCAAGACCAAGCAGATTGTGACAGGATCCCCGGGATGCAACCTGGAACTGTGAAACTGCTTCAGAGGGTATTTCCATTGGCTTCAGCCGTTAGGCCATGGTGCCCTAGGAGGTAGGGCTGTTGTGGTGGCTGGAGAGACCAGTCTACTTGGGGCACCCTAGTTCTACTTCAATTCCCTCACAATCTGAAGAGGACCTTCTCCACAACAATATGGAAAATATAGGTTGTTCTCTAGATTAGGGTTCAGATCTATTTCAATTAGTGCTCTGATAGTCCCTTCAGTTGTGTGAGTGCAACTCCCTTTGAAGCCAATGAGGGTTGTTTGTGCACATCTGATGGACTAGCTGGGTCCAAGTAGTGCTGCCTTCCACACTGAAGCAGCAAAATCATGTCTCTTTTAGAGTGTTGCTTCCAGTACCCCAATACTACAATATGACTCCATCTTAATAGTTTTGTCTGTGCAGATCTGACTGGGCAGGATTTCCTTAGTCACTGTTCTGGCAAATATGATCAATGTTCAACCCTTATTCTTAGGCCTATGTATGCAGCTCTTTATGCTTTTTTTGTGAGGCTATCATCATGTACTGCATACTGGTGTTCAGTCTAAGACACGTCTCTTAGCCATTTCTCTACGAGACACAACATAGACAAGAAATGCAGCAGAGCTTAATATTAATAAATTGCCTAGGAAGGCTGGAGATTTTTAAGAGCAGGTGAGACAAATACCTGTCAGGGATGGTCTAGATGGTGCTTGGTCCTGCCATGAGTTCAGGGGCCTGGACTTAATGACCTCTTGAGGTTCCTTCCGGTTCTATGATAAAATAAAATTTCTCAGAGTTATATGATGTCCCTGTGATTTGGATTTTGCATAAGAATTCCTGATTTAGCTGGAAAAGGTAGGCAACTCCCTAGTGGTAACACATCCAAGGAGACTCAAGTATGCTTTGCTTATTCCAGCAAAGGTCTACTGTAAGCCGTGCTCATATGGAGAGGAAAAATTTATGGAATGTGAGATTTTGCAGCATTCTCAAGCTGCTTCTTTTGGGGGTTGCAAATTAGTTCTTTTTGATAACTTTTTCTTTTCCCTACAGATAGCCCACTATTTCCCAATATAAAAAGACAGAGGTTCAAAAAGTTAAACTAGTACAAATGAGTGCTCTGAAAATAGTGTGTGTATATATACTCAAGCTATAATAATTTTCATTAATATTTATTCTCTGCTCTCTTTATCCCAGTCTCTTTATGATTCTGTTTACTCTCTATTCTACTTTGCACCATGTTTTGCTCTCTTCCACCTTCTTGAGCTCTCTCTATCTCTCATAGTCCTTCCAAAACTTGAGAAATACTTTTTATGCAGTATTTACTGCCATAAATCATAAATTAGCTTTGATTCTCTAGTGACCCCTTTTATTTGATTTTCAAGAATGTTCAGTGAATATTGCAGATCCCTATGCTACTATGTTTGCCTTAGTGTTTGTACCAGGGCTGTTCAGGCAGCCATTCTGAAAGCTCTTTGCAAATTTGGAGTCATCTAAACGGGGAGCAGAAACAACCCTGTGTGAACAATTTTGGTGTGAATAGCTAATTACAAATAGCAAACGTTTGAAGTTGAAATCATGGCAAAAGAGTTGTGAACCTTGCACAGACTGGAATTTATTCTCATAAACCATTCATTGAATAATAAACAAATGTGTCAAAATCTAGGTCTGTTTGTGAATAATTTGTGAACAGAAAATGGAGCTAAATTGTCAAATAAAAAGATTGCTATGATTAGTTCCGGCAGCTCTACTACTTCCTAAGTGGAATGTGAACCTAATAATATTAGTATCTGAGTGGGGCTATTGAACCCATGTTGTTGAAGGAGACTCAAAAGTAGGCAGAAAGCAATGCTGGCAGTATGTAAATAATGGGTGCACAGAGATTGAAAACTCTCCCTTTGGATCAAATTGTACCCAGTTTTAGGACATTGCTGAGAATATGAATGCTAGTTGTGGGGGTGGGGTTTACCTGGGCCATTTTTTTAATAGCATTTCAATCAGGGGCTGCTGCACCACTCAAATTTGTGCTGACTAGCTCCATGTCATCATGATAGATGGGAGGCTGATCTTCACTAAAAAAATGAAATGGCCAGAGAGGTGAGGTGAGACCAGCTAGCTTTGTGACTCTTTGACACTTTCTGATGACCCAGTTGTGGGTCGTGATTTACAAGCTGAGAAACAAAGATGTAGGGAACAGGTGGGAAGATACTGGTCTGGTAAAAGAAGCTATGAGGAAGCTGGGAAAGCAAAACAGATGGAGGAAGAATGTTGAGGATGCTCGGAGGAGCATCCTCTTGTCTCACTCCTTGTTTAAAAGTAATTTAACCCTTTTGTTTTTTGAATGTTTTGAATATGGATATAAGTTAGCAAGATGTTTCTTGTAGATATCAATATAATTTTCTTCTAATATTTTTATTATACGCTGAAAATTGTTTTCATACATTCATCATGATTTTTGTATCCAACATTGTCCAACTAGTGCTCCAATTCACATCATATCTGTGAGGACGAGAGCATGCATTTGAATTTCTTCAAAATAGTCTCTAAAATATTCGTATATTCAGGCAAATTTTTACTTGCTACACATCTAAGTAGGCTTAAGAAGAGCACAAATGGCTCCTTCTGAAGCCCATAGGTATTTATGATCACAATGGGCATGTCTACACATCACAGCTAAAGCCAAAATAAGCTACGCAACTTGAGTTACATCAATTGCATAGCTTACGTTGAAATAGCTAAACTCAGCTTTTGGCACTGTCTACATAGCAGGAAGTCTGAGAAAAAGCACTCTTCCTCTGACTTCCCTTACTCCTTGTAAAATGAGGGTTACAGGAGTCAGTGTAAGAAGTCCTCCAGCTCTACATTATTTTGACAGTATGTTAGAATAACTGCTTGTAGTGTAGACACGGAGTATGTTATTTCGGAATAACGACAGTTATTCTGAAATAACACTGCTGTGTAGATGTACCCTATGCCTATGTTTACACTGCTGAGTTATTTTTAGATACTGGCTATTCTGATGTCCCTGTAAACCTCATTCCGCAGGAAGTATGGGACGTTTCAGAATAGCGCTCTGTTTCAGAATTAACTTGAAATAAGCTACGCAATTTGCATAGCTCAAATTGTATCGCTTATTTCGAGCTAAGGATACAGGGTAGATGCTTCTATGAGTCCAATGGCAATGACTTGAGGAGGGGAGGAAGGAGTGATGGGACCACCTCTCCCCCACCCAGATAGCCGTGGAAGAGGGAAAGGGTTAGATACTCTGTCCAGGGACCCTTTAAGATTGGGAGCCCCCATAAAAATATGCACCCCACAGCCACTTTGTTACTCTTCCTTTCCCCCCACCCCTGCCAGGTGCTCAGGGCTTGCCCTGCTCTGCCTGCCTAGTGCTCCTAGCAAAAGAGTGGGGTTGAAGCACCAGAGCTTGTCTTGCTCCGCCTGTCTGGTGTTCCCAGCTGCACATTAGGGTCAGGGTATGGAAGCTTGCAAGCCCCTGATTCTGCTTTTTGGGTCCAGCTGGAGCACTGGGTGGAGAGGAGTAAGTCCCTATGCTTCGGTGGTAACACAGGCAGGGCTGAGAGTAGGTGGTCCTGGATGCTAAGGGGTGGACCCCGAATCTCCCAAGCCTACTCATGCCTACACCCTTGGGGCTCGTCTACACTGGCCCCTTTTCCGGAAGGGGCATGTAAATTTCACCAGTCGTCGTAGGGAAATCCACGGGGGATTTAAATATCCCCCGCGGCATTTAAATAAAAATGTCCGCCGCTTTTTTCTGGCTTTTAAAAAAGCCGGAAAAGAGCGTCTACACTGGCCCTGATCCTCCGGAAAAAGTGCCCTTTTCAAAGTAGGAATAAGACCCTCCGGAAAAGGGCACTTTTTCCGGAGGATCGGGGCCAGTGTAGACGCTCTTTTCCGGCTTTTTTAAAAGCCGGAAAAAAGCGGCGGACATTTTTATTTAAATGCCGCGGGGGATATTTAAATCCCCCGCGGATTTCCCTACGACGACTGGTGAAATTTACATGCCCCTTCCGGAAAAGGGGCCAGTGTAGACATAGCCTTGTTGTATAGAAAACATTTTAATGTGCAAGATCATTATAATATAGGAAATGGAATCATGTACTGCATTATGCTGTGCCCTGTTTTATAATGATAAAAAAATGAAATATCTGAAAAGAATATATGAGTGCATAATACATGTGAGTTATCACTAATGAGCTGAGGAGACCTTGGAAGGAACAGTTCTTTCTCTTTGCCCTCAGGCATAGTCATTTACCACTGGCCCTGACTAGTAATGGGTTGCTATACCCATCCTATTCTAGTCAGATCTTAAAAACAAATTCTTGTCTTGGAGGACATAGAATTAGTGAAAATATTTGGGTCCAGATGTTGATCTTACTCTGATGCAAATCCAGCATAATTCCACTGATTTTCACTGAGAGTCTCCAATCATCTTATTATGCTTTTTAATATGGCACAGTCTTTAATCCACAAAGACATGTATCCACATCAGGTTCTATTATAGAACATTCAGGCATTCACACTGTTTTTCTTGCATTTTATGCTTTTTATAATTATAACAGAATAACATGCTCAGGGCACCTTTCATTTTTCTCCTGCAAGAGGCTTATAAACCAGTAGGGGTATTTTTTTACAACATGGTGAGTGTTATTTTGCAATGTTTCATTAGCCACAAATCCACAAGTCACTTTCAAGAATTCCAGATGTCAGATTGAGGGTATTTTTGCAGCTGTTCTATGAGAAATCATGAAAGCATTACTCCTTTCAAGGGAGAAAAAAAAGATCTTTGGATATATCAGTCTTTTCTATAGTATTTTATAGAAGCTCTGAAGAAGAGTCATCTCAGATACAGCTGCACACTGTATCTATACATATGCCCATGGATAATTCAAATAGCATATTGCTTGTAAAATACTTTGGCTGCAGTATTGAAGGAAGTCAGCTCTTTTGAATAGGATATAATATGCTCCAAGGTAAAATACTTTCAATGGCTGTTCACTTAATAAAATCATGCCTAAAGCAATGCTATCTTCTGATGATTATACTGCATTTCATGAGCTGACTTTTAAATTGCATTCACTGCTATCTTTATGTATGGGAGAACATCTTGAAAAAATCAAGGTACAAATAATGACTGTTTTCTAAAGGTCAAAGAAATTGAAGGGGAGGGGATGGAATCTGTTTTGAAAAAAATATTCAGGAAGCCCTGAATATTTATATACTGATATCATCTCTAGACCTCCAGGGTGTTTCAGAGCACAGACAGCTACAGCTCTTAATAAAAATCAAAACTCGATTTCATATCTCATTTCTGATGGAAAAAAAATCACAGTCTGCTCTCTTCGTTGCCTTACTCATATTTCTGTGTTTGAATTTTAACAGTTAATGTTTGGTCCTTTTCCAAAAGGACATTCTGTTCTTTATATTTTCTGTCCATTGTAAAAGCACTAGGATTTGGGAGGTAGAATCCCCAAATCTGTTTGGGTATGTCTACACTACAGCACTAATTCGAACTAACTTAGTTCGAATTAGTTAATTTGAACTAAGCTAATTCGAATTAGTGCATCTAGACCTAAAAATTAATTCGAATTAGCGTTTTGCTAATTCGAAATAGCATGTCCACATTGAGTGGACCCTGAACCAAAGTTAAGGCTCGCCGGAACCAGTGCCGGCAGGGCATCAGGTTAGGACTTAGAGTGTGGAGCTGCTGCCTCAGGCTAGCCCAGGGCTGTGCTTGGAGTGCCCTAAGTGCCCACACTCCGCACATCACAGCACTCGGCCATCAGCCCGGCTGCACGTGCTGCAGGCTGCCATCTGGGGGGGTCAATCGGGGGGCTGTCAGGATCCAGGAGGCCCTGCAGAAGAGCTTCCGCCCCAAGGAGCCCGCAGAACCACCCCAGTCCTTCGCATCGGGGGCTCGCGCCCCATTCCTCCCTCACCTCCTTCCACTTACCCCTCCCTAGCCCCCCTTCTTGATGTAAAAAATAAAGGACACGTGTGTTCAAAAATAGAAACTCTCTTTATTTAACAAAACTTGGGGGGGGGGAGGGATTAACCTCTGGGGAGACTGGGAAAAGGAGGTGGGAGAGGGGAAGAAAGAGGGTGAGAGAGGGAAGGGGGAAACCTGGAAGGAGGGAGCTGGAAGGGGGAAGCCAGGGAAAGGAGGAGGTGGCGAAGTATAAAACTATGTTACGCCATATCTTCAGTACTGTGTACAGATGTGGTCTTCTCACCTCAAAAAAGATATTTTGGCCTTGGAAAGGCTTCAGAAAAGGGTAACTACTATGATTAGGGGTTTGGAACAGGTCCCATATGAAGAGAGGCTAAAGAGACTGGGACTTTACAGCTTAGAAAAGAGGAGACTGAGGGGGGATATCATAGAGGTCTATAAAATCATGAGTGGTGTGGAGAGGGTGCATAAAGAAAAGTTCTTCATTAGTTCCCATAATAGAAGGACTAGAGGACACCAAATGAAATGAATGGGCAGCAGGTTTAAAACTAATAAGCAAAAGTTCTTCTTCACACAGCACATGGTCAACCTGTGGAACTCCTTGCCACAGGAGGCTGTGAAGGCTAGAACTATAACAGAGTTTAAAGGGAAGTGAGATCAAGTCATGGAGGTTGGGTCCATGGAGTGCTTTTAGCCAGGAGGTAGGAATGGTGTCCCTGGCCTCTGTTTGTGGAAGGCTGGAGATGGATGGCACGAGACAAATCACTAGGTCATTGTCTCCAGTCCATCCCTTCCGGGGTACCTGGTGCTGGCCACTGTCAGCAGACAGGCCACTGGGCTAGATGGACCTTTGGTCTGACCCAGTAAAGCCATTCTTATGTCCTTATGTTCTAAGCTCAGGGCTCAGGGTCGGGGGTCCCACTGGACCAACTTGATTTTCATGCAAACCTGCTCCTGGGTTCGCATGTGGCCTCTGGTGGCCAGGCTGGCAGCTATCCTGCCCTAGACGGCCGCATTCCTGTGCTTAGTGCGGAGGTCGTGGATGTTCGAGGCCTCCCCCCAAACCTCGATGAAGTCCACGATCTCTGCACTAGACCAGGCGGCACCCGCCTCTTGCAGCCCCGGGCAGGCTCCTGGGAGCTGCCAGCCTGGTCCTGGGAAGAGGCGGAGGGCTGGGTGGCAGCGGGTGGCTGGCTCATGTCGTGCCAGGTGCAGGGTCTGCTGCCTGGGTGCTGGCAGGCTTGCAACTGGCATGAGCACTGTAGCCAGACCCTTTAAGAGCTCCAGGGCCAGGAGGGGGGCTGAAAAGTTTCCCTGATTTGGCCCAGAGTAGCCACCAGGGCAACCTGGGAAGGGCTAGCCTCCCACTAGTTCGAATTAAGTAGCTACACAGCCCTTAATTCAAACTAGTTAATTCGAACTAGGCGTTAGTCCTCGTAGAATGAGGTTTACCTAGTTTGAATTAAGCGCTCCGCTAGTTCGATTTAAATTCGAACTAGCGGTTTGCATGTATAGCTGCTATTAAAGTTAATTCGAACTAACGGCTGTTAGTTCGAATTAACTATGTAGTGTAGACATACCCTTAGTCAGAAACTCATAGACACTGAGTTTACCACTGGTGTACCATGGGCAGCCCTAAAAGAGTTAAGAATGTTTAGCTTGGTATAATAGTGATTAAAGAATGTTTAGCTTGCTGTAGTGGTGACTAGGGGAGGGGACAACCAATTGTCTGCAAATATTGGAAAGGTCAGATTCTTAGCTGGGGCAAATCATTGTAGCTCCATTCATTTAAAGCTCAGTTGGAATAAATCAGCCTAACTACTCATTTCAATGGTTAACACCAGCTGAGAATCTGTCCCAGTATTAATAAACACTAAGAAGGGAGAATAAATATTTAGGGTAGTACACAAGGGTGTAATTAGGAGCAAGTGGGATGAAATTAAGAAACGGAAAGTTTCCTGAGTCTGGGCTATATCAGATGGTGAAAGGGAAGTGGTGAAAGCCCCATCACTTCCAGCTATTAACACTAGACTAGACAAAACACAAGAGAATACAGCGTAAGAAATAATCCTGCTTTTGCAAGAAGAATAGGCTCTATGACTTTATAAGTTGTTTCCCTCTCTAAATTCTGGGTCATGTTGTGGCTTTAAATCATGGCCTCGGGCCCTACCAAATTCATGGTCCATTTTGATCAGTTTTAGTCATAGGATTTTTAAAATCATAACTTCAGATATTTACAACTATGGGTTGAACCTCCTAAATTCAGGTCTCCCTAGTCTGGCAACATCTATGGTCCAGCATGGATCATGGTCCATCCATGAACACCCAGGAGTTCAAGATGGTTGGGAGTCCAGCAGCGGGAAAAACCCCACCATCGGGACTGGCAAGCTGTCCCAGAGAACTCCAGCTAGGCACAGCACATTGGGGCACCCATGGAGCCCCACCCATGGGAAGCCCTAACTGGGTACAGCAGTGGGGCAGCCGTGGAGCCAAATCCCCAGCAAGAAGCCCCAGCAAGGCGGGACAGAAGCTGGGGAGCTCTCTCCCCAGTGAACCCCAGCCAGCTGCTAGAAGCCAGCCAGAGCCAAGCCTCAAGCCCTGTAGCAGCAGGACTGGAGTGGAGCCAGCAGGAGGGAGGAGCAGTATCCTGGGAGGCTGGTGGCAGGGACATCCACTGATCTGACAAATTCCCTCATTTGGGACCAGTCAGGTCCCAAGGATACCGGACGAGGAAGGTCCAACCTGTAAAAGGTCACAGTGGCTATGTCTAGACTACATTCCTCTTTCGACAGAGGAACGTAAATGAAGGACTTTGAAATTGCAAATGAAGAGCTGATATAAAAATGTCATGCTTCATTTGCATAATTGATTCCAATTGCTTTTTCGAAAAAGGATTTTTCTGAAAAAAAAACGCAGTCTAGACGCAGTCCTTTTGAAAAAAAAAAACCCTTTTTTGAAAGAACCCTAATGCCTGAGAAAATGAGGTTTACAGGTTCTTTTGAAAAAGGGTTTTTTTTTTTTTCGAAAGAACTGCATCTAGACCACAGGGTTTTTTTTCCAAAAAATCCTTTTTCAAAAAAGCAATCGGAATCAATTATGCAAATGAGTGTGAAATTTGTAAATCAGTGCTTCAGTTGCAATTTCAAAGTCCTTCATTTATATTCCTCTGTCGAAAGAGGAATGTAGTCTAGACGTAGCCAGCGTTGTAATTGTAAAGGCCCTGACCCAAAAAAGAATTGTGGGAGGGTTGCAGTGTTGTTGTGGAGGGCTGCGGTACTGCTACCCTTACTTTTGCACTGTTGCTGGTGGTCGCACTGACTTCAAAGCTGGGCAGCTTTAGCGCAATGGCAACTTCTGGCCGGGAGCTCACCTCTGAAGGCAGAGCTGCCATCAGTAGCAGTGCAGAAGTATGGCATGGTATAGTGTTGCCACCCTTACTTCTGTGCCCCCAGCCAGCAGCTGCTAGTCTCCAGCCATCCAGCTCTGAAGGCAGCTCAGAAATAAAGGTTGGCAGTGTATGGTATGTACTAATCCCTCAGAACCCAAGACTGACCCCAGATGTACAGTGCCTTCCTTATTAACTTGTGCAACATGAACGTGAATTCAAACATTAGCTTTAATATTCCCTAAAATAATTGTGACAACCTCTGCAAAGCCCTTTTGGCTTAGGATCCCCCAATTTGAGAAACTCGGGTCTCCCACATTAAATCTATGGGGTAAAAGTACACAAAAGACCAAATTTCACAGAAGACAGATTTCATGGTGATATATTTGGTAGAGCCCTAATCATGGCCAATGGAAGGACTGAGGAAAAGGCAATCTTTTTTTTTTTATCCTTCTACACATATTAGTGACCTCTGTTAGTGATCTCTGTGAGAGATAAAGATCATTCTAACCATGTTATAGTTGATTAAACTGTGCCACAGAGCTCAACATCACAGAGCAAGTCTATAGGAGGAACGCTCAATATAACCTATGAATCCCAGTTCCTAGTGTCTGCTGGACCACATTCATTTATGCCAGGTGATTCAGTCATCTCATTAGAGAGTCCTGTTGCAGGAGAGAGAGAGAGAGAGAGAGAGAAGTGAAGCAGTTATGAGCTCATTTACATATTTATTTTAGCATTTACTAGAGAATTCTCTCTGTTGGCTAGTATGAGTGAGTTCCTTGCCACTGGGCCATTCTTCAACTTGGAGGTTTTTTTATAATCAAGTCAGGCTCTTACCCACTGTGTTATACGTTTCTGTGCTTTTGTCACTCATCTAAGAAGTTGGTTTGAAAAAAAAATCAGTAAAGGAGAAGTATTTAATTTCTGGGCACATCACAAATGCTGTCTGCTAAGCCCTGGGGGAAGAAAATTCCCTCTGGCCAACATGTGAACTACCTGGACTCTAGGGGGAGCTACTCCCAGGATTCCTCAACAATAGAGAGGATCACTGCAACGTGGAGTCCCTCACAAGGGCAATGAGGAAGCCAAAAGGTGATGAAACATGGAACCCTCTTTTCCAAGAAAAGGGGTAATATGAACTAATGAGTTCTCTTATTAGCTGAAGAATTTTAGGTGTTGCCAACTTTTACTCTGATCAAGTATGATTTGGCTGTTGCATTCCAACTCCTTGTACAGACTTGGCAGATAAAATCACAGCATAATTTGTGACTGAAAACAAATTAATGAAAGCAATAAAATGTTATATTCTCTTCCAGAGATAGAGAGATAGAGAAAGAGGTGTAGAGAGAAGTGGAGTATTGGCTATAGTGTGCTAGTTTGCCAATGCTTACTTCATTGGCCCATTGCCTCTAGTTTTCTCTCCCTGCTTCCTTTTTTTTTTTTTTTTTGCCTTAACATCCCCACAAGCCCCACCATTTCCCTGCGCATCTACATCCCGCTCACATAACCTCCTCCCTTCCTACCAAAAAGCAAAACAAAACCTCTATTTCTACCATGCACACACTAGGGATGTGTTTACACTGTACCATAGCTCAAAATAAGATACTCCATTAGGGCAATGCAAATTGCATATCTTATTTCGATTTAATTTCAAACTAGCTTATTTTGTAATTTGGCACTGTCTACACAGCGCCAAATTTCAAAATAACCCATTTTCTGAAATGTCCTTTACTCTTCATGGAATGAGGTTTGCAGGGACATTGGAATAGCGAGTCCGAAATAATACGCTTGTTGTTAAGATGCGGAATAGCTATTTTGGTATCCCGAAATAATGTTGCAGTATAGACGTACCATATTTTCCGGCATATAAGACGACTTTTTATACTAAAAAACATCCCCCAAAAATCGAGGGTTGTCTTATATGCCGGGTATAAACATACAGGCAGTCCCCGACTTGCAGGTACGAATGGGGCTTTTCTCGTCCCGGAGGACACGGACTGCGGGACCTCGCGGTCCCGCCGCCCGTGTACTCCGGGGCGAGAAAAGCTGCTCCGCGTCTCCCTGGTCTGCAGACCAGAAAGCCGCGGAGCAAAGCCGCGGAGGGGCTCGGGCAGCGGGGCAGCCCAGGCGCGCCTGGGCTGCCCCACTGCCGGAGCCCCTCCGCGGCTTTGCAAAGCCTCAGGGGAAGCCGGCAGTGGGACAGCCCAGACGCGCCGCGGCTGTCCCGCTGCTGGCGTCCTCAGAGGCTTTGCTCCCGGTGTCCCTGGTCTGCTGGAGACGGTCCCCAGCAGACCAGGGACACCGGGAGCAAAGCTGCAGCCACGGCAGGGTCCCGCGCCTCTGAGGCTTTGCTCTGGCAAAGCCTCAGAGGCACGGCACCCGCTGCCACTGCGGCTTTGCTCCCCGTGTCCCTGGTCTGCTGGGGGGGGGGGGCGCAGCTAGTGCGCCCCTCCCCAGCAGACCAGGCTTTTGTTGTGGACCCTAGGGCAGAGCAGCTGGGGCGCTGCCGGTTGGCCTCTTAAGGGGGGGTAGTCTTATACGGCGAGTATAGGCGAAAACCTATGTTTTAACTAGAAAATTAGGGGGTCGTCTTCTACGCCCAGTCGCATTATACGCCGGAAAATACGGTAACCTAAGAAACAAATACATAAAAAACCCAGGACACATGCAAACTCCAATTCGTGATCTTATATTTGTAACCCCTTGCTCCCTGCTTCCTACTCATCCTCTATGTTTTTGTGTTCTCCCATGTCTACTTGGATTATAAAATATTCAGGGCAGGGATGTTTTGTGATTGTTTGGGTATGCTTTGTAGTGTGTAGCACAGTTTTATTTACAAATCAATAAAAATAATAGGCTGCAATAACAAACACTTCTTCAAGATCTCGATTAGGATCACACTTTAGCTAAAGTTTGAGTCTGGTGTTCTATTTTAGACCATCTCACATTGAACATTATTTAATATGGCTAGAGCAGATAGCAGTGCCTCTACATATACTTCCCACTATAAGACCCTGTTTTTGGTTGCTTCTTACTTAGACACATTTTAACTGTTCAGCCTGAAATTTTCTGTATTGTGTGTCAATGTTCTCTCTGACCTTTTCCATCCATGTACAGATTTTTTCCATGTATGTGCAGAATAAATTTTTATGTGCGCTGAGGCATGTGTGAATGTGCACTACCAGTAGAAACAAAACATCTTGCTGTGGGCCCTCTGCTAATCAGCTGGGCAGCATTTAAATCTCTCCTGAGAATCTCTTGCTTATACTGCCACTTCACTGAGAAGTTTTAAAACCTCTATATTTTTGAAGCAGACACTTGACATTTATGGGAGGGGATGTTGCCTTGATGTCAGTGGTGTATCCTTTGTGATCCATGTGAAAGAGTACCCACATGTGGCCAAGTTATAAGCCTTTGAAATATCTCTGTTCACATCTTTTTAGTAAGGACTTGTTAGAGTTTAGCAGATAAATTCTCCAAAGATACCCTCTGTATTGAATGTGCTCCAGCCCAGGGAAGCAGGGGCCGAGTAGAATTTTTCCTACGGTTGCTCCTCCTGTGGAGAAAAATAATGTGATCATGTAATTAAAAACTATCATAATGCATACTCACCAGGGAGCCAAATGAAAGTTGCCAAGACATTTCTGAGTGTTTGACTTAGCATCTTAAACATTCTTTTAACATAGTCCCCCCCCCCCCCTTTTTGTTTGTTTATATATGAAATACTCATCGTAGTCTGGCTTAATGGTTTTATCAGCATAAATTTGGGATGGCTGTATTATACCACATGTGAGTTTATGTGGTCATTCCAAACAAGCATCATTAAAACTTTTACTCCAAGGCATAACCTGTGTGTTGTATTTGCCCTATAGATTACATACAAACTCCTTTCAAGAATGTTTTAGAGCTTTTAAAAACATTTTAAAGGGACTATTTCTTGTATCCCTTGGCCAGTAAAGCTAGGTCCTTTGATTACCATGAGGGGAAGGAAAATTAAAAATAATAAATGTAAAACACCTTTAAAATACCCTTAAAATAGTCTTTCCATATAAAAGAATGCACAGTTTTAAAATCCCATTTAAGGCCCTTTAAGTCTCAGACCTTAAAAGGGAGAGCTGGCTGGATGCTATTGTAAAACTGCTAAGAATCTCCCACTTCAAATAGGAAAATGCTCCTTTTTGAAGAGCTGCAGGACCTGTATACTGGATCCTGGATTTTAAACCCTGTGACTTTTTTATGTCCAGAAAAATTGTTAGTGGTGAAAGATTGAATTTTGTCTGTCCTGGGCTATGGGCAGGTCGAAATTGTCAGGAAATTCATTTTGGGGGGAGGGGGAGAGGAAGAAATATTCCCTGGCAGGTGGATTTAAAAATAAATAGTGCTGTATGAAGTAGCTCAGGAGTTTGGAATGTTATAATGAATCCTAGGAGACAGATTAATGAGCAAGCGATACAATCATAAGTTTTTGATAAATTGCATAGGTATTTATTTATCACATGCCTTTGCAATGTAGTACTGTATATTACTTGGCTATGACATCTAAATATATGGTCCTCACAAACACACACCTTTGGGCTGGAACCTCCACTGATGTAAACTGGTTTAATTCCATTGGAGTTGACTGGGGTTGGTGGAGCTATGCTATTTTACACCAATTAAAGTTCTGGCTCTGGCTCTGTCTACACATCTCACTCTAAGCTTTAAATTACACTTATGATTATTCACATTAAGTGTAGCAAGTTCCTGGCTCTGATTTGCTAATGAAAAAACTTTCTATCATAAAACTGGGCTCCAATCCCAGTTTTCAGTCATAGTCTCCATTATAAGATCAAGGATGTGGCATACATCAACTGAAAATCATAAATCAAGTAGTAATAGTGCTGTTGTTTTCCAAAAGAACTCAATTGCATTCCCATCTCCCCATTCACCTAATTTGGTGTACTCAGTTGCATTAAGACTAAGAAATCCATAAGAGGAATACAACATACACAATGGTTACAGTCATTGATGTAATACTGGCGCCAGTAAGCTTTATTTTATTTAAGAAAATACTGCCTTCCATGTACTTCAAAATAGTATAGACATAAAACATTTTAAAAGAACCAGAAGCCCTGTGTGTGTAATTTGATGCTGAGTCTTAGCAAAACAGGCAAAGATTCAAATATTTCCCCCCTGCTCAAATGGTTTAAAATATGTTTCCAAGGGTGATTTGGCTAGAGAGGCTTGGCTGTCACTTGGGAATTACAAACTGAAAAGTTTTATTTTTTGTGAAGATCTACATTTCTGTGAAAGAACCACAACTGCTTTTGGGCCTGGCCAGAAATTAAGGATGTAAACGTGTAACCATTTAAATGGCCTTTGATTAGTCTGTATATAGTCCCATATCCTGTAAAGAAGTACACACATGCCTAATTTTCAGCAGCATCCCAGTTGAGGGATGGGTAAGGCCCCATCTACACTAGATCAGTTTAACAATGAGGTCAGAGGTGTGAAAAACCCAGACTCCTGAAAGGAGTAGCTGATCTAAATCCCCATGTAGACAGTACTAAGTCAACAGAAGAATCCCTCAAATCAGTGTAGGTAGGCTATGGCGTTTCAAGTGCAGACAAGCTCTGAATCTTTTCAAGATTGGTGGTCTATAGTTATTATATAGTACTGTCAATAGGAAGTATCAGGGGTAGCTGAGTTAGTCTGTACAGGATAAACTTAAAAACAACAAATGGTCTGGTAGCACTTTTTAGACTAACAAAACATGTAGATGGTATCATAAGCTTTCGTGGGCACAGCCCACTTAGTCAGATGACCGGAGTTTTGAGTTTAGGATGTGCAGATCCAAAATAAATAGGAGAGAAGGGGAGGTTGGGGGGGGGGGGGGGGAGGAGAGGGGCTGGAAACAAGGAGCAGAGGGTATGGAAATATCAAAGGGAAAAACAGGAAGGCAGAACTGAGAATCAGTAAGCACCTGAAGATTGGGTAGTTAAAACGAAGCAGATAAGAATCAAAGTCAATAGATAGGATATCCTTCCTAACACAGAAATCTACACAAAGAGTTGTTTGCACCTTCATTGAATGTTAGGTTGATAGTGTCCCAAACATCCCACATCAGAATGAGGCTATTATCATGAGAATGGAACTTGCAGATGAATTGTAATTCCAACGCCTCTCTGTGTATTTGGCTAGTAGAATTGGTTTGTGACAAGACAAGATAGGAAGTAGGTTTAAATGGGAGGTTATAGTTATAGTGCATAATTTGGCAGATCTAATTTATGAGATTGCACCCCTAGGACGTTTTTGGTAGAAAAGATTGTTTATAATTTTGTTGTTTGGGACAAATTGCTCTAATTCTCCTTAAGGGCTTGATCCAAAATGGCCTGAAGTAAAGGTAAATCTGCCTTTGTCTTCAAAGGACATGACATTGGGCTCCTATTACTCATTCTTTGTGTTGACACACAACCAACCCATGTGGCTTTTTGGATGACTAGGGCTGGACGAACGAGAAAAATTATTTGCAAAATGTTGGCAACCTCTGCTTATCTGAGAAATTGCCTTTCACCTCCATTACAGTGCTGGCAGTTGCAGTCAGCAGAGACATTCAATCTGTATTCCCACAGTATAAAAGTCAGGGAGTTGCTAACAAGTGAGGGCCTCTTGAATTTGGAAATCACTCCTTTTCCTTCCCCTCTCTAGTTACAAATATCCCTGACTGTCAGGATGTGTTGCAAAAGTGCAAAGCTGAATCTGTTCTCCTTGGGGTAGTGAGGGGCTAGTGTGTGTCAATGCTTGTTTTATTTAATGGGTGGGGTTTGAGTTGTACATTATAATAATGACACTATAAAATATTGTTGGAGACACCTACAGTTAGCTTTCTTTCTTTCTTTCTTTCTTTCTTTCTTTCTTTCTTTCTTTCTTTCTTTCTTTCTTTCTTTCAAATTAAAATAAGTACTAGAACAATTAATTTTGTTATTACTATTCTCATCCTTTCCCTTAATTTTCATGAAGCTTCATGTAAGTGAAGTTTTCCCCACAAAAATATTCATATTATGTTTAAGGAGGGCTAATTTGAGGCCTGTTGCCAAGATTTGTTCAAACATAAACCAAAATATGTTTCATGTCATAAGAAAATTCACTTTGGGAAAAGGGAAATATTTTATAAATGTTAGGTTATTTGTTTAAGGAACAAAAACAATACTATGTGGTTTAGATGATCAGTCACATACTTGGAATACTGAATTACAAATACCGAATTACTTACATCAGACAGATCATCAGAAATCCATAAACTGAAATTTAGGATAAAAATATTCAACTAATTTTAAACAGGAAACAAATTAGTAAAAATGGAACTCTCTTCACACATAATTTGCAAACAGAAAAAAAAGGGTTAAATTCACTGTAACCCTTCTGCCGAGTAGCTCCAGCAGCAGCCAGGGCCAGGTTCAATATCTAGGAATTCCTCTCCATCCATCCAACACAGAACTGGTTCGAGCTCCCGTCAGTAACCTGGGAAATTCACATAACACCCTTGTGTGCTTCTGAGAAGCAATGCTTCCCCACTCACAAGCACAGAGTCTGAGTGTAGAAAAAAACCCTCTAATAAAAGGGAAGGGAAGTAACGCTGATCACTCACCATCCACCTGCTCCCTGCTCTCTCTGGCTCCACTCTCCTGACCATTTGTTGCCCGTCACAGCTGCTGCTCTGCTGGCTGCTCCTTACACCTCTCCATTGCTACCCTACTGGCAGCTCGTCATGCTGCTCGTTGCATCTTCTGCTGGCTTGGGGTGGATTTGGCTTTGTGCTAAACCTAGTGATTTCAGCTCTCAAGATCAGCTGTTGAATAGTCTCATTTAAACTATGAAAAAAAAACCAATTAAGACGTTTCTTAAGGAAAAATCCTTGTAATAGAGTTTGCCATTCTTTCTGAAATGTTTTTAAACTGACCTATGAAATACTATGTTGGGACCGTAATGCTCTGTCAAGTTACACAGAATGCCTTAAACATTCAATAGAATGGATATCATACTCTGTTTTTCTATAACACCATCTATAGAATCCTATTAAATTCTGTTGGATCGTTTTGGTTTGATCCTTATTAAATTACATGGGACCTCTTTCATAATGGTTAAATTAAGGCAGAGGAAGAGACTCCATCGCTAAGGAACTTCTTAAGATTTTGACATATATACTGCAAGCTATATGTTGCATAGCACGGGAGATAGGAAAAAAAGAGTTAACCATATGGCAATAGAAGAGAGGGACTCCATGAAGGGGAGAAATAAAGATGCAGAAATTCATAGCTATCTTCAGTTATTCCACAGACATTCCAAGAGTCAGCAGCAAGGGAAAAGATTCAGGAAATAGCCACATGTAGCCTTATGAGCATGTGAGAAAGGAGGGTTAATGCATTCTTTCAGGGAAGTATCAACAGGAGTTTCAGCACTGACATCAGTAGGAGTGGGATCATGCCCTAACCCCCAAAGTAGCCCAGAACACACCGTGACTTAAAGAAGCCAATGGCTGTTGGGCAGCTGACTCAGCTATGTTGCCTGTGCTGAGGAAGAGACTGTACAGAAAATGTTTGGGTCATACCCCAATTCTAGAACTATAGCAAAGTTTTAGTGTTAATTTAGCAATGAGTTATTGCCCGGTAAAAAACTGTAGGGATTATTATAGACATTGGGCCTCAGGGGAATGTATATGAAACTCTTGCTGTAGTTTGATCATAAAGTCCTTTAGTATGCACACCAACTTTTCTGATCATGTTTTACAGCTTTCTCTTCTCTTTCCTGTGTCTAGTTCATGTAACAGTTTGAGCCTTAGTTTGAGTTAACGTTTGACTGCCGCGTGTAGTCGTGGGCAGTTAGTTTGGACTAAGGGGATTGAAAAATGGCGCTCGGAAGGGAAGATTCAAATAAAGCCCAGGATATTTAAATCCTGAGCTTCATTTACAACTTCGAATGCCTACATTAGCCTCCCTAGTTCGAACTAGGGGGCTAGTGTAGACATACTCTAACAGTTTCTACTCTGCTGAAGAAACAGTTACAGAGTCCTTATGGCTGGTGATGAGGTAAGATCATAGAATCCCAGAGCTGGAAGAGACTGCAGGAGGTCATCGAGTCCAGCCCCCTGCCCAAAGCAGGACCAATCCTAACTAAATCATCCCAGCCAGGCCTTATCTCATTGGACTGAGCAGAGCCTGACTTTCAAATCCCAAATTACAGTTGAGGAGCTAGCAGCTCCCGACAGATCCACCTCCCCAATGTTTAACCATTTTCTTTGTACCTTCAAAATTTCACATATTCAGCTCACAAAACTCTGCTTCTAATTTGAAATGGGGAGCTTTCGAAATCTCACCTGAATACAGCATAACAGCTATCTTTTTTTTTTTTTTTAGCAATTTTGCACTTGCTATTCAATTTATTGGTTAATTTTTTAAAAAATGCATCTATTATTCTTCCCTTCAGCTACAATGCCATTATGTGGAGTGAGAATCCCCAGAAAACACTGCTTGAAACATACCACTTGCTTTTGTCATGCTCAGCATAGGAGATGAAATATTTCAACAAGTCAGGTGCAATCATCATCAGAATTTGTTTTCCTTTTCATCAAGGCAAAGTACTGCAGGCCGCAGACAGTTCTCTGGGGGATGCAGGGTGAATCTGTTCCATAATGTATTTTGCCAGAATGTACAATCAAAAATAAATGGTTTCATTTGTGGACTCTATAAGAAAACTGCAGCTGCCAGACTTCATTAGAAGTAAAAAATACTTTAAAACTTCAAAGTGCTGTGTCAAGTCCCATTTGCCTCCCTTCCTCCACCATTTTCTACCCCAGGAAATCTAGTAACTGTGTCTGTTTTATTCATTATGGCTTGAGTAAGAAGCTAAACATGCCATGGGGTGCTTCAGGAGAGTTGGGAGCCTTAGGGCACCCACAATTATATTCATGCTGAAGCACTTACAGGAAGGAGAAACTTTTAAAATGGAATAGAAGCTATAAAGCCTAAAATGAGGAGAGAAAATATTAAGAAACATTAAATGAAAGACATATCCATTTTACTACAGTTGCAGTTTTCATAGTTTATTTACAGAATGTAGGCCCATTTTTTCTTCCCTTACATTTGAAAGGGGTCTCATTGACATTAGTGGGAGCACACATGAGTAAATGTCACCAAACTGAGCTCTATATCTTTGTGGACCATTTTGTATGGCCTAAGAATATTTTTAAAAGATCTTAAATATTAATAATTTGACATGTTTATTTATTATGTGAGAATGGCCACTGAAGTCACAATGCAACACTTTACTGTTTGGAAATTCTAATGATTGTGGCATTTTCAAAAGCACCTAGGGCCAGTTCCACAATGGGGCTCAGATGCCCAATGGAATTCATAGCCCTAAGTTCCCTATAGAGCTCCTCAGAAGCAAGGAGTCTGAGGTAGATACCACATTCAGAGGCAGGGTGTGGGCCCAGATCTTCAAAGGCATTTAAGCACTTAACTCTCACTGGTCTGGGCCTTAATCTCCTAACTAATAGGCTAGATAGGTGCCTTCCTTCACAGGTGATCTTTAGCCATGAATCCTAATCAGGAGTTAGGCACTTAAACCAGGCCTGCTGCTTAGATAGCCTATGCTCTAGTCCAGCTGATATCCATTTGGAAGAAACTAATCTTTTGACATGTTTTGTGGAAAAAAATAGAGCAAGAAAGTGCCTCCAAAATACCCTAAAAACCTGATGGTTAGGAGGCTCACCTGATAGGAGGAAGTCTTGGGTTCAAATTCCTACTCAGCTTGATTCAAAGCATGGACTTCAATCTACAGTTCAGGTGAATGCCCTAACCACCATGCTATTGGATACCCTCAGTATCTTTTGTTGAGGCTGTTGCACTTGGAATTAAAAATTATTTATTGGATAAGGGACATGAATCCATCTTTCTCACATCCCAGGTGTGTACCATAGCCACGAGGAGACACACATGCATTACTGCCCTGCTTGCCCCAACTGTTTTTGTGACAGGTCTTCTGTGTTCTCAGAGCACATGTATGGGATTGGACCCTGCTGGCAAGACAGACATTCCTCTCTCTATCTTGACAATCCTGCTTCTGGACCTTGGTTTGAGTGCAGAGTCTAAATAGCTCATTAGCTGTGGGGCAGCACCAGCACTTAGGCAGCTATGCAAATGCCAGCCAGAAGAAATGTAGATACCTAGGGGATTAGCCAAGCCGCAGTTTTGGGAATGTCAGTGAGCTTAAAGGGTTGACTGAAGTGCCTAAAGGGACAGGTAGGTGCCTAAATACTTTTGTGGATATTGCCTAGATTATTTTGGAGCCTAAATCCTACTTTTCAAAAGATGGCCAGTTTTTCAAAGGTATTTAGATACCTAGTAGTATTTTTCAAAGAACTTAAGTAGGTTATATGCCTAAAGTAACATTTGGAAAGACACCTTAGTGACTTAGGAGCCTCAGTTCTATTTTCAGAAGCAATGTAGGCAATTAAAAGTTTAAGTTCAGCTGAAAACCAGTAGAAAGTAGGCTCCTAAGGCCAGATTTGTAATGGTATTTAGGCACCTGTACGTCAAATAGGTAGAACCCTGCAAATCTGCAGATATCTGCTTTATATATGCGGGTGTCTGCATCCACAGATATGGATATGGCTATCCATAGTTCATTTTTGTAGTTATGGCTGCGGATACAAATTTTGAATCTAGAACCCTGCAAATTTGTGGCTACAATTTGTTTGAAATTTCATATGACTTCAGTAGGAGCAAGGTTCTTAAGTTCTTTTGAATATCACACGAGGTACCTATCTGTAGAGCCCTGCATGGATACAAAACTTGTATCCACATCTGCATCTATATACATGCAAATGAGACACAGCTATCCACATTGACATCCGCGGATGCAGATACCCATGAATATGAAGTGGATATTCATATACATTATACATTAAAAAGAAAATGTCATGCTGTTGGTAGTAAGAACCAAGGCTCAGAAGTAATTTCAGTGGATCAAATGATCACAAGATAGCATAAGAGGCTTCACTGTGTGCAGAAAACAGCAAATGCATGTTCTTGGCAATTTCCAGCCCAATTTTTAAGAGATTCAAACATTTTGAAAATACTACAGTTACGACTCCAAGCTTGTTGGTGCTTATCCAAATTCAGACCTCTTAACGGTTTCTCATCACCAGTTAATTTAGATTATAAGATAACAAGAAAATCATACATTTTTGTTTCGAAATCAAATAATTTAATACAATCTTAACAAAGGCAGGGAAGGCATGTTGATAAATGACAGTGCATGTTTATTGGATTAGCAATGTGTTAGCTTTGACATCAGCTGTAATATGATCTGATATTGCAAAATGCACTTTTGGCTCCTGACACATTAATTGTTGTGCTTAGCTTTTTTTGCTGGCATATCTTTTTACTTATAGCTAAATGCAAATGGTTATGAGTCAGAATTTTTAGAAAAGTGATAGCATGCAAGCTTGCACTTGAAAGTGCTCTAAACATCAACGGAGGTAACAGAAATGCTAAAAAGGGCAGAAGAAAGTCAGCATACAAAGGGCATGTGTCCTAAGATGTTGGTCTGGAATTTACCTTTACGTCAACCTCTTGGTCTACTCAGAAAACAATGTAGTGAATGTCAGTCATGGATGGGCAAGCAAAGGGTATTGCCGGTCTCTTGACATTGCACTCTTTGGATATGATGGATGTAAAGAAATCTAATCCTTCCAGAGGGAGTCAGGTGGCACTGTGAGGACAAAGAGTGCAAACAATTTTGTACTGGGAAAGAACTTTTCATTTTAGTCCTCTTGTGCCAAAAATGTTACAGTATCCAGCTGTTCTATGTTAAACACTAAATCTATTAGAGAAAAAAAATCCTAAAAAAGAGGTTAAACTCCCAATAAGTGTTTCTATTGGTTGGATCATATTTAGCTCATACAAAACATGTTAAAAATCACTTCCCAGGCATTGTAAAACCATCTGCTTTCTGGATTAGAAAGCTAGACATTCAAATCCAAGGGGGGGAGGGCGGGAGGAGGATAGCCAAAAGCTGTATTGTTTAGAGGCCCTTTGCTGCAAACAAGTGAATTAAGTGTTTGTGATATCTCTCTACTATCCCAGGAGCGAGTCTGAGCACAAAGTAATACAGCAGATGTCCCATGGACTGTGACATTGCTAGCTGAATAATCCTTTAAGAAACCGTACAAAAATGATGATTTAATTCTGTGTTTCCCTTTGTCCTCACTGCAGATAAGCAGAAGCTTTTTCTTTGAACTATGGAATGAGGAAAGACCAACTTAAATGGCTGGCTTCTTCTAAATTTCTGTGAATTGAATTTTCAAAATCACTCCCCATTTCCCCAGGAATCCCAGGAGTCACGGCAATTTTTATATTTTCTGGATTGCATAACAGTTTTGCCAGTCTTAGGCTATGGCTACACTGTAGCCTTCTTGCGGAAAAGGTTATGCAAATGAAGTGTGGCGTGGAATATCGCCGCACTTCATTTGCATAATTAATTAGCAGCCGCTTTTGCGCAAGAGGCTTTTTCACAAAAAGGAGCTGTGTAGACGGCTCCTTTTTGCACAAAAACCCCCTCTTGCGCAAGAGCTGTTCTTCCTGAAAAAATGAGGAATAACAGCTCTTGTGCAAGAGGGGGATTTTGCGCAAAAAGGAGCCGTCCGCACAGCTCCTTTCTGTGCAAAAGCCTCTTGTGCAAAAACTGCTGCTAATTAATTATGCAAATGAAGCACGGCAATCTTCCATGCCGCGCTTCATTTGCATAACCTTTTCCTCAACAAGGCTACAGTGTAGCTGTGGCCTGCGTTTATTGGATTTCATTGACTGTAGTGTCTGATTCTGACTCAAGTGAAGAGTTCTCAGGTTGTGGCCTATGAACCACTGGTGAGCAATGGAACATTTCCTGATGGCCGCCACCTCTCATGATTTTAGCCTGTGTTTTGTAATATTTAGTGTTTTTTTCTTAAAAGCCTCAGCTCTTAGGCTATATCTACACTGCAGGGGTTTTGTGCAAAAACAGCCTCACACCTCAAGTGCTTTTTTTACAGAAAATTTAAAGTAAAACGGCAGAACAGAGGGCTTTTTGCTGTGTAAGTGTACGTCTTTCTACAAGGAATAACTCCTTTTTGCGCAGGAGTTCTTGTGTGTGGATACTCAACAGGGGTTTCTTGCTCAAAAAGCACAACTGCTCTGAAGGATATAAGAACATAAGAATGGCCATACTGGGTCAGACCAAAGGTCCATCCAGCCCAGTAGCCTGTCTGCCAACAGTGGCCAATGCCACGTGTCCCAGAGGGAGTGAACTGAACAGGTAAAGATCAAGCGATCTCTCTCCTGCCATCCATCTCCACCCTCTGATAACCAGAAGCTAGGGACACCATTCCTTACCCATCCTGGCTAATAGCCATTAATGGACTTAACCTCCATGGCTGCGTCTAGACTGGCAAGTTTTTCCGCAAAAGCAACTGCTGTCTACACTGCTGTCTACACTGGCCACTTGAATTTCCGCAAGAACACTGACGATCTCATGTATGATTGTCAGTGTTCTTGCGGAAATACTATGCTGCTCCTGTTTGGGCAAAAGCCCTCTTGCGCAAATACTTTTGCGCAAGAGGGCCAGTGTAGACAACACGGTATTGTTTTGTGCAAAAAAGCCCCGATCGCGAAAATGGCTAGGGTCTGTCAGCCTTACCCACTGAGCTGCTGCCTCCGGCTTGCACCGGTGTGATCATTAACACTGAGGGATAAGGGAGAGGGGGAAGGGGGACCCGAGCCCACCCTTTCCACCAGGTCCCAGCCCGGGGCCCTAAGTGCAGGGTGCAACAATCCCCCTGCATGACAGATGGGGTTTAATCCGTAAACGAATCTGTCCACGGGCGCCAGAGGCGCTCCGCCCCAGGCTGCTTCCTATCCCCCTTCCGGGTTGCCTGGCGTGGGGGAATGCCTTAGGGCCTTACCCCTTTGTGGTCCTCCTCTGTTCTGCATCCGTGCTCCGGAGATCCGGGGGTTCCTCTCCAGCCTCTCCAGTGCAGGGATATGTCCTCTTCCCTAGGGGCTGGTCGGCATCTCCTCCTCCCTTAGCCCCCCTCCTGCACCTGTCTTGGCCGCTTTTCAAGCGGCCTGGGAATGGACACCATGCGGGGATGCCCTGCCCGCCCCTCCCGGCATCCTTCTGCCCCATGCTACTGGGCTTGGCACCAGAAGTCCCGCCCTGGGGCTCATCCAATGCCAACCGGTGATGCCGCTCTGCCAGCGTTCCACTGGCCGGGTTCCGCGGGACTCAGCCCCTCTTCCTCCATGGGGGAGCCATCCTCGCCACATCTCCCTCTGCCCCGCTTCCAGCAAGCTATGGGCAGGGGCTGCCCCGATCGGTCGCTGTGCTGTGCCATGCCGCCCCTTTGTCTCCTCATATGGTACCTGTTCCAAACCCCTAATAATTTTTGTTGCTCTTATCTGAACCTTTTCTAATGCTAGTATATCTTTTCTGAGATGAGGAAAGCATATCTGTACACAGTATTCAAGATGTGGGGTTACCATGGATTTATATAAGGGTAATAAGATATTCTCTGTCTTATTCTCTATCCCTTTTTTAATGATTCCTAACATCCTGTTTGCTTTTTTGACTGGCGCTGAACACTGCATAGACGTCTTCAGAGAACTATCCATGATCAGGAACAGCCCGAATCCGGCTGCAGCAGCTGGCGCCCTAGGTGGGGCGGCGCTATCGGCGCCCCTGCCTGCGTGGCCGGCAATGGCCGTGACGTCATCATCGGGCACCCAGGCCAGCGGCGTGCTAGGCAGCTGCCTAGCTTGCTTAGGCTCACAGGCCGCCCCTGTCCACGATGACTCCAAGATCTCTTTCCTGATTAGTTGTAGCTAAATTAGCCCCCATCATATTTTATGTATAGTTGGGGTTATTTTTTCCAATGTGCATTACTTAACATTTATCCACATTACATTTCATTACATTTTGTTGTCCAATCACTTAGTTTTGTGAGATCTTTTTGAACATCTTCACAGTCTGCTTTGGTCTTAACTACTTTGAGCAGTTTAGTATCATCTGAAAACTTTGCCACCTCATTGTTTACCCCCTTTCTCCACATCATTTATGAATATGTTGAATAGGATTGGTCCTAGGGCTGACCCTTGGGGAACATCACTAGTTACCACTAGAGGCAGAGCGACCAGGGAGTGAAAGCGGCCAGGGGGCTGCAGAGAGGGGAGTTTGAGAGGGACCGCAAGAGATCCTGCCGCTGAACAGGCTACCTGGTGAGAGTGAGAGTATTCACTTTTGGTGTGAGTGAGTTTGTTTGACTGTTTGAATTTTGTTTGTTGAATTCTGATTCTGATTTCAGGTGACTGCAGTTTAAGTTTGAGCTGCTGTGGCAGTTGGGACTGAGTGCCTGAGCTTTTGTTCCCTTAATTGCTCTCTTGATTGCATCTGGTCAGCCTTCCCCTTTGTGACTCATGAGGGGGCAGGCCTGGCCTAGGCAAGCAGGCTTTAAAAGCCAGAGGCAGAGCGACCAGGAGGCTGCAGACAAGGAAGTTTGAGAGGGAGTTTGATAGAGGGAGGCCTATTACGGTCAGGAAGACCCGCAACACCTGTGCCACCACTGTTTCTGTCTCCTCCACCTGCGCCTGTAGCCAGACAGAGCTCCTGAGCATCTACCCAGATCCTGGTGTGGTTTTGCAGGGACTGTGGCTTGCAATTCCCACTTACTGATATCCAGGCTGGGGAGATCATCCAGTGCGAAAGGTGCCTGCTGGTGGAATCTCTCAGGTAGCAGGTGGGAGAGCTACAGGAGGAGGTGGCTAGGTTGAGGAGCACTCGAATCCACGAGCAATTCCTGGACTGTGTTCTTGAAGAGACAGCTGAGGTAGCTGTCCTAGTACACAGGACTGCGGACACACCATTGGTGAAGGAGGAAACTGCTCAGGGTGGACACCTGCAGCTGGTTACTTCTGGCAGCAGGCACTGCTCCACTCCTGCTCCGAACCCTCCCGCTGTGGTACTAGGAAACCATTATGCTCTTCTTTATACAGGAGATAAGGAATCACCCCCTACAATGAAAGAGGAGAAGCCTTGTACCCCCAAGGCTGGGAGGTCTGCTGCCACCACTGCGAATAGGAAACGTAGGGTAGTGGTGGTCAGAGACTCTCTTCTGAGGGGGACAGAGGCTTCCATCTGTCGCCCTGACATTTCATCTCAGGAGGTAGACTGTCTGCCGGGGGCCTGTATCCAAGATGTTACAGAGACATTGTCGAGGATTATCCAGCCCTCTGACTACTACCCCATGCTACTCATCCATGTGGGCACAAATGATACTGCGAGGGGTGACACTCAGTGGATCAAGGGTGACTACAGGGCTCAGGGAGTATGGGTGAAGGAGTTTGGAGTGCAGGTGGTATTTTCTTCAATCCTTCCTGTCGAAGGTAGGGGCCCAGGTAGAGACAGGTGCATCCTGGAGGTGAATGCCTGGCTGCGAAGATGGTGTCGCCAGGAGGGCTTTGGCTTCCTTGATCACGGGATGCTATTCCAGGAAGGACTACTAGGCAAAGGTGGCATTCACCTTTCGAGGAGGGGGAAGTCTCTATTTGGACACAGACTGGCTAACCTAGTGAGGAGGGTTTTAAACTAGGTTTGACGGGGACAGGTGAGCAAGTAAGTGGAGACCTAGGAGATGGGTCGGAAATAGGAAGGAATGTGGGCTATAATGGCAGAGAGAAAGGAGGATCAGGGCAAAAATGGAAGGCAAGGTCAAATCAGTATCTAAGATGCCTATATACAAATGCAAGAAGTATGGATAATAAGCAGGAAGAACTGGAAGTGCTAATAAATAAGTACAATTATGACATTGTTGGATCACAAAATCTTGGTGGGATAATACATATGATTGGAATGTTTGTATAGAAGGGTACAGCTTGCTCAGGCAGGATAGACAGGGAAGAAAGGGAGGAGGTGTTGCCTTATATATTAAAAATGAACACACTTGGAGTGAGGTGGAGATGGACATAGGAGACGGAAGTGTTGAGAGTCTCTGGGTTAGGCTAAAACGGATTAAAAACAAGGGTGATGTCATTCTAGGAGTCTATTACAGTCCACCTAGCTAGGTGGAAGAAGTGGATGAGGCTTTTTTTAAACAACTAACAATATCATCCAAAGCCCAAAATTTGGTGGTGATGGGGGACTTCAACTATCCAGATATATGTTGGGAAAATAACACAGCAGGGCACGGACTATCCAATAAATTCTTGGACTGCATTGGAGACATCTTTTTATTTCAGAAGGTTGAAAAAGCTACTAGGGGGGAAGCTGTTCTAGATTTGATCGTAACAAACAGGGAGGAACTGGTTGAGAATTTGAAAGTGGAAGGCAGCTTGGGTGAAAGTGATCATGAAATCATAGAGTTCACTATTCTAAGAAAGGTATAAGGGAGAACAGCAAAATAGAGACAATGGATTTCAGGAAGGCGGATTTTGGTAAGCTCAGAGAACTGATAGGTAAGGTCCCATGGGAATCAAGACTGAGGGGAAAAATAGCTGAGGAGAATTGGCAGTTTTTCAAAGGGACATTATTAAAGGCCCAAAAGCAAGCTATTCCGCTGTGTCAGAAAGGTAGAAAATATGGCAAAAGACCACCTTGGTTTAACCATAAGATCTTGCATGATCTAAAAATAAAAAAGGAGTCATATAAAAAATGGAAAGTAGGACAAATTACAAAGGATGAATATAGGCAAACAATACAGGAATGCAGGGGCAAGATTAGAAAGGCAAAGGCACAAAATGAGCTCAAACTAGCTATGGGAATAAAAGGAAACAAGAAGACTTTTTATAAATACATTAGAAGCAAGAAGAAGACCAAGGATAGTGTAGGCCCACTGGTCAGTGAGGAGGGAGAAACAGGAAACTTGGAAATGGAAGAGATGTTTAATGACTTCTTTGTTTCAGTCTTCACCAAGAAGTCTGAAGGAATGACTAACATAGTGAATGCTATGGGAAGGGGGTAGGTTTAGAAGATAATATAAAAAAAGAACAAGTTAAAAATCACCTAGAAAAGTTAGATGCTTGCAAGTCACCAGAGCCTGATGAAATGCATCCTAGAATACTCAAGGAGCTGATAGAGGAGGTATCTGAGCCTTTGCTATCATCATTGGAAAATCATGGGAGACAGGAGAGATTCCGGAAGACTGGAAAAAGGCAAATATAGTGCCCATTTATAAAAAGGGAAATAAGAACAGCCCAGGAAACTACAGACCAGTTAGTTTAACTTCTGTGCCAGGGAAGATAATGGAGCAAGTAATTAAGGAAATCATCTGTAAACAGTTGGAAGGTGGCAAGGTGATAGGGAACAGCCAGCATGGATTTGTAAAGAACAAATCACGTCAAACCAATCTGATAGCTTTCTTTGATAGGATAACAAGTCTTGTGGATAAGGGAGAAGAGGTGGATGTGGTACACCTAGACTTTCGTAAGATGTTTGATATGGTCTAGCATGATATTCTTATCAATAAACTAGGCAAATACAACTTAGATGGGGCTACTATAACGTGGGTGCATAACTGGCTGGATAACTGTACTCAGAGAGTAGTTATTAATGGTTCACAATCCTGCTGGAAAGATATAACAAGTGGGGTTCTGCAGGGGTCTGTTTTGGGACCTGCTCTGTTCAATATCTTCATCAACGATTTAGATATTGGTATAGAAAGTACGCTTATTAAGTTTGCAGATGATACCAAGCTGGGAGGGGTTGCAACTAATCTGGAGGATGGGGTCATAATTCAAAATGATCTGGTCAAATTGGAGAAATGGTCTAAGGTAAACAGGATGAAGTGTAATAAAGACAAATGCAAAGTGCTCCACTTAGGAAGGAACAATCAGTTTTACACATGCAGAATGGGAAGCGACTGTCTAGGAAGGAGTACGGCAGAAAGTGATCTAGGGGTTATAGTGGACCACAAGCTGAATATGAGTCAGCAGTGTGATGCTGTTGCAAAAAAAGCAAACATGATTCTGAGATGCATTAACAGGTGTGTTGTGAGCAAGACACGAGAAGTCATTCTTCCGCTCTACTCTGAGCTAGTTAGGCCTCATTTGGAGTATTATGTTCAGTTCTGGGCACCACATTTCAAGAAAGATGTGGAGAAATTGGAGAGGGTCCAGAGAAGAGCAACAAGAATGATTAAAGGTCTAGAGAACATGACTTATGAAGGAAGGCTGAAAGAACTGGTGTCAAGTATCAGAGGGGTAGCCGTGTTAGTCTGAATCTGCAAAAGTGGCGAGGAGTCCTGTGGCACCGTATAGACTAACTGAAGTGTAGGAGCATAAGCTTTCATGGGCAAAGACCCACTTTGTCAGATGCATGAAAGAATTGGGTTTGTTTAGTTTAGAAAAGAGAAGATTGAGGGGGGACATGATAGCAGTTTTCAGGTATCTAAAAAAGTGTCATAAGGAGGAGGGAGAAAACTTGTTCATCTTGGCCTCTGAGGATTGAACAAGAAGCAATGGGTTTAAACTGCAGCAAGGGAGGTTTAGGTTGGCCATTAGGAAAAAGTTCCTAACTGTCAAGGTAGTCAAACACTGGAATAAATTGCCCAGGGGGGTTGTGAAATCTCCATCTCTGGAGATATTTAAGAGTAGGTTAGATAAATGTCTATCAGGGATGGTGTAGACAGTATTTGGTCCTGTCATGAGGGCAGGGGACTGGACTCGATGACCTTTTATGGTCCCTTTCAGTCCTAGTATTCTATGATTCTACCACTTTCCATTTTGAAAATTTACGATTTATTTCCACTTACCCTTTGTTTCCTATCTTTTAACCAGTTCTCAGTCCATGAAAAGATCTTCCCTCTGTGTTCTATGATTCTATGATTCTACCGCTTTCCATTTTGAAAATTTACGATTTATTTCCATTTACCCTTTGTTTCCTGTCATTTAACCAGTTCTCAGTCCATGAAAAGATCTTCCCTCTTATTCCATGACATCTTAATTTACTTAAGAGCCTTTGGCAAGGGACTTTGTCAAAGGCTTTCTAGAAATCTAAGTTCACTATATCCCCCTTGTTCATGTTTGTTGACCCCTTCAAAGAATTCTAAGGGTGTGTCTAGACTACAGGGTTTTGTCAACAAAAGTGGACTTTTGTCAACAAAACTAGACCTGTGTCTACACTGCCACTGAGTTCAGTCGACATAACATCGACAGAACTCAGCAGTTTTGTCAATGGCTGTAAACCACATTCAACGAGGAATAACGCCTTTTGTCGACAGAGTTCTGTCGACAGAAGACATTATTGCATCCACACTGTCCTTTGAGTCTATACTGTCATGTTGACAAAGCGGCTTGCTTTGTCGACAGAACTGGATGTAGTCTAGATGCTCTTTGTTGACAGAAGCTTTGTTGACAGTATCTGTTGACAAAACTTCTGTCGCCAAAAATCTGTAGTCTAGACATACCCCAATAGATTAGTAAGACATGATTTCCCTTTACAGAAACCATGTTGACTTTTGTCCAACAAATTATGTTCTTCTATGTTTCTGACAATTTTATTCTTTACTATTGTTTCAACTAATTTGCCTGGTACTGACGTTAGACTTACTGGTCTGTAATTGCCGGGATTGCCTCTAGAGCCATTTTTAAATATTGGTGTTACATTAGCTATCTTCCAGTCACTGGGTACAGAAGCTGATTTAAAGGGTAGGTTAGAAACCATAGTTAATAGTTACGCAATTTCACATTTGAGTTTTTTCAGAACTCTTGGGTGAATGCCATCTGTTCCCAGTGACTTATTACTTTTAAGTTGATCAATTAATTCCAAAACCTCCTCTAATGACACTTCAATTTTTGACAAGTCCTCAGATTTGTCACCTACAATTTCTGGGTATGTCTACACTGCATTCCTCTTTCGAGAGAGGAATGCAAATGCAGCTGAGCGAAATTGCAAATGAAGCATAGATTTGAATTTCCCGTGCTTCATTTGAATAATCGCCTCCGGCCACTATTTTGAAATACCCTATTTCGAAATAAAAAATGCTGTGTAGATGCGGTTATTTTGAAAGAAACCCCTTCTTTCAAAATAACTCTTACTCCTTAAAAGATGAGGTTTAATGGTTATTTTGAAAGAAGAAGGGGTTTCTTTCAAAATAAAGGTATCTACACAGCATTTTTTATTTCAAAATAGGGTATTTTGAAATAGCGGCCGGACACGATTATGCAAATGAAGCGCGGGAAATTCAAATCAGCTCTTCATTTGCAATTTCGCTTGGCTGCATTTGCATTCTTCTCTTGAAAGAGGAATGCAGTATAGACATACACTCTGTGAATGGCAATCAGAACTTCCTTGAGCAAGAGTCTCCATGCAGTGTGGACGCTCTCTTGTGCAGAAGCACATCAGTTTTGTGATGCACTTTTGAGGTGTAGACACGCTTTGCGCAAGAAGTTTTGTGGAAGATCTCTTCTGCAAAAAGCTTCTTGCGCAACAACCTCACAGTGTAGACAAGTCTTTGAGTCACGTTATTACATTAAAATTTCAGCTTTCATTTAAAAGATTATATTTTAGCCTACATTGTTGCAAATAAAAGCTTGAGACTGTTAACAAAAATAGTAACAAATCATGTTAAAAAAAATCTCATGAGTTTTAAGTTCATCTCAGGATGTTACGGGGGGGACTGATTCATGATTTTTGAATGCATGGGCTTGGCAATACTGGCTACTTCAGAAAGCTGGATGGTTACACAGGGCCAGCTCTCCTCCATATCTTCAGCTGTTAACTTGCAATAAAGGCTATGTCTCCACTGCCAAGCTTGGTCCACAGCACTCATGTTGACACCCAAAAGTTGACCAAACAAAAATCACAAGAGGGTGTCCACAGGTCATGTCCATACTGCAGATACTATCATGTTGTTGTTAACGGTGCTAAATCCTGCTGGAAAGGGATAACAAGTGGAGTTCCACAAGGGTCTGTTTTTGGGACCCATACTGTTCAATATCTTCATCAATGATGTAGATATTGGGATAGAGAGTACGCTTATTAAGTTTGCAGATAATACCAAACTGGGTGGGATTGCAACTTCTTTGGAGGATAGGGACATAATTCAAAATGACCTTAGCAAGTTAGAGAAATGGTCAGAGGTAAACAGGATGAGATTTAATAAAGAGAAATGCAAAGTGCTCCACTTAGGAAGGAACAATCAGTTCCATACATACAAGATGGGAAGCGACTGTCTAGGAAGGAGCATGGTGGAAAGGGATCTAGGGGTCATAGTGGACCACAAGTTGAATATGAGTCAACAGTGTGATGCTGTTGCAAAAAAAGCAAATATGATTCTAGGTTGTATCAACAGGTGTGTTGTAAGCAAAACGCATGAAGTCATTCTGCCGCTCTACTCTGCACTAGTTAGGCCTCAGCTGGAGTACTGTGTCCAGTTCTGGGCGCCACATTTCAAGAAAGATGTGGAGAAACTGGAAAGGGTACAGAGAAGAGCGACAAGAATGATTAAAGGTCTAGAGAACATGACCTATGAAGCCAGGCTTCATGAACTGGGCTTGTTTAGTTTGGAAAAAAGAAGATTAAGGGGGGACATGATAGCGGTTTTCAAATATCTAAAAGGGTGTCACAAGGAGGAAGGAGAAAATTTGTTCCTCTTGGTTACTGAGGACAGGACAAGGAGTAATGGGCTTAAAGTGCAGCAAGGGAGGTTTAGAATGGACATTAGGAAAAAATTCCTAACTATCAGGGTGGTCAAATATTGGAATAAATTACCAAGGGAGGTGGTGGAATCTCCCTCTCTGGAGATATTTAAGAACAGGTTAGATAGACATCTGTCAGGGATGGTGTAGACGGAGGTTGGTCCTGCCTTGAGGGCTGGGGGCTGGACTCGATGACCTCTCGAGGTCCCTTCCAGTCCTATGATTCTATGATTCTATGACCATGTGAACAATGCACTGGGGGTATGTGTCCCACAGAGCAGTGTTGTGGGAAGGCACAGCTGATCCCTGCACATCTTGAGATTCCCTCCGAGTTCTGCCACAGTCTTCCCATCTGCTGGGAGCAGCATTGTGAGGAGCTTTTTAAACTCTCCCTGCTGAGGAATGTCAAAGCAGCACAACAGCTGTCCACCTCTCCCTACAGCAGTGGTCTCCAACGCGGTGCCCACGGGTGCCACGGTGCCCACCGGGGCATTTATGTGTGCCTGCCTAGTGACCAGAGCCAGCCTGAGCCATTCTTGTGCCCTGGGCGCCCGGCACATGTGTAGCCACCGCCCCCGGTGAGACATACCTTGAGAATGGTTATCCAGCCAGTTATGCACTCACCTTATAGTAGCCTAATGAATCCTCCCTCTAGTGAGAGAGTTAGATAAATAAGTAGATAATACTACCTCCATTGTACAGATAAGAAAAATATCTTGATCTCATTCCCAGTAAATTAGTTGGAAAACTCCCACTCCCATTATCAAGAATTGCATTAAGTGTGAAATGACCATAGTAATATCAGTGTAAATGCAGGGGCAGCAGAAGAATGAGAGGCAAAATCAGAGGAGACATTTCAGTAGTATGAGCTAATAGTTGTATAAACTTTGTAATTGTTGGCTAATGTACGAGAGAAGAAATTTAAAAAAATTCTGTGCATACACCATTAAACCAAGTCACAATCACAGTCTGAGCTCGGGTGAACAACATCTTATCTATAGGCCTCAACAGTCTTTCAGTCTACCTGAGCTAAAAATCTTTTACCCTTCAGTACAAGAATCTCGGCCCTGCTTCTCTAGATGGCACCAGAGATCCATGTCTGCCACCCTCTTACAACAGGTCCCAAGTCTCTGCACTATGAAGAAGTGCCTACCTTCAACCCAGACCCCCATGTTTCATTGATTTCTATGGTCTCTTTTTTGGTCCCTCTCTTTTCTAGGCTTTCCCTGTGGTTCTTCACTAGAATTTTCCAGTATGGCCCTCCTTCAAAGTGTCTTCCCTCTGCAGAAAACTGGTCTCCTGAAGAACTCAAATTCCTGGCATTCCCCAACTCTTCCCTGCCCCCAAGCTCTCCTCTCAGCCAACTCCTCTTCCTCTCCAAGTTGTTTGCCGACTGAGCAGAAAGGAGCTGATTTCATAGTGTTCTCTCCTTTCCCAGTGGACATTACCACAACATGTGTTCACATTTGCTCTCCTGGGATAGTAAACCACAGAAATTCCATGACCTGAGTGGAAGCTAGGCACAGATCAGAGACTCAAAGCCAGAGGGCCAGATCACCCTGTGATGTCAGTATATCGTATTACAGCCTCCTTCCTCAGTTTTCACTTGTGCTACTAAATTCAATGTAGCATATATTGTATAAAATGCACATGATATTCACAGACTATAAAGTAAAGCTCAATGTCCCTGGAACCAAAGAAATATTCTATTGTGTGGCCAAATGATGAAAGTTCTAAAAACTCATTCATACATGCAGAATTCAAGATACACAGATTTTCCCATGACGACAAGATTTTTTTACTGGTTGTTAGGCTTATATTATATGTTTCAAATTGTGGGAGGGAAAAAGGAGGCAATATCTAAGCCAGTAGCTTTATGGGTAGCAAACATAAGCTGGAACTATTCCAATCCACTTTAACCCCTGGACATAATGTTTACTCACTAGACGATGGAGCACCAGCTGTTATAACAGACATAGCTTTGCTCCAGCACACAACATAAGTAAGTATATTTATATAGGCCTGAGGGGTTACTTGCAGACAAACAACACACATCCAAGGATGCCGATAGACATTTAAACTACTGGTAGCAAAACAAGTAAGAGGCTTCATACTCAAAAAAATTTAGAATTTCCAAAACAAAAATCTGCAGACAAATTTCAAATCTGCTCTTTGAAGTGGGTTGATCACAGAATGATTGTGAGCCACTGATGCGATGCAGTCATGAAAAAAGGCAAATACGATCCTAACATGTATTGGGTGAGGCATTTCCAGTAGAAGTATAAAGACTTCATTTGGAATACTGCTTATAGTTCTGGTCACCCATGTTCCAATGAAAGAATTCAAACTGGAATATATGCAGAGAAGAGCTACTAAGATGATCAGGGGACTGGCAGGCATATCAATATGAGAGGAGAATAAAAGAGCGTGGCTTGTTTAATCTATCAAAAAGAAGACTACAAGGAGAGAAGATTGTGTTGTCAGTAAATATATTAGGGATGTAAATATCAGGAAGGGTTAAAAACTATTTAAATTAAAGGACAATGTTGGCACAAGAACAAATGGCTATAAATTGCCAAGAACAAATTCAAGTTGGAAATTAGAAGAAAGTTTCTAACTATCAGAGGGGTTCTGGAACAGTCTCCCAATAGAAGTTGTGGGACCAAACAATTTAATTAGCTTTAAGAGAGAGTGGACAAATTGATGAAGTGCAGCTGTATAACAGGGATGCTTGTGATGGTAGGGGGCAGACTCGACAGCTCTGGAGCTCATGGAGTCCAGAAGGTATTTTTCCTTGGAGTGAATTTTAAGAGGATTTTTTAAATCTCATTCCTCTGAAGTACCCAGTGTGTGGGTACTGGGTGGCATTTGTGGCCTATGATATACAAGAGGACACAGTAGATGATCTGGCCTTAAACACTATGAAATTACTGAGAATGCAAAACAGAAAGGTCTGTTTTCAAACAGCTGGCAGTAGGGTTGCCAATTTTGATTGAATGTATTCCTGGAGCTTCATCTTATGACCTAATCTTTAATTAAAGATAGCTCTTTTATTCCTGGAGACTCTAGGACAGGGTTGGGCAAAACATGGCCTGTCAAGCTGCTGGATCCAACCCAGCAGCTCCCTGTCTACCCCGCCCTTGCATGTCACTCAGAGCAGCTGTCTGTGAGCCCAGAGGTAGGGAGGAGAGACTTTGTGTGCTGCTCCTGCCCCCCAGCACAATCTTGCAGCTCCTATTGGCCACTTTCTAGCCAATAGGAGTCACATGTTTTCAGGATAGGCAGCACACAAAGGCTCATAGCTGTTTCTGCTGCTCTGAATTGCCTGCCAGGGTATGGAAGACAGGGAATCTGACTGCAGAACCTAATGGGCTGCTGACTGGGAGTCACCCAAGTACACATCTCCTAGCCAGAGCCTGCCACAGGCACCTCAGCACCTCCCTCACCATAACTCTCTGTCCCCGACTGCTGCCCCCAAACCCACAAAACCCAAACCCTCTACAACACATCCTGCATCCATACCTCCTCCCAGACGCTGTACCCCAATCTGCTGCCCCAGGTAACAACCCCTTCCTTCACCCAAACTCCTACCCAGCTCCTACACTCCCTCCTGCACCCCAATTTTCTACCCTGAGCTCTCTTCTGCACCCACCCTCCATCACAGACCCTGCACCTTCTCCACTAAATATTATGGAAGAGGGAAATCCTTGACCACTTACCCAATTCTTGGAGTGCCACCCCCCATGAAAAATAATTGCTGACCCCTGCTCTAGGACAATCCCAAAGAGTTCTCAACATTATTTGGCACCCAGCTGCACTGTAGGACACTCAAACTGGCAATTACCTGCAAAGCTGTTTTATATAGAAAGGTGCCAATCTAAGTGCTAAATGCAGAATTGGGCACCCTAATTTAGTCACCCTCGTTTTTAAACTTGGACCCAGTATGTATTTTTAACCTCGTACTTCTCTAGAAATGAGTGCTAAAATATACAAATAAATACTTGATTGTTGTGGCTCTTCCTGGAGTCACCTTCAGTAACACCCTGGCATTGGTTCCTTTCCCATTCGCTTCTGGATAACTTTTCTCAGAGCTTCATAATACCTCATTTCTTTTTCTGCTTCCCACCTCCCTCTTTGCCCCCAGATCTCTTGTCCAGTCCCCTCTTGCAGTTTCTACCCTTACATCCCACTTCTTACTGCTAGTCCTAACCTCACTGCTCTCCTCTCCATCTAGACGCTGCTTTTTGAGCTTTTGCCTAGTGCCAAAAATTTAGTCACATAACCTTCCCATTACTTCACTGTCCGCACTCTAGGCAGACTACTATGATTTATGATGGTAGGTAATGAGTTTAAATCAATAGACTTCACTAACCCTTTAAAGGGACCATATTCACAGAGCCCTTCAAAAGGTTTGGCTCTGTGATTAATCTCAGAACTATGAATTCTTTTCTTCCAAACCTAATTTAGTTATTAAAGTCCCAGTTTATGACATTTTCCTTTTAAATCTGTAGTTTTCCAAAGGACGGTTGAAATCTCTAAACACTTGGTACGAAAGCAACGTAAAACTTCTGGCAAGCATATGGTATGCAGGTTATAATAGTAGAAAATATTCTGGATCATTTACATTTTGCCAGAGGCATGATTTCAGGCTGAAAAAAAAGTTCCACTGTGGGGGAAATGTCGGAATACTACTGTGTGTATCTCCCACCCGCCCCCGCCACCACTTTGTTTTCATTTTCACACATTCCATAATTTTCTTTGTAACCTTTGCTGATTATCACACATGTTTTCAATGGTTCTGTTTAGGAAGTGTCATCTAGTGCCCAGAGCACAGAACTAGCAGATTGGCCATTGACCCTGTCCCTGGCCATGCTAAGCATATCCTATTTGTGGTGTCTTTGGTGTCTTTCTATTGGAAATATGGTAATACATATACCTCTCTTACTTCACCAGGCTCACCATGATCATCAATGTTTTAAAATAGTTTTGAATAAGAAAGCACTAACCAAATATCACCCATGAGTTAGTCTGACTAAATTTGTGATGTCAAAATTATTTTCATGATCATTTTCTGTGTTTTCATAACCATCATTACTTAACATCTCAGCCCTATGAGTTCTGGCAGGACTGGAAAGCATGTGGAATAATCGCCACAAAAGTAGTGCTTTGGTGGGAATAGGGTCACCAAGTTCTCACTGCTGTGGGGAAAAGTAAAAGTAAAGGGGCATTTTCCCACAGAGTAGGGTGTTGGTGATGGTAATTACATAGTTTCCCTGTAGAAGTGCTGCTAAGGGGGAGGATAAGAAAGGGACAGGCTAAACATTCTCCCTCAAGAAGACATTTTCAAGTGGGAGAGACTTCCAGAGCACCCATGGAGACTGCTGCTGCTGTCACCAGAGCAGAGAGAGCTACCTCATCATAGAAATGATTAGAAGGCCAGAGAAGATGGGATCATGGGAAAGGGGCTGGACTCAATAACCCTCTGAGGTCTCTTCCAGCCATAGGATTCTATGATTCTAGGAAAAGATTTGTTCCTTTGGACACAGAGCCAGACTTCTGAATGCCTATCTGGACAGATTCTTAAGAGGCTCACCCATAACTAAATTGTCCTATTTACCTGGTGAGTCAAACATTTAAAAAATTATTGTAAGTGTTTACATGGTGTTTTAAATATCTCTGTTAGCATGAGAACTTCACCAACAAGTGACTCTCATATTTTTCTGAATGCCTCCCGAATGACTGAAACCAACAAAAACTCTGTAACTGTTCTGAGTGTTTCTCAATCTTCTTAGGCTGTTTACCCTGGATTCCAAGTCATTGAGCACAAAGGTTTGCAAACTGTGGGGTACGCCCTGGAGGCACGCCCTCCCTCCCCCAATTTGAAAACTATTACTTTCTGCTAGGAACCAGCAGATTGGAAGCTGATGGGAGTTTCCAGGCCCATGTGGTTCTCTGTGCTATGAGAGCTAGGGTGCTAGCTGGCTACCCAGCAGCCCTCCTGGCTTATTCCGCAAGTCAGGATGCCTTTGCATGCCCATTGATCAGATGCTCCCCAGGCAGGACAGGTGGCACAGCTCTTTACTGCTGCTCTGACATGCTCTTGCCTCTCCCACGAAAGAGCCTGGCACCAGCAGGCAATAACCCACTGGAGTCAACCCTACCTGTGGAGCCTGGCTGCCATAAGATATGCCATAAGGTATGCCATAAGGTATGCCTCATCCCAGGCATACCTGGGAGGTCGACAAATGCATTTGATGTCGACCGCGGAACATCCAGACTACCGCGCTGAGCCGACAAACAGCTGATCGGCTCAGCGCGGCAGCCATGTAAATTTAAATGAAGCGGCGATTATTTAAATTGCCGCTTCATTTTCCTATGCCGGGTAGTCTAATCTACATGCCTCTGTCGCCAGAGGCATGTAGTCTAGACATACCCTAAGGTACTAGTCACAGATATAAGTCATACATTCTCTTTCAGCTTTACATTATTGACTGACTCTTTCACACAGCTTGACTGGCACATTTCCGTAGCACAGATATTCCACACAAGCTGGACTAGTCACAAACAGTAGATATGGGCTACCAAGGATATTTCACTAAATAGACTCTAGATCAACTCTGAGAGGGAGAGAAAAATAGTCCTTTTGAAGGACAAAACCATAAGTAACGATAATAGGCAAATCAATCTGGTGCCCACATGCTATGTTAATAGTGGCAGCCAGCCAGGGAACAGATCTTAGTTAACCAGATTAGGCCAAAGAAAGCACCAGTTCAGAATTCAGGCAAATTACCAAAAATTGCTGTTATTCAGACACATTATACAAAAATGTCAAAAGTACATTTGAATATAGCAAGGCCTTCACAAGCTTGTGTCGTGGCTGATGCATGCTAAGGTGCAGGCACAGTATTTAGCCACTTCACAGGAACACAGTCTGTATGTGATTATGTTGAAACCAGCACTTGCTTTACAGACCCTGTTAGAATAACCAAATGATACAATAGTTTCATTCTAAACAAACAAATGGGGCTAGTAAGCTGCTAGGGCTCTTTCCAGATACTCAGGCTCAGATCTGATCAGCTGCCTCCAGACCCAGACAGACTGCCTTCTATGTTGGCTGGCGGGAAGGAGATGTTTATCTGTTCTCTGCGTAGTCCCCCATAATTGCATCTCATTCCTGACTCCTGCAAAATAACGAATGTATCCTCCCATGGTTTGCAGAGGAAATAGCAGCATTGCAAGCGGACACAAAAATTCTAACCAGATGATGGAAAAAGTCTTTTTGTCAGACTAAGAGCACTTTGAGAGATTTTATTCCTAAAAGTACTGTACATAATCTAATAAACAGCTTCCCCTGGAATTGATTGACCTTATCTTGAAAAAGGTAGTAGTTGTTGTTTCAGTACCATTATGCCAAGCTCTGTGCTTTTACATACACAAAAAAGATGTGAGACTTTCTTTTGGCAGGAGTATAAAGATTTTTTTATTAAAAAAAAAAGAGCAAGCCATAAATGACACTATTGAAAAAATACCCCCATAAAACAGCATTATAGTCTCCACATTATTAAACTAAAAAAGTGATAAAAATACTTCCATAAACCTAATATTTATTTAGTAGAGGGTTTCTTTGGAATGATGACGTTTTCAGTCTATGTCCCTGTAGAATTGCCAGCCCTCCTGGTCGCCAGGAGTCTCCTGGAATTGGGCTCGATCTGTCGGAGGGTACTGCAGCCAATCCAGGAAATTTTTGTCTGCTGATAGTCCAATGGCAAAGTAGAGCTAAGGCAGGCTCCTTGCCTGCCTTGGCCCTATATCACTCATGGAAGCAGCCAGCATGTCCCTGCAGTTGCTGGGGGCTGGAGGGAGGGGAGGGCTCTGTGCCACTGCTGTGGCCCCAAGCACCAATTCCACAGCTCCCATTAGGCAGGAAGACAAAACTGCAGCCAATGCAAGCTCCAGGGGTGTGCTTTCCAGGAGGGGCAGCACACAGGACCATGTGCCTTACCCAGGGGCTGCAGGAAGTGATGTGAGGCCAAGACAGGAAGGGAACCTGCCTCAGCCCCGCAGCGGCACAGCCTGGGAGTCACCCAGGATAAGTACCACCTGGCTGGAGCCTGCATCCCTCATCCCCTGGCTGCATCCTGCATCCCTCATTCCGCATTCCTCTGTTGCTCATTCTCCCCCACCTTCACTCACTTTTACCAGGCTGTGGCAGGGAGGGGAGTATGGGGGAAAGGGAATGAGACACTTGGCAATCCTATGTCCCTGGAAAGTTCCTCAGCTTCCTCAGAAGAGGCCTACATCACTCAATACTTTTAAAACTATGTCTAGTCTTTCTTTTCCGTCAATGCATCAGCTAATCATGAACCATTAGAAACAAGTCACAGTGCCAGCCTTTCCAGCCGCCAGACCACATAAGCCTTGTTAACACATTCACTTTGTCTATGTCTACACAGCAGCATTATTTCGGAATAACTGATGTTATCCTGAAATAACAAAGTATGCGTCCACGCTACAAGCAGTTATTTCGACTATGTCAAAATAATGTGGAGCTGGAAGACTTCTTGCTCCAACTCCTGTAACCCTCATTATACGAGGAGAAAGGGAAGTGCTCTTTCTCTGACTTCCTGCTGTGTAGACAGCATCAAAAGCCGAAATAAGCTATTTTGACTTAAGCTACGCAATTGATGTAGCTCAAGGTGCGTAGCTTATTTTGGCTTAACCCTGCTGTGTAGACGTGCCCTTTCAGTGATCAAAACTTATTTACCAACATTGCTTTCACAAATGTTGCTGACAAAACCCTAACTACAATTATTTTCTCATTTGCTATGATGAAAACCTGTGGCCAGATTTTCAACTTGTGTAATTAGCCTAGTTTTATTGAAGACACTCGGGGTACACTGCTTTATACCAGTTAAAGACCTGGTCTATTGTTTAAAGCCTTGGAAAATTTTTCATAGCATGTGGAATGTATACAGTGTTGCGAACCCCAAACATTCAAAACATCATGAGTCAGTTGCTGCAAAATCATGAGACTGTTTTGAAACCCTGGTGCGTATTATTTGCCTCTTGATTTTGAGCGTTTAGTATACCTTTCAACTGCACTTTTAAGCTTTTCTCCACAAACATGAGGACTAGAATTCCCTTTTATTTAAAATGAATTTGAGATTCTCACATAACAGTATGAATACCAATTATCGAAAGACTAGCAATACAATCACAATAGTTGGAAATATTACTGATTATAGTTTTCAAAACTTTACTTATTGACCAATCCTGAGACCTATACTTAAGTTATCCAAGTAGTATGTGAGTATATGTACACTTCAGTGAAAATGACCAAGGTCAATTGATTCATTCTTGGGCTGCAGGGCTATAAAACTTCAGTATGGATGCCTAAGATGAGCTGGAATTTGGGATCCAGGACCTGTGATGGGAAAGAGTCTAGCTGCAGAGTGATTTATTGCAATGTAAACATACCTTGCAAACAAACAAGGGTATTATCACACTTGTATTCAAAGATTGTGGGATCAGATCCTATGAAACTTGTCTAACTTTTGGGCAATGTTACCAGATTTGCCCAATACTATGGGGTATGTTCATTTATCAGGGTTACTCTTATGGGATTGGGGAAGGTTATCATTTCTATCAGTGTGCTGCTTGTGCTTACTTGTGCTCTCATATGGAGTTGAATTCTCTTCCTGCTGCCAATTCTCCCCACTGGAACTCTCCTGCAGGAACTAGGTTCCTCAGGATGGAGTTCTTCCCACCTTAGCAACACACAGACCATCACACCCACTATCAGAGCATGCCTGAAAGGACTGGGTAATCAGCACTCACAAGCTCACCCTGGACTCAGCCGGCTGGTTTAACAGCAATGCCACACTGCACCCTCATGAGCCTTTGGACTCAGTGGGCTGGATTAAACAGCACTTTAAGCTGCCATCCTTGTAAGCCCCCAGATTCAGCACCCCCTATGCCCACTTTCACACCACAGTCATTCACTGGTAAACCACACGATGAGCAAACCCCACAGGATTTTGGGCACTACAGGGATCTTTAGCTTGGGTACAAGAAGCGTTGTTGCAGAGCGAATGGGGAAGCCAAAACAACACCCCTTGAAGAAGAGTGAGCAAAAGAGAAAAAAGCAACCACCTTAACAGTGAGTTATTTATTTCTGGGTACTGATAGGAGTCCAAACACACATAACCAGGGATCAACAAATTAGTCAATCTACTCGCTCGGGGCAAGTAGATTTTAAGCTGGTACGGCACCGCAGCGCAATCAGCGCATGCGCAGCGCGGTCTGTGCATGCGCAGCGTGCCAAACTGTGTGGCTGGCGAACCGGGCTCAACGCCGCTTGTCAAGCCCTGCACATAACAGTTATAATATTAAATCTAACAGTTACAATATTAAATCTAAATTGAAACTGATTACAAATGTTAGGTCTAGCTAACTATATAAGAGCATGTCTACACTACCACCCTAGTTTGAACTAAGGTGGTAATGTAGGCAACCGGAGTTGCAAATGAAGCCTGGGATTTGAATTTCCCGGGCTTCATTTGCATCTCGCCGGGAGCCGCCATTTTTAAATGTCCGCTAGTGCGGACTCCGTGCCACGCGGCTACACGCAGCACGGAGTCCGCACTAGCGGACATTTAAAAATGGTGGCGCCCGGCGAGATGCAAATGAAGCCAGGGAAATTCAAATCCCGGGCTTCATTTGCAACTCCGGTTGCCTACATTACCACCCTAGTTCAAACTAGGGTGGTAGTGTAGACCTACCCTAACAGTTTACCTAGGGCAGAGTCAGGAGGGTAGGCTTAGAGAGATAGTTGGGGGAAGAGGGGAAAGAGAGAGAGAGAGAGAGAGAGAGAGAGAGAGAGAGAGAGATCTTGCCACTCCATGGAGCTTGCACTGATCGGGGTTCCCAGATGATGATGGTAGCCAGGGATCCAGAGGGCAGGAGACAAGCAGAACAGAGCCCCCAGCACGATCAGACAGGAGATGAAGAAGTCTCAATGGAACTGATGCAGTTTAAATCCAGGTATCAGAACAGTTTTTCTTGGGACAAGGATAAAAGTTTTTATAGGGATAGGACAATAGTTCAAAGAGAAAGAGGAGAGACAAAAGAGACTGATCACCCCTAGTTATAGGTAATGTTCCTTGAAGAGCTCACAATGCAATTAGGCAGTTTCAGTATTTTAGATGTCAATAGGATCGTTACTAGAATTGGTCTGATAGGGTATGTCTACACTACAAAGTTAAATCGAACTAACGGACGTTAGTTCAAATTAACTTTATAGGCGCTACACTAGCGCTCCGCTAGTTCGAACTTAATTCGAACTAGCGGAGTGCTTAGTTTGAACTAGGTAAACCTCATTGTACGAAGACTAAGCCTAGTTCGAACTTACTAGTTCGAATTAAGGGGTGTGTAGCCCCTTGATTCGAACTAGTGGGAGGCTAGCCCTCCCCAGCTTTCCCTGGTGGCCACTCTGGCCAACACCAGGGAAACTCTATTGCCCCCCCTCCCGGCCCCGGACCCCTTAAAGGGGCATGGGCTGGCTACGGTGCCCGTGCCAGGTGCAAGCCTGCCAGCACCCAGCCAGAAGACCCTGCACCTGGCACGGCTCGAGCCAGCCACCCGATGCCCCCCAGCCCTCCCCCTCTTCCCGGGACCAGGCTGGCGGCTCCCGGGAGCTTGCCCAGGACCGCAAGAGATGGGCACCCACCTGGGCCAGTGCAGACATCGTGGACCTTGTCCACGACCTCCGCACTAGGCACAGGAAAGCAGCCATCTAGGGCAGGAGAGCTGCCAGCCTGGCCACCCAGGAGCAGGTTTGCATGAAAATCAAGGTGGTCCACTGAGACTCCCAACCCTGAGCCCTGAGCTTAGAATGGCTGTACTGGGTCCGACCAAAGGTCCATCTAGCCCAGTAGCCTGTCTACCGACAGCGGCCTAGGGACCCTGGAGGGGATGGACCAAAGACAGTGACCAAGCCATTTGTCTCGTGCCATCCCTCTCCAGCCTTCCACAAACTTCGGGCAGGGACACCACTCCTACCCCCTGGCTAATACCACTCCATGGACCCAACCTCCATCACTTGATCTCACTTCTCTTTAAACTCTGTTCTAGTTCTAGCCTTCACAGCCTCCTGCAGCAAGGAGTTCCACAGGTTGACTCTTTGCTTTGTGAAGAACAACTTTCTATTATTAGTTTGAAGCCCTACCCATTCCTTTCCTTTGGTGTCCTCTAGTCCTTCTATTATGGGAACTAATGAAGAACTTTTCTGTATGCACCCTTTCCACCCCACTCATGCTTTTATAGACCTCTATCATATCCCCCCTCCGTCTCCTCTTTTCTAAGCTGAAAAGTCCCAGTCTCTTTAGCCTCTCTTCATATGGGACCTGTTCCAAACCCCTCATCATTGTAGTTGCCCTTCCCTCTCCCACCCTCTCTCTTCCCCTCTCCCACCTCCTTTTCCCAGTCTCCCCCAGTTTTGTTCAATAAAGAGAGATTCTATTTTTGAACACAATTGTCCTTTATTTTGTACATCAGGAAGGGGGGCTAGGGAGGGGTAAGTGGAAGGAGGTGAGGGAGGAATGGGGTACAAGCCCCCGATGGGGAGGACTGGGCTGGGTCTGCGGGCTTCTGGGGGTGGAACCTCTCCTATAGCCCCCCAATTGCCCCCCTCTCCCCAGATGGCAGCCTGTGGCAAGTTCAGCCGGTCTGATGGCCGAGTGCTGTGATGTGCCCAGTGTGGGTACTTCGGGCACTCCAAGCCAGGACTGCTTTGCAAGCGGGGCACCCCTGAGAACTGTCTGTCCGGGGTGGGGGTCGGGTCCCTTTAAACACAGCCCTCGGCTAGCCTGAGACAGCAGCTCCACGCTCTAAGTCCTCATCTGATGCCCTGCCGGCACTGCTTCCGGCCATCCTTAAGCCCGGTTCAGGGTCCACTCTGTGTGGACATGCTAGTTCGAATTAGCAAAACGCTAATTCGAACTAGTTTTTTAGTCTGGATGCGTTAGTTCGAATTAGCTTAGTTCGAATTAACTAATTCGAACTAAGTTAGTTCGAATTAGCGCTGTAGTGTAGACATACCCATAATGACTAATTTGGGTGTAAGCCGGTCTGGGTTCATTAGCATCTGGAGCAGAGATTTCCCATCAGTCAGTGCTTCTCTGCTTTCGGTATCCCATAGTTTACTGCAGTTCCTGCCTTGGAAGAGCTGGTCTCCATTCTGTATGCTAATGAGATGCCCCTCTGTTCTATCTTCAATGAAGATGAGGCTGGGGTGTTTCCTTAATTAGTTTAGGTGTGTCTTCCCTGGGCTTTCCATTGCTTTGTCTGATTCCAGCAGAGGCTTAGAGGAAGGGGGGGGGGGGGGGGAGAATGGTTTTCCATTAATGTCACTCCCTGGCTCCCCAAGAGCACAGGGCTGGTAGGTAACAGCAGCCAAACTTAAAAGCAAGCAGTCCCAGGGTACATCTAGACTGCACTGCTCTTTCAGGATATCAGAAGTGTCCCAAAATAACAGGCATGCTATTCCAATGTCCCTGTAACCCTCGTTTCGCAAGAGTCAAGGGATTTTTTGGAATAGTGCCTTATTTTGAAATTTGGTGCTGTGCAGACAGCGCCAAATTTCAAAATAAGCTCTTCTGATTTAGATTCGGAATAAGACACACAATTTGTGTAGCTTATTCTAACAGAAGGGTGCTGTCTAGATGCACCCCTGGATATTTTAGGCACAAGTGTAGGGGTGTTACATTATTCTTCCTCTGTAGTGTGTATATGTATCCATGCCTCCATGGGTCACAATTGAAAATACCAAATTCAGGACAAACTGCTGAGAAATAGAGCAGATACACCCCAAAACTGGTGGCTATTTAACCATTAGATATACCAAACCTGCAACAAAAATAAACTTCTGTTTTGCCACACTGGCTAACAAGAAGTCAGTAAAGCAGTCTCATTAGGTTTTCCAGTACTTGTACCACCACGAAAAGCACTAAATGTAAAAATGAGTGATTCTTTAAAACCAATTTAATCAAATAAAGAGTTCTTTGGATCCTAAAGAACCAGCCACACATCTAGGTCAATATATCACTCAAATCTTACCCAATAATCATGCAATTGTCAATACTTTGGTAACTAAAATCTAAAGGTTTATTCATAAAAAAAGAAAGAAAAGAGAGAGTTAAAATTAATTAAAGATAACAAATGCATACGACACTTGCAAAGTTCTTGGTTCAGACTTGTAGCAGTTTTGGGAGAAACTGCTAGCTTAAGTCAAGTCTTTGGTTGCTTCCAAATCAATGCGAGGGCCTCAGTCCCTTGGGGTATGTCTACACTACCCCGCTAGTTCAAACTAGCGGGGTAATGTAGACATACCCTTGGATAGTGTGCTCCCAAAGTCCAGAGGTTTGAGCAGGAACAAAGCTGGGGCAAAAAAAGGGCAAGCTAGAGAGGTTTACAGCATCTTCTATAGCTTCTCTAAAGTGAAGGGAAACCCATTGTTCTCTCTGTGACAAGGTGAAGTCTGAAGACACATGGGCAAGTCACAGTAAAAACCTCCGTAACTTATATACCCCAAATAGAACATGCATGGGGAAAATCTATTAGTGTAGGTAAGTGTCTCCTATTGTGAGTTAAACATTCTTTTGATGGGCCGCTCAATTTGAATAGTCCCTTCAAGATATGCAGGCTAAATACTTCATGGGGCATTACTATAAGAGCCAATATATTTGAAATTCAGGCATAGAGCGAATATTCATAACATGAAATGCAAAAATGATACATGCATGCAAACAGCATAATCATATTCAGTAAAACATAATCTTTCTATAAACATGTTACTTGATACACCTTTTATACGATTTGTTGCAATTATATAACAGTGGTAGCAACAATGATCTATTCTACATAGTCATATTTTAATCAAATAATGTCATGGTATATATACATACACACATACAAAAATAAAAACCCAGAATGTGTTTGAAGCCATCTGTGGGTGAAATCAGTTATAAGCACAATCGTGACTAAGATATTTCACTAACCCAATCTGCAAACTTCTGTCAAACGTGCCTGGTCTTCCCAGCCTGCTGTCAGACAATACATTCATTCATTTCTTTATTCTACAAAAATCATTGACATCCAAGTTTTCTTCTACTAGCCTAAGTGATATGCATATATTGTCAAAAATTGTCATTTTGATTTATACCACTTTTTAAAATGATACTTAGTGCAAATGTAATGTACCACGTTGATTCTGTCTCTGGGCAGGATCAAACCTGGGACTTCTGCAAAGTGGAATGGTTCTAAGTCATAAGGGAATAATGTGATATGATAGGTGATGGCAGGGCTATGTGATCATTAAAAATGAACTGTATACGCCCCCCAAAAATCACCTATAGTCCATGTGCTGTAATAATGAGATTACGAAGTCAAGTCACTATCTAAGAGCATATCAAACACATTGCTTCTTTATTGAACTCTATGTACTGTGTGGCAAGGGTCATGTGACACAAGTAACCTTTGTAAACTCTGTGCGATATCAGGTGACCAGATCCCAGAAATAACTATCAGTCATGGTATTATTCCTATGTGTCACACCTGTGCTACATTTACAACCCTCCAGACCCTGATCAGCAGACCATGCTGGCTGGCAGGGGGAGTATCCAATTTCCCAACCAAGCATTCTTTTGAGCACTAAGGTAAAATTCTGTCCCACTTCTGCACAAAGCTTCCTTCTTTCATTTGCATACCTGGAAATCTCAAGGCAAAGTTTTCAACTCCATTAAACCCCACTATAAACTTCCCTCTTCAAAAATATGGTTTTACTGTCCTCCAAAGGAGTAAATCTCAAAAATGATACCTAATCCTTATTTTAATCTGAGAGGACAATATCTGTTCTGTACTTCAAAGATGCTTCAGCAGTGATAACTTTCAGTTCAATCAGATGAGAAAGAGTGACCAAACTGTTGTTTTAGTGAGTGGAAATTCTTGTGGAGTGTATAGTTTTAGAGGGGTAAATGACAAAGACAGTAACATATGGTAAAGTGTTTAAAGTAATTCGGCTTTTATTTCATCCTCTGTACTGTGGTCAATTTTTTCAATAGTGCCTACTAATTGTGGGGAGTGAGCCTCCATTTTCTGGAGATACCTTAGTGCTAATTGTCACAGGAACTGAGCACCCACAACTTCAAATGAAGTCATTGAGAGCTGTGAATGCTCAGAATCTGTGAAAACCAATAGATTAATACAAAGGACTAAAAGCAATGGATTAATCATGCAACTGTGTGTTCTCATACATAGAGCCCCACATGGATACAAAATTTGTATCTGCATCTGTATCTGCAAAAATGAGCCACAGATATCTGCACTGACATCTGTGATGTGGATACCCGTGAATATAAAGCAGATATACAGTACATACATTTTCAGGATCCTAGATACAAAATGTGTATCCAAATCTGCAACCATATCCACAAAAATGAGCTGTGGATATAAAGTGAATATCTGCAAATTTGCTGGGCACTGCTCATACACTTTCATCTAGGCTATGTCTGCATTACACTGATGTATCAGAAAAGGGTACACAAATTGCGCCCTGCAATTTGCGTACCTTTTTCCGAAACTTTTTTTGAAAGAGGATTTTCCGAGATTTTGCCCATCTACACTGGGCCAAATTTCAGAAAAGCCTCCTCTTTCGGAAGAGCCCTTCTTCCTTGTGGGAGGAGGAAGACAAGGCTTCCAAAAGAGCACATATGCTCTTCTGCAAAAAAAAGCGGAAGAGCAGACTCATTCTGTGGACGCAGTGGTGTTTTTCCAGATTACCTTAAGCTAAAGCTTTGCAAATCTCCACAGAAACAACTTGTATTGTCAGCCACAAGTGCAAGAAAAGTTTTATATTAAGTGCATAGTCACAACAGCTGATGTTTGATTTCCATCATTTGGAATTTCTCCAATGCCTATTTTTCTAAGTTTGTTTTTCTTTGATTCTGAGAATAAAAACCTCTTTTGTTTCCATTATTCCACCACTTAGCTGCCGGTTACCAAAGGAATTGTTCCCATCTTTCCCTTTTTCTACTCTTCTGCCTCTCCTTTGTATTATTAATTATTAGCATTAGTATTATTATATTGAATTAACTAACTTTTCAGAGAACTAGTAACTGTTGTGAGGTTTGCAGACACTAGACATGTGCCAGGGTTCAGCATACAGTATACAGTAACTGGCAGTGTTTTCTTCTGGGTCATTTGCTTCAAACATTATTTTTGTTTTCTTGCTTTCTTTGCCTTTTTCATTCTGTATAATCTTGAAGGGACTGTTCTGTTGCTTTTGTTATAATCCATCAGAATACTGGTAATGAGGGAGTTACAGCTGAACTGGAGATCTTCCTTTAAAAGAATCCACATAGGCATATAAATGGTCCTCATCCCCATAGAACCTAATTGCCTCATAATCATTTTTTCCTCACAACAGTCCTGTGGTACAAGAGAATATTATCCAGATGAGAAACTAAGGCACAGGATAGATGAAATGAATTGTCCAGGATCACACAGGAAGTCTGTGGCAAATCCAGAAAATGAACTCAGGTGTCTGGAATGCCAAAGTGGTGACAAGTACTGTAGCATAATGTCCTTAATGGATATAGGTGTCTAAAGTCTAATGACTGTTTTGAATACTTCAGCCTACATGTTTGATATTATCCTTGTCATTTTTCAAGGTCATCTTAATGGACACTTATGAGTGAAAGCAGGCAAAGCCAAAAGGTGCTATAGGTACCAGAAAGAGGATTATCAGCTATCATATGAGGTACCAGAATCTCTGGAAATTCTAAAGCCAACCCTGATTTTAATAGGCTTTTTGTTCCTTTATTAAGGATTAACTTCATAATTTGAGAAGATTTCAAACCCACCCCCTTTTTTTGGCATTTCTCCTTGACTTTTTTTAATTAAAAGTTTGGCACCATTTTCTGTTTTTATTCTAGCCACCAGGTGTCCAGACTTCTTTACTATTCTTTATTTTTGTTTTGATTATTTTTAACTGAGTGACTTTTGGCAAATGTTAACCTTAAACTGTACAGCTGTCTGAAACAATATTGCAGCATTTGAATGTTTCCCGTATATTTATATTTTGAAGTTTTCCTTTTCTTATATGAGTTAATACTTGAACTACCTGCTCATTGTGTCCTATGGATTTCTTGAGTAATATGCTATGTGCTCCATTTTAGAAGAATGCTCCTTTATTACCGTATGTCTTTTATAATATATTATTTTACTGGAATCTTTGTTATTCTTGTTTAGAATATTCCTTCATTCCCTGCCTTTTATCTTCTGAATTTTTTTAATAAATACTGTAAAATATTAAACTTCAGTTATGCTGTTTTTGTCTACAGTTAAACCATCTGTACTGGTCATCTTTTAAAAGCTAAGTAGAGTCAGTACTTGAATGGGACATTGCCAAAACAAATGCAGATATTGTGCAAAGTAACATTGGTGACTGTAACTATCTCTCTTTCCATGAGAGTCACCGCTGAACAAGTAGTCCAGTGGAGATATAGGAAGTAAAGTGATGCCAGAAGTGCTGTTTCTTGGTTAGGATATAATACTGAGGCCTTCATATGCACGGTCATTATAGATAATATGGTTAATTTCATAAGACCAACTCTGTAGCCCTGGACAAATTTCCAATTCAACTGCTACATGCTCTCTGCCTAAATATGCCCTGTAGTTTTAATCTGATATGAAATATTCACTGTTAAATAGTTGCTGCCCTCCAGCTCAGAGGTGGCTGCATTTCAATTACAGGTAAATACCACTATGTGTACAGATGGTAGCATGCTATGGAAACTTTACAAGAAAATGCTATGTAATACTGGTTGGTGTTATCATTATTATCATACGCTTCATGCTACGTGCACTTCAAATAGATCTTCTGTTCTAATATTCCCTGTCCACAGTGGCTTTGTTATTGTCTGCGGTGAAACAAGAGGGATACAGACAGACATTGACAGGGCTTGACAAGCGGCAGCAAGCCCCGCTCGCCAGCCGCACGGTTTGGCACACTGCGCATGCGCTGATCGCGCTGCGGCGCAGTACTGGGCTAAAATCTACTCGCCACGGGTGAGTAGATTGCCGTCATTGTTGAGTCCTGGACATTGATAATGTTACAATAGCAATAAAAGCCCTGGAAAGTCAATCCACTTTTTAAATATTGTTTTTCATAAACAGTTTAAATGAGGCCTCAGACGGGAAATGAAAAATATTGTTGATAGTTTAACTCACATTTGCATTTAACTTTATTATAAGTCTAATATTTGCTTTATTGTTTTGTCTATAAGGACAAGCTCTTTGAAGCTTATCTTGAGGCTCTTATTCATTTAGGCCCCTTTATGCAAGGCGCTATACAAACATAATTAAGGGTATGTCTACACTACAGCGCTAATTCGAACTAACTTAGTTCGAATTAGTTAATTTGAACTAAGCTAATTCGAACTAACGCAGCTAGACCTAAAAACTAGTTCGAATTAGCGTTTTGCTAATTCGAACTAGCGCGTCCACATTGATTGGACGCAGGGGTGCATTTAAGGGCGGCTGAAACCGGTTCTGGCAGGGCATCAGGTCAGTAGTTGCTTTGTGTGGCTGCTGTCTGGGGCTATCTGAGGCTCGTGCTTAAAGGGACCCCCCCAGACAGCCGGTTCTCAGCTTTTCCTGCTTGCTTGCCAACCTCGCCGAGGGACAGCAAAGAGTTGATCTCTGCACCCGTGTGTGTCGGTGCTTTCCTTCGGGGACGCCACCGCAGGTGGCAACATGGAGCCAGAGCTCGCCCTGCACCTTCTGGTGCACTTTCTGGACTTGCTGCTGCAAGCCTGCCAGCAATGGCTTGAGGCTGCCTGGCACCACCTGGTGCACGTCAGCCCCCTGCCTCTCCACCTGGCCACCCTGCGGGCCGTGGAGGAGCCGCGGCAGCGCCCCGGCACCGGCGTGCCCCGCCGCATCTGGCGTCTGGACACCAGCAGCGACTGGTGGGACCGCATCGTCCTGGAGCGCTGGGAAGACCGACAGTGGACCCAGAACTTCAGGATGAGGAGGGACACCTTCCTGGAGCTCTGCGAGTGGCTCGCCCCTGCTCTGCGCAGAAGGGTCATTCGCATGAGGCCCACCCCTCCAGAAGCGGGTGGCCATCGCCCTCTGGAAGCTCTCCATGCCGGACAGCTATCGATCCGTCGGGAACCAGTTCGGAGTGGGGAGATCCACCGTCGGAGCGGTGCTCATGCAGGTATGGCACTTGTCGCCCACTGCGCCGGGGAGGAAGGGGGGCTGCAAGGAGGGGATGGGCCGCCCCAGGGACAAAGGGGGGGGCGGGAGGAGGTGAAAGCGCCCCGCAACAGAGGGGTCGGTCTGTCCCGGCCGTACTACACGCCGCCAGGGGGGTTGCTTCCGGGAGTGGGGCGCGGGGCACTGCCAGGGCACGAATGCTCCCAGCCACCCAGGCGCCCCACTGATTGGCGCTTTACTGTCTCTCTGCAGGTGGTCAAGGCCATCAACCGGGTGCTGCTCCGTAGGGTGGTCCGCCTCGCCGACCCGGACACTGTCATCCGGGGATTCGGCGCCCTCAGCTTCCCCAACTGCGGGGGGGCCATCGATGGGACGCACATCCCCATCCATGCCCCGGAACACCAGGTGTCCCGTTACGTGAACCGCAAGGGGTACTTCTCCATCCTCCTGCGGGCCGTGTGTGACCACCGGGGACAGTTCACGGACATTAATGTGGGCTGGTCCGGCAAAGCACACGACGCCCGGGTGTACCGCAACTCCTCCGTGTGCCAGCGGCTGCAGGCTGGGACCTTCTTCCCCGACTGCCACATCAGGGTCGGGGCGTGGACATGCCCGTGTGCCTGGTGGGGGATGCCACCTACCCACTGCAGCCGTGGCTGATGAAGCCCTACATGGGCATCTCAATCCCTCCTGCCAGGCCTTCAATGCCAGGCTGACCAGGGCCCACATCGTGGTGGAGGGGGCCTTCGGGCGACTGAAAGCCCGCTTTTGATGCCTCCTCACCCGTCTGGACCTGGCCGAGCACAACATCCCTCCCGTGGTGGCAGCATGTTGTGTGCTCCACAATTTATGTGAGAGAAAGGGGGAGGCTTTCCTGCCAGCCTGGATGGCTGAGGCTGACCGCATGGCTGGCCACTACGGTCAGCCCCGCACCGCCGCCGTCCGGGAAGCCCAGCGGGGGGCTGTCTGGATCCGGGAAGCCCTGCGGGAGAGCTTCCTGGTGGAGGAGGAGGACTGACCTCTCCCTTGCATGCCCCACTGGGGCCTTCTTCCACCCTACCCCCCTTCCCATTTCCCCTCCCTTCCTACTGTCAAATAAAGACACCTGTTTTTCAAATAAAAATGTCTTTTTATTTAACATAACAGAGGTGGGGGGAGGGTGGGAGAGGGGAGGGGGAAACCTGGGATGAGGGAGCTGGAAGGGGAGGGAAGGGAGGAAGGGAAAGGAAAGCTCAGGGCTGGGGGTCCGGCTGCCTCTCCTGTCTCGCAACACTGCGGGTCCGGGGGCGTTGGTGGAGAATGGTTGTGGAGGGTGGGGCAGAAGGGACGGGGGTGTGGAGGAAGCAGGAGCAGGAGCAGGGGGAGCAATGGGAGCAGGGGGAGCAGGAGCCGGAGCAGGAGGAATTGGGAAGCGGTCGAGCAGGCTCTGGAGGTGGCCTCGCAGGGCACGGCCCTGCTCCTCCAGTGCCTCCAAGCTCCTCCGGCGCAGCCTCAGGTGGTCCTGGATGCGGAGCTGGTGCTCCAGGAACTGGAGGTTCGCCTCTGGTAGTCCTCTTGGTTCCTGGCTCGCCTGCTGGCCCGGGTGCGGGCAGCTGCTGCAGGCGGGGTGGTGCGCCCTGCAGTCCCAGGTGCTGCGGCTGTGGTGAAACAAGAACAGCAGTCAATTACCCCAGGGGCCCAGGTGTGTGAAACCCAGCCCCCCTCTGCAAGGCCAGGGCCCCTGCAGCATCCCCAGCTGCTGCTCCGTGGTGGGCAAGGCCCAGGCGCACGGTCCCTGGGCTCCCTCTCGCCCCAGCCCCCCGTACACATAAGGGGAGCATGATGGTACTCACATGCGGATGCCTCCCAGGCCTCAGATGACACAGGCGAGCGGCTCTGTGGGGTGCCTTGGGTGTCCTGGGTCCTGGGCAGGCTGCCGGCAGGCTCCTGGCTCTCAGAGCCCTCCTCCTCCTCCTCCTTCTCCGTGTCAGGGAGTGGTCTCTCTGCCCCGGGGTCTATCACCTCCCGGGGGGCAGGGACGGCATGAGCCCCCTGGAAGTGGGGGCATGCCTCCGGGTCAGCCCCTGGCAGGCAGGCCCGGGAGTAGGACTGCCGCAAGTCCTTAATTTTCCAGCGCACCTGCTCCCGGCTGCACTGGTGGCCCCTGGCGGCCAGGCTGGCAGCCATGCGGCCATACACTGCCGTGTTCCTGTGGCTAGTGTGGAGATCGTGGACATTGGAGACTTCCCCCCAAACCTTGATGAGGTCCACGATCTCCGCACTAGACCACGCGGGCGCCCGCCTCTTGTGGCCCCGGGTAGGCTCCTGGGAGCCACCAGGCTGGTCCCAGGAAGAGGGGGAGGGCTGGGGGGCATCCGGTCGCTGGCTTATGGGGTGTCAGCTGCTGGGTGTGCTGGCACGGGTGCTTGCAGCCTTGCAACTGGCACAAACCCCATAGCCAGCCCGTGCCCCTTTAAGGGCTCCGGGGCCGGGAGGGGGGCAGTAGAGTTTCCTTGGTGTTGGCCAGAGTGGCCACCAGGGAAAGCTGGGAAGGACTAGCCTCCCACTAGTTCGAATTAAGGGGCTACACACCCCTTAATTCGAACTAGTAAGTTCGAACTAGGCTTAATCCTCGTGGAATGAGGTTTACCTAGTTCGAACTAAGCGCTCCGTTAGTTCAAATTAAATTCAAACTAGCGGAGCGCTAGTGTAGCGCCTATGAAAGTTAGTTCGAACTAATGTCCGTTAGTTCGAACTAACTTTGTAGTGTAGACATACCCTAAGAGACAGGGCTAAACTAAAGAGGAGTGGTAACGTGTTTGCTTGAGTGAGGACTGAGTAAAAATTGAGGGTTATTAACACTCTCTTTTGCTTATATTGGATATATAGTTTGCTCAATGTAGTATAGATTATAAAGTTTTATATATATATACACTGTAATATTTTCTTTTGTGCAGTATTACCCATCTAGAACCATTTATTTTTACTGTTTTCCTAATTTGATTGCAAGCCAGTATAACATACTTTTGAAGAAAATTATTCAAATATATATAAATTTATATTTGAATCATTTTCTTCAAAAGTATGTTATACTGGCTTGCAATCAAATTAGGAAAACAGCAAAAATAAATGGTTCTAGATGAGTAATACTGCACAAAAGAAAATGTTACAGTGTTCTAGTAGAGACAAATCAGTAAGAGGAAAAATTTACTAACTATAGAAATGTAACCTAGAGCCTAGTTTTCATCCAGGGACCTCTGAGCAGTAATCTGGGAGCAGCAAGTGCGGTTGACTCAGAGGCTTCCAACAGCCTAGTTGAAAAATGGAGAATTTCTTAACGAAAAATTTCATGAAAGTATGTCCCTGTTTTTCATGAAAAATATTGAAATAATAAATTGTTGCTGTTGTTTTGCTTCTGCTGTTAGGTTAGGACCCCCAGCTAGGGAACAGTGAGGAAGGGGCAAGGGCAGCCAGATCTAGGCAAACAGCTATGGGAGCTATACGTCTAGACTACATGCCTCTGTCACCAGAGGCATGTAGATTAGGCTACCAGACATAGGAAAATGAAGCGGCGATTTAAATAATCGCCGGTTCATTTAAATTTACATGGCTGCCGCGCTGAGCTGACAAACAGCTGATCAGCTGTTTGTCGGCTCAGCACGGCAGCCATGTAAATTTAAATGAACCGGCGATTATTTAAATCGCCGCTTCATTTTCCTATGTCTGGTAGCCTAATCTACATGCCTCTGGCGACAGAGGCATGTAGTCTAGACGTACCCTTAGAGTCAGGCAAGAGCATAGAAATTCCTATGTTCCTAACTCATTCCATGCAGCAGCTTTCTCATTCTTAACTTCTACTGATTAGGACATTTGTGGGCATTTATGTCAATAAGGTGATGCCGATTCATCAAATGAGGCCATTAAGTTATTTTCATAAAACTTTAGGATTTCTGGAGCTTCAGCCTTAAAAACAAGCCTTGTTTTTAGCTCCTCCTCCTCGGTGCATTGGCCAGTCAAGATGAGTTACAGTGAAGGAGGGAATATACTACAACTCGTAAGAAGCAAATTTTCCCCCCCAAAAAAGCAAGAGGGGAGCAGGGGGGAACTGAGTCACAATTTCTCTCGGTGTTTCTTTTATGGCATTGAAGATACAGGCATAGTGTTGTCAACTCTAGTAATTATATAATACAGTTTGCTAGATTTGGAGTTTTTCTTAAAGCCCCCTATGCTAGAGTCTAATGAATATATGAGAACTCTGTTGGGGGCGGGGGGGGAGGTTAGTTCCTATCCCTTCATGGCTATAGAAGAAACCTTGAAAATGTGAAACCAGAACCCAGAATGCAAATAAAAGAATCTCGGTTCATTTATTTTTTTTAAATCTCTTTAATTTTGGCCCTAACCCTCAAGAGTATCAGAATTTTTCTCCTCACACTAAGTACTCTGCACTTTCTGACTTTGATGCAAACTAAATGAATGAGTAAAACTAAATTATATAAAAAAATATTGTCCAAGCATAAATATTCAGGTTTCTGTAGTTTCCATGGCCTGTCTGGCCAGGCCATGCTCTTGTACAGTCAGAGAAAAAGAGATTTTCTGGAAATGTTCAAAGCTGAGATCAGCCAGGTTGAAGCCAAAATGAATGGTACTAGTTGGTAGTCAAATGCTTTGGAATCACCAGTTAGAGTAAAACTAGATTTTAAGGAGAAGTCCAATATCAGGAGGATTTAAAAAGCTAAAAAGTGCATGGCAACAGTCATTGGATTTGCCAGACCTTAAATCCAATATGAAACAATTTTATCAAGTATTTGATGTTTTTACATCACTTTCACTTGTTTAAATAGTTATGCCAGTGTCATTAAAAGGACTGACACAACAGTGCAATTTTTCACATCAAACGATTTGCCAGGAAAGGATGAGGGACCTGAAGGTTTTGAACAAGATTAGACTTCCAGCAGCATCTGATCTCAGTTCCTTTGCTACGGCAGATGCTAGTTTTCTAATTCACTCTCCATACTAATTGTTCCTCCCCATATTTTAGTAGCTTCAGGGGGTAGCCGAGTTAGTCTGTACAGGGTAAACTTAAAAAACAACAAATGGTCTGGTAGCACTTTATAGATTATATCTTAGTAGTCATTGCTGGGAGCAGGGAAGCTTTCTCAGATCTTTGATTTGTCATTGTTTTGTTTCTTTGTAATTTTGATTGTGATAATTTCTGACAACTAGTCAAATTTTGTGAAGTTAAATCTTCAGGTATAATTTTTGTGGATTGTAAACAATTTAAGAATCCAGGCTCAAATATTTCTGGGTCAGCCCAAAAGATGTCTGATAAATCCTTCAGGAAATTGCCGTGTGGGATTCAATAACCTGTCTGAATGTGAGACCTTTTGTATCTGTGGTAGAGTCAATGAAATACTGTGGAGATGGTAATAGCAATTCTGAGGTCTCCTCATTTCTGACTCCTTTTAATAAGGGTTTAGCTCCAAATGATTCATTCCTCAAGAAGAGAAAGAGGCACCCAAGTTAGAAAATTACAGCCCATTTTGTTTGGGAGCACTTTCAGAGTCCTATCCATTTCCCCCTGAAACTTCAAAATGTCAAAGTGGCATGTCTACACCACAAAAGTTACATCACTTGTGCAGATCTACACTTTCATCCCTGTGTTGGCAGTGCATGTCCTCACCAGAGATGCTTGCATCTATTGAATTGTCAGTGTGCAACTTTGTGGGATGACTTTTGAATATAGCAATAGTCGATGTAAGCAACATGTTGGGGGCCCCGCAGGAGCCACCCCAATCATCCTATGGAGGGGAGAGAACAAAGGGATTACGGGCCTGGTGCAAGTGGCAGCAGGGATCACTCCCCTGCCCTCAATGTGGGTAAGGGGAACCGGAGAGGCTCAGCAGCCTGCTCCACCCCACCCCACTCTCTCTCAGCCTGCTGCGGTGTAATTCCTCTTTACATCCTTGCATGGGTCTGCTTTTTCCTCAGCGCAAACTTGAAGTGCTCCCTCTTCTGTTCAAAAGTGAAAAAATCACTGAGCACCTTCTGATGGGCTTTACCTCCATTTTCTTTTCAACTTTCCACAGGCAAATAAGGCAAGACAGGATATTTCTGTAAAATTCTTCACAGCTTCTGCATGGACTCATCATTTCCCGCACTCTTCCTACTTGAGTCTTGGGTAGAAATAAGGGTTAAGATTTCTCAAAGGCATGTGGAGGACCGCAGTGGAAGAAATGTGTGCAACACCCTCAAGGATTCTTTGAAAAACTCAACCCAGAAGCTAAGGTTGTTAGCAGTTGTTATCCCAAAAATATTCTCACTGGAGACCACCCAGGGTTACACTAGTGTGGGTTTATTTCCACTAGGTAAAACTAAAGAGGAGAAAGCAGCCACCAAAGGTTTAAACTAAAGAAGATAGAACTCTCTCACACACGCAAGCAAGCAAGCACACACCCCTCCATTCAGTCACTCATTCACACCCATTCATTCCTGCCCTCAGGCACTCACACATTTACACAGACATATGGGTTGCAGAAGGAGCCAAGGCATGTGGATCCTGGAGCGTCTGTCTGCTCATCATGGCTGGGGAAGCTGGTCAGGAGGAGAGACACTGGAGGGGAGCTTCTCAGGAGCAGCGGAAGGAAAAAGAGAGTCTCACGTGTGCTCCTTCTCTTTATATAGTGTCTCAATGGCTCCTGTGATTCATTCACCTCATCATCAGGGAGCATGCCCAGACTTCCCTTTATCCAGCAGGGAGCATGCCCATACTGTGATGACTCACTTAAATGTGCTCCATTGTTCCAAGCCTTCTTCAAACACACTCTTTCTTCATTCACTCAGGGGAGAATGCAGCTTAGAGAAAGTTACAAGCAGGGTGGCTGAGAGTTACAAAGATTACAAAGTTTCAGTTTACAGTAAATTTCTGAGAGTTATACAGATTACAAAGTTTGACAAGGATCACAATAAGTTGCAGTTTAAAACCTTAGACCTTACAGTTTGGTGTAGTTTCAGAAAATCCATGTATATAAATCAAGTAAGCTCAGGCGGAGGCTTTTTTATGCAACAGCAGTCATTACAAATTACATCTTGCAGGCTCACATTTTTCTCCATTCTCTCTGGCTCACAAAGGGATAGGTTTGCACTTCAGAGTTTAAGTCTATGTATTACTGAACTAACACTCACATACACTCCACTATAAAAACCATTAAATTAGCGTTGATTGCATTAGCCAGCATAAATTGATCATTTATGCTTGGGGAAGACAGTGACTATTGTTTCTTCATAAACACAACTCGTTCCCACCCAAGGCAGTGACAGTGCTGAAGATTAATTGCTTCATGCTTGTTTGTTTAACAAACATTCCCCAGCCATCTCTCTAGCTCCTCATGGCCCCAGACAGCCCCACCAGTCCTCAGTTAGTTTTCTCCTCTTAATGCTGTGACAATTCCACCTCCCATCTCCAGCCTCTGGAATTCCCTGCTTCCATGTCAGGTTGCCCAGCCAGCTTCCCAGCGTGCCTGCACAGTTCCCCAGTTAGCGGCTCAGCCCATCCCTTACTCTAGCTACTTTCTGATAAACCCCACTCCATGCCCCCTCTCCAGTTTGTTACAGTCATGCTGCTCAGGCCCTTTAGAGTTGGCTGCATTCCAACAAACCTTAGGGAAGCCCTCAGATATAGATGCTTCCTTCACTGCCTCTCCAAAGTAGAATTGAATAAAAAGCTTGGTTCCATGTCAGCAGCCTAAGGGGGAAGGGAAGACCCTAATGATCCCCACCCCTCCTAAACACATCCATTTGTCATGTAAAATGAGTCAGTTATGTTGGGTTAGGTTTCAAAGAATGATCTTGTTTTATCTATCCACAATCCTTAGCCCAGACCTCCACATAATGATGTGAAAATGGTGGAGATAAATCAGTTATGCTTAAGAAGTTGGTAGGTTTTGTCAGAGCTTCTGCAAGAAGCACTGGTGACAATAAATTACACAGGTGAACCCTGGTAGGGTGAAATATATTTTTTCAATCACATATCTCCACAATGTCCAGGAATTGAAACAGTTCAGGACTTTTGTTCTAGCTCAGTGTAGCTTGAGTTTCCTCATATGAAGAAATGGTTGTACCCACAAAAGCTCATGATACTGTATTTTTTGTTAGTCTCTAAGGGGCAGGGAACATTTTTTGGGTCAGAGGCTGCTGACCCTCAGAAAAATCAGTCGGGGGGCTGCATACAAGTGAGAAGCAAAAAACAAACAAATAAGGAAAACCCCCCTCACTCCCTACATTCCCCTTGTACTCCAAAGCCTAGGGGGCCCCAAACTCGTATATTTTGCATGCTTCCAGCCCTGCGGTGGGACAGTAGGGGGGCTGAAGTGCCAGCACAGGTTCCCCAGTGCTGGGGGGGACTGAATCTGGGTGGGGGGCAGCACATTCAGGCAAGCAGAGGGCAGCGTTAGGCCCCTGGGCCTGAGGTTCCTCAACCCTGTGCTCCACACCACTCCTATGAAGAGTTCACCATTGGAAGGTTTTGCTGATAAAAGGCTTCATTATTCAATAGCGTTAAGTCCTATATTCAGAAAGGGTTTGACTCCCATTGCATTTCTTTTCAACTTCTATGGCCTGTTACAATAGATGAACAAAATTGCTGTGTTCTCCTTTGTTGTGTGATGCATTCGCCATAAAATCATGAAATTCCATTCCAGAGAACAAAAAAGTAGCCTGTTTCCCACTGATCCAAATAGCTGTTTTAGCACCTGTAAATATGTTTTGCATTTAATAGAAACCTTTATTCTGTGCTGATAACAGGATCAGAAAATAGGCTCTGACAGCATGTTGTGATTTTACAGTATCCAGGGGTAAAACACGAGCTAATTACAAGCACATGGCTTTTAAGAGTCATACTTTTATATTTAACTCCATAAATCTTGCTAACTGCAACCCAAAGCTAGCATTGGCTAATCATTAGGGCATTAATTGTTTTTGCTCCTTTCTTCATGCACGATGGGTTTTTAAGATTTGTTTCTAAAGAAATAAGTGCAAAAACTAGAAAGTACCCTCTTAGCCTCCTATAATTTCATAGGAGGTGTTTCTGCTCAACTGCTGAAACTAAAAAAACTTGTTGGAATCCCAAACAAAAGCCCTTGTGCTAGAGTTTTCAGCAACTTAAATGGTGTCTAGTTTCAGCCCAGAATACTAAAGTCATAATTTTAGTCCATAGATGGCTCTCCCAGATGTCTTTGGTCAAGTTAATCACAGTTTGCCTGAAGGTTGCACTTTCAGGTAATCCATCAAGGCATAATTGTAAATCAAGACCTCCGTTTAGCCCAATAAGTAGCATATTTTAGCTCACGTGAAGACTGACATTAGACAATGACTTAAACTGGGTCTGAATATTAGGCAATATTACTGATTATTTTTATTAGTCAATAATATGTTTGCTTTTACTTGCTCTTTAAGAAATCCTGTTTTGCAACTTAACTATAAACCTTTGTGCTCCTTTTTAAACCTGACTTTGAAAAGTTTTTGTTTATACTGCAGTTTAGCACTACATGAAACTTCACTCTGGTTTGACCTGACTATTGAACATGCAAATTTTGCATGTTGATGATGATGATAATTATTCATTGAGAGCTTTATCCTGATGGATTCCAAAGCATCTACCTATGCTGATTTGCTAATTGAGGGTACAAGTAATATGGTCTCTAGGAAGTCAAAGCCTGATATCCTGTTATAGGGTGGGAGCATGTCTCATAAGGGGAGGTCTACATGGAAGTGGAGAGTCAGCTGCCTCCACAAACCATAACCATTTCTTTGTTTCAAATGTTCATGCATGGAGAGGGTATTGAGGCTGGCTGGGCTAAAGGCAGAAATGGACAGGCTAAGGGTTATGCAGGGGACACATATTACCCCACTGCTGGCCCCCATAGATATTATTTTAACAAAATACATTCTAGAGCTGTATTATCTTTTTGACATAGGCTTTCCCATCTGAAGAGTAGGCACAAACTGAGGGAAGACCAGGGGGCATTCCTGGTGGTGTGTTTCCCATGGATAGGTAGTGCTAGGGAGAGGGGTTTTGTCAGAGTTTAGAAGTGCTATTATGGAAGTCCAGGATTTCCTTATGGAAATATCTGATCCCCCACAAGGGGATCCTGGTGGAAAAAACTCTTATCACCTTTCCATGTTTCTCTCCATGAATCTTGACCCTGTCTTTACTTGGCCTTTCTGAGGCTTGAGTAAGGGCCTCAGGACTTGGCCTATAAAACAGAAATCACTTTACTTATGACTGAATCAGTCACCACAGGAGTGAAAGGCACCAACTGTGTAATAAAGTGTAGCAACATTGCAACAATTGAGGACAGGAAGTGAAGAATATGTTGTCTTGTTGAAACTACTGGGGTACATTAAAGTGGACAGATTGTAATTATACAAGATGGCTTTTGGCCAGGATATTGGGGCCCACAATCTTGTGAAAAGTGCTAGAGATTCTTTAATACCCACATGTGATCAGGACAGTGGTTTATGTGACATCCAAAAGAGCAGCAGTGTCTCCTGTGACACTGAATGTGGCATTAGTATAATATTGCATGAGCAAGAAGAGTCAGTCTTAATTGATTTTGTTCATCTGTAAGTACATTCCCGACCAGCTTTAGCAAAACATAAAGGGCATGTCTAGACTATGTGCAGCTTCCAAAAAAAGATATGCTTCTTCCATTTTTTTCCCCAGAAGAGGCTTTTCTGATATTTGGCCCATCTACGCGGGGCCAAATATTGGAAAAAAACCCTCTTTCAAAAGCCCCCTTATTCCTCCTAAAAGAGAGCTGCAACTTTAGGACTTCAAGTTCACGTTAAACAATATTCACAGTAAGTACAGTCAACAATTTATCTCACAAAGCCATAAATGTCTCAGCAGGGTGGACTAAAAACAGCTCTTTAAAAAAGTACCTGAATTTCCCTATTCGTTGGAAATACAGCATGTCAGATCTTCATCTGGTGTAAATCAGCAGAGCTCTAATGGAATGTGTGGAGCTACCCAATTTACACCAGGTTATGGTCTGGCTCCAAAAAGAGAGAATGGAATTCAAGGGTAGAAAAGAAAAGGCAACTCCTGTTAAACTTTTTTCTGAGATCTGCTGCAAGTTAGAATACATAGCGATATCACATAGGGAAGGTAGCTTCTATATGATGCTAAGACATTAATGCCTGAATTAAAGTGTCAGATTTTTAAAACCTGAGAAATACAGAAATGCCAACGTTGAATAAATGAAATAACTCCCTTTTAGACTAATTAATGGCAATGTTTGTTTAATCATGAAATTCCATCACATGCTGTAGGAGTGCTGCTCTTTTATAGACTGGTGCAGAGCAAAACACATTCCATATCCAAGAAAATCTTGCCAAAATTCCTGGCACAATATCTTTTTTTCCCTCCTAATCCTTGTTTTGCTCCCGGTGCTCATGGTAACAGTAACAGCTGTCGAATGTGGCTTCGGGCTGTCTGACTCCCTTGGGAGAATTTATGTGTTTTTCCACTTCCTTTCCTTATTAGGAGGCAGGAATCTGCGACACCTATTAGAACAAGTATGCATAAAGGGTAATGACTGTGCAATTTATTAGTGGTCTGTTCTTCTTCAAGCAAGCCATCAACCATAAGTATGTAGTGTGTGCCAATGACTATGTCTGAATACAATTTTACAGTGCAGCAGGTGGGCAATAGCAAGGCTCAAATGGAGGGGGAAACATAGGGGTCAGACATGGATCCCCTAATTATATAAACTCATTAACTGAATATATATGAAGAGAGGACAGGAGAGTCGGGGAGTTGCCCTTGTTAAATATTTGATATTCAAGCTCCCATACCGCCGATGGAGTTTAATAGCAGAAAGTTGGATTCTGAAGTTATGCTACGTATCATTAGCTCACATCAATAATCCTATTTTCATGGGACTGCTCATATGAGTAGGTGCTACTGAATGGGAGTAAATTTGCAGAATCTTATCCGATAAAAAAGATACAAATACAAAGAGCAATATAATCATTCCTAGATAGCAGATTTTTTCCAAGATAATTTACTATTGTTTACTTTTTTTTTTCAAAAATAGAACCCTGAAGATCCTCTGCCCATAGTTAACCACCTGCCTAGGCTTGATTTCCAAAAGTACCGAGCTTTCAGCAGCATTTTCTGATTTGCCAACTTCAGGCATGATATTTTTTAAATTTGGGCCTTTATCATTAGTTTGGTTATTTTTTAAAATAAAGGTGGACCTGAGCTGCAAACTTGAAGAGTGTTTAGATCTGGCATTTTGGCTTTAGCCCATCTTTAATTTTTACTAGCTATATCTGGCCATTTTTTAGTAGCAGATCTCTTCCCATTCAAATAGAATGGTCAAATACGATAGTTGTAAAAGAGTGAGATATTTGATTTTCATTTTAAAAAGATAAAGTTTTGATATTTATATAAATAATTTATTCCTTTACACAAATGGACACTTTTTATTGGATAAATCCTAAATAGTGAATAGAAACCCACTTCCACTCCCATATATTATTTCACAGAAATATGGCAACAGGAAGGAAATGAGGAAGAGAACTGAATTCTAAAGAGCTGAAACAGCATCCTTAGGCTTGGTCTACACTACCCATGTAACAGGGTATCACTGTGTTACTCTGAGTTGTGGAAACCCACACTTCTGAGCCATGTGGTTATCTCAACCTAATCCCTGGTGTAGGCAGCATGATGTAGATGAGAGGGTTTCCCCCATCAACATAGCTACTCCCTTTCGGGACAGTGGAGTACCTATGCTGACATGAGAAGCTCTGCTATTGGTGTCGGTAGCATCTTTTCTAAGGCCTGGTCTTCTCCAAAGCTGTAAATTGACCTTGAGTTATGTAAGTTATGTAACAGATGTTGACATAACTTAGGTTGACTCATAGTGGTATCTACACCATGCTGTGTCAATGGAAGATCCTGTCCAGTCGACTTACTTTCTGCCTCTCGGAATTCTGGAGTACAGAAGTTGACAGGAGAGTGCTCTGACTTAGCAGGTCTTCACCAGACCCGTTAAATTAATACCACTGTATCGATCACAGCAGTGCCAATTTAGCTGTCAGTATAGACATGGCCTAAGTGGTGTAGCTGCATTGCTCTAGTGCTATATTTATAGACAAGCCCTGAAAGTACAGAAGTACAGAAGCAGTACAGGATCCAGCCCAGCAGCCATCACTCAAGGAAGTAGTCCTGTGGTTCCAGGTCATTTTACACCACTGTGCCACGGACACCAACAGGATTACTCCTAGTTATGTAGATGTAAGTAAGAATTACTCCTGGTTTGACATACTCCCATGAGTAAAAGCTACAGAATTGGGCCCGTGATTTATTGTGATTACTATATTTTACTAGCAATTATTTAATAATTCATACAATAATTAATCCCTGTAACCATTATTGCTTCACATGGTTTCCCTGTTTAATAAACATTAAAAACTCACTGGGAAATTTTGTGACAAAAATTCTGCCTAATTGTGGGGGCAATAATGCAATCCTTTCATAGGCTAAACTCCCACTGGAGTCTGTGAAGGGTTCTCGTGGTGCTCAGGATGTGAGTCACCATATAACCTCCTCTGCCTCACCCAAAGAGAGAGTGGCTGGTGTTAAACTGAGCATCAGCCCCCGACACTGCCAGTCTCTTAGCCACCTGAAAACTCTACTCAGGGCTCTACCAGCCCTTACTTTGCATTGCACATTAATAACTAGTTAACCCGCAAAGCAGTTCCTGAGCTCTGAAGTGTCTCCTCTCACTGGATACTCACAGGAATTATCGTGTGTGCTATGGAAGATGGGATTACATGTCACGTTTCTGTTCCATTATCCAACTGCATGATTCAGCCTTATGAATGGTGTATTTTTTCCCTATTGTGCTTAACACCAGTTTATAGGTTTCCAAGAACAGAACTTCCTAAGTGTATGGATCCATGGGACTAGCATGCAGATCCGCAGCATCTGAAATGGCCCACAGTCCCACTTCACTTCAAGGATGCTACATTGCCTCCCATTCAAGGAATATTATGGAAATTATGTGCTGTAGGACATCCTGCCCCAAAAGTCCAGAGCGACACCCTGTGACTTTCTAATTGGCCTCTGCTCACTATTTAACCCTAGAGGGTGACCCAGGAAGTTGTCTGGGGATTCATGCAGATATGTGGCTTTCTGTCACAGCCTGCTTTCTGATCATTTGCCACTGTCTCTTGCCTACTGATTTCCACCTGGTAAGTGCCTCCGATCTCTCGTGCCTAACTCTGACTTTGGGTCTTGCCTATTGTTCCCAGCTGGAGCAATTTTTCTGATCTTTGCTTGCAGGCTATCATCTTGCGGCTATCCTTGATTTGTGGAAACCAGTCCAGGCATGACTGCTAGGCCAGACCATCTATGCCCCAGTCCCTTACACTAGCCAGTGTCAGGGTGCAATATGGTTGCCTTTCATCTGTCATTCTGTATGGTAAGAAAGATGAGTGTGACAACTTAATCCACAAAGAACACAAAGAGAAGCATTATGAAGATAATGCATGTAGATAAGATCATATTTCTGTAATGAAGTTAATTTAGTGCTCATAAAAGGCACCATAATGATAGCCCTCAAGACAGATGTCTCTGTTTATCCACAGAACAGCCTCAGCACTAATACAATGTGGTGTTTTACTTATAGGCAGCAGCTATACTTAATGATTCTCCATGAGAGAGAGTCATGCAGAACAGGCTTAATGGGTCATATGAATGGCATCTAAAAAGAACTATGCAATGGAGGACATTTAGTGTTCTCCAAGATCTACCTTCCATATATTTTTAAAGATATAACAAAAACATCTTCTGTGGAACCACAGGATAACTCCCAGTAGTTCTACTGCACAAGCAGAGGCAGTGCAAGATTCCCACCAATGTGTCAACCTCAACTGGGGGGACTAACTGTAGAAGTGACAAGATAATTCAATAGCCATATCATTAGGAGTTGGCCTCTCTGCTCAGACTGCTACTGCCAATGGAAAGATACATTGGTATCTGTCTTATAACAAATTATGCATACATACAAGATATACAAAAGTAAAAAGTATGTTTACATAAAATATTGCATTTTACATTAATATTTATATTGGAGCAAGTACAATTTTAAATATAATGAACATAAGTGTTTCAGTATATGTATAGTACATTGACAAGATTTATGTAAATATTGGACTGCAGGATAAATGTACAGACATTTCCAGTTTTATATAAAAATATTCTACGATTAGCAGGCAAACAGTATCATCATCAATTGACTCATTTAATAAAAGGTATAAAATTTGAGAATTCAAGTTAATAACACTCCACAATTATAGTGTGTATGACACTGTGGATTTAGGGTCAGAGAAAGGCCCTCATGAATGAATAAATGTACTTCCTTCTAAGTCTGTGAGAAATTCAAACATCAAAGTGAGGTCATGCCACGTATCTGGTTTGAGTATCTTATCTAGGGCTGCAGTTTGCCCTCAGGTGTGGGTGCATGGCTTTCATTAGTTCTTCAACAAGAGCCCCATACATATGTCCAAGGGAAGAATGTAACCTCATAGGGCCAAATTTTCAAAGGAGTCTCAAAATGCATTCAAAATCTGGCCCACCATTTGAATGCAAAAATAACTGCACAAAAATAACTGGGTCCAAATGTGCCCATGCACACTCAGTAGCTGTAGGTCTAGCTACCCATTTTGTGACCACAGAACAGACTGTGCAAAACTTAGACTCAGATGCTATTCTGAAAAATGTGGCCCAAAGTCTATCCAGTCTTGAATCCTAGTGATCCTGTACAGCTAATCTCTTGAACTAAGAACTAGATAAGTTCATTGACAATAGGTCTAACAATGGCTCTTAGACAAGGTGGGCAGAAATTTAAAACCATGCTCTGAAGTGTCCCTAGTCTCTGTTTGCCAGAAATTGGGAATGTGCAACCGGGGATGGATCACTTGTTCTGTGCATTCCCTGTGCATTCCCTCTGAAGCTCCTGGCACTGGCCACTGTTAGAAGACAGGATATTGGATTAGATGGACCATTGGTTTGATACATGGCCACTCTGGTATTCCTAAGTACTAGACCATGTTTTGATTTGCACTCATGTATGCTAGTTATATTTTGTTTTAGTATTCACTTTAATTGATTTTATAGACCAAGGAGGTATTTGGCCTACAGGCTTTTTCATGCTTACCTAAAGACTCTGGTGCCTATTCTTAACGTGACAGCTATCTGGGAGCAGGTAGCACAAGATGCACGCAGATGTGAATACTCCATGAAACTGCCTTTACCCCAGCCTATATCTGTCCCGATTGCAACTGACCCCCTCTCCCATTCACTGATGCACAGAAGACTTTTTGAGCTCCAAACTAAGAATTGCTCCCCACAGGTTATTTGCACGGGGGAATCCCACTGGCAGAGGAGATGCCATGGCCACAGTGGAGGAGTCAGGAGTTATGGCTCAACACATATCAATGAAAATGCATTTTTATTCTGTCGATATCTGTTGCTACTGAAAACCCCTGTGATCTCAGAGAAACATTGTTTATTTGGAGAAGTAAGCCTGGAAGATGAGGGTTCCAGAAGACAGCTTTGTTTTCCTTTTGTAACAAAACTCAATTACAACAAGAACATCCTTTTATTGTTTTCCCAGAACAATCACTTCTTCTTGTAACTAAAATCTGTCAGCTCATTTGGCAGCTCACACATTAGCCAAAAATATGCATAAATACTGCCTCAAGTATCAACACGTCAATGCTGTAAGCCAAAGCTCTTTGTGATTTGAGAGGGTTCCTAATTTTCATGTTTGCTTGTTTCTTTTTTACACCGTAAAAATGTAAGTGCTAAAAAGAGATTGATATCTCTGCTATTATCCTCCTACATGTCTCACTTAATGTCTACTTTGATAATTATGTAGGTGTTCCTTCGGAAAGATAACTACAGCAGTATTTGGTGTTTCATCCTTTTCTTTTTCAGCAGGGTATGTGTGGCACGCAAAAGATCCAAAAGTGTGGTAGAATTTCACTAAGATAAAGATGAAGAAGGTTGATGCAATGGCACCAAATCATTTGTTGTAATATTTCCCTTTTTTCCTGGGTATTTTTAGAAACAGTCAGCCATTATCATTCAGTCACACAGAATATCCTCTCCAATAGCAAAGAAGATTATATGTGAGCAATTAAGATAGGATTTTTAATGGTTTTTCGTGTTGGCCTAACTCTGCTCTCACAGAAGGTAATGGGAGTTTTACCAGTGATTTCAGTAGGAAAATCTAATGCTGAGTACTTTTGAAAATCCCACTCTTAATTTTTTTGGCCCTGAACCTACAACTGAGCACATGTTGGTCTACACGGTGTCTCAGAAGTTTGTCCACGTGCAGTCTACTCAAGCAACAGGACACTGGTTTGTAAGGGTATGTCTACACTTGCACCCTAGTTTGAACTAGGGATGCAAATGTAGGCATTCGAAATAGTCAATGAAGTGGGGATTTAAATATCCTGCGCTTCATTAGCATGATCTTGCCAGTGCATTACTCCAATCAACAGCTCTTTTGAAAGTGAAAGTGTGTGCCAAGACGCGTTAGTTCAAACCAAACCCCTTGGTTTGAACTAACGTTACTCCTCATTTTTTGAACAGCTGTTGATCAAAGTAACGCACTGGCGAGATCATGTTAATGAAGCGTGGGATATTTAAATCGCCGCTTCATTGACTATTTCGAATGCCTACATTTGCATCCCTAGTTCGAACTAGTGTGCAAGTGTAGACATACCCTAACAGAAAATGCTTTCAGAAGATGTATTTATTCTTGCTAGAAATAACTTTGAACAACAAATAGTTCTATTTGATGCAGGTGATCTTGCATTTTAACTGATTAAATAATAGGAAAGGAGTATTATAACTTGAAAAGGAGGAACCTATTATTATTAACCTTTTTATTATTTTCATTATATTTGTAGTAACTGTGGCTGTTAATACCTACCAAGTGATAGACGTTTTCAAAAAATAAAACAGGGCAGAGTCCTTTCCCTGACAAGCAGACAAGTAAAGGAAAAGAGGATAATATATGAAAAGTGTTCAAGGTAGCAATTGTTTCATGAGGCAATAGAATATATTTAAAAATGCAACGGATATATGTTGCCTTATTCTCATTTGTGCTAAGGCCCCTTTACAGCACTATGATGGTAGGTAGAGACGTGGAAGTGAACATACATTTCATTTACATACATTTTTTCAGAGAGATGTAAAGGGTGTTAGTGTTAATGAGCATCAAGCCCATAGACTATTTCCATTATTTAGCCATTATCGAGCAGCTGGTTTTTCGTAGGTATCATGGCAGAAGTGATTCTTTAGAACTGATTTGAATACATCTATATGTAGGTATTTTAGAAGTCTTGAAAAAGGCCCAGGAAGGGAAAATGTTTAAGCTATGTCCTTAGTCTCTGTTAAGAAATGATACTGCAATGTGTATTATACATAGTAAGTAAAATTCAGAGCTGGATAATTTTTCTCTTTCTTTAAAAAATGATATATTTGACTAGGAGAATAGCTAATTTTTAATTATAATCATTATTATTACTATTGCATATTAATTTAGTGCTTTTAATACCCATAAAAGTGACCATCTGAAAGGTCTCAGGAGGAGATCTTTTTTCTCCACACAATTGGCTACGTCTACACTGGCCCCTTTTCCGGAAGGGGCATGTAAATTTCATGAGTCGTCGTAGGGAAATCCGCGGGGGATTTAAATATCCCCCGCGGCATTTAAATAAAAATGTCCGCCGCTTTTTTCCGGCTTTTAAAAAAGCCGGAAAAGAGCGTCTACACTGGCCCCGATCCTCCGGAAAAAGCACCCTTTTCCGGAGGCTCTTATTCCTACTTCGAAGTAGGAATAAGAGCCTCCGGAAAAGGGTGCTTTTTCCGGAGGATCGGGGCCAGTGTAGACGCTCTTTTCCGGCTTTTTTAAAAGCCGGAAAAAAGCGGCGGACATTTTTATTTAAATGCCGCGGGGGATATTTAAATCCCCCGCGGATTTCCCTACGAAGTAGGAATAAGAGCCTCCGGAAAAGGGTGCTTTTTCCGGAGGATCGGGGCCAGTGTAGACGCTCTTTTCCGGCTTTTTTAAAAGCCGGAAAAAAGCGGCGGACATTTTTATTTAAATGCCGCGAGGGATATTTAAATCCCCCGTGGATTTCCCTACGACGACTCATGAAATTTACATGCCCCTTCCGGAAAAGGGGCCAGTGTAGACGTAGCCAATAGGTATATAGTTATGGGCAGTAGGAATTCACCCTTTTCCTCGCCACCTTGTCACTGTACTGCGTCCCTGGACAGTGCACACTCGGGTGAGAAAATAATTAAATTGCCATGGTCCATTCCAGCCTCACCTTCTCTGCTGAGAAGACCAATGAGGGGATCCAACTGGAAAAGCACACCTGGATTTTTCCCTCATGGAAAAGTTGCAATGTAAAAAACTTTTCTCTTCAAACTTTTCAGGTTTTATTGCTTTTAAACCAACTGATTTTGAGTTTCCGTTACTGAAAGCCCAAACATGTGTGTGTTTTTCCATGAAAAATTCTGTTTAATCAAAAAATCTATTTTCTAGCTAAGGCATTTTAATGGAAAATTTTCTACCAGATCCATTGACACAGCGAACAGCTTTAAAATGTTTACTGCATCAAGATGCATTTTTGGAACCCTGGATTTCAAAATAGTCTTCACTTCAAAAATATGAAACTTCTTAAATAATTAGTAATGCAGTTTGTTAGAAAAATATTGGCAACTACTTATGGAAAGTCAGTTTTGCAAAGATTTCCTCATATACTTTTAATTCACATAGCGCATCACATAATTACTTTCAGCATTTTGACATTAGAATGGAATGATAGGAAGGAGCTGTTTATTGACTTGAGTAAAATATAGCATTTTAAAAATATGTAGAATATATAAACTAGGTAATCCTTTAGTACTGTTGCCTAAATGCTATTTTCAAGGTTTTAAAATTCTTCTAAAAAATGAACCCACTCTCACACTAACGGTGTGCCTATACTTACACTTGGTCAAAAAACTATTGTTCACAGGTGCTTAAACACCCCTCTCCCCATGACAAAGTTGGGCTATTGCGAGTGCATGTGGGAATGCTGCTTTGTTCACAGGAGTGCTCTCCTGGTTGGCTGAAGAGATATCTGAGCCATTAGCTATTATTTTTGAAAAGTCATGGTAGACTGAAAAGATTCCAGAAGACTAGAAAGGGGCAAATATAATGTCCATCTATAAAAAGGGAAATAACATCTTTATGGATCAGTCAAGACCAACCCGATAGCTTTATTTGACAGAGTAACAAGCCTTATTGATGGGGGGAAGTGGTATATCAAGACTTTAGTAAGGCTTGTGTTGAATAACCTCATTTACACATTATGCAAATACTACTGAAATGGAGCTATTATAAGCAGGGTGTATAAGTGGTTGGATAATCATTTCCAGCAAGTAGTTATCAATGGTTCACAGTCATGCTGGAAGGACATAATAAATGGGGTTCTGCAGGGATCAGTTTTATGTCTGGTTTTAGTCAATATTTTCATCAATGATTTAGATAATGGCACAAACAGCACACTTATAAAGTTTGCGGATCATAACAAGCTGGGAGGGGTTTGGAGAATAGGATTGTAATTCAGAATGATTTGGACAACCTGGAGAAATGGTCTGAGGTAAACAGGATGAAATTCAATAAGAATAAATGCAAAGTACTCCACTTAGAAAGGAACAATCACTGCATACATACAAAATGGGAAATGACTGTCTAGGAAGGAGTACTGCTGATAGGGATCTGGGGGTCATAGTAGACCACAAGCTAAATATGAGTCAATAGTGTGACACTTTTGCAAACAAATAAACAAACAAACAACTAAGAAAACATTCTAGGATGTGTTAGCACAGGAGTTGTAAGAAAAAAAACAAGAAGTAATTCTTCTGCTCTACTCTGCACTAACTAGGCCTCATCTGAAGTATTGTGTACAACACTGAATGCCATATTTCAGGAAAAATGTGGACAAATTGGAAAAAGTCCAAGGTAGAGCAACAAAAATGATGACCAGTGAGAGACATTGAAAAAATTGGGTTTGTTTAGTCTGGAAAGGAGACGAGAGGGGCCATGATAGCAGCTTTCAAATACTTAAAAGGTTGCTACAAGGAGGAGGGAGAAAAAATATTCTTCTTAACCTTTGATGATAGGAAAAGAAGCAATGGGTTTAAATTGCAGCAAGGGAAGGTTAGGTTGGACTTTAGTAAGAACTTCCTAACTCTCAGGGTGGTTAAACACTGTAATAAATTGTCTAGGGAGGTTGTGGAATCTCCATAATTGGAGATTTTAAAGAGCAGTTTAAACAACCAGCTATCAGGGATGATCTACCTGGTGCTTGGTGCAGCCATGAGTGCAGGTGACTGACCTGGTAACTTCTCAAGGTCCTATGATTCTTAATTTAAAAAAAAATCTGTCTCAGCTTTGATTATAAGGCACCTATATCAAAGGTCTTCATCTCTTCTCTTATGTTGCTGAAGTGTTTTGTTTTTTCTGATTATAGATAGCAGAAATGGAAGAATGGGATAAAATAAAAGCAAGCCCAAACAGAACCTTTTTGAAGTTTCAAAATATTGATGCCTTTTTCCCTCCCTAGTCCCAGCACTCGAACTGTATTGTGCCATGGTTCGGGCTGCAATGCTGCAAGAAAAGCTAGTTTGATGATATTTCACCTTTGCCGAAACCACAAAGGAATGGAACTGAGCCTTTTCTCATGAGTTCTCAGATTGGTTATCTACTTTGATTGTTCTGCACACTTCCATATTTAGGAAAGGCAAGAAGAACATTTGTTCTGGGTGACATGGACTTCCCTTAGTATAGTGTTACAATAGCTTTGCATGGGTCTCGTTATGCATAGTCAGGGGGGTTACTTGATTTGGGGCCCAGGTACATCCTTCAGAGCATTCAGCAAAATGTAGTTGTCTTTGATTAAAACCAGGCTGTTTTGCTTACTTACTGATGCTGCTGCCACTGCCTACTGGGTAAAAAAGTGTTTACCTTGCTTTTTACAGCTCTTATTGCACACTTGGTGGCTACCATAGGCTATGGCTACACTAGAGGCCATACAGTGGTGGAGTCGCATTGGTGCAGCTACACCTTTTTAATGTAGCCACTCTACCGTCTGAAGAGAGTTATCCCATCAGTTGAATTCATCCACCTCCCAGGAGAGGTAGGAGCTATGTCAGCAGGAGAAGCTGTTTCACAAAGAGCATAGGGAAAAATATGAGCTGTTCATACTTCATGTGGTGCACCATCTAAAGCAATATCCAAGTAACTCACTAACCTTATAAGTGACAAATTGTTCAGTGAAAAAATATCTCTGGTTGCAAGCTAGATTTATTTTTCTGCAGAATGTAAAGATTTCCCCTGTCTAACTTCAGTGATTTTTGTCAGCTTCTAGAGATCCAAGTTCCATGTAGCAGTTTCCCCATATATAAATACAACATATAATAAGGGTTTCATTCAGCCTGATCATCTTTTTTTTTTTAATCAGAAAAAGAAAAGATAATGTCCTCATTGTCTGTATGAGAACTAGAAAGGTTTCACTTCCCCATAATAACACAGGGCTGGAGTGATCCAAAGGTTCCATTGATTATGCACAATGGAACTGTTCTTATAGTACTTTTCATGGCAGTTAAGTAAGTCAGCTATTAACCAGTGTGATGAAAGGGCCAAAGAAGAGAAATGGAGAACCTGCAGCATCATGAATAAAACCCTTCACTGTTGGGAAACTAGGCTCATGGAGTCCTAAGCAGTGAGGGACAGGATGGACTGTCAGGAGCTGAAATATTTAAATCCTAATGACAGGCAAGATATAAGCTGTGTGAGTTCATGTTTCAAGCACCTGCCAAGGATGAACTGGTTTGTTTTACGAAAGGAATGATTTGAGTGAGTGGGGGAGGTGGGGAGGCAGTATTTGAACTATTAATTATCTATCATTTACACAAATTCCTTTGTTTAAAAAAACGAGACCCATTTTGATATATAGCATCTGAACAAATATCTTCCCTACAGGTTGTATCAGCACTGTCTGCGGTACATGTTCTTTTTGAGAGTAACCTCTGTCCCTTACCCTCCCTACAACCTCACTGCCTATGATTAGCGCTGACTAAAAACACAAATGCAAGTTCTTTCACATTAGTTGACAGGTGTGTGTTAATCTGGGGGATTTAGTGTTCTCAGATAGGTTACTGCTAGGAAAGCAATACTAGTTAAAACTCCCTTAACACTTTGGTGTAAATCCAGATCAACTCCACTGAAATTATTGGAGTTACTCTTGATTTACACCAGTATAACTGATATCAGAATTTGGTCCAAGGTTTCTGTTCTTTACCTAGGGCTGTACTACTCCTTTATGCTTGCTCTTCTTCTTTCATTCGATAATGAGTCTTCCTATTTCATGAGCTTTTGCCCTCTACTTAGAAGGATGTCAAAGGTAGCTGTGGAGATGGGCAGCACGTCATTGCTTTCTTCCTAGTGTCAAGCTTACAGTAAGAAATCTTGTCAGGTAATTCTTTCAAGAACAAATAAGACAGCTTCTTTGTGGGTCAAGTAAGTCAGGAGAAATGCTGCACAGGACTGTGGTTTTAACCTCTTAATCTTCATCTGAAATTTTATCCCATGTAAAAACCTGAATTTGTATACAGACACTCCCCGAATTATGAACACACTGACTTACGACCATCCGTACTTATGACCAACCTCCCATTAACCCCATTATATGTTTTTTCCAGTTGAGAACCATGTACATCAAGTTTTTCGAACAGCACGGGCAGCGCAATTACAACCAAATCGAGTTACGACCAGATGTTCAGAACATAACCCGTTTGTAAGTTGGGGACTGCCTGTATGTAAACAGAGAATATAGTGCATATTTAAAGCTTAGGCAGAGGAAATTTTGAAAACTAGGCCCATCCAGCATTTGTCCGTAATTTTTGGTGCAATTTAAGTCTTGATTTTCACCATGTGCTGTGTCAAACACACTGTTATTTAATAGCAATAAATAACCATGCAGTACTGATGAGTAGATATAGGCAAAAGGAAGCTCTTTAGTTTTTAGAGAGATTGTGCCCTGAAGTCCTGATCTTTCATTATGTATCCAAGAATGGACAATCCAGAGTGGAAGCAAATTAAAGCCAATATCCTCAACAATACTTTCCTGATTATGAAAGGAATACTACAGTTGTAAATCCAAGAAAAAGATATGCTGTGTGACAGACAAGGGAAAGGGACACACCATACCGTTAGTGTGAACAGAGAGGGAGAATGCAGTGGTTCTCAAACTTCATGGCACCATGATCCCTTTCTGAACAAAAATAACTACATGATCCCTGGACAGGAACCAAAAGACAGACAGACAAACACATCCCTGTTTCCCCAGGCTGGGAGCCAAAACACAAAGCCTAAACTCATCACCCCAGGGTAGGGGGCCTATAACCTGAGCTCTGCTGCTCAGGGGTGAAGCCAAAGCCTGGGTCCCACCACCCAGGGTGGAAGCCTCAGATTTCAGCTTTTGTTCTGAGTAGTGGGGGCTCAGGCTTTGGCCCCAAGTCCCAGCAAATCTACAGTCAGGCCTGGCAATCCTATTAAAACAGGGTCACCACCCACTTTGAGGTCCTGATTTACATGAATGTTGCAGGTATGATCACACTTGATTTCAGTGTTTGCTGAGTAAGAATGAGGAATTCAATCTCTTTTCCCAGCGCCACTAAAATGTTGCCATTTGTGCAGGGCTGAACCTAAAGCCTCCAGCCAAGAGAGAACAAGACTATAAACTGAGCTAAGACTGTGTTAGAATAAGAAACAGTTGAGAGAGATGATCGGATTGAAAATAGGTGGGAAATCATAGAGAAGCTATATGTGTGTGAGAGAGAGTTTTCATTAAGGTGTCAGAAGCCATATGGCAGCACATAACCTTGACATGTGTTTTATTTAACCTGCCATCATGGAAAACAATGCGGAACATGTACATAATGAAATGGATGTGTTAACCATTTAAATATTGTGCTATACTTAGGACTTGTCCACACTAAAAAGTTGTTCTACTTTAACACTACGGTGCGGATGCAAGGATGTTGGTACAGAAGTGTTTTATAATGGTATACCTATTGGAAAGGGAGCAATCACTTTCTATTAGAACAGCTCTTACTAGCACAGATATTTCTATTTAAAAAAATCATCTTTCAAGTGTAGACCACAACTGGGTTGCAAAAGAAACTTCTCAGAACCCAGCTCCATCCTCAAATGTTACTCCTTCTCCTTGTATATATATTTTCCATTTGCAATGCTTTCCTAAAACAGGGCCATGCAATCTGATGACAAGCAAGGAACAGACAAGGGTGAGAGAAGTCATAAATTCTTACTTCATTCAGACATGTATCCAAACACTTAAAACATATTTGCATTTATCCCACGCTGAGCCAAGAACACACACACACACACACACACACACACACACACACACACACACACACACACACACACGTGTATAGAACTGACATACTGTCCTTTACTGATGTGACACTGATACTAAACCAGGGAAATTGGGGACAAAAGGCGAGACACTTGCAGTCTGTAAGGCTATGTCTACACAGCAGCTTCTTCTGGTCTTTTGTCCCCATTTCCCTTCAGGAAGGACAGTGGATGATTTCAAGGTCTCAGGCCCCAGATCACCGTTGGGGATCCATGGATGGTTCTCATCACCTCTTACTCTTTGATGTTTATACAACCTACAAAAGCAAGTTGCCCAGCCCAGGTCAACTTAGTTGGGCTAGTGCACTAAAAATAGCTGCATAGACAGTGCTTTGAAGCGTGGCTCACACTGGAGCTTAGGTGCTGAAGCCCAGCCCACTCCTTCAGCCTCAGAGTTCAAGTTCCCTCCTAAATTGCAACTTCAATGTGCTCTTTCTATCGCCATTTTAATAAGCTAGTGCCAGTTTCTGTAACCCAAGTCTGTCAATAGCAATGGGATTCTCACTCCCGTGCACTGTGAAGACATACCCAAAATGCCATGCAGGGCGTGTTGTAAAGTCCAGCTTCCTGATTTCTTTAGAGAGACGCTTTTCCTGGCCCCACATGTTTCTATGTTGGGCACAAATATTTTTGAGCCTTCGGGGTCTGGCTCTTGTGTTTGAATCAACAAAATCCTGTTTTCAGTCTTCAGCAGAAAGTGCTGCCTCCCACTTGCCAGCAATGCGGTCTGCAGAAGGACAAAATTAAATAAAAGGAGAGGAGGGGGGTGGTCCAAAATCAAGTAAAATTGGCTGACTTTTCTCTATGCAAGCAAGATTAGCCAATAACTCAGTGCAACCTTCACACTGGCGAAAAAGAAGGTATTAGACCGAAGTCTATCAACTACCTGTCGCAAGAAACACAGGTCCGATGATGAATACCCAAGGGGGGAAGGACAGAACCAGGTGGACAGTTTTATCAAATAAAAATTATTTATTTATGACAGTGGTGAATTTATAGTATTTATTCTAAGATTTTTAATAGACCATGTTAATAATGAATTTACAGTATTTATTATATTTATTCTATGATTTCTAGTAAAATGTGTCATATAAGGATGGGAATGGCAAGGGGAATAGTCTCTAATCTTAAAATATCCAGCTACAATAATTAAATAACAGTGATAACTACAAACTCTATGTACTACCCAAAAACAACTACAACACTAAGCTTATACAACAAGAAAAAAATCAAATCCTACATACCAATTTACACAGCACACGGAACATTTCACAGATATCGGTTCGGTTGCGAAGGCCTTGGTTACGCCCGAGTGTCGGGGGAGGTGGCTGGTCGGTTGATCAGGCCGGCAGCGCTTTGAAGTATGCGAGAAGGCACACGCACGGTGGTACGTGTGTTGCGAAGACCTCCTAGAGCGAACTGTGCCATGGGTATTTATCCCCAAATCTGCACATCACTTTCCTGTGCTTGCATATTACCATATATGGCCCAATGGTCACCAAGTGGGGGGTCTGTGTCCCAGGGGTAGGGCCGAAACTGTGCAGGTTTCAAGCGACCAGGTAAGCCCCGCAGTTCTCAAGCCAAGGTGACGGGTGGGAGAGTCTGAGGCTATTTTCCCCTTTTCACACCTTCCCTTTTTCTAAAGGCAATGGTATGCAGGAAGTGTGCGGCCGGTTTCTCTCAAGGAGTCAAGAGCGGCCTGGCCAAACTTTTTTACTGGGGGGCAGTTTCTTTTCTCTAACACTACCTTTGTAAGGAAATTTCAGATCAATAAGGACTCGATTCTTGCCACCCATATTCAAGATGAGCATCATCTTACTCATTTAGATCAATAGTAGGGCTACTCAGAGAGTAAGGAACAGTTCAACATGAGTAATGGTGATCCTAAAAAGACAGTTTATGAATAAAAGCCTAAGTATATTTTACATTGAGCAGATGAGTCATTTTATTCTGCTCCACTAGTGTAGGAAATAGGATACATAATTTTCAAATAGGTTTTTATCTGATCACCTAACATCTAACTGGTTCTTTCTGCATGCCACCTTGTTTTTCAGACTTGCACAGAGGATCTGATTTGCTTACTCCCATGGGGAAGGTCTGATGGCACAGTGTTTGACATACCAGTGGCTTTTTGGTGCCATGTTGACACTAGCACTCCTTTCATTGCTTCTTTGTACCAACACTGGAAAATTTTAGGGGAGGGAAGAATGAATAGAGTAGACAACACCGTAATATTGGCCTCACACACACACACAACACTGCTATTCTCCACAAAATCCTCTTCAGCCATGTGTGAAACAACCCTTCTGATTAGATTCCTTGTTATCCAGAGATTGGGATTCTTCCCCCCCCCCCCCCCCCCGCCCCTGATCTATGCATCCGAGTGGGGAAGGGGAGTCAGAGAATGTCCAGAGCACAGAAAGATGATCTCTGTCAGCTGTGGCACTGCCTTTCCCTCAGGAAATACCTGCTTTGGAAAGACAGGATGCAGAGGGAGTGGGAACAGAATAGGCATTGTTTGTGAAAATAGTTCATTGGAACATAGTGACAGAAGGAGAAATGCTTGCCAGCAGATAGAAATCTCCCCTCCAGGTAAAGTAGCTGCATTCCAGAGCATCGGATAGCACTTACAGGTCTCAAGATAAGACATATCAGCAAAGGAAACCCCTCTGACAGGCAAAAATAGAGTACAAGGAAGCAATGGGTTTTGATAACGCTAGAAAGCACATATGTAAAACTGGCATGGAAAGGTATGCTCTGACTGCATTGCAGTAACTAAGTGTCAGAAGAGCTATGCACACTGGCAATTTATTATTATATAATTACTAGGGGGCTGCACCCCCTGCTCTCTACGCTTAGGGTTACCAGGTAGCTTCAGAAAAAAACCTGGACACACTTGATGGGGGGAAGGGGGCTAGCCAGGAGGAGGGGTGGGGGAAGCAGGGCTGGCAGGGGGGAGGAGGGTCGGAGGCAGTGGGGTTGGCCGGGGGAGATTGGGAGGAGGAGACCCGGCCGACAGGAAGCAGGGCTGGTCAGGGGGAACGGGGCTGGCCGGGAGGAAGAAGCCAGGGGGAGAGAATCGGTTGGCAGGGAGTGGGACTGACCTGGGCACATGAAGATCCCAGGGCACTGCCTGTCCCACGCACGGTCCCGGCGAAGCATGAGCGAGTCTGGCTACGGCTCCACAATGTGCTTGAACAGTGCTCAGGAGCACGGACAGGGATTGTCCTCCTCCCCAAGGCGTCACTGCTACGTCAGATGCAACCAGAGGTTCCCAGCGCCGATTGCGCCCCGCCTCCCAGCCACTCCCCCCGCCTGCGCCAGGCTTCTGTCGGGCACCCAGACGGAAAACCAGAAAATACCGGACATTGCGCATGTCCGGTATTTTCTGAATTTTTTTATCAGACAGAGGGCCCAAAACCCAGACTGTCCGGTTGAATACCAGACACCTAGCAACCCTATGTATGCTGCCAACCCCCTCATCACTGGCCACTTTCGAGGCCAGAGCGCCTGATGATGTCATTCTGTCACATGGTAGGAAAAACTTATATGTGTGAAACAAAAAACAGGACTATGTAGCACTTTAAAGACTAACAAGATGGTTTATTAGGTGATGAGCTTTCGTGGGCCAGACCCACTTCCTCAGATCAAATAGTGGAAGAAAATTGTCACAACCATATATACCAAAGGGAGGGTGGGTGAGAGAGAGAGAGAGAGAGAGAGAGATTATTATTATTCATGAAAATCCTACCAATCAGGGGGGAAATCCAAGAATCTTAAGGATTTTAGATATTTTGGACAAAATTCTGCTTAATTTCTACCCTGTGCAATCTCATTGATTATAAGGCAGTTGCATGAGGCAGATGCCAGATCAGTTTGGCCCTTAAACATTTCAAATATGCATAGAAAGGATCAAATTCTGCTTTCAGGTTGAACTGAGTGGCATACACAAGAGGGACAAGCAGGGGCAGAGCTCCACCTAGTAATTGGCAAGTGCATAGAATTCCTCCAACCCTGGAGCTACTGTGGAGATAGTGAGTGCTTCTTCCAGTGCCCTGGCCATGGGATGGAGGGAGGGGCATAGAACTTGCCCCTCCAAAAGTGTTAAATTTTTATTCCTGTGGATGCCCCAGATTGACTTTGACATAGTTACATGGGTGTATCTGAGAAGAGAATTTGTCCTGTTTATGTTACAAAGATCTGTTCCTTCAACCCTTGTTGAGATATGTCTTCCTTGCTTGTGCACCAAATCCTATTAACCTCAGTTTTTATTGGGTTTGCTTATATGCCTAAGTGAATACAATATATAAAATGAACTATTCATATGACTAAAGAATGCAGATTTTGGTTCCCTGATTCAGCAAATCATCCCTATTCAACACAGCAATTCACACATGCTCTATATTAAGTGCACTTAAGTCTCATTCAGCATGAGCTTACATCCCATTGACATTAAGGTTAGATCCATGCAAAATTGCTGTGCTAGACAGAGAAGGACTTAAGCATGAGCTGAAGTGCTTTGTTGATTTGGAACCTAACCAAATTATAACTTGCTTCAAAATAGCAGGAAATCCAGCTTCAATAGACAGCAATAACACTATTCTGTGTATGAAAATGCCAACAATAAAAGCACTAAGGGTGCATCTACACAGCACAGTAATTTCGAAATAACTGACATTATTTCAAAATAACTATGTGACCATCTACACAGTAATTCCATTATTTTAAAATAAATTCAAAATAATGGGCGGCTTATTCCGACTTCTGTAAACCTCATTCCACGAGGAATAATGCCTATTCCAAAATAGCTATTTTGAAATAGCTCCTCCCCAGCGCTGTTCAAAGTAATTACACCCTAGTGCTTCCTGGGGCTCTCAATGAGGTAGTACGACCACTTTAGGGGAGCCTGCCTCAGACTAATTTTGAGTCTTCTCTGTAGTGTAGACGTGCTATTTCAAAATAAGCTATTTTGGAGTATTTCTTCTGGAATAGCTTATTCCAAAATAAGTGTTCAGTGTTGATGTGTCTTTAATTATATACACATGGGTAGCTGTCCCCAGTTTTTTTCCCTGAACCTCAAACACAGAAAGTCCTTCCCTGATCCCCTTTGAGATAAGTTTAAAACTGAACAGATGCTGCTCAATAGCATGACAGATGAGTCTGTCGCATAGTATTTCTTGCTATGCATGAAATCTAGTTGAAGCATATTTAGCGATAGTTTACCTAGGGTATAGATATTTGTACATATGGTAGATACAGTCTATTAACATTTATATGATATCACCCATGTTTGATAAAATTTTATAAGATAAAAAAATTCTTACTTCTCCTCTTTCTTCACTCCATGTTTTTTGTTTTTCTTTTCTGTCTCCTTTAGTCCATGTTTGTTTTATCTTCATTTAAATCTCCTTTTCTCCTCCTCTTTAAATAGTGTTGGGCTGTGTCTAGACTGGCAAGTTTTTTGCAAAATCATCTGCTTATGCGGAAAAACTTGCCAGCTGTCTACACTGGACGCTTGAATTTCCGCAAAAACACTGACCATCTCATGTAAGATTGTCAGTGCTTTTGCGGAAATACTATGCTGCTCCTGTTCGGGCAGAAGTCTTTTTCCGAAAAACTTTTGTGCAAAAGGGCCAGTGTAGAAAGCAGAGAGTTGTTTTCCACAAAAAAGCCCCGATCGCGAAAATGGCGATCGGGGCTTTTTTGCGGAAAAGCGCGTCTAGATTGGCCACGGACGCTTTTCTGCAAAAAGCGCTTTTGCGGAAAAGCATCGTGCCAATCTAGATGCGCTTTTCCGAAAATGCTTTTAACGGAAAACTTTTCCGTTAAAAGCATTTCCGGAAAATCATGCCAGTGTAGACGTAGCCTTGCTGTCTCCAAATATTGCCATTCTCTCGCCACATACATTTTTTACTCCCTCTTCTCTCTTTGCATACACTTTCTGCTGCAGTGCCCCTTTCTGATTAACTTTGTGCCATTGGAGGGGGTCAGTGCCATAGAAGCCCAAGTAGGTGTAGAAATGAATCTGTTGTGTCTCTTCAGGTTGGACATCTTACTATGTTGCAGCCTTCTGCCTGATGTTCTGACCTTCTCACAATGAAAGAATTTTAGTCTGAAATATCTCATGCTTAGGAAGGTCTCAAATGAATTATTTGGAAAGTTTTCTGAAAACTTAGCAAGTTGAGTTTTTAGGCATAGGTACCTTTAAAAATAAATCCGAACACTCATAATTCAGAAGTCTCCAAATCAGAATCCGTCACTTTGGTTTTGTAAAAACAAAACCTGGCTTGTCCAGTGACACAGCTTTCCTTTGGGCATTGAAGATATATGTTTTCTGTATGGTTTTGCTTGTTGTTTTCGGACCAAATGTTCCCTTGTGAATTTGTAGGCATTCTGCCATGAATTTCAATGGGAACAGGGGGCCCTTAAATTACAAACTCTGACATAGGGACTGTATTTCATCTTTATTTTTTACCGTGTAGTGTCATGTCACTACTAAGTAATAACAACAATTGTATGCACCAGACTATGGGCTTGGGTAAATGGATACTAGGTGCAACCCACTCTTGATTTCAACCTTTACATAGAAATCTCCCTGTAATCTAACATGTGGTCTGGGGGCACCACTGTAAGGGTGAAATTAAGGCAAATTGCTGAGAAACAGGACTACTTACAGCCTAAGACTGGGGTTCCCCACTATAAGGCACCAAACCAGTCACACAGCACTTCAGCTGCCAATCTAGCCAGCAAGAAGCTGCACAAGCAAATCCCCTTAGATACCCCAGCATTCCTTGTGCCACAACCTGCACTACACCTTACACAGATGAGAGGTTATGAAAACTTCTCTCACCAACTCCAGACAGATTCTCCCGGTCCCAAAGGACCAGCCATAGTTCCAGGTCAAATTATACCTTAGATCTTAATCAAAAGAGCATGCTGTGCTAATCCTTTAGATTCTACAATCTAAAGGTTTATTAATACAAAAAGAAAGAAAAGGTTGAGAGTAGGATTGTTAAAGAAAACAATACATATATTAGGCACCAAGTTCTTGACACAGGCTCTTAGCAGAGACGTAACAAAGGCAGCCAAAAAAAGGGTAAAAGATCTGTAAGTAGAAGCAGAGGGCTGCAGGACAATTAGATGTAGCTGGGAGGGAGTTGATCAGGCAGATTGGGCCCAGCTGACTCCCCTGCTGGCTGAAGGCATTTAAAAGCCTCAGCAGTTGGCAGCTGGGGAAGAGAGGTAAAGGAGAAACAGAGAGCAAAAGGTTAAAGAGAAAATCATACTAGCATTAGAATAGAAACAGCTGGGGGAGGGAGGCCCAGGAGGAATGACTGGGCTCCTTACCCCAGAGACCTGCTGCAAACCCTAGCCCCTGGGGCTGGGAGCAAGAGGCTGGCCCCAGAGGTGGGCTGGGTAAGAGGGGCCATTGCCACAGTACAGAGTCCTTGTTTGCCTCATTGGTGGTGGATGTTTTTCTTTTACAAGTGAATTTTTAATCCTGAAGAAATAATGTGATAATTCTAGTCTTTGCACTGAGAGGTAGAAGAGTCTTGTGTCCAGTCATTCACAGGGTATGTTTGCAGATATCCCAAGATTGCAACCTATAATCTTCCAAATATTTTGCAAGTGTGTGGGGGGGAAAAAAATCAGAGGAAAAGAGGAACCAAGGTTTAGCATGTTTGTTTTAGAAATGTTTCCTTAGATAGTGTTTGCCACTGGAATGCTAGCACTAGTTCTTAAACAAATACTATTTCTTTCCTCTCCACCTTTAATCACAGAGCTCAAGATCTATTCAGTCAACTTACTTGTTATTAAAATATTCGTTGTGGGGGAGAAATGAAAACCTTCACTATAGGATTGAAACCTTTGAGTAAATGTTAGGTTTAGAGGGAATGCTGTATGGCATTCTTGGCTGAGGCAAATGTATCCAGAAGACACCAGTGCAGAGATTTCCTTTTTCCTGTCAGGGCATAATAGAGAGCTGGGGGAAGGAAGGGCATGCAAGTCTCCACGTGTCAGTCCTGTTTATTTTATTCATAAGGATGAGGCACCTGTGTAGTGAGAATGGCATTGAACAAGGGCATTCTAAATAATCCATATATTGTCTTTTGTGCTACAGAACTGGCCAGCCAGTGTTCCCTGCCCCCACACCATGCCATAGCAAGTGAGACATCCATATTTGGTATCCTAATTCCCAGCAACATACACACCCAGGCATCAGTTCCTCAATGAAGACACCTGCTCACCCCTTTGTCATTTATCCCTCCCCTGAGGGAATGCCAGATTTGCTGCATGACCTCCCAGTAGAACCAAGAACTGAACCAGCCTTTCCAGAATTTTACTGGCAAGAGGTAATACCTCAAATGCCGTTTTTGGAGTTGGGTGACAATGAGTGGGACTTAGGTAAGAGTGGGTCTGAAAAGTCAACAAGGGCAGGCCTTGTGTGGAAAAGTAGTAGCGTGACTTGGTTTAAAAGCAGGACTAGCCTTGTAGATAAGGCACTGGCTGGAACTCAGGACATTGGCCTTGCCACATACTCCCTATGTAGCCTAGACCAAATCACGTAATCTTTCTATTCCTCAGTTCTCTGTCTGTAAAAGGAGAATGGTATTTTTTTTCCTCTGCCCTTTCTCTAGTTTCTCTGATTCAGATCTAAAGTTCTTTTGGACAGGGATGCCCTTCCTATGTGTATGGACAGTGCCAAGTACAATTGGGCTCGAAACTTGGTGTGGGCTGCTATAGTGCTAATAAAAATGCTTTAAAAATTAGCAATGCCCAAGTCCGCAGAGCATACTTAAGCAAAACTCCTTTGACTTCAACAATGATTTTGCCTGAATAAGGAACAAATGATCAGACTTAGTGTCGTGCAACAGCACACGTAACTTAATTTGTGTAGAAAGGTGAAATTCTCAATTTCCAGCTCTTGTTTTTATCCCTGTCTGATTTTCACATATTTAATTTTGTAGACTTCCCATGCACTTTGACTATTGAAATCTACAGGTAAAATCTCAGGTTCTGTTTATTTGAGCAGCGAACACCATGTTTTCATCATAAATTGTGTGGGCTTTGGCTGACGCTTTACTAAATAGTATAATTCCTGATTTCTGAACTCTTGAATTGCTCCCATTCAGAGGTATACTCTTTTGCCACCAAACAATATAAACATTACAGTTTGTTTTTGTCTTACTAAAATCTCACAACATTAGCCATTCTCCATTTTAACTCATGATGGGCCAAGGAGGCAATGTTCCGATTCAGATTAGGTTTGAGATGGGGTTCATGTTGGGCAACAAATAAAGGTTACTGTTCAATCTTACTGAAAACAGCAACTCTCATAGATTTTTACTTAGAGTAGTTATTCTCTCAAGATTTCAACCTCATCCAAAATCGTATTACCAGAACTATCCTCAAGAATTCAGTGGATGAGATTACTTATATAGAGGATCTGGCATTATATATGAGCCAAGACGATAAAACTGGATTATAATCTAGGATTCAAATTCAAACATCCTTAAAATCCAAACTGTCACTTTAACCTATCTCTAGTTCAAAGCATTAAGGTACTTGAACTTTTCAACAAACCATTTTTAAAAGCTTTTTAAATATGAGCAATTTACTTTTTTCTAATCTTAGAAAGTAGTGAACATTTTAAATCGAAACTTTCCTAAAAAAATCAGCCTAAAGCAGACACTTGGCAAGGAAAATTTCAGCCTGAACACTTAAAAATTATCAAAATTATAAGCAACTTGAAAATAAAATCTTAAATTGGGTGATGGTGTTAGGCAAATTTCAATATAAATGTTGCTGTCTGTGCTTCCTATAATTTAATGTCTGACTAGTTTTTCTCAACTGTCACTGTAATATCTAAGTGCATTCTCTGGTTGTACAACTAAGTTGCTGCAAACATTTCACAAGCAAAATAATGAAATTATCACTGTATTTTGCTATATTTGTACATATGACTGTGACCTACAGTTAAAGCATTTAGTTGGCATTTGTTTTTAAGTTAATTCTACAAAATAAGTTTCTCAATTTTTTTCATATAGCTGTGGATCATTTTTAAAGTTTGCAGAACTTATTTATTGTTGTTTTTAAAGAGTTGGAGAATATTCTCTGTCGATAAGGTAACAGTGTGTATAACTACTGTTAAGGATAATTGATTCTCATCCTTCCAGGTGTCATCCGATAAAAAAAATATTGTTTTTGTTCTCTCTCTTCCTAGTAGGTTATTAAACTATCCCAGTCTTCCATCACTGAGAGAAAGTGTTACTGAGAAACTCATTGATACACCTGAATGCATACATTACTAATATTTTATTGAAGTCATTGGCTATAATCTAAATTTTATTATTTAGATAACAAAATAATTTTAAATTATTATTTTTTCAAGACGACTAATTTAGTTCTTAGTCTAAGTGACTAAATATTGACATTTCAATTGACCCCTACTGACTAAAGGAAGGTGTGGCAGGTTATTTTATTTTTCATATGTCAATGAATGTTGTGTATGATTTTTAAAACTACATGTGAAATTAGAACAGAAGGATTTAAGCTTTATCCCTGACAGAGGTGGATAATAAACAGTTTGAATAGAAATGTGGTCTGTACCATCCTTAGCAGGCTAAATCCACATAGCTCTAAGTCAAAGATGACTAAAGATGGGAGAGCTCCTTAATTGCAGTGGTAGATAAAGTACCCCAAAAAGTTACTTGAGCAAAAGTACTGCTACTTTGGAAAAAAAGTAACTACGTAAAAGTCAAAGTATCTTTCTGGAAAAGTACTTGAGTACAACTAAGCTGCGATACTTTTGTACTTTTACTCAAGTATCCAGAAGTAAAAAGTATCTGTCCTATGGAAATCTATGGTTAACCACCCGAGTTATCATAAGGCACCATCATTTTTCATACACACAATGTGCATTTATATATATATATATATATATATATATATATATATATATATATATATATATATATATATACTTGTGTGTGAAACCAATAGCTGATGATGAAGATGCTCTTTCTGGAAAACTGTAGAGGTGGAGAAACCTTTTTGGATCGGTGGATCACAGAAGTGAGAGGCAATCCCCCCCCCCCCCCCAAAACAAACAAAACCCCCTCACTGATGTAGCCCCAAAATCTTCCCAATGGGAGCAGAGGGGAAACTCTCTCAGGAGCAGTTTCCAGCACTGCATTCCCCCAGCTGAGGAAAGCATGAGACACAGCATGTGGTGCTGTGCTTCTTCTCCCCCCGCACACCAGATCTGGCCCATGAGGCTCAGGGTTCCCCATTCCTCCATACAAAGGCGGCCTTAGGGAAAATGGCACCCTAGGCAAACTTGCATTTTGGCACCCTGGCCTTCTCTACCCTGGGCATGGTGCCCCCCACATTTCCCTTGGAAGCCACTCAGTCCCTTGCTCCCCTTAGTACAGGGCTATTGTCTCTCTCCCTTGCAAAGGGAGTTGTCATAGGTTATCATAGTCTTTGGCCAAGCCCTTCCTTTAAGAGCTACATGGGGAATAGATTATTGTAGCTTAAATCAGGGGTGGGGAATCTAAGGCCTGGGGTCTGGATATGGTCCCCAGTTTGCCTGGATCTTGCCCCTGAGGCTCCCTCCCCCCCCAAGTATTGGGAGCCTGTTCTGGTGCTTCAATCTCCTGCCATCTCCTCATGGGGCTGGAGCACACAAAATCTACAAGCCTGGACCCCCGAAGGCTCTAGTGTGCGAGGGAAATGTCTGTCTTCTCAGCTGGGGGCCACATCAGTGAGGGTTCTGGTGGGTTTTTTTCTTCTCACTGTGTGTGACCCCTGACTGATTTCTGTGGGTCAGTGGCCCCCGACCCAAAAAAGTTTCCCCACCCTTGGATTAAATATTTTCCCCTCATATGACACACAGAAAGCAGCTGCTGTTTTTGAATCACATCAGATTGTGAAATGAAATAGTGGGTAAAAAAATCTTAAGTGGGTCACTCGCCTTTCAGTGGGTTCTTCTTCGACAGTTTGAGTTGCTGTGAAGAAGCACTGGTAGCTCTCTTGCTGCCCAGCACTTGCCCTTTATGCCTGGTGTTTGGTCTGAAGCTCATGGCAAGCTCCATGCTGTCAGAGGAGGGCTGCATTTTGTGCATGTGGCCCTCCTGCAGCCCTCTGGCCACTCCTGACTCACCAGGGATTCCAGTTCAGATTGTGGGGGGGCTGAGGAAGGCAACTTTAACCACGTCAGAGGATACTTAGGCACCTGAAATCTCTAGGGATTTGGGTTTTTGTGCTTATTTTGGTTTGTTTGTTTGTTTGCAAGTAACTTAGAAATTAGCGGATTTCACAGTACACAGAAGTCCTGAAATATTTCCATCAGTAATAATTAAATTATTTACAGATAGGGAAAGCAAGAAAAGTTTTTCCGTTAAAAGCATTTGCAGAAAAGAGCGTCTAGATTGGCATGGACACTTTTCTGCAAAAGCACTTTTTGCGGAAAAGCATCCGTGCCAGTCTAGACGCGGTTTTGCGCAGGAAAGCCCCAATCGCCATTTTCACAATCGGGGCTTTTTTGTGCAAAACAATACTGCGTTGTCTACACTGGCCCTCTTGCGCAAAAGCATTTGCGCAAGAGAGCTTTTGCCCGAACGGGAGCAGCATAGCAGTTCCACAAGAAGCACTGATTTCAGACAGTAGGAAGTCAGTGTTCTCGCGGAAATTCAAGCGGCCAGTGTAGACAGCTGGCAAGTTTTTCCGCAAAAGCAGGTGCTTTTGCAGAAAAACTTGCCAGTCTAGATGCAGCCCTTGAGTAAAAGTATCATTCTTTTTACTCCACAACAGTTTCCGGAAGCACTTAGTTACTCACTTCTTTCATCATTCTGATTTGCCTAAGCACAGCTTCTTGTGCAAGCCCCCAATCATCCACAAAATAACCAATCAACAAGCACAATGACCCAGCCAACAATGAAGCCTTTTAACAGCCCCATTAACACCTTTTCATTCAAAAACAATATCTGTGCAGGCACTGCCAGCCTGAGACTTGGGCAGCTGCCCTGGGCGATGTGCTAAGGGGGAGCATTTTAATAGTCTCAAATAAATTTCCACAAGAAGCACTGATTTCAGACAGTAGGAAGTCAGTGTTCTTGTGGAAATTCAAGTGGCCAATGTAGACAGCTGGCAAGTTTTTCCGCAAAAGCACCTGCTTTTCCGGAAAAACTTGCCAGTCTAGACGCAGCCCAAGTGTATGAAGCTCAAAAGGGCTAATCTCTCCAACCAAAACTGTTCCAAAATAATTAAAAAAAATATTACTTCACCCACCTTGTCTTTCTGTTTGGGTTTTAACAGCTACAAAGAGTTCAAGCTTTAATCGCCATTTCATCATTAAAAAGTTATCCGACTTCCCTCCATAATTTCCCAATAACTGAAAATTATAAAAAGATGAAAAGCTTAAAACATTACACAAAGTTATAAAGCAAAGAGTGCATTCCACCAAGCCTTTTTATAAGCCAGAGCAGCAGGGGTGAAGCATTGCACAGGAGAAGAGGTGATGGGAAAGAGCCTATATTCCCACTGAGTTCTTCTGAGTTTAAGTGCCTCAATGAAACTGCAAGTCACAACAATCACACCTTAACTTCAGATTCTCATACTAGAAACCCCAGTGCCTTCCAGAGCATGAAGAAGGTATGCAGGTTAAGATGGGAACAAATAAAATTTCCTTATTGTTAATCTTAATGAAAGAACAACACTGCTCAGAAACAGCTTCAACAAGGCCCCTGACCTGAGAAATTTCAGCTGTACGGATATATACAATTTGTAGTGAAAACAAACAAAACTTGAGGGTGTGGATAGGTCATTAAGAATTGAATGGAAGGTAAATATGTTTCAACCATCCAGCTGGACATCAACCACTGTGACTCATTTCCCTAGGGGGTAGGTGGGAGAGCTGATTTCAGTAACATTCATCTCCTCTGCACCCACCTGCCTCACATTGGGGAAGCAGCAACAGCAGCTCCCCCACCCCTCCCAAAAAATGAACAAAACTTCTGAGCCAGCCAGGGAAGCAGGAGGACAAGACCAACTTCTCATGGAGGAAGGGGGGGGGGCAATTTAAAGGTCAAACCCCCTCCCCCCCAACAACTCAAAGTGTTATACTTCCCTCCCAAGCCAGTAGTCCAGCTCTCCTCAGTTCCCCTATGGGGCTGTTAGGGGGAAAGGGCAAATGGGGGGGGGGAGGGTGACCCACACCTGCTCCACATTAGCACACACCAGCTGCGTCTAGATTGGAATGATTTTCCGGAAATGCTTTTAATGGAAAGCACTTTTTAAAGCACCTTTTCTGGAAAAGCATCCGTGCCAATCTAGACGCGCTTTTCCACAAAAAAGCCCTGATCGCCATTTTCGCCATCGGGGCTTTTTTTGCAGAAAACAAATCTGAGCTGTCTGCACTGGCCCTTTTGCGCAAAAGGGACTTTTGCCTGAATGGGAGCAGCATAGTATTTCCGCAAGAAGCACTGATTTCTTACAGTAGGAAGTCAGTGCTTTTGCGGAAATTCAAGCGGCCAGTGTAGACAGCTGGCAAGTTTTTCCGGAAAAGTGGCTGATTTTCCGAAAAAAATGGCCAGTCTAGACACAGCCACCCAGATAGCAGGGTTGCTCCAAAATCCCAGCCAGCACACAGAGGGAATCTGAGCACATAAACACAATTCTTCAATCCCCACCAAACTCAGCTGCCCACCCTGAGCCTCTTACAGCACAGCCTGCCCCACCCTCTCACCAGAGGGCTTCTACTGGGGGCCCTCTGTCCCAGAGACAATGGGGAGTTCTTGCCCTAGGCACCCACCCTGCTGCTGCTCCCACCAGAGCAGAGGATTTACCTGACACAAGTAAGTGCCTCTCTCCTCCCTGACCTTGGCTGAGTTGGCTGCTGGGTTTCCCTCTTATTTAACTGGCTGGCCCCAGGTAAGGTTACATGAGACTATTAAAATGCTCCCCCTTAGCACATCGCCCAGGGCAGCTGCCCAAGTCTCAGGCTGGCAGTGCCTGCACAGATATTGTTTTTGAATGAAAAGGTGTTAATGGGGCTGTTAAAAGGCTTCATTGTTGGCTGGGTCATTGTGCTTGTTGATTGGTTATTTTGTGGATGATTGGGGGCTTGCACAAGAAGCTGTGCTTAGGCAAATCAGAATGATGAAAGAAGTGAGTAACTAAGTGCTTCCGGAAACTGTTGTGGAGTAAAAAGAATGATACTTTTACTCAAGCTTGGCTGCATGTAGACTGGCAAGTTTTTCTGCAAAAGCACCTGCTTTTGCAGAAGAACTTGCCAGCTGTCTACACTGGCCGCTTGAATTTCCGCGAGAACACTGACTTCCTACTGTCTGAAATCAGTGCTTCTTGTGGAACTGCTATGCTGCTCCCGTTCGGGCAAAAGCTCTCTTGCGCAAATGCTTTTGCGCAAGAGGGCCAGTGTAGACAACGCAGTATTGTTTTGCACAAAAAAGCCCCGATTGTGAAAATGGCGATCGGGGCTTTCCTGCGCAAAACCGCGTCTAGATTGGCACGGACGCTTTTCCACAAAATGTGCTTCTGCAGAAAAGCATCCGTGCCAATCTAGACGCTCTTTTCCACAAATGCTTTTAACGGAAAAGTTTTCCGTTAAAAGCATTTGCAGAAAATCATGCCAGTCTAGACGCAGTCTACGTAGCCAAGTAGTTTAAGAAAATATCACAAAAATAAATTACTTGAGTAAAGTACAAATACTGAAAAAATGTACTTGAGTAGTGTAATGGAGTATTTTGTAATTAGTTACTCTCCACCTCTGCTTAATTGTATATACAGCCCAGCAAAACCAATTGTTTTGAGTTAAAGACAAATCAGAGAACCAGAGCTTATATTTGGAGAACTTCAAGTTATGCTACAAACGTTACCAGGTTTCTGAGGGTCTCTGTCTCTCTCTCTCAGGGTACGTCTAGATTATATGCCTCTGCCGACAGGCATGTAAAATAGGCTATCTGGCCTAGTCAATGAAGTGGGGATTTAAATATCCCTGGCTTCATTAAAATAACACTGGCCTCCACGCTGTGCAGGTTCAGTTGATCGTCAGCACAGCATGAGAGTCAAGACACGGATTCATCGACAAGGGAAGCATTTGTCAACCGCTCCCTTATGCCTCGTGAAACGAGGTTTTCAGGAGCAGTCAACAAAGACTTCACTTGTCAACCGATGCGCGTCTTGACTCTCGCACTGTGCCGACGATCAGCTGAGCTGGCACAGCATGGCGGCCATTTTTATTTTAATGAAGCTGGGGATATTTAAATCCCCATAGTCACTTCATTGACTATGTCGGGTAGCCTATTTTACATGCCTGTCGGCAGAGGCACGTAATATAGACATACCTTCACACACACACTCTGTCTGTCTGTCTGGAAATAAACCCAGGTCCACAAAATGGCACGACACAGAAAGCCTGAGACAGATGTGGAACACAAGGCCTCAGGGTGAACTTGGAGTTTGTGACAAGAATAAATTGAGGGCCTGATCCAAATCCCAAATGGAATCAATGCAATTCTTGTAATGGAGTTCATTCAGTTTTACATCAGTCCTCATCTAAAGAACTTTATTTCAAAAGAATTGGACAACTTTAGGGCTAACTTTGCTTGCCTGCTGGTCTCGGCATGTGGAAGGGCGGATATTAAATTTACGAAAAGACACTCACACTTTGCTAGGTTTTCCTTCTACCACAAAATATGCAACAAGTTTGGGGCCTCAAACTTATGAATTCTTTCAAATTTTGCACCTTACTGTCCCAACCACCACCAGCATTTATACGTGAGCAAGTTGAGATCTTTGTGGTTTTGGCCAATCCTGGCCATATTTAGTCATAAGCTATCCCAATCGCTAGCTACCTTTTAAATATAACATTTTGTGGTTTCAGAACATCTTTAGTTAATCCTTGCTTAGTTTGGAAAGGAATTATATTTGGAAGGATGCACATGTCTATGTGGCTTTGATGGATACTCCCCTTACTGCTCCCAGCCACCATAAATTTTCTTGATGTATTGTATATAATTCTACAACTTCAGACCTGCCTGATATTGGATGCTTGAACTGCATGTAGTTTTTCAGGAGGGCCTAGATCATGTAGTAAACAAAAAAAGAAATTCTTGAAAATAGGCCAAATATATATATTTGGATCTTCTCCAGGATTGTGTTCAGAGGCTACTCTTATTTACTGCACAAGAAGCTAAGAAAGAAAAAAGCAAGACATTTTTAACATTTCAAAGGTTTTTTCCACAGGATAAAGAAAAATCCCTAACAAATGCCTCTGGAAAATCCCTGACATTTAGACATGTAGCTGTTTTTAAGAGCCAGGAACTTGGCTTTAATTAATGCATGTAAGGAAACATTTCTGAGACACAATATTTTCAGTCCATTGGTAATTGAAAGAAAGCTTTTTATACGGTTCGTTTCAGGACACTTTCTGCACTCTGTGTTCTCCAGTGCAAAATTGAATTTTATTTCTTTCCCCTCACAAATTAGAGCAGTGTGGGAGACTCATTAAGTATAGAAATATCTGATGAAAACTCTCCTCTTATTTTTATAAAGCAAACATTTTTCTTTCTGATTCATCTCTTGGATTCAATGCGGATATTCTTCACTGCTCTCATTATTCTAGAATATCAGATTCTTCAGTGTGGTCTTTATCCATGAAAGAGAAATTAACCCTTTGTGCAGATGACCAACACAAAGCCTGTATGCTATTTAAGTTCCCATTTAGTCCTTAAAGTAGACTTAAATAATACATAGACACTGTACAGGGATGCATTTCACCCACAAGGGAAAAAAAGGTTAATAAACATAACCTTAATTTAATAGAGTCATCTTATTCTCCCATGTATGAAATCAATGTATACTATAGCTCTTGATTAGGGAATTTTTCTTTAGTGTACATTTATCATAAAAGGCATTGTAACAGGTATACACTAAGTACAACAGACCATATTTGCGTTTTCAAAAACAAATGTCTTAAAACACTTGATTTTATACCTACAAACTTTTCTTAAATAGATATATATAATTATCCTTCAGGGCAGGGGGTAGACAGTGGGAGGGGGGGTGCAGGAGTCAGGGCAGGGCTTTGGTGATATGGCAGGAGGCTGAGGGTGTGGGAGGTCAGAGAGCGTGGATTGAGGAGGGGTCTATGGTGAGGGGGGTCCTATCTGGTGGTTTTTTTCTCTCCCCTGGCCATCAGGTTTCTCTCCCCATCCAGCACCAGCAGAACCTTTTCTTCCCCCCCAGCCCTCACGGGTGGTGGTGGCCTTCTGTTTTCCCTCTAACCCCCTCTGAACACCAAGGACCTTCTGTCTTCCCCCACCTCCCTGACCCCCCTCTCCCCCCCAGCTGCCAAGGGCCTTCTGTTTTCCCATCCAGTGGCCAGGGACAGGGCCAGCCCGAGCCATTTTGGAGCCCCGGGCCCCAGACGCACGGTGCCGCCCCCGGGGTGCATGACCCCGCCTCCAGGAGTACGGCACATGCCAGGGCCCACCCCTGGGACATGCGGGCCCACCCCCGGGTGCATGGGTGAATGCATGCCACATGCGCTGCCCAGTCAGCCCGGCCACCGCCAATGGTACACCGCCCGGGGCGGGCTGTGCCTGGCCATGCAGGGCCCTGCAGGGAAGGGCACTGCTGGCCGGTGCTGCGGGGGTTAACATAGCCCCCATCCCGGGCGGCTGCTGCAACCCGCCGGGAGCCAGGCGCCCCCGTAGGTTGGCACCCTGGCAGCTGCCTGGCTAGCCCACCTCTTAGTCCGGCCCTGACCAGGGGCATTCTGTCTCGCCCCTGATCTCCAGGGGCCTTCTGTCTGCCCTGCCCCCACCCAGCATTGTGGCCAATGGCCAGGAGGGAGGGGTTTGGGGCAAAGGGCCTACTTACCCAGTCACGTGGCAGGCCCCAATCTTGGTGGTGCAGGTGCCCCCAGGAGTCTTTCTACAGTATAGCTCTTCTCTGTGGGCTCACTGCCCCCAGTGGCCATTCTCAGTATCATGACACTCCTCTTTGTGCTCTTCCCTTTTTATGGCATGGATAAGAGTCCCATTCCCAGTATTTCCCATTTTCTTGACACAACCAAACCCTGAATTTGCTTTAAGTTAAGATAAGAGGAAGCTTCATAACAAATTTGGTGGTCCTATCTCTTACCATTTAGGAGACGTTCTTGAGCAAATGGACTTGCAGACAGATGCACAAATCTCCAAAATATTTTTTTTCTAAAAAGTTTGTAGGTATAAAATCAAGAGTTTTTTAGATGTTTGTTTTTAAAGATGTGAATGTGTTTTTGTTTTTATTGCATACTTGTTATTATGCCTTTTATGAGAAATGTGCACTAAAAAGAGATTCCCAAATCAAGAGCTATAATATATTCACAAAATTCACATATGGGAGGATAAGGTGACTCTCTATTGAACTAAGCTGATAGGTTTGTAACCTATTTTTCCCTTGCTGGTGAAAGCCATCCCTGTGCAGTGTCTATGTATTATATGCATAGTTGTTGCCAAAAAGTGAGGCTTGTGCATTCAGCCTGCATTTGTGTGGGAATGTGCAACTACTGTCTCTGACTGTGTCAGTGCAAATATAACTTGAATGTACACCACTGAATACTTACGTGCATTAAAACTGAAGTGTGGGAAAAGATTCTGGAAAAGTGTGGATACGCAAAGCCAGGGGTGCAATTTTGGAAGCGAGACCAAAACCATATTAAAAAAAGAAGTCTCATAGCATTTAGAGCCAAATTTTTGAGAGTTGTTTTTAAAGACAAAATCATAGTGGCCTAGAGTTGCAAAACACAAGCATATAATGCAAAGAACACAAAACAAATTCTTCGCGATGCTGAGCAAGTTCAAACAACTCCATATTAAATTCCAGAACACATCCAATTACAGAAACATGAAAACCTCTAAAAAGTAGAGGATTGTTCTGATTAGTTCTGGTTTATGACTCAATTTCCATTTCTCTTGTTTCCATGGAACAATGGAGTCAAAGAGCAATAAAACCCTGTAAATTCCACACAAAGGAATTTATAGTGTTTTCTTTGTTAATAAACAACAACTTGAAAAAACCGCCAGTGATTTCAGTAACTTTCAAAAGCATTTACAGTTTTTTGTATTCTTCTAGCCAGATAATTTAATGGAATCATTATAATAAATGTACTGTGGTGACCATTGTATTACAATGGAAATACCTAAGCACTGTGATACTACATGTATGGATTACATGATTCCATGAAACACCGCTGCCATTACCCCATTGTGTACCACCAGATGTCCCGGAAGGATTAAAATCAACCTGCATAGAGGTAGGATAGTAAAAAAAAACTGTGTTAGAATAAGTGGGTTTTGGTAGAAGAAGAGGGGCAGTAGCAATGGCAGGAGAGGAGCATTGGCACTAATGCATGTAAGGATGAGTTTGCTCAGGCATACAAGAAGTACAACATGGCTGGCTGTGATCAGCTGACTTCAGTTCATGGGGCTAAATATTGTTGTGCAGACATTTTGATTCTGGCTGGAGCCTAAGTTCTCACACTCTCCACCTGCATAGGATCTCACAGTTCATGGTCCAGCCCTGAGCCCAAATATTTACACTGCAGTGTTTCAGCCACAAAGCCTGAGCTCCGCAAGCCCATATCTTCTGACACAGACCAGCTGTCTGTTTTTATCCATGTGTAGGCATATCCTCCTCAGAGGCTTTCAAGACATGGATCGTGGGCTTGGGTTAATGTAACATAGAATCATAGGACTAGAAGGGACCTTGAGAAGTCATCTCACCCAGTCCCTTGTATGTATACTACAGTATATCAATTGAAAATCACAGATTTTAATTGTGGTTTTAGCTTTGCTAGTGCTTTATGATATACCAGAGGCCTTTAACTGAATTATAGCATAATTCTCATCCATGCATATATCTTATTTATTTTTATTTATTTGTATTACCGCAGCATCTAGTCATGTACCAGGATCCCCATGGGCTAGGGGCTCTAAAAATCACAGAGCAAAAGGCCAGTCCCTGCCCCAATGGGCTTACAATACATATTTTCTTTTCTTTAATGTATAATAATGCAATTATTCAAATAGAGTAAGAATCTGTGATTCAACTCTAAAAGGCACAGCACAGAACTTATGGGCCAGGCAAGGTTGGGAGCTAAGGAAGCTTTAAATTGCCTCTACCTCCTGGCCCAAGGCTGCTCCCAGGGCTAGACATGCCCTTGGTATGAATTAGAGTATGTCTGCACAACAGCTGGGCAATGTAATTCCGAGCTCACTAGATGTATATGCACTGGCTACAGTTGAGCAGACAACTAAAGCCACATTGTGTGGCTACAGTGGCACAGGCCACTGTATTAATATTTTCTTTTTAAAAATATTAAAAAGAAAAGCAGTGACTCAGGCCACCCACCAAAGTATGTATCCAGGCATCAGGAGGGTTGTACTCAGCCAGATAGCCTGGACCACTTATTCTGTCATGGCCAAACTGCTATTCTTAGGTGCTAACCTGACCAGAACTAGCACCTGTGTGTCCCTAAGCTTGCAACTGCTCCTCTCTGCTGAGTAGATGTACTCCCAGAATGCCCTGGAGGCCTGTCTAAATTCCAGCAATCCCCCGCCCCCCGCCTTTCTCTGGCATGCAGTACTGCCTGGAATTGCTGCAGCACACTGCCCCTCCTGCTCCTCCTATGGCCCCTAAGCCAGGGCTTGCAATGGGGGAGTCCTTAGAGGCTTACAGGTGCCTGCCTCAGTGATTGTGCCAGGAACACATCCCCCAGCTAAATAAAGAAATTTAAGAGCCTTTTAAACCATTCTGACCCTCTTAAAAAGTGGCCATAAGAGGGTGAGGTGCTCCTTTTGACATTTGCTTTAATATTAATCAATGGGCATACTCAAGGAGTAAGGTATGGAGAGAGGAATCTGGCTCAAAGTCAGCAGATATATTTAGTTATTTTCAGTCGGAAGGGTGTGCAGCAGATCCTTTAGATAAGTAGAATTTAGTAGAGGATTTTCATCCTTAAAATGTGCATGTTACTGTGCTGTAAAGGACACTGTCACCACAGGGAATCAGAGGGATACAGAGGCCTTTTGTTTCCAAAGATTGGCAAATCATTTCATCTCATCCAACAGCCTTCTTCATGTCAGTACCCTGACTATTTTTACAAGTCAAATGGTTTCTCACAGCAGGGTTCATAATTTTCTCCCAGGAATCTGCTAGTATTTTCTTCTGTTAAGAGTTATCAATCTTTAATATGCATAACCCCACAGACAGAGAAGTGGGGTTAGAAAACGTCTGTAGCCAGAACACTGGTGTAGGGCTAAAGCCCCTATATTTTTTCATATTTATGTTCTGTTTAAAAAATGAAGCAAGTTGGGATCTGAGAAACCAGGGATACTTTTAATGTGATGTCCCTCAAGTTACAGGCAGAACTCCCATTTTTGTTAAGAGGAATTGTGTACACAACTCAAAACAAACTGTACAAAAACGTGCCTCTTAATTTTTACATTGGAACACAGTGTTTCCACTTAGCTAGTAATTTGCAATATTACAGAAGAAAGACACCATTAATTCTCAGGCATGGTATAACAATAAGGTGTATTGTTTTTCTTTGTGAAAGAAAGAGAATCTTATCTGACCTGAAATCTGCTCTCTTCATGCATTAACTAAAACATAGCATTATCATGTATGTATTAGGAAACTGATTCTCCTGAGAAAATCACATTTGCAGGACATTGCAAAGCATGAGAAATTAGCTTGTAGCTAGTTTAGGATTTTGATAATTTTATTTTTCCCCATTGGAATATTAACTTGGCTCATAAAATGCATTCTCATTCTTAGAAGATGAGCCATAAAAAGCTAGTAATAATTAACACTGTAAATCAATGTGCAGGTTGAACCTTTCTAGTGGGGCACTTTCAGGACCTGACTGGTTCTGAACCAGAGAATTTTCTGGATCCCGGGAGGTCATTATTGTCTACCAGTACTACCAACACTTCCATTGCTTAGTGGGCTGTTAGAGGACATTTAGGGGGAAATTAGAGCTAAATAACAGCATAGAACACTGAGAAATAGGACTGATGATAGTAAACAAACTTTGTGGGACTGCGGGAAACTTGGCCAAACCCATAAAAAGTGGATATCCAGCTAACTAAAAACATTCTGGATGATGGATGTTTCCATACAGAGAGTTCTGGACTAGAGAGATTCAACCTGTAGTATGTGTCTGTCATTATTTTATGTCAATGGATAAAAAGGCATTTCATTCAGCAGACAAATATTTCAGTGGGGGGGAGGTAGCTTTGCTGACCAGTTTTAAAAAAATTGGGGGGTATGGTTGGTTGTTTCTGATTTATGAATGAATGGGAACTCGAGTTAGTTTATCAACAGGACTGAGGAGTCACCCAGTGTTACTGCAAATGCCTTAGTTCCTTGTATCACTTATCGCCCATATTAGCCCCGTTTTCTGTTATGGCCAAACAGTACTATCAGCATCAGTTTTGGCTACCTCTGGCATTCTCTTACATGTCATATCATAGACTCATAGAACACTAGAACTGGAAAGGACCTCGAGAGAACATCAGCTCCATTCCCCTGCCCTCACAGCAGGGCCAAGCACTGTCTAGATCATTCCTGATAGATGTCTATGTTCAACCTGCTCTCTAATATCTCCAGTGATGGAGATTCCACAACATCCCTAGGCAATTTATTCCACTGTTTAACCACTCTGGCAGTTAGGAAGTTTTTTCTTAACCTCCCTGGGTGCAATTTAAGCCCATTGCTTCTTGTCCTATCATCAGAGGCCAAAGAGAACAATTTTTCTCCATCCTCCTTGTAATACACTTATATAAAAGCGAATCTCCAGATTCTGACATTTTGTGCATTTATATTGGAAGAATGATACAAAGAAGAGTTTGATCTATAAAAAGTGTGTGAGATTATCACAACTACAATATGAATACAATCTTTCAGTGTACATGGAGAATTGGGCAGAAAAGGTTTTTCAGAGAAAATGTAGACTCTTTTGCAGAAATGTATGATTTCAATAAAACTGTCATTGTGACTCAGGAGTAGGGTAGAATTTTTGGTCAGAATGAGGGAGACCTACTCAAGAATAGCCAAGATCCCAGTGCTCACAGCATTCGCCTGGAATGTGAGAGATCCAGGTTCTCGTTCCTGCTCTGAATCAAGCGCAGACTAGACTTGAGACAGAGTTTCTCACATGCTCTGACCACTGGACTATTGGCTGTTCTAGGACAGAGCTTATTGTTTTCATGAAAAGTTTTGAACAGTCTTGGTTTCATTTTGCATTGGAATGGAAACAAATGTCCAAACCCCACCCTGCTGCTTCAGGCAGTACAATATACAGGACCACTGATGGGAGGGTAATGAAGGGCAGTTGCCCTGGGGCCCAGCAATTTAAAAGGACACAGGGCTCCAGACCGCCAACGCTGCTACTGCAGCAGCATCAGTGGCCAGAGCCCCAGGTCCTTTAAATTGCCACCTGAGTCAGATGTGGTGCAGTCTAGGCAGTGCTGAGGGCTGGCTGGGGAGACTAGCCTCTAGCCCCACTCCTTCCGCTTGAGGCTCCGTCTGTCAAGAGTCCGCACTCGTCGTCTATGCCAATTACACCTTTTTATTTAATCATGCACTGCCCCGCCCCCATCACCATATATTTTAGAGACAATTCGTTGGCAGATCGCCCCGCAGGTCGGTCCACCGATTTGACTGAGTCTCGTTGTCCGCCTTCAGACAGTGGGGAGGGGGGCCCAGGCCCACTCACTTTCCCAGGCCCCAGCCCCGGCCCCGTAAACTCCCTACGGTAGCAGACGGGGGTGTTGCCCCTAAACGCGTCTGCTCGCGGGCTTCGCGACCCCGCTCTGGGCCACTGATCAGCTCCGCCACCCGGGCTTAACTCACTGGTACACCATGCACTCGTTGCGCTCCCGCTCCCAGATTACCCCACACCAGTTCCTCTCCGCACCTTCCTCCCTATGTTTCTGCCACCTTGCACTCCTCCTCTTCCTTTCCTCCCTACCATCCATGTGCCCCGCTTATATAGTTGGCCCCAGCCTCAGCGGGTGACATCACTCCACTCCCCGGCCTTAACTCCTTCCCTACAGGAGTCTCTGGGTGCTCAGCTGACATCACGCATTCGGTGGGGCGTGACGTCATTTCCCTGAGCCCAGTCTGTGGCGGCTCGCGGGGCTCGTGCCCGCCGCGCAACCCCGCCTCCTTCTCCGCCCGGCAGTTCCGGAGTTCACCTGGCCGCTTTGTCTGTGGTGCAGGTGCCAGCGTCTTCGCCCTCCTGGGCTTCCCTTGGCCCAGGACCATGGTGGGGTTGCTTCACCCCGCCACACCATCCCTTCCAGGGGCCCAGAGCTGAGCCCCGCATTGCCCAGGGTCCAGCAACGTCCGTCACTAGCCCTGCATATATATAAATGCTAAGAATAAACCATACACAAAAGTCCAATATACAATGTGTATGTTCAATGCTAAGCCACCATATTACCATCTGATAACTGCAGACTGGAAGGAAAAAAATTAAACGTAAGTTAATGATGAGCCTGGTGGGAATATCTTACATTCTTCAGCTTCCACCGCTGGGCAGGCCATAGATACTGGTGTGACTTGCGATATTATACATCTGTCTGCTGATGCAACTATTCACATGCAAAATGTAACTCTTTGACGTGTTATGCAGAATTGCAACACTCTCTGGGACACTTTGGGTTCATATTAAATAAACAAATGGATCATTCAGCAAATGTCTTGGGGTTTCCTGGCCTAGCCTACCTTAAACATCTGCACAGGAGCCCTGTAGCGCAAGGGATATGCTAGGTCTGTTAAATCTCAGTGTGAGAATCATTTTCCTGTTCACTGGAAAAAGAACAGTAACAGACCTGTTGGGAGCCACATGCTCATTCATGGCCCTGCACAGTGATACATCAGTTCCCCTGAGATCTCCATGCCTCCAACCTTCCTCCAAATGTGTTGGTGAGGTCCCAGGACTTCTCTCAACATGAAGGCAGGAGCAGAAGAAACTCGGGTGAGGTGTGAGCACTAAGAGTAGAAATTAGTGAGGTGGCCAAATTAGGGGAGTTAGGGAGGAAAGTGACTAAAGATTAAAGAAAGGGTAGGGGCCAGTAAACAAGGAATCCGACATGAAAGAGGAAGTGGGGCTAAGAGAAGTCAGAGAGGCTGAAATGAAAATGAAAAGACGGAGTGAGTTTTTTGGAAGAAAGCAGAGGCCGTGTCTACTTTCTTTCTTTCTTTCTTTCTTTCTTTCTTTGTTAAGTGGTCCTACTATTCATGATCCATGCGTACCTTTTAAAATTGTAAAGTGGTTGACTAAGGTCTTTCTTGAACTAGTGAAACAATGGTCCTACCATCTATGAAATTCCCTGTAAAGAAATCCGGAGTTACACGCTGATATGTGGGTATGAGTCTGAGCCTAATGGAGTTAAAGGACATTTAACAGAGTTCTAAATTCATGTAATTTACATGTTGGGAGAAGCCAAAGGAAGGTGTAAATTGCCAGGTTAGGCTCCCTTGGACTGCTGTATGAATTTCACTCTTTGTATTCATTTCATTAACATATGTGATCCAAAAACTGTAAAAATAAGCTTGTGTGCTTTTTCTTAGTTAGCCTATACACTGTGTAGTACTCACTGTTTACATGTTCCATACATATAAAATGTGTTCATGCTGAGTACAGTAAGGAGTATATATGTAGCTCAATCCTAAACTGGGCCAGAAGGAGCAAGGAGCCTCCAGGGATTATACTTGTTTGTACAAGGTTATAAATGTTTCTTTCCCAATTTACAGAAATCTATCCATGGATTCCCATTGAGAACGTGTCCATGATTTTATATTCTAACCACAAAATTGTTCTTTTAACATGCTTTTGGAAAAAAATCAAAATGATGTTGGGGGCGAGAGGAGGAAGAAGGGAAGAGAGGGGAAAGGACACATCAAAACCATTCCAGCTTTCCAGCTGAGCCACCACTTTCCAACATACTCCTATAACCTTTCTCCTATTTAGTACTTTTGTAAACCAAAAAATTTACATTGGGAAGCTATGTACTTTTCAGTTTTGAACAAAAGTTTCTTGTCTGATGTTTACTCACAGGATTGTTACATTAAGAAGAAAGATGTTTACTGACATCTGTCATAATTCATATTATACATTCTGAAAAGTAAATGTATTAATATCCTTGGGTGATTATGAATATTGAAGAGGTGAGCTTTTAAGAGAAAGATTTGAGAATTGCCTCATAAAAGGCAATTCTGGGGGACAGCCATCTTATCTTCCCCACTCTCTACCCCCCAAAAACTGATCCAAAGTTTAAAACAACTGGCCACAGAAAATCCTTCATACATTGTATGACACATTTCTGTATGAGATTCTTACGGTATGGACTACATGAAAGTCACCATATCATGCCACCACTGCTTCTCCTTTCCTATTGGCTGTGGCTCTGCCTTCAGAGCGGTGCTCCCAGCCAGCAGCCTCCAGTCTCCAGCTGGCAGGTTTTGAAGGCAGCTCTACCACTAGCAGGAGTCAGAAGTAAGAGGAGCAGTAGCACAATTCCCCCTGACCTCTCGATAACTTCTTTTTGGGTCAGAATCCCTACAATTACAACAGCATGAAATTTCAGATTTAAATAACCGAAATCATGAAATGTATTATTTTAAAAATCCTATCACTGTGAAATTGAGAAAGATGGACTGTTGGTAGGCTCATTTACATGCTAGTCACACATATTACATATGTTCTGTTCCACCTGAAAAGTTTTACACTAATTTCTGAGGTGAATTGGTTCTGTATGGAATCTCATACATTGTTTGATCCTGCCAGCCTCATTCACGATGATACACAAATACTCCCATTGATTCTGTGAGGTGCACTGCATAGGCATAATCAATAATATTCATAAATTATATTCATCACAACTGAGTGTCAAGAACTTTCTTTAAGCAGTCCCGCAGAACCCTATTCTTGCTTGTCTAGAATTACCTCAATCAGATTATGAGCAAACCGATAATTATAGATTGGTGGCTGGTTCAATTTGTAGCTTCTAATGAGTGGCCACATAGGTAAACATAAACCTTGCAATCAGTAACACCCTGTGCTTCCACAAGAAAATAATTTGAGTAGAGAAGTGGCAAACACATGTGGTCTCTCCACACCCTTCTTATCCATAGCCACAGAGCCTGGCCAAAATATATAATTCAAGCTAGCTGCCAACCACAAAGGTGCATGGACCTAGAGCAGCGTTTCCCAAACTGTGGTCTGCGACCCAGTACTGGTCCTTAGGAAAAAAATACCAGGCCCCAGAAAAATTTTCGTGAGAGCCCACCTTGCTGCCTGTAACCTCCAAGATGAACGCCGTGCTGAACTCCCAGTGTCAAAGGAGGTAGCGTGTGCCTTCCTGCGGGGTCGGGGGGGAGTTCTGCAGCTGCACGCCAGGTCCCAGAAGTGTGCGGGCTGCTCTCCCCCCTGCCCCAACAGCCGGCGCAGTATCTAAAATGCTGGTCCATTGCACGCTGAGGACTTTGTTCCCCTGCTGTCTTCCTGCACGCGGGGGAGGGAGTGGGGATCCGGGACTGCGCCGGCTCCAGTTGCTCAGGCGGTGCATGCTGCCATGGGGAGCAGAGGAGCAAGGCACGCACTGCCCGAGCAGTTGGGGCTTGCATGGTCCAGGACTCCCCCTCCCCCTGCGCAGGAAGGCATCAGGCGTGCAATGGACCAGCATGTCAGGTACTGTGCTGCAGTTTGGAGGATGGGGGCACAGCCCGTGCACTTCCTGGACCTCGGCAGTTACAGGATCCCCAGGTATTGGTCTCTGTTGCCTCCTCACCCCCCCCCCCCAGACCCCCACAAGTACCCTGCCCCAGCACCCGCAAGCACCCTGTCCCCTACTCATTGGCACCTTTCCCCAGAACTCTGTCCCAGCACCCACAAGCACAGTTGGGGTCACATTAGTGAAGTTTGAGGGGCTGTGTTTTTGTATCTCACTTGTGTGCCCCCGACTGACTTTTCTGTGGGCTAAAGTTTGCACTGGGGGCTTTGGGAGGACCAGAAACAATTTATTTGCCTATTCATCATTTGCTTAATGAATATGCAAATAAATGTTACTGGTCCTCCAAAAGCTCATGAATGGATTTTCTTGTCCCCAGTATGAAAAAGTTTGGGAACCTCTGACCTAGAGTTTAAGCCCTTTGTGATACCCCCTTTTCCTGCCATCTATAAAAATGAGCCAGAAACCAGTCACATTGTTTGCAAATATTTAATATATGAAAAATATGATACATTCAAGTGGACCTAGTGTCCTTTACATAGCTTTTTTGACCATCCATCTCAGGACTGCTGTTTATTCTTGGTAGACTGCTAGTGATTCTGCTTTCTTCTATGCTAGTCAGATTTTCACTTCTATTTCATATAATTTCTAACATCACAACTTTCAGAATGCAGAGTGTACATCCTGAAACGTAGCTATTAGATCCTTGGGTGAGTATGAATATCGATAAGCTGAGCGTTTGAGAGAGATTTGAGACTTCTTTTGTTCCATACTTCTCTACAAGAGCATGATTTGATTTGTTACCTTAAAAACAGAAAATTCTCCTAATATATTTTGCTTCAAAATACCCTTTTCATAGATTTATATCACAACTGACTTAATGGCTAAACACTGCTTCCCCCATTCAGACAAATTCCTACTTAGGGCATCAATAGAAATTTTGCACAACTGAAGTTTGGCTCTGACAATTAATTAACCATGCACATACAGCACTGTACAATTCATATCACATGACAAGGTAACAACTATCACCGGCCATAGAATCCTTTAAAAAAATCCATGCAACTACTTTAGGTGATGCCATTGCTGATAGTTTTTATATTTCATTGCCACATAGTTATGTAGGTATGAAAGAATGTCTGCTCTTGTTGATGCTCTGACATCTCATTTACCATAATAAGCTATCTAGGCACGTCGCATGACTGTTGCACATTTTCTAAGATGTAAATATGCTTTTTTTAATCCAACCAGTTTCTAAATTAATTCTGTGGGAGTACTATTTCAATAGTATCTTTTGTCAGTGTTTTAAGCCATTCTAATATTGTATACAATTATGGGTTCTCTCTAGCATGCTTTCTTTTAGCAGTTTCTTATCATATAAAGTATGTATAATTCAGGATGAAAGTGTAATATCTTTTTTGTTTATTTTTTGCCTGAGAACATTCTTCACTGGGAGATATTGGTTCTCAGCACTTCTCAGGATTACACTTTATTAAGGGGAAAAATTCCTTCCACATCTCCTTAATTTGGTTAAACTGATTTTTGGATCTCTAAAGATGCAACTAACGGTGCAGCAACACTGCACCCACAGGTCAAAATAAGATACGCAATTTGAGCTACACAAATTGTGTACCTTATTTCAATCTCATATCTAAATAAAGTGCTATTCCAAAATGTCCCTTAACCCCCATGTAATGAGGATTACAGGAATGCTGGAATAGCATGCCTGTTGTTTTAAAATCTATTTCAAAATAATGGGTGTGTTTATAGATATGGAAGTATCCCAAAATAGGTTAGCCTGGCCGTGTGCAAAGATGAACTTTGGGAGGGGTATATAAATGTAGGAGACAAAGAAGACACCCATTCATCCTGAATATGGGAAATAATTGGGCAGTGTGGTTATTTTAATGTAAACAGGATCTCAATCAGGCTTAGCTGAAATTATGCATTCGGGATTTGGGGTGAGAAACTTATTTAGATAAAAGATTTAGCCTCTTGAGTTTAATCTCTAGGAATTGTAGCTCGGTCTGTAATATTATAAGTAGCTGATCCTAAATTTGATTCATTACAAGGGCACAATCTGAAACAGGCCTCATAACTTGCTAGTTTAAAAGCTTAGCAAACATTAGCCTTAGCTGACAGGCTGAAAAGGAGGAAAACAGGACAGTATATCTCAGTGTGTGACTGACATTTTTAAAAAGTAGTTAGTTTCAAGGGGATGGAATTCTTTCCAAACATCCACCCATGGCCAGGCTAAACCTCCCCTTATTTGTTTTTAACCTGTGCTCTCCTATCCCATTGATTACATGTATAAATGGGGCTTCCATTGTGTTGGCTTTCTGTTCTTTGCTTATATTGTAGAGTGCATCTACACTGCACAGTTACTTCGAGATAACTGGCGGTAATTCAAAATAACAAGGCGTCTACAGAGCCATTCAGTTATTTCAAAATCTGTAAACCTCCTTCTACGAGGAATAATGCTATTCTGAAATAGCTATTTCTAAATAAGGCATGTGTAGACACTCCACTGCTGCTATTTTGCAATAGCCTCTCACCAGGGCCATTCTAAGTTATTCCTCCCCAGTGTCACCAGGGGCTCTGCATCGAGATAGCATGTCTACATTTGGGAAGACTGCCTTGGACTAATTTTGAGGCTTCCCTGCAGTGTAAACATGCTAGTTCAAAATAAGCTATTTTGGAATAACTATTCCAGAATAGCTTATTTCGAAATAACTGTGCAGTGTAGACGTACTCAAAGACATGCACATCTTATTTCCTGCCTGGAAGAAAATCTGTTTTTTTTCTTAGAGACAGGCTTTAAAAATTCTTTTAACTAGCTATACAAAACTCTTTAAATGTCATCTCTGCATACATCTTGCAAAGATTATGAGGATCAGTGTGACATAAGCTTTTTTAGAGACCTCCTATGATCCTTTTTGTTGAACTGGAATGTACATGCCAGACTTGAGATATGGTTCTGCTATGAACCCCCTCTGCGCCCGTCTGGCAATAAGTGGTTTTCGGGTTATAGTATTATGCACCAAACACTTTTTGCACTGCTATATTTTCTAACTAGACAATTTCAGAAGAAACCATACATACACTTTTTCTTTTTTATTAAACTAAGGAAAACTGAATTTTTCTGCAGTTTTCAAATTATAGACACAATCTTTGCTAATAAAAAAGACATAAGTGGGCTTAACTGTATATTTTTGGTCAAATCCATCTCTGGTATAATATGAATCATGTGTTTATTGTCAAATGCGATGTGATATGTGTCTTTTCTGACTCTGGAACTCTCATAAGAACAAGGTATTGCCTTCTACCGTTCTATAAGGGTAAAGTGTGTTTGTCCCATTGTTTTAGTCATGACTCCTCTATAATGCAGTATTAGTGGCAAAGGTAAGGGTGCACAATTCTTAACCCACGTTGCAATGGGCTTGAGCACTCTCTGGCCTTTTATACACAGAAAAAAATATCTCTGCCATCTTGGCTAATAGCTGTTAGCATGGAGTATTGTTTTACCATGGTCTGCTCTTTACTATTTATGGGGAAATACAGGTTCTGACCTTTCTGAGGCCTAAATTCATGCGGAGGAGAATGTTTTTGGGAGGGGCCAAATGGTACTTATGTCAGATCTGAAAAACTCAGCTTATAAGGCCTATATGGACCCAGTTACAAGTTCAGGAAATGTGTATCATCTCCTGAAAAACTAGTCACTAGCCATTGCCCAGGGATGTGTGTGTACTTTGAAGAATGAAATCATCAACCCCAAGAATAGCAGGCAGCAATGCTGGAAGTGCTTTTCCCTGAGAGTAAAATTTGAAAATGTGGATGGACTGTCACAATGGGATGGATACATCTGTCAGATCCCCCAGAAAAGGGGTAAGTAACAGGAAAGAACCCATAGATATGAAGTTTCACATTTCATAGAAATGAAGACAGCCTTAGGAAAGAGCCCTGTAAATGAAATTGTTAAGATGATGAAAGTTGGTGATAAAGTTGGTGAAAACTAGTATGCTAGCTTCAGGATATGTAATTGTCAACAATACTGAACCCCTCTGCTTACATTGTAGGCAATTGTCATCTTAATATAGAGCATTTTTAAGCAGGATTTTAAATTGCTTCCTTAGTTCACCAGTACTGCAGTTCTGCTCACTTAGGCCATGTCTAGACTACGGAATTTTATCGGAAAAAGGTATGCACATTGTACTCCGCAATGTGCGTACCTTTTTCCGATATTTTTTTCAAAAGAGGCTTTTCCAAACTTTGGCCCATCTACACTGGGCCAAATTTCAGGGGAAAAAACCTCTTTCAGAAGACCCCTTCTTCCTCATGAGAGGAGGAAGACAGGGCTTCCGAAAGAGCGCATCCGCTCTTCTGCAAAAAAGAAGCAGAAGAGCAGATGCGTTCCCTGGATGCAGTGGAGTTTTTACAAGATATCTCCGGTATCCCGGAAAACCCCCGTAGTCTAGACAGAGCCTGTCATGCATTATGAGATGATCCTACAGATAGCTCATTTCTCATGCTGATGATTCAAGAAACTAGTTGGGGTTATCAGTGGCACTGTGTTGCCAATTTGTGATTTATCTTCTGTGAAATGACTGAGTAAATAAAAAAAGCATGTAAAAGAGTAATGGGAGATTTTAACTATTGGTCATTGACTGGAGTATACTAAGTGGAGGAAATAAAGGTGGAGCTTGGTTTGTGGGCTGTTTTTTAACTCAGTACAACATATGAACTCTGGGAACAGTATCTTCCCTAGTGACAAGGGAGAGTAGGGCCTGGGAAAAGCATTCAGACTGGGAATGTGAAGATGAGGGGTTTTTTTTTCAATCTTTAATTTCTAGAATTCTTGCTGTATACATGTGCGCATACACAAACATACATACACAGAATGAAACAGCTGCCAAATAGAAAACAAATGCAAAACAAAGAGAAGGGCAGAGGGACTGGAATATTATCAGAACATTTTGTTCTGGAAACACTTTCTCCTTCCATCCTCCAAATAATAGGAGTGTGCCTTTTCACTTTGGCCAGATTACTGTAGCTATTGCTCGTTGGTTGACCCTGCCTGCCTAGATCTGGTTCTTAGATAATATCTAAAGAAAGGCACCGCAAAGAAATATATTACAGAAGATTCTATTAAAGCACTGATGGGACCATTGGGGACCAGATTGCTTAGCTCATCGCCCTGCTCCTAAGAGGATGACAGAACAACTAGAAATACTGATTCCAACAGAGTAACTGTACAGGGTGTGAATGGATAAGTGGCGGGGGTTGTGCTGCTGAGCCATACAGATCAGCAAAAAGGAGGAATGAGACCCAGTTGTCTAAAAAAGAAAACTTCAGCTTGAAAGCATTGATAAAGTGATGATTACCATCCATGCTGATTACTGCAGGAACTATAATACTGCATTTTAGATTGAGCTATCATAATATATGTGACAATAACTGAAAGCAGACATAAGTCCAACCATTTAACAACCATGGTACATTGATCTAAAAAAGATTAATGTAACCCAACTAGTAATTAGTTGTTGATACTAACCATCAAATAAATAGAGATATACTTATCTCATAGAGCTGGAAAGGACCTTGAGGGACCATTGAGTCGAGTCCAGTCCTCTGCCCTCACAGTAGGACCAAATACCAGCCCTGACGGATTTGCCCCAGGTCCCTAAATGGCCCCCTCAAGGTTTGAGCTCATAACCCCAAGTTTAGCAGCCCAATGCTCAAACCACTGAGCTATTCCTTCCCTTAACATGGGATCTTTTCCACACTTTCATAACTATCTTACTTTGAAACTTATTATCACTTACCAGTTCAGTGCCTCATTTTACCTGTCTCTGAAAGGGGTCTATAATTCAACCTTGTCTTGAACGATTTTCTTTCCACTGTCAAGTAAAATACTATTGGTGGAATTGTTGTTTTTGTCCATTTGTGTGCTTAACTTGCTTGTTCGGTTTTCTTCGGCATTGTGTGCCTTGATTGATACATTTTATGATAAGTTTGCAAGGTTGGTAAAACACTGCTGCATAGTACTCAGCTGTGCAATGCTTCCCACAAGCATGCTAGCTAACATAACACACCTGTACCCACTCAAAACAATCTGAATAAAATTTGCACACTTTAAATAGAAATTTGGATTAAGACTAGCACTGGAGTTTTTTTTGTTTTTGTTTTTGTTTTTTTAATAATTGCAAGGAAGTGGGGGGTTTTGGAATACAAAAATCACAGTACCTTCAAACTGGTAGCTTCAGTCTCTTTTCTGGAACATTAGTGTCACATCACAAGTGATATCAATCATCATAATAAATAGCATGAACTGCCTAAGCATGAAAGGAATGGGCACAAAGTCAAATGGTGATCAAACCTCACCACCACCCTCAGAGCAGGACTGAAGTTCATTGTTGGGAGATACCTCTTGCTAATACCAGTGTATTTTAAAGGACACATTTACGAATAAATAAGAACATAAAAACGACTGTACTGGGTCAGACCAATGATCCATCTACCCAGTATCCTGTCTTTGGACACTGGTTGATGACATTCTTCCGAGGAAATGAACAGAATAGAGGAATTATTGACCAATCCAGTCTCTCTCATCTAGTTTCAGCTTTTGGCAATCAGATGTTTAAGGACACCCAGAGCATAAGGTTACATCCCTGACCATCTTGGCTAATAGCCATTAATGGACATACCCTCCATGAACTTAGCTAATTCTTTTCGGAACTCAGTTATACTTTTGGCCTTCACAACATTCCCTGGCCACAAATTCCACAGATTGACAGTGCATGGTATGAAGAACTACCTCATGTTTGTTTTAAAGGTGAGGCCTACTAATTTCATTAGGTTATCCCAGGTCCTTGTAAAAAAGAAGGCCTGTGGCACCTTAAAGACTAACACATTTATTTGGATAAGCTTTCATTGGCTGGAGGCCACTTGATCAGATGCAAGAAACTTCACTTTAGCAGGGATATACACCTTCAAAGATGAGTGTGTTACATTACTATTGCAGAGGACAGATGCCATTGCAGGACAAGAATGGATCCTACTCATCTGTACACAGCTGTGGCAAGCATTGCAAACACCTCACACATTATGCTGCAGTTTGCCCAGAGCCTAGCCAGGAGCCTGTTGACACAGTGGAATATCAATCCTGGTCCCATGACACAAGCACAGTCTGGTGGAATTGCATAATTATGCAGCTATGGGATGATGAGCAGTGACTGCAAAACTTTCACATGCATGTGGGCACTTTCATTGAACTTGGCATATTGCTTTCCCCTCCCTAAAGTGCAGCCATACCAGAATGAGACCCAGTCTAACAGTTGAGAAGCAAATGGCAATAGACCTGTGGACACTTCCAATGCCAGACAGCTTCCAGTCAGCTGGAAATCAGTTTGGAGTGGGTAAGTCTACCGAGTGGGATGCTGTGATCCAAGTAGCCAAGGCAATCGACACCTTTCTGCTTGGAAGGATAGTGAGACTAGGAAATATGCAGGACATAGTGGATGACTTTATTACACTGGTGTTCCCTAACCACCAGGGAACAATAGATGTGGTGGGGCTATAGATGTGACTCACATCCACACCTTGGCACCAGACCACCTTGCCAAAGAGTACATAAACTGGAAGGAGTACTCCTCAAAGGTGTTGCAAGTGCCGGTGGATCACCTGGGCTGTTTCATCAACATCCATGTTGGATGGTCAGAAAAGGGGTATGACACATGCATTTAAAAAAACTCTGGTCTTTTCAGAAAGCTGCAAACTAGAACTTTCTTCCCAGACAGGAAAATAACCATTGGAGACATTGAAATGCCAGTGGCCATGGCTCATGAAACCATACACAGGCAGCCTAGACAGCAGCCTAGACAGCAGTAAGGATTAGTTCAGCTATAGGCTGAACAAGTGCAGAATGGTGATGGAATGTGCCTTTGACCATTTAAAGAGATGCTTTTGGAGTTTATTGACTAAGACCTCAGAAAAAGCAATATTCTCATTGTTGTGGCTGCTTGCTGTGTGCTCCGTAGAATATGTGAAAATAAGAGGGAAAGTTTCTGGCAGGGTGGGAGGTTGAGGCAAATTGCCTAGCCACAATTATGAGCAGCTAGACACCAGGCCAATAAGGATAGCACATTGTGGGGCACTGCAGATCAGAGAAGCTTTGAAAACCAGTTTCATGAATGGCCAAACTGGTGTGATAGATATGCATGTTGCTCTTAACAAGGTGCTCTCTGCAGTACATGTACTGCCCTATGGACTCCCCCCCCCCCCCCACCTGTGGCTCTGACCCAGAGCAACCATTTGCCTCCTTTGTCTAGTGGTACACCTGCCTGCACTCCTTTATTTTCATGCACGCAGCATAGCTATCGGTCCTATGGCCTATGCAATTTTTGCATAACTATCGGTATTTATTTTGCTGCTTCGGAGTTTTGCCTGCATAGATTCCTCTCACCACACAGCAATCAGATCCAGGATCTCCTGTACCCTTCATAAGGGAGCTCATTTGTGACCCTGAGCATTCATGGTTAGGTGTGCTGATGGGCTCACCTCACTAACCAAACAAAATTAAATTAAAAAATTTCTGACGCTTTTTCTGTGTACCTGGAAGAGCAGCAAAGTTGAAGGAGCTGGCTAGAGCAGTCACATTGGGGCACTATGGGACACCAGCTGGAATCCAAGAATGTTGACTTGAACAGCACTCTTCCCAAAGTCAACCATGCAAGACTGAATTTAGTTCTACTCTTCTCAATAAGGAGGATTTCAAAAATTGACTCTCGTCTCCCTTAATGTTGGTGGAATGGGCTTGGTAGTTTAGTCTCACTGGTTATAAAATCGACCTAATATAGCTAACTTTGACCTAACCTTTTAGTGTAGACCAGGCTTGATTTGAGCAACTTATATATGGAGTGAAAGTTACCCACTGTCATTATTCTTTCTTTTTTCTGCTAGAGACTCTATTTCTAACTAAAGCACTGAATCAAAGGTGTCTCAAGTGGCCACTTCGCTATTGTAAGGAACTCTATTTCTCTCACTCTTTCTTTTTTCATATGTTTTCTTCCATACAATGTGTGTTTTTAAAAACAAGTATTTTAGAAAGTGGGACCAATAATAATTATTTTCATATTGATAAACCAGCCTTTGGCCAACTTTTCAAATATTTCCTTCCAAAGAGAGTCATTCCTAAATAATAAATTAACCATACTTTTATGTTGATCAAGTATGCAATTGTATTGTTAGCAAATATTAAAACATCAGTGTTAACCATTTAAAATTTCATCCATAAGCTAAATCTAGGCCATGTGGGTGACATCTTGTACTGGACTGTATTTTATGGTTTTTCCCTAGAGAATTCTCAAGTTAGGCCAAAAAATGCTACTGCTTGATGTTTAATAGCCTGGTCATTATTATGGTGCCTTTAAAACCTCACTCCTGCTGTTATGTGGGTTCTTCAGTAACTGTAAAATCAGCACGTTATGGCTACAGAATGTTTTCCTCAGTCAAGGGAGTTGTAATCTATAATGAGTAGAAAAAAATCTTATGAAGGATATTTGTACACATATGTACAATAGTGTCATTTCAGCAATAAAATGTCTTTATTGGGGTCTTTGAGCTTGGCTACCTACAGTGATATGTATAAACATAGCGAAAATCTGGGCTACCAAATAGGCACTCATTTTAACATATTTAAAACAATTTGATACTTTTATGGCTCAAATTGAAATGATCATCAAAGGAAACTCATTTCAGTGTCATGTTTGAACCTGCAGTATTTACACCACAGCTAAATACTGAAAATCCAATTCTGCCCTCCCCTATATAAAGCCCTACTCAAGTCAATGGGGTTACATGGTTTGAAGACAGACAAGGGCCCAGAATTTGTAAATATGTTGCAACATGGTTGACTTCAGCCATAGTTCATGACCATTCGCCCAATGACTCACAAATGCACACTACACATGGGAACGCTCCATGTTTCAATTATACTTAGGAGTGGGGCAACCGTATAAGGTTCTAACATGGTCCTTTTGCTGTGTAAAAGAGCCTGCCCATGGCAGTATTTTGCTGGATCCTATATGTTGTTGCAGCATTTTGTGGATGAGTTTCTATAGAGCTTGGTTCAACCATCCTACCTCACAAATCTCTGCACAAGAGGACTTGCCAAAGTGCATTACACCTTGTGAAAGAGGCATAAAACAGAAAACCAAGCATTCACTCTGTAATATAAACAAGCAGGATTTACAGGCTATTGTGTCTACACCATGGTGAAACTGGCAGCAACCATGTTTAAACAATTCTACTGCTAACATGTTCTAGCAGTTCATTAAAAAGGGGAAACCACATTATCTCCACAGCCAGTCTCTCTTTCTACACTGAGAGCTTTAGCCTAGGAACAATCTCAGCCCTGATCCTGCCAAGCTTCCTTTTAAAGACCATCTTGGTCCCTTCAAGACTTCAATTTTAGACCTCTTTTGAAAAGCAGAGTCTGCAACTCTATGTTGCCTTCTAGCATTGGATCAACACTGACTCAGAGGGATCTTGCAACTTACTTGTAAGTGCTCTGATATTTGAGCACAATATACCTTTTGTGAAAAACAAACAAACAAAAAATCATTCACAGAATAGCTGTTCAGTTATTGAACTAAACTGTTGGATCAAGCTTTATAGAAAACCCACCCACAAAATGCTGCAACAACATACAGGATCCAGCAAAACACCATCAAAGGTGTCCAGAAATTCTTACTGTATAGCACAATAAAATATCACATTTTCTCTAAATTCTTAAAGGAGAAGAGCACAAGTCTCAGTGGTCTAAATATGCATTAAAATATTGGATTGTTCCAAATTTGCAGCCTATTCCTATGAAATATACACTCAACTATAGGGTTTGTCAGCATGCAACAGTATGTCCAGTCACAGCGGATGCAGCACTGAGGCTATGTTTAGACCACAGAGCTTTTCTGAGATCCCAGAAGAATCCCGGAAAAGTTAGGCCGCGTCCTCGGAACGTGTCCGCTTTTTCGGAACAATTTCCAAAAAAGCAGATGTGTTCTTTTGCCATCTCTGTAATCCTCATTGTATGAGGAAGAAGGGATGTGTCGAAAGAGATTTTTTCCGAAATTTGGCCCCGTGTAGACAAGCCACATTTCGGAAAAGCCTTTTCCGAAAGAAAAGCAGAAAAAGATATGCAAATTGCCATTTGCAATTTGCGTATCTTTTTCTGACTTTTCTTTGCAGTCTAGATATTGCTATCAGCAACAGAAAGGTTAATAATACTGACAAATAAGTTAGAATTAGGGTACAAAGTTAAAACCCATTTTGGTCTCTCTGCTATGTAGATTTTTCCCCCCTCAGTCACCTCATGGAAACTTGCCCCTTAATATCTCACTGACCAACTTTTGCTGAGTTCATTTCAAGACACAGACCTCTATGATGAGCTGCACTGCTGAGCTATCAACCCCAGAGATGCTTGTGCCTTCCCCTCCACTCAGCAAAGCAGAGGTGTTGAGCCAGAATATTCAAAGCCCATGCCTTGATGATATCAAAGGATATGCCTACACTGCCATTACAAACCTGCAGCAGGCCCATGCCCACTGATTCAGGCCAAAAGGCTTGGGCTAATGGGCCATTTAATTGCACTGTAGCCAGTTTGGCTCAGTCTGGAGCCTGGGCTCTAAGACCCTTGAGAGGGGAGGGTCCCAAAGTTCCCAAGACCAAATGTCTACCCCATAATTAAAGAGACCCTTAGCCCAAGCCCAGTGAGCCTTATTCATGTGGCATGGTCCAGCAATGACAGTGCAGACATACCCCTGGAAGCCTGTGGCTTTGCATCAGCATAGCAATCTAGTGAGCTCACAGTATGTCAGTATCTGTCCAGCAAGCCAGAGATGTGGCAATCAAGATAATGACTTGGCATCAGCCCTAAGAGCTAGAATATGTTTTAAAATAAATGTACTTGTCACTCTTCTGCTAAGCAGATAGATAGTCCCCCCGCCAACCACTTTCTCACAAGCTTGGGGAAACTGAGCCAGCTCTCCAGCCTCTTTCCTGTCTCCTGAAAGGACTTATTTGTGAGAGAACCTAAAATGGGAGTGTGACATGGCATTCCCTCCCCACACTGAGCAGGAGGGGGTTAAACCAGCTCTGAGGGGGTCTCCACCCCCTGAATCTTACTGGGGATGTCTGAGCTGCTCTGCTATAAAAGACTCAGCCCAGCTCAGCTGGGGCTGGTAGCTGGAGGTAGAGTATGTGGCTTGACAGCTCCAGGAAAACCACAAAGACTGCCCAAATGCCAAGGTACTACCATGCAGGTGGGAGGCCGAACTTATCTAGAGACTTCACCGGTGCCAGAAGCCAGCAGAAACAGAGCGATCCCCGACAAAGGAGGGGAAATTAAGATTCATCAGGAAGTGGAGACATTTGAAGTAGGAAGTGGCCCAGGGATGGCAACAACTACAGGGTAAGTGAGCCGATGCCAGAGAATCAGCCATGTTGCAGCTGGTATTTTCCCCTCTGACTCAGTGGCTTTAGAACAAATTTTTCCCTCCCTGTGCCACCCTGAAAACCACTATCATGTCCCCTCTCAATCTTCTCTTTTCCAAACTAAACCAACTCTATTCTTCTAGTCTTTCCTCCTAGTTCATATTTCTAGACCTTTAATCATTTTTGTTGCTCTTCTATGGACATTCAATTTCTCTTCATCTTTCTTGAAATATGGTGCTCAGAACTGGAAACAATATTCCAATTAAGACCTAAACAGATTGTTCAATGGGAATCCCCAACATACCTCTTTGCTTCTCTAGGAAAAGCTGTTTCCCCTCATCTCTAGGGGAAACGGACAGGAAAGGAGGGAAGATCCAATTCAGTTGTTGTTTTTCTCTATCTCATTTCCATCAAGCAGGTTGTCTTAGCCCCTGACTGCAAATCTGGGGTCAGGAGGGCGGGGGAGAAAGAAAGATCAGTTTGCTAGGATTCAGCAGCATGGCGCCATCATCATTCCTGGTATAAATAAAACCTGATTTACAAACACAAATGTACTTTGTACCAACCTGATTGCCTCTCATAAACCAACATGTGTCCATAGTCAGTTTCCTGCCTTCTTTTAGAGAGTCATATTCAGCCTCTTTGTTCAATTCCTTCATGGCTGCAGACCAAGTCAGCCTCGAGGACTGAATGGCACTAATAATAATGGCACTCAAGAACATCCCATCTGAAGAAGTGGGCTTTGCCCATGAAAGCTCATGATACACATTTTTTTGTTAGTGTATAAGGTGCCACAGATCTATTCATTGTTTTTAAAAGTTGTTTTCACAGAAAACATATAGTATACAAGTAGCATTGTTAGCAACCCACTGTCATTGCTTGAAAGTTATATTGGATAGATCAAATAGACGTAACTGCTAATATAAAACAGCAATACATTCCCAGATTTCAGGAGCAGGCTATAAATTTTCTTCTACTAGATCAGGGGTCAGCAAACTTTTGAAACCAAAGAGTTGAATTACATCAAAATTCAGAACAAGTGGTCAACAAAGAGCCATATAGGAATGGCCATTTACATTTAATTATCTTCTTATATTATTGATGATTAACATGATGATTAATAATAGCATAAATGAAACCATTGTACTCTCAGACTTTTATTTAATGGGACTTCTGCTGCTGCATCTTTTTGCACATTTCTTTGAACTTTACATCATAACTGGTCAAATCCAGCTTCATGTATGTACTCAGGCTGTCTTCTTTCAGTCTTATGGCAGGGGGTTGGGGATGTGGGGGTGCAGGAGTCTGGGTTGGAGTGTATGAGGGGCTCGGGGCAGGGGGTTGGGGTATGCGGGAGGTGCAGACGGCAAGGTGCTGGGGGTGGGAAATAGAATAAGTGGAGGGGTCCTAAGGCCGGGTTACTTTACCTGGCTGGGGCTGGGCTGCTGCACCCAGGCAGCAGTGGCTGGACAAGGAGCCGGGCAAGGATCACCACAGTGGGATCATGGCCTTCTCTGCTAATTGTGCTTCAGCAGGGTAGGGGGTTGCTGCCAGCCCTTCCTGTGACCAGATTGGGGCTGGACTGCAGGGTCTGCCCCAGGATCAAGGCCGGGGACAAGACATTGCCTGATTGTGGCCTTGTTGGCCCTAGCAAGGGCCCATCCGGGAACAGCTGGGCATCTACCACCAGCTTCCCCAGGGCTGGAGCAGAGCCAAGACGGGAGCAGTCAGAGTCCCAGCCTGGAACTGTGGGTTGGAGTATCATCCACGCCTGCCCTGGGAGCAGTGGGGTAGCGACCAGCAGCTAGCCCAGGGCTGGAGCTGGCATCAGCTGAGCAGTGGGGTGGGTCCCAGTAGCTTAATGGATAAGGTATCAGCCTCCCTAGCTTGGTGTTGTGGGTTTGAGTTGCACCCTCCCACACCTCCTCCCACCCCGCCCTGAGGCTGCAGCACCAGTGTCCTGTTCCTGCTGGTGTGGAGAGAGAGCTAACAGGAGAGAACTGCCTGGAGACTTTCCCCACTGCTTCCATTTACCAAATTGTGGTCAGTGGGAGCCTCAGGAGGTGATGCTCTCTCATGCTCATATCCCGTTCCCCAGGGCTTGCATTATTTTTCAGAGTATGTCTGTTTAGTACCCTCTATATAGCTATGCATATCCTCTCCCCCCACTTGTCTGAGTTTATATAAAACACACAGAAAAAGGACATTGATGGTAAAAGTCCCATTCCCTCTGAAGTCAGTGGTAGCTTTCACCCAAGTTATTTCATTTTTTGTCAACATTACTCCAGTCTCATTTTGTCATCTTGGTGGAATGACATGTTTGTTCCCCAGAAGCTAGAATCGGTTGAAGATACTGAACATGAAAACTTAAAAAAAAAAGAAAAAAGAAAAGAAAAACACATGAGGCAATTTGTGCTCCTGATAAAAGCAATTTTCAAAAATAATACAGCATGAGGTTAACCATTACACAGGTCACTTTTACCACTTTAGGCTGTGCCTACAGCCAGATTAATACAATTCAAGCCCTGTTGCACCAGCCAGCATTACTGTTTCGTAGTTATGAAGTCATGACAGCTGTGATTACTGGCATGTAGAAAAAAAAATCTGTGGAAACAGGCTGGATAGCTTCCCACTGCACACCAGCCAAAAATACATTAGTTGGATTTAAAACAGCAAAGGAAAATGTTTGGGGCGGGGGGGGGGGGGGGGTTGAGGGGGAAATAATGACATTTTAGGTTTAGCTGGGAGAAAAACAGATTGACAGAATTACAGTGAGCCAAGTTCTGTTTTCATTCACAGCCCTGCAACACTACTGGAATTAATGGGATTGCATGGGTGTAATAGAATTTGATCCAGCATGTCTGACTTCATGTAAATTGGAACTTTGCATTTCCTGCTCCCCTTGAGAGGCTCAAGTCATTCGAAATGAACTGACTCCCAGCTTAACAATAACTGCTCAAACACACCCACCACAGCCCTTGCACCTGAGGAAATATTTTAAATGATCTATAAACTTACAATGCCCCACTTGAAAATGGGAAGCAGGTGCTATTCAGTGTTGTGCTGCCAACATTTTAACAAGGGGCTCCCACAAAATGGCCTCCCTTTGCTGTGACAACCTCAAAGGCATCAGAGGAACATATTTTTGCAGAGCAGAGGGATGAGGAAATGGAGACTCCATTTTTTTTCCTGTTTGCACCAAAAATCTTCCTCATGACCAGACCCAAGAAGAGACACAGAACACAAATGTAGGGGTGATTGTCATTGGAAATATTTATGCTTTGTTCCTGGAAAACATTTGAGAGTGTGCACACGTGCACTTTAGAAAACAGATTAGCAGTATTTTCCCTAAAGGATATATCTATCTATCCCTGCTGCTATAGTTTCCACTATAGTTCATCTGATGAAGTGGGGTTTACCGACAAAAACTGTTGTCCTAATAAATCTGTTATCATCTAAGGTGCCAGAGGATTCCTCAGTGTTTTTACAGATACAGACTAAGGGTATGTCTACACTACCCCGCTAGTTCGAACTAGGGTGGTAATGTAGGCATACCACACTTGCAAATGAAGCCCGGGATTTGAATTTCCCGGGCTTCATTTGCATAAACTGGGCACCGCCATTTTTAAATCCCTGCTCGTTCAAACCCCGTGCCGCGCGGCTACACGCGGCACGAACTAGGTAGTTCGGACTAGGCTTCCTAGTCCAAACTACCGTTACTCCTCATTCCACGAACTACCTAGTCCGAACTACCTAGTTCGTGCCGCGTGTAGCCGCGCGGCACGGGGTTCTAACGAGCAGGGATTTAAAAATGGCGGCACCCAGTTTATGCAAATGAAGCCCGGGAAATTCAAATCCCGGGCTTCATTTGCAAGTGTGGTATGCCTACATTACCCTCCTAGTTCGAACTAGCGGGGTAGTGTAGACATACCCTAAGATGGCTACCCCTCTGAGATTTTAAAATACCTGATACTCAGTGCAATTTTTAAAGGCAAAATATGTGCTCTTAAGGATTATTTTTAAAAGCTTGAGAGGTAAGTGATTTCTGGCTGAGATGGCAGGCCCGTACACACGGGGGTGCAAAGAGTGTGAATGCATCCCCCAATAGTCCCCCAAGTTGCCCCAGATTCCCTTCCTCATACTCTAGCTGGCCAGGGGAAAGCGGGGATAGCAGGAGCGGCATGCTGCTTGATTTGTCTATAGCTGGAAAATAAGGGACCATTTTAAATTTAAATGAAAATTTTAAAAATAAAACTCTTTATAAAAAATGGCCCCTTATATTCCAGTTGTGCTGGTGTTTATTCAAAACAGATTTAAATTTATGGGGAGGAAAGAGCAGCAGGAAATATATATTAAAAATATATTTAAAACAATTGCGGTCCACATTTACAAAAAGCACACCCCCCCCAAACACACACACACACACAGAAATTCCTGCGTACGGTCCTTGATTGTATCATAATATACAGAGATAGGGTAACTTGTAAGAGGCAGGGAAATCAATGGAATTACTCACATACTTATAAAAAAAAGCCTTAAACAACAAATAGACTAATAGCACCTTAAAGACTAACAAAACATGTAGATGGTATCATGAGCTTTTGTGGATGCAACCCACATCTTCAGATGAGCTCATGAGACCATCTACATGTTTTGTTAGTCTTTTAGGTGCTTCTATTCTATTTGTAGTTTTTTAAGTTTTTCCTGTTTACAGACTAACTCCGCTACCCCCTGAAGCTTTTTTCACATACTTACAGTTAATCACGTACTTAAGATAAAAGTTTTCTTAAAACTGGGTCTTATTTATCCAGGTGGAATCTTCATATTGAGAAACCCAAGCTATTTGTGGCTCTTACTTATGGTACCTCTAGATTTATGTGGAATCAGATATGTTGGACCAAATGCTATTACACCTGGGCAATGCCATTAGTTCCCAGCTCACAGGGATGTACCCAAGTTGAGGCTGCTCCTAAAAGAGCTGCTAAAAATAGCAGCTGGAGCATGAGTGGCAGCTGGTGCCAGCCACTGCCCTGACCCTCTGGGTACATATTCAGGTAGCTACTTTGAGCCATCACCTCTATTGCCCCAGGCCCGCTGCTAATGTTAAGAACTAGCTCAGGCAAAGCTAATGTGGGTTTGTCAATGCAAGCTAGAAATCACACATCCCAGTTCAAATGCAGATGTGCCCCGAGGCCCACATAACTGCCAGTAATAGCTTCCTCTCCCCCTGGTCTTGAAATATATTGCATCATCAGTTTTTAATTAAAACTTCCCGATAGGTGCAATGGGAAACTGGATTTATAAATTGATGTGAACAATTGATGTGTCAGGCACAATGCATATGACGCATCAAATAGAAATAGAGAGAACCCAACAGTTCAAAACAAAGATGAGCTCACACTGCACTTCTCTTTTGACACTGGGACCAATAGTTAGTCTGCCTACCTCTGGCAAGAGAGAAAATATCTGCCCCGTCCATCCAAAGAGACATTAGAGGCCATGCAAGGAGTGAAAAGCAACAGTGGTAAATTTGATTCTTCTGATTTTTGCTAGCAAAAATGGGTGGTGTATTTGAAAACTATTTTAAAATGGTAAGCTATCACTTTACAGTGCAGCTGTCAGCTTGCAAGGTAAATTGCAGCAAGGTGGTTTGAGTTGTGCCTCTGCCTTTTGCTCTCTTTGTTTGAATTCCCGTGTTATCATTCTGAAAAAGAGTTTTATTGCAATTCCCAGAAAGTATATCTGGTTTTAATCTGCTTTCTCTGTGTATACCATGAACACAACAGAGTATAGTAGACAAGAATGGAGCAAGAGACTCACTCTGGGTGTGGTTCTTTATGTGGTGTAGATCAATGCTAAGTCCAATGAAATCAAAGGCAAATCCAGCTGATTTCAGTGGGCTGTACACACACTGTCCCTTTACAATACCCACTATCCAAGCATAGGCATTAATTCAGTACAAAATCATAGAATTGTAGAAGACTAGGACTGGAAGGGACCTCGAGAGGTCATTGAGTCCAGTATCCTGCCCTCACAGCAGGACCGAGTACCATCTAGACGATCCCTGATAGATGTCTATCTAACCTGCTCTTAAATATCTCCAGTGATGGAGATTCCACAACCTCCCTGGGCAATTTATTCCAGTGTTTAACCACCCTGACGGTTAGGAAGTTTTTCCTAACATCCAACCTAAACCTCCCTTTCTGCAGTTTAAGCCTATTGCTCCTTATCCTATCCCCAGAGGCCAAGGAGAACAATTTTTCTCCCTCCTCCTTGTGACTCCCTTTTAGATACCTGAAAACCGTTATCATGTCCCTTCTCTGTCTTCTCCTTTCCAAACTAAACAAGCCCAATTCTTTCAGTCTTCCTTCATAGATCATGGTCTCTAGACCTTTAATCATTCTTGTTGCTCTTCCCTGGACCTTCTCCAATTTCTCCACATCTTTCTTGAAATGCGGTGCCCAGAACTGGACACAATACTCCAACTGAGTTCTAACTAGCGCAGAGTAGAGCGGACGAATGTCTTGCTCACAACACACCTGTTAATGCATCCCAGAATCATGTTTACTTTTTTTGCAACAGCATCACACTGTTGACTCATATTTAGCTTGTCATCCACTATGACCCCTAGATTCCTTTCTGCAGTACTCCTTCCTAGACAGTCGCTTCCCATTCTATATGTGTGACACGGATTGTTCCTTCCTAAGTGGAGTACTTTGCATTTGTCCTTATTAAACTTCATCCTATTTATCTCAGGCCACTTCTCCAGTTTGTCCAGATCATTTTAAATTATGACCCTATCCTCCAAAGCAATTGCAACCCCTCCCAGCTTGATATCATCTGCAAACTTAATAAGCATACTCTCTATGCCAATATCTAAGTTGTTGATAAAGATATTGAACAGAACTGGTCCCAAAACAGACCCCTGCGGAACCTCACTTGTTATGCCCTTCCGGCAGGATTGTGAACCATTAATAACTACTCTCTGAGAACTGTTATCCAGCCAGTTATGCACCCACCTTCTAGTAGCCCCGTCTAAGTTTGTATTTGCCTAATTTATTGAAATAGGCCAAAAATGTGATTAACCACATTGTTCTGTTTAACCATCAAAATAACAATGTTTAATAGCTTCAGCAATGGATCTGGCCCTATATTTCACTTCATATCCAATATTAACTGATTTATCTGATATATGAGTGTCTACCCTCCCCTTGATCTACTTACATAATGTGTGTTAGCTGTAATAGAACACTCTTCCTTAGATCAGAGATGAAATCCAGGCCCCATCGAAGGCAATGACAAAACTCTCATTGGCATCCATTAGGTAAGGATTTCATCCTAGGAGTACATAATTGGTTTATTTCACATGAAGATGGTGGTTAGCTGCTTAGCCATTTTCAGGAGTAGAATACAGTCCTCTGGGAGAGCAATAATTACATTTTGTCTTTCATCCATGATAAGCATGTTTGTCTTCAAAGAGATTAGCGGAAAGGTCTATTTCCTATTCCTGATTATGAAGATATGGAGGAAAGAGCTTTGGTAAATTCTCACAATGCACATTATTTTCCTGCTGTTCATGGATAAATGATGCTATCATGTTAGTGACCTATTGTCCTTCCATTGCTGAGAAGCTGTGTTTTGGCCCAAAAAGACTGCTGGGTTGTAATTAAATTCCTTACTACACATCAGTGACAGCAACAACTACCCCTCTCCCGCTGGCCTCCCCCCTCCGCCCAACTCGTGTGGGAAGGACTAGTTTTTGCCTTATTTAGAAATAAACTTTTTATTATGAAACTGCCTGATATGTTAACACAAAGGGAGACAGGGAGACTCAGAATGTTTGATTTTCTAATCTTTGTTTAAGATTTTAAAATAATTTAAAGCCAGAAACAAAATAAGATTAGAAAATCAAACATTGTGAAAGTCATATACAAAGGAAGATTAGAGGCACAAACATTCTTGCTCTGTCTCTCAACTCAGCACTCATCCTGTTTCATAAAAACTTCCTTCATGAAACAGCAGTGGCTTTTGGAAAAGCAGTCAGTCCTTCTGAAAATCCTATTGAAACAGACAGATCAATATGAAGCTCAAAATATTTCTTAAAAGCTGCTTTCTTCATAACTGCACAGTCAAGGCTCCAGGAAAGACATCCAATACTTTCTTTGAAAATGGGATTGTAGATCATTGCTAGATTAAGCCAGGCTAAGCAAGATAAGCCATATGAGTGAGCCAATATGTTTCTCAGCTGTAGTTAGTTGACCGTATTGATTAATGAGGCTGCATGAGTGTGATGACTGAATTTGACCCATTTCATCCACTAAGGATTATAAGTGCTAGAGATAAAGCATGAAGGAAAACATCCCTAAATTAAAAAAAAAATGAAGAAATTTCTAGTTTCACACCCATCATGTAAACAGCACATTAAAATTCATACTTTTTCTTTCCTACTCCCAACCTCTTTCCCCTCTCATTTTTGTTTAGATTTAGTCTCTCCTCTTAAGCCTCAAGATATGGTTTTGTGCTTTTATGCACAAAAGTGTAACAAAAGCAGTTTCATCTGTTGGATAAATAAGGCTGAGACAAAAAACAAAATCAAGTTTACATCTGGTGAGTGCGCTGACACCAAAGACTGCAGGCTTAACAAGAAAGTAGGATCTTTGCCAGTTGAAAGCAGAACCATTTAGCAGAACGAAGGACTTTTGTACATAGCAAATTTGCCCTGATTTTAGTATTTGATGGTTAGCCAGTAGTTCAACTGCATCACTGCAAACCTCAAGAGTGGACAAGAGGAGCTGTGATTTCAGCCAATGGAGTCTGCCAGGTTTCCAGGGCAAACTCCCCACTGCAAACTGTCACTTTTATTGTCCACTCTAGGGGGTTGCATTGGAACAGCCACACCAGTAGTGAAATCGGGGTAGATACTCAATGTACACAAGGCTATATTTGCAGATAAAGACCTAAGCAGGTGTAGGTGACTGGGCATAGAAGAGTGGGATAATAAACTAGAGATAGCATTTGGTTCGATTTGGTAGAAAACATTGCCTCAGGGGTGTAGCAGCTAAGACTGAAAGGGTATGTCTAGACTACAGGCTTTTGTCAACAGAGGCTTTGTCAACAGATACTGTCAACAAAACCTCCGTCAGAAAAGAGCATCTAGACTGCATTACACGGATCGGAAAAGCAACTGCTTTGTTGACAAAGAGCGTCCAGACTGCCGGACACCCTGTCAACAAAAGAAGGCACCCAGAAGTGCTTCTGGCAGGTCACAGGGACAGGCTTAAAGTCCAGGCTCTGCTTCATGCTCTTTGCAGAGACGCATATATAAAGGGATCCTCCTGGACAGCCATTGCTCTGCTCCTGCTTCTGGCTTGCCTACCTCCTAGAGGGAAAGCAAAGCTGCTGCGGTTTTTGCTCTGGTTGCCCTGCTTCCTTGGACACCACAGCAGTTTATTTTCAGATTTGGTTTTGTGCTTTGCACTGTGTTTTTGGCCATGGAGCTTGAACTGCCCCTGGGCAGGCGATGGCCCCACACTGTGATGATGGAAGTTCTGCTGCATGTTCATGAGACCATCATTACGTTCGTGGCAGAGCTGGATTCAGAGCCCAGCTTTGAGCCCCTCACTCAGGCTGCCACCCTACTGCCCTTGCCCCCGAACTTATTCCTGGAGAGGCGAGTACGGAGGCTGGACACCAGTTCTGACTGGTGGGACCGGCTTGTTATGGAGCAGAGGGAAGATGAACAGTGACTCCGAAACTTCCAGATGCAGAAGTCCACCTTCCAAGAGCTCTGTGCCTGGCTTCCCTCTGCCCTGCAATGCCAGGACACCCACTTGCGGGCCGCCATCCTCCTGGAGAAGCGCGTCACTATTGCTCTGTGGAAGCTGGCCACCGCCGACAGCTACCGCTCCATGGGACATCAGTTTGGCATGGGGAGGTCTACTGTCGGGGCTGTCTTAATGGAGGTAAGTCACTCTCGGGGGACAGTCCATGGAGGCGGAGATGGGCGGATGGTCAGGACCAGGCACAGGGAATAGGGGATGGGATTGAAGAGGTAGAAGCCTGCCTGGCCTCACCCTGCAGTGGTGCAGGGTATGGGGGGGGCTTGCCTGAGGGGGGACTTTCAGGATCTGGGAAGGGAGGGATGGGGGAGCACCTCTCATCAGTTCACGCAACTCCTCTAATGTCCTGTTGTGTGTGTTTGTACTTGTCCCTTTCTGCAGGTGGTGACGGCCATCAATTCAGAGCTGCTTCACGGGACTGTCTACCCTGGAGACCTGCCTACCATCCTGTCCAGATTTGCGGGGCTGGGTTTTCCGAACTGCAGTGGCGCACTCAACGAGACTCACATCCTAATCCGCAGACCACCCCATCGAGCAGCATAGTATACTTAGAAAGGGCTACTTTTCCATGGTGCTGCAGGCCCTGATCAACCACCAGGGACAATTCACAGACATTTGTGTCGGGTGGTCAGGCTGGGCACACAATGCCCACATATTCCAGAACTCGTACCTGTACCACAGGCTGGGGCATTCATTCCGGAGAGGAACTATGCAGTCAGGGATGTGCAGATGCCTACGTGCATCGTGGCTGACACGGTGTACGCCTTAATGTCCTGGCTCATGAAGCCCTACACTGGCCACCTAGATGTGAGCAGGGAACTGTTTAACTCCTGCCTGAATCGGGCTCGCTTCCAGGTGGAGTGCGCCTTTGGCCATCTGGACATGGGGGAACACAACATCTCTGATGTGGTTGCTTCATGCTGTGTGCTGCACAACCTAGTGGAGAGGAAAGGGGAGGCCTTCCTACCTGTGTGGGGGACACGGGCTGATGTGGAGGGGAGGCCCTTTGAGCAGCCCTGGACAGCTGCCATCCGGCAAGTCCACCGGCCGGGCTTGCGCATTCAAGAAGCCCTGAGGGAGAGATTCTCCCAAGGAGGCAGATGATTTTTCCCAGGGCTTTCCAAATGTGGGATTGCCCCATGCCCCTGGTGCCTTCCTCCCCAAAACCCCTCCTGGCCCCACATTCACATATGGTATTCATTCATCGCACACTGAGAACAGAGACAAGTGTTGGTGAAAAAAATGTTTACAGTTTATTTCACTGTTGGTTTTTTGAAAAACTAAAATACTCTTTTGTTCAGAAAAATAAAGTGTTTGTAAACAAAGTAAAGTGTTTCCCTCAGTGACTCGCTCAGTTGGGAAGGGTGAATGTCAACCTGGAAGCGGGGAGGGAGGCTCAGGGGTGAGGGTGCTGCCTTGATGAAGAGCCCGTGGAGGCCTTCTCGCACATGACTGCACATACGGGCTGGGACAGTAGGGGGCTGGGCAGAAGGTGGGGCTGTACCTGGGTCTGGGATGGCAGGGGTTGGGAGGGGGCAGGTGCTGGAGGGGGGAGGGAGGCAGGCTGAGCAGGAGGAGCAGGACCAAGCACAGGACCAAGGAAGGCCATGGCCTCCTAGATAGCAATGCAAATCTCAGTGCACTGCTGGGCAAACTTGTCCAGCAAGCGCCTGCATCACTCTGCCTCTGCCTCCATCCTTCGGTTCATTGCATCCCTTGCAGGACCAAGATGTGCTTGCGCACCAGGTTCAAATACATGCACCAGTGCCAACAGGTTTCCTGCCATCGTCTGGGTGGTGGAGCAGGTGTGCCGCCCCCTTCCTGGTCCAGCTGTGGAGGACAAGATGGAAAAGTTGTTGGTCATGCATGCCTACACTTTCCCTGAGAGGGCATGCCCTCCTTCTTCTCATCATTCAGTGCCTGTACTAGGGTCAGAGGATGCTTATGTGGGTCTCAGGAAGGCATGCTGTGGCCTGGCCAGCAGCCATGGCCTCCCTGGAGCCAAGAAGGTGCACAGGCCACTATCTTGCCCCCCCTCACACACACCCCATGGCCAAGCAGCACAGACAAGTGTCAGGCCACAGCTGGGGTTCCCGCAGCTTGCTGAGAGGCCTGAAGCTGTGTGGCCATCCCAGTGTCCCCAACCCATGCCTGCACCTAGCATCACTGTCTGCAGGAGCAGGTGGTGCCTCACAGCCATGCGGGTGCAGTGGTAGGACGGCCCTCCCTGAGGTCGGCCATGTGTGTGGCCTCCCCTCCCCTGGCTGTGATCAGAATGACATCACAGCACTGCACCATCCACTCTGCTCCCACCTGCCCTGCCCTGTGTGTGCTCAATCTCATAGCACTCACCTGATGTTCCCTCCCCGATGTCTGAAGTTGTCTGGGAGGCCTTCCGAGTGCGGGCGTCTGGCTCCTGGGTGCTCCTGGTGCTGTCTCCCTACTCTTGGATCTTCTGGTTGTCTGCTGAGGTCTCACCCTGGAGTTGCGGCCACTGGTGCACAAGTGTCTCCATGCCAGATTCCACAACCTTCTCGGGAGGCAGGGGTTCCCCTGCCCCCAGGATCCAGTCCAGGTCCTCGTAGTAGGCACAATAGTGTGCCGTTTCCCCGGAGCGGGAGCTGCGCTCACAGGCCCTGACGTATCCTTGCCGCAGCTCCTTGACCTTGGCTCTGGCTAAGGTGCGGAGGTAGTGGCCTTTCCTGGCCAGGCCATCAGCCATTCTGGTGTAAATGTCAGCGTTCCTCTGCCTGGACTGTGGGGCCTGAAGAGCATCCTCCTCAGACCAGAGCTCCAAGAGGGCTTTTATCACGGGCCCAGACCAGGAGGGTGCCCGGCGTTTTGTGCCCCTGGCTTCCTGCAGGGATGTGTCCCTGGAAGGGCCAGGGTGGTCTTGGGGGGCTTGTCCCTGGGACATGGCTCCGAGTTGCCTGATCAGAAAGAGCAGCACACTCTCAGGGTCCTGGCTGGAGCTGGCTTGCTGCCAGAATGCTACTCCTGGGTGCCTGTGCCTTTTAAAGATGGCTATAGGAAGGAACAATAGAGTTGAAAGCTGTGGCAGGAGTGTCCACCAGGGCCCTCTTCCTGGAGGCCTTTATTTTTTACATAAATTCTTCCCCGCATCCACACTTTCCTTTTGTCAACAGAACTCTGTCAACAAAGGCATTATTCCTCATAAAATGAGGTTTACCGCCGTCGACAAAACTGCTGCGTTCTGTCAACTTCCTGTCGACAGAATGCGGCGGTAGTGTAGACGCGGGTATAGTTTTGTCAACAAAAGTCCACAGGTATAGTTTTGTTGACAACCTTGTAGTCTAGACACACTCAAAATGTTTGATTTTGTACTTAGACTGATTCTCTGTAGACTAGACTAACAGGATGATGATGTAGCTTTGGCAATGGGGGAAGTGACATTCCAGTTTTCTACTAGCTCTGGTCTAATCGTAGAGGTTTATCCTTGGAACATTTTTCATTAAAAAAGTAAATCAATACAATGAATGTTCTTTGTTTGTCCCAACCATTTAATCCTCTATTTTTATTACTGCAGAATGACATTGTGTAGAAGAGACCAGCATATTTTTCCTTTAAGAAGAGAGAGAGAAAAAAAAGATGAGCAAGTCTGATTCCTCAGAGCTTGAAATATGGGGCTTTGTTTTTTCCTGTCTCTAATGTTCAGTTTTGTTCTGCATCATAGCTGTTCACAACTCATGGGACTGGGGTTTATTGAAAGGATTTCCTGCACACACACAATAAATAGACATCAATGTGATCATTTTCTATATTTAGCAAGACCATATTGCATTTGCTTAAATTAAAAGAAATCACAATAGTGCTTTTCCTCTCTCTTCCTTTTCCCCATTGATCTTACTTTCGTGAGGGCATGTGTGTTGTGTTTACTCTGCACCACACATCTCCCAGAGTTCTTAACTTGAGACTGACATAAATGGTATAGCTGGTCAGTGTGTTCCTTCCCATGGTTTGCTTCTGGTGAGGATTTGATTTAATGTAGATGATTTTAACAGCCTGAACAACCAAAGTCATCGGAATGATGAAAAATAAATATAACTAAACCTGACGTCTTTTCCCTCATCATTTTTTTTTTTTTTTGTCATCTGTAAAAAGCATTAGGTTTTTTCTGGTTTGCTGCTGTATATTTCCTTTAATGGAACCGAGATTGGTGGTAAGCATGAAAGGTAATGTGATTATTATTAAGCAATAGTCCCAGATTAGTACAAGAGAGACAGCATTGTATTGTCTGAAACAGAAATTCTCACAGATTCCTCCCAGGCTTCCAGTGAAATCACAATCCCATGAAAACCCATTCAATTAAGGGCAATTGTTCTATAATTTAATATATTTACTGACTGTGTCTCAATAAATAAATAAATACATAAATAAATAAGCAAGTAAGCATTCCACGCACACTGGTATTCTGTGTCCTGCAGTTTCTTTGCAATGGGGAACTATATGCCCCCTCCAGGATTGCCATCTGGGAACTTCATGGAGGTTTCTCTCCCACCCCTGGTCCTCTCTTTTTAAATTTCTCATTGTAGGGTGGTGAGCTCAATGAAATTAGTAATAAAACTTCTGTGGACTTCAAAGGGTCAGGATTTCACCCACAGTGATTTCATGGCTATGATATTCCAGGGTGCAATTCAGACGAGTCAGAGGCTGTGTCACCCTAGCCCTGTAAACCCAGGGTTTACCTCACAATGGCTTGCTGCTGTAACTCTCAGTCTGGGATCCTTACACACAGCAGGCAGGCAACAACCTAACCTCCATGTCTGTGTAAGGCCACAGCCCTGGTCCTGCAGCTCTAACCTCAGCAGCCTATCAACAAATCATAGCCTGGCTCACTCTGGCTTCCAGCAGCCTGGTTACTGAGTGCAGGGTGACCCCACCACAACCCAGCCCTGAATTTTCCCTAAAAGCATGTGTTCTGCACTGTCCCACCCTTTCCTGGGCAGTCCAGATATATTAAGTCTGTTGTCCCGCTCAGGGGATCAGTATACAACACTTACCTACCATAAATGGAATTAACTAAACTGTTCAAAGATAACACTGGATCAGTTTTAATTAAGGAATAAAACATGCTTATTTAACTACAAAGAAAGAGGTTGTAAGTGAGAACAAATATAAGGCATTAAATCAGAAAAGTTTACAAGAGAAACAAAGATAAAACCCTTTCTAAACTTAACTAACCAGACTTGGCTCACAGTGAAACTCTTACTACAGGGTTCCAGTACTATTACTGACCAAACTCTCCAGCCAAGATCTGTTCTCGAAGCCCAATCTCTGTTTCTTTTGTCCGCTGAGTGGAAAAAAGAGAGGCGGATAGGGAATGATAACTTGGGGTGTTTTTCCCCTCGCTTTAATAGCTCAGTCACCTTTTGAAATGCCTTTTCCCTAGGGTTACCCCTAAATAAAGTTTCTCTGGAGACATGATAGTGTCTTGTTGTGAAACAGATTCCTGCTCTTATTTGCTAAAATGCAGCTTTGCCTTGTCACCCTCTTGCTGTTTCAAGGACTTTATTTACTACTTATATGTAAATTGAAGTAAATACACTTGTTTACTTGTAGACCACTCCTGACTGATCTGGGTTACATGTGCTACCAACATCATTCAGAGAGGATTCATAACTTTACATGTAATGTTGCTATGCACATTTCTTCATAATATTATGGAGCAGTGAGTTATTACCGTAGGTTTCAAATGATACCTTCTGAGGCATATTATATACAAAGATTATTACAATGGTGTGTAGGGTGAGAATACAGAAGTGCATTTGATCACAATGGTGCTTTACATCAAATTACTTAAAGCCTTAATTAATACAGCTCCACTGTTAGGCAAGTAAATATTATCCCTGTTTCACAACTGGCAAAGTGTAGGTCACATAAAAAAACAGTAGCAGAGGGAGAATTAACATTTAGTAAATCTTGGTACCTAGTCCTGTACTCAGACCACTAGACCATACTGCCTTTTAAATGAAGTTTGTATTAGATAGTAATGGGTGAAAATCTAAAGATACATAGTTTCAGTTCTGTTCATACTGGCTGCTTAGCCTAACCACAATATTCCTAAGCATCTGGTGGTAATCTCAAGAGAAAAAGGTTTTGGGGATGGCTTTAGGAATTCTGAATTCCACCTCAGTCAGAAAGAAATGGATCAGTCACTAAGGGTCCATTACACTTCAATACAAAACTCACAGCACTGAGCTTCAGAGCCTGGGTTAGTTGGCTTACTCTGTCGGGCTAAAAGTTGCAGTATAGAAGCTCAGGGTGAGGTTACCCCCTCACTAGGTCTCATAGCCAGGGCTCCAGCCTGAGCCTGAACATGTACACTGCAGTTTTTAGTCCCTCGGCCCAAGCCTGAGTCTGCTGAACTGGGCCAACCCTGGGTCTTCCACTTAAATGAGAATTGAAAGAATTCAATAGATGAAAAAGATCTCTTGGTATTTGGCCCCTCCGAGAAGCCTTTCCCAATTCAGTATTTCCACTGCAAGTCCTGGTGAAACCCAAGTAACCAAAAGCATGTGAAAACTAAGTTAGCCAGGTCCCACCCATCTCAAAAAATAGCCTGGATTTGGACTGGAGATTTGGGCAAAGTTTTAGGGTGGATCTGACTTTATCAGTAGTGGGTTTACCCATTTCTGCTGTTCATGTGGTGAAATTCCCCACTGTGGAGAGAAAGGGCTGATGAGTGTGACATTAGTGGTGTCCATACCATATGCTGGCCCTCTGTATAGGGGTGAATTTCACCTAACAATGAAAACCAACAGCAAAGGGTCACTGTTTCTATTGTTTCTGGTACATGTCTAGGGTGTGTAATTTCACCGCACGTAACATTGCACTAGCGGTGCCATCAATAAACGGGGAAGAATGTCACATACCTGCCACCATTTGAAAGCTATAAATAGGTATGTTTGGCAAGGAAACAGGGACAAATATTTAAATACATTAGGATGGGAGAACTTTCTGGAGAAAACAACTGAGGGAATAATAAACATATTGCTAAAAAAGCTAGGCACTGTCTCTCTGCTAAAAAGGAACAGTTGGCATAGGCGTAACATGTGAAACCAGTAATTTCGTTATTATCTCAGTATTCCCAGAAATTATATTAAAATAAAATGCCATTCAAGCAACAAATATATGCTAGAGCCTTCTTCTGCTGAACAATAAGTCAACTTTATTACAGTGATTATTGGTAATATGAGGGTTGTGCTGGTATTTAGTCATAACTATATAAAATTATTGTTTTTCAGCTGTAATCATTGGCTATGCAGTTACAAGGGACCAATAACAAGTTTGTCAGTATTTAGTGACAAAGATTTCTTTTGTGCTTAAATGGAGTGAAAGCCTCAGGGTAATCTTACCAGCATGTTCATATGATATCACTTCCTGAAAACATGAAAGTTTTTTTTTAAAGTATGCACACAAAAAGAGGCATAGCAGTCATGGTGAATAAATGGCCTCCAGAAACCTGATTTTACATTCAGCCCATTGCTAGAACTCACACAAAAAAGCTGGTTTTGTCTTGATAAAATTGCTATAGAAAATATTGGACATTGAGATTAATTTTCACACTGTGTTTTTTCTTTGCTTTGCATGAGGGAAAATTTGCTTATAGGGTTGTTAAGACAATGGTAATAATCTCTGAACTTCTCTTTTGAGAGTTCCTTGAGTCTCATTTTACATAGGTTTGCACCCATTGGTCTAAATTACATCAGTATAAATCTAGAGTGACATTTTAATCTTCATTGGCATTGCTCTATCTTTACTGAAAGCAGAATTTGGCCAAAGCTTTTCTTTGAACACAGTAAAAAACTAAGGGCTTGTTGTCTTCACATACAGTGCTACAAAAACGCAGTTGCACTCATGTAGCTGCACTGCTATAGCACTTTAGTGAAAACACTCCTGCACCAACAGGACTGCTTCTCCCATGAGAGTATTTCATACCCTTCCTAAGAAGTGATAGCTCTCCCATCAACCTAGCACTGTCTACATTGAGAGGCTAGCTTGGTATAACAAAATTGCGTAGGGTGTGGATTTCTGCCTCCCTTTACCACCATAGTTATACTAATATAGATCTTTATTGTAGACCTGGCCTAAAAGTCTGTCTATCCTAGAAAAATGTGTAGCCATATTACAACAATGATCACCAGCAGCACAGCTGCATCAGTATAGACAGGGATCTGATGTTTATTAACGACTGTCCTGAAAACCGGCTCTAAGCAGACTCTAAAAACACTTCTGCTGTTGCTACCAAAGGTGCTGGAATACAATGTATTGAGTTTTCTTAAGAAAAGGCCTATATGTAAAACTCAACTGAATTAGGCCAAGTTTCAGCTTGATTTCTGGTTGCAACTGGGCAAAACTGCTGAGTTTCCTGTGATTTCCCCCTGAAACCATAGAATCATAGAATCATAGAATAATAGGACTGGAAGGGACCTCGAAAGGTCATCGAGTCCAGCCCCCGCCCTCAAGGCAGGACCAAGCTCCGTCTACACCATCCCTGACAGATGTCTATCTAACCTGTTCTTAAATATCTCCAGAGAGGGAGATTCCACCACCTCCCTTGGCACTTTATTCCAATATTTGACCACCCTGACAGTTAGGAATTTTTTCCTAATGTCCAATCTAAACCTCCCCTGCTGCACTTTAAGCCCATTACTCCTTGTCCTGTCCTCAGTAACCAAGAGGAACAAATTTTCTCCTTCCTCCTTGTGACACCCTTTTAGATATTTGAAAACCGCTATCATGTCCCCCCTTAATCTTCTTTTTTCCAAACTAAACAAGCCCAATTCATGAAGCCTAGCTTCATAGGTCATGTTCTCTAGACCTTTAATCATTCTTGTCACTCTTCTCTGTACCCTTTCCAATTTCTCCACATCTTTCTTGAAATGTGGCGCCCAGAACTGGACACAGTACTCCAGCTGAGGCCTAACTAGTGCAGAGTAGAGCGGCAGAATGACTTCACGAGTTTTGCTTACAACACACCTGTTGATACAACCTAGAATCATATTTGCTTTTTTTGCAACAGCATCACACTGTTGACTCATATTCAACTTGTGGTCCACTATGACCCCTAGATCCCTTTCCGCCATGCTCCTTCCTAGACAGTCGCTTCCCATCTTGTATGTATGGAACTGATTGTTCCTTCCTAAGTGGAGCACTTTGCATTTCTCTTTATTAAACCTCATCCTGTTTACTTCTGACCATTTCTCTAACTTGCTAAGGTCATTTTGAATTATGTCCATATCCTCCAAAGAAGTTGCAACCCCACCCAGTTTGGTATCATCTGCAAACTTAATAAGCGTACTCTCTATCCCAATATCTACATCATTGATGAAGATATTGAACAGTACGGGTCCCAAAACAGACCCTTGAGGAACTCCACTTGTTATCCCTTTCCAGCAGGATTTAGAACCATTAACAACAACTCTCTGACTACGGTTATCCAGCCAATTATGCACCCACCTTATCGTGGCCCTATCTAAGTTATATTTGCCTAGTTTATCAATAAGAATATCATGCGAGACCGTATCAAATGCCTTACTAAAGTCTAGGTATATGACATCCACCGCTTCTCCCTTATCCACAAGGCTCGTTATCCTATCAAAGAAAGCTATCAGATTAGTTTGGCATGACTTGTTCTTCACAAACCCATGCTGGCTATTCCCTATCACTTTATTACCTTCCAAGTGTTTGCATATGATTTCCTTAATTACCTGCTCCATTATCTTCTCTGGGACAGACGTTAAACTGACCGGTCTGTAGTTTCCTGGGTTGTTCTTATTCCCCTTTTTATGGATGGGCACAATATTTGCCCTTTTCCAGTCTTCTGGAATCTCCCCTGTCTGCCATGATTTTTCAAAGATCATAGCTAAAGGTTCAGATACCTCCTCTATCAGCTCCTTGAGTATCCTGGGATACATTTCATCAGGACCTGGTGACTTGCTGACATCTAACTTTCCTAAGTGATTTTTAACTTGTTCTTTGTGTATCCTATCTTCTAAACTTACCCTCTCTCTGCTTGTATTCACTATATTAGGCACACCTCCAGACTTCTTGGTGAAGACTGAAACAAAGAAGTCATTGAGCATCTCCGCCATTTCCAAGTTTCCTGTTACTGCTTTTCCCTCCTCACTAAGCAGTGGGCCTACCCTGTCCTTGGTCTTCCTCTTGCTTTTAATGTATTTTTAACTTCCTCTGGCTCACACAAAACTTAGCTATGCTTGCCTCAGATTCACCACAAGTTTACTGAAGGATTCATGACTCTCTGCTGAGTTTTGGGTTCAGAAACTAACAGAAAACCCTAGGGCTGTGTCTACACTGGCCACATAACCCGTAATAGCTATGGAAATGAGAGAAGTCAGAATAGGGAAATGCACGGGGGATTTAAATATCCCCCACGGGATTTAAATAAACATGGCCGCTGCTTTTTTCCGGTTTGGGGAAAAGCCGGAAAAGAGCGTCCAGACTGGCGCGATCCTCCGGAATAAAGCCCTATTCCAGAGGATCTCTTATTCCTCTTGCAAGTAGGAATAAGAGATTCTCATTTACACCAAAGAGAGCTCTGTACATTACTACAGTCATGTAAAGGGGCCTACATGTAAATTAGTCTGATCCTAACATATTTAAAGCCTAACTTTAGAGCTTTGATGTGTATAGTAGCTTGATACTGGCAAATTTCCTGGGGCCATGCAAGGCAACTTTAGGATTTCTCAATATGAAAAGTCAATACAGTAACACAGCCAGTTAGTTTTTCTGGGAAAATAAAATTAACTGGGTCCATAGCCTGGGTTTGACTCATATCTGATATCCATAAGTGAAACTCTGAGAGTTAACAGACTACCTTCTAAACTGAAGATAATAGCATGTCTCAGAAGCAATCGATCCCAGGGTAGCTGGTCCCTGGGGACAGGCTAAGCCGGGTGCTCCTTGACTAGAACAGATGAGCCTAATTCAGCCACTTACAGAGGGCTGGGCTACATCTGGGCCTATAAAGGGTTGCTAATGGGCAATTAGGAGAGGGAATGTGACAGGCTGTGCCCTGAGGATGGACAGTATAATGAAGAAGAGCTAGCCCCTGAGATCTCTACAACAAAGGGTTAAGGGCTTGGGAAAGCAACTCCAAAATTGTTCCTCCAAGAAGGGAGTAGAAGTGACTGAGCCCAGAAAGCTGCTAGGAGCTAGACTCTGAAGAACCCTAGGTAGGGTACCCTGGAGTCTGGGCTTTGGAGCTGGGGAGAAGCTTTTCTGATTAACACTCATAAGACACTTTGGCCATTGGCTAGTGTAAACACCGATGTAATCAAATGTTATATTAGGAGGGTTTTACAAGAGACTTAAAAAAACCCACCCTTTTGTATGTTTATCACAGAAGGAAAGTTTTCCTGCTCTCTTGCAGACACAGTTGATTGCACTGTGGTGTGGGACGTCACATGCAGATGGTTGAATGATCACAAATTCTACCCTATTTGTGACTGTCTTTATTTTTTTTAAGCCACAGCAAGTTTGAATTTCAAAATAAAGGGAAATGAAATATGCACCTAGACCCTTTGCTTTCCTATATATTTCAGAGGACCTTGTACAATGGGAAAACCAGGTCTCTGATGGCTTTGCAAATAAATGATTACTGTTGTCATTAACATTCCAAAAGATTGATAGATAGAACATGTGAGCACATCAGCCTCAGCCAACTTGCTAGGATTCAGCTGGAAGGTACTTTCTTAAGGTGAAAAACAGAAATATAAGAGGACACTGCTTTAAAAACAATGTATCGCTCTCTGAGCATAATCCTAGTTTGGAAAATGCCCATGATTTAATCTATGTGGTGTCCCAGATCTCTTTAAAATCTAGGTCTTTTCACTTCAGCTGTAGAATCCTGTAGAAAGCATTTGACTGTTTAATACACCATCTGAGCCACAACCTCTGACACCTTTAACTTAGAACAGCAAAGAGCTGGGAATGGGATCATGCTGGAGTATTAACAGCCACAAGAGAGCTGGGTTAGAATGCCTGCAAAGACCGCAAATTGGTACACAGAACTTGTGTTTTTCATTATGGTCTCGGCAGGTCTCTAGCATTCCAGTGGAGTTTCAGACTTATATTAAATTAAACACCAAGAACAACATTTAAATAATGTTAAGGGTCAGAGTGAAACCAACAAAATCTGGGAAGTATAAAGTTGATACATGCTGTTCCTCACTCGGACTATTGGAAAAGGAGAGAGACACAATTAGGATGAAATGAAAGTTAAGGATGGAGTGCCAGCCTCTCTTCTGAAATCTGACACTGCTGCTTTAAGTAGTGAGCTTGTCTGCCTGTCATTTTTATTGGATATTTTACTTATTAAAAAGAAAGAAAACGTGTTGTGGGAGGCATATTGTTCTCTCGAATAGCTATTCAGGATAATTGAAAAAGTTATTTTAAGTGTAGCAGATCACAGTGAATCTGTTAAAATGTTCCAACCTATTCCTTAAATATCTTCTTGAAGCAATGGCAGTTGCTTCAGAGTTAGAATTTGCAACCAAGTATCCATTTTAAGTTTAGTTTTACCACCACCTCAACAATCAAGAGAAAGGTCATTCTAGCCTTATAACTGTGAGTGGGTTAGATCATTTTTCTTCCAGTTTTGAAATGACTCAGGTGGAGGGGCTCCGACAATAATATACCCTCAAAATAAAGCTGTTGGACATCACTTTAAATTTGTGTAACTTTTCCTGGTACTCTAGGAAGAAAACAGAAAGGAGGGCGAGAAAACAAACTATACTGGTGTCCCTTACCCTATTTAGTGCAGAAGGCCAGTGGTTAGTTGATTAATGTGAAACTGCAAAGGTTATTAATCATTACTGTTTCTAAGGAACATGAGCTTTACAGAACTTAGTATCCATGCTGAATTAGTGCCTGAGGTCTAGGCTTCACTTTAAATAAATAAACCATGACATCTAAACACTTTTCCTTCCAGAGATAAAATTCAAAGCGTAATGCCATATCTAGGAAGGCTTCTCTATGGAAAAAAAAAACCCCATAGTGCTCGTTCCAGAGTTAGTCCACCTTCCCACTTGAAGGGAATGAAGCCAGAGGGTCTATCATGGGAGTATATGATGTAGAACCAGGCCGGCTGGGAGGCCTGACTGCAGGCACAGACCCCAAAGGGTTTATGAGTTGTGGTTTTTCAGAGATATTTTTGTTAGCACCCAGACAGAGGGCCTGAGGGATGTAAGCTTGCAGGGGAAGTTAGGAAGGCAGGAGCGTAGGGACCAAGCCTGTTGGAGGGAAGCCTTGACAAAGCTGGAACTAAGAACTCTCTACCAACAGTTTTGAGGTGTGTGGAAGTTTGTGTAGTTTTGAGCTTTACGATAATTTACCAAAAGGAGAGAATTAATGGAAAGACTACCTCCACTATGAAGTTTTATTAATTAAGAAAGAAGGAAACATATGAGGTATCAGTTTGGAGCCTGATTGAATACTTTTGCTATGTTCCCCACCCACTAATTTATTCGCCCAGTAACGCTGGGTCTTACCTAGTCTACTCCTCTTCCTGTCGACCTTCCGAGGTCTTCTCTAGCTCATAGCAGCAGGACTCTCCATTAAAAAATTATATTTCAATACAAAATGTGAAATGAGTTACTGGAGACACTCAGGAAGGTAGAATGTATAGCATTAGGAACTTAGCTGGGACACAGCCTTTAATGCCTTGGTTCTAACAAAAAAAATGCCATGGGATTTTTAATTACTACAAGCCATTAGTATCAGAGATATGCTTCTCAACAAGAAGGTACCTCTGTAAACACATTTCTCCTTCTCATGTTGGTTTGATACAGATTCAGAGAGAAGTGTATTTCACCCACTACAGCCTGATTAGATATCCATACCACATTGTAAAAGCCACTGAAGAAGTCAGTGCAGATGCAGCTGTGTATAACCCTGCCACTGACATCTTTCTAGTACTGGCACTTACCTGGTATATTAATATTTTGATGAGAAGAATGGACACTGAATTTTGAAACAAAGAAAACACTGTTGAACTCATATTGCTAGAAAACTCAGCTGCTTTCTGACTCCAAAAACCATGGGATTCTTGAAAGGGAAGAATGAGCTTTGGAAACATCATTTCATCCGTGTCTCATTTCTATGATTTACACCAGACTTGCTCCGGAAGCTGAAGATTTCTGGAGAGATTATTTCCCAGCATTCAGACAACCACATCAAAATCATTATCTACATATTTCCTGTGCAGGCTAAGTATGAGTCAGGAAACTGAATGTCTTCTACGTTCAAAGAATGGAAAAGAAACTCAAAGTGGAAGGACCGAAATCACTGAAGCTTCAATAGACAAGCAATGCCCCTTTACCATGTCTGAGTGCTGTAGCATATGTGTTTATAATTTGGGCCTTGTCTTATCAGCCCACAATGTGACAGGAATATTTAGTCAACATTAATGCACGAGAGAATATTTTAATGATAAAATTTCGATATGAATAGGGAGGAAAAATGGTAAGGTAATTGTAACTAAGGGTATGTCTACACTACCCTCCTAGTTCGAACTAGGAGGGTAATGTAGGCATACCGCACTTGCAAATGAAGCCCGGGATTTGAATTTCCCGGGCTTCATTTGCATAAGCGGGGAGCCGCCATTTTTAAAACCCCGCTGGTTCGAACCCCGTGCAGCGTGGCTACACGGGGCTCGAACTAGGTAGTTCGGACTAGGCTTCCTATTCCGAACTACCGGTACACCTCTTGGAACATGGAACGAGGTGTACCGGTAGTTCGGAATAGGAAGCCTAGTCCGAACTACCTAGTTCGAGCCCCGTGTAGCCGCGCTGCACGGGGTTCGAACCAGCGGGGTTTTAAAAATGGCGGCTCCCCGCTTATGCAAATGAAGCCCGGGAAATTCAAATCCCGGGCTTCATTTGCAAGTGCGGTATGCCTACATTACCCTCCTAATTCGAACTAGGAGGGTAGTGTAGACATACCCTAAGAGATTAGCTTAATGCAGCATGCACAGAAACTGTGGTTTCCTACTTAAGAAGTGATGCCTCAGTACACTGAGGCTATGTCTACACTGCCCAGTCTTGTGCAAGAACATATGTAAATTAGGTGTGGTGATGAATATCGCCGTGCCTCATTTGCATACTTCTGCCTGAAAATAAGCACACCGTTCTGCCTGAAAATAAGCAGCAGAACGGCTCTTGTGTAGCCGTTTTTGCAGAAGAGTTTTTTGCGCAAAAACAAGCAGCGTGGATGTTTCCTTTTTACGCAAAAATCCCTATAAGGATCTTGCGCAAAAAGTAAAGATCCACGCTGCTTGTTTTTCAGCAAAAACAGCATAGATTATGCAAATGATGCATGACAAAATGCTAATCAGTGCTTCATTTGCATACACTCTGCCAGCAAAAGCCGGCAGTCTTACAGAGCGCTTCTAGACTGCTACTGCCTCAAAAGTTAAAGAACATGTTTAATGCAGCCATTACTAAATGTCTTACATTTTTCTAAACATAAATCTTGAAAACTTCCCAGCTTATTTCTCTCTCTACTTGACATGGCAGAGGATGAGAGAGAGGAAGGAGGCAGTGCAGAAGGGTACATTCACTCAGAGCAAAGACACTACTTTCACTGTTTTTTTGTGAAACAAATGAGTGCTAGATATTCACATCTCTATGCCAGCCATGGCAGAACACAACTACCTCTTACCGCTTGACTTGGGGGTGCTTCAGAATGGGGATCTAGCATAGGCTCTAACTTGTGTGAGCTGGTGTGGATTTGAGGGGCTTGGGTGAAGCGGCTGTTTAATTGTGGTGCAGCCATTTAGGCTCAGTCTGCAGCCAGAGCTCTGGAACCCTCTCACCTCGCAGGGTCCTAAAGCCCAGGCTGCATGTCTACATCACAAACAGCCCCTTAGCCTGAGCCCTGAGAGGTCAGGTTAGCTGGCAAGAGCCAGCCACAGGTCTCTAACTGCAAGGGTAGACACAAGCTCAGATTCAAATCCTGTGCCCACTGAAGTCAATGGGAATTTTGCCATGAACTTCGCTAGGACCAGGATTTGGCACTTTTTGAATATTAACGTATATAAGCATACATTTCAGAAGCCATTCACACATGTAATCTAAACCAAAATTTCTTCCTCTCCACAAAAGAGCACAGCTTTTCACAAAGGCAGAATGATGCATTTTCATGACTTTAGCCCAAGTCAGCATGTTTTGGCAGTGACAATTTGCCATTTTGTGACTGGATTATAGATAACAGAAGGGGATTGATGGATAATGATACATGACAGAGGTGTGGAACACAAAGAGGAAACCATATTGTTTGGTCAGGTCCAATAGTTCAATGGGTGATAAATCATATATTGTATGACTGTAAAAAAGGAAGCTTTGTTAAAATAGACTGCATGCAAACACTTTTTGCACAAAATACTGACTACAAAAAGGAGAAGAGTCAGTGAGTCCCAGCAATAGAAGACTTGTAAATAAAACTGCTTTAAATAAGTTCCTATGAAAGTGTTGTTTAAAAAGTTAATCAGAAAACAGAGGGTTAGAAATCTTGTATTTTGTGAAAACAACAAGGAGTCCTGTAGCATTTTACAGACTAACAGATTTATTTGGGCATAAGATTTTGGGAGTAAAAACCACTTTGTCAGATGCATGTCATGGAACAAAGACTAGATAGCTAATGAAATATTTTTCATATAAACAACTAGTCCAGATTTTAATATCCTGTATGTTTATTTCACATGTGAGCTGGTGTACACGTGAGACACAAATACATATTATAGCATTGTATAGAGCATGAGTGACCAAACTCCGGCTCATGAGCCACATGCAGCTCTTTCACAATAAGTGTGGCTCCCAGAGTCCCCATGCCTCCCCCCTGCCTATCCAACAGGGGCAGGGGGAAACTTAGGGCTCCTGCCCTAAAACAGAGTACAAGGTTGGAACTTTAGCCAGAGATGCCTGAAGGGGGGCACAATTTAAAGATCCTCTCCCAACAGCTTGAATCATGCCACCCCAAGCATACTTCACCTCAGTGATGGTCCCTGCATTCCCAGGTGTTAGCCGCTCCCAATAAAGAAGCGTCAGCAAACTGCTGGGAAGGACTGCTGCTTCCAGCAGTTTGCTGCTGCCTCTCCCTATGGGATAGTTCCCAGTTTGCCAGGTCCAGCAGCTGCCATACAGAAAAAAGACCTGGAAGCACCATGTGACTGAGCAGAGCCAGAAAACTCCATGACAAAAATGAAGGGGGCATATGACCCCACATCAACTCCCTCACTCCCATGCATCACCCCTGGCTTCCATCCAGGAAAGGGGCTTCAGCACCATAGGGTACAGCTGCCAGGGCTTAGGGCTTCAGCAGCAATGGGGCTTAAGGCTATGTCTAGACTGCAGGCTTCTTTCGGAAGAACCTTTTTTCGGAAGAGATCTTCTGAAAAAACTTCTTCCGAAAGAGAGCGTCAACACACAAAAGTGCATTGAAAAAGTGATTTACTTTTTCAAAAGATAGCATCCACACTAAATGGATGCCATCTCACATTTAAGCTGTGATTACTATGGATGGAGTGGCCACCGGGGCACCTGTGCTTTTTCTTCTTTCCTCTTCTTTCGAAAGAACTCCCTCTTCCCCGTCCACACACGCCTTTTTCTGAAAGAGTTCTTTTGGAAAAAGGCTTTTTCCTCGTAGAAAGAGGATTACCAATGCCGGGAAAACTCCTCTGTTCTTTCGATTTACATTTGGAAGAACGCGATTGCAGTGTGGATGTAACTCAGGTTTTGTTGGAAAAATGGCTGTAGTGTAGACATACCCAAAGTTATGAGCCCAGATAGGTGCAAACTTCTGAAGATTATTGTATGCAGCTCCAAAAGTCAGTAAGTTTGATTGCTCCAGTATAGTGTATTCCTAGGTATTGGTATTCAGAAGCAAAATGAGCTACTTAGCAGATTATTACACCAAACCATATTCTGGCCTAACAGTGCTATGAGCTTTAAGAAGAAACTGAAAAGTCTGGGGACACATTTGAATACACTCAGTAATTTTCAATAAAATCAGCTTGGTAGAGCTGGGAAGAAGGAGTATAGTTGCAGGAAATTCTGGTTAATTTGTCCAGTTTATAGTATTTGGAGTCCAACCCCAAAACTATGTGGTTTCAACTACTACGAATTTCAGCCCAAATTCAAACATTTAGAAATGTATCTACCATTGGTCCACAGTGCTGCCATTAACTTTTACATGAAAGTGACCTTAATTACTGACTACACAAAAACCACAGATCAGCTGATGATGGAATGCAGGACTTGGGTTTTCTATTCTTGAGGAGCAAAGCCAGCGCTAAAACCAATGTGGATATTTTCAGACAGAGAATTCCTGAGCAAATACAGAAGGCCATCTACTCCATTAGGCCTATGTGAATAGGTTAGCATTAATACAGCTTGGCTTATATAGTGTTTTTCATTAATAGTTTTCAAATCATTTCATGAGGGGGTCAATATCATTGCAGGTCAAGGGATTTTAGGAGTATAACTGAATGGGTGTTTTGCACTGTGTTGCACCCACATTTGTGGAAAATCTATTTATTTATTTTCCACCTGGTTCAATTTTGTAATTGGTCTACTGGTAGTTTCCCATTTATATCTAATGAACCAACAGGATCTGGGGCTCAATCCTAAAAGGTAATGAGTGACTTTGCCTTGATCCAGAAACTTGAAGGCATCATTTTGATGAAGCCATTGAAGCCTGGCAAGACTGATACAGACCTGTTGGTTATCTTGCATTTTTTAAGACTGAAAATCAAAATGACATCACATGACCTTGTGCACATGTGGCCTCTTTTTTAAGTGTTGCAAGCTCGGTGCTTTTTTTGTTTTAATTACACGAAAGTTTATAAAGAGTGGTCCAAAAATACAGGGCTTCTTCAAGGGATTCTGACCCCATTGCCAAGATTGAGAAACTGTGTAATTTTTTAAAGCTTGATCATCCACAGCTGGCTCTAACTGGCAAAACTGGGACAGGAGCAGCCTTCACCAGTGACTCCCCTTCCCTCCGCCAAATAGAAAAAGGAAAAATCCCAGTTATTTGGAAGATCATCAAGAGGCAAGTGGAGGCGAAGTGCATGCAGAAAGCCTTCTTAAAGTTGCTTAGCCAGTTTCCAAAGCCTCCATTTTATTCTCACTCTTTCAAGTCTCTTGGGCGGCTATCCAGTATGTGTCTGCCTGCCGCTTAACAAACTCAAGCTGTGGTTTTCAGGCTGATAAATAATTATGCTAATTAACAGGTTGAGGGAAAATCTGATGTTATTTCTGTGGAATGTTCTGAGAAGCTGGAAACACTTAACTGCAAAAACTACATGTGGTGAAATAACCAATAATTTGCTTAAGAAACCCACATCTGGTTTGCCTGCTAGAAACAGGGGTTAATAGTCTGTCAGGGGCAGGCGGTGGCAGTGAGTAGCCCTAGGATAAATAAAAAAGCCTTAACAGCAGGAAATGGGCTTGTTCTCGTAGTATAAGCATTTACATTGGCTGCTAACCAGAAAGAGACGAAAAAGGAGTTGTTTAGTTTACAGTTTAAAAAAATGATGGAAACAAACAGGCTTTTGCATTATGTATATTTGTGGGGGGAGGGGAAAGGAAACAAACCCCATCAAGTGTAACTAAAAATGGTAATAAAATCCATGCTGCATACTCTGGGAAGAATAAGCAGACACAACATGAGATTATAGTGATAGAAAGGACTACTTAACCACATTCATATATTATTGCAATAATTGTGAACCAATTACGTGCATGACTTTTCCACTCATTGCCCATGCAGAAAACATGCAGGCATTAGCTAAAGGCAGACAGTAGAAGAGTCTTGACTCATGGATAAGACTAGACGTACAGTTTCTCAGCTCAGTATATAAAGCCAGACGTCAATATCCACTTCAGTGGTGAAAATCAGAATGACTCGTTAGAAGTTGATAGAGTTATTCTAAATTTTTATCAGTGTAACTAAAAGCAAAAGAAGAGGTGGGGGAAGGCTTTCAACTTTGTATTTTATTGCTGAAAAATCTCCGGGAGAATAAAGCACATGCCACATTTAAGATGGATGCAGTGTAAATAATGTATTCATTTGATGAGACTCAGACGAAGTACTCTGTGTGTGGCAAGGAGAATCCTGTATTTATAGCAGCTAAAGAAACACCCAAGATGCTCTGGATACACTAAAGAACATGAATAACACATTGTTAGTTTCCAATTTTCATTTTAAATAAACAAAAGATGGTCTCCTGTAGGTGTTATTTTGAACTAGAGTGACACTAACCTTACAAAGCTTGCTGCAAAGTCTGGATCGTATATTTTATATGAGGCAACAAGACATCTTAGTAAATGCTGGGAACATCAGCTCTCTATTCCAAACTAGATTATTTGACATTGTACTTTTAAAGCAGACTACATTTTCTCTCAGACTCACTGCCAGAGATGTGTATTATTTCTTGTCAAAATAAAGAACTGTGGTCTTTCTCCCGCTCAGAAATACAGCAAGTGCATATTACCACTATAATGTGTTAGCTATTTTTCTCTGTTCTTCCCCTATGTAAGTGCATATTATAGCCTTATAAATGACACTTTCACAGCTATATGTTTTAGTGGCATGTCTCAGTTTATAATAATTTAATATATACACTGAGCCTAGCACACAGCACGATTGTGACCTTGCTGCTTTATGAGGTTTTCCATGGTGCAGAGGGCCCTGGGGAATACTTCTGAGAAATGGAACTTCCTGGGTAGCAGATGCTGGTATCTAAGACAGGGAGCCAGAATAAAATAAACTGAGTGTTAATTTATTGGCAAATTAGGGGTGGTCATATTTAAGGAAGAAGAGAGCAGATTCTAGGTGCTCAAATACTATATTGATGACTGCCCACAGACCTACACTATTGGATTTGTTCAGGTCTATGCCACACTCCCACCTGCTGGGAATCCACAACACACTTGGATGTGGTGAAGTTGTGTTATCATCCATCCTCACATGACTTACAAGGTAGTACATGAGGTACCTTCAGAACACATGAAACACCAAGAGGATTCCGTCTCTACCGTCCGTGGGCCTGTTATTCTAACCCTTGCAAATATGACACTGTGAAATCACACATACTGGACTTTATTAATATATTCATGTTTCCATTGGTATTAGATGGTTCTTATGTGAGCAGGATGACACTAGAAGGGCAGCATATTTCCAATTAGGACCAGAAGAGGAAATCCTGAACTTTAATGGGAAAGCCCAGCTATGTTTAAATATCAGTCTTCTCCATATTCTAGGTTCAGTTATGTAGACACAGAAGAGTTTTACCATGTTTCCAATTAGATAGAGAGGACAGGTTTTATTTTGTTATATTTCAGGCATTAGATGCTCAGTTGGTATACATTTTATAGCTTCATTTTGCTCTGATTTCTGTGGGTTCATGGTCCACAGCTAGATTCCTAAGTTCTACACAGACAGCAACACAAATTATTAATAACAATTAGCTCCAGTGAAGTAAATGATGCTATGGCAATCTACACTTGCTGTAGCTCTATTCCCAGAACTTGTTTCCAGCCTATACCTATAACCAGGAAAATAGAAGACAGCAAAAATTAACCACAATAACACAAACATTCATTGGAATCTTGGTACCTCGAGGTTTGAATTGGGGTTGAAGGCTCAAGTCAGACTTTCTTTTATCTGTACATCTATGCACCTTTCTAGTCAAGGAATATTGTACCATTTCACTTTCTAAATTTTATTCCTTATTGTAGACAAGCTAGAATAAAACAGGGTAACATAATCTTCAACATTACAGCACAGATCTGGATGAAAAAATATTTAAAATTGTAGGGCTAGATGAATGTTGTTTATTGAACACATTATTCAAGGATCACTGCTGAACAATTAATTCACCAAATAGCTGTATATCTATCTCCATTCTATGGTACGTCTATGGCTGTGTCTAAACTACATCCCTTTTCTCGAAAAAGGGATGTAAATTAGACACTTCAATATTGCAAATGAAGCCGGGATTTAAATTTCTCATGCTTCATTTGCATAATGGCAGCCGTGGGTTTTTTTTCGAAATGGGGCTTTTCAAAAGAAAAACGGCCATTTAGACAGGGATTCATCGAAAATGAAACCCTTTTTTGGAAGATCCTGTACTCCTCTTTTACACTGAGTACAGGATCTTTCAAAAAAGGGTTTTATTTTCGATTGAACCCCGTCTAAATGGCCATTTTTCTTTATAAAATCCCCGTTTCAAAAAAACCGCAGCCGTCATTATGCAAAGGAAGCACAGGAAATTTAAATCCTGGCTTCATTTGCAATATCGAATTGTCTAATTTACATCTCTTTTTCGAGAAAAGGGATGTAGTTTAGACACAGCCTATTTTCATAGTGCTTCTATCAACATAGCAAATCACATTTCAGCCCCATAATTCCACAAAGTTCACATAAGCATCCAATGTTTGAGTGTTCTGAAGCAAATCTACAAATCTAATGAGGATCTGCCATCACTGATCTTGATCCTATAAAACGGAAAACAGGACCAAAGCCTGTGTTTCTTGTTTAAACTTAGCTCCCATTGAAGTCATTTGGGGTTATGCCAGAAGGAGGACTCTTGGATCAGGCTTATAATTGTATTTCTCAGACTTTTATTTCTTTATACTGAATTAAATATGAATATATTTTTACTGAGTCTTGTATGCAACAAGTGTGTCAAGGTTAATAAATATGCTATTTGCTAATAAATATGGTATATGTTTAGCCAAAGCAAAGTTCTATGAGTTGCTACCTGGACTGTAACAAATATTTATAGGTGACTTCAAACACAGTTTGGGTGTGGATACGCAGCACAGTTCTTTCAAAATAACTGACGTTATTTCAAAATAACAATGCAAGTGTCTACACAGCAATTCCATTATTTCAAAATAAATTTGAAATAAAGGACAGCTTTTTCTGACTTCTGTAAACCTCATTCCATGAGGAATAATGCCTATTCTGAAATAGCTATTTCAAAATAGTTGTAGTGTAGATGCACTACTACTGCTATTTCAAAATAGCTTCTCCCCAAACCCATTCAAAATAATTACTCCCCAGTGCTTCCTGGGGCTCTAAATTGAGGTAGTGAGTCTACATTAGGGGACCCTGCCTCAGACTAATTTCGGGGCTTCTCAGTAGTGTAGACGTGCTATTTCAAAATAAGCTATTTTGGGGCTACGTCTACATTGGCCCCTTTTCCGGAAGGGGCATGGTAATTTTTGAAATCGCAATAGGGAAATGCGCGGGGGATTTAAATATCCCCCGCGGCATTTAAATAAAAAGCGCCCTTTTCCGGAGGATCTTATTCCTACTTTGAGGGCGCTTTTTACGGAGGATCGGGGCCAGTGTAGACGCTCTTTTCCGGCTTTTCTAAAAGCCGGAAAAAAGCGGCGGACATTTTTATTTAAATGCCGCGGGGGATATTTAAATCCCCCGCGGATTTCCCTATTACGACTCGTGAAATTAACATGCCCCTTCCGGAAAAGGGGCCAATGTAGACGAGCCCTTGGAGTATTTCTTCTACAATGTACACTGCACACTTATTCTGAATAAGTGTAATTACTCCCTAGTGCTTTCTGGGGCTCTAAATTGAGGTGGGGAGCCTACCTCAGATTAATTTTGGGGCTTCTCTGTAGCATAGATGCACTATTCCAAAATAAGTTATTTTGGAGTATTTCTTCCGGAATAGCTTATTCTGAAATAAGTGTGCAGTGTATACGAACCCTTTCGTCTCTATCTAGGATGGCTCACCCAGAACTTTGAAAACATTTAAAGATTCCCCAAATGAATGGAGCCTTACCCCCAATGATTTCTAGACTTCCTAACTGATTTATTTTTCTAGTGATTAAATAAACAGAAACCTTATTTAACTAAGCCTCCAATAGTTTACCCTAAATATCATATTTTATGACAACCATTATGCTAAAAGATAGTGATTATAAAATATTCTGTGTATTTCCCCATAGGCATTCTGTTTCCTTCAGCATGGGAACTTCCATTTAGACAGGAAGAACAACAGGAAAAGCATCACAGTGGGAATAGCCAAGAGCAGCTATTTTTATATCAGAAAAGCTATATCGCCTTGGGAGACAATGTGGAAAACAAGGACCCTGTAGCCCATGCACAACTCCAATGACATCAGAAAAACTCTGGCGGGGCTGAGCACAAGAGTTTGCCCAGGTGGGTCTGACTGCAGGAGCAGGGCTTACAAGTTTGCTTCAGAAGTTAGTGGGAGACTTTCCTTTGATTTCAGTGAGATTTGGATTAGGCCCTAGGAGAACAAGCAAAAGCAAGAACATACATTTTTTAAAATACTCACCTTTCTAAATATTGGGGAGTCTTGAACTTAGTCTATCAAGCTGTAGAAGGGCATCTGGAACTTCTCATAAGGTTTGCTGTTGTTCATATTTCCTTAAGTTGTCACTATTAAATTAGATCCTTTTTATCCATGTATCCAGTTCCCTTAGGGCAATGTTTCCTAGCAGAGGAGGGAGTCTCTCAGGAACAATGAAGGACATTGCTTCTCTCCCTGCAAATGAACTATGATCCCACAACATCTTTTACTGTTTGATTTTTTCCTTTTGCATTTTATAAATGTGTGGTTGGGAAGATGACTGATAAAACAGAAGAACAATTGGGTATAGACAAATTCAAAGACTAATTTAGGGACATTGGAAAAAGCCAAACTGGATCAGACTCAAAATCTAATAGCTTGTCTTTGACTGTGGCCAGAGGCATCAGAGGAAGTTTTAGGGCCCCTGCAATAAGTAGATGAGAGATTAATTGACCCTGCATATAGTAACTATAATCTGTAATATATGGAGATTGCCTTGAACATGAGTTTTAATACATCTGCCAATAATTTTATTATCATTTGCCATTGGAAGCTCTAGAAATTGTTCGATCCCTTTTTTAATCTTGCTAAATTATTGGCCTGGGCAATTTCTTGTGACATCTTTTAAAGTCGTTGAATGTCTCTTTGTTCTTGTGCTTTAAACTGTTTTCACCACTAGCAGTCCATGCGTACACATGCAATGGCATGAGTGGAAATGCACATGGGGATACCTGACAGGGAAATGGCTAGGTATATAAACATGTGAGTACATAAATGTAGCTATGTGTGGCTCAGTGAGTGTTAGCATGGCAGATAAGTACTAAGTATACAGGAAAGTATTTCGGTGCATCTGTGAAGATATGGACAGAAGTAACTAGTTGATGTACATGTGCATGTGTCTGTGAAAATGAGTGCGTATAAGTATGTAGAAGGAATCATATGTATGCATGCATGCTTCTAGGTACATAGAGTACTGTACCTAAATTGGTTTATTTATTCATTAGTGTCTGTGTGGGTATGTCTACACTACAAAGTTAGTTCGAACTAACGGACGTTAGTTCGAACTAACTTTAATAGGCGCTACACTAGCGCTCCGCTAGTTCGAATTTAAATCGAACTAGCGGAGCGCTTAGTTCGAACTAGGAAAACCTCATTTTACGAGGATTAAGCCTAGTTCGAACTAGCTAGTTCGAATTAAGGGGTGTGTAGCCCCTTAATTCAAACTAGTGGGAGGCTAGCCCTCCCCAGGTTTCCCTGGTGGCCACTCTGGCCAACACCAGGGAAACTCTATGCCCCCCTCCCGGCCCCGGACCCCTTAAAGGGGCACGGGCTGGCTACGGTGCCCGTGCCAGGTGCAAGCCTGCCAGCACCCAGCCAGCAGACCCTACACCTGGCACGGCTCGAGCCAGCCACCTGATGACCCCCAGCCCTCCCCCTCTTCCCAGGACCAGGCTGGCGGCTCCCGGGAGCTTGCCCGGGACCGCAAGAGGCGGGCACTCGCCTGGGCTAGTGCAGACATCGTGGACCTCATCCATGAGCTCCGCACTAGGCACAGGAAAGTGGTCAGCTAGGGCAGGAGAGCTGCCAGCCTGGCCACCCAGGAGCAGGTGTGCATGAAAATCAAGGTGGTCCACTGAGAGCCCCAACCCTGAGCCCTGAGCTTACAATGGCCGTCCTGGGTCAGACCAAAGGTCCATCTAGCCCGGTAGCCTGTCTGCCGACAGCGGCCAACCCTAGGCACCCTGGAGGGGATGGACCGAAGACAGTGACCAAGCCATTTGTCTCATGCCATCCCTCTCCAGCCTTCCACAAACCTTGGGCAGGGACACCACTCCTACCCCGTGGCTAATACCACTCCATGGACCCAACCTCCATGACTTGATCTCACTTCCCTTTAAACTCTGTTATATTTCTAGCCTTCACAGCCTCCTGCAGCAAGGAGTTCCACAGGTTGACTCTTTGCTTTGTGAAGAACAACTTTCTGTTACTAGTTTGAAGCCTGCTACCCATTCCTTTCCTTTGGTGTCTTCTAGTCCTTCTTTATGGGAACTAATGAAGAACTTTTCTGTATGCACCGTCTCCACCCAACTCCTCCTTTTAGAGACCTCTATCCTATCCCCCCTCTGTCTCCTCTTTTCTAAGCTGAGAAGTCCCAGTCTCTTTAACCTCTCTTCATATGGGACCTGTTCCCAACCCCTCATCATTTTAGTTGCCCTCCCCTCTCCCACCCTCTCTCTTCCCCTCTCCTACCTCCTTTTCCCAGTCTCCCCCAGTTTTGTTCAATAAAGACAGATTCCATTTTTGAACACAATTGTCCTTTATTTTGTACATCAAGAAAAGGGGCTAGGGAAGGGTAAGAGGAAGAAGGTGAGGGAGGAATGGGGTACGAGCCCCCGATGGGGGGGACTGGGCTGGCTCTGCGGGCTTCTGGGGGTGGAAGCTCTCCTGCAGCCCCCCAATTGCTCCCTCTCCCCAGATGGCAGCCTGTGGCAAGTGCAGCCGGGCTGATGGCCGAGTGCTGTGATGTGCCCAGTGTGGGTAGTCCAGGCACTCCAAGCCAGGACTGCTTTGCAAGTGGGGCACCCCTGAGAACTATCTGTCCAGGGTGGGGGTCGGGACCCTTTAAGCGCAGCCCTCGGCTAGCCTGAGACGGCATCTCCACGCTCTAAGTCCTCCTCTGATGCCCTGCCGGCACTGCTTCCGGCCATCCTTAAGCCCGGTTCAGGGTCCACTTAATGTGGACATGCTAGTTCGAATTAGCAAAACACTAATTCGAACTAGTTTTTAGTTCTAGACGCGTTAGTTCGAATTAGCTTAGTTCGAATTAACTGGGTCTTGCAAAACTTTCCCAGACCTCTGCACCTGTCTTTACTGCAATGTAAGTCCAGTCAATGCCCAATACAGTCTTAAAACAAACAGAGAAACTGGAATTCTTAAGTCCATAAAAAGTGCTGAATTTTGGGGCACAATTCTCATCCCTAATCACTTTCTTAGCCCCTTGAAGCACAGAATCAGAGCAGCTGCTGAAAAGTGCCTTTTCCAGATCCAATTAAGTATTGTCAAATGCCAACTTCTGTCATCAAGGGGTCAATTAAATGTAATTTCTTTCTGCTCTGCATGCATGCACAGAGGGAGTTTACGTCCTCTCTCATTTGGTTTCTTCCTCCTTAAAAGAAACAAAAATCACCATTGTACAATATTTTCTAATTTGGGAGTATCTTTTTACAATTTTAATATCCTTTGTCTTTCCCACTATAAGCCAGCTCAGGCACAATTGCAGATAGAGTTATGAACTGTAGCTACTCAGCACCTGTATATCTTAACCTACATGAGGAAAAGTTTTCAAATATTTCCCGCAATTGCTAACACTGGTCCAGTTCCACTAGCATGAGCAAAAGTGGAAGCCTTAACGTAGCTCCTTCCATTAATTATGCAGGGGGTACATTATAGCTTCTGTGTGCATGGTTAGTTGAAATACAGCTTAAAGCAGGGGCAGCTGGTAGCCAATCTATATTCTATGGAGCTCAGTGTTACACACACTGGAGCTGAAACAGTACTAGCAACAATAGGACATTTCAAGTGGAGAATCCAGTCTAAAAAATATGTGGTGTTGTTTAAATGAGAGGCCAGGAGGCCTGGGTAGCAAGGGAGTTCAAGGACTTTTCAGTCTTTTTATTGAGCAAGTTTGGAGCCTGTTCCCACTTTCTCTGAAGTCAATGAGAGTTTTGGCACTAATTTCAGTGGGATCAGTACTATAGAGCAGAACTAGAGGATTCAGCCATGTCTTTGTGTGTGTGTGTGTGTGTGTGTGTGTGTGTGTGTGTGTGTGATTTACAGTTTATTTACTTAATTTACTTACGTTTCATACCAGTTCTGAACTCTAGACACTTTATATAGTTCACACAATAAGGTACCCCAAACATACTGTCTCCCATTATGACACCATCACAAAGCCTGCTACATCATTTAATAACCCCTCTCTTTCAGCTCATAAACACACCATCCTTCCTGGAGAAAAAGTGAGTATTACAGCATCTTGAAGAGGAAAGGTGACAGGTGCAAAAAGATCTCTATAAAGAACTGGATTTTTAAAAATTGTAATCCGTGTGAAGCTTGGAGTTATCTTGTAAATTGTTTTCCTCTTGATTACAGGTATTAAGCTTCCAAAGAACATTGTCATCCTGTTCTCACATGACGTCTATTCTAAAATTATCCAGTTATCTAGGAATGCAGCAGAGGGGTACATGTATGTGGCTGTGAGGAGATGCACTGGTTTTAACTGCTTACTTGGACAGCAACATTTGAGGATGATATATAATTATTTAGATGATTTAGTCATACAATGATCTTGTGTATCAGGATCCAGATATTTGACAGCTATTTACCCTTCCAAGCTGCAGTTGCTATAGTGTGGCTCTATTTACAAGACACCCCAAAACTAGTGGAAAGTCCCATTCTGAGCAATTCAGAGCCCAACAGCACCCGGATAGTTCTCTGCTATGTTCCTGGCATACAAGCTGAGACGTTGGATAAAAGCTTTCTGGTGCGTTGCAGTCTAACACCATTCCATAAAATCCAGATCCTTAACACACAAGAGCTAAAAGAAAGAGAGAGTGGAACAGGAACAAGGCTAAGAAGCCTTGCTCTAGGTTGGCTTTCTGTGAAAAACCTCCATGTCAAGCTTCCCTGCAGAGTCTGTTAGCCTGCAAGCTGGACCTGTTAACCCCACGCACATTTAAAGTGATAGCTTAAAATTGTAACCCATTTTTCAACATACCACAGTCTCCTCCCACTTCTTGATAATATCCAGTAGTCCTGACTCTCAAAGTCCTTGTCTTCTGATTATGGCTTTCTCATCAGGATGGAATAAGTAAAATGAATCAGATAACTCAGGTAGCAAAGGACAATTTTCAATGTGGGGATGAAAATGCATCAGAATCCTTAACTCTACAAGTTTTTCTTTAGAAAGTAACATCTCACTGCTCAAAAGGGAGTTCTGAGAAATTTGCTGCCTTCATACTAAAATTGGAATTTGTGAATTCATTTTAATTCCATAATAGATCTCTGTGGTTGCTGTCGGACTTGAAGGAGAGGATTATAGAAGCAAAAATATGTCATTCTTTAAACCAAATCTCACCATCAGTACTATTCTGATGCTAAATCCTTGTTTATTCAGTGAATTAGCTGTAATGTATTTGTCAAACTAGCTCTTCCTGACTAGAGGATCAGCGTTAAACCTCATTTAATTCTCTTTTAAACTTACTTGGCTCAGTACCTTCATGAACAATAGCTTAACTAATCACTTGGTTTTACACTACACACTGTGCCTTTTTTCTGTCTTTAAATATTCTTTCATGAGCCACTGCTGTACACGTTAGCTAGAGCAAATGAGCACAGGAAAACAGGAAGAAAGACAGCTGTCTGAAAATGTTTCATGAAAGTTGCTGAATTGTAAGGGCCTCTGTATTAGGTAAAAAAGCGTTGGAACAAATGCTTGGATAGGTACACCTTGAGTTTGCAATGCTTGTACAATGCACATCAGAGCCCTCCCATTTGTTTTGCAAATATAAATGTTATCAGTTGCTTGAAAAGTTTAGGATGAACCTTCAACTCTGGTCCAACTGAACTCATATCACCTATAATGATTTCTCCCTGGTCTGGATGGTAAGCAACACATTTCTCAGTCACGTTGGTAGACACAGTTCTATGAATCAGGCAGATATATCTCCTACATCTCCCTTTTTGCACAACTCTACCATGTGCTTAGGAAACAGGCTACCTTCTCAGTGCCCTTCACCTCAGATTTTCAGCTTTTTTTCACTGCACTTTAGGGTCTCACACAGTATATCACAAGTCCAACCATTGCACAACGGTTGACATGTTTCCAAGGCTTTCAGCATTCTGAACCACTTTGTACTTATCCTGCTGACTCTCGTTGCATCATCCCAGCTAGATAAAGGTGTGAGTATGTGCTTATATAGAGAGTTCAATTTTTTAAATAAAAATGAAACTTTTTATTAAAAAGTATTAACATATCAATATTTTTCAGTGTCGCTAAATTTTCTGTCACTTTTAATACTTTTTTCTATCAAAAATTGCATCAAAGCCATTTTTTTAAATATTAAGGACATTTTTTACTTACCAAAATCCACTTTTTTTTTTTTTTTTTTTGGGGGGCTAACATCATTTATGGCTAACAATATTCTTCCACGTGACTGTAAAAAACCTTTCAGAAAATGTCACAAATGACTGATGGAAAATGGATCCATCCAAGTTCTGTAAAATGAAAACAACTAAAGTTTCAACATTTTGACGTTAATGTTCAACATTTTGAAATATTTTGTTTCTCCTTTTCCAACCATTTCAACTTAAATCCTTTACTGAAGTCTTCCACATCCCTGTAATTTTGTATAAGCTTCACATGCAATGAAACTTTTCCTTCATCTTTGGAGTCCTATTTTACTCCACTCTGGATTTACCCTGTCAGTCCACACCACTACCACCACAGCAACAACAGTGAACACTGAGCTGTGAATGCCTCAGAGCTACCTGAGTAGCTGTAGGGGAAACCAGAGTTATAGGGGCTTGAGAGATGGGCTGGTTTCTCCCAATGACCTCCCAGACAAACACATGGACTCTGCATTCCAACCCTCCATCTGGTCACACCATATGCTGCAGTGGAAGATAATAGAGCTGCCAACCCTCCAGAAACTAAATCCTAACCTTTAATTAAAGATTATGTCAAGCAAAGATCCCTCCAGAATACATTCCACCAAAACTAGCAGTCTAGAAGAGTGTGGGGTCAAGCTCTTTGCCTGACGAGCTCACCAGATCAAGCAACTGGCCTCAGCAGTCTATTTTCTCCTTTCTACACTAGAAGTCTTCTCCTGATGTCTACTAATGTGTTGAGTCCCCTATGCAGGTAGTAGATATCTATGCTGCAGTGCTGAAGGTTCAGGATTTCACCTCAACTGTGGATGCTGGGAGAGGGAGCAGTTGTTCACGACAGGATTTGTTTTTATCCCTTTCTTTAAAAAATAAACAAATAAAAAGCTCAAATCAATTACAGTTTTAAAACAATGTAATTGCAACCTAAATTACATTCTTCTAATGTAATTTTAAAGTCAAGCACCCAAAAATGAGAAAATGCTGGATTTAAAGGTGCTAGTGCTGGACTTAAAGGTGCCATCCTCCTTGCACCTATCCATTACATGATCACATGCCATGTTTTCCACAGGACCACAGTCTCATTCCATGGGATGCACTGAGAGGGGACAGAATTATGGGACAATACAGGGGTCTGATTTTTAAAGCTCAACACAAAGCTGCACATTAATTGGTCTATATAGACCCGGCTGGTGTGCACTGAAGGTTCCCTCGTGCACTTTAATGCTGCATACTACCTTAAAATGCTCTAGGGAACCTTTAGTGGGCACTAGTAGAATCAATGTACAGTACTGTGCTCTTTAGAAATCATATCCCTATGGTATGCATTACCCCCACTATGTAGACAGACCCTTAGATTAGAAAAATAGTTGTTTATTTGTTGTTATTATTATGGCAACAGCAACCATCCTCCATACTCCATTTTCCTTTCAAGTTCCCCTTCCTTTCTCCCTGTTTGGTTCCTTCATGCTGATCTCCTTGCTGATTCAAAATCATATGAAATCCCACAAAACCCATCTGTTCTCTTTTTCTCCCAGTAATCACTCCCCTTCACTATAGCGAACAAGCTTGGAAGTCAGAGCATTTGAACTCAAAGCAGGAGGAGGGCTAAAATTATTACAGCCAAAGCACAGGACAGCAATGATTGATCTTCAAGGATTCAAAGTTTTAAGAGCTTGATCCATCATCCAATTGGAGTCCTTGGCATTTAAGTTGGAATGGGCCCTAAATAAAAATGATCCTGTATTTCAATGTCTTGAATGGCTGTAATAATATTAAAGCAAGATGTACTGTTTTGAAGAATTTTGTAGTATTAGAGACATTGGGAAGATAAGAAACATTTTCCCATTCCTATTGCCAATTAACAGAATGTACATGACATTTAAAGTATTTCTTTTAATAATTATTATCTGTTAGTAATTTTGCACACTCTGGAAAGTTATGCACTTTTCAGACCAGGATGTGCTTTGGAGAGTGAATGTTTTTCTATTTTTTTTTATGTATAATGTAGTTTGATAAGGAATAGCACATAATTAATCTGGACTGTGGGTCTTTTTAATTCCTGATAAAGCAGAGTTAGGAAATCTTTGTCTAAAATCAACAGACACAGTGTTCCTAGGGACAGAAGGAAAATAACTAGTGCTGAATCTCAAAGACAGAGAGATTTACAACAGATAGAGCACTCTCAAATTAGTCTTTTATGTACAAACACACTCACACTTGTATATTTCTGATTGCAAATAACACCTCACATGAGCATTATAATTTGTGCTATATCAAAAGACATCAGGACATTGACACAAATATTCATTATACATTGTGTTTTCAAAAGCCAATGTAGCACACACATTCTGTTTCGGAGAACCTGGGATATCAGTTTTTAAATACTCGAAAATAATAGCTGCCACAAAAACAAATTCTGCCTTCTATTCTCAATGACTTCACTGGCTAAATCCAAGGAAAGAATTTTTCCCACGAAACCAAATTGTTTCTCTAGGGGTCTATTGCACCTGTGGAGATAAAGGCCAATTTGCCCAATTCTTAAAAATTAGAGCATCATCAGCAAATCAGCAAGAAGTCAGTGGGGATTGCAAGCACTCAGCATTTCTAGAGCAAGAGGAAAGATTATCCAGCAAATAGGGCACTAGCCTTGGACTTGGGATACCTGGGTTTAATTCCCTGCTTTCCTGCAGGCTTCTTGCATGACCTTGGGCAAACTGTTTTGTGTCTCTGTTCTCCAGTGCTACAACTGGGATAATAGCTTTCAGGGCTATTGTGAGAATTATGTATTAAAGGGTAGGAGGTGTTCAGAGACTATACTAGTAGGCTGTGTCTTCACTGGCAAGTTATTCCGGAAAATCAGCCGCTTTTCTGGAAAAACTTGCCAGCTGTCTACACTGGCTGCTTGAATTTCCGGAAAAGCACTGACGATCTAATGTAAAATCATCAGTGCTTTTCCGGAAAAACTATGCTGCTCCCATTCGGGCAAAAGTCTTATTCGGGAAAACTGTTCCAGAAAAGGGCCAGTGTAGACAGCACAGTAGTATTTTCCGCAAAAAAGCCCCAATCGTGAAAACAACGATCGGGGCTTTTTTGCGGAAAAGCGCGTCTAGATGGGCCAGACCCACTTCCTCAGATCATATTCTGGAAGAGAACTGGCATGACCATATATACCAAAGGAATACAATGAAAAAAAGAACACATTATTAAACTGACAAATCAGATTTAATACAGAGGGTGGGGTGAGGGAGAAGGATGGAGGGAATAGCTATTTATGAGTCAATGAATGGCTCATCAGGAGTGATAAGTGGGGAAGCTATCTTTGTAATAGATAAGGTAATAAATCAGTTTAATAATGTGTTCACTTTTTTCATTGTATTCCTTTGGTATATATGGTCATGCCAGTTCTCTTTCAAAATATGATCTGAGGAAATGGGTCTGGCCCTCGAAAGCTCATCAGCTATTAAACCATCTTGTTAGTTTTTAAAGTGCTACACAGTTTTTTCTTTTTTTATATACTAGTAGGAAACATGTACATATATAAGAGATAAAAATTAGGCCTGCTATGACTAGCCCTTAATGCACTGTATTACAATCCCCATAACTTCATTCTGTTGTGTAATACTTCGCCATTATTGTCCTCAAGGCTAGTCATTGCCATGTGATGGTGCATAGAAATCATCTACCAAGATTCTCCCTTTCCTGGAGTAATTGCTCTAGAAACATTTCTATTGCTGTTGTTTTGGAGGTCTATAGTTGGCTCGTTCTGCAAGATATGCAGCAGGACTCCAGCAATCATTGTAAAGGTGCCTCCAGTGTTCATTGTTTCAGTCAATGGGAAGGGCATAGTGAGGGAAACACAGATATTTACCTCAACCTTAACAGGGAGTTATGGTGATATGTGGATTTTAAATTGGCGTCATGATTCCCCTCCTCTATTCAGAGCATTAACTCAGGGGATGCTGCTTTTATTCAAAACTTTTAAACCACAAAATCAAAAGTTTAAGCATGTCCAGTGACATTAGTCAACACCCTTTAGTTGTATAAACATCTTCTAGATTAAATCTGACTCAATAGCAGAGAGTGACCATAGGCACTAATGAAAACAGATAAAGCTTTGCTGCTCTAGAGCAGGGAGAAAAGGAGGTCACAATAACCCTGCTGTTGAACTCTAGAAAGGAAATAATCCCATTCCAGGACCAGTCAGAGCACTCCCCCTCGACTGTCACGTCCCTGCTTCCTCATCACAACATCTCCTCTAACTCTGCCACAACATACAGTATAAATTAGAAATGCACCACAAAAAAAGAACATACCTGCGGTCACATGAACACATAAACACTTTCACTCACAGTTGGGCTTTCATTATCTGGGCATCTGAGACAGCTGACACGGAGACAGGAGAGACATTATTGAATCCTGTCTGCCTATTATGTTGATGGTCCACTCTAACAGAGAATGCATTCCAGATGTGGGAGTTCTGTAAATATGCCTCCAGCCTGTAGCCTGACCCTCTAGCAATTATACTGGACAACGCTGGCATGGAGTGGGGGGAAAACTTCACTAATGCAGCCGTGGGATGCTCATAGATTTCAACAGAAAAAAAACATGGCTCTCCTGGGAGGACTGATTTTGGAAATGCCCTATTCTGTTAGAATTAAAAAGAGTTCGTATAATAGAAATAAATAATCAGAAACTCAGATTAAAATAGTATCCCTAATCCATGACATGAAATCTACCTTAACCAGTGCCATATAGAATGACTCTGTTGTTAGATTACCTGTAATGGAAAATAAATGTGTTCAGATCTTTTTTGTTTGGTTGGTTGGTTTGGTTTTGTTTTTTTTGTTTTGTTTTGGGAAAGGGGGGTTGTTTTGGTTTTGGTTTTAGGTGGGGGGTATTTGGTGGCTTGTTTCTTTATCACTTACACTACGTCTACACTACAGGGTTTTTGCGGAAAAACCCGTGAAGCATCCACACATCAAGCGCATTTTTGCGCAAGTAAATTTACAGTAATTCAAAGGAACAGAGGGGTTTTGTGGTGTAGGATGCCTCTTTCTACGAAGAATAACTCCCTTTTGTGCAAGAGTTCTTGCACAAAAAGGTGTGTGAGGACAGACAACGGGGGAGTGAGGGGGTTGTGCAAAAAGAGCCAATTGAAAAAAGCTCAGGTGCTCTGGTGACTATTCTGTGACTAGCAATCGGAGCTTTCTTTTGAGAGAGCGTACATGCAGTCTGGATGCATTCTTTCACAAGAAGTTTTTGTGGATGATCTCTTTTGTGAAAAGCTTCCTACACAAGAAGCCTGCAGTGTAAATGTAGCCTTAATGTTATAAAAGAACATCTCAAAGAAGCAAAAGACTGCAAAAGAGTTGGAGGGCAGGGTTTCATTTAAACCCAACATATTTCAGGTTATCCTAAGGCCTGATCTACAATAAAAAGTTATATCAACATTCCAATATCAGTTAAGAGTGTGAATAAACCACAGCCCTGACCAATGTAACTTTATTGGCATAACTGCCGGTGTAGACATAGCTACATCGGTGGAAGAGAGCTTTCATCAGCATAGCTAGCTTCATTTAAGGATGTGGTTCTCCTACACTGACAGAAGAATCCTTCCTTTGGGGTAGGTTGCAGCTATGGTTTTGCCAGTGTAGTCTCTGTAGTATAGACATACCCTATGTCCATTAGGAACAAATATAAGCTTAAACCAAAATAAACACTGTTAAATTCAAATAAGAGCGTCCACACTGTCTTCAAACTTATTTCAATAAGCTAGGGTAGATCTGTGTATTGATAATCCCCATTTAAAACTTTTTGCCTTTTCTTTGTTTTTGTTAGTACCTGGTTAGCAAACAAGACAGTACTCCCAGCAAACAAAACCCGAGAGAAAAGTTTTCTTTGTGAAAGAGTCCACCCTTTCAGATGAAGGCTCCAACGCTGGTCACACAAAGCTGTTTTCTCTTATTCCAGTTTGAGGGCTTGTCTTCTCCTCCAGTGCTGCATCAGTGCAACTGTACCCCCATAGTGCTTCAATAAAGACATTCCTGTGCCAATGGGAGACTTTCTTCCATCAGTATAGTTAAGTCGCCTCCGTGGGAGGCAGCAGCTTCTCCTGCTGACATAGCACTGTCTACCTGGGGAGTGAGGTTGGTATAACTACATCGCTAAGGGTGTAGTCAAGGCTATAACCAGGACTGGTGAGTGGGGCAGCCACTGAGGGCACAAAGCCATAGGGGCAGAAAAATGGCAGGGGTGCAAATATGCTTGCTCACCCCAGATCATAACATGCCTAGTTACATCACTGCATGTAGTGATACTGTTACAGTCTGTAGCATAGACCCAGCTTAAGAGTTGCCTTATATCAATTTAACTGAAGGGTTTCTATACTAGATGGTCTCCTGCATTCAACTACTTCTATTTCTATACTGATTTAAATAAATTTGTGCAATTTTCTCACATAGAAAAGGTCTCAGAAAGATTTTACCCTGTTACCTTGCTCTTCAAATTGTCCTCCAGCAAAAATCAGAAGCCAAGACTTGCTTTTACTCACATTTTTAAATAAACATTTTTCTCTAAAAAATCTAAAACAAAAGACCAAAGACATTTTCCAGGCCTTAAGGAAAAAAGAATACAACTTCCTTCCTTCCCATCCTCATTTGCAGGTTAATTTATCCCCATTGTGTCTCTGTAAATGCAGAGCTATGAGCATAGGCTCTGATGCATTGCACATGCTGCAATACCCAGGTTATACAAAAGGGCATGTGTTAAGAAAGGAGAGTGAGCCAGAGATGCCTAGACTCTGAATTTCCTGTGGTTTATGGGTTTAATCAGAGCCTTAATATTACTTTAGCAGTTTTTGTATAATAGTTTAATTTCCTTTTTCTTTATAAAAATGTTTTAAAAAAGATCTTCCTGGATTTTTAAAATGAATAGAAACTTAGATTATGAGATGTACCAGAATAGAAAATGAGGCGTGAAAAGTGAGATGCCTCCAAGCATTTCTGTAAGGCTGGAGAGAATTGTCGTCTGTAAAAGTATCAACTGTAATGAATTTTGTTCAGTTGTCCAGATCCACACAGTGAAGACACAGGAAGATCTGACAGCCACTGGGTGAAAATGGAGCACATAGCTCACTTTGAAACCAAATATAAAATCAGGTCTAGAGTAACATTTTCAAAAACACTTGTGTGACTTAATATGAGGATGATATTTTCAAAAGCGTCCAAGTTATTCAGGTGGTCAGTGGAACTTAAGCATCTATCAGTTTAACGTTGGCTATGCCATCTCTCAGGGAACCTTACCTTGCCATTGCAGGAGATGGATTTGATGATCTAGTGGTTCTTTTTCATCTATAATCTCTCTGGTCTTAATGGGCCCCCTGTAACAATATGAAGAAGAAATGAGATGAGGACTCAATAGCACTGCAATGTTTTAACAAACATATTCAACATGAAAACTCTTGCTGCAGTAACTAGCTAATGGAGATTTTAGAGAAGTCCATGGTTGTTTTTAAACAGCTAGGACATTTTTTTGTTCTTGGTTTTTGTTTTACTTTTATTGATATATTAGGATAAGATCTTCAGTTTTCCTTATTAACATTCAGAATGCTGGCTTTTTTTAACTGCAAGACAATGCTGTCATTTAGTCAAGTGTTTGATTAGATGCCCAAGTTAAATTCACCTCAGAGACACCATTCAAAAGCTTAAAATCAGAGCTCCCTGAATCAAAGCCCAAATTAATGCACAGGAAGATGTGGGTGCACGCATGCATACATATGCTCAAAAGAGTCAAATTCTTCATTAGAAATTAGATTCAGTAGGGCCCACATTTTTAAAATTATTTAGATGCCTGCAGATACAGATAGGCACCTAGTGGGATTTTCAAAAGTGCCTAAATATCTAACTCCCTACCGGTTGGCTTGCTGCATCTTTAAGCACCAAAATACCTTTAAAAATCTGGCCTTTAGCCTCTCTCATGGTTAGCAAGCCATTCACAAACCAGTCCTGTTTGTTCTGTCTTTGTTACTTGCATTAAAACATTTGAAGGGATCATTTTCATGCTGTGGGCTATTTACAAAATGTTTGTTTCATTTGTTCACTGTTGTTCACAGTTGTGGTTAGTCACTTCAGTTACATGGCATTCTTTCTGCTGCCTGATTAGATGACCAAAACTTTAAGCAGGGAAAGAAAGCAGCAAATAACAAGTAACATACTTCTAAGTATAAATTTTAGGATGAATAATTATTCCAGTAAAGATTTATTAAATTTCTAGAATTCACACTTTCACAAATACCCAGAAGCTATCCAAATCCTTATGACTAATGACCATTAAGCCCCTACAAATCATAGTGAACCAATCTCATTTTATTCACAAAGGTAATTTCAAGTTTTTGTTGTTGTTTTGTTGTTTGTACATTTATACTAGAGCTGGTCAAATAATTCCATTTGCCAGTATGAACGCCTAAGACTAGGTGCCTTAATATGTATTTAGGAATCTAAAATGAGTATACTGTATTTCTATGTGCCTATTTAAGGTCTAATTACCGATTTAGGTGCCAATCCATAGTACTGATTTGAAAATATGGCCCTGTGTGTGTCTACATACAGAATCCAAATGCTAAAGATTTCTTTATCTTTATTACCTGGCTCTCACTCTTCAGATCTGTTGACTTTCATAATAAAAAGTGATCAAGCAAATCAAAAGCAAACATACATCTTGGTAGAAACCATGCCTAAGCCACCCTTGATCCTTTGTGGCAAGAAAGGTAAACATGTGACTCACAAAAAACCTGCCAGATTGGTGACAATTACTATATGTGACTTCGGTGAAATCTGAGTTATGATTTAAGTAATTAATTGAAATACAGAGCAACAGACTATTTCTTCACAAGGGGATATCAAGAATGGCATTCAAACAAATTTCAAATCAGTAAGGCTTGACATACAGGCGAGATTTTCATCACTACAGCAGCATTTAATTTTACAGAATAAAAATTGTGCACAAGTGCTTACAATGCATTGGCTCAGTCTACCTGATCGGGAAGATTAGCATACCTATGAACTGCCTCGTTATTTGCCTCTTAAAACATCATGTATCCCTGCAGAAGAATATAACTTCTTGTCTGCTTAGCAGTTCAAGTGGAATGAGCCTGGGAAAAGAAGCAATCTCTTAAAACCCTGGAAAGGATTTCTATTCCTTCTGTTTTATTTGCTCTTCCTGGCTACCCACAGTTCTCTCTTTATCTCCACCTGCAGAGATGCCTGGGGAGCCCAGTGAGTTTTTTTCCTGGGAAGGAATTCCTGTATTTGAGAAGATGGGTTTAACAAGAGGAAGGAAACATAGATTATTCATTACACATTCTATCTACAATTGCCCAGGGGAACAAAATAGTTTCATTGCGACTGGACATAATAAAATCAACTACAAGGAAAGATGAGGACATCAATGGGGAGAGAATAGTGAATCCTGAACAGGAAATGGAAGTTGAGAGGAATTTCACCCTTGTGTCATGTTTTATTTTTTTATTCTAAATTACCAGGTAAAACGGCCCAGCAGATTGTCAGTTCAGGAATATGGTGCAAACTGGATTCCAGTTAACTGCAGCGAGGAAACCTCACCTCAGCAAAGGTTTGGCAAGTGTCATCTCAACCCAATTGCCAAGGAACTGTGGTCCTCACCAAATAAATCACCATTTTGGCATCACATGCACATCCCTGCTTAGCTGAAAGAAACAAATGAAAACAACAGAAACAAAGATATATTTTTAAACCAACCGAGAATGGTCAGGCTAGAGTGAGAGAGGTGGAGGGGTATGGATCTGCTTTCATTGCAGCTGTTCCTGCTGTGGCTTATGGATTACAAGAAGCTTCAGGCTTTTCATTCTCTCTGGCTTTAATATTACCACTAGATAAGTGTGGGAAACATTTTAATGACACTCCAGTGCTTTTGAGGTTACAGTAGAAAAAAATTAAAATTTAAAACTCCTAATGTGCATCAGCAAAATTCAACATCTCTTTGTACTGTTAAAAGCTATCACCCTATTGGCTATTCCCCTCATGACCCAATCACTTTTTGTCTCCCCACCCTCCCCCCGCAGCCCATTTCAAGGCAGGTGATCCAGAGGTGTTGGGCCCAAGAAAGGAGGAGGTGCCATGAGGAAGACCCTGCCTGCACACTATGGTAAGAGCTAATGGCCTGAAGTAGAGAGCCATGCTAGCGCCATGAGACAGGAGCAGCTGTGGGGTGAGTGTAAGGCAGGGTTCCTATGCAATCCTTCCTGGGACAGAGCCTGACCCCAACCCAGGACACTTTAATTGGCACCTTTTTCACCCCCTGACTAGTAACATTCGACAGTCACTTTGCACAGGTGTAAACAATATCACAAAATGCAAGGCATTCCATCTGACATGGGAGAAGGGAAATGGATTAAAGGGTGAGGGGGTTCTGCACAAAAAGTTCTTCACTTTCCAAATTCTCCAAAGGGCCTTTTCAAATTAAAATGTGGTGTTACCGTGGGAGGGGGGAGTCACAAACTCGCCTTTGGTACGAAACCAATGACTGTCTCTTTCTTTTCCCTTTTCTTGTCTATTGAAATGGCGATTCTGAAGGGGCCTCAGTCTGGTGCTAACTGTTCCACCTGCAGCACCTGAGCAGTGGGTGGGTTGAAGAGAAGTCAGCAGTTCTTTCCCCCTGACCAGGACTTTTGGAGGTCCAGCTGGGGCAAGTACATAAGATGAGAGTAACCTAGAAGAGTGGTGTCAGATGAAGCTTGGAATGAGTTGTAAGATTCTGTGAAATTGCTCACAAATTAGACACAGCACGGAATGGAGGAAAGCAAGCCAGCTAGCTCCCGACAGACCTGGGCAATCAGAGCAATGGGCTTCTAGGGGCTTTTTTCCCCCTGTCATTAACCATTTGGGACAAGAGCTCTTGTAAATGGTCAATCAAAAGCTTCTACTCCCCTTCCAAAGATAGATTCACTCTGGGGCAAGAGCAGGAGAGGTAGGTTGAAACCAAGTTCATTAGTGTCTATCTTCAACCACCTTCCAAGGGTAGTCTATAGATTCTATCTGTTTATTTTAACCTCTGAACCTTCTCTTATTTGATTACAGCCTGCCTGGGGAATGGAAATTTGATAACAAGTACCTCTTTAAACTAGCAGATAAAGGCATAACACTACCTAATGGCTGGAAGTTGAATCTAGACAAGCCCAGACTAAAAATAAGGTGCAGATTTTTAGCAGTGAGGTTAATTAACCACTGAAACAATTCACCAAGGGTGGTGGTGGATTTGTTGTCACTGGATACTTCTAAATCAAGATTGAATGATTTACCAAAGGGCATGCTACAGTAGAAACAGGAATTAATTCAGAGAAGCTCTATGGCTTCTGTTATATGGGAGGTTAGATTACATGATCAGAGTGATCTCTTCTGATTAATCAATAAATCTATTTGAAGTCCCAGATCTGGTAGGAAGGATGGGGCAAAAGTCTGCAAATGCACGCTTCTTTTTCTAACATTTTTATGCTACCAAAAAGACAAGTCCAAAGGGTAGACATAGCGGAAGACTTAGGGTATGTCTACACTACAGTGTTATTTCAAAATATCTTATTTCAAAATAGTTAATTCGAAATAAGTTATTTTGAAATAACGCGTCTACACACAAAATGCATTTCAAAAAAGCATTTTGCTATTTTGAAATAGCGCATCCACACTGAGTGGACACTGAATTGCATTTAAGGCTGGCCAGAACCAGGTCTTGCAGGCCATCAGGTCAGGAGTGTCTTTGTGTGGCTGCTGCCTGAGGCTTTCTGAGGCTTGTGCTTAAAGGGACCCTCCCCGCCTCCCGGGCAGCCAGTTCTCAGGTTTCCCTGCTTGCTTGTCTACCTCGATGAGGGACAGCAAAGCATTTTATCTGTGTGTGTTCTGCTTGCCTTCACATGGGACACCACAGCACTCTGCAACATGGAGCCAGAGCTGCCCCTGGGCACTCTGGTGCTTTTGTTGGACGCGCTGCTGCGACCCTGGATGCACTTTCTACAGGCTGCCATCCGGGAGGTCCATTGAGGGGCTGTCAGTATCCAGGAGGCCCTGCGAGAGAGCTTCCACCCTGAGGAGCACTAAGAGCCTCCCTGGTCTGCCCCACTGAGGGCTTGTGCCTCATTCCTCCCTTACATCCCCCACTTACCCACCCCCCAGCCCTCCTTCCTGATGTAAAATAAAATACACATTTTTTCATAAACACGAACTGTCTTTATTTAACAAAACGGGGGGCGGGGGGAATGAAACTCTGGTGAGACTGGGGAAAGGAGCTGGGAGAAGGGAGGACAGAGAGTGGGAGAGGGGAGGGGGAAACCTGGGAGGAGGGAGCTGGAAGGGGGAAGCAAGGGGAAGAAGGGGAAGCTCAGGGTCCAGGGATGGGGGTCTCATCGTGCCAACTATCTCCCAGCACCATGGATGCGGGGGCCTCAGCATCCCCGGGGGAATGGGGAGGGGATGGAGGGTGAGGAGGGTGTGAAGGGAGAAGCGGGAGGGGGAGAAGGAGTGGGAGGAGGAGCGGTAGCTGTGGAGGCAGCAGGTGCTGGAGCGGCAGGAGGCAGCACTCTCTGCACCAGAGTCTGCAGGTGTTGGCAGATGGCAAGGCCCTGGGCAAGCTGCTCCTGCTGGAGCTCCAGATCTTCTTGCACCCAGTTCTGGAGGGTGAGGTGCAGGGCTCGCAGTGTCCCCAGGTGCTGCTGTCGGTACCCCTCCACTGCATGGGTGGTCTTGCGGCGCCCTCGGGGGCGGGAGGATGTCCCGGGCGGGGTGGTGCGCCTTGCATGCGCAGCTGGTGCAGCTGTGGAGAAACAAGAGAAGTGGTCAGTTGTCCCTGGGGACACAGTGGGTGAAGCCCAGCCCCCCTTTGCAAGGGGAGGGTGACCATTCCCTGTACCATCAGAGCTGATGTGCTTTCACAGAGGCCATGTTCGGAATGTCCTGCTATCCCCGGGTGTGGGAGCTGCCCCAAGACCGCACCCATGCCCCTGTGCTGTGTATAGTGTGGGTGAGGTGGGGGAGAGATGTTCCCTGCCTCTGTGTAGAATGGCCTTGTGGAGGGAAGACGTCCTGCAGTGTCCCACCCCGAGGTCAGAAGCATGTCATGTCTCTTCACACATACGTGTGGCTTGTCATGGCTCCTTCCCCACTCTGGAATGATAAATGCAGAAGTGGGGGCCAGCAAGTGTACCCCAAACCTTATCTACCAGGCTTTGGTATAAAACTTCCCCCAAAATCTCAAAACCCTAGATCTTGGGAATAAAACTTCCGCTGCCACCACCCAAATGTTGATAAAGAAATCAGGGGAAAGATCATTCGGGAAATCTCACCCGAATAAAAATCAGGGCACACAATTAACCAATGCCAGGTTAATAAAAAGAAAGGAGAAAACTTTTATTATTACAACAATATTCCTGTTGCAAGTATAATGACTAGATGGGAAGGTAACAAAATATACTCATGGGCTATGTCTAGACTGCAGACTTCTTTCGAAAGAGGCTCTTTCAAAAGCATCTTTCGAAAGAGCCTCTTTCGAAAGATCGCGTCTAGACTTTGAAGAACGCCTTCTTTCGAAAGAGGAACTTTCGAAAGAAGGCGTTCTTCCTCGTAAATTGAGGTTTACCGCCATCGAAAGAAAAGCCGCGTTCTTTCGAAATAATTTCGAAAGAACGCGGCTTGAGTCTGGATGCAGGGGAAGTTTTTTTCGGGAAAAGGCTACTTTTCCCGAAAAAACCCCTGAGTCTGGACACGGCCATGGTGAAACTCCATGGGCCTAGAACTTAGTTACAAAGAAAAGCCAAAACATCTTTTAAACAGTGCCAGATCTCAGATCCCATACCCAATCCTTAAAACAATAAAGCCTAACAAAACTACCTAAACTTTACCCTACTTACAGAAAATGAAGAATGGTGTCTCGGAGAGAGAGAGACATGCTTGTCCCTCTCTGTAGCTGCAGAGGACTCACCCAGAGAGACAAAAGGAGAAAGGAAAAAAACCCAAATTCCTTTGTCCCAGTTTGAAAGTCCCACCTACATTCCTACTGGTCAATCCACCTGGCTAGGTGTAGTTAACTACTTAATCCCCAGGCTGCTGGCTAACCTTCATAATCATGACATGGCTAACAGGCCAAGGCCCCTGTGTGGCAGCCAGCTGGGGCCACGTGCCCAGGGGTGGCACAGCACATGCTCACACGTACACAGGTTGCTGCGTGATCCGTGGTAAGCAAGACCCATGTGCACGGTCCCTGGTTTCCCTCTCAATAAGGGGACAGTGATGGCACTCACATGTTGTTGCCTCCCCGGATGACACTGGTGATGGGTGTGCTGGGACGGCTCGGGGGTCCTGGCTGCATGGCATGCTCCCTCTGGCGCTCCTCCTCCATGCCCTGGTCAGGGCCCTCTGCTCCAGGATCGATGACCCCCCAGGGAGGCATGGACCGTCCCGCCCCCCAGGATGCGGTCCAGGACATCAAAATAGGGGCAGGTGTCTGCCCCTGATGGGAGCAGCCCCTTGTGGCCCTGGCATAGGCCTACTGCACCTTTTCATGCGCACCTGCTCCTGGGTGCGCATGTGGCCTTTGGTGGCCAGGCTTTCAGCCATCCATCTGTAGATGGCCGCATTCCTCCATCTAGTGCGGAGATCATGGACGTTGGAGGCATCCCTCCCAAACCTCAATCCGGTCCATGATCTCTGCTCTGGACAAGGAAGGAGCCCGCCTTCTCTGGCCCCTGGCAGGCTCCTGGGAGCTGGGGGACTGGGCCCGGGGAGCAGTGGAGGGCTGGCTGGCACTGGCTGCCTGGCTCATGGTGGGGCCACTGGGTCAGGGGCAGTGACTGCTGGCTCTGTGCTGGCAGGTCTGGAGCTGGCACGGGCACTCTGACCAGAGTCTACCCCTTTAAGGGCTCTGGGGCTGAGGGAAAGGAGAGGAAGTTTTCCTAGTTCTGCCCAGAGTGGCCACCAAGGCACCCTGGGAAGGCCTTGAGGCCCCCTATTTCGAAATAAGCATCTACACAGCACTTATTTTGAATTAGCTATTTCAAATTTGGCGTTATTTGTCATAGAATGAGGTTTACCAAATTCTAAATAAGAGCGCCGCTATTTTGAATTAATTTCAAAATAGCGGTTTGGCTGTGTAGACACTAGGAAAGTTATTTCAAAATAACGACGGTTATTTTGAAATAACTTTGCTGTAGACACACCCTTAGAAATCAGTAGAATATTTATAAAGCCTTTGCAGTATGATCATTTGAACATTTTTCATGTTGTGCCTACCTATGAAATAGAATCTTTATTTATTTATGTCTTCAAACCACAGTTCCCATTTCCCGATGTGCACTGTAAAAATATCCCCCAAAAAGGTTCTAGGTCACTTCCATCAATGCAAACACTGAGGTTCATTATATTAAGCATCAGAGCTTCTAACTGATGACAGCCAGTAAACCATAAGCTACTTTGAGGCTTGTCTTCCTATCAGTTCATGCAGCTGGATGATGTTGGGTTTTTCTGCCATGGAAAGTATTAGGTTGCTGTAGCTTGTTTGGTTTCAGCTTACCATAATTGCTGCCATTTCCACAGATGAGTTGGGCTATGTTTGAAACTGACGTTTGATATGAAGGGTGCTGCACATGTGGCTACTCTATATGTGTCAAGAAATTAGAGAGGAAGAATGTGTGTATATTTGTATGTGCATATAAACATCTGCTGTGAAACTTATCTTCTGCTTACTTGGGCCTCTGACAGTGTACCTTACCAAAAGCAGCTGGATGTCTTAAATACTTCCTCACTCATAAACATTGGGGTTGCTGCTACTGGGCAAATTAACGTTTGTCAGATAAGGGTAAAGAACTCGGCAGGACAAATATAGATGAATGGCATAGAGAGTATTTCATGGTTTATGAAACAAAGAATCAGAAACAAAGAATAGTTAACAGGTTACGGGCCACACAGCGCTAGAAACAGGCAGCCACATGGAAAATCAAGACTTCTGGAGCTCATCATGTAGAGAACCCATGCTCTGATCCCTATGAGGTCTGATCTTATCCAAGAGCAGTAGAGGTGGGAGTATAGGGGTTATAGGAAAGGGGGGTAGTGCCCTTGTAAAGAAGATACTGGGAAGAGTCGATCTATGTTTCTTTGTCCCAATGTTTTCCACCCCAATTGTTCTCACAGAGATGAGACTGATACCCAGCTATACCCTTCCCATATGCACAGGGTAGAGACAAGAGTGGGACCTAGAGGAGGGGCTGGAACAGTTCACCACTGTCCTTGACATCAGCCCAGCAGTCTTCTAGCCCCCATGGGTCCCAATGGAGACCCTCAGCCTGGGAGGCACCAGAGCTTGTGTGCTGGCCACCAGGGCAACAGGAGACAACAGGGTACCAGCACCTGGATGCATTGGCACACAGGATCCCATTTGCCAGGGTGGCAGCAGAGAGCACTGAGCACCAGCTACCCAGAAACTGTCACAGTAACATCAAGAGATACACAATAACACACCTTCCCAGCCTGGAGCCAGCTGCCTCTCAAGTCTGAGTAGCTTCCCTTGCTTTCTCTCCTATCCTTCCACTTCCCTAATCACAGGGAGAGTCGTTCGCTCCTTCCCCTAGCCCTGACATCTTCTTTTAGTTGCACCATCAGAAGTGCTGAGACCTGCACACATTGATACTTAAATGATTTGACAGAAACCGTGGGACAGGAAAAGAAACAAAAGGCGACCAGACAGTGAAAGAAAAGATGCTTTTGTGAAGGCACTTGCCTGGGACTTAGAATCATAGAATCCTGGGACTGGAAGAGACCTCAGGAGGATATTGAGTCCAGCCCACTGCCCAAAGCAGGACCAATCCCAACTAAATCATCCCAGCCAGAGCTTTGTCAAGCCAAGACTTAAAAACCTCTAGGGATGGAGATTCCCCCACCTCCCTAGGTAAGCCATTCCAGTACTTTACCACCCTCCTAGCGAAATAATTTTTCCTAATATCAAACCTAAACCTCCCCCACTGTAACTTGAGACCATTGTTCCTTGTTCTGCCATCCGTCACTACTGAGAGCAGCCTCTCTTCATCCACCTTGGAGCCTCCCTTCAGGAAGTTGAAGGCTGCTATCAAATCCCCCCTCACTCTTCTCTTCTGCAGACTAAATAAGCCCAGATCCTTCAGCCTCTCCTCATAGGTCATGTGCTCCAGCTCCTTAATCATTTTGGTTGCCCTCCGCTGGACCCTCTCCAATGCATCCACATCCTTTCTATAGTGGGGGCCCAGAATTGGACGCAATACTCCAGATGCAGCCTCACCAGTGCCAACTTAGGACAACTGAGTTAAATTCCTTTCTCTGCTGTGGACTTCTTGTGTAACTTCAGGCCTGTCTTTGCCTCACTTGCCTGACTGTAAAAGAAGGATAATGATGGTACCTTTCTCCCCTTTGTGCTTGTCTTGTGTATTTACACTATAAGCTCTTTAGGTCAGGGACTGTCCCATGTTATGGGCAAATACAGGCATGCTGAGGCCTTGGTTGGGGCTTTGGGAGCAGGTATAAGATAAATAATGATGAGTACCATGTGTATGGGATATGTCTTGATAAAAGACTAAAAGGTTAAAAGGAATAAAATAATAAATAAATGATGTCAGGCTCTTAACATTTTCCTTTGAAATATGTTTAGGGTGCCTTTCTGTGGCTCTGCTTTTCTCACATTTGCTTATAGGAGAACAGTCTTAGGCCCGTCAAATCTCAAGGGATGCTACTGAGTTCAGGGAGGGTAGGATAATTGTGGGGCCTTTTTGAAATTCATCCTAAACATGTGGAAGAAGTGGTGGGAAAGGGGAGTATCCTCTTTTTCCTGTTTCAATGCCCCACCCTGTTTCATATCCCATATTGCTGGTTGTGTATTCCAGGTATTCCAAGTAGCTCTTAACACTACTGGCAGACACAGTGTCATTTCATTCCAGCTGCAATAAATGTAAACACAAGAAGGCGATGAGGGAAGAGACAAGGGCTTGATATGTGTATTAAATGTGATGTCTAGTGACTGCTTGAGTCAGATAGGTAAGAGACAATATTGTTCTCCACACACACCTGAAGGATCTGTCTAGTATAGTAATGGGATAGAGATTACAGTTAATGTTCCAATGTCTAGTTCCAAGTTGTGTAAGTATTTGAGGGCACTAGAATAATTTAACAAGCAAAACATACAGCACTTAAGAAGATGTCTAAATGTCACTACCCATATATTCAGTAAAAACTTAAAAAACAACAAATAGTCTAGTAGCACCTTAAAGACTAACAGAACATGTAGATGTTATCATGAGCTTTCTTGGGCAAAACCCACTTCTTGAGATGTTAAACAATCGGTACCCAAACATCCCCTCTTTCTTATTTAAACCCAGAGAATTTGTATACGCACAAGTGAGGGGTGGACTGATACAGCTCTGAAGACAGAGATTTCGTTAGTGTTATGTCTACAGTTTTCAGTACTAGTGTGCTGTGATACTTTTGTATTCCTGTGTCTGATTTTGTAAGCACATAGGGTATGTCTACACTACCCTCCTAGTTCGAACTAGGAGGGTAATGTAGGCATACCGCACTTGCAAATGAAGCCCGGGATTTGAATTTCCTGGGCGTCATTTGCATAAGCGGGGAGCCGCCATTTTTAAAACCCCGCTGGTTCGAACCCCGTGCAGCGCGGCTACATGGGGCACGAACTAGGTAGTTCGAACTAGGCTTCCTAGTTCAAACTACCGTTACTCCTTGTGAAATGAAATTCAAATCCCGGGCTTCATTTGCAAGTGCGGTATGCCTACATTACCCTCCTAGTTCGAACTAGGAGGGTAGTGTAGACATACCCTAAGTTTTTAAATGAGGTGAAACTTGGGGGTATGCAAGACAAATCCGACTCCTAAAAAGGGTACAGTATTCTGGAAAGGTTGAGAACCACTGAGCTATAGCTACATAAACAATCATGATGACAGCAAAATAATTAGGTAAGCAAGATCAAATTGATCAAAGTACTATACATACTTTACCCGACTCTACAGTGATCTGTCTCCTGGGATAAGTCACTTAACTTCACCTTGTCTCTCTCCCTATTGTGAAATGGGATAACAATACTTATCTTCATCTGCAAAGTGCTTTGAGATCTATGGATGAAGTTTGGTCTAGGAGCTGAGTATTATTATATATAGTAATTACGGAATCAAAAATCCAGGGCCTTGATCCTAATCAGTTCAGTTTCCCAAACAGACAGCAAATGTCATGTTGTGTCCATTATTACTACGAGAAGGCTAAATAAACTCCAGGATATGTTGAGATACATGCCACACACACACAGGGTATGTCTACACTATGAAGTTAATTCGAACTAACAGACGTTAGTTCGAATTAACTTTGATAGGCACTACACTAGCAAACCGCTAGTTCGAACTTAATTCGAACTAGCGGAGTGCTTAATTCAAACTAGGTAAACCTCATTCCACGAGGACTAACGCCTAGTTTGAATTAACTAGTTCGAATTAAGGGCTGTGTAGCCACTTAATTCGAACTAGTGGGAGGCTAGCGCCCCCCAGCTTTCCCTGGTGGCCACTCTGGGCACCACCAGGGAAAGTCTTCTGTCCCCCTCCTGCCCTCGGAGCCCTTAAAGCGGCACGGGCTAGCTACGGTGCCCGTGCCAGGTGCAAGCCTGCCAGCACCCAGCCAGCAGACCCTGCACCTGGCACGGCTCGAGCCAGCCACCCGCTGCCACCCAGCCCTCCGCCTCTTCCCGGGACCAGGCTGGCGGCTCCCGGGAGCCTGCCCAGGTCCGCAAGAGGCGGGTGCCCGCCTGGTCTAGTGCAGACATCGTGGACCTCATCCACAACCTCTGCAGTAGGCACAGGAAAGTGGCCGTCTAGGGCAGGAAAGCTGCCAGCCTGGCCACCCAGGAGCAGGTGTACATGAAAATCAGGGTGGTCCAGTGAGACCCTCGACCCTGAGCTCTGAGCTTAGAATGGCCGTGCTGGGTCAGACCAAAGGTCCATCTAGCCCAGTAGCCTGTCTGCCGACAGCGGCCAACACTAGGTACCCTGGAGGGGATGGACCGAAGACAATGACCAAGCCATTTGTCTCGTGCCATCTATCTCCAGCCTTCCACAAACCTTGGCCAGGGACACCATTTCTACCCCCTGGCTAATAGCACTCCATGGACCCCACCTCCATGAATTGATCTCATTTCTCTTTAAACTCTGTTCTAGTTCTAGCCTTCACAGCCTCCTGTAGCAAGGAGTTCCACAGGTTGACTCTTTGCTTTGTGAAGAAGAACTTTCTGTTATTATTTTGAAGCCTGCTACCCATTCATTTCATTTGGTGTCATCTAGTCCTTATATTATGGGAACTAATGAAGAACTTTTCTTTATGCACCTTCTCCACACCACTCATGCTTTTATAGACCGCTATCATATCCCCCCTCAGTCTCCTCTTTTCTAAGCTGAGAAGTCCCAGTCTCTTTAGCCTCTCTTCATATGGGACCTGTTCCAAACCCCTGATCATTTTAGTTGGCCTCCCCTCTCCCACCCTCTCTCTTCTCCTCTCCCATCTCCTTTTCCCTGTCTCCCCGAGTTTTGTTCAATAAAGAGAGTTTCTATTTTTGAACACACGTGTCCTTTATTTTGTACATCAGGAAGGGGGGCTAGAGAGGGGTAAGTGGAAGGAGGTGAGGGAGGAATGGGGTACGAGCCCCCGATGGGGAGGACTGGGGTGGCTCTGCGGGCTCCTCGGGGTGGAAGCTCTCCTGCAGCCCCCCGATTGGCCCCCCTCCCCGGATGGCAGCCTGCGGCAAGTGCAGCCGGGCTGATGGCTGAGTGTTGTGATGTGCCGAGTGTGGGCACTCAGGGCACTCCAAGCCAGGACTGCTTTGCTGTCCCTCATCGAGTTAGACAAGAGAGTGGGGAACCCCTGAGGACTGTCTGTCTGGGGTGGGAGTCAGGTCCCTTTAAGCACAGCCCTCGGCTAGCCTGAGACAGCAGCTCCATGCTCTAAGTCCTAACCTGATGCCCTGCCGGCACTGCTTCCAGCCATCCTTAACCCCGGTTCAGGGTCCACTCAATGTGGACATGCTAGTTCGAATTAGCAAAACGCTAATTCAAACTAGTTTTTAGGTCTAGATGCACTAGTTCGAATTAGCTTAGTTTAAATTAACTAATTCGAATTAAGTTATTTCGAATTAGTGCTGTAGTGTAGACATACCCACACAGACACCAAGCCCCTTTGATCAACTCTAAATGCTACAGTCACCTTCCTGGACCAAGGCTCTTAGAATCATTTCACTAATTCTTCATCTCCCAGTTCATCAAAATTACATTTCTTCTTCCCACCATCAATTCCCTCTGTTCACAGCTCTGCCTAGCCATGATTTCCAGATTTATATCACACTCTGTCATCTTTGCTCCACCAGAGATTGATGTCCTAACCAGCCCACCCAGGTGCCAGTTTCTCTCACAAATGTCTCTACACTTTCTGCCATGCTTCTCCATATGCATAGATTACTTGGAAATAATACATGTTGGCTGCATCTAGACTGGCAAGTTTTTCCGTAAGGAAAAACTTGCCAGCTGTCTACACTGGCCACTTGAATTTCCGCAAGAACACTGACTTCCTACTGTCTGAAATCAGTGCTTCTTGCGGAAATTCTATGCTGCTCCCATTTGGGCAAAAGCCCTCTTGCACAAATGCTATTGCGCAAGAGGACCAGTGTAGACAATCTGGTATTGTTTTGCGCAAAAAAGCCCCGCTTGCGAAAATGGCGATCGGGGCTTTCTTGCACAAAACCGCGTCTAGATTGGCACGGATGCTTTTCCGCAAAAAGTGTTTTTGCGGAAAAGTGTCCGTGCCAATCTAGATGCTCTTTTCCACAAATGCTTTTAACGGAAAACTTTTCAGTTAAAAGCATTTGCGGAAAATCATGCCAGTCTAGACGTAGCCAAGGAGTTACCCTCTCCATGTTCAAATCCTTCAAGACTCTCTGCTACAGGGATGCCTACAAGAAGAGCCATTCAGTGATGCCTTCAGAGAGTTGGGGTCACTGATCTTAATTTTCTTATTTTTAAAATCCCTACTAATGACTAGGAATTATCAGGTGTTGCGAAAGCTATTTAATAATGAGAGTTTATTTTTGTTACCTCCTTCCTATTGTTTATTGTGATTTGCCATCCTGGATCAGTTCAGTGTCCTGTCTCTGAGAGTTGTCAATATCAGAGTCTGTAGTAGAGCTGGGAATAGAAATGGTTAGATTGTGAACTCTTCAGAGCAGAGACAATGGACAAGTTTACACTACAAAGTTAAGGTGGCCTAAGTGACATAAATAAACTGCTTTTACATGTCCACATGCTCCTGTCACTGGAGTGCTTGCACCAATTTAACTGCCAGTGTGGGGCACTGTGGAAGAGATTTCTGAAAGGCAGCAACTGCCTACATAAGCACTGATACTGCATGAACCTAACTGCAATGACTAAAGCCCTATGTTATTAAGTCAGTGCAATGGGAAACTTCCATCTGTGGAAGCTGCATAATAGACCTTGTCTTCACTTACCAGGAGATCGATGCTGAGGAGATCAATTTCCCAGGGGTCGATTTAGTGGGTCTAGTAAAGATGAGCTAAATTGACCACTGATCACACCCTGTTGACTTCATTACTCTACCAGGTCCTGGGGATTAAGGGAAGTGGACGGGAGAGTCTTTCCCATCAATGCCACAGTACGTTGAACTAAGGTACATCGACTCCAGCTATGCTATCCACATAGTTGCATACATTAGTTCAACTTTGCCCCCTTGTGTGACCTGGACTTAGTGTAGAAATCAAGGGCAAGTCTACACTGAAGGGCAAAAGTCAAATTAAGATACGCAATTTCAGCTGCATCAACTGGGCAGCTGAATTCGAAATAGCTTAATTCTGCTTTTGGCGCTGTCTTCACAGCAGGAAGTCAAAGGAAGAATACTCTTTCTTTGACTTCCCTTACTCCTCATGTAATGAGGGTTACAGGAGTCAGAGTAAGAATTCCTCCATGTCGGCATTATTTTAAAATAACAGCTTTCAGTGTAGATGGGCATTATGTTATTTTGAAATAACGTCAGTTATTCCAAAATAACACTGCGGTGTAGACGTACCTCTCTAGAGCTAGGTCAGTGCAAGCTGCCTTACATCAACCTAACTCTGTAGCATGGACCAGAGCTGTGTGTGTGTGTACAGCACCAAGCACTATGGGACCTGATCCTCATGTAGAGCCTCTAAGTAAATGGTCTCCAACATTTTTAAACACAAGATCATTTCTGAATGTAAGTCAGTCCAGGATCTACCCCATACCCAAATACCTTTGCCCCACCTCCTTTCCCACCTCCTCTCTGAGGCCCCACCCTGCTCATTCTGAAGAGATAGGACACAGGGGCGAGGGGGTAGGGGACACTCTTAACATCAGCATCTCCTACCCCACAGCAAGCAGGAGGTTCTCAGGAGGCAGCTCCAAGGTAGAGGGCTGGAGCAGCACAGTAGTGGGGGAAGGGGCTACTGAAGAGCCAGTGCTTGATAGCCTCTTGGCCAAACTAGTCAGGATCACCTGTCAGAGGCTCCAGGGTCTACTGGTTGGTAACTGCTGCTCTAAGTACTCCTGAAAGACAAATAATAAACACTGGTGAATGTCACAGCCTCCTTTGCTATCATTGTAGAACTGAAAGCTTCAGCGTCTAGATCTGCACTGTACTTTAAGCTTTGTTGATTCACGTAGTCTTATTATCCTTTATTAATAAAATATATATTTGAAAGTGAAACGTCGCCTACACAGTGGAGGAAGGGATTCAATGCTGTGCTGCGGACAGCCTTTGTTGCACAGAATGAAATAGCAGGTTGCAATCGCCTTTTGTTTTTCAGAGCAGTATTCAGAGCACACATTTTTGACCCATTAGTCCTCCATCCCTGTTAACACATTTTTGGAAAAGCTACACAAAGACTGCAACCCAGTGTATTTGCTGACGCCAACTGTAATCAGAAGCATTTCACAGGGATGATTGCTGGCAGCAGCAGTGCTGACTGTGGGAAAAAAAATCAGTGGCTGAAAAGGAGTTACAGTAACAACTGCCAAACTAAAACGAAGCAAAACCTCTCACGTTCATAATAGTTTTATAGTTTATATGGACAGTTCTGTTATCTGCAACCCCCCCCCCCCCTCTAGTCAACTTGCTGGTCCTACTCCTGGCCCCTCAACGCTCCATGAAACCTCACTGCTCGAGGATAGATCTGCAGCTGGCGAGTAGGCTGCACAATAATGGATGTGCAGACAAACAGAACCTGAACTGAAATTAAAGAAGATGGGGAAAGTCTGCCAGCTTAGGATTCAAAAAAACATTCTCCAAGCCATGCAGAAAGAAAGCCTGCCTCAGCTGGCATGCTGTGGAGCTGTACTTGTGAGGTTTCTAGTAGCTGTTTTTTCTAAAAATGCCTAGATTTTATAGAGCACTTTTTATTTTCAGTATATCTGAAAGTACATCCAGTATCATTTATCCCCATTTTGCAGCTGGAAAACTGAGGCGCAGAGATGAAGTGACTTACTTAAGGCCATCGGCAATGCCATGAAGAAAACCCAGCTCTTCCTGATCCCTATTTGGTACTCTGCTCCACTTTTGTTATCTATAGCCTCCACAGCCATGGAGCTTCACAGCTCCCATTGGCTCCAATTCGCCATGTCCACCATCATTGCCAAACAGAGTAAACAAATTTTAGGAATAATTTAAAAAGGGCTAGAGAATAAGACAGAGAATATTTTACTTTCTCTATATAAATACATAGAATGCCCACATCTTGAATACTGTGAACAGATTTGGTCGCCTCATCCAAAAAAGGATATATTAGCATTGGAAAAGGTTCAGAAAAGGGCAACAAAAATGATTAGGGGTTTGGAACAGATCCCGTATGAAGAGAGATTAAAAAGACTGGCACTTTTCAACTTAGAAAAGAGGAGGCTAAGGAGAGATATGATAGAGGTCTATAAAATCATGATTGCAGTGGAAAAAGTGAATAAGGAAAAGTTCTCACAATATAAGAACTAGGGGTCTCCAAATGAAATTAATAGGCAGCAGGTTTAAAACAAACAAACAAACGGAAATTTTTCTTCACTCAGTGCACAGACAACCTCTGGAACTCATTACCAGAGGATGTGGTGAAGACTAGGACATTAACAGGGTTCAAAAAAGAGCTAGATAGATTCACAGAGGTTAGGTCCTGGCTATTAGCCAGGATGGGTAGGAATGGTGTCCCTCATCTCTGTTTGTCTGGAAATGGGTGACAGCAGAGGGATCATGTGAGGATTACCTGTTGTGTTCCCTCCCACTGGGGCATCTGGTATTGGTCACTGTCAGCAGACAGGATACTGGGCTAGATGGACCTTTGTCCTGACCCAGTATGGCCATTCTTATGTTGTTATGTTCAAATTCTACCAAACAGCAGGTGGTTAATGACAGCCATGACAGGAGTATGTGTAGCATAGACTTTGAAGAGCAGAATTCTCCCAATTTCTGGTAAAAATGCCAAGCTTTTATTTTATTAAGGTAGCAAAAAGTTCTTTTTGCCTTCACAGATAGTCATTGCTAAAAGAAAATGAAGAAAAATATGACTAAACTTGGGAAGTTTGATTTCTTCAAACCATAAATGTTGGGCTAATTCTGAGAGCACCAGCACTATTTTGTTTCTGTGAGTAAAGTGAAATTATTTCACCTTTATATGTCAAATTTGATATTTTTCAAAAATCCCTGTCATCTGCAGAAGAAAAAAATAAAATTGACTGTTTCTGATTCTTAAATGGCTGGCACTAAAGTTCTGGAGAATAAGTTTCAACCCATGAAAGACTTGCAACAAATCTTTCACCTTGTAAAATCTCATATCCAAAATACACCAACTTGAGCATCACTGCCAAAAATAAGGTGTTTTTTCATAGCAAATGGAGACAGTGCGCAGGTAGTTTTTACTTCAGTGTAGTTACTTGAGGACAACATTACACTCCCTGCCTGGGAATTACCTCAGTCAGCTACACTGAGATAAACTCAGTGATAAAAAATTATATTGAGGTTTGAAACTAGCTGTGTCTTGACTCCACTAGCATTTTCCAGTGAGTTAGCTAATTTGAGTTAGGTATCTCACTGTAAAAATACACCTTTCTTGGCAGTGACAATGCATAGCCTAAGACTTCTTTACAGTCATACACATTGATAAACGTGTTTGACGGTCAAAGGGAATCTAAATAAAGTTACAGGAGTCTGAAGCTGCATCTTAACAACTAGGCGGACATCTAGGTTTACCTCAACGTATTAAAATTACAACTGCCTTGACTGTGCTATGATTTTATTTAGCATTTGTTGTTCTGTGTTAGATAGTACATTGTAAAAACATACTTTTTTCCCTAGTGAAGACAAGGTTGGAATGTGGGGAACCCTAAATCAATATAAAGGTATCTAACTTGCATTGTCTTACACATCACCTATGAATTTGATCCAAAGAGTACAAGTCTATACATACACATAAAGTAAAGATTTCAAATTTACCTATGGTAACATAAAAGCAATCTACAAAATTTTCTAATGAAGACTCATATAGCAGCACAAAAATTATTTCCTTACAAATGTTGTAATGCTATTATCATATTTAACCAACAGATAAAAATGAATACAGTACATTAGAATATAATGTGGATCTAAGATTCTGCTAGCAGCTCCCTTTCCAACTCAAGGACAAATCACTTGTATCTATATTAGATTTCATGTTTTATCTTAAATAAAGTCCACCAATCAGACTCGATTGTAAAACAAATATGTATTTTTATTTTGAACAACCTGACATGACTACTGCTAAGAGAGCCTGAATTCTGCACAAATACACTAAAGACTGAGAACAAACGATAAATTCTCCTTCTCCAATGTCAGGTGAATTGAGTAATGTCTGGAAAAACCAAAATTTCAAGAACATCTGGACTTGTCAGGACAGCTTAAATTTCCAGTCTGTGACAAAAATGAAATTAACGATGAGATTGATTTGAAATATAGTTTCAAACCCCAGTGGAGATTTTAATGACATCATCGTGACCCTTTCCTTTTTAAAAAATAAGCTTTTTTCCATTGTTGCAAATGGAAAGATTTGTTTAATAAAATAATAATTTGTGGGAAGAGATGGAGAATGAATAAGCATCAACTTAGTCACATGTTTTTCTGATGGAATGTAATATCTGATTTTAAGATCACTAAGGGTATGTCTACGTTGCAGAGTTTTTCTGGAGAAACAGATGTTTTTCCAGAAAAACTACACTCAAGTCCACACTGCAGTTATGTTCTTTCAACAGAAAGTCAAAAGAATGAAGGGTTTTTTCTGACAGCGGTAAACCTCTTTCTACGAGGAAGAAGCCTTTTTCCAAAAGAGCTTTTTCGGAAAAAGATGTGTGTGGATGGGGAAGAGAGAGGTTTTTTTCGAAAGAAGAGGCCTCCAGGAAAGAACATAGGTGCTCTGGTGACCAGTCCATCATAGTAATCACAACTTAAATGCGAGATAGTGTCCAATCAATGTGGACTCTATCTTTCAAAAAAGCAGATTGCTTTTTCGATGCACTTTTGCTATGTGAATGCTCTCTTCCGGAAGAAGTTTTCCCTGAAAATCTGTAGAGATTTTCAGGGAAAACTTCTTCCGGAAGAGAGCATTCACACAGCAAAAGTGCATCGAAAAATACACCGGAAAAGCTTCTTTCTAAAGAAGCTTACAGTCTAGATGTAGCCTCAGTCAGGATACCTACCATCTTGTTTTGCCTTAGCTATACACCTATGAGAGCAGTACTCTAAGTTACATGGCACAGTAGATGTCAAGCAGCTCCTATGATTTTATTTCCAGTATGAACCATTTTTTGGAACACATCTAAGATACCTTTAATCAAAATGTAGCCCAAATAGGATTAGAGACAGTAAAAAAAAAATATGCTGAGCTTCAGTTGACACGAGTACAAATGGCAAAGAGAAAAGCAGCAATTACAGGCTCCTAGGAGCTTAATATGTACCTTAATTTCAGATGTATTTCTTTGGCCATAATTTGATTCCAGCAGCTTTAAAGTTAACTAACTCAGTCTCTTCTATCATATCATGAAAGCTCAATTGTTGGTATCTGTATAGATGGCCTAAGAGTCTACGAAATTCATAGTTTTTTGGAAAAAAGTACTATTAGATGGCTCGTTACAAGTAGAACAGGTAGAATTATTAATATAAATGAGTAACAAGAATATTGGTAGTTGTGAATAATATTCATTGCAAACTTAATATTTAATTCCATTTGTGAATCCTGCATTAACAGCCTGATTTTTATTGGCCTATTTGCATTATTAGTTAGTCAAATAATTGTTTATGTACACTATTTATAACGACAGCTATTTGTAACTATAAGCTGTTCATGCATAGCTCATATTGACTGTTTTATTCAGAGCCCTAACCAAGACTGGCACTTAATTCCAATGGGCACTGTACACAATGTGAGACAGTTCCTGTCCCAAAGAGCTTACAATGTAAGTAAGCAAGGCAATATGAAATCAAACTGTTAAAATGTATTCAAAAAAATGTTTAAGTTCATTTTATTTCTGCACCCTGGTTGGATAAGTAAAACATTTTTAAACAAGAGAATAGCAACTATTCTTTAGACACAGGAATAACTTCGGTCACATGTGACACCAGGCATTGACCAAAAACCTGTCGTTCTTCAAATATAAGAACATAAAAATGTCCATTAAAATGAGCATTTATAAGTAGAGAATAAGCAAAGGGAACAAACATAGTCAAATTATGTAAAAAACACATAAAAGTTTGGGGTTTGCAATTTTTTAATAACATTAATTTTAAGTATGTTCTGAAATGTCTTGTCCATTGCCTGTTTTTGTCCCAGTTAAGCTATCTGCTGAAGTAAATGAAACCCAAATAAATCTGTTTTCAACCCATGGGAGAAATAAGTACAGGCAGTCTTTGGATTTATGACACAATTAGTTCCTGAAAATTGCATTGTAAGTCGAAACGTCGTAACTCAGAACCGCAAACTACTCCATTGCGGGATGGGCCATCGTAAAGTCGAAACCACCGCCATAAGTCAAATCAGGGTGTCAATTCAGAAACATCATAAGAGCTGTTCATTGTAAGTCGAATGTTGTAAAGTCGAGGACTACCTATACTAAAGTTTAACTACATGTGACGGTGACGAGTTCACAAAGAGCCCAGTTTTAGACTTCTATGCCCTGCAGTGATAATCTTACACAAGTGAAACTTTGACTTCATCCATGGGACCAAACCTGATGAAAGTCAGGTGTTATTCCATTGATTTCAATGGAAATAAAAATAAGTTAGAGCCCATTTCAGCAAAGCACTTTTTGCACAGCTCTCTTATTTGCAGGTTTTTAAAATATAGCACAGATTTTTAAAAGCCTGAGATGAAACAGAAGATGCAACGCTATCATCACATTTCCATATAACACTCTTTTCAGTAAAGTTTTAAATTAAGATGCCCAAATAAGGAATAATTGTTAAACATTTATAAGTATTTATCAATGTCTATTCACCATGGTTTTATGTTAAAATGAACAGAAAAACATTTATTTTACATACTAACTACTAAATAACCCTATTTTTATAATAAAAGCATTTAAACTATTTACGGTAGCAATCTTTTTTAAATCCAACCTTTTACAGATATCATAATTTCTCCCCAATACTATTAAAAACCTAGGGTGCATCTTCTACACAGCACCCTTAGCTTGAAATAAGCTATGGAATTTGCACTATGCAATTTGCACTACACAATTTGCACAGCTTATTTCGATGATATTTCAAAATAGCTTATTTTGTAATTTGGTGCTGTCTACACAGCACCAAATTTCACAAAAATTCACTATTCCAAAATGCCCCTTAACCGTCATGGAACAAGGGTTACCGGGACGTCGGAATAAGCTGCCCATTATTTCAAAATCTATTTTAAAATAACAGGCTGCTTCAATAGACGTGGAATAGCTATTCTGGGATACTTCCAGTATCCCGAAACAGCCCCACATTGTAGATGTACCCATAGAAACTTAACTTCAGTTGGCGTATCTTGACCTGCTCTGTTGTCTACAAAGCAGTTATGCCGATTTACACCAGTTGAGGATTATTGGAGTCATAGCCAATGTTTGTTTTCAAGATAAGATTACATATTTTATATAACACCATGGCTGTGTCTGGACTGGCAAGTTTTTCCGCAAAATCATCTGCTTTTGCGGAAAAATTTTCCAGCTGTCTACACTGGCTGCTTGAATTTCCGCAAAAGCACTGACGATCTCATGTAAGATTGTCAGTGCTTTTCTGGAAATACTATGCTGCTCCTGTTCGGGCAAAAGTCTTTTTCCGAAAGACTTTTGCGCAAAAGGGCCAGTGTAGACAGCACAGTACTGTTTTCCACAGAAAAGCCCCGACACGAAAATGGCGATCGCGGCTTTTTTGCGGAAAAGCGCGTCTAGATTGGCCACGGACGCTTTTCCGCAAAAAGTGCTTTTGCAGAAAAGCATCCTGCAAATCTAGATGCGCTTTTCCGAAAATGCTTTTAACGGAAAACTTTTCCATTAAAAGCATTTTCGGAAAATCATGCCAGTGTAGACATAGCCCATAACTTTAGTAACAGCATACTTTCATGTACTTTAATAAAAGCTTTTAACAATCGAATATTTGATTACCATACTGCAGCTGCCTTATTGAATTCAATTTAAATACACATTAGGAAACCTTAATCACAAATATTCTCTTCTCTAGCAACATACACTATCTGGCTGTTTCAAAAGGGGGAAAAAATCCCATTACAGTGATGTTCAAAGGCCTCTATGTAAGGCAAAGGGATTGGACTCCTTATCCTCTTTTACGGATTTGAGTTATATGATGTCTTCCTAGGAAATCAACCATGAAGCAATGTTACAAATTATTAAAATGCTGACTTAGCATTTGTGTTGTAACCTTCTCAGAGAACTGCAATTGTGGGTGCTACTCCCTGAAATACCATTCAAGTGAGATACCTGTAATATGTGGGCAATTTATTTATCATGTATTTTTTCTGCTTATGTTATCAGCTCCTTAGAGCATAGACTGTGTTTTTATTTAATGAATTTATTGCACCTAAAAATAATGGTACTCTGATTGGGCCTTTAGGTGCTATCACAACATAAATTATTATTGATGATGATGATACTATTTCCCACACTATGTTTTAATAACTTATTTATTAATAATGGAATAAGTGAAATGCTTATTTACTAATATTTTAAATTGCTTTTTTCATTTTATTATTTTGAAATGTAAGTGATTGTTGATTTGCAAGACTTCTGGAAAACTTACTGAACTTTTAGCACATGAAATGTGTTTTACATGTGAATACATGTCAAACATTCCTTAGAACATTTGCTAAAGCCATCAATTACTTTAAATAGAAAATAAAGTTGTTTCATATCCTCCCGCTGACATACAGTAAAGAGATGATTAACATGATGTGGTCAAAGAGGTAAAAGGTTATGTGAGATGCCTGGGAGTCCAAGAGATCATACAGCAACGCTGGGAATCTAAAAGATGTCCTCTGAGATATGGTGTGGACTGCACATGTCCAAAACCAAACAGTTAAAAAGTAGTGACAATGCTTAACAACAGAGTACAGCCCACAAAAGCTGGAACATTATCTAAGTTGCTGTGGATGCGGACTGTTATTTAATGAATGCTGTGACCTTATAGGGGAATGAGTAGCTTGGAGGGATTAGTAAGGAGATATGGAGCCTTTAACCTCTAGGTCACTGGCTCAGTTCCATCAATTCCAGTGAAGTCTGGTAGTGACTGAAATCTGTTACTCTCTCTCAGCCAGTCAGTGCGCTATGCAAAATTAATCGATGGTCTCAATGTCTAGAAAGAGAGGACAGGTGTCTACCTCATAAAACCTTCCACCACTAGCGCACATTTTTTGGCAGAGTCTGTGGAGAACCCAAAAACTGAAACAGGCTTGAAATACTCCTGACGCCTAGAGCTGGTCACATTGGAACTGGCACATTGCTCAGTGTGCCCAGGGAAGCTTGCACTGCTGCTGCCCAGGCTGTCTCTGTTTTGTGCTTAAAGCTTCAGGGACATCAATTTGGTACCTTTCATGAGCACTTCATTCGAGAAAGAAAAACATAACTTTTAAAAAATGTTTTTACCTGTGTTTTCAGTAACATCTTTGACCATTTAAACTCATGGGATATTTTAAAGTAAGTTTACTTTTCATAATTTATACTGTATCTTTAGGTTCTCTCATAAGACAAAGGGATACAACAATTTAACTTTTGTTTCTCTGTTACATTGTGTTGTTTTCACATGCAAAACTACAATATTGTTAATTAGGTTTTCCAAAACCTCAGGGGAATATTTAAATTTAAAGAAACCATGGCCAGCTACAAGTATTAATGAAAACATATGGTCGTGTCAGATTTTATTATATTTTCCTTTTATTTTGCATATCTGTGCTTTTCAAAAAGGATAACTTTGTTCTGGGCAAAAACTAGTTCATGGTGTCTCTTTAAGACATCCTGCTTTGCAGGGTTCATGATACTTGAGACAAAAAACATGCATATCCTTTACACAAGAATCATTTATAGTCTAGTGTTTTTTCCTGCCTCCTGAAACGTGGGCTACAGGGCACATATCTTGTTACTCAGTGTTACATGAAGGTAAACTGTGGATTTCCTCTCCAAGCACATGGAAGCTGGCCAGCCCAGCAGAGTTCAGCTGAAATCAACTGGGGAAATGCCAAACAAACCAATTAGGACAGGAAATAATAACGAGGAAGCCCATGTCCATCATTATTAATTTTGTTTTCAAGGGAGGAAATGTTGTGAGCTGTACAAGGAGAAAGGAGGCACCACAGGCTGCTAGCAAGGCTGGACCCCGATCCCACTCCTGGAGAGAGAAAAGCAGCGGAACAGGAGAGCAGAGGACAATGTGGAGAAGTACTGCCTGCCTCTGGCATAAACTATGTGCAGTGAATGAAGTTAGTACTGTTATTAGTCCACATGTCTAGTAAAATGGCAACCATTGCAATAGGTGCGTGACAGGCAGAGAGGTATCTGCCTCATGATCTTACAATCTAACAAGACAAGCAACATACCATGAGAGAGAGAAAGAGGTGGAAACAGGCTTCCTACAAATACATATTATGGGCTTTGTATGTAATTTCATAGTTTTGCAATTAAATAAATAAATTCAAAGCAAGACATTGTAGCTTGTATTCTGTGCTCACACAAAGACACAAGGATCCCTTTGCTTCTTATATAAGCGTCCTGTGTCACAGGTAGTAAAATTCAGGTTGGGTAGGGGTCAGCCTCCACAGGGCTTCCTCTTGCATAGGTGGTCGATAATTGGGTGGGTAAGATGAGAGTTGGGCACAGCTAGGCTCCCTTTGCTCTTCCAGTGAACTGGAATGGTCCAGCTCCATAAGTGCAGAAGGTATAGGAAGCTGCACCAGGTACCAGGCTGAAAAATTTACTAACAAGGGGGGAAATATGGAGCATGAGTCGGGCTCATTCACCAACATCTCCCCCCTCTCCCTCCATGTTTTGCATTCTTAATTTTTTTCCCTATGACTTCAGTTGAATGGCTTGTGTGACATTTGGAAAAGCAGCTCAGAGAGTCCTCTCTCCTTTACTTAAGGATAGAATCTCACAGCAACCTCAAGGAAAAAGTCCAAGTGGCAGTGTAACCTCAACCTTAGTCTACTTATTGCTTCAAGTGCCTTCAAGAAAATAAGGGTGATTATCGTGCTGTGTGTTGGTTTTATTTAAAAGTTTTTCTGGGTGTTATTTTAACAGGTAATTTAATCTCTTACATTCATAACTACGATGTAGTTCATCACTGTGCAATAGTATGAAAAACAACTAGGTTAACTAGGTAAGTAACTAGGCAGTTACTTGTTTACTATAACAGTGGTTTTAAATGCTTGATTGAAATATAGTGATGAAATTCATATTTAGGTTGTATAACATTTATTTCCCTTGTGTTTTATAAAACTTACATATTTTAAGCATTTGACATTTTTTATGTAAAAGACTTTTATTTAAGTTCTTATTTTTTGCTGACTTAGAAATAATTAACAGATACATAGTAACAAATGATTGGGGGAACGCAAATTTTGCCTTTGCCATTGGGCACATAACACTCTCGTTATGTCTCTGCACAACATCTTTATTTGCCTGCACACATCAGCATACATAAATACTGGGTGCACAAATGACCAAGTGTGGATTTTGTGGTTTCAAATGGCTATGCGTGTAAAAGTAGCTTTTGAAATTCTGTCCTCTACCCATCCTAGAGTACATCTACACAGCAACTTAGTCTGCATCTACACAGCAGGCAGTTATTTCGAAATAATATTGAAATACTGTCAAGCTGGAGGACTTCTTACTCCAACTCCTGTAACCCTCATTATTTGTATGAGGAGTAAGGGAAGTTGGAGGAAAAGTGCTCTATCTTGAAATAAGTGCTGTGTAGACTCTCCCAGTGTCAAAATAAGCTATTTTGAAATAAGCTATGCAATTGATGTAGCTCAGTCTGTGTAGCTTATTTTGAGTTAAGCCCTGCTGTATAGACTCACCCCTAGCATCACTAAACTGTCTCTCTCCCCTCAAAAACAAACAAAAAACAGGCCAGGTCAGCTCTATCTGCATAAAACCACTTCAAAGGTTGCTGTAATTATTAAAAAAGGTAACAGAGTGGTCCTCTTGGGGAATTCAGTGCTTGGGATGGTTGGTTAAAAAGAAATTACCTTCCTTATGCAATACATTTTTCTCAGGTTTGTTGGGTTTTCTTTTGTATACTTGCACATGCTGTGCATTACCAAGTATGTATTCTCCAGATAACATTAATTGTTCAGTTAAATATGCCCAAGATAAAAGCCGATCTTTATCAAGCTGCCTTTCTGAGTGAACTCTTCATGCATGTTAACTCTTCACTTCAAAGTTGGTCAGTTTTCAAGAGTCCAGTACAAATAATGCCTAGGTTTTGGACCTAGCAGTGTGCTGCTGTAGGCAAAGGCTACGTCTAGACTGGCCACATAAGACGGAATAAGCATGCAAAGCAGGCAAGTCTGAATAGGGAAATCTGCGGGGGATTTAAATATCCCCCGCGGGATTTAAATAAACATGGCCGCCGCTTTTTTTCCGGCTTGGGGAAAAGTAGGAATAAGAGATCCTCCGGAAAAGGGCTTTATTCCGGAGGATCGCGCCAGTCTAGACGCTCTTTTCCGGCTTTTCCCCAAGCCGGAAAAAAAGCGGCGGCCATGTTTATTTAAATCCCGCGGGGGATATTTAAATCCCCCGCGGATTTCCCTATTCTGACTTGCCTGCTTTGCATGCCTATTCCGTCTTATGTGGCCAGACTAGACGTAGCAAAAGTGTTTTCCGGTGTAATGTCATTTTTACCATTTCCGATCTGTAGGCCTATTAGCAAAAATATTTACCACTGTTCCACAAGTGACTCGTTGAAATATATTACCACACAAAGCAAGATGTTCTATGCCTTAGAGCCCTGTTCAGCAATATATCCCCTTTCAGCAAAGTGTTTATGCACAAACTTCACAGTGCCCAGCCATTTTGCTGAATGGAGATAGACTTATGCATCTGTTCCATTGCTAGTTCACAAAGTATAATGCAGGAAGCCAGACAGAAGGTGTTTTGGGGAAGGTCCTGTACAGAAACTCTACAGCAGGGGTGTCCAAACTTTTTTCAAAGAGGGCCAGATTTGATGAAGTGAACATGCGTGAGGGCCGACCATTTTGCCTGACATTCTTTGAACCATTAAAATTAAATGCAAATTAATTATTTTATGCAAAGTTTATTGCAAACAGCATACTTTTCATTTCATCACATGGATGACAAATCTAAACAGGTGTTAAATCACTCTGCCTTTCATATCTGAAGGCCAGATGAAAAAAAAAATCCAGGAAGCAGAAATATATGTCAGGAACATTGTAAAGGACATTACATATTATTGGTAATAAAGGTTGTCTGTCAACTTTTAAGTTCAAAAAATATGAACAGGAACATAACACCAAGTATACATGTTGTGTCCAAATATATTTATAACTGATTTAGACCAACTGACATTAACTGAGATTTTACAATGTATTCATCTCAATACATATGGATTCGTTGGGGGCCATAAAAGATAGATATTGCCAAATTACCTGGGGGGCCGTATTAAACCGGAACACGGGCCGCAATTGGCCCGCGGGCCGGACTTTGGACATGCCTGCTCTACAGTGTCTACAGTGAGACACAGAGCAAGAAAGAAGCAGGACTCAGGCAGAAGGGGTGGGGCTGGGCAGTCAGCCTGGACCACGGCATGCCCCTTCCCCCAGCCTCCCAGTCTTCAGTTCTGCCTGGACAATACCATGCAGCACTCCAGTAGAGATTTAAGTGGCCCAGGGTATCATTGGGCCCCAGGGCAATTGGCTCCTTTGCTTCCACTGCTGGTGGGCCTGCTTACAGCATCTCCACTATAAAAATTGTTCTCGCACTCCTACTCATCATAGCTGAGTTCATCTTTCCGGTTCAGTTCTGTTCAATTCTCAGTACACTTATTACAACTGCCTGACTTGGTATGTTTCATTTTGTTTCAAAATTCAAAATGGTGCAGTTGTTGCCTTCAAATGGCTATCAAACTTGTCATTTACTAAAAAGGGGTTTTACTAAATAAACTAAATAAACTATCTCTATAATCAGATCACTGACATTTGTGATTTAAAATGTTGTCAAAATATTATGAGAAAATGAAAAAAACGAGGCAATCATTTTTAAAAATTGTTAATAGACAATTTTTAATTGTTAATAACAATAAAAATTGTTAATGGTCTTCATTTTTAAAAGATGAAAATGTTATGTTTGAAAAACGTTGCTCATCCATCCTGTAACATTGGTGGGGAGTTAGCTTTGCATGACAAGGAGCAATTTGGTGGCATGGTTCAGTGGAAAGGCGTATTTGTGGAGTTTCTAGGGTTTTTCTCTTTTTTTGCTTTTGGCTTATCCTGCCTTTTCCTACCATTTCCCATTACAGTTTTCCTATCCTTGCTAGTGTAAATGGAGTAGTTCAGTGTTCTTCTGTGTTCTTGCTATCCAACTGTGGATGTTTTATTTTCTTGGATTGTGAGCATTCATTTCACAGCATACGTAAGTTGTCCTTAGGTATCTGAAGCCTTCACTCAGGCGCTGAAGACTGTTTCCCTGGGTGGAGACATCATATATGCTCCACCATGGTACTGAATTCATGCTCCTTGGTGGAGAGCCTTTTCAAATACACCCATGTCTCTGTTGTCTACAAAAATGGCACCTTTGCCTAGAGGAAGTGGCGGAAGTTTCCATGAGAGGTATGATATTGATAAACTGCCTTTTGCAAATAAGTCCTTCCTTTTGTTAGTTGAAAAAAGTTGATATGACTAAACTGCTATGAGGTGTTTGGCTAATTGGCCAATTACCTGTATTCAGAACAAATGAGTGGTAAATCTGAAGCTATAAGAGATTCTATATTAGCGTCCGAATAAGGGAGGAGGAGGATGGAATTCTGTAATGATACTAGAGAACCAGATTATAAGACCCATCATAGGACCACACAGAAAACACCTAGCCCTGGTCTACACTACAACTTTGTTTAGAAGTAAATCCCACCCCCAGGTCAAATTTATAAGCGGAGCATCCATGCTACCATGCCCACTATTTCAAAATAACGGGCCACGGAATTCTAAATCTGTACTCCTGCTTTTTATCAGGGCTACATCTACATTGGCAAGATTTTGTGCAAATACTTTTAACGCAAGAGTTTTTGCATTAAAGTATTTGTGCAAGAGAGCGTCTACACTGGCATGTGCTTTTGCATAAGAGATGTGCTTTTGTGCAAAAGCATCCATGCCAGTGTAGACGCTCTCTTGCGCAAGAAAGCTCTGATGACCATTTTAGCCATTGGGCTTTCTTGCGCAAGAAATTCATGTTGCCTGTCTACGCTGGACTCTTGCACAAGAACACTTGCACAAGAGGGCTTATTCCTCAGCGGGAACATCATAGTTCTTGCACAAGAAGCACTGATTTCTTACATTAGAATGTCAGTGTTCTTGTGCAAAAACTCGCGGCCAGTGTAGACAGGTGGCAAGTTTTTGCACAAAAGTGGCCGCTGTTGCGCAAAATCTTGCCAATGTAGACACAGCCCAGGAGTAACACTAATTCCAAAATAGCTATTTTGAAATAATGGCAGTGTGGCCACTCCTCTGCCACAGTTTTAAAATAATTACTCCAATTATTACTCAGTGCTTCCTGAGGCTGTAAGTCTGAGGTAGCATATCCACGTTAATGGAGTCTGCATCAGACTAATTTCAAGGCCTCATGGTAAAGTGGAAACACTAGTTCGAATTTATTAAATTGGAAGTTATTAAGTCAAATTTAGTAATTTCAAAATACTTTCCTAGTGTAGACATGGCCCTATCGAATAAGATTCAAGACCACATTGTCAGATGGTATAAATTAATCTAGCCCTTTTGACCTCAAATGGTATCAGTTTATGTGGCTGACGATCCGTCAGGAGTGATATTTTTTTAAATCAGCTCAGATCAAGTATATATCTGCTTACATCTTACAATCAGTATATGTAAAAATTAATTAGGCTGGGAAGATGGGTCATTTTCTTTTGCTGGAATATGCCAGTTCATGGAATTTTCAGGGCCAGCCATAGACTTAGCATGACCTTCTCCTAAGTCTGTTGTGCAGAGCTCTGGCCAGATTTCTAAATACCACACATTTGGAGGGCAAAGAGAAGGTTTTCAGATGTCTCATGCTGGAGCCATGGCAAGGAATAACTTGAAAGATGGCAACTGTGGCTAAACTATCGAATGGCATCTATTCTGTGAAACCAAGAAAATACATACATATATATAAAACAGCATGCAAACACACAGACACCAAATGAAAATGTTAAGTGGTGCATTTCAAAGATTTCCTACTCCATTTCCCTGCATAGCCAAGTGTAACCAGACACTGACTACTGCATTTGTTAAACAAAATGGACCACAAGTGATAAATGGGGACAGATCTATAATTTCATTGAATTGCACTCAACAGTACTCAGAGTATGTAACAGTAATTCTATACCTTTTAATTCTGACATCCATCTTTTATTCATTAGAGGCAGTGAACACAGACTCCAATGGAAGGTTCCATTATGTCAAATTATTCTTGATTATGGGCAATATAATGAGCTGTAACTATTACACTAAAATTATAGCAACTTTCATGAGAATTCTGCTGCTTTATCTTCTAATTTCAGGGGCAAGATGGGGAGCTTAGAACAGGGCATACATTCTTGTAAACTGTACACCCAAAACAAATTACACAGTGAAGGTTACAGAGGGGCATAATTTGTTTCACAAATAAACAAACAAACAACATTTGGTTCTTTCTGTGGTTACTGCAGATATAAGGAAAGTCTAAAAACAAACAGTAATGCTTTTGACCATAAAATTAGAAGGAAAGAAAATGGATTTAGATAACTGTAAGAGCCTTAATTACATGTTTGCAAACTTGCAGACAAGACTTTTATTCAAATATAGCTTTGACTCAAATACCATGGAACATACCCCACATTCCCTCCCTCCCCCCATCTCCTTCCATTTGTGTATAAGCAACATCCTGTCAGATAATGCTATACTTGTTAAGTGGGATCAAACAAATGCTGAATTTTGCAAGGTCATCATTATACAGAGGATCAGAAAAAGAAAGAATACATTATCAAGGATGAAAAGCAACTCAAGTATGGGGTTTTCATTCCTAAATCATTCTCATTACCAGACTCAGATTCTAACTAACAATTCATCTGGGAGCTTTCCTTGAGTTGTGCTTCTTACCAGAAAATGCTGAGTGAGTTTTAAGTGATACTGGAGAAATAAAGGAGTTGATCCATGAGTCTAATAAGACTGTTAAAATTTAACTTGTTTAATAATGCTGATGAAAGTATTTAGAAATAGTTTAAACTATGGGAAGAGCAACCACTATAGAAGAGCCCTGTAATTTAGCTGAAGCAAGAAAAACCCTGTATACTGTATTGAACTTATCGGCTAGTGAATGTGTTGTCAGTGTCTCAATGCTTTTAAAAGAATCTTGATCTCTGTCTGAGCTGGCAGACAAACATTTTATCAGTTCTATTAGTATGTATTCAAAAGCTCTGTAATGTCCTGGTTTGAAACACTGAGGTAGTTCTTGTTGTACACCTCTATGTTTAGGGAAAATTAAGTTGCTACTAGGAAGGCTTTTTTTCCATGGCACAGCCTTTTTTCCATAGGCAGCATAGTTGGACTGATGTGCCTCTCAAAGAGAAATGAGAGTTTATTCCAAAGTAATGAGAACAAATCTGATAATAGAAAACTGTGTCAACTGACAGATGCTATAGACCTGAACATCCTTCAATATTCTCTGTTCCCTACAGATCAGTTGAAGATCACTTTAATTTCCCCTTATAATTTAAATTAAAAATTGAGCCAAACCCAACTATCAGTGAAATCAGTGGTAATACTCACATAAATTGGATGGATAAATCAGTGAAACTAGGAGTTGGCTTTAATATTTGTAAAGCACTTGGAGACCTTTGGCTAGATGGCACTTTTATTCATTTACTTACAAGTACTTACATCTTGGTACCTAGAGTGTAAAGTGATGACAATATTTGTATTTATTTCTATATAGCCAAGCAACAAATTTACAGAAAAAGCAGCTTGGATATAGTCTAAAGAAATTTCACTCAAGATGAGCAAACAAATAATTGGTAGAAAACGTTAACAGGCAACATTTCAATATTTAGCTTGGTTTAAGATGTTTGTGATTATTTAGACAAACAGAAGATATTGATATAGAAATAAGAGAAAGTGGTGGAGACCAGCACATTAATACTTTTCAATAAGCCCCTTATCTGTCTATCTGGAAAGAAAATTGAGGAGAAAGAAGATAAAAAATCACAGAAAAGAAAGCGGGGGAGAAACAGCTGAGGAAGGAATACCATGAGAAAGCCTATGCACCTGTGCAGAGCACTTATAATAATATGTGATAAAAAGCCGTGTACCAGCCCTCAGGGCTATGAGGATAGCTTTTTACATTAAAAGGATAAGTGCTAACTCTTCTTTGAGACTGGAGAAAGATGTGGATTTTTCCAGTGTCTCAGTAGAACTCTTGCATGTAAGGTGAGAGTTACTATAATAGGACGGATATCAAAGCAGGGAGAGTTTTATCTGAAGTAAGGGTAGCTTGATGCTTGGGTATTAAATTTGGGTAGCTTGGGTACAAATTCATGTAGGACCACTCACATTCCAGGACCACTGGATCTGGGATAGTGAATCATGTGAAAGGTCAAATCTCCAGCAGTTCATAGATCTGTAAAGTTTGCAACCTGTAATCTGGGTAACATTCAGTAGAAAGTCTTCAATGTTTTGTTTTTGAATTAAGTTGTATGAAGGTTAAATATATTTTGCATTGCATGAGACTCATTTTCAAGTTTCCTCCCTCAGAAAGATTGAGTTATTCCTTCATTTTTTTCCTGGGTTAAGGGGGGCAGGATAATTATCATCAGTTCATACACATCTGGCCACCTGTAACATGCACCAGCAGTGAGTGGAAATTTGCCACACTCTTATGGTAGTTGAAAAGGATCAACCTGATGACTTTCTAATAGCTGATAATAATAATGGTCAAACTTCCAAAGATCAGAATTTTGTTTAGATCAGCTATTTATTCAGAATATATGAACTAATTGAACCTGTTGGGTCTGCAAAACTACAGGGGAAATCTCATGAGGCGCTTTCACAATACACTGGAATTTAACCACATTACTTGAACATCAAAAGCAGTTCCTTTTGGGTCTGCTTTGAAGTTTTCAGCAAAGTCTGGGTCACACATCCCTGATTCTAATGCACAAAGCCAAAGGACTCATCTGACTGAACATTGAAGCTGGATCTGCATCAAGATTTTGCAGCTCCCTTTTAGGATCAAAGTTGCCCAAACTTTGGAAGTATTCAGCTGAACCACATTGGTTCAATCTATTAGGCAGAAAGGGACAGCAACGCAAAATAAATTTGGATCCAAGCTTCTTTTCTCATTTTCATAGACACCTCTGTCATTTATAGTCACCACCCCCCTCCCTACATATAGGTGCTTGCATACATGTAAGGAGAATCACAGTAGCACGTTGTGCAAAGTATCCCTGCAGCACACACAGAGTCAAATTCCAGCATTTTCAATACAATCTGAAACTTCTGACCCTAACATTGAAGATTTGAGTCCTTATTTCTTCTGAAGAGGGGCCCGCTTTAACAGGGAGGGTGGAGCATGAAAATAGTCAGCCACAGGGACAGAGTTTTGCACTTTAAAACACAAAACAATTAGACATCTCTGAATGTGTGTTTCATTGCCTACTTAGCGGCAACCTCTGGCATTGTGATGGAAGGATGATGGATGAGTTGGGGCTGAACCCAGGAGAGAAAAGCTGAGGGTACCTGCCTAAAGCCAGCAACCATCACAGGCAAGGTCCCCTCAGAGGGGTATACCAATTATTTCAAATAAAGAAAAATAAACACCAGAAGAATCAGCTGCCCTAAGCAGCTCGTATAAAATATGAATGTGGGCAAGTTTTGAGTCCAGAGGGAATCCAGCTTTGTGAGCTTACCACACAAAAATGCAGACTCCAGCTCGGAGCTCCTATAAAAGTGCTGAAACAAAAGAGCAAAGACCTTTCTGAGCATACCGAGAAAACTGTATAAATGATTGCAGCTCACATCTTGTCAGGCAACCCTCCCATACCAGCACAGTTTATTGATGGTTACCTAGGTTGTCATGCCCTCTTTATGTGTCTGGCACAGGCAGAAGTGAAGACAAGAATAATGAAAATATGTTCCCTATCAAATGCTGAGATGAGACTGGTACAAGGAGAATAAATCTCTCCTGATGTTTTGTTTGGCAGAGATTATTTCAGCAGACGCTGCCGTAATCTCATACATTTGCAAAGTGCAGGCTCCAGCTCCATATATTATTAAAACTGAACAGCTAATCACTTTCCACATTGCCATTTTCCACACTGTAATATTACTAGAGCTGGGAGAACACACGCAAAACCATCTGGTCAGAAAGGTATTTTTTATTTTTTTTTAAAGAGTCTAGAATATTTCTCTAAATACACTAGGCTTTTTGGCCTGGAGTGAATTGAGCTGACACCATTGGGAAGAAAATCAGGTTCTGCTCAATTATATTATAGGGAACCCAAACTCTGGCTAAAAACCATATTAAATGTTTGGGTTTGCTACGAGAACAAGAAATTGAACACCCAAAACAAGAATGTTGCCTCTCCAACATAGTTTTTACTCAGCTTCCCTGCAGAGTTTGCTCTCAGCTACAGATCCCACCCAAGAACCTGACAGGCCTGGCTTGGGGTCCAATTTAAATGGTATGAAATTTGATCATACTGTATCCTCACATAGCAAAATGGATGGGAAAACAGGTCAGCCTGAGCCTTTAAACTCCCTTACTTGACCCTAATTCTCTCCCAAGAGCAAGCAGATTGGTGGGCAATGTGGGAAGCTTGGGCCTAGAAAATCCTTGTATCCATGAGGAATGCTTCTTCCAGCTCTGTGAATTCTGGAGCCTCCACAGGGGGGTTATTCTTTCATTCACAGGGAGCTACAAGCCTTCCTCCAACCAGTAACACAATTCCTGGAAGAACTATGGTAAAAAGGTCACCATAGCCAGGGAAAATGGGGTTTCCCAGAGTATATGGGGAGGGACCCATACTCTACCCTTCCTACTTCCTATTTTACAGTGGGACTTCCTCCCACTTTCCTCTATGCTCAGTTTGTTGTAATAGAGTTGAATAAAGGAGCAAGCTCCCCAGCCTGGAGTCTTATGAGTAAAATGTTGCTTTTGTTGCACTGAACAGTTCCTTACAAAAAGGATGCCTGTCCTCACTGCTGCACAACATAGGCCAGGAAAGGGGCTCAGTGAGATACTGTGCTGTTTGGAGTAAAACTAACTCTCTATAACAGAGTGGCAGGGTTATTTTGTTGACACATCCTGTTCTCAAATGTCAGAATCCTGAAGAGAAATGCCGATGAATTCCTTTCGACTCATTGCAGCTGGTGGGGCTCCTTAACGTTAGCCTAGACATAATGGATGTCTGGGCCAAATGGCTATTTGAGTACAGAGGGGTCTAGGTAAAGACACTTGTTCTCTCTCAGACCTGGATAGCCCTGGGATTTAGAGGGCTCATGCTAGAGTGACTGCTCTTCAGTTCCTTCCCTTTTTCCCCAAACTCAGTATTTCCTCACCCACAGAATGCAGACCCAAGGTGTGAGGTTGGGCAGAGAGGCCTTCATGATCTCAAAGGCAGAGAAAAGTATGCTGCAGAACTACTGGTCCTGACTTCCATTCCTGCACAGATCTATCTTCTCTACCTAACCTCTAATCACTTTGCTGAAGATCACCACCTCTACCCTTTCTCTCTAGTTCTGCCTGACCAGGCTCATCGATGATGGCGGGCAAAGCGGAAATTGCACAGGGGCCCAGCATTTCAAAGGGGCCCGGAGTTCCTAGCTGCTACTGTGGCAAGGGCAGCAGCTGGGAGTTCCAGACCCCTTTGAAATTCTGCAGAAGTATCACTCCACAGGGCTTTGAGGGCTAGGGGGGAGCACCCATCACCATGCTCTGGGTGGTATTAAGGGCTGACCACCTGAGGTCCCCTTCCAGGGCATGGAGCAGTCCCCACACACATACTTTGCTTCAGGGCCCATGGTGGCTGTCAGCCCTGCTATGCCTAACAACTCCTGTGGTCTAAGTAAAAACTCATTGGGTTCACCCAGGTTTATATGTCCCCTCAGCCTGTTTGGTGTCAGTGCAGTTTCTATGGATATTAGGGGAGGATATTTCCTGGTATATTTGTAGGATAATAGTTTTTCTTCCTTATAGGCATTTCAGGAGTTGTCCAAGTCTGAGAATATGAAGGCCCCATTTCTTTCTATAGTCTTAGCAGTGGTTTGAAGGTGTTATTGCAGAGGTTGCTTAGGCCAGGTTTACACTAGACCTGGAAGGTTGGCTTAAAGTACACGTCAGCTACATAAAATACATAGCTGGAGCTGACTTAACTTAAGCTGAGCTTGGCGGCATCCCTACAACGGGAGGCTTATAGGAACAAATGCTCCCATTGGCTTCCCTTACTCCTTGTGACTGTGAGGAATACAGGAGCCAGCCGGAACTGCCCTCAGCGTTCTATTTATGGATCTTGACTAGACCTACTGAATCAAATGCCAAAGGAACGACCTCTAGTACGCAAGCAAAGATGTGTCCTTAGTTACAACAGTTGTGGTCCTGGGACTACTGAAATTCATATACTGAATAAAGTGGATTCTTTTGTAAATTACTGTAATTTTATTGTGATGCAGCTTTTCTTCTGTGTTGATTAAAACATTGCTGTGTTTAGATGACTCTATCTCAATCTGTTATTTTATATTGTGGCAGTGAAACAGTGGCCACACAGGATAATATTGGTGATAGGTGACTGTGAAAACGTTCTTTTTTGGTCAAATTTATCACAATGTCTATTTACCAGTGTCAGAAACGGAAGTGTTACCTTGCTCCCTAAACATTTTCTATGCTTTGTGTATACAGTTCCACGCACTTGTTTTATCTTACGTGGCATGAAAGCAGCAGTGTATTGCCTTGTTTCACTTTTTGATTACCTGCATGATGAATAACAAGTGCAACCAAATGGTCACTTGTTATTGCTATTTTCTCAAAGAGCTCAGTCTTTCATGCTAACCTTGTGCCAGACTATCCTGATAGCTTCCTTTGGAAAGATACTTAATTTACAAGACAAGGGAAATGAAGTGAATTTAGTCTGTCTGGGTTTCAGTCAAGCATTTGGTATAGTGCCACACAGGAAATTATTAGTTAAACTGGAAAATATGGGACTACTACATAAATTGTAAGGTGGGGAAGAACTTGGCTAAAAAGAAGAAAACAGGTTGTGCTTACAGAGAAACTATGTGGGGAGGGGAGGAGTTCCTCAAGGATTGGTCCTGGAACAAATCTTATTTAATGTTTTTTATTAGTGAGGAGAAAGACCTGGGTGTATTAGTCAATCACAAGATGATTATAAACCACCAATGTTACACAGCATTGAAAAAGGCAAATGCAATCTTCAGGAAAGGTATTGCCTCTAGATAAACAAATCTGATTAACTTTTATAAACACAAAATGTTGTTTATGTATTTGCACTTTAACCTTTTGACAGCACTAAAATAAAACCCTGGAGAGATCAAGGCTCCCACAGAAAGGATCTGCTCAAGTGACATGGCCTTTCACTTCTGGAGACTTGCAACCCAATTTTGTCCATGGAATAAATTAGTTTAGTGATCTCAGTCTCGTTCCACTTCGTAGATATATTTCTATGTCAAAAAAGCAATGAGAGTCTTGCCCAACTCAGCACAACTGTCATTTTCTTCAACAGTAGCCAAAGACATGGATAACAGAGGTGTTAACAATGCAGGCCAGACCTGTACATTCTGGAGGGAAGGTGTGCATGCTAGGCAATCCCTTTGTCTCTCCCATGCACATTAATTTGAAAAAAAAAAAAAAAAAGTAAAAGCCAAGAGTGACCAATCACTTCTATAAAAATAGTATATGGAAATTTATTAGACCTCATGAAAATACCTGTCCCATGTTTCTTCTTTGTTTAGTGCAATAACAGAGTTTCCACATAAATCCAGCAATAAAATTATTTCAGTTTATCCATATCCAAAAATGTAGTAAAACTTTTTCTAAAGTAACAGAAATGTTAAACATAAAACCAGAGAGCTTCTTAGCAGCTGCATAGGAATTAGTTCATACTTGCACAGCTCTCCCAAATTTAAACAAAAAATATACCACATAAAGTGTTATGAATCATTTTTGTTTTCTTTTTCTAATGGGTCTCCTATACTATCTCAGAAAAAAATAATTTTTGTTGGAAAGACAAAAGGTGATCTCTTCTCTATCATCTACTTCTTTTTTTAGGAAATGTCATATATCATCTTGCAATTACATTTGCACTAGCTCACATTGTTTCCATTGAGAATTACATGAATATTTGCAAAGTGTTATAAGCCATGATGATGTGCTCTGGTATCTGATGTGGCACATGCGGTTTTTACAAATTTAAAATAAAAAGGTATGGTTTTAAAAATACTAGAGAGCAAAAGAAAGTAAAGGTGAAGATTTTTAGTCTCACACTTTTTTAACAAATACTTTAAACAGATCTCATATTTTACAGTGAAATTGCTTGGGATATAATATAGCTGAATTTTTTGGATTATTTTCATAAAATAACTGAATAACCAGGTAGGATGAATGCGGTTTTTTTCTCTACCTTAAAAATTAAACTGGGTCAAGTCCAAGTTTTTTTTTTTCCTGTGGTGTTTGGGGTTTCAATGGAGGCTTTTAACATAAAAGAAGCAAGCCAAAAAAAAAAGTTGGCACTAATCTGTCTTTTTGGGTAGTTATTCACTGTTGTAAGTACTTAAGTTTCAGAACTGCAAATGAAGGAAAGAATGTACATGAATTTAACAACAATCTCTGTGATTACATTGGACTTATATGGTGAGATAGCCTATGCCACTATGAATTAGAAATGTGAATAAAATCACAAGAGTAAAATATTTCACTCTAGGTCACACAGCTCATTTTGATTAATATTTTGATCTTTTCAGAGTCCTACTGATATTAGCAATATTGCACTATGTCTGCTACGCAGGTCTGAAAGCAGAATTGTGTCCTGAAAGTTTACATTTGTTCCAGGTTTACATTTGTTACCACCAGAGCAGTGTAAGGAACTGTAACACCATGTCTGGGGCCAGAAAATTCCTAGCAAGGACTCTGATAAACTATCCTATTAAAAGTGGCTAGATACCAGAGTGAGCCAGGGAATAGGACATAAGACTGGGAATGAGAAGATACAGATTATTCTATTCTCAGCTCTCCCTTGAACCTTATTTTTGACTATGGGTAGGTTATTTCATATCTTTGTGCCTGAATTTCCTCCCTCTTTTTGAAAATTAAGGATAATAGGCCCAATTCTCAAAGATACTTAAACACATAACTCAGATAAATGTTAGTGGAAGTTAGGAACCCAAATATCTCTGAGGATCTGAGTTAAAGACTTTTATGTTTCTTTGTAAAACACACATGAATTGCATTATATTAGAGCTGAGTATTTTAGCCATGCTGTGTGCCTATGGAATTTGAGGTAATACTTCACTTGTACTGTATGAATGAAATCTTAGCCCCATTGAACACAGTGGCAAAACTCACATTAATTTCAATGGGGCCAGAATTTCACCATCTATGTATTTACTTGTCATCTGAAGAAGTGGGTTGTGCCCACGAAAGCTCATGATACCATCTACATGTTTTGTTAGTCTTTAAGGTGCTACTCGTCTATTGTTGTTTTTTAAGTTTTTCCTGTTACAAACTGACTCGGCTACCCCTCTGAAGCTTATGTATTTATATTTAGACCTGGGCAAAATCAGGAGAAGGTTGAATTAATTTATTGAAAAGTGAAGTTTTGGTGTGATCAAAAGTAGCTATGACTAAATGCTGAATTTGACAGTTTTGGCTGTAAAGAAAGCATTTTGGTTTCAAAAAAAATTAATAGTTCATTTGAACCCATTCAAAATTAAATGATTTGACTTTCCATTTTGAACTGTTTCATTTGGAAATTTAGCTATATTCAGTTTCTTAAAATATCAAAAAGGTGGAATCACAAAAAATTCTGTTTTGGTTAAAACAGATTTTTTTTGCCACTCAGCCATTGAAACAAAAAATCAATTAGTCACTCATGTCTACTTCAATACTGAAATATCTGAGTGCTTCAACTTCTGTGTATGTAGTGATTTTCATGTGACAGTATCTGGCTAATTGAGTGAAAATTGTGCTGTCTGTGGAAGGGTCCCTGACCCTTAAAGCTCCTTTTTATGTATGGTTGCTCATTTTAGTCTCAAAGTTCCTGAATTTCCATAAAAAACTGCTACCCTTCACTTTTTCTGTTGAAAATAACTAACATCAGAAATGAAGACTCATGAACCTGAAGTTATAGAAAGTGAAATTACAATGAAGGGAGGAATCTCAAACATCTTAACTCCCCTGTTAAGTCTTCCTTACAAATTGCATCCTGCATTTGGGTTGTTGGCAGTCTAAACTATATGGTGATGGGTTGTCTTTTTCTTTTACTTTAAGTTGAATAATAGTTTTATTGCTTTTGTGTGGTTAGCTCTATGACTGATTCAATACATTTCTGTCCTCCATTGAAGTACATATCTGACGTTCAAAATCTACAGCAGGAAGAAATAAAGTAGTTTATAGAAAACAAAAATAGGTCACACTTTAATATAAAATTCCAGTTATGCTTTATTTAACAATCATTTAACAAATAATTAATATATGTTATAGGTTGACCCTCTCTAGTCCAGAACTCTCTGGTCCGGCAACATCCATAGTCTTGAAGGCCACGGATGTTACTACCAGAGAGCCCCTGGACCCGTGAGTGAGACAGAGGAGTCCTGCCCTGTTAGTCTGCTGACAGACCCCAGCAGAGCCAGAGGCCAGCAGCAAAGGGGCAGAATTGACCTCCCCTGGTCAGGCAAACTCCCTCGTTCAGGACTGATCAGGTTCTGAGGGTGCCGGACTAGGGAGGTCCAATCTGTATAAGCATGTTACAGCCATGAATAATTTGTCTTTCTGATGGGGATAAATACATCAGCAGAAAGTATTATATATGCTTCTAACTATGGGTTTAACTCACTTCTTGGCCTGTTGAATTGACTCTGTGACAATCTAAAATAATCAATTAACAGTTTATTGAAACCTGTCAATCAGCTATTGATCCTTTACCCATTGTTTAAAAATATTGTAGTACATTCACCTAAAGTATGACCCCAAAAGAGCTAGGTTGCCTTACTAAGAAAAGCAGTTATCGTTCACTCACAAAATCTTCTGTTCAAAATCTACAGTGCTGTTTTTCATGCAAGGATGAGCACTTCTAGGATAACAAAGTATGCACTAGCTTCAGCTTATAATGTCTGCCATCCCCTGAATATTGGATCAAAGAGATTTTTTATGGTATCTTTTAGTCTGTGCAGCAAGGTATCAAGGTGCGCTAGATACATCAGGTAACATAACCAGATCCATTGGTGGGGATGGGGCAACTAGCGTAGGGCCCAGAGATTCAAAAGGGCTCAGGGCTCCTGGATGCTGTCACTGTAGCAGCAGTGATGTCCATAGTCCTGTGCCCTTTAAATTGCCACCGGAGCCCCATGCAGCATGTTCCAGGCAATGCCGAGGGCCTCCTGGGGTAGGTGCAGCATGCTCTGAGCAGTGTTGAGGCCTGTCTGGGGTAGGATAGCTCCTGCTCCACCTCTTCTGTCTGAGACCCTGCTCCTTCCAAGGACATGGAGCTAGGCTTCCCACTGTCCTGAGGCCTGACAAGGCTGACAGCCCCACTGAACATGGATTTTCCTCTCAGTGTAGGGTAACTGTCTGTCACTTTTTACCAGGACTGCCCCGTATTTAAGCTCTCTTCCAGGTGTCCTGACTTTTTTTTAAAAAGGAGCAAAATGTCCCATAATTACATGCCCCTGCTGGTCCTTGAATTCCCCAGTCAGCGTAGCTGCAACAGCCTCCTATTTGTGGCTGGCAGTAAAGCAGGCACATGGTGTCTGGAGTCAGGCAGGGTGCTCAGGGAGAAACCAGATAGTAGTGTGTGTCTTCCTTCCCTGTGCACACTAAAGAAGGGGGAAGGTCTGCCAGTCTTTCCAAAACATGGGGCTGAAGCCCACACTGCCAGCACCTACTCCAGGCTGAAACCCCTTTCTCTGGTAGCTCCCACCGCTGGCTGAAGCCACATTCCCAGGCAGCCCTCGCTATGTGGCTGAAGCCCCGTTCTCAGGCAGCCCCTGCCACGGGGCTGAAGCCGTTTCTCTGCTGTAGGGCTGAAGGGGCTGAAGCCACATTCTTGGGTGCGGCACCTCCCCCTTCCTCTCTCCCCTCCCCGCAGGTCTCAGCCCTGATCTCAGGTGACCAGTGGTGAACAGCAAGACGAGGACAAGGCAGGTACTTCTAAACAGCAGTAACCATCAATTGTAAGAATATATTTTAATGTTGTACCTATTATTAGTTATAATAATGCATAAGTCTTTTTAATGGGTGCTCAGTGTTATTTTGAAGGTTTGTACTGCATAGTCCTGGTTGATTGCCATTGAACTCACTTAAATCCGAGCGATTTACCAGGTGTCCCATATTTGGCATTGGGAAATATGGTCAGCCTATCTCAGTGGATGTTTTCTCGCCCTCCCTAGCAGTGTCTCATACTATTGGAATGGGTGCACAGGCATCTTGAAGTTTGCTATCACGCTGCAGAGAAATACGCATTTCACTTTGTTTTCACAAATGTGCAGACTGCATTTTGTACTGGAACACAACAGTTTTCCACTCCCTGCTATGCCCTACACTAAGACTTGCTGGACCAAGCCCTGAATGCACTACTAATAACCAGACCCAGCAGGAGATAAGGCTGAAATCAGCTGAAGCCCTAATCCTGAACTTTACCACTTGTGCCAATCTAAATTAATCCTTAATATTACTTATATTTATTTTTCTCGTGTGGACTAATTGTTTAAAATTCAAGACCTCTGGAAAAGAAAAAAAAATTTCTGACTTCGTATCTGTCATTAGTAACAAGAACAGACTGCCTTTCAAAACAAATTTATTCGCACAACAAAGCTCTGTGCATTTCACCTGATTAATCATATCAGAAATCAGCATGTGAGGTCTCCAAAAGTATAATCCCTACTGCACAACTGGAGCTCCCCGCTGGTTCTGTCTCCTTATTGACAGTCATGCTGACCAGAACTTTTTCATTTGGAGGAAATCATGAACCTCAAGAGAAAAGAAAAAAGGAGCTGATTGTAGTTAGTGGTCAAGTTGCCATTCAGGTCTAAAATATGTCTAGAAGGGGAAGAAAACCTAAAAAGTAAGAAGACAAAGGATGAAGATGTGGTGAAAGTCTAAAGAAGTTTATTCTGTTTTATTATACCTTGTTAGAATCTTTCCTAGAGGATGATTCCCATAAAATTCATAGGGGAAGCAACACTCTATTAAGAGGACAAAGAAATCTCAAACAACTATATCCAGATCTATTTCTTTTGTGTCTTCTGGGCAAAATAAAATATAAACATTCTACAATAAATAAAAAAGTTGTATATATCTATAGATATCGATATTTTAGAGTGTGTCTGTCTGTTTATGTGTCTGTCTGTGAGTCCATTTGTTCAAAAATTCTTCCTAAACGGTAAAGAGCTAGTACCACCAAATTTTGTATACAGATTCCTCCTCTCCTAACCTTAAGCAAGATCAGGGTTTGGTTGTGCCAGGAAGAACTGAAAGCCCTGGAAAAAGGACAGTTTTCCATAAGATGCAAAGGGAGGGGCTGCTGTTTAAAGGGAATCATAGAATCATAGAATCATAGAATAATAGGACTGGAAGGGACCTCGAGAGGTCATCGAGTCCAGCCCCCCGCCCTCAAGGCAGGATCAAGCTCCGTCTACACCATCCCTGACAGATGTCTATCTAACCTGTTCTTAAATATCTCCAGAGAGGGAGATTCCACCACCTCCCTTGGCAATTTATTCCAATATTTGACCACCCTGACAGTTAGGAATTTTTTCCTAATGTCCAATCTAAACCTCCCCTGCTGCACTTTAAGCCCATTACTCCTTGTCCTGTCCTCAGAAACCAAGAGGAACAAATTTTCGCCTTCCTCCTTGTGACACCCTTTTAGATATTTGAAAACCGCTATCATGTCCCCCCTTAATCTTCTTTTTTCCAAACTAAACAAGCCCAGTTCATGAAGCCTGGCTTCATAGGTCATGTTCTCTAGACCTTTAATCATTCTTGTCGCTCTTCTCTGTACCCTTTCCAATTTCTCCACATCTTTCTTGAAATGTGGCGCCCAGAACTGGACACAGTACTCCAGCTGAGGCCTAACTAGTGCAGAATAGAGCGGCAGAATGACTTCACGAGTTTTGCTTACAACACACCTGTTGATACAACCTAGAATCATATTTGCTTTTTTTGCAACAGCATCACACTGTTGATTCATATTCAACTTGTGGTCCACTAAGACCCCTAGATCCCTTTCCGCCATGCTCCTTCCTAGACAGTTGCTTCCCATCTTGTATGTATGGAACTGATTGTTCCTTCCTAAGTGGAGCACTTTGCATTTCTCTTTATTAAACCTCATCCTGTTTACCTCTGACCATTTCTCTAACTTGCTAAGGTCATTTTGAATTATGTCCCTATCCTCCAAAGAAGTCGCAACCCCACCCAGTTTGGTATCATCTGCAAACTTAATAAGAGTACTCTCTATCCCAATATCTACATCATTGATGAAGATATTGAACAGTACGGGTCCCAAAACAGACCCTTGAGGAACTCCACTTGTTATCCCTTTCCAGCAGGATTTAGAACCGTTAACAACAACTCTCTGACTACGGTTATCCAGCCAATTATGCACCCACCTTATCGTGGCCCTATCTAAGTTATATTTGCCTAGTTTATCAATAAGAATATCATGCGAGACCGTATCAAATGCCTTACTAAAGTCTAGGTATATGACATCCACCGCTTCTCCCTTATCCACAAGGCTCGTTATCTTATCAAAGAAAGCTATCAGATTAGTTTGGCATGACTTGTTCTTCACAAACCCATGCTGGCTATTCCCTATCACTTTATTACTTTCCAAGTGTTTGCATACGATTTCCTTAATTACCTGCTCCATTATCTTCCCTGGGACAGACGTTAAACTGACCGGTCTATAATTTCCTGGGTTGTTCTTATTCCCCTTTTTATAGATGGGCACAATATTTGCCCTTTTCCAGTCTTCTGGAATCTCCCCTGTCTGCCATGATTTTTCAAAGATCATAGCTAAAGGCTCAGATACCTCCTCTATCAGCTCCTTGAGTATCCTGGGATGCATTTCATCAGGACCTGGTGACTTGCTGACATCTAACTTTCCTAAGTGATTTTTAACTTGTTCTTTGTGTATCCTATCTTCTAAACTTACCCTCTCTCTGCTTGTATTCACTACGTTAGGCACACCTCCAGACTTCTCGGTGAAGACCGAAACAAAGAAGTCATTGAGCATCTCCGCCATTTCCAAGTTCCCTGTTACTGCTTCTCCCTCCTCGCTAAGCAGTGGGCCTACCCTGTCCTTGGTCTTCCTCTTGCTTTTAATGTATTTATAAAAGGTCTTCTTGTTTCCCTTTATGCCTGTAGCTAGTTTGATCTCATTTTGTGCCTTTGCCTTTCTAATCTTGCCCCGGCATTCCCGTGTTGCTTGCCTATATTCATCCTTTGTTAGTTGTCCTAGTTTCCATTTTTTATATGACTCCTTTTTTATTTTGAGATCATGCAAGATCTCCTTGTTAAGCCAAGCTGGTCTTTTGCCATATTTTCTATCTTTCCTACACAGCGGAATTGTTTGCTTTTGGGCCCTTAACAACGTCCCTTTGAAATACTTCCAACTCTCCTCAGTTGTTTTTCCCTTCAGTCTTGCTTCCCATGGGACCTTACCTACAAGTTCTCTGAGCTTATCAAAATCTGCCTTCCTGAAATCCATAACCTCAATTGTGCTGGTCTCCCTTCTACCTTTCCTTAAGATCATGAACTCTATTATTTCGTGATCACTGTCCCCTATACTGTCTTCCACTTTCAAGTTCTCAACTAGTTCCTCCCTATTTGTTAAAACCAAATCCAGAACAGCTTCTCCTCTGGTAGCTTTTTCAACCTTCTGAAACAGAAAGTTGTCTCCAATGCAGTCCAGAAACTTATTGGATAGCCTGTGCCTCGCTGTGTTAGTTTCCCAACATATGTCTGGATAGTTGAAGTCCCCCATCACCACCAAATCTTGGGCTTTGGATAGTTTTGTTAATTGTTTAAAAAAGGCCTCATCCATCTCTTCCACCTGGCTAGGTGGCCTGTAGTAGACTCCTAGCATGATATCACCCTCGTTTTTTACCCCTTTTAGCTTAACCCAGAGACTCTCTACACAGCTATCTCCTACGTTCATCTCCACTTCAGTCCAAGTGTGTACATTTTTAATATACAAGGCAACCCCTCCTCCCTTTTTTCCCTGTCTGTCCTTCCTGAGCAAGCCGTACCCTTCCATACCAACATTCCAATCATGCGTCCCATCCCACCAGGTTTCTGTAATACCAATGATATCATAGTTGTATTTATTGGTTAGCAATTCCAGTTCTTCCTGCTTATTACCCATACTTCTCGCATTTGTATATAGGCAGCTAAGATACTGATTTGATCTTGCCTCCCTGTTGTGCCCTGACCCTCCTTTCTCCTTGCCATTATAGGCCGTAGTCCCCCCCATTTCCAACCCATCTCCCAGTCCCGCACATTCAGCACTTACCTGTGGGCTTTGCTCACCTGCCCCCGACAAACCTAGTTTAAAGCCCTCCTCACAAGGTTAGCCAGTCTGTGTCCAAACAAGGCCTTCCCGCTCCTGGAAAGGTGAACTCCATCTCCGCCAAGCAGTCCTTCCTGGAAGAGCACCCCGTGATCAAGGAAGCCGAATCCCTCCTGGCGACACCATCGTCGCAGCCAGGCATTCACCTCCAGGATGCACCTCTCTCTGCCCGGGCCCCTACCTTTGACAGGAAGGATAGAAGAGAATACCACCTGCGCTCCAAACTCCTTCACCGAAGTGGTATGAGAGTGGCCACTAGGGGCAGCGAGCCCATAGGGGAGAGCTCTATGCAGAAGAGTATCCACTGTGGGCAGCTGTATCACCAAGAGAGTGGCCAGCAGGACAGAGGCTCCACCATCTTGCCTGCCACCACCCTGGGAGGGACAAGGCAGGAGGGAGAGAGGCCCTACCAGCCCAGGAGGGGCCAGAGAAGAGGAAGAGAGCCCCTGCTGGCTCCCAAGGACAAGTTGGCGGACAGGGTGCACAGTCCTGCTGCCTTGGTCTGCCCCCAGAGAGAATCCGGAGGCCACTCTCACCCCTGTGCCCTGATTCCTGCAACGTGTGTCTGCTGGTCCTAGCTCTTACCATTTAGGAGGAATTCTTGAATAAATGGACTCACAGATAAATTTGAATGCAGCTTCCTTTTATAACTTAATGCAAGGTCAGGTTTTATTTGTGCCAGAATAGTGGGATGTGTGTACAATTGGATTGTTTCTCATAATAGGGAAATGGAGGGGTCTGGCAGGAGGGCATTTAACTGCAGAATGACCATAGGGGCCAGAGATAGGGATCAGGACAGCTATAACACCTTTGGGGCAGGTGTGGAGAAAGGGACAGCTATCTACTATGTATTTCAGAGAGTTTGTTTGTGTGTCTGTTTGTGTGTCTCTCTATCCCCCAGCCCAGGCACAGGGGGGACATGTACTCCTCCCCTGGCTGTGCCTGCTGGAGCTGCAGTGGCCATAGATAGATGTTTCTCACCGAACCCCAAGCTGCTTCAGTGAGAGAGGACTGGGGGTGGCCTTTCTCTGTTGGGCAGCCTGCATACTGAATCCATCTCCCCCTCTTCCATCCCAGAACAATGATATAAATGAAGAAAAAAATTATTTGAGCTAAGGACCTAATGCAATGCTGGGTAAGCCTTCTAGTGCGTGTGTGTATATACATACGGGAAACAAAATGGTTCAAATAGAATTCTATTACCAACTTTGTTAAAGATATTAAAAAGGTGAATAGTCTTGCAGCACCTTAAAGACTAACAGAACACGTAGAAGGTATCATGAGCTTTGGAAACAACCCACTTTGTGCCCACGAAAGCTGATGATACTATCTACTTGTTTTGTAGTCTTTAAGATGCTACTAGACTACCCATTGTTTTTTTAAGTTTTTCCAGTTACATACTTGCTCGGCTACCCTCTGAAGATAATAAAAAGGGGTTTTCAACTATATTCAGAACAAAAGAAATCCTCATAATGATGTTAGTTCAGTACTAGATGGAAATTGTAGAACTGCCAGTAATAATGCAGAAAATGCAGGAGTGTTTAATAAATATTATTGTTCTATATTTGGGGGAAAAGACAGCTAATGTATTCATATCAATGATAATGAAATTCTTCCCTTTCCCACAGGAATTCAGGGGCATATTCAGCTAATAAAGCTAGTCATTTTCGAGTTAGCATGTCTAGATAACTCACAGCAGAAAGTTTTAAAACAGCTGGCAGAGAGACTTTCTAGACAGTTAATGTTGATTTTTAATCTGTCTTGAAACACAGGGGAAGTTTCAGAGGACTGAAAGAAAGCTAATATTGTGACAATATTTAAAAAGGGTAAACGGCATGACCCTGTAACTACAGGCTTGTTAGCTTGACATCAATCGCGAGCAAAATATTAGAACAGGCTAGTATGGGACTCGATTATATTTTACTCTCCTTTAATTTTTTTATTAATTAACTGTGGATTTAGGAAAAATAGACCTTTTCAATCCAACTTGATTTTTCTACAAGTTTGGTTGATAATGGTAATATGGTTGATGCAACACTTTGGAAGGCATTTGATTTTGTACTGCACAATATTTTGATTAAGAAATTATAATGATACAAAATCAACATAGATACCATTAAATGGATTAAAAATTGACAACTCGATAGGCCTCAACATGTACATGGGAAATAGACATTGAAATCTCATGTTTCTAGTGGCGGCTCAAAGAAATCAGGTCTTGGCCCCGATGCTGTTTAATGGTTCTGTCAGTGACCAAAAAGAAAACTTGAAATAATTGCTAATCAAGTTGGCTGATGACTCACAGACTGGGAAAGTGGTCAATAATGAAAAGTGCAAGTCACTGATACAGAGCCATCTCTCTTGTTTGGTAAACTGGAAGAAGGCAAATAATATGGGCTTCAAAATGGCCAAATGTAAAGTTTTACATTCAAGAACAAAGAAGGTAGGTCATACTCAGAAGGAAAGCAATAGCCCTGAAAAAAACTCCTACTAAGCAACATTTAGAAATTAAACTGCAGTTATCAGCCATAGAGAACCTGAAGAGCCAGCAGAGAGGTCAAATACCTAACACGTGCCATGCACATCCAAGATAAGGAAGTGAAATAATAAGAGAGGCGATAAGAAGAATATGTAAACATCACATGATAATCAGTTGTGCTGACTCCAGTCTTCTAGATAGACAGTATGCAACTTGCAGGTCAGGGCACAGAAGAAAAAGAGATAGATTTTTATTAATGATTACAGATCTCAGAGAACAGAGATAATCCACTCTGGGGAGCACCAGATCCTCCACCTGCCCTGGGTGGGAGCAGGGGAGACCTGACAATAGCTCCTCGCTAGTGTCCCTTCCCCCTGGGGCATACCAGGAAGGGTAGGTGGAAGGTCCAGGGCTCAGCACAGCAGCCTGTGCCCCATGGGAGGCTCTTACCAGGGCCCATCTCTGGCTTCTGACCTAGCCAGGGGATGGAACCTCAGAGGGGAAGAGAGGGAGGGAGGTGCAAGTAGGCAGCAGGGCTAAAACCTATTCTAGCTCCCCCCACTGGGAAGAGACTGGTGTCATTAGCAGGTCTTATGCTTTTTGGTGGGGGATTCGCTCACCCCCTCTATGTACTGAAGCCCCTAACGATGATGCAACCACTCCTGCCCAAAGCTACTACACCCATGGTAAAAGTGGGAGGGCCATGGCCCCCCTGATACTCCATCCTGGTTCCGGCACCTTTGGGCCCTCACAGCATGGGAAACCCAAATGTTCTTTGTGCCAAGGGCCCCAATACATTTTAATCTGCCTCTATCCAGGGGTTAGGTCAGCTGTAACTATCTTCTTTATGGTGTGCATGTTTCAGATAGGTAAAATCTCTCCAAATCTCCCTAGCTCTGCATGCTTGGCTGTAGTTCCCTTCACGTCTCTTGCATACTCCATATTCTTGGGCTTGTGAGAGGACTTCAGGGGGCATTTGTGTGGCTTTCCCATGGTACCACCACTAAAAGAATTCTCCTCTGGATGGATACAAGGCTTCTAGGGGGCCCTTTTATGTTGTTGACAATGTAAAGGGACAAGAGCAGGAGTGACAATCACACCCACAAAGGCAAGGTTGAGGGGAAGGGCTGGAGTTCTCGTTGCTCTGAGAAGGTGATTAGTGCAAGAAAAAAATATAGCCCTAAAAGTGTTAATTCACACACACAGTGTCAGGTTTCCTAGCCCCACAGAAGTTTATGGGAGTTTTCTATAATGCTCTACTCTAATTTTCACCAGTAGAAAATGACAAGCAAAGAATAACCAGCTCTCTGCCCAAGATACTTAAAGAGTAAAATGGAGCAAAATTCAGGCTACATCTAGACTGTAGGCTTCTTGCACAAGAAGCTTTTTGCGGAAGATCTCTTCCACAAAAACTTCTTGCGCAAGAGCGCAGCCACACTGCAAAAGCGCATCGGAAAAGCAATGCACTTTTGCACAAGAGAGCATCCAGACTGAATGGACACTCTCTGAGCAAGAAAGCTCTGATTGCCATTAACAGAATGGCCACTAGGGCACCTGTGCTTCTTTCAATAGGCTGTTTTTGTGCCAAAAAAACCGTTTCCCGTTCACACACACCTTTTTGCACAAGAGCTCTTGTGCAAAAAGGAGTTATTCCTCATAGAAAGAGGAATACCTATATCGCAAAAAAACCCTCTGTTCTGTCGATTCATTGTAAATTTTCTTGCGCAAAAACACGCTTGAGGTGTGGAGGCTCCACGGGTTCGCGTTTTTGCGCAAACACCCTGTAGTGTAGACATAGCCTCAAGCAGTGCACAGATGTCACATTTAAATGAGCACAAAACCCTACAAGCTGGATCTGCTTTGTATCACGAAGATCTGGTTTAAGTCAGCAAACATATACTTTTTGTTTGTTTTTCTCTCTCTGTCTCTTACTACTTATGAGGACCTTGCATTTAGTGTTGCAGAGTATCTTGTAGATGATATAGATGCACTTTTTAAATAATTTCCAAATCTGACTATTCTGAATTTTAAGAAGATTGACTGAATTCTCTGCTCATGTAACTCGTTGTGACCCCATTGAAATTAATGCAGCTGCAACCATTTGCAGCAGTGGAGAATTGGGACCAATGTCTTCTGCAATAGGTTTAGCAACATAGCCATAAACTTCCACTGTCCAGTCATGAAAATGCTCACAAATATCATTTTATGGGTGAGGCTTCCAAAACAGTTGGTGCAGCTCTAACTTTGCTCCCATTGAAGTCAATAGCCCTTCGTCTAATTCTACAAATCTCAAAGATCAACATCCTTATATTTATTTAAAGATGCCTATTCATAAATTAGTAGGTAATGCAAAGAAAGAGAATATATTCTACACAAAGAATGGTGTGGCACTCGTAAGGAGACAAGCCCTGCTGACAAATGTTGTAAGCAGATCAAATCAGGTCCAAATACCCACAACCCACATAATGGTCCCAGATCTCCACTTCAGACTGTGTAGCTATCTACAGCTATATTAAATGGGTATAATATTGGTACCTTCTTGCCTTAACATCTATGAAATGTATATTATGGTCAATGTTTCCTCTAATTTTTTTCCATCCATGTGCAGAATACATTTTGTTATGTGCACCACCAAGGCACGTGCAGATGTAGAAACACAAGCTGCTAGCTGCAGGCTCTCTGCTAATCAGCCAGACAGCTTTTGAATATCTCCTAGGTGGCTACGCAACTGCTCATCTTGCAGGGAATGCTGATTATGGCCATCTGACCTGATTTTCTCCATAATACAGGACACAGAACCTTATCCAATAATCATTCTAATTTTGTTTGTGTTTATCATTCTCATTTTGACAAAAGGCAGAAGAGAATTTATACTCAACAGATCAGACTGATTCCTGACACCCACTCACTGGAACGCAGCAGAACAGGGACACCTACTTTTTAATGGTAAATATGCAAGGATAATATCAAATAGGTGATAAATAAGCAAGGATAATGTGCTCATAATATAAATGTGTCTGGCATGACCTTGAAGCTGAGCTACTTAATGTCAAACAAAAATGTACAAGTCCATGAAGACGGACTTGAAAGAAACTGACTGACTATATATAGCGGCATATTTTGTAACAATAAGAGATGTTACAAAATATGATGGTGAGGGAAATCCAAGCTGCTTAAAAAAAACTATGCTGAATGTGCAGAATAAATATTATTCCAAAAGTATATCCAGAGTAATACAGATCCCACACAAAATGGTCAGAATTAGCTAACGAATTAAAGGTTATTTAAGGCTTGCAAAGAAACAGGAAGCAGCGGGGAGGAAAGAGGAGGAAGAAATGCTAAAACAGAACAACAGACAAAATCTTTGAAAAAGAGACAGCAAAAGTTGATGGGTGGAAAAAATGTCCATGACTAACAGAGCCAAAAATCATTTAAGAAGGAAATTAGAATGTTGGACTGGAATGAAGTGAAATGTCAATGAAAAGAAGAAAAAAAAAGCAAAGCATTATATGGAAAGTTTCTGAAATATTTACAAGGTATTTATGTATTTAGGACTCATCCATAATTCCCTCCAGGGGCTCAGGGCAACGCTGTAGCAGGGAGAGATGCCAGTTGCTGGGGGCAGCAGGGAGGAGTCCCACCCCGCCGATCCCACCATGGAGCTGCCTCAGCCAGTGGAGAGGATCCCTGCCCCATTTGCCCCAGCAGGAAGCAACTGCAGCTGGTGGAAGAGAGCTGCACCTCCCAAGCCCCAGCATGGAGCTGCCACAGCTGGTAAAGGGGAGTCCCTTCCCACTGGCCCCAGCATGGAGCTCCCTGACCCATCTTGGGACCCCACCAGCCCTGACCACTCTCCTGCACCGTAAAGCTCTGATACTCAGCTCCACCCCAAAGCCCACATCCCTAGCCCAGATCCTGAACCCCCCTCCCATGCCCCAACCTCCAGCTCAGAGCCCCCCCCCCCCAAACTTGGAGCCTTCTTCTGCAACCCAAACCCCTCATGCCCAGCCCCACACCAGAGCCTGCATTCCTGCCAGAGCCCTGGAACCCCTGCCCTCTGCCTTAGGTCTCAGTCCCTTCCAACCTTTGGTCCAGCCCCCTGGTCCCACCCCCCACCACACGAATTTTGTTATGTTTACCACCGTGAAGGTGAGGTGTCGGACATCACCTCCACATTGGTGCACATAAGAAAATTCATTCTGCTCGGGGTGGAAAAATTAGGAGGAAGACTGGCTTCATCGTAAAAGATATTATGTCCAGAATCCTAGATAAATCCAAGATCAAGCAGCAAAAGCAGACATCCTTATAAGAATACTCTTTCCACAAAGCAGAATGTTGTGGAGTAGATCACCCACTGATGGAAACTGTCATAGCTCCAAATGAGGTTATGACAATTTACCTAGCCGAGGGTCTGACCCTGTGCATTTAGTGTAAAATTGCTCCCCACATCAAAAAATAATTTTGCAGAGATTTAATGTCATTCAGCAAAGCAGAAGCACCACTCATAAATGTTAAACAGCTGTTTACCTTAGATTGTTAATACAAAGCAAGTCAGAAACTGGCAGAGTAAAACAAATGCCAGTGTAGAATTTATTACATTAATTGTGGACAGCTGAAGAGTTATATGAAGAACTGTGGTATATATCTCTTTAGCATTCTTAGAAGATCAAAACAAGAGACAAGTCAGCTGTTCAACATCAGGTGAAAAACTTGTGTTTACAAAGTAACAAATGTTACCCTAAGGGCTAGTTAAAAGTACAAGGGAGATGTTTGCCCTCCAATGGTCCTCCAAAGCCAAATATACTGGAAATCTTTATTACCTTGTTTCAATTATTCTTTTAACTGATTTGTTTCTGAAGCACACATTAATTTAAAAAGACCTCATTGTTTTGGGAACACAGAAAATGTATCTGTTAAACAGATCTGTTCCTCTTTTATTCAAACCTTGATGGAATTTTGGCACTGAAAAGCTCATGATCAGCCTGTTATCCATAGTTAAAGCAGGGATTCCAACTATTTTTATATGCTCCATTTTTGACAACTTTAACTGCAGTTTTAGCCAATAAGTCTGAAATTTCTCATGTGTACTCACTGTGCCAGAGAAGAGCCCGTGATGTGTTTAAGGGAAACTGGAGTCTACGGGAGAGACATAGTTCTGTTATTTCGGTGTGCTGCTCTGTGTTGTTTTACTGCTGTGGAAAGACAGGAAAGGATTGTCAGAACTATAGAGTCAGCCTTACTGGTCACCACCAGAATCTTTGTTAAAATTCCAAGAAAGCAGTCACAAGTGAGAATAGGAAAAATCCTATATTTGTCACTTCCACTGATAAGAGGGTAAGTAAAAGTAGTTTGGGATTGCAGAGGTTGAAGAGAAGACCAAGTATTGTACAATGATCCCGGTCATCTCCACCTACAAGACAATCCCTCACCATTCAGGAGAACCAGAGTCCTAACACTAAAATGAAGTTTATTGCTGCCATCATTTATTCTCGGTTTTCTTCTTGAGGCTTTTATGGACTTTTATGGACTTTTAATTACTTTTTTTTATCAACATGTCAGGTATTCCACAAAAGACACCATCACAGAGACTTTTCCTTCTCTTTCAAGCAAGCACTTAAATATGTTCTCCTTCATTAATCAAATATATCTTGCAAGTGATCTACCAGCGTTTTATTAAATCAGCTCCTTTCTGAGAGCAATTCTAACATAAACTTTCTCTAATTTGTAAAATCTCATGTAAATTCCAGCCAACTGGAGTACAGAAAAAGAGAGGGGGCCGACTCAGAGAGTAGAGTGGTACTTTAAGAAAGGATTCAATTCCTGACTGAGTCTAGCTTGACCCCTGGCTCTGGTAGTTGGCAGTTGACTCTGGCGCAAATCCATGGCTTTGTTCCCCAGCCTGGATGCCGTTCTGCTCACTAGTCCTAACTCCTGCTTTTACTAGCAGACAAGATTGCCTACATCTCAGTCCACAACAGATAGCAAGTGTGAATTACCACAGGCAAAGCCTGAGTAATACTGATTCTCCTGTAGACTATATGAAGGCTAGTGACATTCAGCCACATCTCTGATGGAGTGACTCCTAAGCCTAAATCCTAGGGATCTCCACAACTAGAGTTTCTTCTCCCTAAATTGCCAGTCAAAGCCTAATTAAGCTTCCTTGTGTTGTTGAGAGTGGAAATTTGATAATATAGTCAAGCCTAGGAGACTGTTCATATTGATTTTCAAGGAAATCTGTTTTGATGACCATCCTTGGCATTGAATCATGCAAAAAATATTATCCACACCAGTCAGACTACAAAGTCATCATTAAAACTAGAAACTACAGCATATTCAAAGCAGTCCAATTTGCTGATGATACAGAATTGGGTTGAATGGAGCAAAGAAGCTAACACACACAGCAACAATTAAAAACAAAGGGATTTAGGGGTTTTTTTGGAAATAGGGCTTGATATATAGCAAATCAGAGTTCCATGCTAACAAATGGGGCATCCTTTGCCTTAAGCTCACAGACAGAACTGGCCCTCCTCAAGACTCTCTGTCAACCTAAGATTGCTCATCTTTCTTCACAAGCCCATCTGAATCTAAAGGACACTGAATGCTCTGGGACAAGATTGGCAATAGCACACAAACAGCTGTACACATCTGGCACATAAGTGAGTTGCTGTTTGTCATTCACCTATCTACAGAAAGATTTGGGGAAGGGATGGATTCCCATATACTTATCTAGTGTTACCTGTCCTCCACAAAAGAATGAGTTGGAGATTCTGCTCAGGCCTTCAATTCTGAGCCTTTATTGGGGTTTGTTACCATTTTCCCAGAGAAGATTAGATTCATTTGGCTATAACTGGATGAGCAATATACAGTAAATAGAGGTGTGCAAAATGTTTTGTGCCAGATCTTCAGATCTCTAATTATGGCTATGAACAGAAAAGCAGCTTTAACATTAGCACATTTTGTACATGAACTCCACATGTAGCCTTGTTATATCTGTTGTGCTGTTCATGCACATATATACATTTTTACTCCATCACTCATCACAACCACAGGAAAGTGCACTGGATTCCATTCTGTATTACCTTCCAACCGCAAATGTTCCTCTCATTTCTAATGCCTGAATTTTTATGAATTTCAGGGGGTAGCCGAGTTAGTCTGTTACAGAAAAAAAAACAGCAAGCAAATGGTCTGGTAGTACTTTATAGACTAACAAAACATGTAGATGGTATCATGAGCTTTCGTGGGCACAGCCCACTTCTTCAGATGACCAGAGTTATGATTAGAGGATAAGAAAACTCAAAATAAATAGGAGAAGGGAAGGGGGAGAGGGGAAAAGAAAGATGTTCTGTCGCCCACCCCCCTGCCTCTCTGCATAAAGTATCAGGAGAAAGGGTGCTAAACCTGAGTAGATAAAGATCAAAGTCAGTGGATGGATAAAGCAGGAAGGATACCAATCAGAAAGTAGTTAGCACCTTCATTGATAACTTCATTTATGACTGACAATGTTGCTGGAGGCAGAATTAATACAGCATGATTTCCATCCTTGGACCTGAGTTTTGTGAGTTGCCAAAGTATATTTTGACTCATACACTGAGCAGATTTGGTACTCAGACATTTCTAGGATCTAAAGAATTATAATATTGACCTCAACAAGGTCTCTCAGATTTTTATGGTATGTCAAAAAGCAATTAGACCCTTGAAGCTGGCCCTTGCCTTCTAACTCGGGTTTCCTCTGGGGCTTGAGCCTTGGGACTTTTTGATTGCCGTGTAGACTTCCAGGCTGGGGCAGGAGCCCAGGCCGTAGAAGTCTGCAAGGTGGAAAAGTCCCAGATCTCAGATTCCTGTGTGAGCTCAGAAGTCTATGCGGCAATGAAACACTCTCACAGCCTGAGTGCTATGAGCCCAAGGCAGCTGGCACAATCCAGTCACAGGTGTCTAGTTGCTGTGTCGACATCCAGTTTCAAAATGCTCTGCTGTCCAGGCTTTTTTCTGTATTGGTGATTTAGAGAAGATCTACAACAACAACAATCAACATTCTGCTCCAGGTTCACTGGGAATGTTCATAGCCACGATTCTGGGTTGAGCCCATCAGTACTTGGATACAGGATTGTCTGACTCACAGGTAGAAAGAAGAACTAAAATAGCTGCCAAGTTATCTAGGAGAAACAAAGTAGCAGTACATGTGTCAGAAGAAAATCTCATCTATTTAGTTCCCCATTGTAATAAATCTTGTCCTTGGCTCAGTTACATACACAGCAGCTCCGAAGATTTAACAAGGGATGATTAAAAACCAGCTTTCAGTATGTTATATTAAAACTTCAAAACTCCTCCTTTGCAGCAGATGAAAATATTTGCTAAACTGGTTTGATTAATCACAATATTAAGCCAAATATTTTCCATAGGGTTTGTACCACGCCTTCCTTGTGTGTACACAAAATTGAATGATGTATACATACATTCCTCCACTCTTGGCAGGTGTGATCTTTTATGAGCTTCCAAAACCTCCATACACATATTCAATGGTGTCAAGTATCAGAGGGGTAGCCATGTTAGTCTGAATCTGCAAAAGCGGCGAGGAGTCCTGTGGCACCTTATAGACTAACCGAAGTGTTGGAGCATAAGCTTTCTTGGGCAAAGACCCACTTAATCAGATCCATATTCAATGGGATGCACACAATATCAGTATTTGACTCCTGCCAGGCATCAGGCAATTGCAACAGCATGGAGGCAGTCTTTGTGGGTTTCTTTCTATATGAAACCCTACCAAAAAGAAAACTGGTTTCACACTTGATGAAAGAAGTGTTTTATTTTTATAAAAATTCACAAAAGCCTGGGACCAATGGCTGAGATCAGACTGAAAAGGCTTAAGAGCCAGTCGTTTAAAAACCCTCCACCGGTATAAAAAATTTAATATATACATATATTGCCTAATCCTGCCCAATGTGTAGTACTTGACTCCAACTCACCAGCCTGTGGAGGATGGTATTGGTGAGTCATTGTGCGGGCACAATGAATCTATTACACAGAATTGAAAACTGGGTCCCTTTGTGTCAGGATTCCTCTCTGCCATGACAGCTAGGAAAAGGCTACAATCCCTCTAGCGATCTTCCTCCTACACCATCATATACACACACATCACTAAAATATGCTTTGTTTCCAACTCAGCTCTTATCCTTACCTCATGAAGAGTATGTCTACACTGCCATCCTAGTTCGAACTAGGGTGGCTAATGTAGGCATTCGAAGTTGCAAATGAAGCCCGGGATTTAAATATCCTCGTAGAAGGAGGTGTACTGGTAGTTCGAATTAGAGAGCCTAATTTGAACTACCTACTCTGTGCCACATGTAGCCGCGGGCACGGAGTCCGCGCTAACGGGGATTTAAAAATGGCGGCACCCGGCAAGATGCAAAGGAAGCCCAGGATATTTAAATTCCGGGCTTCGTTTGCAACTTCGAATGCCTACATTAGCCACCCTAGTTCGAACTAGGGTGGCAGTGTAGACATACCCAGACTGTATTGCATCCCATACTGGATACTTCTGGGACCGCCCCCCCCCCCCCACATACACGTACATCCTTTCCTTACCAGACTGAGTCCGCTTAGATTTGATGGGACAGATTAGGGTATGTTTGTGCAGCATTAAGTGACAATATGAGCCCCTTATGCCTGAGTAAACAGGGCCCAGAATATGTCCCTTAAATCTGGGTTATTCATCTACCAAGTAGCTCACATCCTGAAGTCACTGACATTGTTACATACACACATATAGGCTGTGTCTACACTGGCACCTTTTTCCGGAAATGCTTAAAAAGGAACAGTTTTCCGTTATAAGTATTTCCGGAAAAAGAGCGTCTACATTGGCAGGATGCTTTTCCGGAAAAGCGTCCGTGGCCAATGTAGACGCGCTTTTCCGGAAAAGACTACTGTGCTGTCTACACTGACTCTTTTCTGGAATAGTTTTCCGGAAAAAGGACTTTTGCCCGAGCGGGAGCAGCATAGTTTTTCCAGAAAAGCAGCTGATTTCTTACAGTAGATCGTCAGTGCTTTTCCGGAAATTCAAAGGGCCAGTGTAGACAGCTCGCAGCTTATTCCAGAATAAGTGGCCCAGTGTAGACGCAGCCATAGAGAGAAAGAGTTAAGAGCCTTGGTATAGGCATACAATATATTCAAGACTCCAGGATGTCTTCTCTTTGCTTGCAATTTGGTTTAGTCTAGTAAGATTTCAATTTTGGATTTTTGCCTGTGTGTCACAAGACATCATTTCTGTCATCAATTCACTGATGTCATTCAGAGACTGAATCCCAAACATCATCTGAAGTGAAAGCATGTGATTGCATGTCCATTTGGTTTCACTTTCTTGACTTTCCAGGGTATAGCAACTACAGTAATAACTGACTGTGAAGTACTACTGATTGGAACTCCTTGGTCTGCCATCCTCAACACCTGACTAGTTCCAAACAAGGGAGTTTCCTGGACCAAGGGAAGTCAATGACAGTCTCTCTGCTGCGGGCCTCCAGGCTCTGCTCCCAGCCACTGAGCTCTGCTCCCAGGCCCTGCACCCCCACCCCAAGCTCCAGGCCCTCACCTCAACTGCTGAGCTCCAGATCGAACCACCAGCTCCGGTCACTGGCCACTGGCTCCCTGCCAAGCTCTGTTCCCAGCCACTGACTCCCTGCTACTAGCCCCAGCTGGGCTTTGCCTCCAGGCCACTGGCTCCCTACAGCCGGCCCCAGTGGGGTTGCTCTGCCTCCCCCTGGCCACTGGCTCCCTGCAGCTGTCCCTGGCCCAGGCTCCGCTGTCCCCACCCCAGTCAGGCTCCAGCCCCTAGCCCTTGCTGGGCTCCAGCCCCAGCTCCCAGCCTGCAGTCGCTGAGCTCTACTCACAGCTCCCAGCCCTGGGCTCCCCTCTCAGCTGCTGCCCAGCTCTCTGACCTGGCAACATCTGAGGCCCTGCTGCACCTGAGCACCTATGAGGTCCCCAACAATGCCGGACCATGGATGTTGCCAGACCAAAGAATCCCAAATGAGAGAGGTCCAATCTGTAAAGGTAAAATCTTTAGCTCATCTTTTAAGCCTTTGACTGTTCGATTAGAAATTCCCAAATATGAATATCAGTAACTGTTGTCTGCGACTGACAAATTTCTCATAACATTTGTCACTAACTCAGGGTATGTCTACACTACAAAGTTAGTTCGAACTAACGGACGTTAGTTCGAACTAACTTTAATAGGTGCTACACTAGCGCTCCGCTAGTTCGAATTTGAATCGAACTAGCGGAGCGCTTAGTTCGAACTAGGTAAACCTCATTTTACGAGGACTAACGCCTAGTTCGAACTAGCTAGTTCGAACTAAGGGCTGTGTAGCCCTTTAGTTCGAACTAGTGGGAGGCTAGCCCTCCCCAGGTTTCCCTGGTGGCCACTCTGGCCAACACCAGGGAAACTCTATGCCCCCCTCCCGGCCCCGGACCCCTTAAAGGGGCACGGGCTGGCTACGGTGCCCGTGCCAGGTGCAAGCCTGCCAGCACCCAGCTAGCAGACCCTGCACCTGGCACGGCACAGAGCCACCCACCCGATGCCCCCCAGCCCACCCCCTCTTGCCGGGACCAGGCTGGCGGCTCCCGGGAGCTTGCCCTGGACCGCAAGAGGCGGGCACCTTCCTGGGCTAGTGCGGACATCGTGGACCTCGTCCACGATCTCCGCACTAGGCACAGGAAAGCGGCCGGCTAGGGCAGGAGAGCTGCCAGCCTGGCCACCCAGGAGCAGGTGTGCATGAAAATCAAGGGGGTCCACTGAGACCTCCGACACTGAGCCCTGAGCTTACAATGGCCGTCCTGGGTCAGACCAAAGGTCCATCTAGCCCGGTAGCCTGTCTGCCGACAGCGGCCAACCCTAGGGACCCTGGAGGGGATGGACCGAAGACAGTGACCAAGCCATTTGTCTCGTGCCATCCCTCTCCAGCCTTCCACAAACTTTGGGCAGGGACACCACTCCTACCCCCTGGCTAATACCACTCCATGGACCCAACCTCCATGACTTGATCTCACTTCTCTTTAAACTCTGTTCTAGTTCTAGCCTTCACAGCCTCCTGTAGCAAGGAGTTCTGCAGGTTAACTATTTGCTTTGTGAAGAACAACTTTCTCTTACTAGTTTGAAGCCTGCTACCCATTCCTTTCCTTTGGTGTCCTCTAGTCCTTCTTTATGGGAACTCATGAAGAACTTTTCTGAATGCACCCTCTCCACCCAACCCCTGCTTTTAGAGACCTCTATCCTGTCCCCCCTCCGTCTCTTCTTTTCTAAGCTGAACAGTCCCAGTCTCTGTAGCCTTTCTTCATCTGGGACCTGTTCCCAACCCCTGATCATGTTAGTTGCCCTCCCTTCTCCCAGCCTTTCTCTTCCCCTCTCCCACCTCCTTTTCCCAGTCTCCCCCAGTTTTTTTTCAATAAAGACAGAGTCAATGTTGGAAGAAACGTTATCTTTATTTTGTACATCAATAAGAAGGGGAGCTAGGGAAGGGTAAGTGGAAGGAGGTGAGGGAGGAATGGGGTACGAGCCCCCGATGGGGAGGACTGGGCTGGCTCTGCGGGCTTCTGGGGGTGGAAGCTCTCCTGCAGCCCCCCAATTACCCTCTCTCCCCAGATGGCAGCCTGCGGCAAGTGCAGCCGGGCTGATGGCCGAGTGGTGTGATGTGCCCAGTGTGGGTACTCCGGGCACTCCAAGCCAGAACTTCTTTGCAAGCAGGGCACCCCTTAGAACTGTGTGTCCGGGGTGGGAGTCGGGACCCTTTAAGCGCAGCCCTCGGCTAGCCTGAGACAGCATCTCCATGCTCTAAGTCCTCCTTTTATGCCCTGCCGGCACTGCTTCCGGCCATCCTTAAGCCCTGTTCAGAGTCCACTCAATGTGGACTTGCTAGTTCGAATTAGCAAAACGCTAATTCGAACTAGTTTTTAGTTCTAGACGCCTTAGTTCGAATTAGCTTAGTTCGAATTAACTAATTCGAACTAAGTTAGTTCGAACTAGCGCTGTAGTATAGACGTACCCTCAGTGCTTTTCATTCTATTAGCCTCATTATATATCATTTACATGGTGCTTCACATACATAGAATAATCCACATTCCCTGCCCTTGAAGACTTAGAGCTGATGTTGCCCATGACAAACATACGCAAAACAAGACATTGGCCAGGCCATTAGTCACTCTATTTTCAAAGTGCTCCACAAATAGTAATTAAACAATTCCTTTAACTCCCCTCTAAAATATCAGCAAAAGGCAACAAAGGGAATTCATTTTTGAATGTGGATTAGAAATAAAAAATTCTTATATGCCAGACTTATGTTTAAACCCATAGACCACACTCTTCCCTGAATTCTGTATTTTAGGCCAGGAATATTAAGGGTTATTTCTCAAAGTGCATCCCAGATGGGCCCCCAACAAAATCAAACTTCAATCAGATAAATCAAGAATAATGTTTGCGTTTTTATTCTATATGCATATTTGGAATAGGTAGTTTTACCCAAGATGGAAGTTAGAAGCACTGTTTTATCTATTAGTTTATTTGCCATTTCAGTGTATCAGTTAATAGCCACCTATGCTTCAATAAATATGGCTTTGATTATTCATTTTCCCTTTGTCATTAAATAATACTCTCTGGTCCACTTGAGGACATTCTCTCCTATTGCATTGGGTCTATCGGATTCATTCTTAAACTTTCCTTCAGATTTTGTTTAAGATGCTGTCTGTCTCCCACTTTACCCGCTAGTATTACAAAATAAACTCTAATGGAAAGGACAAATGTCTAGGCTTTCAGTTGCTTTAATGATTTACTGGAGACCTTGAGGATTTAAGATTTGACTGCAATTGTTGCTTTTGATTTAGAACATATACTCTGCAGAGTTATGAAATGGTAGCCAAATCCAAGCAATATGAATGGTATTTAATTGGCAGAAAATTAATTACTGAAAAACACACAACACAATGGGTACATTGTAATTATACCAGCTGGGAGACCAAATGGCGCAAGGAAATAAGCACAAACAGGTGTTAATGTAAGTCCCTTAAGGTTCATTAATGAATTATAGCAACTGACAAACACTGAAAAAGCCCACACATAAATCCTGGCAATGAGAAGGTGAGTGTCCAGTGGCCAGAAGAACATACTAATTCACATTATACAAAAGTCTACCCAACTCAGCTGCTGATTGCATCTTCTCTCTGTCTTCTTTCTTCTCCCTTCACTATACTAAGCCCTTCATCATAACTGCCTTTTGGGCACTTCTGCTTTTCTCTTAGTCCCTTTTCCTACACCACCATGTCTCATGCATTGAACTCCCTTCCCTACCAAAATATCTGGCAAGATGTCAAGGTCCTCTTCGAACACGATGGATGAACATCATCTGGCATACATCCTCAAAACCCAATTCTCCCACAATGTTTGTCAGCTTTAACAAAAAAAAAGTGCTTCCCCATATATTCTTCTAAAAGAAATCCTGCATAAATGTGGGATGAGTATATTGTCAGGTCACCCAGTGTATTGTGTGTCAGAATGGTATCTGTTTATTTAGGTTCTAAGCTGCTCAAAGCAGGAGCCAATTCTCCCTAGGACAAAACTAAATGACACTGACTGAACAGATGTATTATCCAAAGATCTCTTAAAACAGTGTGTCCTTTATCATCCACTAGCAGGTCCCTATGGAGCTCCCTACTTTCCCTATTCCAGAAGAAACTTTGAGGTAGGACTGGTGATAGCAGTACCACCTGCCTTTCCATGTGTGACCCTCGCCTATGCCAGAGCATAGAGAGCCTAGGCGCACAACAGGGAGGTGCAGTACACACTGCCTTGCAGTATCTAAGTTGAATCTAACCTGACACATACCAAGTCACGTTCTCTTTATCTGATCAATGCTGAACATAGTCTAGATTGCTTTTTTTTCTCCCCTACAGAAGGTCACAGAACATGAGGATTCAGTTACAAAACAAATCTGTTGATATTTAACTAACGAATGGACTCCACGAGAAAAGAACAGATTGTGATAAATCGTTAAACTGTTTACTTGGCTGATTGCTGCTCTCATCTTTACCAGGAAGGTTTGTCTTGGTGGGCACAATCTAAAACCCTCCGAGATTCTGTTTCCAAAAAGAAATGTACCTACCGCACTCATATGCCACTGTGACAGGGACCTCAAAAGAAGAGAGAGAGAGAGAGAGAGAGAGAGAGAGAGAGAGAGAAAGCATGTTCTATGTAAAGAAAGAGAAAGGGGTCCTTTTCCCTCAAAGAGGGGAAGCTGAGTTCTAAGTCCTGCATCTCAGAGATGCAGACTCTCTCTAACTTAGGCCATTGTGTGAATAATAGTAATGGGATGAGTATAAATGTAGCAATTCTCTAATCACAAAACCTAATTGCTGCATAGATTCAAAGATACTCTAAGTCTGTCGTGTCCAACATGCTAGCCACTAGCCACATGTGAGTATTTCACAGGTTCAGTGTGGCTAGTTCTCTATAGCAGTAGTTTCAGAAATGGCTGGCCACGATAGCTCCTAATGGATCTCTGAATTAGGGATTGGAAGTTAAGAGCATTTTTAAAAGGCCAGAATTAGGTCTTTTTCCAATGCTGTGTGCCTTCGTTAAAATCCTGTGCATAATGTAATCAATGACATTCATAATTATTAATAATCATGTGGTGTTGGTGCTGCTGAAATACTCTGTCCAGTTCTAGTGTCCACAATTCAAGAAAGGTGTTGATAATTTGGAAAGGGTTTAGAAAAGAGACATGAGAATGATTAAAAGGATCAGAAAACATGCCTTATAAGAGTAAACTCAAAGAGCTTAGTCTATTTAGCTTATCAAAGAGAAGGTTAAGGGATAACTTGATTATATCCTATAAGTACCTAAATGAGGAATAAATATTTGACCATGCTCTCTTCAATCTAGCAGACAAAAATGTAACTGGATCCAATTCCTGGAAGCTGATGCTAGATAAATTCAGACTCCAAATAAGGCACAAGTCTTTAATAGTGAGGATATTTAATCAGTTGAACATCTTACTAAGTCACCATCAATGAACATTTTAAAATCAAGATTAGATATTTTTTCTAAAATATATGCTCTAGTTGAAACAGGAATTAGTTTGGGCTATGTTATACTGGAGGCCAGAGAATAAGATCAGAATGTTCCCTTTTGGCACTGGAATCTATGAAACAGTCTACAAAAACTACTGTTCAGAATAACAACTCTGAAATGTTTTGTTTTCAAACTTATATTTATAACATCTTAAAATGGATGTAATTTGTGTTATGTATAATTTAGTGAATTCTGTGAAACTATTTTCAAAACATATACAATTGCCATGAATTGGGGGAAAGAGTGCATATTCAAACCAAGTTGAAATAGAGAAAGAAAACATAAGAACACTAGAGTATTTGGAGAGGTAAACATTAGGGGTACGTCTAAACTACATGGCTCCGTCGACGGAGCCATGTAGATTTGTTTGTTTGGCAAAGTCAAATGAAGCCACGATTTAAATGATCGCGGCTTCATTTAAATGTACATGGCTGCCGCGCTGAGCCGACAAACAGCTGATCAGCTGTTTGTCCGCTCAGCGCGCTAGTCTGGACGCTCCCCTGCCGACATCAAAGCCCTTTGTCGGCAGCCCTGGTAAACCTCATCCCACGAGGAATAACGGGGCTGCCGAAAAAGGGCTTTGATGTCAGCAGGGGAGTGTCCAGACTAGCACGCTGAGCGGAGAAACAGCTGATGAGCTGTTTGTCGGCTCAGCGCGGCAGCCATGTAAATTTAAATGAAGCCACGATCATTTAAATCGTGGCTTCATTTGACTTTGCCTATGTGTCTAATCTACATGCCTCTGACGACAGAGGCATGTAGTCTAGACACAGCCTCATGTGCCAAATACAGCGACAGAAACTGCAAGATCTTTCTTATATATTTACAAGACATTCCACTGGCAGTATTCTCTATTCTCTTAATCAGATTTCCAGTTGTGCCTTGGGCATTTTTAAGCTATAACTAGCTCTCGTGCAGAGGTAACCAAAGATATTTCTGACATCATCTGTACAGCAAGGCAACCAGTCTCTAGAATATTTATTCTTGAGTTCTATAATAGGCACAGCCTATTTCTCTTTCGTAACAGGTATGCTGACTTTTTACTGTGTGGCTGTGTCTACACAGGCACCCCTTTCCGGAAAAGGGATGCTAATGAGACTAGTCAGAATTGCAAATGCCACAGGGGATTTAAATATCCCCCGCGGCATTTGCACGAACATGAAAGTAGGAATAAGGGATCTTCCGGAAAAGGGTTTATTTTCCACAAGATCCCGTCTAGACTGGTGCTTTTCTCCAGCAAAACCCCGAGCCGGAAAAAAGCGGCAGCCATGTTCGTGCAAATGCCGCGGGGGATATTTAAATCCCTCGCAGCATTTGCAATTCCGACTGGTCTCATTAGCATCCCTTTTCCGGAAAGGGGTGCCAATGTAGACACAGCCTGTGTGTAGAAGCTAATATTAGAAGGCACTAAGGCAATTAGAATTACAAACCTATCACCTGTGTATTCATCACAGACTCTCAGGTAACATTTATCCATTAAAAATACATTTCTACATTGCACATTCACTTCCATTTGTATTTTATAAAAATGTTGTTAACCATTATAATCTTAAGGGTATTAGAAGAGTAAAGGTTGAAATACTAGGAAAGAATCATAGAATCATAGAATAATAGGACTGGAAGGGACCTCAAGAGGTCATCGAGTCCAGTCCCCTACCCTCAAGGCAGGACCAAGCTCCATCTACACCATCCCTGACAGATGTCTATCTAACCTGTTCTTAAATATCTCCAGAGAGGGAGATTCCACCACCTCCCTTGGCAATTTATTCCAATATTTGACCACCCTGACAGTTAGGAATTTTTTCCTAATGTCCAATCTAAACCTCCCCTGCTGCACTTTAAGCCCATTACTCCTTGTCCTGTCCTCAGAAACCAAGAGGAACAAATTTTCTCCTTCCTCCTTGTGACACCCTTTAAGATATTTGAAAACCGCTATCATGTCCCCCCTTAATCTTCTTTTTTCCAAACTAAACAAGCCCAGTTCATGAAGCCTGGTTTCATAGGTCATGTTCTCCAGACCTTTAATCATACTTGTAGCTCTTCTCTGTACCCTTTCCAATTTCTCCACATCTTTCTTGAAATGTGGTGCCCAGAACTGAACACAGTACTCCAGCTGAGGCCTAACTAGTGCAGAGTAGAGTGGCAGAATGACTTCACGAGTTTTGCTTACAACACACCTGTTGATACAACCTAGAATCATATTTGCTTTTTTTGCAACAGCATCACACTGTTGACTCATATTCAACTTGTGGTCCACTATGAGCCCTAGGTTCCTTTCCGCCATGCTCCTTCCTAGACAGTCGCTTCCCATCTTGTATGTATGGAACTGATTGTTCCTTCCTAAGTGGAGCACTTTGCATTTCTCTTTATTAAACTTCATCCTGTTTACCTCTGACCATTTCTCTAACTTGCTAAGGTCATTTTGAATTATGTCCCTATCCTCCAAAGAAGTTGCAACCCCACCCAGTTTGGTATCATCTGCAAACTTAATAAGCGTACTCTCTATCCCAATATCTACATCATTGATGAAGATATTGAACAGTACGGGTCCCAAAACAGACCCTTGCGGAACTCCACTTGTTATCCCTTTCCAGCAGGATTTAGCACCATTAACAACAACTCTCTGACTACGGTTATCCAGCCAATTATGCACCCACCTTATCGTGGCCCTATCTAAGTTATAGTTGCCTAGTTTATCAATAAGAATATCTTACAAGACGGTATCAAATGCCTTACTAAAGTCTACCATCGCTTCTCCCTTATCCACAAGGCTCATTATCCTATCAAAGAAAGCTATCAGATTAGTTTGGCATGACTTGTTCTTCACAAACACATGCTGGCTATTCCCTATCACTTTATTACCTTCCAAGTGTTTGCATATGATTTCCTTAATTACCTGCTCCATTTTCTTCCCTGGGACAGACGTTAAACTGACCGGTCTGTAGTTTCCTGGGTTGTTCTTATTCCCCTTTTTATAGATGGGCACAATATTTGCCCTTTTCCAGTCTTCTGGAATCTCCCCTGTCTTCCATGATTTTTCAAAGATCATAGCTAAAGGCTCAGATACATCCTCTATCATCTCCTTGAGTATCCTGGGATGCATTTCATCAGGACCTGGTGACTTGCTGACATCTAACTTTCCTAAGTGATTTTTAACTTGTTCTTTGTGTATCCTATCTTCTAAACTTACCCTCTCTCTGCTTGTATTCACTACGTTAGGCACACTTCCAGACTTCTCGGTGAAGACCGAAACAAAGAAGTCATTGAGCATCTCCGCCATTTCCAAGTTTCCTGTTACTGCTTCTCCCTCCTCACTGAGCAGTGGGCCTACCCTGTCCTTGGTCTTCCTCTTGCTTCTAATGTATTTATAAAAGGTCTTCTTGTTTCCCTTTATGCCTGTAGCTAGTTTGATCTCATTTTGTGCCTTTGCCTTTCTAATCTTGCCCCTGCATTCCCGTGTTGCTTGCCTATATTCATCCTTTGTTATTTGTCCTAGTTTCCATTTTTTATACGACTCCTTTTTTATTTTGAGATCATGCAAGATCTACTTGTTAAGCCAAGCTGGTCTTTTGCCATATTTTCTATCTTTCCTACACAGCAGAATTGTTTGCTTTTGGGCCCTTAATAACGTCCCTTTGAAATACTTCCAACTCTCCTCAGTTGTTTTTCCCTTCAGTCTTGCTTCCCATGGGACCTTACCTACAAGTTCTCTGAGCTTATCAAAATCTGCCTTCCTGAAATCCATTACCTCAATTGTGCTGGTCTCCCTTCTACCTTTCCTTAAGATCATGAACTCTATTATTTCATGATCACTGTCCCCCATACTATCTTCCACTTTCAAGTTCTCAACTAGTTCCTCCCTATTTGTTAAAATCAAATCCAGAACAGCTTCTCCTCTGGTAGCTTTTTCAACCTTCTGAAACAGAAAGTTGTCTCCAACGCAGTCCTCTCTCTGCCCGGGCCCCTACCTTTGACAGGAAGGATCGAAGAGAATACCACCTGCGCCCCAAACTCCCTCACCTGTACTCCCAAAGCCCTGTAGTCACGCTTGATCCGCTCAGTGTCACACCTGGCAGTATCATTTGTGCCCACATGGATTAGTAGCATGGGGTAGTAGTCAGAGGGCCGGATAATCCTCGACAATGCCTCCGTAACATCTCGGATACGGTCCCCTGGCAGACAGCATACCTCTCGAGAGGAACTGTCAGGGCGACAGATGGGCACCTCCATTCCCCTCAGAAGAGAGTCTCGAACCACCACTTCCCTACGTTTCTTCCTTGCAGTGGTGGCAGGAGACTGCTCAACCTTGGTGGTGCAAGGCTTGGTCTCCTCCACTGTGGGGGGTGACTCCTTGTCTCCTGCAGAAAGTATAGTGTAAAGGTTATGTAACAACACAGTGGGAGGGTTAGGAGCAGGGGTGGAACACTGCCTGCTGCCAGAAGTAACCAGCTACCAGTGCTCACCCTGTACCACCTCCTCCTCCATAAGTGGCAGGTCAGCAGACCCACATCCTAGGACAGTGACCTCAGTGGACTCCACAGGAATACTGTCCAGAAATTCCTTATGGCCTCGAAAGCTCCTCAGCCTGGCCACCTCCTCCTGTAGCTCTCCCACCTGCTGCCTGAGAGATTCCACCAGCAGGCACCTTTCACAATGGTTGTCTCCCCCAGCCTGGATATCAGTCAGTGGGAATTGCAAGCCACAAATACTGCAACACCACATCAGGACCTGGGTAGAGGCATCCATGCTCAGGTTCTCTGTCTGGATACAGGCACAGGTGGAGGAGACAGGAGAAGTACTGGCACAAGCACTTCGGGTCCTCATCACCATCAGTCACTCCCTGTGCTCTACTCCCTCTTCAAGTCCCCTGTCTGCATTCCCCTGTCCGCTTTGCTCCCCTGGTCGCTCTGCTCTGGCTTTTTAAAGCCTGCTTGCCTAGGTCAGGCCTGCCCCCTTCTGAGGCACACATGATTCAGGTGTCTCATGAAACTACTTATAGGATTGATCATACCAGTTGAAACGTTTAGTCCAGCATGTCTGGAATCCTGCCTTACATGTTGACGATCAAGATTTTATCATCCCTAGCGTAGAATGCTCCAGTAAGCCATGTTTGGGGAAATAAAAATTATTTTCCTCATTTTTGCACAGGGCTACTCAACTTTGGAAGCCCCGGGGGCCACAATAACACTCACAGCACATGCTGAGGGCTTCAACTTAAGTGTGGTTGCATATACATGCATATATATATGCAAATAGCTTCTTTCACACTGACGGGCATGAATACAGAGATTAAGCCTTAAACCACGGCACTGGACCCAAATGTGGCCTGTGTGAGCCAGTCAGCACCTCTCAGGCTCTGCCCACAAGGCTAAGCAGCCAGCAATTCCCACAACACCCTGGCACTCCTAGCACCTCCTCCCTGGGGGCTAGAAACACCGAGACCGTGTACCCATCTGTTCCAGCCAGACCATCTGCTTGCGTCTTTCAATGCTCACCCCACCTGAGAGATGCCTCTCCGTTGTGGAGCATGTTCCTAGTGGAGGCTATGTTCAAAGGATCCCACCCGGGGCCACGTGTTAAGCATAAATCCAACCCCTCCGCCTTGCGGGCCGCAAACAAATGGGGTGGGTTGAGTATTCCTGGTTTAGCATATCACTCAAAGAACCAGAATTGACTCATCAGAAAGAGTTCAGAGATGAGCAGCTGGAGCCAGAGGGGACTGACTTATTAGGAAAGTTTAAAAGAATTTGCCTTTTACAACCTATAGGTGGCTAAATAATGCTCAAGTATATGATAACAAATCTACAGATCTATGGATGAAGAGGAACTATTTAGGCTCTATAAAGAATTCTTAGAAGTGGATGTAAATGTAATTTGTAGAATGGTCTCAGCATAAATTAGAATCCATCCCTTAACAAAAAAAGTGTACCTACTTTTCACAACTGTTGTTCTTCAAGATGTGTTGTCCATGTCCATTCAATGTAGATGTGTGCATGCCACATGCAGGATTATCAGAAGGCTTTCCCTTTAGAGGTATCTGTTGGGCCAGCAGTGGAGTTCACTGGACACAACTGGCCGAGGTCCTGGGCTCACTTCCCTCTAGGGCGCACACCTGCATGGCCATGCACACAAAATTCTAAGCCTGCCTATCTCCTTTGCAGAGCCACACAGCATCACTCACCTTCCTGAAGGACCTGGAAGGGAAATGGCAAGGTGGGGTCTCGCTCTGGCAGCTGCCATGCAGCTGGGTGGGGCCACGTAGTGGGCAGCTGCTCTGGCATCCAGGGCCAGTGCCACATGGCAGGTGGCTGCTCCAGAGGCCAGGGCCAGGGTGGACATTGGGGCTGCAGCCAGGTGGTGGGCAGCTACTCCAGTGGCTGGGGCCAGGACCATGTGGTAGGCAGCTGCTCTTGCAGCCAGGACTGCAGCCACGTGGTGGAAGCGGACGGGAAGTCACCATGCAGCCCTGGCCCAGCTCCTGCCGCAAGGAAGGGCTGGGACTAGGTCTACGTGGTGGATGCTCCCAGAACTGGCCACAGAGAGGCTGCTGTACCCAGGTTGCACTGTGGCTTCTCCTGGGGCCACAGTGCGGCTGTCCCCACTGGAGCAGGGGATAAAGACAATTCTTTTCATTTTCTTTTGTTGCTTTTTTGTAACTATTGTTTAATTATTCATATAATGCTTGCATGCTATTGTGTGGCTGGACTGTATTCTAATACACCTCGCCACCATGACCTCCTGAAGGTAGCATACGTATATACTTCCAATGAACACAAAGCAGTGTGGGGAGGGGAGAAAAGAGCGGGATCGCAGATACAAGATGGTTGATAATCAGACTGCCAGCATGTGTGCAGCAGTAACCCCCGCCTGCTTTGCTGCAGGCTGGGAATTCAGATGCTTTTCCATCATGAATGTTTCCAAGGCAGAAGTGGAATAAAGCTAGTTGGAAGCTTTACATATGTGCAGTGCTGCCCCTTGCTGGAAGGGTCTGGGATAGTGTGAGGATGGGCATAGGACCTGGTACCATTGGATCCATGCTGGAGAACGAGTAGATGTGGTAATTGGTGCCATGCTTGTCACACAGCATTGTGCCTGGGCACCACTGGAGCTCCACAGTGAGGGACCAGGGCCCCATGATGCCAGACACAACAGATCCAGAACAAAAAGGCAGCCCTGCCACAAAGAGTTGCCAATGAAAATATTCCCATGTTCCCGATCCTTCCACAGTGGGACAGATGCTGATAGAAAGGATGGTTAGGGTGCCGCCATTGGACTTTTCAGACAGTGGTATGGAGGTGAGACATTTAGCCTCTCTATGCCTCAGGTTCCCTCTGTACAGTTGTGAGACCACATGCATTAGCGATTGTGAGGTGATCAGATATTGGAGTGAAGGAGGATGGTGTGAGTTCCTTGGAAGGCAGACTGCATGTGTCCCAGTGAGGCTGGGGGAGCACCATTAACACAGGCCTTGTAAACCTGTGCTCTGATGCCTTCAGGAAAGAGTCACACTTCTCTCGGTTGGTGCAGCTTCTCCCTCACCTGGCTCTGAATCTCCTTCCATGTGCTCCTCACATTGGACCCAGCCTGCCCCTTGGGTCTACCTCATGTCTTTTCCCCCATCCGTGTTAATTATCTCTTGGTTTAGTATTCTTTCTTCCATAACATATATATCTAAAATATTTGTTAGTAACATGTGGATGTCATGGTGGCACACTTCCGACACAAGCGCACATATCCTCAATGTTGGTGCACAAGACAAAACTCACTCTGCTCATGGATGGAAGATCTAGAGGGAACACTGGTTCTGGGTGATGAGATCCAGGAACAGGGAAAGAGCTCGGGATCTGTCCATGCAGAGTCATGGACCAGTATTGACAGGGCCAGGCTCGTGCTCTCAGAATTAGGGAAGCCCTGTGTTGTTGTCCTCTCAGTAATCTCCTCAGCCTGAATACTCAAGTTCTGTACCACCCTTCTAAAAAGGTTGTGGTTGGTCCTGGCATCAATGGCTGTGAGGGGGGTTAGCCGTGCCAGCACCACTTCATCTCGTGAGGAGGGTCTTCTGGTCTTTCCAACTCCCCAGCAACCAGCTGTGCCACTTCCTGAGCTATCGGCGATGGGCAGCTGTGGTTTCACCTTCGAGTGGGGTTGAGGACTGGCACATGGATGGCTCTGCCTAGACTCAGAGCCACGTCACCTGGCGAGTGATGTGGCTGAAGAAGTATCATGGGGAGTAATTTACACTGAGGCATCCCTAGATGGTGGCCTCTGGCCTGGTGGCATGCCCATAGGCATGCCCTTGCCACTGAGTTGGTCATGATGCCCAGGGTGTGGTGCCAAAACCAGTGTCAGGACCTATAGTAATGCTGTGTAGCCTTGGAGGTGTAAGATTCCACCTCTGATGCTGAAAAGTACTCCAAAGTGGAGTGGTGTGGTGCCATGCAGGATGGTGTTGGGGAGAGTTGCCTTCTCCCTGGGCGGGGCTATGGGAGGTGCCGATGTCGGTGCCACTAAAGATGTGTGGACCTGTGCTGGGCCTCTCTTGAGGTGCCATGGGCAGTACCAGCACAGGTCACCCAGTGATCAGTGCCATACATGGTGCCATGGCTTGTGTGTCTGGAGCCTTTGTGGCAGGGGCTGGGGACTCAGTTAGCTCTATCAAATCCTTGTCAGCCTCAAAGGTGCCCGGTGTGTCTGGGTGGTCCAGATCCTCTACCACCATATCGTCCAGTTCCAGAGGGTCCACTGGAATCAGACTTAACAGCTCCCTGGGGCAGCTGGAGTCAGCAGGAGCATCACAGGTATGGCAGGCTTGGAGAGTCCTGACTCCAGACACACCCCTTGAGATAGACAGTGGTCCCTCTCCACCCTCTTCTTCTTGCAAGGCACCGGAGACTGGGAATGGTACCACAGCTAGCACCAGGCCTTGGTGCTGGGGAAGGTTGATGCTTCCTAGCATGATCCCTCTGCAGTACTTTAAGGTCCCACAGGTCCCACTGGTGGGACACAGAGGCTGCTGGCACTGGCTCTGGTGCAGATTGTGGACAAGTGCTGCTTCCATGAGAAGGAGTTTTAAATGAGAGTCTATTTCCTTCTTAGTACAAGGCTTAACACCCCTACAGATCTTGCATTTATCATACTAGTAACCCTCTTCCAAGCACTTTAAGTAGGTGTCACGAGAGTTGCCATGTGGCACGGGCTTGAGCACTTATCACAAGGCTTATAGATCTCGGACCAAGGCATGCCCCGATCCAGGGAACGGAGGAGCGGGGAAGCTTCCCACTGACTAACTATATAACTAACTATGGAACTAAACCTCAATAACTATAAAAACTCTATACACTCACAGTGAAGACCACTAGGAAAAGTGCTTGCAGAACACAAAGACCACGTTGCTCCAATATCCATCACAGGTGGTAAGCAAGAACTGAGAGGTTTGAGGGTCATCTGCAATATTCCTCTCTAATCTTTGCCATCCATGTGCGGAATAATTTTATGTGCACTGAGTCGTGCAAATGTGCACTAGCAATAGAAACACAAAACCTATTGGGGGGGCTCTGTTAATCAACTGGGCAGCATTTGAATTTCTCAATGAGTGGCCGCACAAGTGCCCAGCTTACAAGGAACACTGGTCAGTGGTATATATGTGCTGCCATAGAGACGCTACACCAGAGGACTTCCCTGCCAGCCCAGTGGGTACTGCTTAGGGAAAACCTTCTGACAATCATGTAGGTAGCGCACACACACATGTAAATGGGATGGAGAAGAGCAATCACTCAAGAAAGAACTAAACTAGACATTTAAATGGGCAAAATTGAGAACCTATTTTTCAGGAGGCATTAGTGTATGATCAATAGATCTTTTCCTTCTCTAGCTTCTTTCATTCTGTGAGCAACACTAGGAAACATCACCATTGCAATTGGCAATCCCTTGTTGGCAGTATCAGCAGAAAATGTCAAGGATTTCTGGGCACAGAAACTGAACTGCTTTTTTGGGCCTAAAGACTTAAGCTTAAGCTGTCTATAAGAAGACAGCTGGAGATCCCATTGCTATTGCCCATACTGTTTCCACTCAGTGGCCGAAGAGAGGCCATCAATCTCCAAGAGATCTGTGTCCCAATTTAGGAATACTAAAATTGATATAAAAACAACAACACCAAAACAATTAGTTCAGCTGACAAAACCATCTTGACACACAGAAATCCAAACACAGATACATAAATACACAACCACAAACAAGCCCTTATTGTTCAGAGGCACCAAGTGGTTAGAAAAGAAGCTTGTATTAAGTGGGTTTGGTTTTTTTAAAGTGCTGTCCTTAGTCCCAATGCCACCAGACGATAGTTCTGCTAAGTGAATCAGACTGAAGAAACATCAGCATCCTGCTTTGACAGCATAGGCCAGTAGCACCACTCTGTGGATTTAGAGCGTGATTGCATTGCAATATTAGCCCACTTTACAAGAAAGACAATTCACTAAAGAGCTGCTTGCCCAAGTCTAGGTCATCTGTGGTGAAGTTAAAGGAAAGATACGAATAAGCAAACCATATTTCACACTATTAAATTGAGTAAATAAGTGAGTTGTGCCCATGAAAGCTCATGATACCATCTACATGTTTTGTTAGTCTTTGAGGTGCTGCTAGACTATTTGTTGTTTTTTAAGTTTATCCAGCTCGAGGCTATGTCTAGACTGCAGGCTTCTTTCAGAAGAAGCTTTTCTGGAAGAGATCTTCCAAAAAAACTTATTCCGAAAGAGAGTGTCTACATAGCAAAAGTGCATTGAAAAAACGATCTGCTTTTTCGAAAGATAGCGTCCACACTGAATGGACACTAGCTCTCATGTAAGCTGTGATTACTATGGATAGAGTGGCCACTAGGGAACCTGTACTTTTTCTTCTTTCCTCTTCTTTCAAAAGAATTCCCTCTTTCCCGTCCACACAGCCTTTTTCCGAAAGAGCTCTTTTGGAAAAAGGCTTCTTCCTCATAGAATGAGGATTACCAATGTCAGAAAAACCCTTCTGTTCTTTCAATTTTCTTTCAAAAGAACGCAATTGCAGTGTGGACGTAACTCACGTTTTTTTGGAAAAACAGCCATTTTTCCAACAAAACTCTGTAGTGTAGACATACCCTCAGGTATACTAGTGTAAATTCAGTTACACTAGTTAATGGAGTATAACTTCAATTTTGTTCACTCAGTTTACATATGTGGACTATTCTCCACTCAGGTCACATACATAATTCACATGAAGGTCTGAAGAAAAACAGAATTTCAAATGTGCGTGTCAGCCCTTTGCTGAACTTCTTGTTTCTGCAAAACTGGGCTAGAAAGCACAGGCTTTCTATCAAGATTTCTTGTGTCTGATTAGGCCAGAAATCAGGGTTTAAAGTTGAAACTATGGGATGTGAACAGCTTTAAAATCTTTCCTGCTGACAGACTATCCCCCAGGTGGGACACTTCTGCTTGGCAGCCAGCTGGCTGGACTCAGTTTTGACTGGGGCTCCAGTACTTAGCTGGAGGGAACTCTATGGCGTGTGAACAGCAAGTCCTGCTTCCCACTTTCCTATTACACTAAGTCAATTGCATGTGGCGATTCCACATGAAAGGAGTGTGGGGGTGTGTACTAACATACTGTGGATACTCATAGGACTAGACCACCGTGACCTTAACAATAACTAATGGCAGTAACATACGTTTATATCACTGCAGGAAAAAAAACCTGAATAAAATGTGTGTTATACAAACCTCTAGCTAGTGTTTTATTTATTTATATGAAAGTCTAGTTCCAAACCAGGGGCTCAGTTGTACCCCTTAGGCCCACAGCTGCACAAGGTGGTGCAAAACAATCTTTAGCTGGGAATGCTATCTCACCTCAGGAGGTCCCAGGCACACAGCATGTCTGTTACTACATCTTTTTATGTGGTATTGCTATGCCCCTGCTATGAGGCTAGTCAATATAGGGATGGAGCAATGGCCCATGAGGGGTCCTGTGTATCCCTGGTTGGAGCAGACAGAGAGCACTCTGTGCAATCCCCTAAATAGGCTGCTCTTCCTGGTCTTTGCATGTTCTGTAATAGAATAAGGGAGGCACCCTATGCCATTCCCTCTCAGTCCTCACTGGCAGGAGAGACTAGGTAGAATCTAGCCCTTAATCAGGGGGAGTTACCCTGTAGAGGGTATCACTCTCTTCCCACTTCAAAGAAAGAGATGACTTCAGAACGCTCCTCCACCATTTCATCTGGGCACAGCCTTCAGGACGAGAGAGAATCATTGCACAGCTGGTTATCAAAAGGCAGAGAGCAATATCCTCCCCAGCGTTGTCATAGAAAGGCCATCCTAATACCTGCCTTGGAGAAGATATCTAGGGAAAGAAGGCAGATAATACTCACAGAGGCCTACACTAGGACCTTATTCTGAAATTAGCCTCCCAAGGCTGAATTTGTAAGCGATACATCCACACTACCAAGCCTGTTATTCCAGAATAAGGGGCTGTGGAATTTGTACTCTGTAGTCCTGCTTTTCATGAGGAATAATGCTATTCCCGAACTTGTACGTCTAAAATAATATTAGTGTGGATGCTCAGGTGCCACTAATTTGAACTTATTAGCCTCTAGGAGACCTCCCATAGCTCCCCAGAGTGCTTCCTGGGGCTCTGAGTCCAAGGTAGCAAGTCCATATTAACAGAGCCTGCCTTGGACAACATTCAATTCTTTCCTGTAGCGAGGTCATGACACTTCAAATTTGTAAAATCAAGTGCCCAGAAGTCAAACTTAATCAATTCGGACCAATCTCCTAGTGTAGACATGGCCAGAGAGAAGAGGAACGGTGGGATGGGGAAATAGAGAAGGAACAACAATGGTGTCGGGGGACACTTGAAAACCAGAAACATTCTGATTTTCAAGACTTCCCCAGTGCCCAATCTCTTAGACAAAGATCATTGTTCTCGTTTTAGTAAAATCCAGTAGACTGCTTTGTAAACCTACACTAGCCAGCTGAGTAGTTAAAACTGACAGCAGGGTGTGTGAGCACAAAGACCACAACACATTGGACAAGGCAGAGGACATTCAAAGAAAGGGCGGTAAAAGAGAAACAACACTTGGGCATAGGGAGAAGAAAGGAGAGGGAATAACATGAGTTTTTGAGAACAGACAAAAGGGGCTGAGACAAATAAAACCAGAGGAGAGATTGGGGAGAGAGATGCAGAGAAAAGAAAAATAGAAACAAATTGCTTCGTTTTAGTTTGAGAAACAGACATTTTGAGATGATGGATGGTCTTATAGTTAAAGCACAGTGTGGTAATCAATAGACCTGAATTTAATTCCCTCATCTTCCACTGATTTCCTAAATGTCTTTATCTCTCTGGCTGTGTCTAGACTGCATCCCTCTGCCGACAGAGGGATGCAAATCAAGCACTTCAGAAGTGCAAATGAGCCCGGGATTTAAATATCCCAGGCTTCATTTGCACACTCACGTTCCAACATTGTGCCGATCAGGCTCAGTGTCAAAAGTAAAAGTAAAGTGTAGCTGCGGCTCTGCCGCGTATCTGCCGACAGTGGGGGCTTTTCCGGCAGATCCTGTATTCCTCAAAAAATGAAAAGATCTGTCGGAAAAGCCCCCCACTGTCAGCAGAAACACAGCTACACTTTACTTTCATTTTCGACACTGAGCCTCATTTGCACTTCCGGGCTCATTTGCACTTTCGAAGTGTTTGATTTGCATCCCTCTGTCAGCAGAGGGATGCAGTCTAGACGTAGTCTCTGTGTCTCTATGGGAATGTTATTTCCTTTCTCCCATCCTGTGTCTGTCTTGCCTAGTGTGACTGTAAGTTCTTTGGAGCTAAGTTTGCCACTTTCTCTGCCTACGTACAGTGCCTAGCACGTTGAGTCTTTAGCCCTGAGTACATATAATATAACCTCTCCCTAAAAATTGTGAAGCCCTTAATTTGAAAGATCTGACAGGAATTTTATACACACCCACTGAGATAAAAATGCAGTGAAAACCATAGAAATGCCATGAGAATATTTGATGATATTTTGGCTCCTTAGCTTTCACTTCCAAGAAGATCGGAGGTGTAGAAAATGCCTGGAAAAGTGAAAAAGTAACCAAAAAAATTGGGTTTTGGTTCATTTGAATTCTGGATGAATGTTCAGGTCATTTCCTATTTTATCCCATCTAGTTCATCATCCCTTGATAGCATAACAAAATGTACATGATTCTTCCTGTCCCAGAAGCCCATCTTCTGAGCAAAGTAATATGCAAGGTTTGGTATCCTAAAAAATTTGCTCCTTTGTGAATTGCTTTCTTCATTGTAGAAGAACTATATATATAGCTCTGGTCATCTGAAGAAGTGGGCTGTGCCCATAAAAGCTCATGATACCATCTACATGTTTTGTTAGTCTATAAAGTGCTACCAGACCATTTGTGGTTTTTTCTTGTACAGACTAACTCAGCTACCCCCTGAAGCTTCTATTTATAGCTTGTAGCTTTTGCCAAGGTTCCTATTTGATCTCATTCCTATTCAAATAATATATTTACTGTTAGTAGGCAAATTTTGTCAACTTTTTTCTTCACCCACAAAAAAGGAAAACATAAAAATTGAAAATAAACCTCTTTGAGGTTCTAAATGTGTTTCTCATGTTGTGTGGAACCCAAGATTGCTACAAAAGGAGGCTCCAAGGTTAGTAGTTTAGAGCAAAGGATTTCTGGGATCACATCCCACCTGTGTCAATAATTCACCATGTTACTTTGTGTAAATCTTAATGTTATTGTGACTAAAATTTTAGACTTTATGCTGCCATAGCTGGAATTGTCTTTATCCATTTAAATATTTTGCATTTGTGATTATATACATCCTTTTGTGCCAAAGGATCCCAAAGTGTTTCCAAACTATGGGTCTAATTTTGCAGCCCTTACTCCTTTGTGCAGTCCTTATCCATGTAAGCGGTCTGAATGACTTCAACATGAGAGCATAGTGGCTCAAGATCTATCCAGATAAGAAAAGACCATAGATTTTGTCCCCTCATACTCATTACTTTGTCACTAAAACACACCTGCCTCTGGTATGAAAGACAATAATTAAATGGACTACTGGTACAAAGCACATTGATAGTCAAAAGAGGCAAAAATCTGACAATAGGCACCGGAACAACCATTTCCAAAAAATATCATAAAATCATTAGCATCCCTAGTAAGCAGACAGGACCTAAGAAATTAAGGAGTCTAGATATTTCAATTAAGGAGTCTAGAAATTAAGGAGTCTAGATGCTCAGACAGCTAGGGGATGCCCTCTGAAATACTCTAAGATAGAGACAAGCTTTAGAAAATGCTAGAGTGCACTAGTTGTGCATTGGATCAAAAATACTATATGCAATAAGGTTTGCAGAGTTCCTGCCAGCAAGTCGATTACATTTGACTCGTGTAATAGAGAAGTATTACACTGCCACCTGGAGGTCCTTAGAGGAATGGCATCAGGAATTCCATGCAGCATTGTAGCCATGGGGTCCCAAGATGTTTAGGGAGCAGGCAAGTGAGGCAATGTCAGATGTTCTAGTCCAGATTCCACAGCCTTATCCTGATTGTGTGTCATTAATCTTACACCCAGAACAGGTATCCAATAAGATAAGGAACTAAAACATAATTCTTCTTATTGAAATAGAATACAGTAATTACTCGTTTAACACGTGCCTGCTAAACACGTTTTTGCAATAGCACAATTTTTTTTAGGGGACATTTTTCAAATAACACGACCATCCCCAAAATAACACAAAAATAATCAAGTGGCAGACTACTTGTTTCGGCCATATAAGTTGGTGAAAACAGTGGTAATACGCATAAGTGGATGAATACATGCAGGAGCGGCCCAAGGAGGGCTGTGGCAGCTGGCACCCCAGGCGGAATGCGCGATTGGTGCCCCCATCTGTAGGGCCATCAATGGACTGATGTCATCATTGGGCACCCCAGCGCCCCGTGATGTCGTCATCAGGTGCCCCAGGCACCCTGTTAAAGGCAACGCCCTAGGCGGCAGCTGAGTCCACCTATAGTCACAGGCCACCCCTGAATACACGTGGTCACAGCACTTCTCCACTCACTCACATGTTTATCTTTGTGTTTTAACAACCACGGTGACTTGTGTTGCTAGATATCTAATGTTGATGTTGACAGCCCAGCACCAACAAAAAAACTGACTTTGCCACCACCACCTGAAATGCAACCCACACCTTTGCCATTATTTTTAATGGGAAAATTGACCCTGCATAGCACGTTTTTGCTTAGCATGAACATTTTTCAGAAATGCATCTATCATGTTAAATGAGGAATAACTGTACTGAAGAATATGTATATGGCTGAGATTACAATTTATTGTATAGAATCATAAATCATTTGTATACATACATTCTATTAGGTCATCTACTCACCTTTTGTTAATGCAGGAAAGTGCCCTATCATACATGGTTTCAATAGTTTGTCCAATCTGGTTTATCACAAGTGATGGGGCTTTTAACACCACCCTTGAGAGGCTATTTCATAGCCTGATAGACCTCGCTGTCAGGAATGTTTTCTATCAATTATCTAAAATATTTCTTTGCTTAATTGCACCCTCTTAATTCTACAGATTTAACCTCTCTAAATCGTGACTCTCTGGTTCAGCAACACCTGTTGTCCGGCAGGGCCACAGATGTTCCCAGACCAGAGAGCCCCAGCAGCCGGGAGTCAGATGGCAGCAGAGCCAGCAGTCCTGCCAGGCTGGTGGCAGAAGGGCCAGTGGCTGGGAGGGGAGCTTGGAAACAGGGGCCAGCAGCCGGCAGGGGAACCTGGAGGCTAGCAGCAGAAGGATCGGTATTGACCTCCCCTGGTCCAGCAAACTCCTTGGTTCGGGATGAGTCAGGTCCCAAGGGAGGTGCAATCTGAAGTTAAAATTCTTAGTATGACCCAAAGTAATTAGCACATGGGTACAGACATATTGGATCAAACCCTGGTCCATATTGCCCAGTATCCTGTCTTGGATAGGGATGCAAACCAGAACTTTAGGAGGAGCATTCAGAACAGGGCAATCAAGGAGTGATCCACCCCAAATCCAGTTTCTGGTCATCAGAGGTTTAGGATCTCCCCATGAATGGGGCTGCATTCCTGATCATCTTGATGTGTAGTCATTGATGGATCTATGTTCTATGAACCATGCAAGTCTTTTTTGAACCCAGTAATACGTATGGTCATCACAACAGTCTATGGCAATGATTTCCACGGGTTGTTGTGAGTTGTGTGAGAAGGAATTGTAAAATGGTTGAAGGTGTGAATCTAGTGTATCCTTTGACTTTCTGGTGTCTTATGGAGATGGCTGTTAGGTGTTACGGTGTTGAAACTGTTAGCAAGACCTTCATAAATGACTGGTGCCTGTGGCAGAAAGGAGGCTCAGGAGGACCACCCAGGGGGTTGAGGGGCATGAGGGGGCACCCCATTTAGCAATTAAAGTTTATCAGGGGAGCAGGAGGAGGTGCACCTCCCAAGTGCTACCATGAGTCAACTATGAAGACCTTGTTGTTTGAAGGTTCAGGATGTAATCCAACACTCTAGGTAAAGAGGCTGAATGAGGTTAGAGGCACTGAGTTATACACCAGCAGTGGAAGTGGTGCCATTTCTGGTCATACATCTTATGGGTACTAGGTTTTCAGCTATTAACGATCGTTTTGACTTCCTCAGAGCAATGTAGCTTGAGTCCTGCTAATCCTGAAGGAGCGTGCTTTGAGTTGGAGGACTGCAACTTATGGATGGAGAAGTCTGCCTGCATCTTGGGCATCCTTCCCCAGCCCTACCTTCACTCACCATCCATGGTGCTGAACTAGCCAATGTGGTATCCATGCTAGCTGCTGAGCAGATTGGCATGCCATCAGCACTGAAAAGGGGTGTTCCAGGCACCAAAGGTAATGCTAAGTTAGCACGCATCATTAGCAGTGGTGGTATCGTGAAAGATGGCGCCAGGGGGCTTAATGTGTGTTTTTACTGGTGGTGCCGAAGACGTTTGCATTTGTACGCTGTCAGCCAGAGACACTGCTTTAGAAGAGGGCAATGCCAGCTTCTTTGGTGCCAAGCATGTTGAACTAGAGGATTGTTTCTTGACTCACATACCAGAGCCAGAGTCTGGCAATTCTTTTGCCTTTTCCCCTTCAGACATCTGTATATTGGCTGTTCCCAGTGCCTCTCACTCCAAGATGATTGATGTTGGCAGTACCAGGAATGATTTTTTTGCTTGGAGGAATCTTCTTTTTCAGGTGTTCCCTCTGAGGTGATGTTGAAGCCTATGTTTATTAGGCTGTTTGGGAGGAGCCTTTGTAGCCAGCAGATGTGATCCCTAGCCAGAATTCTGTCATGGTTGAGACCTAGTGTCAGGATCAGAAGACAGCCTGAGTGATTTCTCTATTAGGAGAAGTTTCAGTTGTAAGTCTTTGGCTTTGAGGGATCTGGCAAAGAGTCATGCAAACAAGTTAGTCATCTCCTGGGATTACCCTAGAGATGTCACAGCTTTTCTGCTGAGTACATAGCCTGGCCTTTTCTCACAATTCTTTGGTACCTGAACATACATCATCCTGCATATGCCTTGCTCCATTGTTCACATCAGCTTATTGTCTAATTCGAGATTCCTCTGCTTATAACAATCACTGTGCCACACATTTCTCACAAAGGCAATCAGCACAATATTATCTTTGGATGACTCTCCAGGATACATGGCTTTTTCAAAATTTGCATTGGCTGTCAAACAGCATCATTTTAGTCTCACTGTAATTGCATGTTATAATTATTTTATTCTCTTTAGCTGTAGTTTAGATTTGCAAGTTAGAGAGAAAGGGCTACATTTAATCAGTTGCTGAGTTTTTTTAAGCCAAATTCTGCTGCCAAATAGACCTCTGTGAATCCTTCTTTGATTTCAATTGTTATTCTCAAGATATACAGGAGTAACAGAGCACAAACTGACCCACACATTTTATCATTGTTTTCATCTGCATATAAATGATCATACAAAGCAGAAACCTCATTTTATGCAGCATAAATGAATATGGAGTTTGGTGGGCTCCTTTAGGACATGCAGTGGGCAACTTATTCTACTCTCAAACACAAGCTAATCCTTGTTTTACACATCAGAAAGACTTTTACACAAACAACAGCTGTTCTACAAGCCCAGTGCAAGAACTTTTTTTATATTGAGATTTCATGGGCCAAAAGAAACAAAGATTGCCATTGGGATAGATGGAGACTAGTTCATTTTTTGAACACACATAAAAATGTCTTTTATTTCATACTCTATTTTTAAGAAGAGATGAGCCCAAAATGCAAAACACTGACCTGGATCCCAACTCTTCCAAAGTTCTCCTGTGCTCAGATCTGAGTTTTGTTTTAAGCCTATCTTTTAAAAATTGTATATTGTTTAATTAAAAAGTAATCTTAAGGGTAATGACAAAGTTAGCTGTTTTAATTTGCAGAAAGCTTCTCAAATACCAAACTGGCTTTTAGAAATTTACTATGTAGTGCATGTATGTAAATCAGCTATAATTTTCACTGCAGCTGTTAGATAAAATTCAAAAATGAATGAAAAAACAAACAGGAAACTAATGACAAGATAGCTTGATCTGTCAACAACAGAGCTGTGTGAATAATGCAAAAAATAATTCACATTTTCATGTTAATTAGCTTTGACTTGGTTCTCCTACATTTGCTTTCCTCAAATCTAGTGAACATAACTGCAGATGGGAATGATCAGAGACACAGTGAGTATTAGTTGACTATATTAGAGAAAAATTAAATTCATAAGCACAAATATTCACAACACCTGATCCTGTTCAGGATTCTACACCATTCCAGTCAATGCCGGTGTTGTCATTGGATTCAATGGGAGCAAGAACAGACCCTTCAAGAATCAAAGGATTATGCTCATCTGATCAGAAAACAAAACATTTCCTGTGGGTCCAGCCAAAAGAAACCAACAAACCCAATATTTCACATATAGAACAGTCACAATTATGAATATAGAACACTGATTATGAATTATGATAATGTGATTTTTAGAAATGATCCTATTAATCAATTTCCATAAGAAATCACAGAGGGAAGATCATAAACTGCTAACAGACAATTTGTGAACAGTAAAAGAGGTGAAAATTCATCTGATAAATTATTCATTACATAGTAATCACCTCTCTCTCTCTCTACCCAGCATCCTCTTTCCTGTTCTGCCTCTCTGCTGTTTCTGCCTCTACCTGCAGTTTAAGCTAATAGTGTGACGGACTCTAGAGACTTCTTCAGATATCTCTGCTTGTTGCACTGATTCAGCATGCCCCAGTTTGACCATACCCCTGCAACCGCAGTGCTTGATTGGTGATTGGAAAAAGAAGTTGTTGTGATAACATAGGGACTGAGAGAAATGCTGGCGACAGGTGAGAACTGCATGGGGTCCTGAAGATCTCACTTCACCAGAAGCTCTGGTGAAGCAAAACCTCGAGCAAGATCCAGTTGGCTTGTTTATTCACAGCACCAAAGAATTCAAGCATATCTCTAATGAAAAGCACATGAGATGTCCCACTGACTACTAAGGGACTCTTCATGTGCTCAGAGTTATACAGAGTTATACTTTGCTGAATTGGAGTCCATTACTTTGAGGAATCCGGTACGAAGAAATCAAAGGCTTTGGAAAGTCCTGCACATGAGGAGGAATCCTGCATCCTGCTTTGCAGAAGCAAAAGCCCCTGCAGTGGAGGGAGTCCATGTTTCAAAGGAAACATGGGGGGCACAGCATGGGTAGACCAGGGTCAGATAATAGACACAACTCCTGCCATTTTTCCACCAACACAAGAATGGCATCTGAGCACCAAGTGGCAGCATTGAGTAGTTTTGCTGCCATTCCATGGTGAGGATTCCCTCCTCTCTGACCCCTTCTCCCCCATGAAGCTCTTAAGCATTCAACCTAGTATTGAGGCTCCTTGTTGCTAGAAAGATTGTGGCTTATAGAGAACCTCTTATGTGCTGTAAGAGAAATATCATTGCATGCTTTAATTGAGGTAGTGTGCTGAACAAAAGCATGGTTATAAGGCCTCTAGTAACACCAGGTGGCTTAAAGCATACCATAAATTGGTTTTGTGTCAAAGGGCCTAAATCGTTTGATAAGGATAGAAACAGCAGCCGTGAGGTGAGCCTAATGATCTTCTGAGGGCGCCACACTTTCACAGAGCAATTTCTTAAACTATTCTCCTGTTTCCAAGCAACCTTGCTAGGGAGGAAGATAAATTAAACATTGCGTTAACAGATTGACATATCACTTCAATGCCTGTTTTTAACAAATGTAAATCTAAATTGTGGCACTCAGCAGCTTCATTCAAATGCTGTGGTCTTGGCTAGCATAATACTTCTAATGAAAGTCTTCTCACTTTTCTAACAAACACTGCAGTCCCATCCAAAGCCCTTAAATGCTGTTATTATTTACAGCATTGTGGGCATGTATAGTACTTGACAGATGAGAAAAGTGACTGATCCTTCCACAAGGAGTGGACAATTTGAGGTGTAAATATAAAAATTGCTGTCCATGTGCAAAGGACAGAGGTAAACAGTGGTTCCTAGTTTGAAGGGCATAGAAATGCAGAGATCCACTCCAAGGCATTCTTCCTCCCTTCCTTTTAAACTCTGCAGATGGGCTCCACAAAGTTCAGATTTTGTTTATGGTAATGGGGCAGAGCTTGGGGCACAGATGCCAGCTTCCTTAGGGCCCTTGAAGTACCCAACCCCCCACTCTATCCTCTACCCCAAACTCCCATTCCCACACTCCTTCTTCCCACCCACCCCCTCCGCTCCACCCTGCCTCATCCTGTCCAGTTCAACACCCTCCTCTGAGTGTGCTCTGTCCCCACTCTCCCTCTTCTCCCCCCAGCACCTCCTGCATGCCACAGAACAGCACTAGGAAGGAGAAGATTATCCATGGGGACACTGACATACAGGAGGCACTGAGATGAAATGGGTGTTAAGCGCCAGTAATTTTTTTTCCATGGTGCTACAGTCCTGAAGCACCCATGGAGTCAGGGCCAGATTAAGGCATGGGCTAGCCAGGCAGCTGCCTGGGGCACCAACCTATGGGGGGCGCCTAATGGCAGTTGTAAGAGGTGCGCAGCGCCCCTTATAGCTGCCATCAGGTACAGCATGCCTGGATCCCGGATCATGGGCTGCAGCAGCTCCCAGTGCCACCCTGTAGCGGCCGCCCGGGGCGGGAGCTGCATTAACCCCCACAGCACTGGCCAGCAGTGCCCTTCCCTCTGCAACCATGGGGCCCTGCATGGCCAGGCTTGGCCCGCCCCAGGCTGCGTGCCAGTGGTGGTAGCTGGGCTGGGCCAGGCCAGCCACGTGCATCCTGCTTCCACCAATTCCACACGCCCTCCCCCACACGCCGGGCGGGGTTGGGGCCGCGCATGTTCCCGCCCCCACAAGCCGGCACAGGGCGGGAGCGGGGGCACGCATTCACCTGCCCCCAACTCGGGGCGCAATTAAACTGTCTGCCCAGGGCGCTGGAATGGCTCATCCGGCTCTGCATGGAGTCAGGTGCTTATCATCTGGGGGACTGCTGTGGAGACAGCATCTACTGTGAATAAAAGTTAAGATTGTTGTCCCCAGTCAGGTATAATGTTGTAAACTGTAAACAAAAAATAATGTACACTATACAAAGTCCCATCTTTCTAACCACAGTACAAAACAAACAACAGCAATCAGTTTTCTTGTTCCTATTCCTATGTCTGCCCCTTCAACCAGTTCTATGTCTCAAGGAATTCTGTCTGCTCTCTCACTCAGGACCATGCTCATGACTGCTTCTCTCACTGTCTGCTGTCTTTGTACTCCAGGCATTCTGCTTCTTGCACTCACAATTTTAAAAACAATCCCATCACTCCTACGTTTATAAGCAAGGTACCCCTTAGTCTACAACTCAGCCTTTGATTAGCCTTTGAAAAGCATCCCATTGCCTTAGATAGTGGTATCTCGTGCAGCCAGTTATCTCACTTATAATGGCTATGTCTACACTGCAAGGCTGTGCCTAGGCTGGCCAGTTTTTCCGGAAAATCATCCACTTTTCTGGAAAAACTTGCCAGCTGTCTACACTGGCCGCTTGAATTTCCGCAAAAGCACTGACTTCCTACTGTAAGAAATCAGTGCTTTTTGCAGAAATACTGTGCTGCTCCCGTTCGGGCAAAAGCCCTCTTGTGCAAATCATTTGCGCAAGAGGGCCAGTGTAGACAGCACAGTACTGTTTTGCGCAAAAAAGCCCCAATGGCTAAAATGGTGATCGGGGCTTTTTTGCGCAAAAGCGCGTCTAGATTGGCACAGACGCTTTTCCGCAAAAAGTGCTTTTAATGGAAAACTTTTCCGTTAAAAGCATTTGCGGAAAATCATGCCAGTCTAGACGTAGCCCAAGGCTTTTGCACAAGAAGTCTTTTGCGCAAGAGTTCTTGCACAAAAACTTCTTGCACAAAAGCACATCCACACCTCAAAGCGCATCACTTCTGCGATGCGTTTTGCGCAAGAGAGCATCCACACTGCATGGATGCTCTTGCACAAGAAAGCTCTGATGGCCATTCTGACCCGTATCCGAGATGTTACGGAAGCACTGTCGAGAATTATCCGGCCCTCTGACTACTACCCCATGCTACTCATCCATGTGGGCACAAATGATACTGCCAGGTGTGACACTGAGCGGATCAAGCGTGACTACAGGGCTTTGGGAGTACGGGTGAGGGAGTTTGGGGCGCAGGTGGTATTCTCTTCGATCCTTCCTGTCAAAGGTAGGGGCCCGGGCAGAGAGAGGTGCATTCTGGAGGTGAATGCCTGGCTGCGAGGATGGTGTCGCCAGGAGGGCTTTGGCTTCCTTGACCACACGGTGCTCTTCCAGGAAGGACTGCTTGGCAGAGATGGAGTTCACCTTTCCAGGAGCGGGAAGGCCTTGTTTGGACACAGACTGGCTAACCTTGTGAGGAGGGCTTGAAACTAGGTTCGACAGGGACAGGTGAGCAAAGCCCACAGGTAAGTGCTGAATGTGCGGGACTGGAAGATGGGTTGGAAATGGGGGGGACTATGGCCTATAATGGCAAGGAGAAAGGAGGGCCAGGGCACAACAGTGAGGCAAGATCAAATCGGTATCTTAGATGCCTATATACAAATGCAAGAAGTATGGGTAATAAGCAGGAAGAACTGGAATTGCTAACAAATAAATACAACTATGATATCATTGGTATTACAGAAACCTGGTGGGATGGGACGCATGATTGGAATGTTGGTATGGAAGGGTACGGCTTGCTCAGGAAGGACAGACAGGGAAAAAAGGGAGGAGGGGTTGTCTTGTATATTAAAAATGTACACACTTGGACTGAAGTGGAGATGAACGTAGGAGATAGCTGTGTAGAGAGTCTCTGGGTTAAGCTAAAAGGGGTAAAAAATGAGGGTGATGTCATGCTAGGAGTCTACTACAGGCCACCTAGCCAGGTGGAGGAGGTGGATGAGGCCTTTTTTAAACAATTAACAAAACTATCCAAAGCCCAAGATTTGGTGGTGATGGGGGACTTCAACTATCCAGACATATGTTGGGAAACTAACACAGCGGGACACAGGCTATCCAATAAGTTTCTGGACTGCATTGGAGACAACTTTCTGTTTCATAAGGTTGAAAAAGCCACCAGAGGAGAAGCTGTTCTGGATTTGATTTTAACAAATAGGGAGGAACTAGTTGAGAACTTGAAAGTGGAAGACAGTATGGGGGACAGTGATCATGAAATAATAGAGTTCGTGATCTTAAGGAAAGGTAGAAGAGAGACCAGCACAATTGAGGTAATGGATTTCAGGAAGGCAGATTTTGATAAGCTCAGAGAACTTGTAGGTAAGGTCCCATGGGAAGCAAGACTGAAGGGAAAAACAACTGAGGAGAGTTGGAAGTATTTCAAAGGGACGTTGTTAAGGGCCCAAAAGCAAACAATTCTGCTGTGTTGGAAAGATAGAAAATATGGCAAAAGACCAGCTTGGCTTAACAAAGGAGATCTTGCATGATCTCAAAATAAAAAAGGAGTCGTATAAAAATGGAAACTAGGACAAATAACAAAGGATAGGCAAGCAACACGGGAATGCAGGGGCAAGATTAGAAAGGCAAAGGCACAAAATGAGATCAAACTAGCTACAGGCATAAAGGGAAACAAGACGACCTTTTATAAATACATTAGAAGCAAGAGGAAGACCAAGGACAGGGTAGGCCCACTGCTCAGTGAGGAGGGAGAAGCAGTAACAGGAAACTTGGAAATGGCGGAGATGCTTAATGACTTCTTTGTTTCGGTCTTCACCGAGAAGTCTGGAGGTGTGTCTAACGTAGTGAATACAAGCAGAGAGAGGGTAAGTTTAGAAGATAGGATACACAAAGAAGAAATTAAAAATCACTTAGGAAAGTTAGATGTCAGCAAGTCACCAGGTCCTGATGAAATGCATCCCAGGATACTCAAGGAGCTGATAGAGGAGGAATCTGAGCCCTTAGCTATGATCTTTGAAAAATCATGGAAGACAGGAGAGATTCCAGAAGACTGGAAAAGGGCAAATATTGTGCCCATCTATAAAAAGGGGAATAAGAACAACCCAGGAAACTACAGACCGGTCAGTTTAACGTCTGTCCCAGGGAAGATAATGGAGCAGGTAATTAAGGAAATCATATGCAAACACTTGGAAGGTAATAAAGTGATAGGGAATAGCCAGCATGGGTTTGTGAAGAACAAGTCATGCCAAACTAATCTGATAGCTTTCTTTGATAGGATAATGAGCCTTGTGGATAAGGGAGAAGCGGTGGATGTCATAAACCTAGACTTTAGTAAGGCATTTGATACGGTCTCGCATGATATTCTTATTGATAAACTAGGCAAATATAACTTAGATAGGGCCACGATAAGGTGGGTGCATAATTGGCTGGATAACCGTAGTCAGAGGGTTGTTGTTAACGGTGCTAAATCCTGCTGGAAAGGGATAACAAGTGGAGTTCCGCAAGGGTCTGTTTTGGGACCTGTACTGTTCAATATCTTCATCAATGATGTAGATATTGGGATAGAGAGTACGCTTATTAAGTTTGCAGATGATACCAAACTGGGTGGGGTTGCAACTTCTTTGGAGGATAGGGACATAATTCAAAATGACATTAGCAAGTTAGAGAGATGGTCAGAGGTAAACAGGATGAAGTTTAATAAAGAGAAATGCAAAGTGCTCCACTTAGGAAGGAACAATCAGTTCCATACATACAAGATGGGAAGCGACTGTCTAGGAAGGAGCATGGCGGAAAGGGATCTAGGGGTCATAGTGGACCACAAGTTGAATATGAGTCAACAGTGTGATGCTGTTGCAAAAAAAGCAAATATGATTCTAGGTTGTATCAACAGGTGTGTTGTAAGCAAAACTCGTGAAGTCATTCTGCCGCTCTACTCTGCACTAGTTAGGCCTCAGCTGGAGTACTGTGTCCAGTTCTGGGCGCCACATTTCAAGAAAGATGTGGAGAAATTGGAAAGGGTACAGAGAAGAGCTACAAGAATGATTAAAGGTCTAGAGAACATGACCTATGAAGCCAGGCTTCATGAACTGGGCTTGTTTAGTTTGGAAAAAAGAAGATTAAGGGGGGACATGATAGCGGTTTTCAAATATCTTTAAGGGTGTCACAAGGAGGAATGAGAAAATTTGTTCCTCTTGGTTACTGAGGACAGGACAAGGAGTAATGGGCTTAAAGTGCAGCAAGGGAGGTTTAGATTGGACATTAGGAAAAAATTCCTAACTGTCAGGGTGGTCAAATATTGGAATAAATTGCCAAGGGAGGTGGTGGAATCTCCCTCTCTGGAGATATTTAAGAACAAGTTAGATAGACATCTGTCAGGGATGGTGTAGACAGAGCTTGGTCCTGCCTTGAGGGCGGGGGGCTGGACTCGATGACCTCTCGAGGTCCCTTCCAGTCCTATGATTCTATGATTCTATGGCCATTCACAGAATGGCCATCAGAGCACTTGTGCTTTTTTGGATAGGCTCTATTTGTGCAAGAAACCTCTGCAGAGCATCCACACATGCCTTTTCGTGCAACAGCTGTAGTGCAAAAAGGAGCTATGCCTCGTAAAAGGAGGTTTACCTACACTGGAAAAAGCCCTTTATTCTGCATTTTACTTCTGATTTGCCTGCGCAAAAGTGCATTTGAGGTGTGGACGCTCCACAGGTTTTTGAGCAAAAATGGCCATTTTTGTGCAAAAACCTTGCAGTGTAGACATAGCCCTAGTGTATAAAGAAGCTTAATCCCTTCTTCCACTGGGCCTGAAAGATGGGTTCTTAGCACATCCATCATCTATAATCAGGGCTGTGATTCCCTATGGATCTGCTCTATGGCAGCCTTTGCATCTTCTAACATAACTTTGTTTACTACCAATTTAAGGAACTTCTGTGGGTACTTTAATACTGGCTAAATTAATTATCATCAATTTACTACCAAACTTCCCCATCTGCAATCTGAAACCCCAATTAAGGGGCTGAAAGACAGTGGCCAGCTGGGGAACCCCTGTCAGAATGACTTTTACATGATCCATGCCTCTCTATGACCAAAAGTTAAGAGAGAGGCCAACAACCTTAGCAAAGGTTCATAGTCTCATGCAGATAACCATGCCTGTGTGTCTCTCTTGAACTCACACAGGTTTGAGTCAAGCTGCTTACTTTGAGGGAGCATTCTCGCATGATTAACGTAGGTATGACACATACAAACTCTGTCATAGGAACCTTGTGGATTTTCAAGTCCCCCACATCAATCATTCCATTCAGGGAACAATGCAATCCAATCTTCCAATAATATAATTTTTTTTGCAATGACTAATGCATTTATGGCAGTGTAAGACTCCCTTGTGTTAGATTGCTGTGGGAGCATCTGGACAAGTACTAGGAAGAGAAGCCTGCTACATGGTAGGTGCTGGGAAGAAATGGCCCAGTGAGAAGTAGCTGTCACACAGCTGATACTAGGAACATTATAGACAGATGCTATTACAGGCTCCCTGGGCTTGAACCTGGAGTAGAGGATATGCCTGGATTTCCCTTACTCCCCAAATGCCATGAGAGAGTGTTGATCTGGACAGTGGGATGCACTATAAGGAGGGATGAATTTGGAAAAGGGTCTGTCTTGTCCCTGAATCACTTGGAGGAGCAGCAAAGACCATGAAGTTTGGTCTCCTCTCTCTTCCTCAGGCTGGCCAATGTGGAGGGTGGCCACATAAATGGCAAGTTCGTGCCCCCAGAAGAAGTGCCCAAACTCAGGGTTGCTGTTAACCTCTGAGGCAAGCAGTCTGTCTGAAAGTGTGGGAGCCACCAAGGTGGACAAGGAGATTTGTCACACCCGCCTAAACGTTCTGCTTTTTTTTTTTTTTTTTTTTCAGTTGAGTATGAGACCACTAGATTAGCTACTGCATTTTCTGGTACCTTGTGCAGTCATTTACAACCCTGCAAAATGAATGTTAAAATGCTTGTTAGATAGCTATTGTTTTTAAAAAAAAATCAAAGAAAATGTTTGGCTGTATAAGAAATGTGATGAAGAATAACAGAATATTACACTGCCCTTATAAATCAATGGTGTAGCCTTATTGAGCACAACATGTGAAATGCTAGTCACCCCACCAATAAAAGGATATTGAAGAGTCAGAAGGAATTCAGAAAAGAGCAAGGAGAAGAATGAAGGTCTGAAAACTCATACAAAGTGAAGATTGAAAAAGTTGGAAGTGTGAACCTTAGAAAAGAGACAGAGGAGACATAACGAAAGTCAACAAAATGTCTAGAGAAGAAGATATGCCTCCCAAAGCAATCTCCATTAGAGACAAAGATGGGACTTAATGGGTGTGTCTAGAATACAGGGTTTTGTTGACAAAACTATACCTGCGTCTACAATACCGCCGCATCCTGTTGACAGTAAGTTTTTGTCAACGGCGGTAAACCTCATTCTACAAGGAATAACGACGTTTTTTGATAGTACTCTGTTGAAAAAACATCCCACTCTCCCTACCTCTAATATCATCAATTCACAGACACTTACCTTCCTTCCTTCCCCCCCCTCCCCCCTGCATCCCCTCCTGTTCTGCAATGTGATTTGTCCTTTTCATATTTGTTCATTTTTTTAATTGTATCCTTTGGTATATATGGTTGTGACTACTTTCTTCCACTATTTGATCTGAGGAAGTGGGTCTGGCCCACGAAAGCTCATCATCTAATAAACCATCTTGTTAGTCTTTAAAGTGCTACATTGTCCTGCATTTTGCTGTTGAAAAAAGGCACTATTGCATGCAAACTGCTTTTTCGAAAGAGCATCTAGACTCTCTTTTGAAAAAGCAGCTTGCTTTGTTGACAGTACTGATTGTAGTTTAGACACTCTTTTTCAGCAGCCTCTGTCGAAAAAGGTGTGCAGTCTAGATGCACCCAATGTACTGGGAAGATGATCTTGTATCTGCCAGCTGTGGGGTTCCTACACCTTTCATTGAATCCTCTGGCTCTGGCTACTGTCAGAGGATCAATAAGATTAGCTCAAGCTCAGGTCTTATGTTCTAGGAGAGTAAAATAGGACTAAATCAGCCTGGTAACAATTTACACTCACTTTGCATTGGTATAAATGATAACCCAAGCTGCAAGCCAATGGAAAATTAAGCCAACAGCTTTTTCTTTCTTGCTCTCTGTCTTGAGGATCACCTTCCTGAAGGAGTGGGAAGTCAGACCTGATCCTGTATCATTAAAGCAATGGGATTTCACTGGGCATAGGATCAAGCAGAATACACAAGAAGGGCTGTCTGTCTTCCCCCACCCACAGTGTATTTATTGTTCCCAGCTCCTGGTATGGAACTTTTTCCACCTGGGGAATATCAGCTCCCTTTAAATAATTCAAAAAGTAGATGATGTGGAAAATTACTCAATGCACAGTAAAGTTACAGGGGGCTCTCTCATATTATCAGAAAATGTCACCCAGCTGGAAGTTTAGATAATATTCTGTTAAATAATTGATCAAAAAGGTCATCAAATAAATTATACTGAATTCCAGTGAGGTGCATCTTCTCTAGGCAGCCATTTACATGCAGACCATTGGTACTAAAAGTGGTGGGATAGCTCCCTTAAAACCTAGAGGCAAAACTCCGGTAGAATTCAATAGGCATAAGGTGAGAACTGGCATTTGATTAAATTCAGTCTCCAATCCAATCTGACTTTTTTATAACTTCCAACTGTTCCTAAGGAAGGGGGAAAGCATTTCTGAAAGCAAATATGCATAAAAGGGTGCTCTTTGAGAGAAGATAAAGAAGCAAAGCCCATATCTATACTTATCAGCTTACAACAAGGTCACAGTAGGGTATTGTTTTATTTGTTTGTGCCGGAAAAATCTTTGGGGATACTAATTACCCCATATATTTGACACAATTGAACATACCTGATGATCTATTTCTGTTCACTATAACAGTTTACCAATTTTGCCATATAATCTTTTGAATTATTTGGCAGACATTATATGTAGCAGTCCCTATATAGATTCTTAGTAGGCCACCTCACAAGTACCAAGTTAACTAAAGGCTAGATTGTAACATGCGCTTACATGGCTGCACAGGACTGTTGGAGGGCACACAGCCTATCCTCCTCCCCCTTGTGTGGCCTATAAAAGAACAGATTTTACACTTTCCATCTCTGAAGCATAGAGCTGGCATCCCAGATGCTTTCCTCATGGAGCTATTCTACGCATTAAAGCAGCCTCCACAAAGTAGGACACAACAGCTGAAAAGACCAAAGGGCCAGATCCTCAGCTTAGAGAAATTCTGATTTATACATTTACTCCATCTATGCCAATGCTCATCAGATGAGGATCTGCCCCCAAATGTTTTTATAGCTTCTATTTTTGTAACCTTGCAAATAGCCCCTTGATAGCATTAGAATCTGTGGCAGACTTTGACCTATTTCATGGTTTCCCTCTTCCTTGTGGAGACTGCTTGGATTTAAACACTTCTAAGTAATTATAATGAATGGGATGGAGTCTAATGTGGCCCTCCTCAAAAGAAATATTCCATTCATTATACAAAGAGGGAACCACAAAGACCACCATTAGCCCTGGAGACTTAAACCACTTAAAATAAGGATCAATTGGGTGGCTTAGGAAACTGTAATTATTTTACCCTCTAATAAAAAAGGTGTACTAAACGGCACAGTGCAGCACTGCAGCCAGCTGAGTGGATACAAACCACAGGTCATCAGTCTACTAATGAAATCAGAACAGAAGTACTGAATAAATTTGTGGATAAATATTTTATGGTAAAGTTCAGCTTGCCTAATAAGGGTGTTCTCATATAGGATTAACTCTAATAATAAAATAATAGTGGCAATACTATTTGGCACTATTTCATAGTAGCCTTCATGTAAGGATCAGAAACTTCTGTACACAGGGTTTCTTCAGAAATTAGAGACTGTTAGCTCAAGTGGTAGAGATCTGAGCTACAGGGTAAACGTTCAAATCCTACTTCTGGTATACAATGGACTTTTTCAGAGTTACACATAACAGAATTTGTTTTCAAGATTGGATGGCCTAAAAGATGTACTTCAGTTTATATACAGGAAGGCGGTGGAGGAGGAGGTCAGGCTAGATAACCACAGTGTTCCCTTCTGGCCTGAAGATTTGTAGATTTATGGTTTGTTTGTTTGTTTTTAATTCTCTCTCTTTTTTAATCTTTTTTTTAAGCATGTCTTATGGAGGAAGTATGTATGCTTTTCAAACAGTTCTGAGAGCATAGGGTGAGGCAAGGAGTAGGTCACATTTTTTTGCGGGGTGTGAGGGGGAGGGAATTAAAGCGTTACTGCCAAAGTCAGAGAAGTAGCTTCTGTTCAGGTGTCTTCTCTTAGGCTACGTCTAGACTGGCCACAAATTCCGGAAAAGGGATGCAAATCAGGTAAGTCAGCATAGGGAAATCCGCGGGGGATTTAAATATCCCCCGCGGATTTAAATAAACATGTCTGCCACTTTTTTTCCGGCTTGGGGAAAAGCCGGAAAAAAAGCATCTAGACTGGCGTGATCCTCCGGAATAAAGCCCTTCCAAGTAGGAATAAGAGATCCTATGCTGACTTACCTGATTTGCATCCCTTTTCCGGAATTTGTGGCCAGTCTAGACGTAGCCTTAGTGTTAAAAAAAGACACATTCTCCTATAGACAAGTAGCCGGTCTTACTCACTTATTAATGCAGTCAACGAAAAGTTAAAAGGGAGCCTTACATTCTGCAGAAGCCCCCACTCCTTTGCTACTTTCCTGTTTTACCTCTTCCAGCCTTGTATATACAGCTCAAACCCCAATTTGTTTTCACAGTATTCTTTTGCTCACACATAGGCTACGTTTAGACTACATCCCTTTTTCGTAAAAGGGATGTAAAAAGGGATGTAAATTAGATGTATCGCAATTGCTAATTAAGCGGGGATTTAAATCTCCCTCGCTTCATTAGCATAAAAATGGCTGCCGCTTTTTTCCCGCACGGACCTTTGTCGGAAAAAAGCGCCAGTCTAGACACTGATCTTGCGGAAAATAAAGCCTTTTCCGAAAGATCCCTTATCCCTCTATGAAATAAGGGATAAGGAATCTAAAGCAGTGTCACAAGGAGGAGAGAGAAAAATTGTTTTTTCTGGCCTCTGAGGATAGAACAAGAAGCAATGGGCTTATACTGCAGCAAGGGAGGTTTAGGTTGGACATTAGGAAAAAGTTCCTAACTGTCAGGGTGGTCAAACACTGGAATAAATTGCCCAGGGAGGTTGTGGAATCTCCATCTCTGGAGATATTTAAGAGTAGGTTAGATAAATGTCTATCAGGGATGGTCTAGACAGTACTGGGTCTTGCCATGAGGGCAGGGGACTGGGCTCGATGACCTCTCGAGGTCCCTTCCAGTCCTAGTATTCTATGATTCTATCCTAAAATATTCATCCTTCAGAAAAATTAGGTGCCTATATATGGAGGGGGAAAGTTCCTAAAGTAGACATTTATTTAGGTGCCTGACTAGAGATTTAAGCGGCCTGGCTTTCAGAAGAGAAGAGAATCTCCAGCTCCCTTAAGTGTCAATGACAGACAAAGATGCCCAGCTCTGAAATCAGGCCACTCATTTAGATGTCTAAATATGACTTCTTAGACATGTGGGCCAACATTTTTAGTGGATGGGATGATGATGAAGCAGAGCAACACATGCTGAAGTAGGCCTCATTGTAACCAAGGCTGCTAGTGTCCAGTGCTTTGTGATTGCTCTATTACTTCCAACTGTGCCACAGGTAAAATGTTGCTTTTCTCGAAGGTGTGGCTTTCACGTCTACCACCAATCTTGCATTGTAGCTAAGAGATGGATAGCATAAGATGATATAAATCTTGGCATTTATCATCAGTCTCTTGTCACTGTTTTTTACAGTCATCCAGCACCATACTGTAGTCCTGAGCTCTGCTGCTTTCCCTTTGCACTTCTCAGTTACCATTTTCAGACAGATTTATTCATGACCAGTCAAACAGTATCTGAAGTGCCATGGTGGTCAGTGGCATTTTTTAATTTTACAGGCAGAGGAAGTTCATGCTACTGGTTTTGGAACTCTGCAGTAAATGAGACCCACCACTTACAAAACATAAAAATGACAATAGATTTCCTAAATTATGCAACTTATAGCAAGTGTATAACTAATCAGCAGATGACAGTGTAGAACACCAGAGTATGCACATCAAAGTAACACATGAGTGATAGATTAAACATGAAAAAATTAGCTGAATATTTAAGATTCAGATATAATAGAACCTAGAGCTGAATCAACTTTGTTTGTTTAATTATGCAAAACCAAAATCTGTGTGACCACTCTGACTATAATGTCAAACCTATATTCCAAATTTTAAAATATTTTTCCCTTTCCAAGCTTTCCAATATGATGACCCAAAAAGGCATACTGTGTATTTCCATTGTGATGTGAAGCATAAGGTATTTTAAGATGCTACGTAAGCTTGGTCTCCTGATGTTTCCGTGTCACAGAACAAACCTAAAACAGTCCATTTCCAAAGAGTGGTATATGCAGCTATCTAAGGCTATGTCTACACAGCAGCATTATTTTGGAATGACAGGGTTCTTACTCTGACTCCTGTAACACTCATTGTATGAGGAGTAAGGGAAGTCGGGGGAAGAGTGCTCCATTTCAAAATAAGTGCTGTGTAGACAGCACCAATTAGCATAGCTCAAGTTGCATAGCTTATTTCAAATTTAAACCTGCTGTGTAGACATATCCTAACAGAAAAGATACGTTGTCATTCTGGTAACTATGTACTGAACAGGACTAGTTAAATATTTTCTGCTAAAATTTTCTTTCAACAGAAAATTGAATTTTTTTTACTAAGCAACCATTTATAACTGACAGTGTCTGCTATCCTCAACAAGTTTCATCTTTTCATTACAAAACCCAAATCTGCTATTTTACTGTTTTCATCTGATTTTTTTTTTTTTTTTTTTTTTTTTGACCAGCTCTAGTACTGAATCTTTAACTGCAGAGGAAACTCCATCCTTTCAGCAGCAGCTACTGACTTTCCATGTTTCAGTTAATGCGTAAAATGGCAGACAGTGAGTGACTGCTCTTGCTCTTTTTTACAAAGACTTTACATTTGTTCTTTTCCTGTTTTCCTTAGCCTGAAATAGGTGGCCTAGATCAGTGTTTCTGAAAGTGTACCGCGGAAACAGTTTCGGAAACACTGATCTAGACTGAAAATACGTAAGCTGTTTAAGCAGAAAATATAATGGAGTAGTTAAGGAAATATAGGGCAGGAAAGCAGCTCAAGAAGTTCTCGTCCATTCTATACACTGAGGCAGAATAGTGCTACATAGGTTGCTTTAATGGAGCATAAATAACATAGTTATAGCTGGATTTTTATTTTATATTAAGTGAACAAAAGCACACTCCCAATACTTCCTTTGAGCAGGTGGCATTCTAACCTTGCTCTGAAACTCAGCCAGTACAACTGAATACAGTCACAACTGGGGATGTAAAATTCTGTTTAAAAAGTTAACTGGTTAAATGGTATGTTTAACCAGTTAAGTGGGGTCCTGCAGCAGAGGGCTGCTTCAGCTGAGCTGGACCCACCAGTTAACTGGTTCCTCCCTCCGGTAAGCATGCCGGAAAGGCTAATGCTTACCAGGAAACTGATTAACCATTTACATCCCTAGTGACAACTCACCACTTATCAAGGCTTTGGCTAATTTACAAAGGAACTGAAAATAAAGCAAGACTGTAAGCTCTGTAAGCAGGGACAGTCTTTTTGTTTTCTACAGTGCCTCGAAAAATGGGATCATGCAATACATATATGGCAACATAACTTCAGCCAAACCTCCTTTCCTGCCTTGGCTACTCCTAAGGCTCCTTTTTTTTAGGACAGCTCAGACCCAATCTCTCACTTCCTTTACAGTCAAAGTGCAGATTACAAGTGATACTTGTTGCAGCTGGGTAGGTTCCAACATCTGCTAACAGGGTGAAGCAATAAGCAGACCAAGGGCCCTGCAGCTTCCACTGGTTGAGAACAGTCAACTATGGCCACTGTGAGACTGTCTACACTACAGAGATATTTGCACAGAAACAGCTGTTTTTCCACGAACTTGCAGAGCAGCCACACCTCAAGCGCGTTTTTGTGCAAAAAAAAAAAAGAGCAGAGGGTTTTTTCCAATGTAGGCATTTCTCTTTCTACAAGGAATAACTCCATTTTGTGCAAGAGCTCTTGTGCAAAAAAGTGTGTGTGTGTGTGTGAGAACAGGGTTTTTTTGTGCAAAAAGAGGCAATCCAAAAAAGCACAGGTGCCCTGGTGGCTATTCTGTAAATAGCAATCAGTTTCCTTTTGAGAGAGCATCCATGCAGTCTGGATGCTCTTTCACAAAAGCACGTCGCTTTTTCTATGTGCTTTTGTAGTGTGGATGTGCTCTTCTGCAAAAAGCTTCTTGCTCAAGAAGCCTGCAATCTAGACGTAGCCTGAGTGTCCATACCTGCTGATGCTCAGATAAAGAAAACATCTGGTGGCGGCAGCAGGTAATCCTAGAGAATTGCCTCCAGCCCACATGTTGTTTATTATCCACTCCTACCTAGCCATAAACTTTCTGAATATTGATGTGCATATCGCAGCATGGTAGATGCATCCAAATCAAAGCACATCAACAATTATATAGATTGCCCTTTTGTGTGGTAGCAGTAGCTTCTGTGCAACACATGGACACCCAGTGGAGAAGTGTATAAGATATAGAGGTCACTGCAGATGTATACAAAAATTAAAAGCAGGATTTCCTCAGGGAAGAAGTGTACCAAAAGTTACATCTGCAGGTAAGTAAGGCTTTGTTCAATGCAGTTGTAATTCCATGGAAATTTGTGAAGATCTGAACAGCATCTATATCCATACACCTGCCCTCGTGGTTCTTCACCAATATTCCTTACTAATTGTTGAAAAGAACCTAGAAAACTGATGCCAATAAGCATTCAGAGTTAAATCCAGTGCTCTGTACTACTGCAAGTACTCCCATTGATTTGAATGAGGCTACTTGTATGTGTCAGGATTTTGACCCTACTTGTACACAAGAATATTTACTGGAGTGTGTGTTCCTCCTACAACATTACTTCCTGATGGATTTTATGTGGGGCGAGGGGAAGTCTCTGCACTTTATTGAATAACAGATGAGCTAGTGAGAATCTTACTCATGAAGGCTTAACTAGAGATTGTTCTTTGCATATGCATAACAGCCTGAAACATTGTACAGAGTAATGCATTAGAGAACCTTGTGCTGGTGAAAATGCACCCAGCAGTGCCATAACAGGCACAAAATTAGCTAGAGGCAAGAATATACAATTGCGTCCCCTCATGTATATATTAGGAAAAGGGAACATACATACATAACAATAATAATAACACAACATTTATTTATTTTTATGCCACAACATTTATTTATTTTTATGCAAATTTCATAACGAATCAATTAATACATATAATTATAAAATATCACCATGTCAGGTACTATTAGGTATTTGTTTAGAATGTACTTTACACTCTTTTAATGAGGCAAACTCATCAATAATTGCATTGAACTTAATATTATTTGCTACCTCATGTTCTATTGATAAGATGGACATATTTGATAATCTCTCCTGACTAGCCTGAGGAAGAATGCTCGAAGGCAGTTCTTAATTTTCATTTACTCAAACTTCTTTCGCAAGAAGCCACAGTCACTGCCTTGTCCCCTTGGTTCGTGTAGCACATTCAAAGCACTTGGCACAGGCAGCTCAGCAGCATGGGCTCCAGTTTCTGGAGGGGAAACCATGACTCCACCAGGCTAAGGGCCTGGAGCCCAACCCATAGAACCCAAGGATCTTAGCTCCAAGACCCCCAGCTCTAATCACATACCCGTAAGACGTAGAGCGACTCCCCTGGCAGAAGTGAGACAAGCCCCAGGAGTCCTGGCTCCCAGTCTGACACACCCACCTCACACCCTGCACCTCAGTGCAGGGCAATCTGAGCCCCTTCTCCCCCAGACCTGCACCTGGGAACTGTGCTAGGGCACCTTAAAGCAGTGCTTGGTGCAGCTGAGCTGGTGCCCGGCCTCCCGTGCTGCTCAGAAGCAGATGACACACTGCTCAGCCACCAGGGCTGGTGACTGTTGGATCGCAGAGCAGCAACCTGCAGCCTGACATGTGGGGGAGGGAAGCGGTGTTGTCTTAAAATAAGTAGCTGTCTTAAAAGTAGTTTTCTAAATTATTTTTCTGCACCCCCTCAGCTATGCGCCTGAGGCAAGTGCCTTACTCACTTCGCCCTTGTTACGGCCCTGGCACCTAGCAACACTACAAATAAATATAAGGCGCTTAAACTGGGGGGCAAGTCCAGAAGGGAAAGGAGGTGATTCAGGCATGAAAGTTTGTAGGATACCATCCTCTTACTCCCTATTTGCTAAAACCCAACTTTCTTCTCTGCCACAGCACCATGACTGATCTTATCCAGTTCCTGGAAACCTGCCAGATCACAAGTGATGGTCAGTTTAGATGTAAGTAATACTTTGCAATACTTTGGTCCAGGACACTGATTATCACCTACACCTTTCCAAAAGTATCTTGGGATCAAACTTTCTCTTCGTGGATAGAGATGATGTGAGTAGTGGGGATGGCAGATGGGGTTGGTTCCCCTCCTCTCCCCTCCCCATTTGGTGTTTGGCTTGTACTGAGCATGCTCAGTACCACTGCTGACACCTCTGTCCTCAGTTCGCCCCCGCCTCCCATACTTTCTCCCACCATCCTAGCATGCATAGGTCACCACCCCACGACCAAAATCTGAAATAGTGCCCCTGGATCTACCACCTCCCAATAAAGTAGTCAACAGTGGAACAATTGTTGGATGCAAGACAGACTGTATATTTCTGAGTTTAGGGCACTCATGGAGAGAGGTGGGAGCCCTGGATCCATCCTGCCCCAATCACTCATTATTTATATGTAGTGCAAAGACTAAGGGAGCCGCCTACCCTCCCAGGATACTCCATAGCTCAGTGAGTAAATCATGTCTCCTCTTCTAGCACAGGATTGAACCTGGCTCTCCCACAATCCAACTAAATACTGTAACCAGTAGGCTAAAATTTGAGGTGGGCACTTCTTCCTCAGGCTGGGTTTTGAAGGGGCCTTCATCTGGTAAACGTGCTCAGAGGCTGCCTCCTAGATGGGGCTCTGCATGCAAGACAGGTGGCCAAAAACACTCCCCCAGTTCATGAATCCCCCCCCTGACTTAGAGAAATGTCCAAGCGGGGTCAGGAGCTACAAGCCCTGTAATGTGAATTCTAAGCTTCCACCCCAGACAACTCTGGAAGGAGGCTTGCTCCCAGTACCTTCCCCTCTGTTCCAGGTCACTTCCATTGGCCAGAAGTCAGGGACCCAAGGCCAAACAAAGCTCCAGGTAGGGTAGCTTTCAACACTGCCCCTTCCACCCAAGGCCCCACCCCTTCTGGGTCAGCCCATGACCACTTCCAAAATTAGCGATGTGGCCCCCCTTCAAAAATTATTTCCCACCCTGGTCTAGATCATCCCTGAAGTCTATCCAACCTGCTGTTAAATATCTCCAGTGATGGAGTTTCCACAACCTCCTGGGTAATTTATTCCAGTGTTTAACCACCTGACAGTTAGTTTTTCGTAATGTTCAACCTAAACCTGCCTGGCTGCAACTTAAGTCCATTGCATTTAGTCCTAACATCAGAGAACAATTTTTCTCCTTCCTCCTTGTGACACCCTTTTAGATACCTGAAAACTATTATCATGTCCCCTCTCAATCTTCTCTTTTCCAAACTAAACAAGCCCAATTCTTTCAGCTTTCCCTTACAGCTCATGTTTTTTAGGCCTTAAATCATTTTTGTTGCTCTTCTCTGGAGTTTCTCCAATTTCTCCATATTTTCTTGAAATGTGGTACTCAGAACTGGACACAATACTCCAATTGAGGTCTAATCAGCTCAGAGTAGAGTGAAAGAATGACTTCTTGTATCTTGTTCGCAACATTCCTGTTAATGCATCCTAAAATCATGTTTGCTTTTTTGCAAGAGTGTCACATTGACTCATTTAGCTTGTGGTCCATTATGACACCTAGATTCCTTTCTGCAGTACTCCTTCCAAGACAGTTGCTTCCCATTCTGTATGTGTGAAACTGATGGTTCCTTCCTAAGTGGAGTACTTTGCATTTGTCCTTATTAAACTTCATCCTATTTACCTCAGACCATTTCTCTAGTTTGTCCAGATCATTTTGAATTATGACCCTATCCTCCAATGTACTTGCAATCCCTCCCAGCTTGATATCATCTGCAAACTCAATCGTATTCTCTATGCCATTATCTAAATCTGTCCCAAAACAGACTCCTCCGGAACCCCACTTGTTATGCCTTTCCAGCAGGACTCTGAACAATTAATAACTACTCTCTGCGTACAGTTATGTACCCACCTTACAGTAGCCCCATCTAGGTTGTATTTCCCTAGTTTATTGATAAGAAGGTCATGTGAGATCATATCAAATGCTTTACGAAAGTCTAAGTATACCACCATTTTCCCCCTTATCCACAAGGCTTGATAGATTTCTTTGCTAGGATATCAGATTGATTAGACATGAAATGTTTACAAATCCATGCTGGCTGTTAGCTATCACCTTATTGCCTTCCAGGTGTTTGCAGATGAATTTCTTAAATACTTGCTCCATTATCTTCCCTGGTACAGAAGTTAAACTAAAGTTAAGCTTTCTGGGTTGTTCTTGTTTCCATTTTTATGATGGACACTGTTTGCCCTTTTTCCAGTCTTCTGGTATCTCTCCCATGACCTCAGAACTTGACCTCAGATTGTCTTGTTGGTAGGCCATCACCCTAACTGCTAAATTGTCTTCGCTTTCATTTTGTTGGCTGCATTGATCTCCTGTGGTGCTTCAAAGCAGCCATGGAAAGAGACCTAGAGCAGTATAACTCTAACCTATAGCAACTCTTAATGGGAACACCACAGCTGAATTGGTTTCACTATCCCAAAAAAGTAGCTGGTATCTGAGCTGGGTATTAGGAGAGTAGACCTACTGCTTCCCCTAATTAATTTAAATCAAAAAACTTTGAGGTACCAGAAGAGGTGTAGCCTCAGCATTGGAACTGGTGAAGAAATAATACTCCCGGGATGGCCCTTTCTATTCCTGTGCAGGCAAGGGGAAATAGCTGAGGCTGGAAGGTCTGCTCCATGTACAAAACCTTTGAATCAGGGTTTCCTACCAAGAGTGGTTCAGGTTCAGCCATATAATCTGCATTAACCCCTGTTTTGTGGGGTTATGTGTGAATAGAGATCAGTATGTTAAAACCGATGAAAACAGATGAAATTTGCACCACTTCCTGCTCTAGCTAAAATCTTTACTGCAAAGGTGAAAAAATTGATTTGTGTTTTTTCTCTCCTCCCAACAGTTTACCACAAAAATATGGCATTTTGTCTTAATATTGCTTGCTTTTTCTATAATACAGAATCTGTTATGTTAAGAAAAATAATTTGCTGCTCAGTACAGTCAATGCAAGAATCTTGTATCTGGGGTATTTGAACTCCTAGGAAGGCACAGAGATACTTGGATGTTAGTTTGGGGGTGGAGGGTGTTGCTCCATCCATTCACACAGGAATGAGTTCAAGTAGCCAGGAATCTTGCAACATTCTACAACTCTGCAGAGTTACACTGTGGTAACAGGGCATGTCTGGATCTGTGTTCCTCTTGTGGATTACTGGAGGGAGCGGGGTGGGGGGGGGGTGAGGATTAAATCAATCATTTGGATCTTTGTTAGAGAAGCAATGGTGAAACTTACTCTTCTTTCTCACTTTCTTTTTTTTAAGTTTCTCCTATTCCCTTCTTCCCCCATTTCCTTGTCTACATCCACTCAATGTTACAAAATAAAGTGGTGATTTATCTTTGGCAGATTTAAAAATAAATTCTGTATTGCATAAAACATTTATTTATGAAAACAAACCCTTTCACAGTATGTTGCATTTCCATTGTGAGTCATAGTCCCCTTCCACAGCAATAGAAGTACAATAAACAGCTAAATATGCATCAGTTGTTACAGAATGCCAGGCTGGGAGGGGTTTTATCTGGGGCAATGAAATCAGCCCCATTAGATTCACCTGAGGTGAGACCATTTTATGTACATACTGGTGGGTTTAGCTAGCTGTATTAAATTAACTCCCCTGCTCTATACAGTCTGGAGAAAGATGGGCAAATACCAATTTATGAGCTGGATCCAGTTTGCCAGGGTTAGCCCCTGGTGGGTCCCCACACTACTGTATTTACCAGTACCTCCACAGGTATAGGGGATCGCAGCTCTTGTTGGACACAGACTGCTATTCCCAGCCAATGGGAGCTGTGATTGCTGTATCTGCAGAGGTGCACATAAATATAGTGGGAGCAGCCTGGCAGGAGTTAACCTGGGTGAACTGCCACCTTTTTGTTGCCCACCCCTGGCATAGAGGTTAGATGGGTCCTGGTCTTCTGACGCTAGCAGAGGAGATGGAAACTGAACAGGTCAGGCTACATCAGCTCCTCCTTCTCCCATAGTGATTCCTGCTCCCAGTGGCCTTTCAGGGGCAACCTTAACTACATGTAGGCTGTAGTTGTCTTTGCTCCAATAACAGTTGCAGAACTGGTGCAGAAACTCAAGGTCTGGCTTGCCTATGCCTCCCTCATGTCCCTAGGCATGTTTGGTTTGATTCTTGCTTCCTGTTCTTCTAGAGCAGTGTTTCTCAAACTGGTGTGCTACGAGGCAGTCAGAGATGTGCTGCGGAGAATAACAGAGTTCAAAATGGCTGTCCTTAAAGAGGCAGGCAACCTTTTTTTGTTGAGCAAAAAAAAAATTGTTTGGTGTTCCTCGGTCTTAAAGTTTTAGAAACACTGTTCTAGGGCCACCCTGCTCCCCTATGTACTGATCAGAACTCATTTCTGAGACTTCATCTACCTGGCGTTGCTGTAGAAGGAGGTGATCCACCCTCAAACTAATATCAAAGATGAAATTCTGAAGTTCTTCACACACAATCCCCAGTGATTTCAATGAGGACTTTCATGAAGTAAGGACTTGATTTGAACCACAAGTTTTAATCTGAGAAACTAAACAGGATTTGGATAAAGTTTTTAAAAAATGTTGTATTTACCTGACCCCTTACAAAACTCCTTTTACCATTACATTGCAAAAAGTGAACATTTTGTAAAAACAAACTTGTGTGGATAAGGCTAATGTTTTTATTGCCTCATATAACAAATGAGTATTGTATTTATTCCTTATCTAACTTAGTATGGCCCTCAGTTCAGAAAAAACACATGCTTGATTTCTTAACTTTCTTAGATCCCTTTGACTTCAAGTTAAGCATGTGTTTAAGTACTGTACCAAATCAGTGTCTCAGGGCTGAGTACTGAAGTTGCACCCCTAAATCCAGTATTTTCTGGTTCAGCAACATCCATAGTCCAGCATGACCACTAATATTCCAGATTCAGAGACCCAGCACATTGCAAGGAGGTGGGGGCATAGGAGCCATCATGCAACTCAGTTGGGCTGTGGGGGAGAGGATCGGGAAGCTGGTGTATGACTCAGGTGGGGTGAGCCAGGAAGCCGCAGGGGGCAGCAGCAGGGGGCCTGAAATGACCTCCCCAGAGCTGAAAAAATCCCTCATCTGGGTCTAGTCGGGTCCTAAGGGTGCCAGATCAGGGAGGTCCAACCTCTAGTTGTTTAATTCTCCTTTTAGAACATTGGAAATTCTTTACAACTGTGTATAACAGTCTAATAATAATACCCATTTCTAGAGCACCTTGAAACCAAGGATCTCAAGGTGCTTCATCTATTAGTCCTTCCTTCCATCACCTTTGAACCTAAGTATTGTTGTACCCATTTCAATTCAAAAACTCCAGAAGTTACAGGACTGCTCTCTTATTTTAAGTGGCACAGTAGAGACCAACAAATGTATTAGGTCATGACTTTTTGTGGATGAAACCCACTTCTTCAGATGAGTTGGAGTGGAAATTACAGAATCCAGGGTATATATAACTGCAAAAGAAGTTATCTATCAATTGTAAGACCATTGTCAATGAAGCTAATTAAGTCAGGTTGGATGTGTCTCATTCATAGCCTTTGAGGAGATGCAAATATCAAAGAAGGGGAAGTTGTCCTTGTTGTGTGCTAACCAGTTAAGATTTATTATTCAAGCCTACGTTGATAGTGATGAACTTGTAAATGAAATCCAGTTCACCTGTCTCCCTCTGTAATCGGGTGATGCCTTTCTTCTGCAAATAACTTTTACATTTAAATTCATTATTGAATGTCTAGGACAGGCCTGCACAACATACAGCCCGAGGGCCACATGCAGCCCGCAGGGGGATCACAGTGTGGCCCGTGCCAACTACGGGCGGTACGGCCCCTTCCAATCCACCGGCTGGCCGGAGGAGCGGAGTGCCACCAGGGAGGGAGAAGTGTGGCAATTCTCGCCACCGGGCTGCCTGCGTGCAGCTCCGGCACGAAAAGGCGGGGCGCAAGCCAGAGAGCAGGATGCCGGCAGACGCCAGGACGCTGGCATGATGTGGCATCATGACGTCACGGCCGGTGATCACCGGATTCAAAAAGGCTCTGGCAGCCCCGCAGACTGGAAGGCAGAAGCCAGGTAGGGGAGGGGAAGGGAAGGGGCTTGTGCTGAGGGGAGGGGGTCAGGTCAGGAGAAAGGAGAAGGTACCAAGGGGCAGGGTGCAGTGGAGACAAATGACAGGGGTCCAAGTGGAGACACGTGTGGCTTTTTTCTTTTTGCTCAACAAAAATTTTTAGCCTGCGTGTTTATTTTTTGGGAGAGCATCCCTAGTTGCGGCCCGCAGCTGTTTTCTTTGGAGTAATATGGCCCTCGCCGCTTTCCATGTTGTGCAGGCCTGGTCTAAGAACATTTTAAAAGTTCCCCTACAGGTTTATGCATGTTACCAGAACTTATTTTAAACTCTAATTTCAATAGGAATCTCCTACATTTGCTTTGGCATGTTCAACAAACAGGAAATAGACAAACCAAATTCATTCTCTTAATAAAGAATGTAATGGCTAAAATGAAGCCCGTTGCTTCTTGGTCAAAGTTAACTACCAAAGATATTGTGTATTAAAACATGGTAGCCTATGTTAATATGCAAATTCCACTGCTAGGGAGATTGTTAAAAACAATGTTAATTTTTCAGTGGCTCTCCTGTGCTAGCAGGCCCATACAAATTCCACCCTCACAAACATGCACAGTCAGCTACTGGGGCAGAAGTTTATATCTCTAACAAATTTCTAAACACATCATGCAGGGTCATATAGCACCTATCTTGGGCTTTGTGTAAGTGTGTTTTGTTTATTCAAATTGCCTTATTCTGTTTGCCAAACACTGAATGGGAGTCCTAATTTCATTACCTAACTTAGAACAGTATTTCTGAACATATTTAAATTCATTAAAGACTTAACACTTTGGAAGATTATTCTACAAACCTGAAAAATACTTCTCAGTGTCTCTCTTCCTGCACAAAATGTTATATCATTTTCCTAAGGGTATGTCTACACTACAGCGCTATTTCAAATTAACTTAATTCAAAATAGTTAATTGGCTGGATAACCGTAGTCAGAGAGTTGTTGTTAACTGTGCTAAATCCTGCTGGAAAGGGATAACAACTGGAGTTCCACAAGGGTCTGTTTTGGGACCCGTACTGTTCAATATCTTCATCAATGATGTAGATATTGGGATAGAGAGTACGCTTATTAAGTTTGCAGATGATACCAAACTGGGTGGGGTCCTATGATTCTATGATTCTATGACTTAAGCTAATTCAAAATAACCCATCTATACACAAAAACTACTTCAAAATAGCAAAACGCTATTTCGAAATAGCATGTCCACACTGAGTGGACCCTGAACCGAAGTTAAGGCTGTCCGGAACCAGTGCTGGCAGGGCATCAGGTTAGGACTTAGTGTGTGGGGCTGCTGCCTGAAGCTAACTGAGCTCCGTACTTAAACGGATCCTACCCCCACCCCGAACAGACAGTTCTCAAGGTTCCCTGCTTGGTTCTCTACCTTGATGAGGGACAGCAAAGCAGTCCTGTCCTGGAGTACCCCGAGTGCCCGCACTCAGGACACCAAAGCACTCGGCCACATGGAGCCAGAGCTGCTGCTGGCCACGCCGGTGTGTCTCGTGGGGTGGTTGCCATCATTCCGGCTGCACTTGCTGTAGGTTGCCATGCAGGGGGGCTGTCAGGATCCTGGAGGCCCTGAGGGAGAGTGTCCACCCCGAGGAGCCCTCAGAGCCACCCCGGTCCTCCCCACCGGGGGCTCGTGCCCCATTCCTCCCTCATGTCCTTCCACTTACCCCTCCCTAGCCCCCCTTCCTGATGTCAAATAAAATACACATTTTTCAAAAATAGAACCTGGATTTATTGAACAAAACTGTGGGGGGGGATGAACCTCTGGGGAGGCTGGAGAAAAGAGGTGAGAGAGGGGAAGAGGGAGAGGGGAGGGGGAAACCTGGGAGAAGGGAGCTGGAAAGGGGAAGCAAGGGGAAGAAGGGGGAGGGGAAGCTCAGGGCCCAGGGTTGGGGGTCTCACCAGACCAACTTGACTTTCATGCTAACCTGCTCCTGGGTTCACATGTGGCCTTTCGTGGCCAGGCTGGCAGTGATTCTGCCATAGATGGCCATGTTCCTCTGTCTAGTACAGAGATCATGGATGTTGGGGACATCCCCCCCAAACCTGAATAAAGTCCATGATCTCCACCCTGGACCAGGAAGGCACCCACCTTCTCCAGCCCTTGTCAGGCTCCTGGGAGCTGGCAGACTGCTCCTGGGGAGCAGTGGAGGGCTGGCTGCCAGTGGCTGGCTCATGTTTTGGGGCGCCTGGGTCAGGGGCCCCGGTGGCCACTGCTGGCTCTGGGCTGGCAGGCTTGGAGCTGGCACAGGCACTGTGGGCAGGGTCTACCCCTTTAATGGCTCTGGGCGGGGGCTACACAGCATTTAATTCGAAATAGCTATTTCGAATTTGGTGTTACTCCTCGTAGAATGAGGTTTACCAAATTAGAATTAAGAGCTCGAATTTAATTCAAAATAGTGGTTTGCATGTATAGACACTATTAAAGTTAATTCAAAATAACGGCTGTTATTTTAAATTAACTTTGCAGTGTAGACATACCCTAAGACTACGGATTCCCTTTTTTTTTTAACTTAAATACTACAGTACTTGGGGGCTGGGCTCCATCTGAACAAGAGTGCATGCTGGCAATATGGTGGGAACACAAGAGCAAACTTTACATGGTAGACCTCATTAAGTCACTGTGCAGAGCTACTGGCAGAGTTTTGCCTTAAGTGATCAACTGTGTAGTAATTTGCAAAAAAACAAATAGTCTACTTTCATCTAGGCACTAAACTGCCAAGAAGGAACCCACGCAGAAAATGTTCTGAACAATTTTTTTTCATAAAAGCGCTGTCATATGTCAGAGGATCTTAGAAAATAATTGAGCAGCTTATTTCTACCTGTCTACATAATAGAAATAAATTCACCCTGGTGTTTATGATTTTTTCAGACTGGCACAATTACAGTAGTGTTTTCATATCAAAGTACAGATTTACTATTAGATTTTTATGGTGTGGACTCTAGGTCACTGAACAAAATTATGGAAGTTTATCTCTAAAATTTGCCAAAAATACTAATGTAAACAACTTCTAGGGAAAATATGTTTGAATACTATAGCATTCTCCTGCTGGAAACCCAAGTTCAAATGTTGCCATATGCCACAAGTGAAAATGAGCATGATGGTCACATCATAGTCCTCCTCATTTATATATAAAACTCTGGCACACATCATAACTTGTAGACTGAGCTAGCCTTATAAATCTATCTAAATGACACTAGTTCAGTTACTTAAGTTATATAATTGAAGTCAATGTAACTTACAGCAGTGTCTAAACTGCCCTACATCAAAGGAGATGCTCTCCCATTGACATACCTTTCACCTCTCGAGGAGGTAGAGTAAGACTTCAAGGGAAAAGTGCCCCCTATCAATTTGGCATGCCTTCACCAGATTGTCTTACTCATCACAGTTGTATCCATTGAGCAGTGCCAAGTTAGCTGTTAGTGTAGATATGGCCTAGGTCTAAATGACCTGAACGTGGAATAGCAAGTGTGGCTTTTTGTGTGTATGTGAGGGTATGTCTACACTACAAAGTTAGTTCGAACTAACGGACGTTAGTTCGAACTAACTTTCCTATGCGCTACACTAGCGCTCCGCTAGTTCGAATTTGAATCGAACTAGCGGAGCGCTTAGTTCGAACTAGGTAAACCTCATTTTACGAGGACTAACGCCTAGTTCGAACTAGCTAGTTCGAACTAAGGGCTATGTAGCCCTTTAGTTCGAACTAGTGGGAGGCTAGCCCTCCCCAGGTTTCCCTGGTGGCCACTCTGGCCAACACCAGGGAAACTCTATGCCCCCCTCCCGGCCCCGGACCCCTTAAAGGGGCACGGGCTGGCTACGGTGCCCGTGCCAGGTGCAAGCCTGCCAGCACCCAGCTAGCAGACCCTGCACCTGGCACGGCACAGAGCCACCCACCCGATGCCCCCCAGCCCACCCCCTCTTGCCGGGACCAGGCTGGCGGCTCCCGGGAGCTTGCCCTGGACCGCAAGAGGCGGGCACCTTCCTGGGCTAGTGCGGACATCGTGGACCTCGTCCACGATCTCCGCACTAGGCACAGGAAAGTGGCCGGCTAGGTCAGGAGAGCTGCCAGCCTGGCCACCCAGGACCAGGTGTGCATGAAAATCAAGGGGGTCCACTGAGACCCCTGACACTGAGCCCTGAGCTTACAATGGCCGTACTGGGTCAGACCAAAGGTCCATCTAGCCCAGTAGCCTGTCTGCCAACAGCGGCCAACCCTAGGGACCCTGGAGGGGATGGACCGAAGACAATGACCAAGCCATTTGTCTCGTGCCATCCCTCTCCAGCCTTCCACAAACTTTGGGCAGGGACACCACTCCTACCCTCTGGCTAATAGGACTCCATGGACCCAACCTCCATCACTTGATCTCACTTCCCTTTAAACTCTGTTCTAGTTCTAGCCTTCACAGCCTCCTGCAGCAAGGAGTTCCACAGGTTAACTATTTGCTTTGTGAAGAACAACTTTCTCTTACTAGTTTGAAGCCTGCTACCCATTCCTTTCCTTTGGTGTCCTCTAGTCCTTCTTTATGGGAACTCATGAAGAACTTTTCTGAATGCACCCTCTCCACCCAACCCCTGCTTTTAGAGACCTCTATCCTGTCCCCCCTCCGTCTCCTCTTTTCTAAGCTGAACAGTCCCAGTCTCTGTAGCCTCTCTTCATCTGGGACCTGTTCCCAACCCCTGATCATGTTAGTTGCCCTCCCCTCTCCCAGCCTTTCTCTTCCCCTCTCCCACCTCCTTTTCCCAGTCTCCCCCAGTTTTTTTCAATAAAGACAGAGTCAATGTTGGAAGAAACGTTATCTTTATTTTGTACATCAATAAGAAGGGGGGCTAGGGAAGGGCAAGTGGAAGAAGGTGAGGGAGGAATGGGGTACGAGCCCCCGATGGGGAGGACTGGGCTGGCTCTGCGGGCTTCTGGGGGTGGAAGCTCTCCTGCAGCCCCCCAATTACTCCCTCTCCCCAGATGGCAGCCTGCGGCAAGTGCAGCCGGGCTGATGGCCGAGTGGTGTGATGTGCCCAGTGTGGGCACTCAGGGCACTCCAAGCCAGAACTTCTTTGCAAGCGGGGCACCCCTTAGAACTGTGTGTCCGGGGTGGGGGTCGGGACCCTTTAAGCGCAGCCCTCGGCTAGCCTGAGACAGTATCTCCATGCTCTAAGTCCTCCTTTTATGCCCTGCCGGCACTGCTTCCGGCCATCATTAAGCCCTGTTCAGAGTCCACTCAATGTGGACTTACTAGTTCGAACTAGCAAAACGCTAGTTCGAACTAGTTTTTAGTTCTAGATGCGTTAGTTCGAACTAGCTTAGTTCGAATTAACTAATTCGAACTAAGTTAGTTCGAACTAGCGCTGTAGTGTAGACGTACCCAGAGGCTTTTTGTTTAATGAGAGGAATGGCTGGAAAATTTTAAAATAACAGTTCAGTCACTGCCTACTTCTAACACATACATACAATTTTTCAATATGCATAGCATTTTTCTTTTTAATCCTTCAGTCAACACACAAGTCTGAACAATCTGTTCAAATGGCAAATACTGCACAGTGTTTTGGATTACAGACATTACAGTGAATTTCCTTTCTAATTCTGCCTGTTAACACTTAGCTACTGCAAATAGAATGTCACATGATCTTTCTGCATCTGGACCTCTAAACAGTCTTGTTAGGGATTTGCCTGAGATCATCACTGTTATGCCTTCAGTCATGGAATAGAGTTAGGATACATGTTCCACCAATGCAAAAGTCTCTCTGTGCAGCACACTAATCAGCTCACCACCTCACACTTTCACAGTACAGGCAGTCCCCGAGTTACGCAGATCCGACTTATGTCGGATCCGCAGTTACGAACGGGTATTTTCTCGCCCCAGAGGACTGGAGCGGCGGGACGCCTGGTCCCGCTGCCCGCCTCCTCCAGGGCGAGAAAAGCTGCTCCCTGTCTCTCTAGTCTGCTGGGGGAGCCAGCAGACCAGGGGGACAGGAAGCAAAGCGGCGGAGGACCCGGGCCGGACCCGCGGCCCTTCCAGCTGATCTGCAAGCGCCGCGGTCCGGCCCGGGTCCTCCGCCGCTTTGCTCCGCGTCTCCCTGGTCTGCTGAGGGGGGGACGCAGCTAGTGCCCCCCCCAGCAGACCAGGGAGACGTGGAGCAAAGCCCGGGGCCTGTGGTAGAGCAGGTGTGGCACTGCCGGTTGGTCCCGCAGCACCGCTCCTTGGCGCTACTGGACCAACCCGGCAGCACCCCAGCTGCTCTGCCCCAGGAGTCCTGATTCAGCCGCTGGTGATCAGTTTCAGCAGCGGCTGAATCAGGACGCCTGGGGCAGAGCAGCTGGGGTGCTGCTGGGTTGGCCCAGTAGCGCCGAGGAGAGGCCGCGCTACTGGACCAACCCAGCAGCACCCGAGCTGCTCTGCCCCAGGCGTCCCCAAGTCAGCCGCTGCTGAAACTGACGAGCGGCTGACTACAGGAAGCCTGAGGCAGAGTTGCTCTGCCCCGGGCTTCCTGGAATCAGCTGCTGATCAGTTTCAGCAGCAGCTGACTTGGGGATGCCTAGGGTTCTTAAGTTGAATCTGTATGTAAGTCGGAACTGGCGTCCAGATTCAGCCGCTGTTGAAACTGATCAGTTTCAGCAGCGGCTGAATCTGGATGCCAGTTCCGACTTACATAGGGTATGTCTACACTACAAAGTTAGTTTGAACTAACGGATGTTAGTTCGAACTAACTTTCATAGGCGCTACACTAGCGCTCCGTTAGTTCGAATTTAACTAACGGAGCGCTTAGTTCAAACTAGGTAATCCTCATTCCACAAGGATTAAGCCTAGTTCGAACTTACTAGTTCGAATTAAGGGCTGTGTAGCCCCTTAATTTGAACTAGTGGGAGGCTAGCCCTCCCCAGGTTTCCCTGGTGGCCACTCTGGCCAACACCAGGGAAACTCGTCTGCCCCCATCCCGGCCCCAGACCTCTTAAAGGGGCACAGGCTGGCGACGGTGCCCGTGCCAGGTGTAAGCCTGCCAGCACCCAGCCAGCAGACCCTGCACCTGGCACGGCTCGAGCCAGCCACCCGCTGCCCCCCAGCCCTCCCCCTCTTCCCGGGACCAGGCTGGCGGCTCCCGGGAGCTTGCCCAGGACCGCAACAGGCGGGCACCCGCCTGGGTTAGTGCAGACATCGTGGACCTCGTCCATGACCTCCGCACTAGGCATAGGAAAGTGGCCGGCTAGGGCAGGAGAGCTGCCAGACTGGCCACCCAGGAGCAGGTGTGCATGAAAATCAAGGTGGTCCACTGAGACCCCCAACCCTGAGCCCTGAGCTTACAATGGCCGTCCTGGGTCAGACCAAAGGTCCATCTAGCCCAGTAGCCTGTCTGCCGACAGCGGCCAACCCTAGGGACCCTGGAGGGGATGGACCGAAGACAGTGACCAAGCCATTTGTCTCGTGCCATCCCTCTCCAGCCTTCCACAAACCTTGGGCAGGGACACCACTCCTACCCCCTGGCTAATACCACTCCATGGACCCAACCTCCATGACTTGATCTCACGTCCCTTTAAACTCTGTTCTAGTTCTAGCCTTCACAGCCTCCTGCAGCAAGGAGTTCCACAGGTTGACTCTTTGCTTTGTGAAGAACAACTTTCTGTTACTAGTTTGAAGCCTGCTACCCATTCCTTTCCTTTGGTGTCCTCTAGTCCTTCTTTATGGGAACTCATGAAGAACTTTTCTGTATACACCCTCTCCACCCAACTCCTGCTTTTAGAGACCTCTATCCTGTCCCCCCTCCATCTCCTCTTTTCTAAGCTGAAAAGTCCCAGTCTCTTTAGCTTCTCTTCATATGGGACCTGTTCCCAACCCCTGATCATTTTAGTTGCCTTCCCCTCTCCCACCCTCTCTCTTCCCCCTCCCACCTCCTTTTCCCAGTCTCCCCCAGTTTTGTTCAATAAAGACAGATTCCATTTTTTAACACAATTGTCCTTTATTTTGTACATCAAGAAGAAGGGCTAGGGAAGAGTAAGTGGAAGGAGGTGACGGAGGAATGGGGTACGCGCCACCGATGGGGAGGACTGGGCTGGCTCTGTGGGCTTCTGGGGGTGGAAGCTCTCCTGCAGCCCCCCAATTACCCCCTCTCCCCAGATGGCAGCCTGTGGCAAGTGCAGCCGGTCTGATGGCCAAGTGCTGTGATGTGCCCAGTGTGGGTACTCCGGGCAATCCAAGCTAGGACTGCTTTGCAAGCGGAGCACCCTAAGAACTGTCTGTCCGGGGTGGGGGTCGGGACCCTTTAAGCACAGCCCTCGGCTAGCCTGAGACAGCATCTCCACACTCTAAGTCCTCCTCTGATGCCCTGCCGGCACTGCTTCTGGCCATCCTTAAGACTGGTTCAGGGTCCCCTTAATGTGGACGCGCTAGTTCGAATTAGCAAAACGCTAATTCGAACTAGTTTTTAGTTCTAGATGTGTTAGTTCGAATTAGCGCTGTAGTGTAGACGTACCCATACAGATTCAACTTAAGAACAAACCTACAGTCCCTATCTTGTACGTAACCCGGGGACTGCCTGTATAAACATTCACAACCATGTACAAGAGAAGGTAAGAAAACCATCTGATGGTGCCTAGGTTTCGTTCCCCCTCTTCTTTGTTCTTTGTTTTCCTTAATGTGATGTATGTCATTTAGATTTAAAATGGTGTTCTTAGTATATGAAAAACCTAGAACTAGGAAACCCTATAAGACTATGCAGCTGGACTCTGGGAGGAACTAATCAGTGAAGTGGCATTTGATGGGAATATCTGGGGGAAGGAGGAGAAGAAAAATGTACCATTTGGACTATAATTTTTTTTAATTGTAAGCAGATGGCATTCCCAACCTGTCGCTACCACTGAGAGAGCTTCTTGTACTTTTACTTGTGTTAAATTGTATATAAGGCACTAACAACCCCATTGACTTCAATTAGACATTTTACCAAGAACCACAGGACATACCACACTAATACCAACCCTGGTACCTTCCCTTGCAACAAACCCCGTTGCCAGCTTTGTCCACATATTCACTCTGCTGATACCATTATTGGACCTAACCAAGTGAGTTATAAGATCAAGAACACATATTCCTGCTCATCCAGAAATATAATTTATGCTATCATGTGCCAAAAGTGTCCGTCTGCTATGTACATTGGACAGACGTCTCAGACACTTCACCAAAGAATCAATACCCACAAAACAGATATTAGACAGGATCACAAAGAAAAAACAATTTCTTGCCATTTCAACCAGAAAGGACATTGTCTCAATGACTTGATTACCTGCATCCTGTTTCAAAGGTCTTTTCAGACTACACTTGAAAGAGAATCCTCCGAACTGTGATTCATGCTTAAATTTGACAATTTACACCTAAGTTTGATTAAAGGCTCTATCTTGCCCATTACAAAGATTGCTTCCCCAATTATCACCTCTAATATCATTAGCTCACAGACATTTACCTCCCCCCCCCTTCTGTTCTGAAATTTGATTTGTCCTTTTCATATGTGTTCATTTTTTTTAATTGTATCCCTTTGGTATATATGGTTGTGACAATTTTTTTCCACTATTTGATCTGAGGAAGTGGGTCTGGCCCACGAAAGCTCATCATCTAATAAACCATCTCGTTAGTCTTTAAAGTGCTACGTAGTCCTGTTTTTTGTTTTGTTTTGTTTTGTTTTACAAATTAAGGTATACTTCAGTGTAAATAAGACAATCAGAACTTGGTTACATGTCTGTCCAACATAAGGTTCAACTTACTCCCTCCTTGGAGTTTCCTTTACTGCTAAATAAGTAGTAGAAGAACTTACATTTCGGCTAAAGCTTTCTTTGGGTGTTAGGAATTCCTAATTGTGATGGGGATCATACCCACGCAGGTAGTAAAAGAGTTAACTGGAGCTGGAAAGCAGCACTCAGAAGGAATAATCTATAGTGAGGCCTGGCCCACTCTCCAGCTGCCTGAGGAGAGGATCTTGGTTGTTGGCATAAAAAGTGCAAGCTCGGGGGGGGGGGGGGGGGGGTGTCTGCAGGGAGACAGACGAGAATATTGCAGTCTTCCTTGGTAATAAGTAGAGAAAACAGCATTGGTAAGGAGGAAGCCCAGGGCTTGAGCTAGTCCTGGGATTCTCTCCTGAAAAACTGACAAGTGGCCTGGAGAGACCTGGAGTAGCTATTGGCATGGAGCAAACTCTGAAGGTGTGGCCTGATAAAAGAGCAGAATCTGGACTTCTGGGAGTATTTAGCTGAGGAATGGGGGAGGGCAGGGAAAAATGAATAGGAATGAAAGGTTCTGCCCAATAAGTGCTGAAGTGAGTTTATCTTTATGCTTTTGATTAGGGAACTTTTGAAAGATTAATTCTATGGAAGAACTCTGTGACTCCTCTCCCCAAAACAAGGGTAATGCTAGAGTATGGCTAGGCAAAATACAGCTTCAGGCTGGATGTGGCCTACCAGACATTTCCCTCAGTTCTGTCCTGACCTCCAAGGCTACTAATCCCCCACATTTCCTTTTTGGCTCATAACCCCTACAGCTAACAATGCCATGAAATTTCACATTTAAATAGCTGAAATCATGAAATGTATGATTTTTTTTTAATCCTATGGCCATGACTGAAGTGGATCATGAACGTGATAGTGCCCTAATTATGGGTCAGATTCTGACAACCGTCAGCTTGCTGGTTTTAATAGAGTGGTGCTAATTTATACAAACTGAAGATCTGGCCCAAAGAAGGGAAACACTGCATGGTATCCACGCAGTGTTGCTTTCTCCCCTGAAGATGGCACTACAGCTAACCAAGCCCCTTAGGCCTGAAAGGCTTGTGCATGGGTGGAACTGGCAGAGGGAAAGAGGCTGGGAATAGAAGACAACGCATATTGAATAGGTCTGGTGGGGAAAAAAGGGAGAAGGAAGAAACACAAAAGAAGAGGAAAAGAACAAAGAAGCGTTGGAAGGTCCACTCCTGAGAGAGAGAGAGAAAACAGTGTGATCTATGTGAGCTTCCAATTCTTGGCTTCCCTGTTGATGTTACAAAGGAATATCACCTGTGGTTTTTATTCTGAATCAGGTGCAGTGTTAATGGGGACTAAGCAGCCTCAAAGACCTGAATTAAATACATTGGCTACGTCTAGACTGATTAAAAGTTTTCCGTTAAAAGCATTTTCGGAAAAGAGCATCTTCGGAAAAAAGCACTTTTTGCGGAAAAGCATCTGTGGCCAATCTAGATGCGCTTTTGCGCAAAAAAGCCCCGATCACCATTTTCGCGATCGGAGCTTTTTTGCTCAAAACAAATCTCAGCTGTCTACACTGAAAAGGGACTTTTGCCCGAACGGGAGCAGCATAGTATTTCCGCAAAAAGCACTGATTTCTTACAGTAGGAAGTCAGTGCTTTTGCAGAAATTCAAGTGGCCAGTGTGGACAGCTGGCAAGTTTTTCGGAAAATCAGCCGCTTTTCCGGGAAAAACTGGCCAGTCTAGACACAACTATTGAGTGTAGATATGCTACAATGTAAGAAAACATAGGGAATTCATTCCCACAGCTCCACTGAGATCTATTAACATTTAATTTTCAGAATGTTTATGCTTTATCTGAAATAGTTTTTAATCTAAAACCATTGTTTGTCTGCTCTTAATCTCTCTGTATTTCAGTTCTGACTACTCAAGTTTTAGCTCTATATTCTGCCTTACCAAATTTAAATGATTGTCAAAAAGCTACATTATGCATCAAGGCTGAAATGTTCAAGTTACCAGCTATCCCAAAATACTAGGGGTCACCAAATGAAATTAATAGGTACCAGATTTAAAATAAACAAAAGGAAGTTTTTTCTTCACACAGTGTAGTCAATCTGTGAAACTCCTTGCCAGAGGAGGTTGTGAAGACCAGGATTTTAACAGGGTTCAAGAAAAAACTAGATACATTCATGGAGGTTAGGTCCATCAATACTTACTAGCCAAAATGGGTAGGAATGGTGTCCCTAGGTTCATTTGTCAGAGGCTGGAAATGGATGACAGGAGAGGGATCACTTGATGATAACTTGTTTCTGTTCACTCCCTCTGGGGCATCTGGCATTGGCCACTGTCGGAAGACAATACTGGGCTAGATGGACCTTTGGTCTGACCCAGTATGGCTGATCTTGTGCTCTCCTCTCGGGGGAGTGGGATATAAATATATTTGAGGATAGTTGTTGGCTATCTACAGTTCCTCCAGTCCAGTCAGATTATTAACTATGAAGCTAGCACCAACTTTGTGTCTCTTCTGAATAGCAAAAGTATATGAATTGCCACATATTAAATTAAGTAAGAATGCTGCACTCACTTAAAAAATATATTAAACATTAAATATAGACTTCAGGACAATTTTTCATTCACACTGGGGTTTTTTAATAACAAAACAAGTGTTTGATGGTCATTCATAGGACAGTCACAAGCATCATGGATGTTCTTTCCTTGCAGGCTGGTGTAATCTAGCTACAATGGCTTTCAAGCTTTACAACGAGTTATTTCCCATTTTTCAGCAATTGGGGGAGTCCATGCCAATAACAGAAGAGAAAATGAGTTTAGCAGAAATGTATGACTAGCTTATCTTGTTCTGTTTAGTCACAGTGATGACTTGTTCTTTCCTTCCCTTGATTATCTCTTTTTCAGCCCTTATGTTGAGCACCTAGCAGTGCAGTAGTTTGTCTTTTTTTAAAAAATCATTATTGAGAACAGTTTCCCTGAAACAGAAGTTCCAGAGGCCAAACAGGAGCAATAACTCCAAACTAAAATTACAAATATAAAGACTTAATTTCTTGAACATTGCAATATGGGTGAATTTTTCTTTTTTATTAGCATCTCCCCCCCCCTCCCCCCCCCACACACACACAGTCTTTATTTAGGGCCATCCTCACTCACAATGGGCTCCGCTGTATTTTTTCTTATTCATCTGAGTAGGGATGTAAATGACCCCTTCCCAATTCTTCCGTTCATATATCTGGATCTTGGGTCTGGTATCTGACCTCCAGATACTCCAGTTGCAAACAGTGAGATGTATGGGAAGGAAATTAATGGAGCCTTGGTTTCATCCCAGTATTAACTGGCTAGAGTATAACTGACCCCCTAGAAAGGCAAAAGAAAATTGCACCCAGTCAAATTCTCCAGTAATTTACTTTCTCCTGAGCCATCTTTTTATATAGTGGAGCCCAAGCATTTGCCTTTGTCTGCTGAGTGCAATCAATAGGGCTAGTCACATAGTAGAATATTGATTATTGGAAGTAATGTAGGCAGGTCTTTTTTTTTCTCAACCTTCTAATGTTCATTGCTAGTAAAACATGTTTTCCATTATTTAATTAAAAATATATTTTTAGTAGAACCCAATTTTATGAGACTCCAGGCAAAACAGGGACATTATTCAGACGGAAGTCCAGGGGATTACTTCAATAGCAAGGTTCTACTTACTATAAGGGTGGCAGAATCAGATCCTAAATTAACAAGGCTAAGTTTTTAAAAATAAACCAGGTCAGAAAGAACAGGGATGGTGGTGAAGCAGTATCCCTATGCTACTTGATTATTTCCCACCAATGACAATGGTTTTACTATAAAGACTTGAGTGTATGATAAGATTTCATACTGCACACAAAAATAATTCAGTAGTTATCTAATATTATGTATCAAACACAGATAATTTAACAATAAATTAATCTCTCAACTTCTTAAATGTACATAATATTTCAGCAATTTTGATATGATGCCAAACATGCCAGTGTTGATTAGACTGTAGAATGTTACTCTAGCTGAGTAGAGGGGTTTTTTTACAGAAAATTAAGAATGAGGAACCACATACTCTTCTCATTTTTTTCTGTGTAAAACTGGAGTAATTCCATTAAATGAAGTGGTATTACTCTATTTATTCTGGCATAGCTAGCTGAGAACAGATTTTGGCCTGAACTGCATGCCTCAGAGGAATGACAGGTATGTAAGGCAGATAGATCAACAAATAGATTGTAAATACCTAAGTCTTTGAGTCTGCTTCAAGTGCTAATAGTTTAAAAGCAACCCTTATGGTACATTTCTATAGAATTTAATACTGAATGTTTCTTTCCCTGGAATGTTTAAAGCAACCTACAGAATGTTACAGAGAATTCTATATCCCTTCTATGGTTTCCTCACTATTAAATGTTAAAAGGATTTTCATGAGAGAATTGTAAAGATGATGGGTTACATTGCCCTCTTCACTGTGACCTTTTATATAGATACAATACAGAAAAAGGATTGCTCTGTATGATAAGGTATACAATTACTATTTCACTGTTCTTTTCTGCTATGTACAACAAATGGTAGGTCACCTTTTTATACCTTTGATGTAATTTGTTTATATTCTCTCATACAGTAAAGTCCAATCGCAGTAAGCATAACATATTTCACATAAAGTATCCTTTCTTGAATTCATTAGGGATGTAAAAACTCAGTTAAAAAGGTAACTGTGTAAACAATAAAAAACTTAGCAGTTACACACACTCTGCAGTACAAAGCCAGGATTCATAAGTTGATGCTTTAATCACTTTGCCAGCTTCTCCCATTCAACCACTTGCTAGTGGGTAAGAGAGATTTAAACCCACAACCCCATACATCCAAGGTTCATGCTTAAGTAAGCTTTACACCTCAAAGCTCACAACCATGCCTCCCCAGAAGTAGGGCCACCAGCCCCACTCCCAAGGAGGCTTTGCTGCTGCAGTGATGCCTTCTTCCTCTGCAACCAGCTCCCTAGGAGCAGGGCAGCAGCCCCTGCTGGCACTACTCCCATGGAGCTGGCTGCTGGGACCCAGTTCATGTTGGGACAGACTCTTCAAGCTCCTAAACTGCAGAGCCTGACTCCCTGGGTGGGCAGCTGCCTCCCTAGGTGGGCAGAGTTTAACCAATAACGTTAACAGCCAAGCAAAGGCTTATTGGTTAACCAGTTGATGGGTTAAACACTAACATCCCTAATTTGCATTAGAAGTTAAGAAAAGGCAACTGGGCTAGCAGCAGACTTGGAGAACATGGTGTTCCCCTAAAGATATAGAACAGATATTTTTGGTAAATACCTATCTTTAACAGGGATTTATATACCATCAAGTGCTACATTAATCACTAGAATAACATAATTGTTCTCAGTGGATTTACACCAAAGAGGAATGTGACCCTAGTGATTGCTTCCAAAAGAAAAAAAAAACGAGGAAAAAATAAGTGTGAAATTATGGCCCAAGCAATCACAAAGTGATGTTCCTTTCAAGCCTCATTAGCAATGCAAGGAGGGTGAAGGAAGAACAGAGTGAAATCCTGACCCCAATAAATACAATAGCAAAGCTGTAAGATCTTTCCAGCAAGATTTAATTTGTCAGTTCTGACTCAGATCTTCCTAATCGAGAAGAGTCCATGCTCAGGTTCTCTGCTCACCCGTATCTCTATCACAGGTTAATTTTTTAAGAACAAAGGATGTAAGAGAGAAGTTTGGTCTAATTAATAGCTTTATTTAAAACAACACCAATATTAAGTGAAGATTTACTAAAGCAACTGACAAGGGCACTCCCTTTGACACTGGTACTTGCAACGAGTAAGAGAAGTCAACAGGAGCATTTCTCCCATCAACCTCCTGCTGTGGGGGCAGCACCAAAGTTCAGCTACATTAACTCCAGTTCCATTATTTACATAGCTGGATTTGCTGGGCTCTACTGAGCAGGGGTTATTTACATGGGTAATAACCCAATCTGCACACAATTCCAATAATTGTACATTGATTTTAGCCTTCATTTACAAAAAAAAAATCGGCCCGTCTGTAAATTATAGCTTTACAATCTAAGGACTTTGTCCAGAAGACAATTACCTGTGATTGGTCCCTAAGAGACTTTCTGCCAACCTATGGTTGCCATAGCTCAAAGTATTCTAAGTATGGCTCCGTCTAAAACAGTCTTTTACATCTCCAGAGCACCTACTACTCTATTCAAAGTTAGACATCAGGGTTGTCAGCCAGGATATGAAGTGGGTGGCCTATAGCTGTCTGCACCAGCCTTATACCACCCAGAGATTCCCCTGTGCAAGAGAATGTCTAAGCTAGGTATTGAAGCCAACTTAGCAGTCTTCCATCCATTTACACCTCTAAAGAGGACAGAGTGGGGCTGAGAATTTGTCACTCCAATTTCACATGCATGAAAATTAATGGCAGCTCAGTGGAAAATGTAATTATCAACTCTTCATCAGCCATAGCATTACTTATTAGCTTCCAAAATGCCCTTTCTCCAGGGTGGAGTTTTTGACACTCTATCATTGTGTGGCTGTGGCTGAAACAGAAATGCTTTTAGAAATCCCTTTCCCTGGATAGTCATGCCTGCCATACTTTTGGGCAAGATTTACAGGCCTCTCCTGGCTGATGCTGTTTGTCATTTTAATGTTGAGTTTGGTTTGCTTGTGGTTTTTATTGCAACATGAATTGTAGATATGAGGGCAGGAAGGATGTTTTGGGCAATTCTCTGTTCCTTGCTTTGGTCATTTTGGCTTTCTTCTCTAAATGCATGAGTTGTTTACCAGTGAGATTGAAGATCCCAGAGACTAGGATTCTCTCTAGGATAGGGTGATCATATTTTCTCAAATGGGACACTCCATGCCCAACCCTCCCTGCCTCCTACTTATGTGGGGCTGACCCACAGCGCCCCTCCTTTCTGCCTTCCATGTGAGGCTGGCACAAAGCCCTCCACCGCTGCTCACCTACAAGGGGCCAGGCTCAGATTCCCTTCTAACTACTCCATGAACTCCTGCTGCCTGCTTACACCAGCAGGTCCAGCCAAAGCCATTTTCCCAAGCCTTCCCTCTCACAGGGCTGGCATTGCCCCCTGCCCTCTCCCCTCCCCCCCCCCCCTCCCCCACACTTCCACACACATTTAGCAAAACTGGGCATTTGTATTGTTTGCTTTTGCAAACTGATCATCAGTTCACAAGAGCAAATGGGACAAATGCCCAGTTTTGCCAAAATAGTCAGGACAGGGCTTATAAAACCAACTGTCTTGGCCAAAATGAGGCATATGGTCACCCTACTCTAGCAAAACCTGTATCTGGAACAAGATGTGTTTACACCCAGTGTAATGGACTGGTGGAGTGGTGACTAAGAGGTTGGCTCAGGTAACTAGCAAAGGTAATGGCAGGGGAGCTGGGAGAACCAATCGAGTTAGTGTTGAAATTTGATTTGGCTCCTTGCTTGTTTTCTTTGCAATAGAGATGTAGCCGTGTAAGTCTGGTGTAGCTGAAACAAAGGACAGGACTATGCAGCACTTCAAAGACTAACAAGATGGTTTATTAGGTGATGAGCTTTCGTGGGCCAGACCCACTTTCTCAGATGAAATTGTGGAAGAAAATTGGCATGACCATATATACCAAAGGGATACAATCAAAAGAAGTGAACACATATAAAAAGGACAAATCAAATTTCAGAACGGGGGGGGGGGGGGGGGATGAGGGGAGAAGGTTAATATCTGTGAGCTAATTATATTAGAGGTGATAATCGGGGAAGCAATCTTTGTAATGGGTACGATAATTAGCATCTTTGTTGAGGCATAGTTGTAAAGTGTCAAATTTAAGCATGAATGACAGTTCAGAGGTTTCTCTTTGAAGTCTTGTGTTAAAATGTCTTTGAAGTAGGATGCAGGTAGTGAAGTCGTTGAGACAATGCCCTTTCTGGTTGAAATGGCAAGAAACTGTTTTTTCTTTGTGGAACTGTTTGATATCTGTTTTGTGTGCGTTGATTCTTTGGCGAAGTGTCTGAGATGTTTGTCCAATGTACATAGCAGATGGACACTGTCAGCACATGATGGCATAAATTATATTTCTGGATGAGCAGGAATATGTGTTCCTGATCTTATAACTGAATTGCTTAGGTCCAATGATGGTGTCAGCAGTGTAAATATGTGGACAAAGCTGGCAACGGGGTTTGTTGCAAGGGAAAGTTCCAGGGTTGGTATTAGTGTGGTATGTCCTGTGGTTGTTGGTAAGAATCATCCTGAGGTTAGGTGGTTGTCTATAGGAGACTATGGGTCTGTCTCCCAGAGCCTCTCGGAGTGTAGTATCCTGTTCCAGTATAGGTTGTAGTTTGAGTCGATGACATCTTTATGATCTGGACCCATGGCCAAGAAACACTGGATGCATTCCACAGAGATTTTAACAACCTATACCCCACCATCAATCTCAGCCTGGACCATTCTACACGACAGATCCATTTCCTGGATACCACAGTACAAATCACCAGTGGTAAATTAGATACCACTCTCTACAGAAAACCCACTGACTCATACTGTTACCTACATGCCTCCAGTTCCCATCCAGAAGACACCATACGATCCATCGTCTATAGCCAAGCCCTTTGATACAACCGCATCTGCTCTAATTCCACTGACAGAGACCAGAAACTTCAGGATCTCTACCAAGCATTTATAAACCTCAATTACCCACCTGGAGAAATAAAAAACAAATTGAAAGAGCCGGACGAATACCCAGAAACCATCTACTTCAAGACAGACCCAAGAAAACCAACAATAGAACACCACTTATCATCACCTATAGCCCCCAACTTAAACCCGTCCAACACATTATCAATAAACTATAACCTATACTGGAACAGGATACTACACTCCGAGAGGCTCTGGGAGACAGACCCATAGTGATCGAAAAAGCGCTTATAGCTATCCACAGAATAGCCACCAGGGCACCTGTGCTTTTTCCTCTTTCCTGTTTTTGCACAAAAAAACCCCTGTTGCCTGTCCACAAGAACTCTTGCACAAAAAGGAGTTATTCCTCAAAGAAGAAGGAATATCTACACCAGAAAAACCCCTCTGTTTCATTTTACTTGTACAAAAACTCAGAGTGTCCACACCTCAAGTGCATTTTTGTGCAAGAGAATCGAAAGAAGAGGGGGGTTTGCACAATTGGTATCCCTCTTTCTACAAGGAAGAAGCCTTTTGTAAAAGAGTTATTTTGCAAAAAGGCGTATGTGAATGGGGAAGAGGGGTTTTTTGTGCAAAAAGTGGAAAAGTCACGGGTGCTCCTGGTGGCCATTCTGTGCATACCAATCAGTGCTTACTTTCAAGAGAGCGTCCATGCAGTCTGGATGCTCTCTTTCGCAAAAACACATCGCTTTTTTGATGTGCTTTTACAGTGTGGATGTACTCTTGTTCAAGAAGTTTTTGCGGAAGATCTCTTCTGAGAAAAGCTTCTTGCACAAAAAGCCTGCAGTCTGGACATAGCTTCAGAATGCCAGAGTGGGAAACAACCCTGACACCCAGGCAAAACAAAAGATAGTCTGAAGAAATCTTCAGCTTTAGGTAGGTAGGAAAAAACATGTCCAATTCATTGTGCCTGTGTGGAGCTGATATAATGTAATGCAAATATGTGATTGTAAAATACAGTAATTTTTCACCTTTATTCATCTTCCTGTTGTCAAGTGGTCCCCACCTTTGTGGTATGTCAAACTTCCCAAAATTATAAAATGTACACATCTTTTTATCTCTTTGTAGTCATCAAGGACTGACAGTGTATGCGTTAGGGAAGTAAAAAAGGTTTTCAAAAAGGTAACCATGTGATTGCTAAGTTTTTTAACTGTGTTTTTGGTAGGTAGGTTTTTTTGGTTGGGTAGGACTAGGGAGGGGAGTATGGTAGAGGGTGCCCCAATGTCTTCCGGGGAGCTGCCAGCTGCCCCATGCTGCAGGTTCTGCAGTATAAAGCTTATACTACGGAGCCCGCAGTGCAGCCGGCTCCCCAGGAGTGGGGTCAGCAGCCAAGAGCTGCTGTGCATAAGGCAACTCCCAGCACACGCCAGTTTTGGCTTCTAGCCCTGCTCCGGAGGAGCCAGCTGCACTGCAGACTGCAGTATAAGCTTTATACAGTAGAGCCTGCTTTGCAGGGCAAGAGTTTAACTGTAATGGAAACTGATAAGCTGATGCTTATTGATTAAACTCTTACATCCCATGGTTTGGAAAAGCTGATCAAAGCCATGAGATTTGCATTTTACTCTAAAAATACTAAAGTTTCAGATGCTGTTACAGGAGTTAGTTTCAGATTTAGTTTAGTTTAGACAGGCCAATGAATCCCACTCCTTTTACTTGTAGTTGTTAGTTTTAAAGCCCTAGGGTGAAATCTAGGCTCTCTTAAAATCAAAATCAAAATCCTCATAGAGCCCATATAGTTGCAACCCAAATGTTTTAAAAGCATGGTCGTTATGGACCATGTTGATGGCTAGTTAGCTGCCTAAACAATCATCTGAACAGAATCAAAAGAAGATGTTACTATCAACCTTTCAATCAGCCACATGCTTAGGCACCTAAAAAAATCATACCCAGCACCATAAACCTATATTTCCCCTTCCACACCTAGGCCCCAGTCCTGTAGTTAACAGCACTCTATGTATCATGTAAATAGTATTTATTTATATACTTTAAATAGGTTTTCCCTTTGTTTCTGGCTCTTTGAGAAAGGGGGTTTTCTTCTCCTTCCTGTCTAGGGGCTGCCTCTTCTCCTCACTGATTCTCTGGAACAGGTTCTCACTGAAGTCAGTGGAGCCATGACAATTAATGACAAATGAAGATCTGTCCCCTGTGTGTTTCTTGCTTGTTTTACACCATTTTCCATTTGAGGGACTTCAAGATATGTGAAAGATGTGCTCAGTTTCAGTATTTGTCACTCTCCTGTTTTTGTTCTGCTTCCTGTTTAAATCTTACCTTCTTCTGGCTGCTTTGTACTCCCAGAGGAACCCATTGATTTTCTAATTTTTCAGCACATATTAAATTCTGAAATCTTTACCATCCCCCACCATCCACCACATTAATCAACAAGATGTGGTTACTTAATGGTTTTAACAATGAAAATACAACCATTCTGACTTTTTTCAAAGAGCATTGGGGTAAAAGGGGAAGCATAGAAAGGGTGATATCCTGGGGAAAAAAAACAAGGGCTGGAGCTAGGAACTGATAACTGATTAATCTGGTCAATAATCCATTCAGCTGGGAATTCTATACTGACAGCTCACAATTTTGGGTTGTGAAGGATTTTTAAAGTCTTAAGCTTTCATTCCTTCTGTATCTAAAATAGCATTGAAACCAGTGGAGGAGAGAAGAGCACAGCAAAGGTAAGATCGGGGCCTAATTTAGTATGTGTAGTTGGCCACTGACAGAATTGGAAAGCTAGTTGTTTACAATAGATCACAGACTTATTTGGCCTCTGGATTTTTGTTTGACTTTCTGTCAAAAGGTCTCACTTCCCTATGGGAGAGGATAATTATTGTTTCTTCGTTTGACTTTACTGCAGATTTAAAATCCTTCCTGTGCAAAAAATACAGGTGACTGCTCCCTCCCTATTATTCCCAGAGCTCTACCCACTCTAGTAATGATAATGAAATGCTGCAAGCACAGCATATCTCTTAATGGTATTTACATACTGCTTTGTTCTCTTTAAAGAACAGAAGTGTTATTATTTAGACATTGGTTCATTTTTCTTTATAAATGGCATACAGGTTTATATTGGCCTGTAAATCTGGAGCAACTCCACAGTAATTCAGCTACACTGTAACTACAAGCAGAATGTATCATTTTATACCGTAAGACTTATAGTACATTAATTGAGGATATCAGGAGTATTTTCTTGCTGTTTCATCACACAAAATAAACATAACTGAAAAGAAAGGGCTTTTATTTTTTAAAGACATGTGCTTTGGCACTGATTTCTTAGTTTTGATAATTTGAATCATAAATTTTAAATAAATATTTAAATACATTAAAATATAAGCTAAATGAGGAGAGGCTGCTTTTTTATATACAGTATAACCTTGTCTCTGCTCTTATGATGCTTTATATTGAATCGTATTTTTCAAAAAAAATCTGTTCTTTGTTGCCATAGCAATAGATTCCCAGGGTGAAATTATATCACACTGGCGTTTTCAGGTTTCTGCAATGTGCAGTAACCACCCACTCCTCCTTCATACTGTCAATAACCCACAACTTCTCTCCCCCCCCCCCCCCCCCCCATACACTCCAGCCTTTTATACCTTCACATCCTTAACTTGTTTTGGAAAGGTAAGATGTAGACCAGTGGTTGGAGGCGGGGGGAGGAAAAAGTGAATTATTAAATTGTTTAGAGAGAGAGAGGTTGGCACATGATGCAAAATGTCTCCTGTCCAATCAGCCTCAAATAATATTCATGAATGTACTTCAGTCCAGACTCCTATATTTTTATCTCTTCTGAGTGCATACTAACTGCCAGTGTCAGTTATACCCAAATGTACAATAATTTGGTGATGTGGGAGTGAGCAAACCTCTATATTAGATTGACACTGACAAAGCAATTTCAGATTTGAAGTTGAACCTTAGTCTCCTGAGGTGAAATGCTATTACATTAGCACAGTGTGCCACCTCACCCTTTACCACAGCAACTTGATATATGTTGTAATTTTGAAATCTACAGGCTGAGCAGAACATTTCCCACACACGGGAACAGAGTATACTTTAATTCAAAATAATTGCATTAGCAAAAACATTACAGGCCTCTATTATATTTTGAAATGATTTATAAAGCTACCATTTGAGCATGAATTATGAGCCTCTGCATCTAACTTTACTGATAGTTCTTTAGGGCTCAGCTCTGACAGTTTTTCTCACATTGAACAGTACCTTTCTGTGTGCTTAGCCCCACTGATTTTAAGGAGACTACTCTTGGAGTAAGGTGCAATTAGTGTGGGTGGGTGGGGGCCTGGAGTGATCATATTAATTCTGGTGACATTCACATTGAAGTAAGCACACTTCTGTCCTCTGAAAACAAAGACAAGTACTTAAGCTAAAGAGTTTATTTGTATTTTTATAGAGACATATGAAACCTAAAATGTCAGATCCTCAGCCATTTCAATGGTGGCACAATTATTTGGACCAGCTGAAGATCTAGTGAGAAAAATATTTTGAATGTGTCATATTATGGAAAATTTATTTTTCTTATGTTTTCATTAACTAGCCAAAACATTACGTACTAATTAATAATAATGTAATGTATACTCTTTGGTGGATCACCGTTACTACCTTTTTCATGCCCTGATCAATTTTGAATACATCTTGTACTGCCTCTAAACCTCTTTCTTATATTATGCTTTTGTTTTGTTTAACAGAAATTGCTCATCTAATGAAAAATAGATGTCTGTACTTGGATAAACTATAATACGTCATTGCATGCTTGTCCTTGCATACAGTATCATCTATTAGCTCTATTAGAACAACACAATCTTAAATTCAGGAGATAGAAGAGCCATAGCATAGGCCTGCTTGTCAGTTTAAATTAGCTATTAAACAGAGATCCAGGTACAAGCCAGATCAATGTTAATGTACATCTTTTTTAAATTTAGCAATATTTAAAGCTAACAAGCTGATTTGATCTTTCCAATGTCCATTTAGTAACTTTTTTTGTTGATGTAATGGAATGTCTCTAAACAATATTCATGTAAATAATGCATTATGGCTGTAATTATCAGCAAAAAGGCATTCGTTTTCTATTTTAATGCTCTAAAGGGAAACAAAAAATATTAAGAATTAATGTACTCTGATCCTCCTGTCCCATCCTTTCAGAAAGAATAAAATTATGTTCTAAAGGGGAAAAAATCAACTTGCATCATGCTACTATTGGTACAACTAGACGTTCCTGGTGTCAATAGATGGCCATCACTCTGCCCATCCCGGGAACCGAAGTCGGTAAGAGCTGCTGGGTGCTTGCAGTATTGAAAATCACCTCACTTATTTAAAAATTTAAGTAAGAATTCAGGGGCTTAACTCTGCAAGGTGCTGAGCACTCTGGTCCCCATCCAGCAAAGCACATGCTTACATTAATTGTGGGGGTAGTACTTTATTGAGATTAGCTCAGAGTGCTAATTGTAGGATCAAAACCTAGATGCCTAACTTCAGGGTTCTGTCAGGACTGGGTTGTGGGTGGCCTATGGGCGTGGGATGAGCTGCTCAATATTGGGATCAAATTGTCAAAGATCAGTTCAGGGCCAGACCACTTGAAGCCCCAATTCAGAGACCTTTGCCAAACTGAATGTATGGAGTGAAAATCAGGATTACACCAGGGCAGGGTCTTGCACTAGAGTCAGCAACGGACCTAAGCCAAAGACACTAAATGAAAATCAAAGCTGGGAGCTGGGCTGAGGTTGAGTGCCAAGAGAGCCAGGTGAATAACAATGAAGAGCAGCAAGACAGGGTCTTGGGTAAAAACACATCAGCAATCTGTGTTGCTCAGACTATGCCCAGAAATGGCCTCCTGGTTTACATGGAGAGTGATAGGATTGGCTATCACTCATGTCCCTTAGGTCAAGACTTCCTGCCAGTCTGAGCTTCTCAGTACCACTTGATGACAATCCTGCCTGGTGTACAACTGGCAATGAAAAAGTGATGCTTACCTCAGACCCACACTCCCCGGTGCTTAGGGGGGGAATCTATTTTTAAGAAAATTAGCAAAATTTTATTAAGGCATTTTCCTTTCCAGTGAACAACTTTAGACAATCATGGATTAAAAACTTGTTTTCCTTTTGACAATAAATTACAGGGAAATGCTATCTGTCATGCATGTTATAGCTGTAGCTGAGAAGCCTCTAGGATGTTTGGAGAAGGAAAGGCCTTACAAGGCTCAGGATGCAAAATCCTACACAGGCAGCTGGGTATATAAATACAGAACAGCTATTCTCTTTCAGAAATTTCACGGGAACAAAACAACTATTTAAATATCCAAAACATCATAAAGGATCATCTCTAAAGGTACATCTAAACTACGTTCTTTTTTTGAAAGGAGATATGTAAATTCAGTGCTAATTTGCATATTTTCTGATTGCTTTTTCAAAAGCGTCTTTTTCTAAAGCAAAAGCAGTTTAGACGGGGGTTTCGAAAGAACCCTGTACATCTCATTTCTTAAGCAGAAGGGTTCTTTCAAAAAAGAGGGTTCTTTTGAAACCTCCCTGTCTAAACTGCTTTTGCTTTCGAAAAAGTGATCGGAAGAAGATATGCAAATTTGGCACTAATTTGCATATCTGCTTTCGAAAAAAGAACGTAGTCTAGATATCTATGAGGCACGTGCTCAGTCTCACATGAGACAAAGATAAATCAAGTGAAGCATTGTTTGGAAGTGGACATGTTGCCTCAGATTCTTTGCTGCATTTAGTGCAGCAGGGAGGAACCAACAGGGAATCTCTTGTAGCTCCTGGATTCTGAGAGCAATCTGAACCCACCCCAGGTTAGCTAAAGCAGACTCTGGGCCACTCTCACCCAAGCCATCTCGCAATGATGCCAAAGGGACTCTATACCAGATGGAGATAACCAGAGTTTAATACACAACAGCACCCAAGCCAGCCCAGCCAAACTTTTAATTAGAGTGGGCATATGCGGAGTGCCCCAAGGTTTGGTTCTGGGACTGATTTTGTTCAACATCTTTATTGACAACCTGGATGAGGGGATGGATTGCATCCTCAGCAAGTTTGCAGATGACACTAAGCTAGGGGGAGAGGTAGACACACGAGAGGGAAGGGATAGAGTCCAAAATGACTTAGACAAATTGGAGGATTGGGCCACAAGACATCTGATGAGGTTCAACAAGGACAAGTGTAGACTCCTGCACTTGGGGCAGAAGAATCCCAAGCATTGTTACAGGCTGGGGACCAATTGGCTAAGTTGCAGTTCTGTAGAAAAGGATCTGGGGGTTACAGTGGATGAGAAGCTGGATATGAGTCAACAGTGTGCCCTTGTAGCCAAGAAGGCTAATGGCATACTAGGCTGCATTAAAAGGAGCATTGCCAGTCGATCCAGAGATGTGATTATTCCTCTTTACTTGGCTCCGGTGAGGCCACATCTGGAGTATTGTGTCCAGTTCTGGGCCCCCAATTACAGGAAGGATGTGAATGCATTGAAGAGGGTCCAGCGGAGGGCAACCAAAATGATTAGGGGGCTGGAGCATATGACCTACGGGGAGAGGCTGAGGAAGTTGGGTCTATTTAGTCTACAGAAGAGAAGAGTGAGGGGGGATTTGATAGCAGCCTTCAACTTCCTGAAGGGAGGTTCCAAAGAGACTGGAGAAAGGCTGTTCACAGTAGTGACAGATGGCAGAACAAGGAACAATGGTCTCAAGTTGCGGTGGGAGAGGGCCAGGTTGGATATTAGGAAAAACTATTTCACTATGAGGGTGGTGAAGCACTGGAATGGGTTACCTAGAGAAGTAGTGGAGTCTCCATCCCTAGAGGTGTTTAAATCCTGGCTTGACAAAGCCCTGGCTGGGTTGATTTAATTGGGATTGGTCCTGCTTTGGGCAGGGGGCTGGACTTGACGGCCCTCTGAGGTCTCTTCCAGCTCTATGATTCTATGGGCTGCAAGTGCCCGGTACAGTTTTGCTCCAGTTGACAGCTCTCACATACCATGGCGATTTTCAGCTGACCAGACCCGACAACCTACTTTTTTCTTCAGAGCACTGTGCCAGAGAACAGGGGAGGATGAAGCCAATCATACGTATGATATTGAACAACATGCAGTAACTCATAATCCTCCAAAATTGCTATTTAAACAGCAAATCTCTTTTGCACAAGCATTTTTTCACGTGTTTGTGCCTGCTACGTGCGAAGGGCTAACTGGACGCCTACCTATTCACCTGAATGTACAAATATATTGTATGGTTAAGCCGTGCTATTGCAGTGACTGGATAAAGAATTACATGCAAACAAAAGTGAGGACAAACTTCATGCCTCCCTTCTTTTATCTGCTCTGTGAATGCAGGCAGGAGGACTATACATGAATAACACATGCTTGTAGTGAGCAGGGGTGGCGTCTCACTGACCCCAAGGGGGAAGAACCCCCTCTGAGCTCAGGTGGATGGAGCCAGGTCCTGCCCCTTTAACTCCCTAGAGGCCAAGGGGCGGGGCAGTGAGCATAAAAGCCTAGCCCAGGAGCTCAGTGAGGCCTCAGCTGCTGGAGGAAGCAGAAGCCTGACCTGAGTTCTCAAGCCAGGAGAGCCCTGAGGACCTTGGAGAGGCTGAGGACTGACCTGGACTGCTGGGTCCTTGCTCCGAACCAGCAGCCAACGAGAAGCCAGGTAGATGCTGAGGGGGAGTTAAGAAGTAGCTCAGGAGAAGCGGATGACTGTCAGGCTGATCTCATAACATATTAGAGCATGTCAGTATGTTGCAGGCTGGATCTCTGCTGACCCCAGGAGAACTCATGCCGGGAGAACTGCGTTTGTTTGGCTGCCTGGCCCTGAACCTGGGCCTTAATAACGGGAACTGCTTTGCTCTGTTGCCCACCCTGAACCAGGGCCTGGGGCTTATTGACTGTGGAACAGTGTTCATGTCGCTGCCTGCCCTGCTCTCAGGGCCCCCAGTTTGGATGGAGCCCCTAGACTACACTTACAGACCTGAGCACAGGTCAGGGACCCATCACTCAGAGGCGGGCTTACAATGCTAAACATGATTACAGTATCTCCCAAACATCTAGATAGCATCTTTATAAAACACATTGGTTGAGAATTCCTATTTAGTGCCCAAAAGCACAGTGAACAAAACACAGTTAAATAATTTATTAATATGTTAGTTCCATGTACGAAGGATTTAACTAACATGTGAATAGTGCACATCTTCAAAATTTCCTGCTAGACAGGATACCTGGTTGATGAATACTTGGTCATATACCATGATTTTCAAGGTGCTGTACTTTGCTCCTCAGTACTTTAAAATTAGAACAATATTTTAGATGCCTACAGTGGTGTTCCTGTATCACACTTTAATGCTGTAGGACAAAATAACCACTCACTAGTTTTCTCTTCAAATGTAGCCTGCTGTATCTTTTTCTGTTTAACACTCATCAAATCATGTTTTATGGGTGAGTGAATCTGTCATGAAAACTGAAATATGCACATTCAAGCATTACTGCCGAGATCCAGTTACTAAGTATGGTAGCAAAGATTATGGATTTCAGGCTTTCTTTTGTGAATGTTCTGTTAGACTATGTGATGTTAGCAATATAAATATATAAAATAATAATACTCCACTTTATTTAATGTGAAATCAATCCTATCAGGATTAGAAATACTAAAGATTTGGGACAATTGCTAGAAACAAATGATCTTAATGCCAAATTTTTGTGGAGGAAACCTCTAACAGCACATGACTCATAGAGCTGATGGAGGTAGTCTCATCTAGTTGGTACAGCAAGGAATTGAAACCCCTTCTTTCTTGCCCTGGCCGCTGACTTTCAATGTGACCTTGCCCAAGTGAAACTAATCCTACAAACATGTCTACATGTGAGTAAAATTTTAGTCACATGACTAGTTCCATTGGGCTTAATGAATTACGTCCATGGATACGTCTACACTTCACACTTATTTCAAAATAAGCTATTTTGGAACATAAACATCAAAATAGCTCAGCGCTATTCCAATGGGCATTTGTAGTGTAGATGCGCTATTTCGAAATAGGCTATTTCAAAATAGAGTGTCTACACAGATTGGAGCCTAAATCACATTTAAAGCTGAAAACACTTCAAGCAGGGCATCAGGACAGCACTCACTTCCTGGAGCTATCTGAGGCTAGTGCTTAAAGGGAGCCATAAAGTCTCAGGCTCCTCTCCTTTGCCTACCTCCCTAGGAGACAGCAAAGCCTTTTCACTGCCTGCTTTGGTTGTCCTTGTGGACCCACAGCACTCCAGCCATGGAGCCAGACCTGCCTCCAAGCCATCAACGGCTCTTTGACCCAATGCCACACCTCCTGCTGCAAATACTGCAGGCTGCCCTCATGGCTCTTCAGGAACAGGACCCCCAGCTCATTGCAAGGCACCTCCTCTTCTCTCTCCATGCACTGCTCATGCAGCATGACCCCGTCCCACCCTTTCCTGTACACTGTGCACCGCTGCTGCTGGTGACTGGACACCAGTTCTGACTGGTGGGACTGGATCATCATGGAGCGGTGGGATGCCCAACAGTGGCTCCAGACCTTTTGCATATGGAAGGACATCTTCATGGAGCTGTGCGAGTGGCTCGCCCCTGTCCCCAGGTGACAGGGAAACCCATATGCAATCTGTCATCCCCCTCCGGAAGTGGGTCACCATTGATATTTGGAAGCTTGCCACACCGGACAGCTACTGCTCCATCAGGAGCCAGTTTGGCATGGGAAGATGGACCATCAGGGCCGTGGTCATGCAGATATAGCGCTCTTGTGCTATTGTCCCAGGAGAGTGGTGAACTGCTGGAATGGGGCTCCCTAGGGAACGGGGGGAGAGGGGGAAGTGGTAAAGGATCCCCTCCCTGGAAGAGTTTTCAGTCTTGTATTCCCAAAGCCCTGCCGGGGGATGGGGTAAGTAGGAGGTTGGTCCTGGTGTGTTGGGCTCCGGGGACCTCCCGAGGGCCCTGGCAACTCTGTGATTCTCTATTTGTGTCTTTTGTTGCTATTACTTGAGCTATCACTTGATTTACACATTTTCTGGAAATGCATTAAACTGTAAGGTCCTGCCAACACATGACTTAGAAGACAACTGCCCCCCTTAAACAGTGTTCACAGCAATGCAGTCATCAGCAGATTTTGTCATTCTCTAAGTCTCCATCAGATGCTGTGCTCTAGAAGGTATCTTTGTAACTATTGAGCTTTGAAGCTTTGTACTTGTTTCTTTGTAACTTTCAGCTACCTTGCCTTTTAAATTCTGCACCTTGTTGTAAGATTGTTGAGCTTTGCAACTCTCAGCCACTTTGCTTTATAAATTCAGAAACCTACTGTAAGCTTGATGATTGTTGAGCCCGGCAACTTTGTAATCTTTGTAACTCTCAGCCACTTTGCTTGTAACTTGCTCTAAGCTGCATGTCACTCTGTGATAAGAGTGTGTGCATGAATGGAGCATGTTTGGGGTGAGGGAAACAGCAATGCTAAACGTGGAGCCAGGTGGTGACTAAAGACACAACAGCTGCCCTAAACAAACAAAGGACCTGACTGAGGGAGATCTGGGCATGCTCCTCGGTGGGGAATGTGAAGGTCGGACCCCTGCCTGCATGACAGAAGCCGCCCAGTTCCAATAAAAGGAGAGAGCATCTGGCAGAAGCCCTCTTTCTGACCAGCTCCCCAGCCGGGATCCACGGCTAGGGGCAAACCTTGGGAGTCAATATGCCTTGGCTCGCTCTGCAACCTTTTGCCTGTGTGAGTGCCTGAAGGCATGAATGAATGTGTGTGTGTGTATGAATGGACTAATGAATGTGTGTGTTTGGGTGGGTGGGAGACAGAGCCCAGTCCCCTTCAGTTTAACCCTATAGTGGCATTCAGTGACAACTCAATCCCCTTGAGTTTAACCCTATAGTGCATTGATAATTCCTCATTTAATAAATCCATATGAGTGTAACCCTGGGGTGGTCTCCAGTGGAATTTGGGTTAACATCCTTCTACAGGGAGTGAGGGTTATCAACACTGTCCTGCAGTGCCAACACATCCTCCTGGGCGACGTGGGCCCCATTGTCATTGACTTTCCCGCCATGGGCTTCCCCAACTGAAGGGAGGGCATTGACAACACCCATATCCCCATCCAGGCCCTCAACTCCCAGGCCTCTGAATATATCAACCGCAAGGGGTACTCTTCAATTGTGCTGCAGGCCCTCATGGATCACCGAGGCCAGTTCACCAACATCAATGCTGGATGGTTGGGGAAGGCACATGATGCTTGCATCTTCCGCAACTCCAGCCTCTTCCAGAAACTTCATGCCAGCACTTTTTTCTCCCACTGCAACATTAGGACAGGGGAAGTGGACATGTGTATGTGCATCACAGGAGATGCTGCCTACCCTTTACTCCCCCGGATGAAGCTGTACCTGGGACACTTGGACCCAAACAAAGAATGTTTCAATGCCAGGCTCAGCAGGACTCCCATGGTTGTGGAAGGTGCCTCTGGCCATCTGAAAGGGAGGTTTCACCTGGACCTCAGCAAGTGGAACATCCCCCAAGTGGTGGCAGCCTGCTGTACCCTCCATAATATATGGAAGAACAAGGGGGAAGATGTTCCTGCCAAGGTGTTAGGCAGAGACTGAACAGTTGGCCAGGGCCTTTGAACAGCTGCCCATGGCTGACATCCAGCAAGCCCATCGGGGGCTGTGTGCCTCCAAGAGGCCCTAGGGAGAGTTTCACACAAGGACCCCAGTGACACTCTCTCCTGGGCCTCCCCACAAGGGGCCTCTGCATTGCTCCTTGGTGCCTTTCCTCCCACACTCCTCCATTATCCTGCTCCCCCCCCCCTCCTGTTGATACAATAAAACAGAGCTTTTGTTTTGAAACAAAAAACTCTATTTTGTGCTTAACTGGGATAATTGTAACTGAGGAAAGAACCTGGGAGGGGTGAGGAGAAGGTAGTAAGGGGGAGGAAACTTTTAGGGATGGGGCTGGAGTGCCACCTGCTTCAGGTGGTCCCACTGCCTCATGTGCAGAGGCCTCAGAAGCTACAGGTCCGAGGTAAAGGGTGTTGGAAGAAAAGCCAGAGGAGCAGCAGTGGCAGCAGGAGCAGGAATGGCCAGTAGGTGGTCCACGGCAGCAGTGTAAACCACGCACATAGTCTGGGTCTGCTGCAAGAGCTCCTGCCAGGTGGTGTGGCACAGCTCCACATCTGCCTCCAGAGATGCTTCAGGGCATTTGGGCACATGTTGTGCTTCTGTTGTAGGTCTTCATGGGGTCACCTTAGCCTGCAGGTCAGGTGGGGTCTGGAGGCTGGTGCAGAAGGTGTGGGTCACACCTCACTCACAGCTGGTCCAGCTGTGAAGAAAAGTGAGAAGGGTAGTCATCCCAGGAGACAGGGTGCCTGAAGCCCAGCCCTCAACCCTGAGCTGACTTGGAAAGGTCTCGGTTCAAACAATGGTGATGTGTTTTGAGCAAGACCAGCTGTGGCTTAGACAGTGGGCCCTGTCCATAAGGGGCACAGACGTCTCAGGGGAGCTACACAAATGTCCTAGGAACAAGCAGGCATGGGAAGGTGCCATCCAGGCCAGGAGCCTGTGGGCAGGAGAGGAGCAATGAGATGGTTCAGCTTCCCTCCATGCTGCACACACACTGGGTCTGGCAGTGGCGGTGTCCCACAGGGAGGGGACAGTACCCCACGCATTGGAGGAGAGGGGAGGAGGGCATTAGGGGAGGGCTATATGTGCTGCTTGGGTCCCCTCCACTTCTTCCCCCTGGCCCTCCCAGCAGGCTCCCCTGGCAAGGGACCAGTGTCCTCCACCTTACCACGCTGGCCCAGGAGCACATGCTGGCCCAGGATTGTGGGCATGCCTGTGTGCCATGTTTGCATCTGTGGTGGCTTGTGGTGGGAAGGTGTCCCACCATGGGATTGAGAGGAAGGCAGACCTCTCCTGAAACCCTGTGAGCAGGATTGCAAGGTTCCTGAGTGGCTGCCTCAATGCGGCTGTCTGCTCTGGACTAGCACTCCAGATGCAGCCATGCACACAGGCTGCTGTGCAAGCCCCAGGCTGAGAAGGCCGGGTGAGGCATGAGTAGCCCCTCACCACCCACATGCTCCCCCTGCATATGTCTGGGAAAGTAACACAACTCACCATGGTCCTTCTCTTGCCTTGTCCGAGACCTGGATGACATCCTGAGACATCACCAGAATGTAGCTAGCAGGCATAGTGTGTGTGCTAACCACTGCCGCCTCCTCCACAGCCACGCCCTCTGAGAGGCTGACAAGAGGTGTCCTCAGCCCAGAGTCAAAGACAAGAAAGAAGGCAACCTGCCCCCTCCCAGGATGCCATCCAGCTGGGTGAAGAAGTGGCAGGCCTGGGGTGCCACTCTCCCGGGAACTCCTTTCCCTGGCCTTGGCATAGGCCTGGCAGAGCTCCTTCACCTTCATTCTGCCATGGTCCAGAGTGTGGCTGTGCCCCCCTGGATCATGCTGTTAGCCATGCAGCAATACACATTGGCATTTTGCCATCTTATGCAGAGATCCAGGATGTTGGACTGCTCCCCCCAGATCTTAATGAGATCCAGGATCTCTGTGTCAGTTTATGAAGGTGCCTTCCTCTTTCGGCGCAGGGCAGGGGCTTGGGAGCTGACTGCAGTTGGGCTGGCAGCTGTGGAGGCCTCAGATGGTGTGCTGGGATCTGCCATTGCAGAGGTAGGACAGAGCAGGGCACTGTTGTGTACCACAGAAATAGCAGGGCCTGCTGTGTGCCACAAGCCCTTTCCCCTGTGGCTACAGCTTTAAGGGCTGCAGAGGAAGGGGAACTATAGAGTTCTGATGAGTGTGGACAGAGTGGCCAGCAAGGCACCTGTGGGAAGCCCTGGAGGCCACTTATTTCAAAATAACTCCAGCTGCACTATCTACACACACCCTATATCAAAATAACTATTTCGAAATAGGTGTTATTCCTCATAAAATGAGGGTTACAGAAGTCAGAATAAGAAGCCCATTATTTTGATATTTCAAAATATTGGTCTTGCTGTGTAGATACTCACTTGGTTGTTTCGAAATAATGCTAGGTATGCCAAAATAACAGTGCTGTGTAGATGTGCCCCATATGTGCATATTTTCAGAATAAAGCCCTTTATCCTGTCTGTAGTTTAATTTTTATCTATGTAAAATGGGTACATTAAATAATAGCCAGTGTCTGTTTTCAATGATGGCATGAGTATGGTAACCCCTGTGCTATTATCACCAGGGCTCACCGAGCCGTGGCGAGTCCTGCTCGTCAGCCGCGCTGTACAGCGTTCTGTGCATGCGCAGATTGCCCGAACCCGGCTCTTCCGGGATGTAATCTACTCGCCAAGGGCGAGTAGATTACGTAGATTGTTGAGCCCTGATTATCACATTATCCAAGTAGGGATTTACTAGCTATCCAAAGCCAGATTCCCTCAGATATGCTGGGGTGCTGTTCCTTTGTAGGGTGATTCCTTCCCAGAAGGACAGGAAGGCCCAGGAAAGTAGGGGAGATGATGTGAATGTGGACACATGGAGCTGACTTCATTGGGACTCTGTGCAGATGTAAGGATCTGCATGGATGGATCTCTTTGCATGGTCAAGACTTGCACTATAGCCACACACTGTGAGTATTGCTGTCAGACATCTGCAAAAACAATTGCTTCCAAAATAATTCTTTACACACAGCCTCACAGACTATAATTACATTAACTGATGTTTGTGAAATACTTTGGAATCCTTGAATGATAGGCATGATGTAAATGCAAATCACTCTTGTTAATTTAACTGCAAAATGGTGATAACTAATAAAATGCAAGCTGTAGAGTTTCCCTTTATAGTAAGCCCTTTTCTTAGAAGTATAAAAAGAAGGGGCCTAGAGATAGCGAAGTGAAAGTTTATGCAGTCTTGTATTATCCATGAAAGCATACTGATCTCAGTAATCTTATCTCCACAGTATAGTATGTTCCTGATAATATTAAGCAGTCTGCCTTTGTGAATATTGAATTAGAAGAGCTGAGCTAGAGTTCTAGGGCATGTTATTTGAATTTCCTATGTGACACATTATTGTATGATGGTAAATAGTATTAATAATAAACACTAGGTGACAACTAGTTTGGGGGTTTTATTTTACTGGGTGTTGTACAAACACTTGATAATAGACATTCCTTACCCAAACAGAACCTTTCATTTTCTCCTAAAGCCCATGTGTTTGTCAATAACCAAACAGGAACAAAACCAAAACAAAATCTTTATAGAAAACCAGGAAAATTACTAGGGTTTCCTCTTTGTTTCCTCAGGTTTAAAGTATACTTTGTTTGGTCTTACTCAGGAAAGTTTGTCCAATGTTTATCTAAGGTAGCGAATCAAACTTTTTGGGTGCGTCTAGATTTGCAAGATTTTGCGCAAAAGCAGCTGATTTTGCGCAAAAACTTGCCAGCTGTCTACACTGGACACGAGAATTTGCGCAAGAGCACTGACGTTCTAATGTAAGAATTCAGTGCTTCTTGTGCAAATACTTTGACGCTCCCGCTCAGGGATAAGCCCTCTTGCGCAAGAATACTTGCGCAAGAGGGCCAGTGTAGACAGGCACCTTAATTTTTTGCGCAAGAAAGCCCGATGGCTAAAATGGCCATCAGAGCTTTCTTGCGCAAAAGCGCGTCTATACTGGGCACAGATGCTTTTGCGCAAAAGCATCCGTGCCAATCTAGATGCTCTTTTGCGGAAATACTTTTAACGGAAAAACTTTCCGTTAAAAGTATTTCCGCAAAAGCATGCCAGTCTAGACGCAGGCTCTGAGTCAAGCTTCTCACCAGTAATCAGATGATTTTTTTGGTGTTTTATAGTACACTTTTTTTGGTCTCCGTTTGTTTCTGACATTGTGCCAGATCCTCATTTGTGTAAATAAGCATAGTTGCACTGACTTCAGTGCTCCAGGACTAGTCTCACTTATGCCAGCTAAAAATCTGGTTTTAAATGGTGGTCTTAACATACATTAAAAATAAACATTTTACTCGTGCCTAAACATCAAGTAATAAGTCAGATCACGTGAAATCAGCAGAACTACCCAAATTTGCATCAGCTAAGACTTGACCCCACAGTCTTTAATTAAAAGCTGTAAGTTGAGCAAGGATTTTACAAGACCACTCATCGCCATGGTATCTGAGCACCACTGGAAGTTAACATACAAGTATTTCTTTCTCTCAGCCATGCTTTTTGAGTTGGGGAGGGGAGATTGTCTGTGATTTTTTTTAACTGATTCCACTGGAAATTCTGACATTTCAAAGCTTGTTTTCATTCCTCATAAAAATGAAAAGTCTAGTGTGAAGTTTACTGTAGAATGGAAATTCTAAAAAAAAATCAATTTTGAAATATTGCAAATATTAATTTTAATAATGTAGAATCACTTTTTAATACCATCACAATATTTCTGTAAGATAAATGTTTCATTTTGATAATGCTGAAACATTAAATACAATACAAAATATATATAAAATACAATATTTTAGTATAATATAAATCTAAATGAAACATGTTTACCTTATAAAAAGTAAAAATTTGACATCACTGAAAATTTCATTAAAATGTTTTGATTCTGATTAAATTGCATTTTCTGATAGAAAAGCATATTTTCAACATTTTTGACCAGTTCGAGTTAGGGTTATTTTTCTTCATAAACATATAAGGTTGAGTTGTTTGGGAGGTGTATTACCCAAAGAGATGGTGTTTGCATCGAGTTCTGAATATAATTGTTGTTTAGTTGGTCTCATTTTACCTAACGGTGACCTTCAACTCCAATCAAAGCTCCATCTCCTGCAGATACAAGTCTTCCCATTTGTTAAGAGCTTCATATTTCCAGTGAAGAAAAGCTATCTTGGGAGGTCATCATCATATCATAGAATCATAGAATCATAGGACTGGAAGGGACCTCAAGAGATCATCGAGTCCAGCCCCCCGCCCTCAAGGCAGGACCAAGCTCCGTCTATACCATCCCTGACAGACGTCTATCTAACCTGTTCTTAAATATCTCCAGAGAGGGAGATTCTACCACCTCCCTTGGCAATTTATTCCAATATTTGACCACCCTGACAGTTAGGAATTTTTTCCTAATGTCCAATCTAAACCTCCCTTGCTGCACTTTAAGCCCATTACTCCTTGTCCTGTCCTCAGTAACCAAGAGGAACAAATTTTCTCCTTCCTCCTTGTGACACCCTTTTAGATATTTGAAAACCGCTATCATGTCTCCCCTTAATCTTCTTTTTTCCAAACTAAACAAGCCCAGTTCATGAAGCCTGGCTTCATAGGTCATGTTCTCTAAACCTTTAATCATTCTTGTCGCTCTTCTCTGTACCCTTTCCAATTTCTCCACATCTTTCTTGAAATGTGGCGCCCAGAACTGGACACAGTACTCCAGCTGAGGCCTAACTAGTGCAGAGTAGAGCGGCAGAATAACTTCACGAGTTTTGCTTACAACACACCTGTTGATACAACCTAGAATCATATTTGCTTTTTTTGCAACAGCATCACACTGTTGACTCATATTCAACTTGTGGTCCACTATGACCCCTAGATCCCTTTCCGCCATGCTCCTTTCTAGACAGTCGCTTCCCATCTTGTATGTATGGAACTGATTGTTCCTTCCTAAGTGGAGCACTTTGCATTTCTCTTTATTAAACCTCATCCTGTTTACCTCTGACCATTTCTCTAACTTGCTAAGGTCATTTTGAATTATGTCCCTATCCTCCAAAGAAGTTGCAACCCCACCCAGTTTGGTATCATCTGCAAACTTAATAAGCGTACTCTCTATCCCAATATCTACATCATTGATGAAGATATTGAACAGTACGGGTCCCAAAACAGACCCTTGCGGAACTCCACTTGTTATCCCTTTCCAGCAGGATTTAGAACCGTTAACAACAACTCTCTGACTATGGTTATCCAGCCAATTATGCACCCACCTTATCGTGGCCCTATCTAAGTTATATTTGCCTAGTTTATCAATAAGAATATCATGCAAGACCATATCAAATGCCTTACTAAAGTCTAGGTATATGACATCCACCACTTCTCCTTTATCCACAAGGCTCATTATCCTATCAAAGAAAGCTATCAGATTAGTTTGGCATGACTTGTTCTTCACAAACCCATGCTGGCTATTCCCTATCACTTTATTACCTTCCAAGTGTTTGCATATGATTTCCTTAATTACCTGCTCCATTATCTTCCCTGGGACAGACGTTAAACTGACCGGTCTGTGGTTTCCTGGGTTGTTCTTATTCCCCTTTTTATAGATGGGCACAATATTTACCCTTTTCCAGTCTTCTGGAATCTCCCCTGTCTGCCATGATTTTTCAAAAATCATAGCTAAAGGCTCAGATACCTCCTCTATCAGCTCCTTGAGTATCCTGGGATGCATTTCATCAGGACCTGGTGACTTGCTGACATCTAACTTTCCTAAGTGATTTTTAACTTGTTCTTTGTGTATCCTATCTTCTAAACTTACCCTCTCTCTGCTTGTATTCACTACGTTAGGCAGTTCTAGCTCCCTTGGATAGCCAGGGCCAGTCCCATTCAGGTTTCAGAAAATCAGCAGAGCAACCTGGAATTGGACTCTGATTCCAAGTCCTGATTCAGCAGTGTACTTGAGCGCATGCCTACTTCTAAACATGAATAGTCCCTCTGACTTCAATAAAACTACTCAGATGCTTAGAGTTAGGCACGTGATTCATTACCTTGCTGAATACAGCCCCCAAAGAGGAGCAATGTTCAGAGCTGCAAATGGGAGTGATGCATACCTAGTAACCTGGAAAATAAATGAGCAACTATATTCTGAACAAGCAGTGGCTTCTTTGGGGCACTGAGACATATTTCTATGCATGAGGAATTGACATCATTTTGAGAGCTCACATCTCGCTACTGATTTTAATATAAATAATGATCACGTGGCTGACAGGTGCAAAGTGAGATAAATAAAAACATAAATGTATTCATTCTCATTTGTTACACTAAGGGTACATTTACACTGCACTGCTATTTCAGGATACCAACAGTATCCCAAAATAGCTACCCTGCATCTATGCAAGCTGCCTGTTATTTTGAAATATTTTTCAAAATAGCGGGCATGCTATTTCAGCATCCCGGTAACTCTTTTTCCATGAGGGTAAAGGGATGTCTCGAAATAGCATGTTATTTTGAAATAAATAAGATACGCAATTTGCATAGCACAAATTGAGTATCTCATTTTGAGTTTAAGGTGCTGTGTAGATGCACCCTGAGTTGGCTGTACTGATAAATTCTCTGTTGTTATACTGAGATGGCTATAAATGAAGCAAGATAATTGAAAATGGCCAGCTTTTGACAGACTTTGCACAAATCTTATATTACTTTCCATTGTCTTGCTTCATCTGTAGCCATCTCAGAATAACAACCAAATGCTTTTTTAAAGACCTGCATTTTAGTTTGATTGATTAAAATACTCGGGACTGGATTCTCCAGTTTGCACATTCATTCTGCATCATTTATATGACCCCAACTCCTGTGAAAAGACTTATTACAGCTACAATAAGATATAGGTGGTCTTCTTTTTGTTATAAGCTACATTTCCCCCTTCTCTGGCCTGTGTGAAATGAGCTGATGTACTCAGTATAGTCCCTGATGGAGAGGTGTCCTGATCACAGAAGCCATCAGCACAACTGGAATCCTTGTCTCAGCATAAATGCCATGATTTCAATGGATAGAAGATAAATGAGTTTCTGGATGTTAGAAGCAGCCCTTTCAGGTCAGAGTTGCCAATGCTGTACATGCTGCATGGACAAATGGGTAATTTCATTCTAACACCTTTGAGAAAGCGCTATGTTCATTTCTTAAATTGTAAATTATCCAATCAAGAAAAGGCTCTTTGTCCTGATTCAGAGACTGATTAAACATCCATTGGAGTTAATAATTTCTATTGACTTCAATGGGAGCAAAATCAAGCCTTGAGAAAATAAAGGTGCATTGTACATAATGGGAAAATGTTTTAAGGTCATGTTAACCATAAATGCCAACCTATGAAAAATGCTGAACGTTTTATAGTAAAATGCACTCATGAGGAAAAAATAGTCTAACAATCTTTACATTAATCTGTAGGGGAACATTTTAACCTACCTAGACTCCCTCAGTAATGGATTTAAAAGTAGCCATTCTTCTACAAAGAAATTTTATCACAATTACAGAGACTACTGAACTGGAATTCATATATAAATTTGATACTGTCAACCTGGTCTTGAATAAAGAGATTAACTAATGCACTACAAGGCCAATTTCCCCTGCCTTTAGAATTCACATTTTCACATCAAAAGCTATGAATGGGATACATCCAGCCTACTTAAATAGCTTCATTAACCCCAGTCCTACAATTTATAACTGCTTTTGCTGTGATATATATTTTTAGATTCTGTTATTTCCACTCCAATTCCTCTGATGAAGTGGGTTTTACCCACAAAGTTCCTGATCCTATTTATTTTTTAATATCTAAGATGCCACAGGACTACTCATAGTTTTTATAATGAATATTGTTTACAATCATAATTAAGGGGGATATTCTAACTGGATGACAAAGTCAGCTGGGAAAGCTTGAAGAGATTTATTCTGCAACAGTAAAATTGATGTGCCTATTTGCATATCATTTTATGCAGAACTGGGTGTGTAAATTGTTTATAAGTGTTGCTGAAGTTGGCTATAAATCATTTGACTGGTAGAGATAATGGAACTTTTATGTCACCAATGCCAGGAGATATAGAAACTTTCATTGAGATGAAATTCTTTGTAATATTTAATTTAAAAGAATGATATCCCTTCCATCTTGCAAATAAATTCCTATACCATTTGACATTGAGAAGGCAGATACAAATCGGTAATGTTCATACTTCAGATAAAAACATCTTGTTACAGACATTGGGCTAGCATCTCTCACAGCAGTTTTGCACTGGTATAATTTCATTGATTTTACTATTACTTCAGATTTACACCTGTGCAACTGAGGGGATAACCAGGCATACACATCTAATGCTACTCCAGTTGTAAAGGAATAAACAAAAATATACACTGAGGTGAAATTCTGGCCCCATTGAAGTTCTGCTATTAACTTTGCTGGGACCAGAATTTCATCCTATATAAATTAACCTTGTATAATTGTAAGTGTGTATTCTAAAAAAAATTACTATGTTCAGTCTTATCCTGGTATCACTGCAGACAATGGGCATTTCTTTATGATGGTGATTGGGTCATATTCTTACCTAGACAGACAAACAGCCATGGAGAAGACAGAGAATGGGAGCACAATTTACCCCTTAAATGCAATTATTTGTTATGAAACGGGGAGTTTTCACACTTTCTAAGGAATAATTCAATTGAAATCAGTGATGTCACAAGATTCTTGTTCCCTGCATCTTGTGTAGTCATTCATTTACATCAGAGTATACTGGTTTTAAATAGCTAATAAATGAAAATGTTAATATTGCACACTTCCTTTTTCACAGGTGTAAATGTCTGTACCAGGAATAGGGCAATAGAGAGTCAGACCCATGGGCTGTGTCTAGACTGGCAAGTTTTTCCGCAAAATCATCTGCTTTTGCGGAAAAACTTGCCAGCTGTCTACACTGCCCGCTTGAATTTCCGCAAGAACACTGACGATCTCATGTAAGATCGTCAGTGTTCTTGCGGAAATACTGTGCTGCTCCCGTTCGGGCAAAAGCCCTCTTGTGCAAATCATTTGCGCAAGAGGGCCAGTGTAAACAGCACAGTACTGTTTTCCGCAAAAAGCTCCAATCGCAAAAATGGCGATTGGGGCTTTTTTGCGGAAAACCGCGTCTAGATTGGCCACGGACGCTTTTCCGCAAAAAGTGCTTTTGCAGAAAAGCGTCCTGCCAATCTAGACGCGCTTTTCCAAAAATGCTTTTAACTGAAAACTTTTCCGTTAAAAGCATTTCCGGAAAATCATGCCAGTGTAGACATAGCCATGGTGCTGTTAAATTGCAGTAAGTAACAAGAGAATTGGACTTTATGCATTTAGAGTAGTACTTCTATCTGTATGCTGTTAAGAAGGTGAAAGCTTCACCACAAGAGTGGTGATTGCAATAATCCTTTCATTTAAATATAGGTATTTTATATTTGTGAAATGCTTGCAGATCCTTTTGGATGAAAGGCACTATTATAACAGTGTTATTATTTGTATCAAAGCATTTATTGTTGTATGCTACTCTTTTCTAGGCCTGTGTAGAAGTACAGATTGAACCTCGCTGGTCCAGCACCCTTGGGACCTGAGTGGGAGGTCAATGCACCTGCCTGCCAGGGGCTCTCCCCAGTGGCCCAATGGCTGGAGTTCCGTGCTCCGCCTGGCAGCTCCACTGCTGCCAGGGGCTCTCCCCAGCAGTCCCACTGCAGCCCAGGACTCCCACACTCCATCTGTCCCAGTCTATTAATGCTCCTGGTCCCATGGAATCACCCCAATGATGCCAGACCAGTGCTGTTGAAAGACTAGGAAAATCTGGATTAGGGAGTGTCATCTTGTAGAAATTAAATTTTTGTTGCCAAATGACCATCCAAGACTGAGCGAATAGCTGTGTTCCTTGGTCAAATCAATCTTGTTGGCTGGATCTACTGACCTGTCTGGGTTTTTTTTTTAAGGAATTCTGAAGCTTCAGCCAGTAAACAAATCTGAAAGATCCCTCCAACCATCATAATTCCTTATCTGACAATCAATTAAAAACACTTAGCAGGATACAATCGATCTTAAAACGACACTTTTCTCCCCAATCCATGGGATCCATAGGGGATTAAAAAGGTGCAGCAAAATGCAGAAGTCATGAATTTGTAACAATTCATCACAGAAAGATGGAAGCCATAGATGATGTGCTGTAGATTAAGTGCAGCATTGGGCTCTTTCACATTTTGCTACAAACAGATTAGGAATCTTCAGTATACATTCCTGAGCGCTTTTTTATCTGAAAAGTCCACACACTTCCATGCTTTGGCAAAAGCCCTGGATGGGGTCCATTCAATTATATTATCTCCATTTTACCCATGAGGTCAGGTGTGTTACAGAAAGTTTAAATACTTGCTCAAAGTCTCTCAGTACTCCGTGCTAACACTGGAATTCAGGTCTCCTACTCTTAGCACCCATTTATAGTACAAATAGGCCAGGTTGCCTCAGGTGCTAAATTAAGTATATGTACAGGCACGACTATGTTGAACTTTTCTTCACCTTTGATGAGCACTTCTTTCCCAGAGAATTCTAATAGTTCAGGGAGAAGTTAAAAGCTGATGTTACTCAGGGACATATGTTGTCAGGGGTTGTGCAGGAAATGGTAGCAACTTGTACTGAAGAATTTGACTCAAAAGTTTCAATTGCAAAGTTCTTGACTGACATGATGCCATGCCAATTTACTATTGAAAATCCGACACCAAAATTTCCAAAAATGAAAACCTAGCAATGGTGTATGCATGCAAGTACAAGAAAAGTGAAGGAAAATCAAATATTGAGGGTTACTTTTAATTGGGTTTGTTGGGTATTTAAAAAAAAATGCTAGTTATTACTGCTTGATGCTCACATGCTTTCAGCAGGAATCTATGCCTCAGTGAGCCAATACTTACCTATTTTTGGAACTGGTGGGTACAGTAAAGGCATCTTAGTGAGGATTTTGTGAGTTTTGCTTTGTGCCAGATACAGTATGATTTTTACTACTGACACATTGGTTCTAAGCATATATTTAAGGCTGGATTTTGCATCTTGGACACAGAACAGCAGAAAGGGTGCCACAGAGTCACATCAGTGCTGCTTGCACAATTTGCAAAGAGAATATCCAGTCTCTCCTAGAGATGCTCAAATACTAAGAGTGGCATAGGTGGGTGTAGCAGCCCCATTCTATGGGATGGGGAGTATTGCATGGCTCCTCTCATTGCTAACTTTTGCAGGGACAGCAGATGGTGAGTAATCCTTGCTAACAGCGATTGCTCTTTTGACTAGCCATTGTGTGGACCATGGAGTGTATGTGTGTGGGAGGGGGGGAGATAAGAAGAGAACCCTTTACAAGACTTCCTTGTGCCCACGCAAGGGCTGCTCGTAACCTGGATCTTAGGAGGATCAACACATTTCCCTGCCATCCCGCTCCCTTTAGCTCAGTGACTGCAGGGAGAAACGCTCCGAGGAGCAAGCGGAGGATTCCAGGCTTGTGAGGCAGGCAGGTGGATCCGCCAGGTTTATTCTCCTCCGGGCGGGCACAGAAAGCAGCAAGCAGGGTGACCTTCGGAGGAGGGCGGGGGGAAGAGAGGACTCTGCCCCTGCCCCAGAGAAACTGATCGGAGGGAGGCCCCCGCCACTAATGACGGGGGAGGATCAACTGCTCCCCCCAGCACCGGGCGCCGACCGATTCTCGCTTCAATCGCCCCGGGATTTCAGTCATCTCGGGGGGAGCTTCTGGCTCCCGTGCCCCGGTCGCATCCCGCCGGGCTCCTGCTTCCCCCGGGGCCGCGTCGCCTCCCGCACCTTGGCCGAGCACCTGTGCGCGAGCGGCGGCCCCGCCCAGCAGCCGGGGCAGGCCGCGGCCAGAAAGGGAGGAGAAGGCGGCGGAAGGGGGGTGGCGGCGGGCGGCTTCTCATTGGCCGCGCGGCGGAGCCCCGCTCCCCAGCGCTGCGCTGCTCCCTCGCGCGCCGCTCCAGCGAGCGCCCGGCCCGGCGGCGGGGAGCTCGGCGCCGCGTCCCAGCTCCTGCCCGCGGCGGGCCCGGCGGCGGCAGTGAGTGGCGCTGGGAGCGGGCGGGTCCCCCCGGCGGGGCGGCCGCGTCCCCCCCCCCCCCCGCAGCACGAGGCGGGCTCCCGGCCCGGGGCTCCCCCTCAGGCAGCGCCGCCGGCGGTGGGGGGCGGGCAGGCCGAGCCCCCCCCCGCGGGAGTCAGGCGCGCTGGCGGGGATGCCCGGAGTCCCTGCCGCCCGGGCGGGTTGGCCCCTCGCCGCCGCTCGGCGTGCACGGAGGCGCGGTGGCTGCGGCGGCTCCGCCTGGCGGCACGTCCTTGTTGGCCGGGTAACGGAGGGGGAGTCGCTGAGGAATGTGGCGTCCGTGAGGCGGGGCTGTGCCTGCCCGGGAGCCGCGGGAGGAAGGAGCAGGGGGAAGCGGAGCGCGCTGCCCTCCTCCTGCCCATGTGGCCGCCGCGGAGCCGGGGCTTGGGAGGCGCGGGCCGCCCTGTTTGTAGGTTTCCTCTTTGGGCTCCGCGCTCGAGAAGGAGGCCGGGGTGGGGATTGCGCGGGGCTTGGCCGCTTCAGAGCGAGGGATTCAGGGCCACCTGTGAGTAACCCCAGAAATCTCCCCGGGGTGTGTGCGTGCGTGCTGTGTAACCCGAGCTGAGCCGCTGTCAGTGTGTGGGATCTGCAGCAGCCCTCTCTCAATCCCAGGCACTCACCTGCCTCTTCCCTTTCCAGGGTGCACCATAGTGCATGAAGTGTCATTGGATGTTACAGAGATGTGGCGATGAGCTGGAAGGAAAAGGTGCTGAAGTCGGCTGGGTCTGTCTGAAGGGTGACAGCTATCATGACTGTCTTCAGGCAGGAGAACCTGGATGATTACTATGAGACAGGAGAAGAACTTGGCAGGTACAGTAGATGCTGAAAGAATGTACAGTGTGTTGGTGAATGGCTGTCAAGTTGCCAATAAACATCTAGTAACTAATATTCCTATTAATAGTATTATAATTTGGGGGAGGGGGTCTTGTATGTGAAGCTTTGTTGAAGCTAAATCAATCTAATTTTTAAGCTATGTCACACAAGGCTGCAAAAATGTCTTCATCTTGTGTGATATAATTAGGCCTACCTAACCCTCTGTATAGGCATAGCTAGATTAGTGGAAAAATTCTTCCACTGCCCTAGCGTAGATTCTTGGGGAGGAATGCAGGTGGATCCGCCAGGTTTATTTTCCTTCAGGTGGCCACAGAAGAAGCAGACAGGGAGAACTTCTCCATGGGGGGCTCTGGATTACCCCTAATGACAGAAAAGCCCATACCATCGATGTGGGCACTAGTGTCCACAACAAGGGAGGACAATCATTTTTGAAGGGGGGGGCTCACTTAAAAAATTATTGTCCTCCCTTGGTGTGGACACTAGTTCCTACATCGATGGTATGGGCTTTTCTAAGTGGCTGCAGGCCTCAGGCAAACGGGGCAGAGCCTTTAAATAGAAAAAATGAAAGGGCTCAGGTCTCTCTGCTGTAGCTCCTAGGCAACATGGCAGGGCCAGGAGCTGTGAGCTCTTTCAACTGCTTCTATGTAAAGGGCTTCACCTTCTCTGTGGCTAACATGTTGCCTGGCAGGCACCCACCCTTTAAATAGAAGAAGTTGAAAGGGCTTGTGTGTCCCTGGCTCCCCACCAACACGTTAGTGGGCCAGATAAGAGCTAGGCAGGCCTGATCCAGCCCGCTGCCAGGCTCTTGATCAGCCCTGGTCTACATGGTGCTACAGTGGTATAGTTGAAAAGCCATAGTTGTTCCTCTGTAGCAGCAGAAGGGTAGACCTACCCTGAGCATAAATATAGTAAAATGAGGTGATTATACAGTAGGGATTAAGAAACTCAGAATAGTACTGGTAGTATTTCCAAGTCCTATAGAAATTCATTATTATGGACTGAAACAAACATATTCACACAAGTTTAGAGAGTACATCCAGATTTAATTCCTTTTTCCTATACATAATTATTTTTTTGCCATCTTATTTCTGTTTATGATAGCGCTGTGTGCTACAAGGTATAATCAAATAAGGAAACAATCCTATGTTGCTGTCTTAAATAATTCAAACAATGAAGAATTTAGAAATTGATCATTGCTAATTAATACCTTCTATCATGCATACAGTTAGATGAATGTATGTTTGATATTTTAAATAGGAATCTCAAACAACTTTGTTTTGCTATGACTTATTTTAATCAAACTAATAAATTGCAGTATATTGTTTGTAGAGAGAATTAATTAAATTAATCTTGCATTTTAGAAGCTCTGTGTCTGTCATATGATCTTTAATTATTTAATTAAAACCTAAAGATATAAAGATACAGGCAAGTCAATCTAATTCTCAATTTAATGAAGTTTCCATACATGTGTGTGTGTTTATTCTGTTCCAAGTGGGGGGAAAAAAAAGTCAGATCAGGAGATGTAAAGTAGTTAAGAGCTGTAGGCTTAACACTGTCTATATAAAGACAGTTTATTGATGTTGTTAAATGCTCTGCTTCTTCCACAGCTTTTTGATACAAGCCCAAACATTGGCTAATGTTTGTAGTGTTCTTTGGCTTCTTAGGAGTCTTCAGTTTAATGTTAAATTGTCAGTTGTGTGTGGGTTCTTTTTGTCTTTTGTGAACTGTAGGATTTTTTTCAATAGTTTTTGGTTAATAGCTCAGTGGCTCTGGAGTAAATATTTTATCATTTAGTGTCAAAATATTAGCAATTTAAATGTAAATTTTGCAATGGGCATAACTTAACCTGGTTATGTCATTGTGAAAACATGTGTACTCTGTGTGCAGAAACAAAAATATTAACAGGCAGGGCTTGGGCTTACAAATTTTAAAAAGTATATTCAACCTCATATTTCAGGGTTTAAACCAATCTCTAACAATCACGGATCAGTATGAAACCTAATCTGTGACGCAAATGATCCCATAGCTGGTTATTGAGGATACACATTCCTCAGATGCATCTGACATTGGCCACTAAATTGTCTCCTGGACTAGATAGACATTGGGTCTGACCCAGCTTGGCAATTTTTGTGTTCCTAAAACGAGCCTTTTTCTTATTGATAACATTGTATTTTGGTAGAAAATACAGTGGACTTCTTTTTAAGGTAACTTAGCTAGATCATTGTACTTAATTTAAAACCCTACTGCATTGTCATGGACAGCAGATACACAAATTCAATTTTTGCGTGATGTGTGTGTGGTTTTTTTTTTTTTTTTAGCAAGCTTTTTCCATATATTTAGAAGTGAGCATTTAAAGAACAAACTTGTTTAATTTGTTCTATTGAGTGTGCAACATCTAAACTACATTAGGTTGATAGAAATACCTTTCATGTTAAAAGTCATAAATGTTTTCCCTTCTGTGAGGCTAAACCATGGAGGTTTAGTGTGTGTGGTCTAAATATTGTGTGGCCTGAATTAAGTCACTTGACTTGGTTCCTGTGGTTTTTGGCAAGAACATGTGAAGCATTCTGGCATTGAGCTGTAACCATCAGGGCTGGTAAAAATAAGATATTAATTCAGTGGGTGTAGCAAGGACTAGTTTAATTTATTAACTTCATATACTGGAATTTATATTGTAACTGTAAATGTTAAACACCACAATAAAACCTTTGAAACTCTACATTTCTATCAGGCTCTTGTTATAAATGTTTTTCAGGGACAAAACAAAACTGCCAATCAAATTAAGTTTTATAGCCTAGGTAAATATGCAATTGTTCTTGTGTTTATTTTAAAGGGAAACTGTCCGCATAAAATCTGGTTGCAAATGCAGATTATGTTGTACAAAATGTAAGGCAAAGATAATATTTCTAAGACTTAAAAAATTCTCAGGGAAATAATTATTTTAAAAATAACTTTCTTTATTGAACTTGGAAACCAAACATTGTGGTTTGAGTATCTGAAAGTGAAGCTAACTTGATTTATTTATTAGACAGGCAAAATGTTAAAAGCATAAATAGATTTCTAAAAGTAAATGGGGTTATTACAGTGCGGTTACCAAGATGCTACTAATTAGATATTATCGTTAACAAAATGAATAGGACATTATCCATTTTAAACCTCATGTTACCATTTCTGTCTACTTCTCAGTACCACTGATTATTTTGTTGTTAAATTTCTCGTAGCATTCATCTACCTGCATTCATGCTTGAAGAATCTGAGGTTTGCATTTTTTTAAAACTAAATTTAAAAGGGTAATGTACAGTAAGTGCAATAAACAGGGCTGGCTGGAAAAAAAAAAAATGAGATATTGAGATTCATATGCAAGAACTTCAGCTGTAGTTTACATTAAAACATCCTTGTAATCAAAATAGACTCTCTCTCTTGTGGTACAAGGTATAAAATCACTGCAGCACTTCTGTTAAGAAAATACATGTATTATTTAATTGTTCAAAACAAGAATTGATTATCTAATACTTTTTTTCCTCACCATCACCACCTAGAGACCCAGCTCTATAAAGTTTCCGATCATTGTTGCCAACTTTTTCTATCTCTTTAATCATGAGTCTCTAGATTGCTGGTATTTCTGCTTTTACCACTGGTTTCTGGAGTTATATGAGAATTCTCAGCTTTCCTCTTCAAAATAAGCTTTCAGCCCACATGACTAGAAATAAAAGCTTGCAAATGTGAATCCTAAAGGCTCAGAATCAAAAGGCAACTAGAAAGGACCCCACAATTATTATTTTTAAATGAGTAGGATTGGAGCCTAAGTCAGTTTTTTAATATTTATGGTTGGCCATGCTGGAGGCTGTAGTCTTGCAAAGCCACCTGTTTCTCCCCTTCTTTAGAGGTAGAAGTATATGGCATTTACAGATAAAATAGGTGAATGAATGCAATGACCTTAATCATTCAAGTGAAATATGGTGTACTTACTTTATTATCCACATAAATATCTCAATACCTTTTGAGAGAGCACCATACAAATACCCTCTAGCTCATTGAATGAGTTTCAAATTAAAGACTCTTTCAGTGTTCTATTTTTACTTGAAGGATCAAAAGTATTTTACCTTTTTATCATATTGTCAGAAGTATTGCACAATAAAAAATGTTACTAATTTACTGTGGAATATCCATTAAAATGTATTGCTAAATGCATTTGATAAATTAAACCTCTTTTTTTAGTTTCAATTTAAAACCATTTTGGCTTGTCATAAAATCCATAGACGTTTTAAGCTAATGTAAGAAACAGTGATATGTTCTGGCTGAAGGCTAAGAAACTTCTTAGTTTGTTTATTACTGACCACCGTGCTTTTTCCCAAGAATAGTAAACTGGTTTCATCTGACTAGTATATTTTTATCCTGGTATGTGTGGGGAAATAACATAAAGGGTCCTAGAATTGATACTTTGGCACCCCTGTAATTGTTTTAGCTGTACATTTCTTCCAGTGCATGCTGGCTAATCTGATATTATCCTCCATTTTTGTTTGTGCATGGACATATGTACAATAATCTTAGATGTCCAGATCAAATATTTTTATCGGAAACGTCTACTTAAAAAAAACTGTGCTCTCTGTTATTGCAAATTACACATACAAAAGTTTTTTTTTCTAATATGAATTTTAAACAGTAAGATTGCTTATGCCATCTGTCTAAGGGACAAGCAACATAGTCTTCAGTCATCTAACCATGAAACTTCATAAGACTGATGTAGATTCAGTTCTGGCCAAGATGGAGATTATTGTGAAAGAGGAACAAATCTACTGAAGCTTTTCTGTTCGTTTGAATTCTGTCTGCCATTGCAAGATGTGTGACCATGCATTTTAAATACTCTTCTGCAGTGCCTTTACTTTTATCCAGTTTCAATGCTTTGCTTGGCGTATGAGGTTTCCAAATTACTGCATGCTTACTTTATTTTTATATATATATTTAGTACTACTGATCAAACTTTGATAGTCCAACTTGATTGATTTATCAAAATGGTTTGGTAGCACTCTATAGACTAACAAAACATGTAGATGGTATCATAAGCTTTTGTGGGCACTGTCTACTTCTTCAGATGACCGGAGTTATGAGTTTAGGATGTGCAGACTCAAAATAAATAGGAGAGGGAAAGGGGAGAAGGAAGGGTGGGGGAAAAAGGAAAGGGTGGGAGACTGGACAGTCTCTGCAGGAAAGAATAAATGGACACAAATCAGATACACATATAGAAACCTATTGGGGAACACTTCAATCTTCCAAATCACTGATTCAAAGATCAAGTAGCTGTCTTGTAACAAACCAGTTCTACAAGCCAGATCCACAGAGAAGCATTGGGATTAGAGTTCATCTGCAAAGTCAACACATGCTAATGGACTCAATTGAGATGAACCGAGCTCGACAAATAATACAGTCTACTCGCCCGTGGTGCGCAGATCGCCTGACAGTGCGGCTAGCGAGCCCTGCTGATGAAAGTTGGTTGGGACACTACCAACTTAACAGCTGTTGAAGGTGCAAACAGCTCTTTATGTAGACTCCTAAGTCAGGAAAGATACTATCAATTGACTTTGATTCTTATCTGCTTCGTTTTAACTACCCAATCTTCAGATACTTACTGATTCCTTCTAGCTCTCTGTCTCCCACCCTCCTTCCTTTTTTTCCCCCCCCCTCCTCTTCCCCTCGCCTATTTATTTTGGGACTTGCAAATGATAAACTTGTAACTCCAGTCAGCAGAAGAAGTGGGCTGTGCCTACGAAAGCTCATGATACCATCTACATGTTTTGTTAGTCTATAAAGTGCTACCAGACCTTTTTTTGGTTTTGTTTTTTTTCCTGTAACAGACTAACTCAGCTACCCCTGAAGCTTCTTATCAAAATGGGTTTGCCTCCATAAAGGTTGGCTTGTCTCTGTTGATGGAAGTTGTTTCGGTACCAGTGATTTTTTTCTTAATTATAGTGACAACTCACCAAAGCAACAGTACAGTTGTAGCCACATTCTTGTACCCCTAAATTGGATGTGATTTTTGTGTGTGTGTGTGTGTGTGTGTGTGTGTGTGTGTGTGTGTGTGTGTGTGTGTGTGTGTGTGTGTTTTGGTTTGGTTTTGGTCATTGTCCTATGACTGCTCTATAGCTTGCTGTTACTTTCTGTGAATCTTCTCTCAAAAGCTAAGGTTATGAGTATACTGCATCTGATGTCATCATAATTTGTCACTCTGAACTGTGAATAAACCCTCTCCTCAAGCGACGTAATTTGCATCAACATGAGCGCCTATTTGAATGGTGCTATGTCAGCTGGAGAGCTTCTCTTGCTGACATGGTTACCGCCTCTCTTGTAGATGTTTTTTATTATGCCAATTGGAGAACTCTTTCCCATCATTACTGTTGTTCTGTATGTATAGACAAGCCCTGAGATTGTAACAGTATCCTTTATTTGTTCTACATTAGAGAAATTATATTGGTATTGCAATATGTTAAAAAATTATCTAATAACTTAAAGAAAATTTATTTCATAAGACCTTCTAGTTGTATTCACAGATTTGTGTATCACTACTTGGTGCATGAAGGCTTTTAAAATATTTTTTAAAAGTAGTAGAAATGAAGTGACAGGAGCCTGATGAGTATCAACGAGGAAATGGGCCCAACATGTAAAAGGTAAATAAAATACCTTTTTAAATAAGGTAACAGTATTGTGTGACACTTGGTGGGGGGGGGGGGGGGGGGAAACGGGGGGAGGGGAACAGTATCATTTTAATATGAGTGAAATTACGTGCTGAGAGTCAGCCCATCTCATTGACACATCAGTTGGAGTTCTGGATGATTGGTGAGCCTGAAAATCAGGCTGTGTGTGCTTGTTCGGCTCAGGAAATGAGGAATTGTTCCTGACAGTTTTCTATTTTGAGTTTACCAAAGGTGTTCGATAAGCTTCACTGTCGTCACTGATGAATTCTCTATATCCTTATCTTCACTCTACTGCAGGATGAAAGAGAGAACACATAGTTGTTTGTTTACCATGGTGTTGTGCTTGCACACCTATACCTTGTTTACACTAGAACTATTTCAGTATAACCACACCCCATGTGAATAATGCACACCCATGAATGATGTAAATTATGCTAAACTATGGTATAGACAGCACTCTTCTGACAACATAGCTACCACCTTGTTGAGTAATTAAGGCACAGTGGCTGGTGTAGGTGCTATGCTGGACAACCCAGCTCCCTGTGCCCCAGGCTCCTGGCCCTGCCAGGCTGCACGAATTCAGGGAGCCCAGCTGTCAGCCCTCCACCGGGATTCTGTGATCCTGGAACATTTGTGGTCCTGCTGGACGACAGATGTTGCCAGATTACAGGGGTTCAACTGGTACTTGAGTGTCAAGGAAGTGGCTCTCTTGAGTGGATTGATCCAGGTTAAGGTTGATAGTGAGGTGGAAATTGTTGAAATCCCTGTGGAATTCAAGTGTCTCTTTCCAGTGGGTCCATATGGTGATGTTGTCAGTGTAGTAAAGTAGAGTAAGGGAGCTAGGGAACGATACTGGGAAAATGTTGTTCGTCTGCCATAAAAATGTTGGCATATTGTGGGGTCCTGCATGTGCCCACATCAGTGCTGCTGATTTGAAGGTATAAATTGTCCCCAAATTGGAAATAGTTGTGGGTGAGGAAAGAGTTACATATCTTTTATTTCTTTGTTTTCAGTAGTGTGAGCAAATAGTCTTCTGAAGAAGGTGTGAAAATAAATGTACATTTGATTTTTAGTTTGCCTGTTGCGAGTAGGCAAATGTCTTCTTAAGTGATGCGTGCTTTGGGCAAATCTTCAAAAATATTCCTTTCTAAAAATACAAAGGATGTCTATACTCTCAGTATTGGCATATAGTAATTGTCTTGCCTTCTCATGTTAGGATCATGGTGAAAGGATATTCAGACAGATTACGGTTTGCTAGCAAATAGTTTGACCTTCAGTGATGGTTTTGAGAATTGACAATTTAAACTCTTTAACAGATTGATATACTGAAACTGTACTTATTTTTCCCTCTAGAAATTTTTACCATCTGAGATTCCTTGGAGAAATTTGCTTCTTCCCTTCAAAGCTGTCAAAATTAAGGCTTATCTTAATTACATAGTACTAGCTCGCTGTTGCATCAGAGGGATATATTTTTTTTAATATTTAGCTATGTGTCTGATCTGGATTAAAAAGTTGGAAAAAAATTAAGTTGTTAGACATAAAAAAGAGTAATGGGAGAGATGATCTAAGAAGGCTACAAGACAACGTAACATTTTAGTCCTAATTTTTTAGCTCTGAAAAATTATACTTCGGAGTTCTTCTGTAGTGTAATATTTGTGTAGCCTCTCACTGGTTAAACGATGCAGAAGTGTGTATGAATCTTAAACATTTTCTATGTGCCCAAAATAGTTAAATCCAGAAATCACAGAATATGTTTGTGCAAGTAATAGGTGGAAAAATGTTTTGCAAGTACTACTAAGATGCTTACATAGCCTAAGCATCAGATACAAATCTGTTTGTAATAATTCTTGTAGTAATATTGTATTTGCATAAATAGACCCCTAATTACCAGATAGTCAAAGAAAGAAGTCTATACTACTTTTAGCTGTATTTTAGTAAGATGTTTTGGCTTTTCTTTAGCAAATCTGAAGGTCCTAAATTCAAGTTACAGCACAGAAACTTTTAGATGTTTTGTATGTAAATATTGTTCACAATCAACCTCTGAAGAAATGTTACACTGCTCTGTGCCATCTTATGTGGCTGAACAAGTGAAATATCAGGTGCTCCTGCCATCGATTGGGCCCGATAGCTTTGTGAGCAGGGAAGGAAATCTCTTATCTTGAAAGCATGATGGGAAGGGAAAAGGGCCGGAAAGACTCCTTTGTGTGTTTCCATCTGCATCATTCTGAGCTATGTATTCTTCAGAAGTGAATAAGAAGCTGTGTAGTGGATGTGAGCTGTTGATGTTTGAATTAGACTGTCAATATACAGTTCTACTGGCTGATAATCCAGCTTTAATACACTACTACTGATTGATGATTTGTAACTATGCGAAAGGCACAAGAGGTGAAGATGGTTTTTGAAAATAAACTAAATAGCACCTCCAAGCAGTTATTTTTCACAGGAGAAAAATAGTTTGCTTTATTGGTCTGTTATCATGCAGTGGAATTAAAACCACAGCATATTGATTATTCTACTCCAATTTAAATATGTGAACCTTTGCAAATTTTAACTTCAGAGATTGGAAAGCAGTATCTTTGAATTATTCTGCTTGGTTTGGCTCCATGAAGTACAATCAGTGCAAGAACAGGGGTGTTAGTAGAACACAGGCACTTGCATTAATTTGTATTTTAAAGGATCAATATCTCTCCTTGCAGGTGCTCAAGGATGTAATTTCTTTTGCTTATACAGCACATACTGAACAGACTTTTTTTCTGGCTTGGTTAGTCATCCAAGGAAACTTGCAAAAACTGTGTATGCTACAAGGCAGGGAGGGGGTATGAATTTAGGCCTTTCCTCTCTTAGGGGAAAAGGAGAAACTGGAAGTTTACATGGAATCTCTCTTAGTTTGCAATCAGGATTAGATTATGGATTTGCCATATGGTGCAATACACTAGCTTTTACTTAACCAACAGCTGTTTATAAGTGGAGGTGGCTAAGAAAACGGTGACAAAATAAATTTTAAATATTACAGTCTTAAAGCTGTGTGTGTGTGTGTGTGTGTGTGTGTGTGTGTGTAAAATATATAAAATAAAAATCTCAATTGATTTCCCTGGGGCTGTTTGTGAATAAGGCAAACAAAATTTGATCCTTGCAATGCTGGTTTCTTTGTATGCTCCAGAACCTGCAGTCTGGTCCTGCAACCCACAACCAATAGGGTATCCATGGGGAGGGGGGTGCTGTTCTTCCACATAGAGCCAATCACATCTAAGCCAGATGGGACTGGCTTTGTTTTTGTTCTGTTGGCTGTTTGAATTATTTTCCCCTCCAGTTACCATTATGTGGTTGTGAGCCTAACTCAGGGGTCTCAAACTCAATTTATCTTGGGGCCAGTGCCAGTCCTCAAATCCTCCTAGTAGTCCAGAGGATGGCAGGAGTCTCCATGTATTTCTTTCCCCTCTCCTCCCTCCCCCCCCCCCCATGTGTCTGCTAGCCCACGTGCTCTCCCCCCCTTAGGCCATTTAACCCCCTCATGGGGGCACCTGATGCCACCATCAGTAGCACAGGGAGGCTAGAGTGGCTTCCAGATGCTAGTTCTGCACCACTGCTGGCAATGTCCCTGTGGCCTGGGAGAGGATGGCTTCGCATGGCCACCCAGAGCCCCACAGCAGCTGCCCCAACTATCCTATGGACAGGATGGTCCCACATACTCAGGTTAGTCCACGGAGCACTGTGGAGGCTGGGACCAGCAACATGGGTTGATCCACTCTCACTCACTGTGGTGGAGGGAGCCATTGGGAAGCAGAGCTACATAGCAGCCTGCTCTGCCAACATCTCACAAGCCAGCCTGTGCTGGGGCCCTCATATCCCCATGGTGGTGGGAAGAGGTAGTGACCAGACTGGCATGGAAGATATCGGTAGAGCAGAGGCTACTGCTTAGTTCCACTTCCCTGCAGGTCCTGGTAGAGGTGGAGGGGACAGACCCCTGCTCTTACTCCATGCCAGGCCTGTCGGTAATCCTCGAGGCCGCATCCCTTGGGGGAGTGGGCTTGAGGGAACTGGTGTGATTGTGGGGAGGAGGGAGGACCGAGCAGGGGCAGGAAGAGGTGGGGTGGAGCAGGGGTTAGACTTTGGGGAGGGCCACAGGGAGTCATGTGCTAGCAACTGCATGCAGGCTGGATTGTGGAACTGCTTAGGCTGCAGATGGCCCTGGGCCTGTGAGTTTGAGATCCTGGCCTAACTAATTGATAGGGTGTCTGGAGCTCTTATGTGGATGTTTTATTATTTGAATCTAAATGTTTTCTACAGTGTTCTAAATATGGTTTAAACATGAAAGAAGGTGCAATCCTTGCCCTGAAGAACTTACAATTTAAAGGCTCAGACCCAAAATAGTTAAGCCTGTAGGTAATGTGAGTTAAGTAGAGGCACTGAAATCAGTTAAATTATTTGCACGTGAAAGGCTCTAGAAGAAAATATTTTCTTCAGGCAATAGTATTCAATTTGTGAGAGCAAATTTTGCCATTAACTTAAATATAGTAAATGAGAGGGACAAAACTCAGATCTTAAATTCAGAATTGTCTTGGATTTCAGTTAATCAGTGCATAAGGTCTAGCTATATACCTTCCCTGCTTAAACTGATAAGGTTTGTGACATGGGGATAGCTTATTTTAAGGAACTTAATTTTGCCATTACCTGAATGGGATAATATCCCATTATGTTTTGCCATCAGTTACGCTATGTTATTGCACCTGATTTAGTGAACTTGTAGTGCCTGACTTCCTATTGACCTCATCATTAGAGATGTGTGTTTTGGTTTGTTTGTTTTTTTTTCCCCCGGATTGCTATGGTGATGGATTCCAATACCAAATCCTAAGACTGAAACTTTTTTAAATAGCTGTTCTAATGCTTATCAAAAGCACTTCAGTTGAGTAGCATGGCACTTGGTAGGGGCCCAAGGGTTTGTGGCTGCGAAATCACCATTGGACCCTATCTCCCCTCTCTTCCCTCCCTCCTCCCCCCACTTTTTTTTTTTCTTTTCACAATCACATGCAGTGGATGTGGAATGGGGTTTAATACTATTTCTCCGAATCTTCTACTGCCATATTATGGGAGTTACTCCTGGACATGTCTTGCACTTGATCCCTCCCTGGGAGTTAAGGCATATATACAGATTTGCTGTGGGGGTGGAACGGAGGTTCCTGCAGGCTCTCAGAAAGGAGAAGGTATTTCAAGGGGCTGCAACGCTTTCTGGCCTTTTGTCTGTTTTTCTATGTTCTCTATGCATCACCGCAGATGGATTCAGCTCCCCGTATTTCCTTCTTTCTTGTTTCACGTAATGTTACTGTGTTAACAGAGTAGCTAAGCCATTCCAAAACAGCACTTACAAAGAGATTTTTCTTCCTCCTCTTTCCTGTCCCTTTTATAAGTGTAGTATTCACATTGGCACAGAAAGCAATGATGAGTAATTTGGTATTACCTACTGGCCAAAGTGACCATGTCTACCTGCTGTGTTAAGTGAATTGTGTGAATGTTTTGGTAGTTGTGGCCAATTAGAGACAGTATAAAAGAAGTGCTCTGAACTGACAGATAAAATCTGAGTGGGGGGTTAGTTCTGGATACTCAGAACTATGACTGAACAGTCTAAGTGTGTTTTCCAGTTCAGAGCAGCTGGAGGATAGCTAGACAAGGATTCCTTCATATAGGAGTTGTGGAGTAATTAAGGAGAAACAAAAAATCTCAAACTGGTCATTTTCATCTGTCAATGAGCATTCTGTAAATCAAGACTTAATGAGTGGAAGAACCAGACAACTAGTTGGCTGTAATTAACTGCTCATAAATACATAATTTATGCAGGGAAGCTGCTAATACATCAGACATTCCATGTGAGATTTATAACAAATTGACTATACCTTGTTTGCATTTTTTTTAATATTACATTTAGGTGACTTGTTTAAACCAAGACAAATATCTCCAGAGAGCAAAACACTTTGGCTGTGTCTAGACTGGCCAGTTTTTCTGGAAAAACTTGCCAGCTGTCTACACTGGCCGCTTGAATTTCCGCAAAAGCACTGATGATCTCATGTAAGATTGTCAGTGTTCTTGCAGAAATACTATGCTGCTCCCGTTTGGGCAAAAGTCCTTTTGTGCAAAAGGGCCAATGTAGACAGCTCAGATTTGTTTTCCGCAAAAAAAGCCCCGATTGCGAAAATGGCGATCGGGGCTTTTTTGTGAAAAGCGCGTCTAGATTGGCACGGATTCTTTTCCGCAAAAGCACTTTTTGCGGAAAAGCGTCCGTGCCAATCTAGATGCTCTGTTCTGAAAATGCTTTTAACGGAAAACTTTTCAGTTAAAAGCATTTCCGGAAAATCATGCCAGTCTAGACGTAGCCTTTCTGTTTCTAGTGAAGTTTTTAAGGGCATTTGTATTTTAAATTATGCTTATTTGTTTGTGCAATTAGCATCATTAGGTGTTGGAAAGAATGCACTTACTGACTAATTACTTAACATCACTTTCTGCTTGGTATAAGTAAACTTTTACTATGGATTATTGGTTCTCACTGCTCCCCACAGGGTTGCGAAATAGCAACTGTGTCTTGTTAGTTCTTCAAGTAGTGAAAAACTAGCTCATCAGTTTTACTCTAGTGGTGTTTGTTTGGGAAAGCTATGATCAGTAAACACACATCCCTGCAGATCCATCTTTTACATCCACCTCTGGCTGGCAGGTCTAGTGTGCTGGCTAATAAGCGACTGGTAAATAATTCAAGCCCTCTCATAAGTACTCATTCATTTTCCAGAGTTACTGAAGACTGACATAATTTCTTAGAGTAATCATAAGGAGACTCATCTAACCAGATTATTGCAAGTTTTAATGGAGTCTCCTGACAGTTTTAATGTGCAACAGAAATAAAATTCAAACCTAGTATAAACTGTACTTGTGTTCTTGATCTCTGTCCCCATAAAAGTGTGGGGTTAGTTCTGGATACTCAGAACCATGATTAAACAGTCTGAGTGTGTTTTCCAGTTCTGAGCAGCTGGAGGATAGCTAGACCACCAGAAACCCTAAGTACTGTATAACTTCAGGCACCACACATTTATTACCATACAACCAACCAACAGGTCCCTAACTTTTTTTTTTAAAGGGGTGTGCTTTGGAGGGGCTTAAATAAATAAAGCTGCTCATTGTCTTGAAGTGCAGTGGTCAATACTGTAATAAATGGCCTAGTGCCCTAAATAGATCCAGGACCTGAGGAGGATTCTAACAGCCATTCCAAAACCGATCCACTTGGGGATCCATTGTTATAAGTGACATTTTGGGGGCGATTACTCATGTAATTGAAGTTGGCAACAGCAGTACTTACAGTTCTATTGCTTCATTTCTCCAAAATCTTTAAAAGGGTGTAACAAATCTTCACCACAAGTTCCTGATTACATCATTATCTATCGAGTCAAATGTTTCTCATCTTTTTTTCTCCTCTAAAGTCATAAGACTTGTAAGAGTGATACGTATTGTGTACTTGCGTTAAATTCATTATCAGACTGATACCTAGAATACAGAACTTATGATACAAGTCTAAAATACAACAGTAGAATGTTAACATTGGAGGTTAGGGATATGATAGTATAGTCATTAACTGATTAATCAATAAGCTAATGCTGTAGGCTGATAGAGAGACAGTAAGGGGTGGGGGGAGAAGGAGCCCATTCTGGGGGGAGCTGGCTTAAAAGCTGGTTTCACCCAGCACTGTCTCGTGGGGGCGGAGGGCACAGCAGGGATTGGGTGGTGCTTCTGCCTTGGAAATGTAACAAGAGTGGGGACTCGTGCTACAATTGAAAAGCAGAAGTGCCGCAGGAGCAGGGGGCAATCAGGGGAACTCAAGCAGTTCCCTGCTGGGCCCCGTGCTTCCTGAGGTGCTTCGGGCTCTGAAATGTAGCAAGAGCCTGAGGCGCCCTTCTCAACTAATCAAATAGTCGACGCAAGTAGCATTGACTATCCGATTAGATTAACCTCATGATTTCTTAGATAAATGCTGGTTAATTGAATAGTTGATTCAACACTCCTACTGGAGATAGTCATGTTGTTTATATATATACCTTATCTATTTCATGTGAGCTTTCCCAAAATTGTTTTAACAAAAAAGTTACTTTATTGGCTATCTTTACGTTATAGTATTTTTTTTCCACAAGTTAAACCTCTTGAAATTCCTCCCCCCCCCCCCCCCCCCCATATAACAACATACAAATATAGCTTTTGGTCACTATTTTAATTTTATTGCATCATAATGTTGTATGATGATGTAAATTACTATTATACTATTTTGCACTTGTATGTTGTAGGGATGATAACTAACGTGTTTTTGTGTAAACGTGTAATTGCTTGAAATTTTAACAGTTACATGCTTACATGGGGTGGGGGGAGCAATGGAGCGGGAAGGAGCTAATGTTTACAGAAAGCTGGTTTCCCCACGTGTACCAGCTTCTGCCTGCTTCCCCCTTCCCCCTCACTCTAACCACCTCTTTGAGGCAGGAGGGGCATGTGGCTCCTCAGGAACTGGCTTGAAAGCTGGCTTCCTGCATGTACTGGCTTCCTGCTTCTACCAGCTCCTGCCTGCCCCCCTCACCAACGACGCTGCTTCCTCCCTCTCTATCACGGGCAGCAGTATGAGGTGGAGTGGGGACAGGCAGCTATATGGGAGTCGGTGATCATGGGGCGCTGCTGCCTCTGTGGTAGGCAGCGGTGGAGGGGGCAGGAGGCTCCCTGGGAGCCGGTTTCAAAGGAAGGGGTGCATGCAGTTGTTTATATGATAATTGATAAACCTCGGCTTATTGATTAATTGTATAAACAACTACACACTAACCTCCCTAGAATATTGTGAGTTATTTTTGAGGGCGGAGGAAACAAAGTACAAGATCCACATGGGATTGCTAGCTCTCCAGGCTTGTCCTAGAGCCTCCAGGAATTAAAGATTACATCATATCATGAAACTTCCAGGAATATATCCCTCAACAACTGGCAACCATATGAATCTAAACATGTAGAAAAATTATGCTAATTTAATAGTATATTATATATTTAGATTGCATAGTATTTTGTAAGCACAAGGGAACAGCACTGAAGTTGTCATTGTAGTCGGAGATTATTAATCTATAACCTCTTTGTTAGCTGCTGATATATCCTCTGCTCCTGATATATCTATGGTAGCCTTCCTTGTTTAATTTGGAGGAGGAAAAGGCACTGTCATGACTTGTATTGGCTGAATAGAGTTTAATTGCATTATTACACCCAGGATACTAAAATCATCAAGCATGGCTTTTTTGTAGATCTTAACAAGCACTAAACATCATGCTAAATTTGAAATAATCTGTTATACAGTAATTCCTCATTTAACACATGCCCACTTAACACGTTTTCGCAATAGCACGATTTTTTTTGGGGGGGGGGACTGTTTTTTGAATTACATGACCATCCCCAGAATAACACTATTTCCCCAGCCAGCCCATTGCCAGCGGCTGCACGGGGCTTCCCCCACCTCCCTGCAAAGCGGCAGAAGGTTCGACACTCACCTCACCGTTCCCCGGCGACTCCCCCCCTCGCCAGACGCAGTGCAGGTCCCAGCAGACCTGTCACGGGCATACTCCCAACCCAGTCCCCCTCCCCTCTCCTCCCGTCTCCTCCCCTTTCCTACCCCAGAGCCAAACACCTCCCCTCCCTGCTGTAACCCAGTCCCCTTTCTCCCCCAATCTTATGTCCCGGTCCCAACAGACACCACCGCTTGAAATGAAACCCCCACCTTTTCCATTATTTTCAATGGGAAAATTGACCCAGCATAACACGTTTTCACTTAACACGATCATTTTCTGAAACATATCTATAGTGTTAAATGAGGAATTACTGTACAGTGATCAACAGTACAAATGACATAGTCATACCACAGATAGCATTTCTCACTTTGTCTTTGTAACTTTCTTTAATCTTAAAGCCTACGCTCAGTGGTGACAGTCAAATTTTGATCGCCAGTTTAACCATTTTAAAATTGTTCTTGCTCTTGCAGTGTAGTGGGAAGTGTGACTCTTGCATGATTTTGATTACTATCACACCATGAGGCCCTAGTAATAGACCAGTGCCCCATTATGCTAGGCACTATACTAGGGATTTAAGCAACTAGTTGACTATTCAGTAAGCATAAGCTTATCAAATAGCCAAGTAGTCATTTGACTAGTCACTCCCCCACCCCTACTGCCTCTATCAAAGAGAGGCAGCAAGCGGGGGAGTAGGAGCCAGTGCTGGGGAAAGCTGGCTTAAAAGCTGGTTCCCCCTAGTGCTGTCTCCATGGGGGGCAGTGGAGGCAGAGACATCCCTCTTGCTGCACCTCTGTCTTTGAAATGTACAAGAGCTGCAGCAGCTCTTGCCTCTCCCTTTGAAACACGCACAGCGGGATAGCAAGCACCCCTCTTATCGAGTAGTTGATGGAAATTCCATTGACTACTCGATTAGCTGATTAATTGAAACTTAACATCCCTACACTGTACACTAGTGGTCCCCAACACGGGGGCATTTGTGTGTGCCCACCAAGTGCTCGGGGCTGGCCTGGCCCCGGGCACGTGGCGCATGCATGGTGCCGGAGCCGGCCCCGGGCGCGCCATGAATTGGCTGCCCGTGCTCTGGGCGCACGGCACTTGGGGCGCCGGTCCCGGGTGCACGGCCCTTGGGGGAGGGGAGCCTGGCCCCGGGTGTGCGGCTATGGCGCCCCCGGGCGTGCAAGTGTCCCTGCCCTCTGGCGCCCGGCAGGCGAATGGCCACGCCCCCTGGCGCCCGACAGGCTCAAATGGTTGGGGACTACTGCTGTACACTATGGAGAGGTGTGGGGTCTGGAATGGAGGTTGGGTGAAGAAAGGAGCTTGGGACAGCAGATTGGGGTGCAGGAGAGGCTGTGGGGCCTGAGAGGAAGTTTAGGTGGAGAAAGGGGTTGTGACCAGGGGTTGGGATCAGGGAATAGGTTCATCCATACTTCTTATATTTAAGCAATGTCAGTTTTACGTGGATGCCAGTTCCCTTGTGACAAACATTCCTTTTTATCCAGAATGTTCTAGCAATGGTATAATTTTTCCTAATAGCAAAGGATTTTGTCAGAGGGAAAACAAATCCCTCTGTTCTTCTATCCCAGTGCACACATCTTATTCCTTGACCTTCATCTGTCTTCAGCTAATTTCAAAAGAGCACGCGCACAAAAAGATCCTGTACATTGTTAGGTAAGCCTCTGGACATTATTTTGTTAGATGGGCCTCTGGTGGTTATTTCTTTAACAAGTCACGTGGTCTATTGAAAGATATTACAGTCTATTGAAAGACTACATTGATGGAAGATCTGTGTGCAGCTACAGCCTATTAAGGATCCAGTAGCTGTTAAACCCCTCTCGTTCTCTTGTGTTTGCTGGGAATGTCATTGTCAGTACTACCTTTCTGGCCAGCATGTCTTTATGCCACAGGGCACTTTTAAAAAGCCTTGGATCAGCAACTCAATAAACTCATCTACTTAATTTTCCTTTGTGGTTGTTATAAAAAATCCTGGAGGAGTTCAATATAATATTCCCTTAAAATACTTCAGAGTGAGGAGAGGAAAGATGTCTGTTGTCAAATGCTACACTGGCCTTAAATATTAGCAAACAAAAACATAGTGCAAGGCTCAAGTGTAATACTAAATGGTTTCAGATGAGGAAGAAAGGAGGTAAATGGAAAGCTCCATCTTAGTATTGTGGACAGCTGTATTCTGTCTTGTCTGTAATACTGAATTGACCGACACCCTGTACATGTTAATGACCTGGAAGATCAAGGTATGCAGATTAATCAGCTCACATAAGACTGAGAATTAACATAAAGCAGAAAGAGAGTGACCCTAGAGTGAGGAGGAGATGATGGCTAGTGTTGCTTAAAAAAAGCATAAGCCGTGTTTAGAAACCCTTCCAGCATGTGGGGAGGGAAGAATTAATGGGCAATAATATATATAAGCAGTATTATCCTGTGCACGTGCACATATTTGTAAATGGAGAAGCTGGGGTGCATTTATCCCTTCAAAGACTTTAGGCACACTGGCAGGTGTAGAATCCATAATGATTCTACTTTCCGTTTATGGATAAGAAGCTTTTCATATCTATTTGGAGCAGATTTGATACATGTTACAACTTCTATTCTTTTTTTGCAATGAATGAGGAGCCATGCTTTGGAAATTGCTTAGGCTCTAATTACATTTTGAGTAGGGATGTTAAATATCAACTAATTGACTAATCGAATAATCAATGGGATGCTTCCGCCTTTGAAGTTGCTACACTTCAACCCTAGGGCTGTTGTTACACGTCAAAGGAGAAAGCACCACATGGAGCCCAGGATCAGCTGAGGACTCCCTTGCTGATCCTGGGCTCCGTGTGGTGCTGCCGCTTTGAAACGCCACGGGGAGCTCAGCATCAGGCTCCTCTCATCCTTTCAAAGCAGCAGTGCCACACGGAGCCAGGGTTAGCGGGGGACTCCCCAGCTAATCCTGGGCTCCATATGGTGCTGCCACCTGCAGCCTAGGGACACCCTAGCTGACCCTGGGCTGCATGTGGTATTTCAAAGCAGCAGTGCCCCATGGAGCCTGGGGTCTGGACCCATGCTCCAAGCGGCCTGCTGTTTTAAAGTACCCTCCTCCCCCCCACCCCATTGCTGCCTCTTTCTAACAGGCAGCAAATGGGAGGGACTAGTCAACTAGCCTAGCAACTATCCAATAAGCATTTTCTTATTGGATCGTCAACTAGTCCTTCACATCTCTATTTTGAGCTCCATAGTAGTAGCATCTGTGTAATTAAAATCAAGAATTCTATATTCTGACTGTTGTAGGAGGCAGATTGAAATAATTTGCTGTGTAAAGTTGTGTGTGTGGATATTTGTGCCAGGCTCAAGTCCCAATGAATGAGGATTTGTTTTCCAGTTGGTTTATGAACTAGATTGGCAGTATGCAAATCTCTTCATTATTATAAGTGGCATTCTTCAAGTGTGACACTTCTAAGGGTTATTAAAATTGTGGAGAATGAATTGAAGCAAGAAAGATCAGTAACTGCTCCTTGCTGGCAGGGAGATGTTGATTTTTCTTATAGTATTGATTGAATATCCACAGCATGCTTTAAAAATAATAATAATAATTAAAAAAAGCGCCAAGCAGCCCCTGCTGAGTTTAAAGCAATATTGTGCTGACACCTGTTAGTATTGCAGTAGCCTTGGGGTTGGACCTTGTTTTCCTCAGTCTTTATGTGCGTGCAGAAGAAAGAAGGAAGGAGTGTTCTGACTGACATTTCAAATCTCATCTAATAGAAATGAAGATGCAGGCTGCTAAACTAAATTATGAATGAACTATTTATATGTATGTTGAGTGGTAACTATTAAATAGCTATCCATAACTTGTTTAAAATTGATTTGATTTTAGTTATTGTTTGCAAGGAGAAAATATATGTTGGGGTGGGGTTCATTTGTAAATGTCTTAAATGTGTGCTATATAGTATGTATGAATCTATATAGATTTTTAAATTACAGATTATTCATATATTACCATTTTGGTCGAGTGTTTATTATCACTATTCTACATTTAAACAAAATACATGCTATACCTGTGTGGTAGGTGCATCTGTCTTCATATTTTTTCCCCCAGTGCACCCACCTTTCATAGTGTGAATGAATGAGTGCAACAGAAGGAAGTTAAGGCTATCCCTATCCATCTTTGTGTGTGTGTGTGTGAAAGCACACTTCCCTTCTTACTTTTGAAAATGAATTCAGTGGAATCTGTGAGTGCTCAGCCCTGCTGAAAAATCAGACCATTCATGCCAGATTTACGTAGTTTCTTGTTTAATTTTTGAGGAAAGGTTCAAAACTCCATCCCTGTCAGATTAATACAGATTCCTGTTCTTACTGTCTGATTCCCTGTTGGGAGCAGCAAATGGCTGAAATAAGTGGTCATTTATTCAGGCAGTTGAACTCCTTAAACTCTTCTATACTGAATTTTTAACTAATTTTTAAGAGTTGCGGCAAACAAATATATATTAAAATTTAAAAAACCACTGATGGGGTTAAAGGCTTTGGCTGCTGCACAGCTTTATCACCAGGGTTTGTTTTTACAATCAAGAAAGAATATAGGTTTGGGGAGGGAATAATAAGCCCCAATGGTTGTTTCTCTTTTCATTACATGTACTAGTCTGGCAGAGCCCAAATGTAGTGTTCAACAAAAGTTGTACTACCACCATCTCTTGTTTAATCTTAAATCCAAACACCCAAAGCACTGAGTCTGTGAAATGTAAGTAAACCTGTCTATAAAGCCATCTCATCATTAATACTCCTTCTCGTCCTTTATACTCCTCCTTGAAACCCACTGTACTGAGATGCTTACCAATAATTTAGCCAACTGTTAATGGCCAGGTAAAGGTGCTGCAGGCTGGTAAATATTCATTTACATAAATATTGCAAAAAATGCAGCTAGCAAGATGGGGGTGGGAAGGCAAAGGGGAGATAGATAAGTGGACCTCATACATTTCATGTTAATTGTCTGGATTACTATGCTTGTTTATATGCTTCTTCCCAAACTATGGTCAGTTTGCTTTATGTAGCCCATTTTGGATTCTACTGTAAGTCAGTTTCATAGGACTTTTCATAGCTTTTGCTCTAGGCTACCTACCAATTTTTATATAGTTAACTAGGATTAACTATAGCTATGTAGCACATTTTCAAACATCATTGTACTCTGTACTAGGTGGTAAACTACATTTCACAGTGGGATTTTTTTTCCCACTTTCTCTAACACACTACATGGTTAGTATTTCACTGAATCCTGCTTCTCACATAGCATTTCTTAGCATCTCTCACAAGCAACAATGACTAAATCTTGCTTTTTTTCAGGAGATCTCAAATCTTAGCAACTCTAAAATGTATTCTGATCAGAAGTAGGAAAATTGTTTAAAAAAATGTAATGCAACCATTTATCAGGGGAGGAAGAATGGCACTCTTTAACCGTCATAATGGAAGTAAATGGAATGGAACTAAGAGTGACTGGTGCTGCCTGAAGAGCTGCTACATGTCTTATCTAAGAGAGCTGCAGCTCCTCTGTGTTCCATGTTTGCATAAGGAGCGCTTGTAATCCATTGTAAATGTCAAACTCTGTCTCTAAGCAAAGTTGATATCTTTTGCTGATACCGTTTACTGTATTAGAGCTCCTGTTACCCTGTCCTGACACTGACTGACCCTGATTTGTTTCCACTGGAAAAGCCATGACATTCTAGGGTGAGTATAAGTAGCTGTCATAGTATACCTCAAACTGAACCAGTGGTCAACTGAAGCATGGCCTGAAGACTCCTAACGTGAGTGAATGGAGACTCTCGTTATCTTCCATTTTGAGAAAACTATGATGACCTCTCAGGCTTCCTTGATAAACGTACAATCCCTCTCCAGTGATCTTTCTGGATGGCTTATCAGGCCACATTACTCCACTGATTTTCCCCTTGCTCAGTTTATTAAGTTTAAACTGCTAGTATGTGCCTTCAAAAGTCCTGCACAGTTCCTAAGTCTTTGATACCTTCTCTCTTCAATTTGTCCTCTCCCTTTGTACTTTACAGCTATGTTAGTCTCAACATACCATTCATTTTCTATTCTCCACCAGTGTTTCTTCTACGCTGAGGGCAGCACACCTTCACAGGTGATTAATCAGCCCCGCCTAGTCAGAGGCTCAGGGCGCCATGCACGGAGCTGACTGACTGGGAGACGCTGATTAACCACCTGTGAAGCTGCGCTGCTGCGCAGCGTAGAGGAAACTCTGCTGTCCACTCCTTTACTCTTTCACAAAAGAAGCGACATGGATGAGGAAAGTGCACCACCCTCCTCATTCACAACTTTCCTAAAGGCCTGTTTGGTCTGAGGCTCTCAAGCTATATAAGGCAGAGATATGGCGGGAGAGGAGTCTGTCAAATATTTCTAACCTAAAGTGAGTCTTCCTCCTTCATCTTGTCTTTGTCCAGTACCTCTTTGGGCAAGAACTGTCATGAAACTTGCATTTTGTAGAATGCCAAGCTCATTGTTTTTAGCAAATAATATAGACTGCTCATAATTTTCGTTTAATGAAGCTGATTGTGCCAGAGCTTTTTTTCCCCTCTGAGAGCTAGTGGATTGCTGTTACCTCACTACACAAGATGATCGCATTGCAACTATGAACTTCAGATCATTTGTGTAAAATGACACACTACCGTTGATTTTGAATATTGTATCAATATTTAAATTACTGTTTCCAGCAATGTTAAGTCTTAGATATGTAAAAGTAAGTGAATTTTCCTTAGAAGCCTTACCGGTGTTGCTCGGGTCCTTCAGGGCAGGAGGCTTGGAGTGTGCAGGTTGTAGCAAGAGTGAGGGGGTGAGAAGGGGCTCGGTGGGAGGTCCCAACTGTCAGGACTTTCTCTCTCACCCTGCCTTCCATCGGCTGCCAGGGGCCTTTTTCTCTCTTCCTTCCCCACCCCTCTAGCACTGCAGCCCAGGACTGGAGGAGGGTTTGGAGCAGGGGGCAGTTATTTATCTGGTGTCAGGAAAGATTGTGAGCCCCAGCCCTGCTGGCCTCTCTTGGTAGTGCAGCTGTCCCCAGTAGTCTCTCCCTGGGGGTAGCGAGCACAGGAGAGAGCTTTACTGCAGACTCTCCATCCTCTTTGTGCCCTCCTTTTCCATGGTTATGGAAAACAGGCCCATTCCCAGGACTTCCTGTTTTCTTGGCACAATGAAACCCGACCTTGCTTAAGATAAGTGGAAGATGAATACCAAATTTGGTGGTCCTAGCTCTTACCGTTTAGGAATAATTCTTGAACAAACAGACTTACAGATGGACAGATGGATGCACATTTCAAAATTATATAGATAATGGTTATTTGATTTTCTTTTGTTTATTATGAAGTAGCATTGTTGTATTTTTAGGGGTTTTGCAGTAATTGCATTAAAAGGGTTTCTCTCAGGACTGCAGGACATGCAAGGATCTTTATATATTTGGGGGAGGGAGAAAGGGTATTTAAAGGGGACTTTTGAGTTGGGAGGCTAATTTCAGAAATGAGACTGCAGTATCGCATCCTGTATCTGGATTTAATAAAGCAGCAATTTGAATATTATGCACTTTACAAGATCCAGAAGGCTGCTGTCATATGCAATCCCATCAATAATATAAACCTTCCTTGCAGAAATACTTGTGCTGTAAAGTAGCACACTCATGTGCATCTACATTGCAGGACTTAGCTCAATTTGTATAGCTTATTTCAAGTTGTCAATTGCGTATCTTATTTTGAAATGGAAGCGTCTACACAGCACTTACTTTGGAATAGAGCAATCTTCCTTTATTCCTAATACAATAAGGGTTACAGGACTTGGAGTAAGAAGTCCTCCAGCTTGACAGTATTTTGACGCTATTTTGAAATAACTACCTGCTATGTAGACACAACTAAATTATTTGAGAATAGTGCTAGTTATCTTGAAATAGTGTTGCAGTGTAGACCTACCTCCAGTCCTCACACAACTCTTTAAAAAAAAAATCATGGCAGGGAAAGACTAAATTTTCAGGTAGTTATGCTGTTTTAAATTATATAAATTATACAAGAGCAAAGTTAGGATTACATGGGCGACCTTAATATTTGGTATTTCCTATATTTTGAGTGCTTTTAGTCTACAACCTTTTCAATTTTTTTACCCAGTTTTATATGGAATTTTAGACTAATGCAGCTGAAATGTTCTTTTAGATTGTTTGTTTATATTGTGATCACAGCTCTTGGTGGGTGCTATTACTACAGAGATGGGTTAATAAAGTGTGTATTTTCATCTCTGCATTCTGTTGATGTGTTGCAGAATGCAGGAAGAAAGTAATCTGACATGGAGGAAAAGTCTGAACTATTTTGCTTTCTATATGTACATTAACTCAACCTCAGAAGGATTATTTAAAATGAAAAATAATCCATTTACTGCCATGGTGTAAGTATAAAAATATAATTCTAGGGCTTCCTGAACAATTCCTAAAACAAAGTGCATCCACTAGAACTAATTCAGTTTAATGTCATTTTTGTATCATAACATGTAAAAAATAAGACTTTTTTTCTGTACTTAATTTGTGCCACGCCCAGGCATTTCTAACAGAATGTTGGGATAAGATATCCTGTATTTATGGTGAAAGATCTCCTTTTGGACACACAGCAAATGTTTCTTCCTCTTTCATATCCAGCTGGGGTATCTTATGTTCAAAAAATTACTACAGTAATTTATACTTACTGCTAACAAGCAAGACTAGTGATTTCCTTAAAGTAGCTTCCTGTGTTTATTCCCCAAATAGTTTTTTAGCGATTAGCATGTGCTTGATTGAGTCTCAGAAAAACAAGAGTTTTGGTGTGTGTGGTGTGTGTGTTTTTTTTTTTTTCTAGCTTTGACTGAATGCTAGAAAACATGAGCAGCATTTTGATTCCTGGCAAAAAGATTTTTTGTTTTGTTTTTATTTTTCCTTGTTAGGTAGCTTATACTTAAAGCCATTTATTTATTTATTTATGCTCTCTCTCTGCTCCGTAGGAAAGTATTACTAATTTCACATTGGATGAAAACACTGAAAATTTGATAAGTAATTAAAGCAATCTGCATCAAGGACTTCCTGCTTATGATCACAATCTTCACAATTCTATCCACTTTTCTACAGTTGTAGATGACCATGCTGAGGTTCACATCCCATTTAAGCATTTTGCCTTTTATTTGTTGAATGTAACTGAATTGTTACACTGGCCAGTTGAGGCCCTCAAAAGTGTATAGTATATCAGGATCTTTGTCAAGCATAGAAGATATTAGGAGTGATGGGTGACCTTTCTGTCTTTCTTTCTGTCTTTACTATATTATACCGTGTTAAGGCTGTATCATGATTTTTCTTCAGTAATTTTAGGTCTATCTTTGTGAACTTCCATATTGATGCTAACTTGAGACATATGGAAGAAACAGTACTTGAAAATGATTGTATAATGAGAAAAGACAGACATTGAAAACACATTGTTCATAGAATAATGTTCATTCTTATTGCTAACACTTTTTAATCTTCTTTGTGTGTGTGCTTTCTCGTGATTCTGTTTTTCCTCTACTTAATATTCATATACCATCTGTGTGGACCTCACAGGTGCTGGGTTCCACGTGTTGGTTTTGAGCCCTTACTGCTCTTTTGGGTCCAGACTGCAGGGGATTCTGATTTTGAGTTTTAGTTTAGGCCTTTCTCGATTTTAATTTAAAAAAAAAAAAAAAAAGCTCAACTACTGAAACTTGGTACTTTTACTTCCACAGGTCATTTGGAGAAAAAAGGAGCTTAAATTCTATGGTAAAAAACTTGATAGATCTGAAAAGAAAATACTTAGAGAAAGGCCATGTTCTGTTTAATTTTTTCAAGAGGAGGCTTTTTCGCCATTTAGCCCTGTCTAGACCAACATTTCAACCTGATAGTATTTCCTGTACTAGCTAATTTCTCTTAGGTAGTTACAGACCCCACTGTCTAGATGGGGCCAAATGGTGGAGAAGCAATTGGAAAAGCTATGCAAATTGTGGAGCGCAATTTGCATAGCTTTTTCCAGAAAAAGGCTATAGTGTAGACCTACCCTCAGATGCACTGTAGAGAGAGGGTCTGACATAGTTGTCATTTCACCTCACAATGTATCCGTTTAATCTCAACTGTTAATGTCCTTTTCTCTAAGCACCTACCCTTTTTCTTCAGCATCATGGTAAAGGGCTGAAATAAACAGAATGGTTTAGTTGTGCAGCTCTTTTGGAACTTCAAACTCAACCACATTAACTACCTACTGTTTTCCATTTCTGCACTTCTCTCTTCTGTGGTATTCTAGACATGGTTCCATGGTGAGTTAGGAAGAAAAGTTTTGACTCAATACATGCAAAAAGTCATAGCATAAGACAAGCACTGAGATTATCAGCATTTCCCCCATTAACATTTGCTGGTCAGGTGCATTTTACACTTCTGTTGTATACGTTGTGCAGGGATAGTAAAGACTTCAAGAAACAGCTGCTTTAGAACAACAAATCCTGATAAATGATTATAGAAGTATCTATGACAGAGGGGTAACAGAAAGCTCCAGAGCTGCTCTCGTAACAGCCTAATAGCAACTGTGGATATCTAGCAGAGTTGTGAAACTTGTACTACTTTCAGTATTTCTGCACAAACCCCATTGAAGTCTGTGCAATGAAATGGCAAAGTTGAGACCTTAGATGCTCAGGGTGCATCTACACAGGATGTGTCTTCAGAATAATGGCCGTTATTCCGAAAACAATGCAAGCATCTACACAGTGGTTCCATTATTTCGAAATAAATTTGAAATAATGGACTGCTTATTCCGACTTCTGTAAACCTCATTCCACTAGGAATAATGCCTATTCCGAAATAGTTATTTTGGAATAGCAGTAGTATGGATGCTCTGCTGCTGCTATTTTGAAATGGCTCCTCCCCAGGTCCATTCAGTTACTACTCCCCAGTGCCTCCTGGGGTTCTAAATCGAGGTAACACGTCCACATTAGGGAAGCCTGCCCTGGATTGATTTTTGAGGCTTCTGTGTAGTGTAGACGTGCTATTTTGAGATAAGCTGTTTCGTGGTATTTCTTTCTAAGTAACTTATTTCGAAATAAGTGGGCAGTGTAGACGTACCCTAAATGATTTTCGGAATGGATTATAATTAATGTGTTGATGGTATACACTAAAGGCAGGGACTCTCTCAGGTGAGGCTAAAAAGAAATATTAACAGTTGCTTTTATTACCTGTACTATCTATTTTCTCTTAGGTAGTTACAGTCCCCACTCTTGTAGTATCTGAACTATTTCACTTTACAGGACCCCTGTGAGATGCAGGGGAAGTACCATTAGCCCTATTTTTTTCAGATGCTCTCCCTGCCTCATTTCCCTAATGATTTGCCCAGCATCTCTCTGAAGTTTGTGATGGAGCAGGGAATTGAATCTGTCTTCCCCAAGCTACCACCTTAAACACTAAATCTTAAATTTCCCAAAGACCATCTGTTCTCTGTGCTGAATGACCATGTGTGAACAATACAACTTGACCCCGATCAAAATCAATACATGGACAACCTAAAGTCTAGATTAATTTTGCAGCTTTGACTGCACTTCTGACAACTGAATATGCATTGTTGATTTTTTAGGGATGAAAGGGGCCCCTGGATGTAAGTGCCCACAAGCAGAAAATCTGTTGAGATATGCAAGAGAAAATGAAGGGTTATTTTTTTGAGAGGCCTCTGCGAAGGAAAACAGGTTATAGTAAAGCCCGGTTGAAAGGTTCAGGATCAACAGCCAATGGGAAGACAAATTGGGGTTCTTAAATACACCAGGAATAAAAATTCAAGCTCTGCAAAAAGAAGCTAATGTGTTTCTTGTCCTCAGCAATTAATCTGGATTTGACTTTTTTTCAGGATGCACTAAGGTTTTTCTCTCTCTTTTTTGGATTCAACTAATGAGCTCCAAAAACCAGGCCAATTTGTCCCTCACTGATCCCAAGGTAATCTTTCTTGGCATTATGTCCAGTCACATCATTCTTCTTCAACTCAGGCTGCTTTTTTGTAGTAATTCACGTTTAGCTCTGCCCAGTGGGTTATTCATCCTATCTATGCTTCCAGTATGACATTTCTGGAAATTCTGTGAAACCTCCTCTGTTGGTTTTGGCATGGCAGGGAAGAAGTCCATACCCTCTGTCTCTCTCTTCATATACACGCATCCAGAATGGTATAAAAATACACTAGTGTTGAGTTTCACTGGTCCATACACAGTTGAAAACTTGTGTTTCAGGTTAGGTTGTACCCTATTTAAGTTGGGGGGGGGGCAAATGCTAGGAACTCTTACAGCCTTTGTAAAATAATAATAAAATGCAAAATTGTGTTGACATTTTCCCGGGGAACTAAAACAGAATTTAATTAGATAAACCTGGAAATCTGTATTTAGTCTCTAAACACAGAATTCCTGGAAACTCCTTGGCAAATGTATGAACTTGACAGTTGTACTTTGTCACTATTTTAAATGGAGGTAGATTCTTATTGCACTTAAAGTGGGCTGAACTTGGCTCACAGGCAGATGAATAACGTAAAAGTCACAAATGCCTGCCAAAATCTTTCTTCACAAAGAACAGAAAGCAGGAGGAGGATGTGAAAAAGAGAACAGAAAGAGTTTCTATCCATACTAGCTATGCAGCAGCTCTTGCAGACTAATCCTTTTGCCAGTACCACAGATTTGATGGCGCATCATGCGGTCACCATCTGCCACTCAGCAGTTAGGTTACAATTTATTTTTTGCTTCTAAAAACACAATTCAAATGCTGTGGATGCTGTTATGTCCTGTATATAGATAGCTGAAGGGGACTTGAAATGTGTATGTTTTAACTCTTTGAATAACCACAGCTTTTGTCCTTTTTAAATAGTGAAACATTCCTAACTTGAATATTTAATAGGATCATATAAGTGCTTAAAGCTGGGCATGTGTTCATCAGTTGTGGGGGAGGAGTAAAAAGAAACACATCAGAGCCAACAGAAAAGTGAATTTGCATTGTGTACCCTGGGCTTTCTGTAGGGAGAGACTTCAGCCTAGATCAGGGATGGCCAACCTGTGGCTCTTCTGAAGTTAATATGTGGCTTCTTGCTCTGGCACTGACCCCAGGGCTGCAGCTACAGGTGCCAAATTTCCAATGCTCAACTCCTGGCTCCACCTCCTCCTCTAAGTGTATTGTGCCCTCGTTCCTTCTCTCCCCCTCAAAGCCTCATGAGGGCCCTGAAACAGCTAATTGGAGTGAGCAGGAGGCACGGGGAAGGAAGAGGAGGCGCTGACTGGTGGGGCTGCTGGTGGGTAAAAGATGCTGGAGATGGGAGAGGAGACACCTGATGGGAATGGCTCACAAATTACTGTGGCTCTCTGGCAATGTACATTCGTAAAATGTGGGTCTTTTTCAGGTTCAAGGTAGCCACCCGGGGCCTAGATGGAAAGCCTAAAGAAGATGTAAGGGGTAACCAAAGGGCTCTTGAGGAAAGAGTGAAGCTGTAGACCATAGTCCTTTGAAATAGGAGGACACTTAGGCTACGTCTAGACTGCAAGCCTCTTTTGAAAGAGGCTTTTTTTGAAAGATAACTTTCAAAAAAGACTTTTTCGAAAAAGAGCGTCTAGGCTACAACCTGTACTTTCAAGAAAGTGACTTGCTTTTTCGAAAGAGCACCCAGGCAGTCTGGATGCTCTTTGAAAAAAGCACAGTTTGCATTACATAGAGCCTTTTTTTTTTTTTTTGAAAGAGCACTTTCAGAAAAAGGTATTCTTCCTTGTAAAACAAGGTTTTCCGCGATCGAAAAAACTGCCGCGTTCTTTTGATTTATTTTTGAAAGAATGCGGCAGCAGTCTAGATGCAGGGGAAGTTTTTTTTTTTGAGAAAAGGCCACTTAAAAAAAAAAAAAAAACCCTGTAGTCTAGGCACACCCCTTAGTGAGAGAAGTGGTTAAGAGTGTAAAGTCATTGATTTCAGTGGATCAGAATTGACTAAAAGAATTCAAGATGAAAGAATGCAGCGGATGGAGAGAATGAGCATGATACAGTAGAACCTCAGTTAAGAACATCTCGAAAAAGAAGGTTCACAACTAAAATGTTTTGTTCAGAGTTACAAATGTTGTGGTTAAGTCTACATCTGAACATTGACTTAGTACAGTTTTGACATTGTATTATGTAGAAGAAGAATGCTCCTTTGAATCTTAATTTAAAAGGAACAAGCATCGAAACTGTTTCCTTACTTTAAAAAAGATTTGACAAACTTCCCCTTTTTAAGGTATTTATGTGTTATAGTACTGTATTTTTGTGTATGCTGCTGCCTGTTGAGGTGGTTGAGTACTAAGTTTGTAACTCTGAATGAACTCTGTTCCTAATTTTGAGGTTCTACTGTATATAAATGGCCAGGTTTTTTTTATAATCCCAGGATTGTCCTGAAAAGTTTGAAAAATGAGCTCTTAAAGATAAAAAAGCAACCATATGCTAATAGTTTTCTGTTGCTCCAATTCACCTGTTACCTAGCACACTGTTTAAAACAACAACAGTGCGTCTTAGACTACAAATAAAAAAATGCAGCAGTTGGTTGTTTAGGCCAGGAGCTTGTATTTTTTTTTTTTTTTTTAACCTTCCTCACAATGTCTCTGTGGGCACCCTTTCAAGTGACAGACCCACACCAGCAGTCTAGAGTAGAAATTGCCTTTCACCCATTTTTTTTTTTTTTTTAACAAGATCACTGAGTTACAGCGTTGTTTCCCAACCGTATGGACTCCAGCAGGTCATTTGTTCCCTGCTGCAGAATCGTCCTTGGGGGTTGTGATGGAGCAAAATGTTAAAAACAAAATGATCCATTTATCCATGGGAATGCCACAGGCAGAGTGAAAACGCTTACAGGTAACAAAAAGCTAAATACATCTATATCACGGAGCCATTTTCCATTCCTTGTCCTTTTTTGTTTGGCTGGGATTTTTTTATGGGATCCATTTGTACAGTAATCCTTTCTGAGGCAGTGCTTCTGTCTGAGATTCTGAGCAAAATTTCTTTGTCTGATCTCGGATGCTGAACATGATCTTAACAGATGAGGTTGAAATCAGTCTTCCAGAAATGAATTCCCAATCTTGTCTGCTTGAGCATCAGACAGCTCAGGATGTCTGCAGCAGTAGACCCAAAGAAAACTAAGTCTGACTTAACTTTATATATATTCAGGTCTCTTTAGGTTTTATGGATTTTGTCACTTTTTTTAAGACTTAATACAGAAGTTTCCCATGTTTTAGACACATCACCTAAATGAAAATGCGTTCAAAACAGATGATCCTCTTAGGGGGCTGAAGACTCTAGTCTTGATTTTAAAACCAGGCCAAAATCTGCCTCATTCCAGTTGACTCCGTTGCTCCCTCTTTCTTTCTTAGTTTTTTCATTGGTATTATAGTAGCATCAACAGGCCCTAAGCAAGACTGGGATTCCACTTAACTGCACAGAAAGAGATTGGTACCTGCACAGAATAGTTTATGGTTTAAATAGAGTCCAACCAGGCAATTGATGGGAGGGGAAGCAGAGACAGAGACCAGAAGTGCTTACCCAAGTTCACACAGCAAATTAGTGTCATAGGAACAGGAGACATTCAGCTCTCTTTTACTTTTCTGTTTCCTGAGATTTCTCTCTCTCTCTCTCCCTTCCCCCCCCCCCCCCCCCCCCCCCCCCCCCCCCAGTTGTTGAAAAGCATCTCCCATACCGCATTTGCAGAGTCAGGGACAGAAAGAGGAGAAATAACAGGTGGTGAAGAAAGTGCAAAAGAATTTGAGGCATTACTTTTGGTCTTGGCATTTGCCATGCCATTTAGCAAGAAAGTGGGATGATAACACATAGTCTGATGCAGCTGAATTATTTGTTACTTGAATTATTTCTATTGCAATAAGTCATTTTATACTGTATAATAATATTCTTAATACAGTCACTTGTAATTGCTGTGGTTTTTTGTTTGGCTTTTTTTTTTGTTACAGGTGCTCTAATTCCCAGCATACTTCAGAGATGCCATGGAGCAATCATGTTAAATCAGTGTCTACTTAATTCTCTGGGGAATATTTTTCTTTTTATAAAGGAGTTTAGAAGATTAAGGCATTCAGACTAAAGCAATTAGATCAGTATTGCATACTAAGTTGTATAATACTATGAGATTCTAAAGGTTTTGTGCCACTTTATTAATGTGAGGTAATCTGTGATTGGTTTCTCACATGTAACTGTTTTCAGTTACATTTTGCCTGAAATCATTCATAGCTGCCTTAAATGAGTTTTTAGCTTGACAGATCACAAGAGAGGTTGATTTTTAGGTAATGTTTTCTTTAATTTAAACTTAAGCATTTGAAATGGTTGCCTCACTGATTGAAGAAAAAAGTCTAAAAATGTAGATCCATAAATGCACAGGTTCCAAGGTTAGTCCTGGGAAAACTTATTCACAAAGGGTGAGCAAACCTGCTCAAGTTTTGGGTAGAGCAGTCCAGCAAGAACACATCACACATGCCACTCTTCCATGTCCAGTTTACAGATCTGATTCTGGAACTGTCCCTGTTTCAAGGGCTTTAATGTTATATGGGGACCCACAGCCTCAGTAACTCTGTCTCTGCACCCTACCACCTGAATACCTTTCAGGAATACACTGGCTTGTGTAGTCCAGTTTTGAAATCATGTAGGCTCATGCTGTCCGAGACATCTAGGTTTCACGATTTACCACTGCTTGGGGATAAGGTTGAGCCTACACCAAGCTGTCTTGGGAGCTGAATGCCTGAAAGAAATGTAAAGTGGGGGTGGAGTCTGAAGGGGATCTGGGCAGGAGTGAGGATGTGGGGAGAGGAGGGGGTGCAGGAGTCAGGGTTAGAGGTGTGAGGAAGGGCTCCAGAGCAGAAGGCTTAGAGTATGTGTGGACAGAGGGAGTGCAGGGGAGCAACAGCACCATTTAGAGAGGGCAGGAGGGACTGAAGTCCTTCTCCCATCCCTCGAGATTCGTATTGGAATGCTTCTTCCTGTTCCCCTTTATCACTGTCTGGGAGTAAGAGGGAAGCCTCAGGTGTGAGTCACTTACTCCTATGCACCCTCCTATTCCCAGCCAGGAGAGAGAAGAATGCATGCGTTCTTCATGTTTTCCTCACTCCCTGATGGAAGGGAAAGAACAATCAGTGTCCCTGAACAAATTTTGGTGGGTGAAGGGCTTTAGCTCCCCCTACATTCCCTAAATAATTCCCTGAAGGGGGCTTGGAGCTGGAACAGTCCCAGACAAGTGGGGGAGCATGCCCCTAGCCAACTCATTTTAACCTGCCTGGCTGCTACTTCATGTGGCAGCCTGCAGGAGGCCCTTGAGGGAGCATACCTTGCCGCCTCCTGCAGTTGAGTGTCCTGTCCAGCCAGCTCCTTCTTGTTGAAGCAGTACATCGGGATGCACTGACTTACTTTCACCTCTTCTCTAGCAGAGAGTAGCAAAGAGAGGTCAGGTTTATGTCTTTATAAAACTTTTGTTTCCTTTAATTGTGTGATGGGTTCCTAGATACCATGAGAGAAGCTCGTGAGAAATGCTTACCTATTTGCATTTCTACTTAGCAATCCATACTGGGTTTCAAGTTTCCAAATGCAATTCAAAGTGTATGTATTGATCGGAAAAGACTGATGTGTAGGTGTTGGGTCTTATCTACTTTCGAAATTATCTCTGTCCTATTTCTTACCCTGGAAGTTGAAATCAGATCAAGTGCTTAAGCTAACAGTCTATAGATTCAAATGTCTGAAAGCTGGTTTAAGATGTTTTTAGGTCAGATGAGGAGCCTTGGACTCTGAGACCTGCTTCCACTGACGAATAGATGGAGTGTATTGACTTCATGCTTTTAAAAACTCAAAATAGAAGTGTTCAGTTAGAATCTTCCATTTGGTATTGAGTTATTTTGTGCTACTTTGTGTAAGTGCAACTGTTTAAAATCCTCAGTATGCATTTCATAATCTACACTTTATTTTAATATTGCAATGTTGAATGGCCTTGTAAATCTTACATGTGGCACACTGGAGGTGTGTACACTGCACGTAGCTCGAATAAGATACGCAATTAGAACTACGCAAATTGCATATCTTATTTTGATTTTATTTCTAAATAGCTCATTTTGTAATAATTTCAAAGTGACCTGCTACTCTGAAACATCCCTTACTTCTCATGGAATTAGGTTTACAGGGATGTCGGAATAGTGAGCCCAAAACAATGGGCTTGCTGTTTAGGCGCAGGATAGCTATTTCAGGATACACTGGTATCCTGAAATAGTGTTGCAGTGTAGACGTGGCCTGAGATACTGTGTAAAATGGTTCAAGTTAAACAACAAAATCCCTGCTGAACTAAGAACTTTTTGTCTCTTATGCCTGGAGTGGATTGCAGTTCAGTATTTTTTTTTCTCCTTTATTATCCTCAGACTAAGCCCCAGTCCTCCAAATATTTGAATAAACTTGTGTGTAGTGCTGTCTATTCGGTCAGTTTACTTTTTATTAAATTGATCACATTATGCCAGAAAACTAGAAGTAAATTAAATATTTGATTATATAATCTTTTTCCCTTTACTATTGAAAAGACAAATTCTTAACTACTTTTTCTGATATGGAGGGTAAATGTAAAATAATTATTGTTCAAATATCTAAAATATACAAAAATGTGTTATCCATTCACTTTTAGCTGAAAACCAAATATGTGGACAACATAAAGAAGTTAGTCTTTCTCTTAAACAAAATCTTTCCAATAAAATTTTCATACAACTTTTTTCTCTTCAATATTGTTTTCATGACAGTTTTCATTTTTTTTGTACAGTGAAGCTTCTGTAAGTCAGCTTAAATTAAAGCACCATATACTGAGGCTAAATGACTTTTCAGAGTAAAATAGACATAGTTGTAACTGTACAGGAGAGATTTTGTCTTATCCATGCTGAACACATTTTGCACTCTGAACTTTGCAGTATTCAGTCTTGAGCTATGATTTGGAACAAAGCTCTCCTCAAAGGGAAACATTACAGGCTTCCGCCTTAAATAAATCACAGAAGGCTCACTTTATTTTGTTATGTAGCAGCCATGGTTGGCAAGTGCTGAGTGTTAACCTTTAGGCGAAGAACACCAGTGAGGTGCAACTGTTACAGGTTTTTCCACTTCTTGATTTTTTTTATGTACTGCACATTTTATAAGAAAAACCCCTTTTAAAAGGAAAATCTGGTTCTTGCTTATAAAACTAGAATATACCAATTATTTGTCGTTTGTGTTTTTAAAAATATCAAAAGCATATTAATATATCTCCTTCAATTTCTTGGGAATCTAATGTTTTTGAATATGAACATTTCTTTAGTCATTACACACATGCAGTTGTAATGTGCAGTCACATAATTGGTGCCAGGAATCCGTTTTTTTCTTTTGCATAATGGGCAGCACTAGTTAATAAATGTTGTTCAGCTTGGCAAAAGTATGTGGAGGTGTGTGCATGCATACATTCTTCAACAAACAACATTTAACTTGTGTTGTAAAAGCTCTGTTGGGAGAATCTTCATTTATAGTCCTGTGGGTAGAATAAGTAAACCCATGTAAAAGTGATTAGGCTCTACTGGTTGTGTTGTAACATTTTTTTTTTTTCTTCTAACATGGCCATAGTACACTAAATATGAAGTGTAGGTTTAGCTTTATTTCTAGATCCCATTACTAATCCCCGCAGCCAGCCAGCCAGTCCCCTGAACTGAATCTACTCGTGTATTATGCCATGTGGCTGAGTTCAGTGTTCTCTTGTCATTCATTTGAAATATGATCTTGATTTGAATCTATATGTGCATAATACTTTGATACACTGGAATTTGGCAGCACCAGTCACCTCCTTGGTACCAATTCTAAACACTAATGTGCTAGGAAAGTTCAACTGCGCTGTTATGATGCAGACAGAATACTTAATAGACTACATTTGTGACACTTTCCTCAAGGCACCCAGAAATAGAAGCCAGTGTTGTCCCTCTTGTCTTGCAAGGGGAAGTTTGCTGAGGCTTACGCTGTGTGTCAGTCAAATTCCTGCCACACTAGTCTATCCACCTCCCCTGCAAATCCTCAAGACTCTGCTAGTCTGAATCTAGCCTTGCAGGAAACAGTGAACTCCACTCTGCATGTTCCCCAGAGATATTTCTCTGCAGTACCAAGTCCCTCTCACCAAATACTCTCAGAAAATGTTTGGTGCCTCCACACAGTGCACACACCAGACTGTTAAGTCAGGTGAAAACTCAACTTAATTCAGTGTAACAGCACTGAGATGGCTAAAACTAAGTATAATCTAACCACAAAGAACAGAGATTCAAGTGCTAGTAAGCAGAGTTGACCAAAACAGAAAATGGTTACAAATGGGGGGGGGGGGGGGGGACGGACCGCTTTCTTGTGCTAAAACTTAATTCTAACAAGTTGTCTTTGCCTAAACAGTTCTCTCTAGCATGTTGATGTTCACATCAGAGGATGTTATACCTTTAGTTCTTTAATTAATGGAATTATACCCTTAACTAATGCTATACCTTTAAAAGCTTCACCGGGGTAGCAGAGTTAGTCAGTATTTGGAAAAACTTAAACAACTAATAGTCTTGCAGCAACTTAGAGACTAACAAAACATGTAGATGGTGGTATGAGCTTTTGTGGGCTCATGAAGTGGGTTGTGCCCACAAAAGCTCATGATACCATCTACATCAGTGTTTCTTAAACTTTTTAAGACCAAGGAATAACAAATATTTTTTTATGAGCAACATCCCAAGGGTTTTTGTTGGGGGAAGGGGGGAGACCCTGACCAGATGACACTTTTACTTCTGATGACAATATTCGCTCCCTGCCCATGATAAGTATTTTTTAAAAAGTATCTTTTTTTTAAATCTAAGTATCCCAAATTGTATTACAATAAGTTTAAATGGTATATTGTGGTATGTTTGTGAGCAGCCTTCTCTCACTCACACTCACACAAACCTGGCAATCGCTATCCATTAAATAAAAAAAAAAAAGTTGTCAGAAAAACAAAAACAAAGAAGTAACATTGTGCCCCCTGACGTGGAAGATTCTGACACAACCTCCAAGTTTTCCTGCCCTCCCCCAGTCAGGGGCTGGGCTGAAGTCACTCACAGCAGCCTGGGCGGCATTAATGACGTCACTCTTCTTGCTTTTCCCCACCCTCCCCCAATCACATACTTAGCCCCAGCTTTCATTTTTAAAACTGAGCAGTCCAGTGCCAAGGGACAGCTCCTGCTTTTTTTTTTTTTTTTTTTTTTTTCTCCCCCCCCCTCCCCCCCACCCGGGTCCTTTGGGCCCACTCCTCGAGCCTCAGGACCAATGCGGGCCGCCTGACGGAGCGAAGTGCACGCATCCCGAAGGTACAGAGAGTTGCTGGGGGAGCAGGAGGGAGGGTAGGAGGTGAGCGGATGCCCCAGGGGCAGGGCTATATGGATATAAGTGGGAGGAGTTTTGGGCGGTTGCAGAGGGCTGCGCTGGGTGTCCTGCGCACAAATCCGGCAGCCTGGGTTAAGTATGATTTTCAGAGTTAATTCAATCTGTTTACTTGCTCTCTTAGATTATTAATGAAAGACTGATTAAGTCCAGTCCTAACAGAGTCTGTGGCACCTTGACTGCCACCTGCCTCAGATCCCCACTCAGAATGATACATTAGCATTTATTATTGCTTTGTGAATCTCCCTTCACGCAGCTTTCAGTATTTGAAATATCAAAGTCAATTTCTGGTTCTCACAGGGTTTTTTATGCCACCTATCACTGTAGTATTGGAGTACCTTAAATCGAGAAATGATTGCTATCATGGAACATGAATAAAAAGTGTCATGTTTACTTTAATTTTCTGTGTCCCCCCCCCCCCTACTTCCCTTGCTTATTTTTATCATGTTGTGAAGGGAGGCTTAGTTAGCTATTGTGCTCCTATGGATGGGTGTGCTGCGGAAGCAAGTGTATACATGCAAACCCTGTATTCAGAAGCTTGCAACTCCTTTCTTACCCCTTATCTTTCCTAGTGAATAGGCACTGTTGCTGTAATTCACGGAGTAGCCAAGTGAACCCTTTGCAATCATTCTGAGCACTGCTTCTTGGAGTGGCTGGAGATTATTAAAATATACTCCCTAACTATGGATATGGAATGGAACAATATCTTCCCCATGATATATGCTCCATCTATTTCAGCACTTGAAGTATGAACCCAGTTCTTGCACTGACAACTGTTTGTAATCACTGATAGTTCAGCGAAAACAAAAACCAAAATAAAAAACCTTACTACCCAAGATACAATTTTCTGCTATCTAATATTTTAAAAAGCCACATCCTCTCAATATGGAAACTTTCTGCATAGGGAACAGCATGCTCCAAAAGGATTCATGAGTGTATGGTGCTAATTGCATAGCACTTCAAGCTTGAGGGTTGTATGTTCTTTGCACTTTATAAGGTCTCAAATTATATACAGCCAGATAATTTTAGTTACAATATTGAAGATCCATGGAAACTCCTGTGAAGTTACTATGGATTATAAAAGCATAATTACAGTCTCTGGCCCCCAGTGTTCTGTCTTAAGAAACTGAAGTTAAAATGATCGGTGTAGTTTAAGGGCATCTCCTTACAAAATGAGTCTCTCAAGAAGTAAATCCAATATGAATTATTTGGTATTTGAATTTTTTTTAATGCTGAAGCAATTTTCTTTTCTTTAAAAGAAAAAGATAGCAGATGGACACATACAGACAACAAATATTGGAAAATCATTCGTCATGCTAAGCTCCACAGATTCATTATAATACTTGAGCCTGCTTGTGGGCGAAACAAGACCTGACAGCAGGGAAATGCCCTGTACCCATAGCAGCAGGAGGCTCTAAAAGTCCTTCCTACTGCACAGATTTTTCTGAGGGAAATGACAAAGTTAATTTTAAATTCAAGTGCTTGTTCATGTTCATTCCATGCTAGATGTGTGCACCTGGCTTCAGAGGGCACTAGAGTCGGTCCTATGGATAATCCTGGAGGGGAGGCAATACCTCTGGCAGTTGAGCATGCTAAATGCACCCACTAAGCATGGAAATGGCCATGAGCAACATATCTCAAAGAAAATCATTAACAAAAAAGTAATAAGTGGTTGCTGGGTGGCTTTTTTTTTTCTTTTTTTAAGACTAACAGTTTGACTCCTAATGTGTCAGTCTAATTCCCTGCCAGGTCCCAGAGCTATATTTAATTTTATGGGAGTTTGTCCCCTTTTCTTTACTTCTCCTTCTGAGGCATTTGCAGTGGCTGGTGCCACTGCAAGCTGAGAAAAGGCAAAAGAGAAGATATGTGTCTCCTGCACCACTCTCATTTCCCCCAGCCTCATCCTTATTGCGTGCCTTGTTGGGAAGTTTGCCTGGTTCTGTGGGCAGAATGCAACTTCCTTCACAAGCCAACCAGATGGATTCTCCTCAACCCCCTTTCCCCCCCCCCCCCCCCCCAAACAAAATATCAGCAAAAATTCTTGACAGCAAAATAGGAACGGCCATGCTGGGTCATACCAATGGTCTTTCTAGCCCAGAATCCTATCTTCTGATAGTAGTCAATGCCAGGTGCTTTAGGGGGGAATGAACAGAACAGGTAATGAAGTGAGCCATCTATGTCACTCAGGCCCAGCTGCTGCTGGTCAGAAACTAGTGATATCCAGAGTATGGGGTTGCGTTCCTGACTATCTTGGCCAATATCTATTGGCTGTTCTCCATGAACTTACCTAGTTCTTCTTTGAACCCACTTTTCCTTTGTCGTCTTAACACTGTGAACACGGTCCACGTGTAGACTGTGTTGTGTGACAAAGTACTTCCTTAGGGTTGGTTGGTTGCTATTAATTTGATTAGGTTATCCCTGGTTCTTGTGTGAAGGAGTAAGTAAAATGTCCTTATTCTTTCTCCATACCATTCATGATTTTATAGATTGCTGTCATACTCTCCCTTCAGTTTTCATAATTTTGTTGCCTTTTCTGTACCTTTTTCCAATTCTAATATTTTTTTAAGTTGGGGTGAGCAGAACTCTATGCAGTATTAAATCTTATTAGATCATCTCTTCCTGGTCAAGTCCTACCCCTTGAGAAATCTTAAAATTACCATGGACAAAGTGTTAGAAAATATATTGCAGAGATTAATCCCACCCTGGCTGGGGGGATGGATTAGAATAGCTAATGTGTGTCTCCAATCTTTAATCACTATAATTCTTGTAGTCCTTTTAGAAAGGGTATCTTCAGCTGCGGTACCTTTTTGTAAGGAAACTGGATTTTGTGGTTATGGTTCTAAAATGTCTGACTACAGTTGCAACTGTCCATATTTCTGCTAATTAGTAGTTATTTTGTGAGCATGCTAAAGACGAAATGAAGCCAAAAATAAGTACCGGGATTTAGAGTGTTTTAGTGTCAATTGTCTGTCACTTGATCCCATATTTTTTTGCACACTGCATTATAAGTGGCAGCTTTTGACTTTTTTTTTTTTTTTTTTTAAAGGGGTAAAAAATTCTGAAACAAGTTGAGTGTTAACTTAATAGGATAACTGTTTGGTCAAAGACAGTTTCTTGAAGTCATTGTATATTGATGCATTGGAGGCATGATGCCAAGTGCCCTGAAAGGAGTGGATTTAAAGTAGTAATTAACTACTGGTTCAATAGGAATTACAAGATCACAAAACAAATTACTGTTATTAAGAACGTATTTGTTCTCACACCAACCAGTCACCGTATTTCACTGTCTAACTTGAGTTTGCTCTCTGTGTTTCTTTAAAGCTGATATAAGCAGTTATAGTTTCTGTAGAATATTTTATGTGCATGTTTCTGGATTTACTTTTTTAGTTTAGCTATCTCTAAAATGACATTCATGAGAGCCCTGCTGTAAACAGTAAAAACTATATAACTATTATATGACTTGCTACTTTATAGAAGGTAGTGAATGCATGCTGCAGTAAAAACAAAGGGAGCAATGAGAGAAGATTATTGGAAAGAATGGAGTCAGTCATTGTATAGCTGACTTTAGTTCACATGAACAGTTCTGATAGTTATTTAGTAAAATAGTATTTGGGGGTCCCCCCCCATACTTGAAAAGGGGAAAGAGGGAAAACCAAAATGGTGTGACTTTGAGATCACAGCCATGAAATAGCCTTTTGATTACAGTGTAAAGGTGATCTTTATATACAGTCTGTAATAACAAACTAGCTGTGGTTAAGGTTTTTTGTTCTGAGAATTGTGCATCCATGGAACTGCACTAGAGCATGGTTGGAACCAGTTTGGAGTCAAGTGAATGGCATTTTTTTTATTAAACTCTGTGGTGTAGTTTTGGAACACTTTTCAGTAGAGTTGGGTAATGTAACCTTTGGGTATAAAGAAAAATCTCTGCTAAGCCTTCCATATGTTTTAAAAAAAAAATACTTCTCTTATCTGGACGCCCATTCTTTGTCCCCAAGAAGTCAGCTTTTGTGCTCTAATGTGTTGACTGGGAAACCCCCATAGAAGGTAGCCATGTGCTTCCCTGCATTGGGCTCACCGAGGCTCAGTTGCTGGAATAGACTGGACTGTGGTGGAGTCTCAAACTGGTACTGGTTTGTGCCATAGTTGGAATCCCACCCTTGATTGCATATCCCTTATCCTTTTCCCCTTGATTCTTGCTTTTCATGACATAAAGTGGTGTGTGGGGCAGTGGCAGGATCTTCACCAAGTATGCCATGCAGCCTTTTATAAAGGTCTTAAGCATGGTACCAAATCAACTATTGGCCTCCCTGGCCTTTTGGAATGTGTCTTTAGAGTAAAAAGAAATAAACCAAAAATTGATTCTTGCTTTTTTACCAATAGAAGTGCAAAGAAGCAATTACCAGCAAGTACTAAAGATCAGAAATCAAAGAGCAAAAATCTTCACGAGATGAACAGCATATGTTGAACTGACAAAAGTCATTAGTAAAACTGCTGGATTTTGTACTAAAATCCAGATGTGATTGGATTTCAAAATACATAGTGTAGCCACATACTAAAATTACGTTGGCTTTTCAAGACTGGGCATTATTAAATTGACAGGTTAATATTGGATCTGTTTTTGCTATCTAAATCAAATAGTGTCTGAAGCAAGTATCATGGGGTGTGTGTGTGTGGTGGGGGCAGGGGGACTGGCAGGAAAGTTTGGACTCTTGGGGGCCAGGCCGCAAATTTAAGGACAATACCCAGATAAAGAGCTGGGATTCCCAAGCCCAGAGCAGAAGCAGCTGGGAGCTGCACCCTTTTCTCCCCTGCTAAGTCAAGATCCTAACCACTACAGCATCCCACTACTAGGGAGACCTGGCCACAATATGGTTAGTTCTTAATATTTTATTGTGGCAGAAAATTGTGATATACATTTAGCTTCTTATACTGTGTAATAGTAGCTTAGTTGTTCTTTGCTATAGGACAGTTTTCACATCCCACAGAAGCAAGTACAGTTAGCGATAACAGGGTAGCTTGTAGCTCTTTACATGTACACAAAGTGGGTTGTGTGCTTTTTGGTGTCATAAAACAGAACAGTATAGGTGCTGTAATAACAATAAGCCGTTCAGCAGTTTCACATTAAGAATAGATCTACACCTGCAAATTTGTTCAGAAAGTACAGTATGTGATGGCTTAAAAGGTTGGTAGGGAATACAGGCAATTATGTGACATTTGACTTTTTTTTTGTTTTCCTTTCATTTAAAAATGAAACAAAGATTTGCATAAGGTTAAATGTAGTCCTCATTGTGCAGGGAAATGTTTCTGTAGTTCCAGCATCTCATCTATATTGCTGTGTCTTAGATCACAGTTTCCACAACAAGTACTCCTTTGGAAGGGGGTGAAGACATCAGTGGTTTACATGCACCTCCTTCCTTGGTATTCTAGTTTAGCCTCAAGTTTCTTTTTCTCCCTCCATGGCTTGTTTTCTCACAGGCCTTTTAAGTGCTGGGAAATTAGTGGTAGAATTTGTGGTAGAATGGCATTAAATCCTCCGTATGTTTAACGTTGCATCAGCTGTTTGTGGTTAAACCAAGACTTTTTTTTGTCCATTCTGATGGAAGTCTTGTTTTATGCTGTATGTATTCTAATATGATCTATTTTAGTAATCTTGTAGCTGCAACAACTTTTAGCAGTTAAACAGTTACTAAAATGCTCCCCCTGAGGCAGAGATTTCAGAAACTGCACTCTCAGCCCCACTCCTGGGGAGCCCCCTGTCACCCTGTGCTACTGCCTCTGTAGCAGTGTGGGGTGCTGGCATCTCCTGTCTGCAGTGGGCCCGAGCTCCCCGTAGACAGAGGCTGCTCTGCCATCCCATGGCTTCCTGCATGTACTGGCTCCTGCCTGCTCCCTCACCCTTCACACTGTTGCCTCTCTGTCAGAGGCAGCAGCGTGGGGGTGGGGAGGCAGGTGGCTCCACAGAAATGGGCACACATGGGGACCCAGCTTATAAACTGGCTCCCCATGGGCACCTGCCTCCTCTTCTACCCCTTTGCTGCCACTGATACAGAGGCGAGGGAGGAGGGGGAAAGTAAGAGGGAGGAAGTGCATGTTGTCATTTGGACTAACTGATAAGCCCATACTTTAACGGTTAATCATTTAAATGTCTATATGCTACATCCCTAGAGTGCACCACACACATACCTCCCCTCCCCCCAGACAGCTCTGAGAGCTGGCCAGAAACTTAAAGGGCCTGGTGCTCCAGCCGTGGCTGCTGGGAAACCTGGGCCCTTTAAAATTCAGGCCCCAGGGCAGTTGCCTCCATTGGTGGGCCTGGTCTTCCTTGTCAGAGGAACATAGAAGTCTCTGCATTCTCAATCAAGTCTAAAATGCAAATTGGCTAAAAGGGTAAAAACATCTTGCTACCTGACTTTTAGCTCATTCAGGAGTTGCCCTACTGAGCTGACACACTTCTACTTTATGCCTGATGTTTTTGAACTAGGGTGTTCAGCTGCCTGTTTGGTGACAGTTTGCCAAGTAGCAACCTGCCTTTTCAGATACAGCAGAGCATGACTCTTCTGTGGTTTGGGGGTGGGGGGGGGGGGGTTTTCAAGTCTTCGTACAGATGTGTGCTAGGGAAGTAAAGGGTTAACAAGTTACCAGATAACGCCCTTAACTGCTGAAATACTGGTTAATTGGTGGGATGGGCCCATCCAGAACAGCCCCCTGCATGAGGCAAGGTCAGGCCTGATTAACTGGTTACGCTTAACATTTAACCAGTTAACTTTTTTAAATGTAACTTTACTAGGGACATGAAAGGCTTACTGGTTTTGGTTAACTGTGGGCAGGAGGCTACTCCAGCCTCTGGGGTCACCTCAGATAAGAGCTGCTCCAGATGTCTGGAGTAGAGATGTTAAAATGCATTTAATTTTCAGCGGTAACATGCTGGGAAGCAGTCGACTTTTAAACCGGCTCCCTGCACATACTGGAAGCCTGCGTGTAACTGAAGATTAAGTTATGAGCCCAGGTTCATTGGTTAACCATATACAATAAACTTCCGATAATCCGGCACCTTTAGGACCCAGGGGGTGCCGGATTATCAGATATGCCGGACTATTAGAAGGGGGGGGCTATGAGGGGTCTGGGGTGGGGTGGGGGGAAGCTACCCCAGACCCTCTCATAGCCCTTCCTTCTGATAGTACAGCTCTGCCCCAGGAGTCCCTGATTCAGCCGCTGCTGGTCAGTTTCAGCAGCGGCTGAATCGGGGACGCCTGCAGCAGAGCAACTGGGGCGCTGCTGGGTTAGTCTAGTAGCGCCGACCCTTGGTGCCGCGAGACCAACACATCAGCACCCCAGCTGCTCTTGGGGACACCTGGGGCAGAGCAGCTGAGGTGCTGACGGGTTGGTCCCGCAGCGCCGCTCCTTGGCGCTACTGGACCAACCCGGCAGCACCCTAGCTTCTCTGCCCCAGGTGTCCCCAAGTCAGCCGCTGCAGAAACTGATCAGCGGCTGACTCCAGAAAGCCAGAGGCAGAGCTGCTCTGCCCCGGGCTTCCTAGAGTCAGCTGCTGGTCAATTTCAGCAGCGGCTGAATCCGGGACAGCTGGGGTGCTGCAGGGTTGGTCCCGCAGACCCGAGGGGCAGCGCTACTGGACCTACCCGGCAGCACTCCAGCTGTTCTGCCCCCTGCTTCCTGGATTCAGCGCTGGTCAGTTTTAGCAGCACCTGAATCGGGGAAGCTGGGGGCAGAGCAGCTCCAATGGTCCGGCTGCCCGGAGCACTTCCAGGTTCCTGATGGTGCCGGACCATCAGGAGTGTCGGACCATCAGATGCCGGACCATCAGAGTTTTACTGTATACAGTTACACTTATATTCCTAGTCTGCAGCAGCTGCTCTCCACAGTGTGCCCGAGGGCATTGCAGGCAGGGGCTGCTCTGAGCAACCGGAGCAGCCTTTCCTTGCAGCAGTGGGCTAAGGGGTGTCACAGGCAGAGACTACTCTGGGTGGCAGATGCAAGTGCTCCATCCCATCTGTGCTGGACCACAGCCCCTCCCCCCCCCAACTGGTTAACCAGTTAAACATGAAGCAAAGTCCAGTTAACCCATTACATAGAATTTTATACCCCTTGATTTTTATATCCCTAATAAATGCAGGCTCTTCCAAAAGGAGAAAAAGACCAGGAATTGAACTTTCATGTACAAGAGGAGGAGTGCAGAACACTATCACGCCAATCCTGCGTCATGTGCCAATCACTTATCACTCTTTTATCAGTGCAAAGTGGCTCCTAAAGCTAGGTAATCTGACTCCCAGAGAATTTCCCCCTCCCCCCCTCCCAGGGCCGGATTAAGATCTTTAGAGGCCCTAAACATTGAAAAGATTATGGTGCCCTCCCCCCCCCCCCCATATGTAATTCAAAATAAAAACAATACTTTACTGTAAAATCTCTTTTGTGCCCCTGCTTTGCTGGTGCCCTAAGCAAGTGCTTAGTCTGCCTATTGGGTAATGCAGCCCTGCCCCCGCCCCCTCTGTAAAATGTGTTGCAGTGAAGATGCTATTCTCCCTCTTGTAGTTCAAGTGAGTTAGCCTAAATCTGCACTGGCACTTTATTATGCTGCAACTTTCTGGCTGAGGAATACACAGACAACCTCCCCAGTGCAGCAAGTGCCAGTGTAAATTGGTTCCCAGTCTGTTAGCTACCCCCCTGAAAGTGGTTTACAGAGCACTGGGAAAGCTCTCTCCCAGCCCTCCTGCCATGCCCACACTGCCACATTAAAGCTTTTTTGCAGCTGCATTTTAAATTTGGAAGTGTAGAGAGAGCCTTTGAAAAGAGGATGTAGCTAGGGCACCGCCCCTTTGGATCACTGTCAGCTAGCACAGCTTAAAGCCGTTTTCAAGCTGCTAATCAGCCTGCTGGTGCAGAGTGGCTGCTAGGTCAGAAAGCAAAAAAGGAATTGTTGCTCTTGTGTTCTGTAACTGTACTGAATGCTCCTCAGTTACAGCTGAGGATCTGGTCCATTGCTTAGTTAGACTACAGAACTATCAATTCTTTTCCCTTTGAAAAGACTGCATTGTCACCAGCATTTGTAAATGGTTATTTAAAATCAAACATTTCTTAAATCTTTTTTTATATGGCACAATACAGTATTCTCAGGAAGGGATAAATGTTGCATCAAATTATAAAAGTTGGCGGGACTCGGATGCAGATGATAAAGCAGATGAAAATATAGATCCATATTTAAAGCTATTTTATTTTTTAAACTACTTGTCAGTAAACACTTGATATGAATCACGTTTTGGAGTTTTTTTTTTCTGAAAAACTACTTGGTTAATGAAGATTTTATCAACTATGTTTCCTTTCACACAGAGACCATATATACATTTCAAGTTTGTTTTTCAGGTATCTTTGAGTGGAAGGTAAATACTTTAATTTGAAAAGTAAATAAGGCAAAATGTCATAAGTGTTTTAAGCCAGGTAGAAATAAGTTGTATACAGCTATCAATGGTATGCCATGATTTAATTTATGTTTACAAAAAAAATATGCTTTAGAAAATAGTCCCTCCCTTTAGCCAAAGCAGGTTTATCTGGCTTCCAAGGATTTCCCTGGTTCTAATTTTTATAATTGTAATTCTGTAAATTCTGACTATAGTAACATGAACAGTTGTCCTAGGGACTTCTCTTCTAGATAGCATGCTTTCAAAAAAAAAAAAAAATCAGAAAATCCCAAAATCTTACAAATGCTCTAAATGAATAGCAGCATATACATTCTTACCCAGTAATTCAGGGAAAAATACTTGGTTTTAAAAAGGTGGGGTGGTGTGTGGGGGTGGTGTGTTTAGGTTTTTTTTTTTTTTTTTTTTTAAAGAGCAGGCCTTGTAACTCAACAAAATGATATGGGATCAACTTTATTTTATTATCCGTCCTATAAATCAGCCTTCTTTTTCATTTTTAAGGGTGTCATAGTCTTGTTTTCCTGAAAACCAAGTTGTTGTTTTTCATCTTGAAAATATTTTTAGTGCACTAGTTGATATGATCTGTATCAAGAAGTATGTTTATAGATCACTGTTTCCCTTCCCAAAAAAAAGCCAAGCTGCCTGAAATCAAATGATTCTTCATATAACATAAAACGTAGAAAGCAGGCATAAGTTTTGATGGTATTGGATTCTGCTTTGAAGAAATTAAAAGTAATCTTTCTGGGGGTAAATAATGAAACAGTTTTTTTAGATAAAGGAGAACTCTGGAAAGCAGTATATTTTTTCCAGTAATTATTCCAGAATTATGCAGTTACCCATCACAACTCTAACTTTTTGCCACTGTGGACTATGACTCTATTGCCTGTGGAGAAGTGTACACTGAAGTGAAGTTAGTGTGCTTCTGTGATCTGCAGTATGCAGGATCAGACAAGATGATCATGATGGTCTCTTCTGACCTTAAAGTCTATTAATCTGTATGTGAGATGTCAGAAATGTTTTAACGCTTTCTTCCTTACCACCTGCAGCTTTATTTATGTTGTGCTATAAAGTGATGATGCATTTTTTGCTGACTTATTAATTAAAAACAGCAATAGTTTCTTCAGTTGATAGTAAATATAAACTGTCCTTAATTTTACAATTCCTAGAATCTGATTTTTTTTTTTTTTCCTCCTTTTCCTGCTTCTTTTAGTGGGCAATTTGCTGTAGTGAAAAAATGTCGTGAGAAGAGTACTGGTCAACAGTATGCTGCAAAATTCATCAAGAAACGGAGAACAAAATCCAGCCGGCGGGGAGTGAGTAGAGAAGATATTGAACGAGAAGTTAACATCCTGAAAGAGATTCAGCACCCCAACGTGATCACACTGCATGATGTTTATGAAAACAAAACGGATGTTATTCTTATTCTGGAACTGTAAGTAGCTCTTGAAGGACTTGGGGACGTGGTTGAGATCGCCTTTATATTTGGGAAGTAAGGGTTTTCCTTCAGAGCAGTAATGACTTAAACATCCTATATAAATGCAGGTGGGCCATGGTATTTTGAGAGCTTTATTCCAAGTTAGGCTTGCATCTCAGAGTAGTTTATTCTTCGTGAAGTAGATTGCCCAGACACCAGAGGTAGAATCTCACTTAGATCCAATACAAGTCTTTTCACTTGCTACTGTAGTCACTATGATTCTACAAAAGCGGCGAGGAGTCCTGTGGCACCTTATAGACTAACTGAAGTGTAGGAGCATAAGCTTTCGTGGGCAAAGACCCACTTCGTCAGATGCAAGTGGGTCTTTGCCCACGAAAGCTTATGCTCCTAAACTTCAGTTAGTCTATAAGGTGCCACAGGACTCCTCGCCGCTTTTGCAGATTCAGACTAACACGGCTACCCCTCTGATATTTGACAGTATAATTCTAGTGATATGTGGGCTGAACATTACCTTTCAATATCTCCAGTTAAAATGTTCTGAGTGTAAAATGCAGGAGACATGGGAAGATAACTGGTGCTTTGTTCCATAATTATAGCAAGCCAATTTTGGTTCTGCATTATATTGGTATAAATTCACAGTAATCCTATTGAACACATTTTTACATCTGTGTAACTAAGAACACAATTGGATTGGATCCAGCCCATGGAAGCAGTAGGGAGCTCCAGGCAGGCTCCCCTGCTTGCCCTGCAGCCCCGCACACCACTCAAACACAGGTGCTGGGCCCCGTTTCTGTTTCAAAACTGTAGTGGAGGGATAAAGTTTCAGGAACTGCCCCTGCTCCCAGCACAATCCCATTGGTCGGTTTCTGGCTAGAAACGGGCCAATGGTAACTCCCTGTTAGAAGAACCACCCCCCTTCTCCTCAGCTCAGGTATTCACACAAGCAAGCAGGATGGCTAGCTGGGAAACGTTTTAAGCTCTGCAAGCTTTAGCACAGCAGTCAGGCAGGCAGGTTTGGCTGTGGGCTGGTAAGTCTCCTGCCCAGAGTTTGCCTCTGGCACCCTCATCCCCTCAGCTCCCCCCCCCCCCCCCCCAACCCTATGCCCCATCCCCATCAATATACCCCAACCTTTTGACTCCCTCTTGCACCCACCCACCAACTTTGGCACCCCAATCTCCTGCCCTAGATCACTGTACCCTTCTACCGTATGTCGTATTCCAAATCCCTGCACTCCAGTCCCCTGCCCTAGGTCAAAACCGCCTCCTTCACCCAAACTCCCTCCCAGACTCCATTCTCCCTCCTGCACTCCAGACCCTTATCCCACGCTCCCTCCTGCACCCAACCTCTATTCAAGACCCCTCATCTCCATTCATTTCTTGGAAGAATGCAACCCTCAACTACTTTCCAAAATCTTGGAGTGTCCCCCATCAAAAATTACTGCCCAGCACTGCAGTTTACCTAATATATGTTGCTATTTTGCAATGTTGAAACTCGAACTGAGCTTTTATATTCCTGCATTGTGTTTGACACGCTTCTTACTGTTCATACAAGTCTAATATTAAGAGGTGGGGTAGAGGCAAAAATACATTTGTAAGAAATTATTTTCCTTTCAACTAAAATTCTCTGAGGCTGCAGGATTGTTTAGACTCAGCTTTGAATCACTATTTACTCTGAAGTTCTGAACAAGAAGTCAGAAGCTAATTGGGACAAGCGAAAAGATCTAGATCATACCCATAAAGCTTAACAGAGAACTAGTGTTTGTTTATGAGCATTTTGAGCACTTGTTTTACTGAAGCATTGAAAAATGGGTGGTTATATAGCCAAAATTCAGTTTTGTGCTAAGAATTCCATTGCTTTGTTTTTAATAATTGTAAGTTAATAATACAAACAGGTTTAATTGAGGGCCTATACACCATCCTTCACTATGTTTGCAAAGCTTAAAGGCTGAAATTTGGGTTGGCCCTGAAGAAATGGTAATGGAAACTCCAGCAACAACTCAGTTTGAAACTGACACCAGAATCTTGACCAGGGTTGTTTTGTCCTTGTCTGTTACCTCTCTTTGGTTGGGTTCTCCTCCCATCTCCTTTTGTGCTGATTTGTGTTTTTCTGCTTATTAGTTTGTACACTTACTGTCCCTTTTCCCCTTCTTTCATATATTTATACTTTGACACGGTTTATGCACTGTCATCCCCTACCCCTCCCTGTGTTAACCTACACACAAGATTTAGGAAGGAAGCTAAATTAGAGAAGATTAGAATTCTCACAGATTTGCTGTTTTATACTGTAAATTCTAGTCACCTTGTTGAAACATAGCTGCAGCTGTCCTACATATGACTGTTTACCACGCCTCTATTTATCTATCTGATATTTATCATCTTAGCTGCTTTCTATTTGTGCATTGATATTTGAGAAGAGCAGGGGGGAAAAGCTCTTCATTTCTACAAATATTTTGTATGATAACTTCTATGATTTAATTAGCACTAGAAAATCTACTAATCCCTCTCTTCTTCCAGAGCCCCTTAAAAGCTTATTTTTTCTGACTTACAAAGTTATTTCCAGTGATCTCGCTTACCACTTCTTCCAGCTATTTTAACACATGGGTTTTGACAAAATTGGATCGTAAGGATGTTTTAAGAGTGGTCCTCCCTCTTGATCCCATGAATTTGGCTGGGCTTGACTCCCTCCAGTGGACATTTTTTGTGACCTGGTGCGTAGGGTCACAGCACTTTCCAGATTTGACTGAACCACCTGTCCATAATGGTGGTATCCAGTTAGGCCGAATTTGAATTCATGATGCTGTCACCCTATCCATCAGGTTGCAACACCATGCTCACACATTTGTCCCTCTTAATCCCTTGTCGGGGGGTCAGGGCCAAAACTGAGCCATGCTGCTAGCCACTGCAAGTCAGCCTCATGGAACAAGAGCCACTGCTACAGAATTAAGGATGTTAAATGTTGATTAATCAGCCCCTCTCCCATGGGGCTCTTGCTGCGTTTCAAAGGCAAAAGGCACATCTGAGAACCCAGGGTGAGCAGGACTGTTTGGATCCCCACTCACCCCGAGTTCCTGCTGAGTCACTTCTCCCTTTGAAATGTAGCAAGCACCCCATGGGAGAGGCACAGCAGTTGAGTGGGAACTGCTCTAGTCCCTGCTCACATAATTTCCCGCTGCACCGCTGTTTCCCTTGCCACCACTTCCACGGAGACGGTGCTGGCGGGAACCAGCTTCTAAGCTGGCTCCCGCTCCCCCCCACCCCTTGCTGTTTCTGATAGAGGCAGTGGGGTGGGGGGAAGCGACTAGTTGAGTAGTGACTTGACTGCCTGATAAGACTATGCTAATTGGGTAGTCAACTAATTGCTTACATCCCTATACAGGATAAGTGCAAGAGAGATTCTGTTACCCTCCTTGAAGGTCTTCCACTCTCTTGGTGCTCTTATCCCCCTCACCAGTCTGTTTGTTGGGCCATGACTGGTTATGTATATGTACAAATGAGTCCTGAGGCTCCAAAGGTTGGGAACTGGTGGTTTAAAGGGAAATAGTATTATGTGGAACCAAGGATGCAGGTCACACTGGAGTATAAATGTGTCCAGGATTCCAATGATCACTGTTAATTGATGCTAAAGTCCTTTTCTCACATGTCTGAGCAACATGTTTTACAAAAGGACTTTAGCATTAACTAAGGCCACTCACTTCCATATCATCATACTTTTTACTCTTTGGAATTTATAACACTTATTCCTTTCCCTAGTAATTACTAATCTCTACTCAATATAAATAGTTTGACAAACTCATTTGTTAACAGCTTAAATATCAGTCTACTGCAAGTAGGCTCCCAATTATATATGCAAAATCTAATTAGTTTTGCTTCTCAGAATTCCTAGGATATTTTCAATGCAGAGTAATCTGTTTATTATTTATTTACATATACAGCAGCTACACATTACAAATCCCCCTTTTATGTATTGTATTGCTAGTAGACTGGCATTGCCAGAGTCCTTCAGGGCAGGGTGCTGGTAGTGTGGGGAGGTGCAATACTGGTGGCCAGGTCTTTGGGGATGTGTGTGGGCGGAAGGGGGAGAGAGTGCAGGAGTCTAGGGATGGAAGGGGAGCGAGAGTGAGGGTTGTGGGGTGAGGAGAGGTTCAGGGCAGAGGATCCCATTCAGCATGGGCCTCTTCTGCCCCCCTCAAACTCCCGGCCTTTTTTCTCACCCCGTCCACTGCTGCAGCCAAAGGCAGGGTGTAGGGAAAAGGTTTGGGGGAGAGGAGCTACTTACTCAGGGTGTTGGCATGCAAAAAGGTCCTGCTGGCCATTCCCTTGGTGGGACACTCTGCATATAGCTCTTTCTTGCAGGCTTGCTGCCCCCACTGGCGACATTCATATTGCATCCCTCCAAATAGCAGCCCCTTTCTTTGCATGTTATGGAAAATAGTCCTTTCCTGGAGCTTCTAGTTGTCCTGGCACAACTAAAACCCTTACCTTCCTTTTGGTTAGGAGAAGGGGAAGCTGAATTCCAAATTTGGTGGTCCTGGCTCTTACCATTTAGGAGGTGGACTTGAACAATCTCTCTCTCTCTCTCTCTCTCATATATAGTAGATATAGTATAACCTTCTTTATACTTAAAATTACCTTCTAACTCTGTCTTACAATTTAAGCAGGGTGAGGTTAGATCTGTACTTGGATTTCAGGCCTGTGAGGAATAGACTGATACAGTTGGCCTCAGGGAAATAGTCGGCCTTCAACTTAGTTAATTATATTTTGTTTACTTAGAATTTCCCTTATCGTTTCAATCAAGGAAGTTCATTTTCACTTTCCTCCTTAGAAATTACTCTTTGTCTATGCTGGTTCAGAAAACTATCTGACACTGAATTCATTGTAATATCACCAAAGTTCATGTAATTAGTTAATAATTACAGGAATAAAATGGAGAAGTGATTGTAATCCCTTTATTTTAATTGACAATAGTAATTGCTGTGAAAGCAAGCTTTAGTAATTGGCTATATCCATAAGATATTATGAAAAGCAATTGACAATGAAAATAGGTTGTAATGCCATGCTGGAAAAATTATAAACCTATATGGTTCCAGGTAGTTGAAAATCCTAGTTGTTCAAATCCTTATTGTGTACCTGTGAGGAGGTGAGTCCCCCTCACCTTCAGAAGAAAGGTGGGGGAAACCCCATTAGAGAGATGCTCTGCCTGTGGGATTATTTATTCCTTCCTGGCCAGAAAGAGTGGAGGTCGATAGTGAGCCGTTAGACATCCTGGATTTGTATAGCTCCTGAGCTCTATGTAGAGAAGGCATAACTCTCCTCTAAAGAGAAAATTCCAGAAAACAAGACAGGCTTTTGTGAGTGAAGTCCTGAAGAAAGTACACAAGTATGGCCATACTGGGTCAGACCAAAGGTCCATCTAGCCCAGTATACTGTCTTCTGACCATGGCCAATACTAGGTGCTCCAAGGGGGAATGAACAGAACAGGTAATCAAGTGATCCGCTGTTGCCCAGTCCCAGCCCCTGGCAAACAGAATAGGGATATCCTACCTATCCATCCTGGTTAACATTAATTAACCTCCATTAATTTATCCATTTCTTTTTTAACCCTGTTATAGTCTTGGTGTTCACAACATCCTCTGGCAGATAGGTTCACAGGCTGACTGTGTGTTATATGAAGAAATAATTCCTTTTGTTTGTTTTAATTTTATATAGTGACTTCTAATCCTCGTGTTACAAGGAGTAAATAGACCTCTAACATATCCCCCTCTTCAGTCATTTATTTCCAAGCTGAATAGTCTCTTTTCCAAGCTGAAAAACTCTTGTAGAAGAGGAGAACTGAGAGCAAAGTTGATTTCATTGGATACTTAGTACGCTGGCCAAGACACTTCTTAGGGTACCATGTCACAGAAAAATGCTAAGTCACTGGAGCACAACAGAAACAGCCAAAGGGGACACAGGAAGTACAGATCAGTGCAGTGCCAACTTTGAAAGCAGGAGGTACTTTGAGTAGAGGCAGTTATGGTCCACATGTATCCCTGTGTTGTTAGTATTCCTCTTTATCTGAAAACCCAGTTGTCTGAAAGTTCTGGATAAGCAGGTGTGTTCTATAAGTGCATCTTTAATGCTCAGATAGTTGTATTCTTAAGGACATACTCTTTTAACATGGTTTAAGCTTAAACAGTCCAGTAACAAAAATAGTAATAGAAATGTAGCCGTGTTAGTCTGGTGTAGCTGAAGCAAAATGCAGGACTATGTAGCACTTTAAAGACTAACAAGATGATTTATTAGATGATGAGCTTTCGTGGGCCAGACCCACTTCCTCAGATCAAATAGTGGAAGAAAATAGTCACAACCATATATACCAAAGGATACAATTTAAAAAAAAAATGAACATATATGAAAAGGACAAATCACATTTCAGAACAGAAGGGGTATGCGGGGGAGAGAGGGGAAGGGAAGGAAGGTAAGTGTCTGAGTAATGATATTAGAGGTGGGGAAAGGTAGATGTCTGTGAGCTAGTGGTATTAGAGGTGATAATTGGGTAACAAAAATGAAATTGCTCGTCAGAGAACTTGCCTTCTGTCCTATCTCTAACCATCCTATGGTAGCTTATAGTCATTAATAGGCAGCTTGTCGGTTTTCTCTCTGCATCTAAATTCATCTTCCAGAGTGTTTTCCTTATACAGAGATATACTGCTGGGGAATGAGGATACTGTGTATCAGGTCTTAATTTAATACAGTTTAAATATATATATTTTTAAAACCATAAAGCTACATTTGATGTCAACTATTGATCTTCTGGTTTTACTTTCACACGTGTAATACCTGAATCAAAAAAGGAGACATGCAACACTGTCAATAAGTTCTGCAGAGTGTTTTGTTTAGTTGAAAACTCTTATAGTTGGAACACTAATTCAGATTAGTAAGCAAATATTCTTGTCTCTTGTCAATGTATTTCAACAAATCAGTATTTCTGATTTGTATTCTTCACGTAACTTGGGTATCGAGTGGAGATATGCTAACATGCTTTTTAATGCCCGTTAATTTTGATTTTCACTTCTTGGTTCAGCTAATGGATTGCAATATTGTATGCAAGTGCCTTTAGAAATAGAAATGTACCCTTTTAAAAATACTTCTCTTCATGATAGTGCTGTATTTTTCTAGGGATGTTAAATTTCCTCTAATCGACTGGTTGATTAGCCTATAAGCAGGGGGCCACAGTGGCGTTAGCTCCCAGCCCCAGGAGCTAACCCCCATTGTGGTTCTTCCTTTTAAATATAGTAAGAGCTGGCAGGCTCTTAATACATTTAAAAGGCTGAAGCACAGCAGGAGGACCCAGCACAAGCTGAGCCAGCTGATTCAGTGCTCATGCCGGGTCCCCCCACTGCACTTCTGATTTTTTTTTTTTTTTTTAAATGTATTAAGAGCCAGCAGGCTCACTTAAAAAGCAGAGGCACAGCATCTAGGACTGGGTGCGAGCTGGGAATCAGCTGATTCACCGCTCTGCTCCGATCTCCGCAATTCCCCAGCCCCCCACAGAGACGGTGCGGGGGGAAACATAGCCAGCTCCCCCAGCACAGGCTCCTGCTCCCCCTCCTTGCTTTCTCTGATAGAGGGACTATAGTCCACTATCCAGTAAGCAAAAGATAAGCTTATCGGATAAGCTTTTGCTTATCAGATAGTCGACTAATTGCTTATATTTCTACTACTTTCTAGAGAGAATTGTATGTGCAACTTATTAAATACAGCCCAACTGGTTGATTGCACTGTCCTCCCAAAACATTGTTTTGCACATACATTGAATAGACTGTTCTTGACTTCATATCATGAAGGTGATCTGGATAAAAAATCCAAGATAGTATTGCAGAAACCTTTGAAACAATTGTTTTCCTGTAATAGATTCACTACGTATTCACTGGCATCAGGGGTTCTTCCAATCTTCATAGTTGGATTGATTCTGCTGATTTTTTTTTTTTTTTAACCATTTAATTCAGTTTTCATGATTAACTTCAAACACTTCCTCGGGTGGGACTACAGCTAGAATTTCTGGTCTCTGGCTTCCTTCATTTGTTAATCTTACAAGCAATACCTGTATTTGATGCATCAACTGAAAATGTCTTCCTTCTCTAATGTTAACTGCCTGATCTTCATTTCCTATTACTCAGGTAACTAAGCCAGTTTCTGCTCAAAGTTTTGTGTCCAGTTCTCTTCCGTTGCAGCTGCTGAACCTCACTTGTTGTTCCTTTGTAGAACTTAGAATCCAGAGTTGCTAAAAGTATCCAAGACAAACTCTGCAAAATGCAAGAAACACAACAGAGGAACAGTTAGGCTCTGTCACAAGCACTTTCTGCTGCTACTACTACCGGGACGTCTCTCCACTGACTTTGGATGTGTTACTTTGTTTCTTGATACCTCGGTCTCATTGATGGGCAACCTAAATGGACTGAATGAATGGCCCTCCTTCATCTCATTGGGCTGCAAGACTGTCATAACTAAGACAGTTTCATGGTACAGGGTATCTTTGCTAACTACGCTTGCATACTAGAAATTGCGGGGTGTGCCAGTTGAACTTGAGCAGCACTTTGAATGCAGAAGACACACATGGCTCTTACAGTCAATATTCTGTGCAGTTATCGCTCATCTCTCTTCACATGACCTTGCTTTATGTGTGTCATTTCAGTAATACCAATGGGGAAAAATAAGTGGACATAAGTGGTTTCTGAGGACAGGACAAGGAGTAATGGGCTTAAAGTGCAGCAGGGGAGGTTTAGATTGGACATTAGGAAAAAATTCCTAACTGTCAGGGTGGTCAAATATTGGAATAAATTGCCAAGGGAGGTGGTGGAATCTCCCTCTCTGGAGATATTTAAGAACAGGTTAGATAGACATCTGTCAGGGATGGTGTAGACGGAGCTTGGTCCTGCCTTGAGGACGGGGGGCTGGACTCGATGACCTCTCGAGATCCCTTCCAGTCCTATTATTCTGTGATTCTATAAACCAGCAGTATCTGGAAACCCTGCATGTGGGCATCAGTAAACAAAATGTCTTGAATGCTGCACGCAGAACTTGTTGGGTCATGTGTGACCCACCTCTTTTCAATCTGATTTCTCTATTTAGACTAGAAGTTCTATAGGTCAAGGATGCTATGACTGCACATTTCACTAACAGCTTACTGTTATCTTATTTTTACTAGACTAACTTAGGGTTACACATATTGTTTTTATTAAATGCTGCTGTTGAATTAATTGGAAAATAGATTGAACCTGATTAAACACACACATCCATACACTCATAAACAAACCCTGTCTTGCTTTTGCTTAAAGTTACCAGTCTTTTGCTCACATTAACTCACTGGCCAGGTGAGTTAAATGCAAGGGGGAGGAGCGAGGGCTTCTCTTGGTCTAGACCAGGGGTCTCCAAACTACGGCCCGGGGGCCGGATGCGGCCCGCGAGGCCCTCTCATCCGGCCCGTGGAGACCTTTTTGGATTCAAAGGCAGAAGAAGTGAGATTGTTTCAAAACCCATTTGAAGCAGATGTGGCCAGTTGCCCAGATGAACTGCAGCTGGAAGTCATTGAGTTGCAAGCAAATGACCTCCTTAGGGACAAGTTCAAAATAGGACTGGTGGGTTTTTACCAGTTTTTGCCCAAGGAAGACTTTCCTAATGTCAAAACTTTTGCATCAAGGTACCTTTCAATCTTTGGAACAACATACCTGTGTGAACAAACATTTTCAAGAATGAAATACGTGAAGAACAATTTGAGAACAAACTTGTCCGATGATAATCTCAGGTCACTGTTGATGTTAGGGACAACAAATCTAAAGCCAGAAATGTCTGCTATTTTGGCATCCAGGAAACAATTTCACCATTCACACTAATACAGGTGTTCATGTGTGGTGTATGAATGTGTTATTAAATAATAACTGAATAAAATAATATTAAATAAATAATTAAAAACAACATCCATGTTTTGATTGTTTTTTTATTTGGACCTCAAGTGTGTAGTCGGCCCCCGAACTGCTGTTTGATAGTTAATGCGGCCCTCGGGCTGAAAAGTTTGGAGACCCCTGGTCTAGACCAATGCTCTGATCTTAACAAGATGAGACTCGGAGATTCATGCAAGACACTCCATCTTTTATAGGACTTTTCTCCCATTCAGGTCTATACATTTTGCTGTGTCAATTCTTAATCACCATCCATTCTGTTTATCTGGGAGTTATTCTACACTCTGACCTCAGTATGTTGGTGGTTCCTTCCCAGTGTTATTTCAAAGCTGCCTTTGTCTATAAAGAGATGCTTGCCCTTAACACTCCAAGGCTGTCCATAATGTCCATTAGTCAGCTTTGTTTTGGGCTTCAATATACTTCATTATAAGCAATGCATAGAAATACATAACTGAAGCTAATGTGTTCTGCTTTCATAATACACTCTGTGTATCTAGGGTTGCCAGGTGTCTGTCCGGTATTGAACCGGACAGTCCATTATTTTTCTCCTGTCCGGTAAAAACATTCAGAAAATACCAGACACCTAAAATGTTCAGTACTTTGATTCTCTCCTTCCCCTCCCGCCCCCCCGCCCCGCCCCCAGCCAGGAGGCAAAAATCCTGGGCTGTCTGGCTGAATACGGAAGCAGCCTGGCAACCCTAGTGCTTATTGGGAAGCTGGCGCAGCGAGGCAAGATGGCAGGGGGCCATTGGCAGCCTGTTAGAGCCGAAAAGCCCCCCCCTTTTTTTTAAACCTCACCTTACGTGGTGGCATGTGTGGGTGGTGGGGTTTTTTGTTTGTTTTTTTTTCCTCAACAAACTTTTTCGTGGTGGTGGTGGTGGGTATTTTTTCTGAAACCATCTGTCAACTGTAGTGTATTCTTGTATTTTTATGTGTAAACTAAAAGGTTTTATGTAAGCCTTTTATGTGAGGAATAGTATAGTGTTAGGGCAACTATAAAGGTGAAAAGATTTTGTAGTTTATTTTAACAGTAATGGAAATTAGATCTGACTTGAATTTAATTTTAGTTACCTTGTTAATCTGAATTGTCTTTGTGTAGAGTCTGTGGTAGCAGTCACACTCGTTCTGCTAATCAGAGTTGTTAGCTCACAAATGAGCAATTCTGTTTATCCAATAGCTTCAATCAGCAGCGAGGAAGGGGGAAAAAAAAGAGAAAATGAGCAGAGAATAGATTCAGGCATTGTGTAAGTACCATACACAGAAGCTCTGACAGGCTGTATAAAAAGACCAAATACAGCACCTGATAGTACAGATAATCTGTTTATCTTCAGGAAGCAATTTTTATGCAGTCACTGGTTCCTGTCATGCTGCTGTGAGTCCTAGCTTCATGAAGCCCCAGGGATACTAAAAACAGTTCTTGCTTAAAGGTGAACTTTAAACAAAAAAAAAAAAAAACAAAACAAAAAAAAAAAACCTTAAAATTCTGTCTGCTTGGGCAAAATGTGCTGAAAACTTCACTTTAGTAAAGCTAATAGGGACATTAGTCATATTGCAACCTCAATGCAAACCTTTTTATTTACCATTCAGTTCGCCTAAATCACATCAACTGACTTCCACTTAACATGATGTATGATAGGGCATCATCATGAAGCTAAAACTAACCAGCTTGATTTGTAAGGGATCTAGAAGTGAAAATGGTGAGGTCAATATTATATGATGGTGTGCTTTTGTCCTCCGCTTCCTGATTTAATTGTGACTACTCATATGCCTTAAATTAAGCATGTACTTAAGTACTTGTTTGGTTTAGGGCTTTGTGCTGAAGAATTGCAGTAGGCATTTTGACACTGATTAGCTTCACCTTTTAAAATAGAGCACAGATTAGAATGTGCTTGACTGACTTAGCATGCCAGTAATTATTTATAGAGCATGTTGTATATTAATCCTATTTTTTTAATTATCAAAATTTCAAATCTTGATTAATTTAAGACCTTACTAGTGGACAGAATCGATACCAATGCTTATGTGCAGCTCAAAAATTGTCCTTTAGCTTAATTTTGAATTTTGGGACTATTGTTGAAAATTACCATGTAAAGGAATAATAAAAAAGGAACTTTTGAGCATTCCAGAATATTTTTAGCTAGTTACATGATTTTTAAGATTCAGGAGGTAATCAAACCAACCCCTGGTGTCAATTTGAAGTCCCAAACAGAAATTCTTTTAAAATGGTGTTCAGATCTAAAAGGAAGTGGAAATCGGAATTCAAGTCTTCATCTTACTTCCCTCTTCTCATCACTGTGCACATAACTATCATCCGTGTTGGTTAGGCTCCTTCCTCAGATGACAAGACAACTATCCTTAATGCCTTACTTTCTCTCTTCCTTCAAATCCAGATTGTGTGCAGACCTGATACTGATTTCTGCACATCCCTTCTGATCTTTCTTATTTCTGCCCCCATACCAAATATTTCACTTCAGACTGTATGCCCTTGAGGATAGGGACTCTGGCTGCCTCTGTTAATAGAAAGTGCTTGGCATTTTGAGTGCAGTTTTAATATGAATGATTAAGGCCCTAGATTAACTTGAGGATTGGAATGTGTTTTGAGGACAAATAAAACATGTTGCAGCTGCTGCTAACTACAGTTTGAGCAAACCCTGACCTTGATACTTCCTAATGCTAAAAATCATCTAATCTTCTCCATAGCACTTTGCTTTTAGTGTGTGCTTATATATGTTTATATATTTTATATATAAAATATTTGTGTGTTCTATCCTAGCAGTTATCTGTGTTCAAGTGCATACGCTTAAGAGAACATTGAATTTTAACTTTTGGAAAGAGATGTATGAGGTATTTTAATACAGGCTATATAAGCCAGTACAGGTTCATTTAAAATATAATCACAGTATGCCTTCCAAATGCTGGTCTCAAGTGTGTGTGTGAGGCGGAGGGAGTCTTACTAATTTTGTAGATATTGAATTATGCAAATTGTCATCTTCTGTTTTAATATGATTGGCATTAAGAGCTGCTGAATGCTTTAGAAAATGACTGAGAGCACAGCTAATGCCACAGGACTCCTCGCCACTTCTACAAAAATCAGTAAGTTAAAGTGTTCATGCCAATAACCCCTGCACCTGTTCTCTCAGTGTTGCAGGTGGGGAGCTCTTTGATTTTTTAGCTGAAAAGGAATCTCTGACGGAGGAGGAAGCCACAGAATTTCTCAAACAAATCCTTAATGGTGTTGACTATCTCCACTCTCTGCAAATTGCCCATTTTGATCTCAAGGTAAGTTGGACAGATGAAAAAATTGGTACTACAAGCAACCCACCCCTCTTGACAATCCAATTAGACCACCAAAAACAATCTCCATGTGTAATAGATTACATCTTGAAAATATGATTTCTAGCTTATGTAGATAAGGGAGAACACAGCTGAAAAGTGTTCCCATGCATCTTTTATATAAAAAGGGGGGAGGAGGAGAGTCTTTCCCAGTTACACAGGCTAGCAGCTATTAACAAAACTGTGGTTTTGAAAATAGCTTTCAAGAAGTGATCTTGAAACTTATGTCAGGTTAGGAATTATATGTAGTGTGGATGTGACCTTGATTTAGAACTGTGCAAATAATCAAATTTTCAGTTCATTGGCAGTTCTGAAAAATCAGAAGAATAAATCATTTTGGATCAAAGAGAACCTTTCAGTTTCAAGCGTTTTTATTTTTTTACTTAGATAAAATTAAGGAATTTTTTCAGAAGCTGGTCTTTTTACATGAAAACATTGTCAAATCTTTCTATGCCCCACCTCAAATTGTTTTTTCTTACATGAACAAGGCCACAAAACTGACAACCATTTGCAAAAAATGTTTACAAATTTGCATTTTTGCTGAAAACTTTGCAGCAAAAAAATTTACCCATGCTCTAGTATTGATGCAACATTCTGAACTGGTAAATTCTTCTGGCTTTGTTTCAATTCCATACATCTAATGCTCGCACTCAAGATCTACATTTCTTTAAACCGAAACAAGCAGACACAAGTGTTTACAGTCTGGGATGCTTGGGATGCAAGTAGGAATTTTCACAAAGTGAAAGGAAGTTTGAAACTAATTTGCATCTAGGGTTGCCAGATGGTTTCAACAAAAATACCGGACACACTTAACATTACATCACAATCTACATTACATCTTATTTAAAAAATATTGGACATTTATATTTTCTCATTTATATTTTCTCAATTTGTTTCCTGAACAGAAATCTCAAATAGTGGACACCTGGCAAACTGATGCAAATAATGTTATCAATGAAAAGAGAAATGAAATGAACTCCATTAATATTTTGAATTCCTTTTACTATTATTTTACTGGTTTTCTCTTTCTCATAGCCAGGAATGTTTTCGTGTGTTGAGCATTTTGATGATTTTTTTTTATTTATTATTTTTGGGTTGTGGAGGTAGGTAGGCCCCAAATCAGGAAGGTATTTCAATTTAAGGAAGATATTTAAAGAGGTTCTGAAGTCCTCCTAAAGACAAAGGTCATGTCTATACTGTGGAAACAAAGGCACATTTTTTTACATGTGTTAGCTAACACGTGCTAAAATCCTTGTATATCAAAGGAGGTTGTAGTTATAAAATGTTACCTGTCCCAGGCAGAGGAGAGCCTAAGGTTTATCTCAACTAACTAACATTTGTTTAATATACAACTGCGGTGTCTGCTACAGGTAAAAATTAGAGTTGCCAGGTGTCTGGTGTTCTACCGCACAGTCCGGTATTTGCGCTCTTTGTTCGGTTAAAAAAAAATCAGAATACCGGACATGTGCAATGATTCTCTGATTCTCCCCCCCCCCCCCCCCCCGGCTGCGCACCGGACTGAAGCCTGGCGTGGGCGGGGGGGAGCAGCTGGAAGGCGGGAAATGCTAGGAACCTGTGATTGTGCAGAAGCCTGATGGGAGGAGGGGAGCGGCTGGGAGTCTCCGACAGGCTTCTGAAGCGCCCAGAGGGCCGATCGTGGCCCCACCTCCCGGGTGGGGAATCCCAGCTGGGAGGCGGGGCCGTGATTGCTGCTCTGGGTGCTTCAGAAGCCTAGCTGGGGCGGGGGGACTTATCCCATGTTCCCTCCCCCTCCCCCCCCCGCTCAACCAAAAAAAAATACTGTCTGGTATTTTTTGGAGACCATCTGGCAAACCTAGGTAAAATCCTGTCACCACAGCAATCAAGTGCATTTTGTCTTTGATTTCAATGGAGCTAGGATTTTCATCTAGCTAAAACATACTAATGTTTAAAATCCTAATATGTTGTTCCTTCCCACCACCCCCCCAAGGAACTTGTGTTTTTAAGACAGAGCCAAGAGACTGAAACACGTACTTAAGTGCCTTTCCTTGTAGCCAGCACATATTAATTTTTTTGTTTTGTTTTGAAAGCCTGAAAACATAATGCTCCTGGATAGAAATGTACCAAAGCCCCGCATCAAGATTATTGACTTTGGCTTAGCACACAAAATTGACTTTGGAAATGAGTTTAAAAATATCTTCGGAACACCAGAGTTTGTTGGTGAGTGCAGGTTTTACCCTTATATATTTTCTTTTCTTTAAACCTACGAAACCGTACGTATAGCATGTCTTAATTTAGATTTACAGAATTTGTGTGCAGGAGATGGCATTTTGAGATTTTGTAAAGGATGCCTTATTTCTCAGCAGTAACTTGGTTGTATCATTGTAAACGATTTTTTAATATTAACGTAGGTTAAAAATGAGTGTTTTTAAAGGGTCAGAATTAAATAAAACCACTCTTTGCTTCTTTGTTTGCTTTTATACTTCACACTATTTGTTCTCTCTTAGCTCCTGAAATAGTAAACTATGAACCACTTGGTCTTGAGGCAGATATGTGGTAAGTTAATAAACCATTCTGAGAAGATAGTTGTCGTCATTATTTATTATACTGCTTTTCTGACTCTCTCGTTCTTTCTCTCTAGGAGCATTGGTGTAATAACTTACATTCTGTAAGTACAAAAATCCATAAATCATTCTTTTTCAGCACTGTTTCATTTTGTTTTAATTCTAACATTATATTCTGATTCTGTCCTGTTGGCTTTCAGTTGTAGTGTTTATTTTTTTGTATCCGTAATACATGTACATAGCATATGGTCACATAACCAAATTGCATTGAGTAAACACAACTTTGACCTAACTGAAGTTGATCAATAAAGCTGTAACCTAATTGTTGAAAGAATAGCTAAGAATCAGTGCTGAAATGGTGGGATGGAAGCATTGTTTAGATGATTAGACTGTGTTCCAAAGTGACTTCAATCTTAATTCTCTGAAGTTAAAGCACAGCTTTTGTCTTTGTAAAATCAAATAATTTTCAAGACATATCTGACCTCTAAAAGCAAAAAGTCCCTCTTTTTTGCACTTCCTTTTCTGATCTTGCAGGGATGAAATGTCATGTAGCATATAAATATGTTCTGAGTCTAATCTTGCTTTTTTAACAGCCTGAGTGGTGCATCACCTTTTCTTGGAGAATCAAAACAAGAAACTTTAGCTAATGTATCTGCTGTGAATTATGAGTTTGAGGAAGAATTCTTCAGTAATACCAGTGCCCTTGCTAAAGATTTTATAAGAAAACTTCTTGTTAAGGATCCAAAGTGAGTTACTTCTCTTCCTGTGTTCCTGGTATGCTATCCTGAATTACAGATATGGTGGTTCAATTTGTATTGTGTTTAGGTGTTTAACAGATTATATTTACTTAGAGACAACAAGTAATAGGAGTATTTTTTTTTTCTCATTCAAGGAAGAGGATGACAATTCGAGATAGCTTGCAGCATCCCTGGATCAAGGTCAGTGTGTAAGGAACTCACCTTATTTTCTCAGTTGTACTCTTTTTTTTGTTGTGTTTATTCAACTACTTCATGAAAACTAAAAGAATAAAGTGGTATTCTGACTTAATTGTTGCTGTTTGCAAAGCTAAATTTGAAAGCTGCTGCATTTTGACTTTAAAATTAAGGTATGTTTGTTACATGGTTGTGAGGGGCAAGTATGTTGGCCCATTATTCAGATGACAGTTATGCTTGGTCAGGGAGAGACATTTAGGAAACTGCATACCAGTAAAGATACCTTTTCTATATCCTCCAATTTTCCATCTTCCTCAACTATCTTTTCAGATCCCTTTTTGTGTGGCTAAATGATGACTGAGCTAAGGAGGGCTATGATCTTCCTCACTCCCCAACAGGGCTGAGAAGGGAACTGCTGGGACTGATCCTGTTCTTCCCCACTTAATACTCAGCTTGAGTAGGACTTGTTAATTTAAAATAAAATTCTTTCCCCTGCCACTTATAAAAGTACTTAGATGTCATCTTTGGAAGACTTGATTTAGCAGTATCCTTAGAAGCCCTAACTCCCATCAATCATCCCAACATTCATAGTGACATAATTTCAACTAGAAGCTTCTGGGAACCTTGTCCAGCACACTATTATACAGCAATCCATTACATCTTATTAAAATAAAGTTGTGCTCTGAAGGATGAGTAAAAATTGCACTTAGTTCATGAGATCTATTCCCATACAGTCCATCTTGTCTGCTTCATTTTGTGACTTAGATAGAGGGACAAAAAAAATGCATACAGGCAGTCCCCGGGTTACGTACAAGATAGGGACTGTAGGTTTGTTCTTAAGTTGAATCTGTATGTAAGTCGGAACTGGTGTCCAGATTCAGCCGCTGCTGAAACTGATCATTTTCAACAGCGGCTGAATCTGGACACCAGTTCTGACTTACATACAGATTCAACTCAAGAACCCCAGGCATCCCCAAGTCAGCTGCTGCTGAAACTGATCAGCGGCTGATTCCAGGAAGCCCGGGGCAGGGGCTTCCTGTAGTCAGCCACTGGTCAGTTTCAGCAGCGGCTGACTTGGAGACGCCTGGGGCAGAGCAGCTGGGGTGCTGCTGGGTTGGTCCAGTAGCGCCGCCGCTCCTCAGCGCTACTGGACCAACCCAGCAGCACCCAAGCTGCTCTGCCCCAGGCGTCCTGATTCAGCCGCTGCTGAAACTGACCAGCAGTGGCTGAATCAGGACGCCTGGGGCAGAGCAGTTGGGGTGCTGCCGGGTTGGTCCAGTAGCGCCCAGAGTGGCGCTATGGGACCAACCGGCAGCGCTCCAGCTGCTGTACCACAGGTGTCCGGAGCAAAGCTGCGGAGCACGGGGGCAGCGGGACAGCCCAGACGCGCCGTGGCTGTCCCGCTGCCTTCGGGCTCCGTGGCTTTGCTCTGCTTTGCTCCCCGTCTCCCTGGTCTGCAGACCAGGGGGACGGGGAGCAAAGCGGCGGAGCACGCGGGCAGCGGACAGCCCAGACGCGCCGTGGCTGTCCCGCTGCCTTCGGGCTCTGCGGCTTTGCTCTGCTTTGCTCCCCGTCTCCCTGGTCTGCAGACCAGGGGGACGGGGAGCAAAGCGGCGGAGCACGCGGGCAGTGGACAGCCCAGACGCGCCGTGGCTGTCCCGCTGCCTTCGGGCTCTGCGGCTTTGCTCTGCTTTGCTCCCCGTCTCCCTGGTCTGCAGACCAGGGGGACGGGGAGCAAAGCGGCGGAGCACGCGGGCAGTGGACAGCCCAGACTCGTCTGGGCTGTCCGCTGCCCGCGTGCTCCGCCGCTTTGCTTCCTCTCCCTGGTCTGCTGGAGACCAGGGAGACGGGCCCCGTTCGTAACTGCGGATCTGGCGTAAGTCGGATCCGCGTAACTTGGGGACTGCCTGTACTGCTATTAGCCCTGCAAATCCAACACTCCTAAAGGGAAGTGAGCTGGATTCTGTTCCTCCTTATGCACAGTTAACAGAACAGTGCATGAGTTAAGTCAGTTATACCTATGGAAATACAGTGAAAGCAGTGAAGTGATGGAAATGTCACTGAGAACTTACTCTGCCTTGCAGAACTTTCATTGTGGGTCATGATGATGTACAAGCAGCAGCTTGGCTTGAAGGTACTTGGTTGAGTTCGCAAGCCTGGCAGTTTATGGAGGAAAGCAAATCTTTTTCTTGCTAACTGTATGTATTTCATCTGGAAATCATTGAGCCAAAATCATGGAACCTCTGAGGCGTTTTTACAAAGTCTCCTCTTCAACAGTTGGGTTAATACCATTTTTTCCCCCACAACAGAGTTACAGCTGTACAAATAATTACTTTTTTTTTTCCAGGTTGCTGGCAGTTCAAAAAATATAGTTGAGCATTGAATAAAACATTTTGTTCAACCTGAAACTAAACATTTGTTTCCATTTTGGGCACTTGACCCCTTTTATTTAATAAAGCAAAGGGAAATGTGAAAATAAAGGGCTCGATTCAGAAAAGCATGGTCATAGTGGTGCCCCTTTATACCTAGATAAGGAAGATGCAGCTTGGAATCTCCAAGACTGGAATGTGGGCATCTCCCATCTTACTACCTTAACTACCAGACCATGGAGTCATTTCCCCCCTTCAAAATATTTAATAATTTCATGTGAAACAGTTTCAACAAGAGCGATTCTCGATACACACACACACACACACACACACACACACACACACACACACACACACACACACACACACACACACACACACACACACACACACACACACACACACACACACACACACACACACACACACACACACTGTCTCTCTCTCTGTCTCTCTGTCTCTCTCCTGACTACCCTATAGCTCAGGAGTTAGAGCACTCAATGAGAATGTCCTGTGTTCAAATGCCTGTTTCAGATGTGGCATGCAGCACTGAATCCTCTTGTCCCAGCTGCAGGTGGGACTTGATTTGTAAACTAGTGTACTGAGATGGGAGATGTTGGATACCAATTGATTATCCTGAAAACAGCCCAAAACCTGGGATGCATTTATAATCAATCAGGAAACCTTACAGAAAATGGGTATTTGCTGCTACATCAGGATTTGGTGGAATGGGTCCTTGGCCTGAGATGGAAATTCCTAGGTTAAAGATTTAAAAACAAATAAAATGGTTTACGAAACACTTAACTTTCTTTTGGAAATTGCAACCTTATTCTTCTGGAAGGATCTTTCAAATGAATAGAGCAGTCAACTATTCTAACTAAGCTCATCAGCTGGATGTTTCTGCTAACGCAGTCCTCAGCAAAATAGATACCTCTACTGATATTTGTAATTAATGTTTAGAATTGACAGTTTAATGCTACTCTGATATGAATATGGTGATACAATTGTTTGTCTCTATGCCTATGGTAAGCACTGTATTCATAAACTGTCTTTATGACACAATGAGGTGGAACATAGTTTTTTGTTTTTGTATTGTTTTAAGCAACAATTTAAGGGAAAAGGAGGAATGAAAACTGTACATAGAGAGCCTGACTCTTTAGAACAGATGCAATTTCTGCTGGTGTGGCTTCCTGTGCTGCCTGCTTCTTTCCTCAAGTATTCTGACCCCATACTCTGCAAGGCCTTACATATTAGAATGCTGTCTTTCTGCATGTTTTACCACAATTCTGGGTACTTTATTTACTGCATTTGCAACCTCAGATAGTTATTTAGCTGGAATTAGAGTTGTGCAACAGGAAAATGATTTTGTGAAAGCAGACACATAATTAGGGGATATTTCAAAATGTCTTTTTTGCCTCTTTTCCTAACAGCCTAAGGATACCCAACAAGCACTTAGCAGAAAAGCATCTGCAGTAAATATGGAGAAATTCAAAAAATTTGCAGCACGAAGAAAGTGGAAAGTAAGTTATTCAGCAAGTCTGCTTCATAAAGCTGGTGATGTATGTAATGGCATTCTCTTCTCAGGATAACCACAAATGAAATATTAATTTCATTGTTTTTTTTTCCCTCAAGTGAAGTTTACAATGTGAAACTTCATCAATAGAAAATACATTTTAGTACCAAATTGAAATATTTATAGTCTGGGAGAAGAGGAAGGAGAAACTTCTTGTGTTGATTTACAGTACAGGCAGTTCCCGAGTTACGCGGATCCGATTTATGTCGGATCCGCAGTTACGAACGGGGATTTTCTCGCCCCGGAGGACTGGAGCGGCGAGACGCCTGGTCCCGCCGGCCGCCTCTTCCGGGGCAAGAAAAGCTGCTCCCCGTCTCCCTGGTCTGCTGGGGGAGCCAGCAGACCAGAGAGACGGGGAGCAAACCCGCGGAGGACCCGGGGCCGGACCCGTGGCGCTTCCAGCTGATCTGGAAGTGCCGCGGTCTGGCCCGGGTCCTCCGCCGCTTTGCTCCGCGTCTCCCTGGTCTGCTGGGGGGGGGGGGGGGATGCAGCTAGTGGCCCCCCCCGCCCCCAGCAGACCAGGGAGACATGGAGCAAAGCCCGGGGCCTGTGGTAGAGCAGGTGGGGCGCTGCCGGTTGGTCCCGCAGCACCGCTCCTTGGGGCTACTGGATCAACCCAGCAGCACCCGAGCTGCTCTGCCCCAGGCGTCCCCAAGTCAGCCGCTGCTGAAACTGATCAGTTTCAGCAGCTGCTGAATCTGGACACCAGTTCCGACTTACATACAGATTCAGCTTAAGAACAAACCTACAGTCCCTATCTTGTACGTAACCCGGGGACTGCCTGTATATTTGTAGGTGCTCAAGTACTGTGGTAGTATAGTTTAAAAAAAAATCTAGAGAAATTCTGTTCATTACTGAACTGAGAATGAATACTTACGTTATTGTGCATTGAGCTGTGTTCCTTTTATATAAAATGTTTTATATATTATCAAGACAAAGCAAGAGTGCATACTTACAATTTGAACAGCATTTATATTTTGATATTTATTTTTATGATCTGTTATAGGTGTGCATGGCACTGTTAATACGCAAGGAGGCTAGTCTTAAATGTAAAGGAAGCGACTGGAATTGGTCAAAAGTGGGGAGTGGTAACAAATTTAGTTCTTGGCCCACCGAGATTACCGTCTATGTCTTTACACTTTGAAAGACATGAAGCTTAATTTCTCAACTAAAAATGGGCATGGAATTGGCAGAAAGTATGGGTCGGTGTACAGAGTAGAATAAGTAAAGGAGAGAACTTCACTCTTTCACCACACATATTGAAAGACCAGCATTGAAACAAGGGAAGGGAAGTGATGTAGCATAAGCAAGAGCAAGCAGTAAGATGCATGAATTATAAAAGAGAATTTCCTTCTTTGGAATAGAGGTCAAGAAATAAGAAGATTTTTTTTTCTCTCTCTGAATTGGGCAATAAGAAAAATACTGAATATCTGGCCTCATGAATCTCTTTGCCAAGATTCAGTACCTGGCTTAGGTGAGATCAACTATGCTTACAAAACTTAAGATGCATGAGAAATGTCAGTCTTCTCTGGTGTCCAAGAAGAAGCGGTGTGTAATGTAGCATTTAAAGGAACACTGTCATATATTTTAGGTGCAAATTTAATATCACACATGTGCACACTTTAAAATGAGAAACCCTGATAGACGTCTTTCATGAAATTTATGCCCAGTGCAAAGGGATTTTTCGTACAAGTAATTTTTTGTTTGCATAGATTAAATGTTTATATCCAATTATTTTTCTACCCACAAGTGTTGTGCTGAAATGGATTAGTCTGTTTTTATTACCAGTCTAGAGTGAAACATACTGAAGTAAACAGCAGAAACAGTGGAAATTTTTTTTTTCTTTTCTGTTTTTTAACCATGTTCATTTTTGAAAAATGATCTTCCTATCATATCTTCTATTTGATGTTTTAAGTAAAAATAACTTTTCTTTTTTCATTTTTAAAAAGCAATCAGTACGCTTAATTTCACTGTGCCAAAGATTATCAAGATCCTTCTTATCCAGAAGTAACATGAGTGTTGCTAGGAGTGATGACACTCTGGTAAGCATATGTTTTTATTGCTTGAATGCTTTAAATACTTTGACATATATCAATATGAATACCACAATATTTTAAAATGTGTATACCATGTACTGTTTCTGATATCGTGAAATAGATTCATGAAATTTTAGGCCAGAAGAGTCCATTGTGATCACTTAGTCCTAGCTCCTGAATAACAGATTGTAGAATGATGTTTACTGATTTGTTCATTGAGCTCAATTACTTGAAGTGAAAACTTTCACACCATAGTAGTTATAAAATAATTTGCAAATGTTTGTTGCATCTGAGTTGCTCAGAGTACTGTACAATACAAACCATTATATTTTAGCAAAAAAAAGCTTAGAATATTTAGAACGAATAAAAAATTAGGAGCGATGCTACAATGTTAATGTTATAGGAAAAACATGTGAGGCAAAGGAAATGACTGAGCAGGCAGTAACCATATCTTGAATAAGTAAAGCAGTCGGATGTAAAAGTGGGGGGGAAACTGACTTGAGATGGGTGCTGAGGCGTTGCACACCCAAGGTCTCAACAGTAAAGGGCACAATTGCTTAGCTTGCCAGCCTTGCCTTAGAGCTTGGAGATCTGTATGTCTCAGTCAGGAAACCAACAGAACCTTATAGAATTCCTTAATGTAAGAAGACCTTGTCCCTTGTACTAACAGTTATGGAATGGCCTTTGTTACAGCAGATAGAATGGGAAAATGTCTAACAGACGTTCTCTACAGTGTAAGTTATAGCACAGCTGTTCATTGGCAGGGGAGGAGGGAGAAACTTCTGTGCACTTGTTTGTGCATTATTGATTAGTGGTAGGGCCAGGAGGTCCCAAGTGAAGTTAGCATAATGGGGCTCAGCAGGGTATTACTGCACACTAAAAAACCAAAAGCAGACCGGTAGGAATACTCCCCTTCATTCATCCAATGTGGATATACAGGCAGACCCCGACTTACGCGGATCCGACTTGTGTCGGATCCGCAGTTACGGACGGGGCTGCCCCAGAGTACACGGACTGCGGGACCTCGCGGTCCTGCCACCCGTGTACTCTGGGGCTTTCTCTGCGTCTCCCTGGTCTGCAGACCAGGAAGACGCAGAGCAAAGCCGTGGAGGGGCTGGGGCAACCCTGCTGCCAGAGCGCGCCCCCTCCCCCCCGCGGCTTTGCAAAGCCGCGGGGGGGGGGGGGGGGCTCGGGCAGTGGGGCAGCCCAGGTGCGCCTGGGCTGCTCCGCTGCCGGCTTCCCCGAGGCTTTGCAAAGCCGAGGGGGGGGCTAGGGCAGCGGGGCACAACAGGCGCGCCTGGGCTGCTCCGCTGCTGGCTTCCCCGCAGCTTTGCAAAGCCGAGGGGGGGGCTCGGGCAGCGGGGCACCCCAGGCACGCCTGGGCTGCTCCGCTGCCGGCTTCCCCGAGGAAGACCAGGGAGACGGAGAGCAAAGCCGCGGAGGACCCAGGCGGCGGGACCGCGGTGCGTCTCGGTCCGCCACCCGTGTCTTCCTGGTCTGTTGGGGTGGGGTGGGGGGGGCGCAGCTAGTATGCCCGCCCTCTCCCGCCCCCCCCCCCCCCCCAACAGACTAAGCTTTTCTCCGGACGCCTGTGGCAGAGCAGCTGGGGTGCTGCTGGTTGGTCCCGCAGCGCCGCTCTGGGCACTACTGGTCCAACCCAGCAGCACCCCAGCTGCTCTGGTCCTGATTCAGCCGCTGCTGGTCAGTTTCAGCAGCGGCTGAATCAGGACGCCTGGGGCAGAGCAGATGGGGTGCTGCTGGGATTGTCCAGTAGTGCCGAGGAGCGGTGCTACTGGAGCAACCCAGCAGCACCCCAGCTGCTCTGCCCCAGGTGTCCTGATTTAGCCGCTGCTGAAACTGACCAGCGCTGACTACAGGAAGCCCGAGGCAGAGTTGCTCTGCCCCGAGCTTCCTGGAATCAGCTGCTGATCAGTTTCAGCAGCAGCTGACTTGGGGACGCTTGGGGTTCTTAAGTTGATTCTGTATGTAAGTCAGAACTGGCGGTCAGTTTCAGCAGCGGCTGAATCTGGATGCCAGTTCCGACTTAGGGACTGTAGGTTAGTTCTTAAGTTGAATCTGTAAGTCGGAACTGGCATCCAGATTCAGCCGCTGCTGAAACTGACCGCCAGTTCCGACTTACATACAGATTCAACTTAAGAACAAACCTACAGTCCCTATCTTGTACGTAACCCGGGGACTGCCTGTACTGAGTTCTTCTGTCAGTGCCTTTTATTGAATGATGTGTTTATTTGCCGTGTCATGTCTATTATCTGGGTATGACGAAGTCTACTAAAGTCTGTTGTGAGTACTCTGGTATGGCACAGAGGCTCCCATGTTATGAGGATAGGCTTGCTCAGAGTCCTTTTATGAAATTACCCTTCCTGCTTCTTGTCACGTGTTTAGTTGTGCTACCTGGTTCCTGCACTCCATCTTCAGAAGTAACTAGCAGCTGCATACAGCGTCCTGATTCATAACCATATCCACTGTTCCATCCCTTTCCTCTAGACTAATGACAGGAAAAAATGTATAGGTAGGTGTTTTAGACCAAGCTGGATGAGCAAGCATCTCAGAGAGGTGATTAAGAAAAAGCAGAAAGCATATAAGGAGTGGAAGATGGGAGGGATCAGCAAAGAAAGCTACCTTATTGAGGTTCAAGCGTGTAGGGACAAAGTGAGACAGGCTAAAAGTCATGTTGAGTTGGACCTTGCAAAGGGAATTAAAACCAATAGTAAAAGGTTTTACAGCCATATAAATAGGAAGAAAACAAAGAAGTGGGACCGCTGATCACTGAGGATGGAGTGGAGGTTAAGGATAATCTAGGCATGGCCCAATATCTAAAAAAATACTTTGCTTCAGTATTTAATGAGGCTAATGAAGAGCTTAGGGATAATGGCAATATAACAAATGGGAATAAGGATAAGGAGGTAGATATTACCAAATCCAAGGTAGAAGCCAAACTCGAACATCTTAATGAGAGTAAATCAGGGGGCCCAGATAATCTTCATCCAAGAATAGTAAAGGAACTGGCACAAGAAATTGCAAGTCCATTAGCAAAATTTTTTAATGAATCTTTAAACTCAGAGGTTGTACCATTTGACTGGAGAATTGCTAATATAGTTCCTATTTTTAAGAAAGGGGAAAAAAAGTGACCTGGGTAACTAAAGGCCTGTTAGTTTGACATCTGTAGTATGCAAGGTCTTGGAAAAAAATTTGAAGGAGGAAGTAGTTAGGGACATAGAGGTTAATGGCAGTTGGGACAAATTACAACATGGTTTTACAAAAGGTAGATTGTGCCAAACCAACCTGATCTCCTTCTTTGAGAAAGTAACAGATTTTTTAGATAAAGGAAATGCAGTGGATCTAATTACCTCGATTTCAGTATGGCATTTGAGACAGTACCTCATGGGGAATTATTGGTTAAATTGGAAAAGATGGGGATCAATATGAAAATTGAGAGGTGGATAAGGAACTGGCTAAAGGCGAGACTACAGCGAGTCATACTGAAAGGTGAACTGTCAGGCTGGAGAGAGGTTACTAGCAGAGTTCCTCACGGATCAGTTCTGGTACCATTATTATTTAATCTTTTTATTACTGACCTCGGCACTAAAAGTGGGAGTGTGCTAATAAAGTTTGTGGATGACACAAAGTTGGGAGGTATTGCCAATTCATAAAAAGATTGGGAAATCATACAGGAAGATCTGGATGAACATGTAAATTGGAGTAATAGTAATAGGATGAAATTTAATAGTGAGAAGTGTGAGGTTATGCATTTAGGGATTAATAACAAGAATTTTAGTTATAAGCTGGGGACACATCAGTTGGAAGTAACGGAAGAGGAGAAGGACCTCGGAATCCTGGTTGATCAAAGGATGACTGAGCCGCCATTGTGACATGGCTGTGAAAAAGGCTAATAGTCTTGGGATGCATTAGGCGAGGTATTTCCAGTAGGGATAAGGAGGTGTTAGTGCCGTTATACAAGGCATTGGTGAGACCTCATTTGGAATATTCTGTGCAGTTCTGGTCTCCTCTGTTTAAGAAGGATAAATTCAAACTGGAACAGGTACAAAGAAGGGCCACTAGGATGATCCGAGGAATGGAAAACCTGTCTTATGAAAGGAGACTCAAGGAACTTGGCTTGTTTACCTTAACCAAAAGAAGGCTGAGGGGAGATATGATTGCTCTCTTTAAATATATTTAGAGGGATAAATGCCAGGGAGGGAGAGGAATTATTTAAGCTCAATACCAATGTGGACACAAGAACAAATGGATATAAGCTGGCTATTAGAAAGTTTAGACTCGAAATTAGGTGAAGGTTTCTAACCATTAGAGGAGTGACGTTCTGGAACAGCCTTCCAAAGGAGGTAGTGGGGGCAAAGACCTATCTGGCTTCAAGATAAAGCTAGAAGGATTTATGAAGGGTATGGTTTGATGAGGTAACATGATCTTGGCAATTGACCTTTCACTATCAGTGGTAAATAGGCCAATGGTGGGAAGATAGAAGTTGCTATAGAGAACTTTTTTTCTGGGTGTCTGGCTCGTGAGTCTTTCCCACATGCTCAGGGTTCAGCTGATCGCCATATTTGGGGTCGGGAAGGAATTTTCCTCCAGGGTAGATTAGCAGAGGCCCTGGAGGTTTTTCACCTTCCTCTGTAGCATGGAGCACAGGTCACTAGCGGTAGGATTCTCTGCATCTTGGGGTCTTTGAACCATCATTTCAAGGACTTCAATATCTGAGATGTAGGTGAGAGGATTATTCTAGCAGTGGGTGGGTGAGATTCTGTGGCCTGCTTTGTGCGTAGATGATCAAAATGGTCCTTTCTGACCTTAAAGTCTGAGTCTCTTTGAGACTAGTGAACTTGTCCTTCTGAATTAGTCAAGAAGAGAAGGATGATTCAAAAAGGAGTTCTGTGGTTGGCAGCAGTATCAACAAGTGAAATGCACATAGGAGGGCATTCTTAGCTAATCAGGTTTTTTTTATATTTTGAATGAAAGAGGGATTCTGTAAAGACCTAAGATCAATTTGTAAGGTTCCAAGTGTACGTCTGAATATATTTACATTAAAATGAGGAGATGTGGTTGCAGCTTGTGTAGACATACCTGAACTAGCTTCGATCTAGCTAGATCAAAGGTAGCTCATCTGATAATAGCAGTGTAGCTATGGGGACATGGGCTAGCTACTTGAGTTTGTACTCAGGCTAACTCCCTGAGTAGAACCCTAAGCCCATGCTGTAGTTATGTGCTACTGATACTTGAAATAGCTAGCTAGATTAAAGCTAGCTCTGATACATCTATGTAAGCTACAGTCGAACATCCCAGTTTCAATGCATATGTCCCCTGTGAGATGTTGAGCACTTTCCTCTCCCATTGACTTTGCAGGACCAGCCCAGACAGTATATTAGACCCTGGGCCAAACAAGCTTTCTTTCAGTTTATGCAGGTGTGTGCCTTTTAGGTTTCAGCCCTTAGGAGCTGCAGTTCTCAGCTTATAAATTCAGAAGCTTTCTCTTTTTAGCTTGCTCTTCAAGTTTTAATGTGGCCTTTAGGAAATATCCTATAATCAGCAAAGCTTAAAACATTAATGTATTAAAGCGAAGTAAAGATTTTTTTTCTGGGCATTAATAGTCTTAAAACTCAAAAATTCTGCCCAGACTACTTTGTTATCCATTTTATTCTGCCAGTGTCCCTCCTGTGCAAGTCGTGTTCTTACTTCCACTGTCCTTACTTTACCTTTTTACTTTTGCGCTATTTATTCTTTCAGCAATAGTCCTCCTGCTCCTATTGCTACATTTTTTTTTTTAAACACTGAATCACCATTTAAGATATGTCACACCAGCTTCTTAGTAGGGAGAATTGCAGGCAAGTGCTTGTATTGTTTAAAACATACATAAACTCGGAATAAGGAAGATGAGTGTGGTTAAAAAATCCGGCTCCATGATTTTCTTTTGTAACAGTTTTTGCTCACTTACTCATGGAGATCTTCACCTGCATCTTATACTGTTGTTTTAGTTGCATATATTAACATGTTCTTATCACACCTTGCATCTTCAGCTTTATTTTTATTAGAGTAAATGTTTCAAATGGTGCTCTGGCATTTTAGCAGCATGACTCCTGTAAATAAGTTTTCCGGTCTCTCAGTTAAATGGCTGCATGGTGCTTTGAAAATGTAATTTTCTTTCCATATCCTGACAGGTGCTGGGGGAAGGATATTTTTACTATTGTTAGTTTTCAAAATATTTTTTTCCTTATTGACTATAAGGATGAGGAAGATTCATTTGTGATGAAAGCCATCATTCATGCCATCAATGATGACAATGTTCCTGGACTGCAGCATCTTCTTGGATCTCTGACAAATTACGATGTCAATCAACCCAACAAGGTATGGTGTGGATCTGTGCTGACACAAGTGTGGGGGAGGGCAAAAATCTGCTGCTTGTTTTGTGATGTGGCTTGTTGTGTGATGTGTGCTCAGTGATGTGGCTATAAAATAGAAATGTAATATTTGAAATAAGACTAAGTCAAATGGTTTGTAAACTGTTCTGGAAGAAGATTTTTTTTTTTTTGTGAGTTTGTTGTTTATTCCTCTTATTATGGCTTTCATATCCATACCTAATTTTTCCCAGGCCTCTGAAATGTAAGAGTAGTGTTGCTTGAAAACTATCACAAAAATTAAGTTTTTGGTAATAAAAAGAAAAATCCTTAAAAGTTACAATTAAATATAACCACAAATATTTTAAGTTATGATGGAAATTGGTGGGGTGGGGTGGAGTCAAGGAAAGGAGTATTATTTACTTTATTTTTCATCAAAGCTTTCCCCCTTCTATACAAACATCACAGGAGAACATGCAGTCAAACTGTGTGCAGGACATAAGCAGGAGCTTGCTCTCCATGAGGGCAGTCGGCTACAGGGTGGGAGGAGCTCCTGGTGCTGTACCTTTTTCAAGGGGCATGTATGTGTAGGCGACCCCACACGCTGCTGTGCATAGGAAAGATAGGAAGTGGACTAAGAGGCCATGGTGTCTGAACCAGAAGGGTCTTCAATGACCCGAAACTCAAAAGCCCTACAAAAAGTGGAAAATAGATAAAATTACAAGAGGGGCAGTGAGTTGTACGTGCCCATGGTGCCCAGGCTCCACCAGTGTTGGGGGCAGGTCTCTTCCCCAGCCCTGCCTGCCGCCCCTAAATGATTTCCCCAGACCAGCCCATGTGCCTCCCCTGCTTTCACCTAGCCTGCATCCTAGATAGCAGACAGCTGCCCCAGGTCCCCTGCACTCACAGCCAGTGGTAGCAGCAGGTGAGGAAGGGAATAGAGCCGGTGGCAGGAGGCCTCCAGCTCCCAAGCAGGGGTCTTAGAATGGACTCTTTCTAGAGATTGGGTGAGTACCAGGCGGAGAAGGGCTGGAAGGAGTTGTCTTCTCTGGCTTGAGCCCTAAGGCAGCCTATCTGCTGCAGCCTGAAGTTTGAGCTCTTCATCCCCAGGCCAGCCCACAGCTTGCATTCCCAGCAAGAGCCCTCACTCCCACCCCCAACATTCTGCACCAGTCCTGAGCCCCTCTCAGACCCCAAACCTCTCATCCCCACCCCAGAGCCTACACCCCAACCCTCTGTCCTAACCCTAAGCCCCTCCCACACCTCAAACTCCTCATCCTCAGCCCCACTCCAGAGCCCTCCCTCCCCCCCCCCCCCCACACACACACACCCCGGAACTTTACAAGGCAGTTGTGGTAGGAGTGGGACTCTAGACCAGTTTGGGGCACCTCCAAAAATTAAACCAGCCATAACTGGTTACATAGGATGAATAGAAAAGGGTAATAAGAAGCATTTTATGAATGCATGAGAAGCAAGAGACAGACCAAGGTCAGGCTAATAAATCAATCAGGAGGGAAAGCCTATAACAGAAAACACAGCAAAGATCTAAGTGTTAAAGGTCTTTTTTGTTTTCACCAAAAAAGATTAGTGGTGATTTGGGTGACTAACCTAGTGAGCATCAGTGTAAATTGGATAAGATCTGAGACTAAAATAAGAAAAGAACAAGTTAAGAATTACTTAGGCAAGTTAGATGTCTTAAGGCCAGACGGGTTGTGGCTGAAGAGCAATTTGAGCCATTAGTGATTATCTTGAAGAATTTGCAGAGGACAGGAGAGACCAGAGAACTGGGAAAAGATACTATATTTGCCCGTTTATGAAAAGGGGAATAAAGACAATCCAGTGAATGAGAGGACCAGTCAGTTTACTTTCAACAGCTAGAAAGATAATGAAGCAAGTAATCAATCAATTTGTAAGCACCTATAAATAAGGTGATAGTAACAGTCAGCATAGACAGGGGAAAAACCCCATAAAATCAACCTAATATCCTTCTGTGACAGAGAAGAAAGCCTTGTAGAAACGGGGAAACAATAACTGTGGTATACCTTGACTTCATTAAAGCTTTTGTAAACAAACTAGAGAAATATAGCTTAGACACACCTGCTGTAAGGTGGGTAGCTCACAATTGAGCTGAAGGGGCACTATAAAGTGAGGTCCCACAGGTCTTTGTCCTGGATCTATTTTATTCAATACCTTCATAATTGATTTTGTATAATGGCATGGAGACTGCACTTATAAAGTTTGCAGTCTGGGAGGAGTTGCAAATGCTATGGAGGACACAATTAGAATTAAAAATTATCTTGAAAAATTGATGAAATGGTCTGATTTAAATCGGATGACATTCTATAAGGACAAATACAAAATACCGCACTTAGGGACGAATAATCAGTTGTCCAAATACAAAATGGGAAATAAATGCAGAATGCTGCAGTAAAAGAGCTGGAGGCTATAGTGAATAGCAAATTAAATGCAAATCAATAATGTAATATTGTTGCAAAAAACTGAGAATCAGTTTTATAGGATGTATTATAGAAGCATGGCCACAAAGACAAGAAGTAATTCTCCTACTCCGTTGAGTACAGATAGTGCCCCAGTGAAATCTTATGTCCAGTTCTGGGGCCCAAGCATTGGGAAAGATGGGGACAAATTAGGAAGAGTCCAAAGAAGAGTAACAAAAATTATGAAAGTTATAGAAAACATGACCTATAAAAGATTTAAAAAATTAGGCTTGTTTAGTGGTGCCTCCAAGGCAGAGTGCTGGACTGGATGACCTATTGAGGTTCAGAGATTCTATAAAAGGGAAACTGGGAAAGGCAAGATATGTATCCTGTATCCTTGATGTGGTGTGGGTGAGAAAAGAGACAATCTAGATATTTCAGGGGGTAGCCAACTTAGTCTGTACAGGATAAACTTAAAAAACAACAAATGGTCTGGGTAGCACTTTATAGATTAGCAAAACATGTAGATGACAAAACATGCCATCTACATGTTTTGTTAGTCTGTAAAGTGCTGCCAGACCATTTGTTGTTTAAGTTTTAATCTGGATAGTGTCAGCTTTAATGTAGATATTGGTGTGGAGGGTGTTTTGTTTGTTTTGTTTGTTTTGTTTGTTTTGTTTGTTTTGTTTGTTTTGTTTGTTTTGTTTGTTTTGTTTGTTTTGTTTGTTTTGTTTGTTTTGTTTGTTTTGTTTGTTTTGTTTGTTTTGTTTGTTTTGTTTGTTTTGTTTGTTTTGTTTTGTTTGTTTTGTTTGTTTTGTTTGTTTTGTTTGTTGGGGAGGAAACATGCAAGAGGATTTGTTGGTGGTGAAATCCAACTATTGATAAATAACTTTAAAACTAAATTAAGAGGATTGCAAGATTGGGAGCAAGATAAAATGTTTTAGTGCACATCAGACTAAATTAAAACTGTAAATGTATTTTAATGGTCATATAGTGATGTGATGTATTTACTCATTTATGTTTCTAATACACAGCTTGGAGCAGTTGCTTTCCTAGCATGTATTCTTGAAATCAGTCTTTGCTTTTGATAGCAACTATTTCTTAGTGCAGGTCAAGATACCTGCATTGAAAATATTCCCTTTGAATTCCAGCTTCTGGGCCTTAGTACCTCCTCTTTGAACAGTCTTTTTAAAATTAAATATGCATGGATATTTCACTTTGTAAGACTTTTTTTTTTTTAATTTAAAAAAAAGTTCAGGCCACAGAAAGAGAAAACAGAAAATATTACAGTAAAACTCCAGTTGTCCAGCACCAACTGGAACCCGGAAGTGCTCTGGCCAGCCGGACAATTGGAGCTGCTCTGTCCCTGGCTTCCCCAAGACCGCCGCTGGTCAGTTCCAGCAGTGGCGGACTTGGGGAAGCCCGGGGCAGAGCAGCTGGGGTGCTGCCGGGTTGGTCCCGCTGCGCCGCCCCCTCACCTGATTTCCAGCAGCGGCGGACTTGGAGAAGCTGGGGGCAGAGCAGCTGGAGTGCTCTTTACGCCGCGCAGTTCCCCGCTGACCCCCCCGACCCCTCATAGCCCCCCTTCCAGTACTCCGCCTTATCCAATAATCTGGCACCCCCTGGGTCCCAAAGGTGCCGGATTATAGGAAGTTTACTGTACATAGGTAATCTTCAATTATGTGTATTCAGCTGTTTTCTGAGAGAAGATGATTCTTACATGATTTCATTTCCCCACCCCACTCCCAAATAAATCCTGAAAATCATTTATTATATGGTCTCTGTCTGTCTGTTTGTCAGCCGACGGTCAGGGCAGTGAGTCCCTTATGACCGGCTGAAATTCTTTTAAATTGTGCTTGGTTCTGTTACAGCAACTGAAGGAGTCAGGTTAAAGCTTAAACAGTTACTATTTTATTGTTACAGGGTAAACTTAGTTGTTAAATGCTACTACTGTGTTACAGATAACACAGCCACTACAAAGGACAGGACAGAAATTACACTAATAAGTCACTTACAGGTACCATGAAACCCTTTTGGTTCTCTGAGCTCTTATTAAATGCATGCAAAATACACATAGCAGGTATATATTCTCACCCCTGCGTTCCAGACTTGGCGTGGCCAGCGTCTTTCTCTCAATCCCTCGGGAAGAAGTAGGGCGAGGTTGGGCGTCCCACAGACCTCGGGAGACAATCAATACCTGCCAGCAGGTATAGATGATTGGAGCTCAAATGGGGTGGGCTGCTGAACCTCTTTTATACTCCTTGGGTTATGTAGGCTTCTTCCTGGTCTCAAGTAGGTTGTATCAACAGGTGTGTTGTAAGCAAAACTCGTGAAGTCATTCTGCCGCTCTATTCTGCACTAGTTAGGCCTCAGCTGGAGTACTGTGTCCAGTTCTGGGCGCCACATTTCAAGAAAGATGTGGAGAAATTGGAAAGGGTACAGAGAAGAGCGACAAGAATGATTAAAGGTTTAGAGAACATGACCTATGAAGCCAGGCTTCATGAACTGGGCTTGTTTAGTTTGGAAAAAAGAAGATTAAGGGGGGACATGATAGCGGCTTTCAAATATCTAAAAGGGTGTCACAAGGAGGAAGGAGAAAATTTGTTCCTCTTGGTTTCTGAGGACAGGACAAGGAGTAATGGGCTTAAAGTGCAGCAGGGGAGGTTTAGATTGGACATTAGGAAAAAATTCCTAACTGTCAGGGTGGTCAAATATTGGAATAAATTGCCAAGGGAGGTGGTGGAATCTCCCTCTCTGGAGATATTTAAGAACAGGTTAGATAGACATCTGTCAGGGATGGTGTAGACGGAGCTTGATCCTGCCTTGAGGGCGGGGGGCTGGACTCGATGACCTCTCGAGGTCCCTTCCAGTCCTATTATTCTATGATTCTATGATTCTAAGTGGCCAATTAGGAAAAATGGCTTTGAATGCCAAGTTTCCCACAAAGGGTGCAAAGCATAATTTACACCTGGGAAAATGCAAACAATGGGCACCTCTGGTATGTGATGGGCGAAGATTCCTCTCCTGGGACAGTGCAGGCGTGTCAATTACTGGTACTAGCCATCAGGGCGACGGGAGGCCCCGGGTCGTCAGCTAGACCATTTACTGTCTGGTTTCTGTTTATGGTAGAGTCAGGGACAGGCAGCACACATGCGTTCCCAGGGCATCAAAGGCTGACTGCCTTTCTCTTGCTCTACGGGGGGGGGGGGGGGGGAGAATAAGATGGGGTTCGTGGAAAACCAAGATGGGGTTTGTGTCTGGCTACACTGTTCTGGTTAGTTGGTGTCTTTTTGTTTTTGTCTGGCGATTTTTTTTTTTTATTTTTTTTAAGGGGGGTGCAGTCACATGACATTGCCAGATCCAGTAGTACGCGCATCTGTACCCACTTCTTGTATTCAGGCTTCTAAATCCTTAGGAGTTTAAATAGAACTTCAGGTGCTCAACTCATTTGAAAATGAGGGTGTGTTTTAGCTGCATAAATATACACTTAGAGGCACCCTTATTTTGAAAATGCTTGCCTGTGTTTGGAGATTGCCTGTAGCTCATTTATCTAAATGTGACTTTCTCCCAACAATATGGAAAATCAGTAGTTGATTTGTAAGTTCTAATAGCTGTTTTAGTACTCTCTCCCTCCACATCCAAATCTCTCAAAAGATAATATTAAACTGCTCATGATAGTTAAGACAAAAGAAGACAGTGAAGAGCTTCAAAAAGATCGCTCAAAACAAAATGGCAAATGACATTTAATGTTGATAAATGTCAAGTAATGCACATTGGGAAAAAAAATCCCAATTATGCATACAATATGATGGGGACTAATTTAGTTATAACTACTCAAGAAGGAGATCTTGGCATCATTGTGGATAGTTCTCAGCAGTCAAAAAAGCCAATAGAATGTTAGGAATAATTTTAAAAGGGATCTCAAATAAGATAGAGAATATCTTACTTGCCTTTGTATAAAACCATGTCTTGAATACTGTGTACAGATGCAGTCACCTCATCTCAAAAAAACTTGGCATTGGAAAAGGCTCAGAAAAAGGCAACAAATTATTAGGGGTTTGGAACGAACGCCACATCAAGAGACATGAAAAAGACTTGCACTTTTCAGCTTAGGAAAGAAAAGACTAAGCTGGGAATATGATAGAGGTCTATAAAATCATAACTGCTGTGGAAAAAGTGAATAAAGAGAAGTTATTTACTTGTTCCCATAATGTAAGAACTATGGGTCACCAAATTAAATTAATAGGCAGCAGGTTTAAAACGAACAAAAGGAAGTTTGTTCTTTACACAATGCACAGTCAACCCATGGAACTCCTTGCCAGAGGATGTTGTGAAGACCAGGACTTAATGGGGTTCAAAAAAGAACTAGATACATTCATGGAGGTTAGGCCTATCAATGACTATTAGCCAGGATTGGTAGAAATGGTGTCCCTAGCATCTGTTTGTCACAGGCTAGAAATGGATAATAGGAGAGGGATCATTTGATTACTTAATCTGTTCACTCCCTCTGGGGCATCTGGCATTGGCCACTGTTGGAAAACAGGATACTGAGCTAGATGAATCTTTGGTCTGACCCAATATGGCCATTCTTATGTTAGTTTTATTCTTTGTTTTCAGCATGGAACACCTCCATTGCTAATTGCTGCTGGCTGTGGAAACATTCAGATGCTTCAGTTACTCATAAAGCGAGGATCCCGTATTGATATTCAGGATAAGGTCAGGATTCTTTTTTGTCATAATGAATTATTTAAGCACTCCTTAGTGCCAGTACCTTTTCACAGGAGACAAGTGGGTTATGACAGTTTCTTCTTTCTTTACATATGAAAAAAAAAAAATCTATTAGCTAATCTAGTCATCCAATCTCTGCTATCACAAAAAGATAGACAAAAATAATTTTTCTCCTTTTTGTTAACTTTAGTTGGTACCAGTGAGTTTCCTCTCATATTAGTGGATTCTATTTCAACTAATGTAGTAAATTATTTCAAGTTATTATATATATGTAATCTTAAAAGGTTGTTTCTGCTTTGCAAAGTGTTTTCATCTAATTGGTTTCACGTTTCTCTTGTACTGATTTAGCCAGAGAGCTAATCTTAGCTTTTAACAAACTGCTACAGCATGATAAATATATTGCTTAATTACTTGTGCTGTCATTCTTATTAAAACACACAGGCTATACCAAAATGTCACACTTTGAATGCCCTAGTCTTGGCTTGTCTGAAAAACTTGTAGAGTTTTTTTTTTTTTTTGGTTTTGGTTTTGGTTTGTTTCGTTAACTTATATTGTCAATGGATGAGCCTATTGTTGTTCAGCACATACTTCAGTGTGTGTGTATGCACTAAGTTGTAGCCTAGTGAATATCCGGAAGTGTTGTGTTTTTGTTCATGGCTTTTTTATTATAAAATATTTTGAACAGGCTGGGTCTAATGCAATTTACTGGGCTTCTCGACATGGTCATGTACAAACTCTGAAATTTCTCTGTGAAAGTAAATGCCCATTGGATGTTACAGATAAGGTAAGGAAAAAACGTTTTTCATTGTCTGCTTATGTTTTTATAAACAACTAATTGCGTTTTAGGGAATGACAGGCAGCCTACTGTTACTTTTAGCCATGCTAGCTAGATTACCTACTACAACCCTAACCTTATGCCATAAGAGTCCTTGTATAGACACTGTTATGACAGCATAAAATTGCTTTTGCCAATATAGCTATTTTGCTCAGAGCACTGGGACAAGCTGTACTGGCGAAAGCATTACTTGGGTTGCATAAGCTGTATCAAGTTTGTTGCCCAGGCTTTTTCTAGTGTCGAATAATAACCTAAATAAACTATTTTGCTTTATGGAAGATGTTAATTCCTGAATAAAAATTGTATTTATTTACAATATTTTAAAAACCAGGAGTGTTTACAACATTTAAACTGTATATTTGTTTAGTGTCATGTGGCAACTAGAATATACAGGCAGTCCCCGGGTTACGTACAAGAGAGGGACTGTAGGTTTGTTCTTAAGTTGAATTTGTATGTAAGTCGGAACTGGTACATATTGTAGGGGAAACTCTAGCCAAACGTTTCTCCAGAGCTCAGTTTTATTCTCCCACACCTCACTTCCCTCAGTCCTTTATTCTCAAGCTTTATTCTCAAGACCCTCCTTACAGCCGACAGGGGGGGCGTGTTGGAGCTGCCCAGGGGCGTCCGCGGGACCTAAAGCTGGCAGGGGCGGGGTGCCTTCCCCACTGTCACCGCCTCCCGCAGCGCGGGGGGCACTTCCCCTGCAGTGCTTGGGGCAGCGCCGGTTGAACTGCCTGTCAGGCAGCGCGTCTCAGAACAGGACCAGGTACCTACCCAAGAACAGGGAATAGCAACACAAGTGAGGGATATCTACAGGGTGAAAAACTGCAACGAGCATTTTTTCATTGAGCGTAGCGCTGAGGGCTGCGGATAGACATGGCTCTGGGACACCTTAAATTTCAAGCTGCTGCCTTTAAAGGCAAGCAAGGGCCTCTACTGCTGCTCTTTGTGCAGCCGGTGGGAGCCCGGCTGGCGGTGCACAGGAAAGAGCCGCGCACACAGCAATCCCCTTCCAACGCCCCACCCCACCCCCGGAGGCTCCTCCACGGAGCTGTGCAGAAACGGGAGTGCGGGGCACGGACGATCTCCCTTACACATGAAATTATTAGCAGGAAAAGCGCGGAGGAAGGGGGGGAGGGGAACAGGTAAAATGTCAGCAGGAGCAGAGTTAACCCTTCGCTGCAAGCAGAGGTGCCGGGGCAGCCTTTGGAGGCGAAGCACCTCAGCCACCCCCCATTGCCGCCGCCGCAGCCCCAGGGAGGGCGGGGAAGGGGTGGAACATTCCCCCCGAGCGGCGCGCGCCAGGCTCCCTGGCCAGGAGACTCTATGGTGCGGGGCCCCAGCAGCAACAAAAATGTCGGCGGGTGAAAAATGTAACCCATCGCCTGCCGGCCTCGGTGCGGGGAGTTTTTTAAAGTGGCCCCGGCAGCGCTTCGCACCCCCCGCCCACAGCCGGGCTCTGGGGCTGGGGCCAAGTGAGCCCCGTGCGCCCTGACCGGCCGCTGCAGCGCCCGGAGACCACAGCCCGGCGCAGGGCCGGGTGTTCAATGGCAGAGGCGGATTCCCCTTTAAATCTCCCTGCCTGCCCCTCCGCCCCCCAAGTCTCCCTCTTACCGGCTCGCGGCTCGCTCCTCGCCCTCCCTCTGCCTCCTCCTCCGAACGGGACTCCCAGCCCAGTCCCACAATGCGCCGGGCTCCCTCAGCGCCGCCTGAATGGAAATGCCGCTGCCGGGGCACAGCTAGTGCGGGGTGCCTCCCCCCTGTTGCCGCCTCCAGCGGCGCGAGGGGCGCTTCCCCCCAGCAGACCAGGGAGATGCAGAGCTAGCGCGCTTCCCCCCTCCCCCAGCAGACCAGGGGGACGCGGAGCTAGCGCGCTCCCCCCTCCCCCAGCAGACCAGGGGGACGCGGAGCTAGCGCGCTCCCCCCCTCCCCCCCAGCAGACCAGGGAGACGTGGAGCTAGCGCGCTTCCCCCCCCCCCCCCCCCCAGCAGACCAGGGAGACGTGGAGCTAGCGCGCTTCCCCCCCCCCCAGCAGACCAGGGAGACGCGGAGCTAGTGCGCCCCCCCCCAGCAGACCAGGGAGATGCAGAGCGGCTTTTCTCGCCACGGAGGAAGCGGGTGACGGGACCGCGGCGCGTCCCGCCTCCCGTGTCCTCCGCGGCGAGTATAGTCGCTCCGTGTCTCCCTGGTCTGCTTGGGGGGGGACGCACTAGCTCCGCGTCTCCCTGGTCTGCTGGGGGGAAGTGCCCCCCGCACCGCCAGAGCCGGCGACAGTGGGGGAGGCACCCAGCACTAGCTGCCCCCCTCCCCCATTTGTAACTAGGGGTCCGACGTAAGTCGGATTGATGTAACCTGGGGACTTCTTGTAATTGGCTAGCTAAGAGCTGAGTAACACCTCCTGCTCCCAGCCCAGCCTGCAGCACGTGGTATGGTGGGCCCAGCCAGTTTGGAGTGGCCCTCAGCCCATGGGATTCCAGTTTACCAGTTAAATGTTCCTTTAACCACTCAACAGGATTTTACATCCCTAATGACAGCATAATAAGCTTCTCCTCAATCTTCAGATAATTACAGCCCTTCGCTCCCAGCTGACCAAGCAAACATTTTACCCTCCCTCATACACCTCTCTCCCCACATAATGGGGAGAAAAGATGGCTCCTAGAGCATGACTCAAATGTTGGATAGGGTCTCTGGAAAACTGTGAGGAAATAAATTCCAGAAAAGGAAGGACTTGACATTCAACACTCTGCCAGTTGCCCCCCACCCATTTATAACAAAGGAGTTGGAACATGAATGTCTACATTGACTGTATTTGTGGCAGTGGCAGTATGGCATGGGAAAAGGTGATCTCCAAGGTAATTGGGCCCAAAGCCATTTAGAGCATTAAATGTTAAAACCTGTACTTCAGATTCCACTCAGAAACTCCCATGCAGCCAGTGGAACTCAAAGAACACTGATGTCCCATTTATGGGAGTGTGATATACAGAATAACATTTATGTGCTTGCTCTATAATTCCAGTCTGGAGAGACGGCGCTCCATGTGGCAGCTCGGTATGGTCATGTAGATGTGGTTCAATATCTCTGCAGCATTGGGTCCAATCCCAATGTTCAAGATAAGGTGGGTGGTATCAGCTCTTCCTCCTACAGAGACGTGAGTTTATTCAACATAAGTAACCCATAACTTATAGCCCCCTGGCATGTTTGAAATTGAAACTCTGTTGGTCTTTACCTGTTAAGTGGAAGCTATTCACAAATTGTGTGCATGAGAAAGCTACCATTATGCTTCTAGAACACCAGGGAGGGTATGTTGAAATGAATTATAGAACTTTCAGGATGGAGAGAACTGCACCTCTGCTTACACAGCACAAATGCAGGGTTGTTTACAGCACTGTTGAGTTTAGCTAGCACCTGAACTGTCTATTGACTTTGCTATAGAGCATATCCTTCCAAAATTCTGTGACTTATAAAAATAAGCCGAAGTGAAACTCCTTATTTATACGTAGAAATTGTAAGTTACCAAATTTATATGAAACAAGTTACTTATCTAATATGCTACATTAGTAAACTCAGAGGAGGGAAATACATTTCTTTAAAGAAGATGCGCTTAACGTATTTCAGCTATTAATTGGAGTCTAGTGGAGGGGGGTGAAAAGAGGAATATATTATCAAAATAGCCCTCCAAACTGTTTCCAAGCTTGAGTGTGCCCCTTTCCTTGGGAGTTCCTTATTCCTACAGACAGTCTCGAGTCTTTCAAAATACTGTCTGCAATGGGAAAATGTGGAATTGACTTGGGCAGTCACAGAAACAGTCAGCAAGTAAAAGTTGCAAACCCAATCCTTTCTCTGTCTGCTGAGGCCAACTCTTGACCTGAATGTCTAAAGACTTCACCTGCTACTTCCCCAGTTGCCATGGAAAGCTTTGTCCTCCCTACTGAGTAAGTTGCCTGTCGTATGAGCTTTGGTATCTGCCCAGGCTCGCTCTTCTCTTGTAGTTCAGAGGAGGGGTAAGGAGGTTACATTTACAGTCCTACTGCCCTCATTTTTGAGAGGAGGACCCTTCTTCCCTTTTTAATTTTATATCTGCTTAATTGTTATAACCCAATGCATTTACAAAAGTATCTACTGTAGAACATTTGGGTGTTTCCAATTAAATTTATTTTAGCCTCGTAGCTTTGAGGCACAAAGAACTGAATGATAAACATTTTAACAGGTCTTGGGTTCCTTAGTCACTTTTTTGAAAATAGGGCTTATGCTTCTAAGTCACTTAGGTATACTTTAAAATCCTAAACTGACTTGTAGAAGGCAAATCACTATCAGAACTGGAAATTAAATACTCAAGCTCTTTCTTGAAGTGTTTTGTTTCAACCCCCTGACTAATCCCTAAATAAGTGAAATAGTTCCGTATAAATGAGGACATGTTTTCAAATGAGAGAACTGAGGTCAATAATTAGCTTCAGTTGCATGGAAACAGCAAGGCAGTAGTGCCAGTATTTGCATGCCAGTCAGGTATCTTATGTGTTTTACTAAGGAATTGGTATTTGTAGAATCCAGATGATTAAGAGACGCTATTGAGTTATCCTAATCTGTGTGTGTGTGTGTGTGTGTGTGTGTGTGTGTGTGTGAATTACACCCGCTTTCAGAAACTTAGCTTCACAAAGTATAATGCTACATAATTTTATAGGACATAACTTTGATAGCTTCCTTTTCTTCCCCCCTTTTTCTGGTCTTCTAGTACAAGCTGGGGGAATGGACACTGTTAGCACATAATTTCAGCTGTGTTTTATTTTATACTGATAGGAAAAAGAAACTCCTTTGCACTGTGCTGCTTGGCATGGCTACTACTCTGTTGCTAAAGCCCTTTGTGAGGCAGGTTGTAATGTAAACATACAAAACAAAGACGATGAAACTCCACTCCTGACAGCATCAGCTAGAGGTTACCATGATATTGTGGAATGCTTGGCAGAACATGGAGCTGACCTTGATGCAACAGACAAGGTTAGTTATGGGTGAATGAATCACATTTAGTCAGGAATTATATGCTGAAGAGATGAGGGATACAGGACTAGTTATACTTCTAAATTACTTTCCTTCAAATAAAGTATTTTAATGCTTCAAGCCATCATTCTTTTTTAAAAATAAGCTCTCTAATGGATTATAAAGAGAAAATTGATGGCTGCTTCTAAAAGTTGCTGACTGACTTTTTTGTTCATTCATATTGGAAATAACCATTCTATTGTTATGTCCATATTCATGTAATACCACCTTATTAAATCTGTTTCTGTCAATCAACTTTATAGCTGAAACACATTCTTTGTACAGAAAATAACTGGAATGTTGACTCTTGTAGCTGGGAACGTGCTGTTCATTTTTAAAGGATGAAAGGCAATAGATCACTTACCTTCAGTACCTTCATCACTTACCTTCAGTACTCTTATGTCAGAAAATAAATCATTTGTTTTCTGTCTAAACCATAGCTATTTAAAAATAGCATTAATTCAGAATTATTTTTTCCCCGCATGACAATTATTGAAGAAACCTTTTAGTTTCATTGTTTATATTAGCATTCTGGTCATAGTGGTAGTTATTGTTTCTATTGTACATAAACATTGCAGTTCTCTTTCTCTGGTCTGCAGTGTGTAGCTGCTGAAACATTTTGCTTATAAGAGAACTAAATGCAATCACCTTTGAGTCCTGCTACCCTCCCACTCCCAAGTTGTTTTAGAGACAGAAGGAACTGCACCATTCAGCAGCTATCCTCATTCTCTAAGCAGATTGTGTGACTTTTTTTACATGGCCACCTTCTGGCAATGAACACTTGTACTAGTATGTCTTAGCCACCATGCCATTTTCAGAGAAAAGTGTTGATTTGTTCTGACATAGATTTGTACCAGGAAAAGAAATATTCACATTATATATTATGTAATACATATGCTATGTGCGCACACACAATGTTATGGAAGAAAGAATACTAAAACAGCCCTTTCCCAGTCACAAAGAAAAAGAGCTTTTAAATCAGCGCTTTCACCCACGCATCTTCGCGTGACCTTAAGTGTCAATGTACCGTCTTTGTCCCTCAGTCTGCTCATTGATCACGTCTGCTCTAGGTGATTTCACACAACACGGAAGGCCTTATAGTCATTCTGAAGGAAATGGGGTCTTCCTAACACATGAGTCTGTAAATAATGAATTGTGGTGATTGCAGCAGGTAGAAGAACAATCCCATTTAAATTTGAACTATAAAAACTTTAGTTAAGATCAGATAACTGAAACATGGAAGGAAAAGATGGAACTAAACATTGCTAAAGTACAGAAGTTATCAAGGCCCAGGCCAAAAGAGATCTCAGCTGGCAGGAGGGAGGGGGGGAAGCCAACCTTGGTTAAAGCTTAAATATAAAAATGCATAGCAGTTTAGAAAAATAGGCACCTCTAAAGGAGTCATTTGTTCATAACTTGCAATTTATACACTCCCCCTCCAAAGCTCTTTGAAAGTGCAAAATCTTTTTAAAAACAAAGTTCAAAACGTCAGCTAGTAAAAAGGTAAGCCAAGAAAGTTTAAAATATTTAGTTTCTCATAATAAACATAGCAAGGGGCCTCAAATTTTCAAAAAACACTTTTTAAAACATTTATTTAAATAAATCAGCTTTTTAAAAATTCCACTAAAAATCCATTCAAATATTTATTCAAGGTTGCAAAACTGAAAGCTACTCTTTATCTGGCCGCAAGCATCTACTGACAGCCTTAACTTCACATGCATCTGACGAAGTGGGTCTTTGCCCACGAAAGCTTATGCTCTAACACTTCAGTTAGTCTATAAGGTGCCACAGGACTCCTCCCCAGCCTTAACTTTGTTAGCTAACTTTTCAAGTGTTCTGATGCTTTCACAAAGTGTAACTTTATTTTTTTAAGTGATTTAATATTAAACATAAACAACATGAAAGTAAAAAGAGAAACACAAAATAAACCCCTCTGTCAATAATAAAGCAACTAAAACAATAAAAATTATAATTAAAATAAAAGTTTAAAAATTATAGGTATTCTTATAAAATACAAAAAATAATGCTGCTTACTTAAAATATTTTTAAAGCTCAAAAAAGGCCACTAGCTGGGTGGTTTAAAAACAAAAATCAACCTAGCGCACGTGCATACACACAATCAATAGAAAACAATAAAGCCCAACTGTTAAACCCCTATTCAAAATAGGGATGTGAATGGTTAACATCACCCTTACTGGGTGATGCTTATTACTTACGGTCAACTGGCTGGCTGCCCCAGATCCTTGGGACCTGGCATGCCACAGGCAGGGATGCTGCAGCCTGGCGGAATCACCCCCCCATGCCAGCTTCAGCCACTGGAGCAGCCACGCCTCCTGCTCTGGGCCACACTGGCCACCATGTAGCTTCTGCGCAGGGCCCAACCAGGGCCACCAGAGGAGCAGCTGCCCGTGACACAGCCTGCAGCGCCAGCCTTCGAGAAGGGATGAAGCTAGGGCCAGGGTCATAAGGTGGCTGCCCTGCTACTCTTTGGGGGGGGGGGGAGCACCACCTGCCACGTGGCCTGCCATGGAGCAGCTGAGCAGCCACTGCGTGGTTCTTTGGAGGAGGTGGGAAGGAGGTAAATTTTTGGTGTGCGTCCACCCAGGCACACACCTTAGAGGGAACCCTGCTTGTGATCCAGTAGGCAGGAAGATACACACTACCACTCTTCAGTTACCATACATCTCATGGGAAAATACTTCAATTTGTATAAATCACTTCATAATGATGGGTGTGGGTTAAATGTGACTAACAAGTTGTCTTGTGATTTCAGGATGGACACATAGCCCTGCATCTTGCAGTAAGAAGATGTCAAATGGAAGTAGTTAAAACTCTCATCAATCAGGGATGTTTTGTAGATTTCCAAGACAGACATGGTAACACTCCTCTGCACGTGGCCTGCAAAGATGGGAATGTCCCTATTGTGATGGCCCTCTGTGAAGCAAGCTGTAATTTGGATGTTACAAATAAGGTAAATAAAAAACAGTGCTAGTACAAAATTTTTCTGTTAAACATCTTGGATGACTGAGCTTCTTTTAATTTACCACAAATACTGTGTAAAAATTTCATTTTTCAAAGTACAAATAGAAAATATTTTCAAAAACTTAACCATAGCTCTACCTTTTTAACTTCAGAGCAGTTGAGGTAATTGAAAACCCATGAGGAAAGAGCCAAACTGAATTAATTACATCAAACTTTTCTGTTCACTCCTAACATTAATACGTGCCAGCATGTTTATCTAGTAGCATGACTTTGCTTCATGTGGATAACATTTAGGCAACAGGGAATGGATGGAATGTTGTATACTTTATACTTTGTTAGTTTAAAGTATTAAATTAATAACATTAATAAAAATGACTAATTTCAATTTTATCTATATAACTGATACAAGTGCTTCTATGTGTTTAAAAAAAACTACTTGAGAATTGAGGAAAGATTCTCATACTGCTGCTAAGTGACTTAAATCAACTTCTGATTCCACAGTCAGTTAAAGACATGCATGTCACATGAATATATTAAGCTGTTTTTAAAAAAATTAAACATCGGCGATACTTTAAATTGATTGATATTGACCATAATAGTGTTTTCTAGAGTTGAGGACACTAGACTAAGTACTGTACCCTTTCACCAATTTATTTGTTTCATGCAGGAATTATAGTTAATCACAGAACTGGTTAGTAAATTACATCCTTCTAAAACAACATTTATTCTGTGCTTCATAAAAGGAGTATTGCTAATTAAAAGCAAAAACATTTTTAAGTTGTAGAAAACCCTTTTCCGAGTAATCTTTAATAGCTGTGTCTCAGTCAAGTTTGAGCTTTGTTGGCCTTTTGTTGTGATAGAGCTGAATGTGTTGTATGACAACCAAATGTAATACTTAACCGGTTTAACATTTTAGTTTTCTGCCTAGGATTAAGTAACAGCACACAGCTTCAGGAATTTTTCCTGTTACTAGTTTGAATAGCTTTAATGTCAGCCATTAGACTTTGCTTGACATTCTGTGTGTGACTTGTGCTTGGTGTTTTGCTTTGAATGCCTAATTATGCAAAGGTAGGAGAATATTGCAATAACATGCAGTTTTTATATCACACTAAGTTTAAAGCAGTTAATTGTAGAGGTCTTTGTGATTCGCTGCTTTTAAAAGGTGTTAGTTCTTCTCAGAAAAACATAGCAGTATCCATATAATACAGTATTACTAATTAATGTTTCCATTCATTACAAAAGCTCTGGGATCTTGTGTGCTACAGAAAGCTATGGAAGGTGTTGGATTTTTGTCTTAAAAATCTGGCCTACTGCAATCAATATTGTTTTTAATCTAAATATCAGCAGCTGCCAAGTGGAAAGCTTATTATAATGAGCTCTCCACCCACTTGTGTTAGCTTAAGTGTGACTGATCAGGCAATTAAATGCAGATCCATGGTTGAGAACACATTTTGAGGAAGGTGGATTAATACAGCCAAAAGCTGGATTAGCACTTCTTTTCATGACTGAGAATCCCTGGCCTTAAAGTAGTAGAGTTGGGAGGGGGGACACCTAAAACTAAATGGACCAGGAAGTCTTCCACATATGGTTAAGGATTTTTGTCTTTTTATTTTTAAAGGCTCTAGTAGACTGTGAGTGGAATGGATTTTGGATTGCAGGCCTTTGGAAGAGACAAGCTCTTGTCACATAGCATATGAAGACAGTCAGTTATTATCTTGAAAAACAAGCTCTACCACCTGAACCAGTTAATTTAACGAATCCTTTATCTTGTGTCCACTAATGACATGTACCATGACAGTATAAAATATGCTGTCTTGCTAACATGTGCTTTAGAGCTTCATATCCATATACTAGCCAATTAGCCCATCATAAGACAGGATTTTCAGGTCTCTCCTCCACGTCTATCTTCTCTCTTGAGCCTCCGATCTCTTGCTCCATGTGTCTGTCTTTGTCTCCTCCTCCCTCCCCCCCCCCAGCTCTCCTCCGCCTCCTGTCTCTCTCCCCCTCTCTCTTCTTCTCCCCCTCCTGCCTCTCACCTGGGGGACCGTGGAGCCCAAACGGAGCAAGCAGCTGTTTGGGCTCCCCCGTGGCGGCCCGGCTGAGCAGTGCAGAAGTCAGCAGAGCGCCAGGGTGGGAGGTGAAGGGAGGCTGGGTGGCGACATATACGGCCAGGCCCCGCCCCCTGGCCATGTATGTTACCGCCCTGCCCTCCTTCCCCTCCTGCCGTGGCGCTTGGCTGACTTCTGCGCCACTCAACCGGGCCGCTGCACAGCAGCAAGCAGCTGTTTGGGCCCTGCACTCCCCAAGCAGCACGGGCCGCCCAGAGGGAACAGCCAGCATTTCAGCGTTACAGACTCACAGACATTGGGCTACTATATATATGATTTGGGAGGGAGGCAGGGATCATTCCAGTTAATAGTTTTTACTGTGTTGGAGATTTCAGAAGTCATAATTCTGGGATCTACAATACAAGATAATTTTAAAATGTTTACTCATGAAAAGGAAACATTTAGGGTTACAGCAAAGAAATTATAAAAGGGAAAAAAATAGAAACATAAGTAGATGCAGAGAGGAGATATAAACAGAAAATTCTGCAAGGACAGGTCTGTTGTTTTAAACAAAAGAGGTAGGAAATGAATGATGAGGGCCATTATATTGGTGTGAGAAATTCAAGAACAACTGTCACACTCCCATGTCTTAATCTTACGAAATAACTTGGTATTATAGAAGGAAAAGATGAGAGAAGACAAGCTAGCAGACTGCTGTGGTTTGGATGACAGTGATTTTATTCAGCAGTCATTGCCCTCCTGATAATGGGATGGTACAATATTTTTATTAGTAAAGTCCATCTTTTTATATTGTCCATTTTTTTTTAAACATTGCCTCTGTGCATTCTACATCCTAAATTATTATCTAGGATATTCTTTTCTTTTCCATTCATTTTCTAGTTTTAAACTCTCTTCTGTCTAGTGTCTTCTGCTTCCACCACTTAGCTGCCCTCGTCTTTTTAGGGTTTGCAGAGGAGTTTTTGGTTTACAGTGTACTCTGCAAACTTGTGGATTTACGAGTACTGTGGTACCGTGTTCGTTGATGTTCTTGCATGTAGACATTATATGTCACTGGCATTCTCAGGGAGCAGTGACCTTTTTGGCTTACAGAGCAGGCATCGCCTTAACTCCCCTTCTCTTTTGATCACTTTCATCCATATGGAACTGTGGAAGAGCCACAGCTGCCAAGCTTATGGGGCCAATATTGCAGGAACAGATTAAATGGGAGTTTGAATGGCTAAAATATTATATTTCTGGGAGTCTCAGATGTCTGAAAATGTTAGGATATTTCACATGAATGTTGTAGAGCTGACTTATTTGATTGTCCCACGTTCAAATCTTATTTTTGATTAAATTGGACTTCGTTGTATTCCATTTTTAAAGTAAGTATACAATTAATCAAATTCTATTTTCTCCAGGCCTGTATATAGTAACACAGTGATGTCTCTAGAATAGAATAATGAATGCCTGAAAATCAGGCTTTTTCTGCACATCATGAACAGAAAGTTCATCATTTTTTTTTTTTTCCTCTCCCTTTTAGTATGGGCGAACACCTTTACATCTGGCAGCAAATAATGGAATCCTTGATGTTGTCAGGTACCTCTGTCTCACTGGTGCCAACGTAGAAGTTTTAACCTCTGTAAGTATAACACATGTTATGTTGCTTACAGCAATAGGAAACAACTGAAAACAAAGTGATGGTCTATTAGAATTGTATGTTGGAACAGTAAAAGTTTTATTAGACTACAGTACATAATTCTAGCTTGACAAATACTCTGTTGTCCATGAACAGATGCAACCTATCCCAGTAAATAATATATTTAAAACACAAAGTACAGAGTCCACTTAGCCATGGAACCTTAGTTGAGAGTTAGTTGTACTGCTCTATTTTTATTTGAGCACGTTTGCCATTTTTCCTGCAATCATATACCTGTATAAACACATTTTAAAATCTTTTAAAGAGATGAAAGCCTTTTGGGGGGGGGGGGGGGGAATCTAACTACAGTGAAAAGAATATTTAATGGCACATGTGTGTGGGTGAGTGAATGGGTGAGCTAACATTCAGATGTACTTGCAAAGCAATTACTGTGTGTCACGTTGATTTGCACCACCTAGGGTACTTCTCATTCTCAGAACAGTTGAGAAGTGTTCCCTTGATTAGCATATTCAGGGGAGTGATGAAGAACAATGAGCTATCACACATACCGTTGCCCATATATTTAACAAATAAATATCATTTATCTGCAAAAGAAATGCGGCTGGATCATCCTCAAATTTTATGTACCCTATTCAGTATGCATTCAGCAGGAGTTTAGCCTGAATAAGTCAATATTGATGAAAGTCAAGTTATAATTTATAGGTACTAAGGAGCCCAATATTTTTCAAAGCTTTCCATCTATAGAAATTACATAGATGGTGATAAATGAGTTTAAAGGAAAAGATGTTTGGTTTTTGTCCATTTGACAGCGCTTGGTGTAGTAGTCCAGTTTCACGATTTTCCCCTCCTTATTCAGTAAGCTTGTTGCATCTCTCACTTGTGTGAATCTTTCACAAAGTGGCATAGGAAAAAGGGTGTCTGCAGTTGTGGTAACTTTTCTGACTTTACAAGGCTTCAGACATATTTAGTACCTGGATTTTCTTTTTGTATTTACTACATTTTAAAACTTGAGTTTCCCTTTTTTTTTTCTTGGTTTCATTATATCTAATTACCAAAATAAATGCATAAAACTGTTTCCTTTCAGCTTATCCTTATTCTCCTATTTTATGGAGTGACTTGATTCAATGTTTGTAACATCAGCATTAAACTCTATGCAAGTGAATTTAGCAAGATTAAAAAGTTGATCTGTGTGTGGAAAAATTACCGACAGAACTATACTACAGGGAAGTTAGCATGTAATTCAGTAGTCATGTATCTGGATCAAATTTTAGCAGTCCCTTGCTCCCGGCTCTCACCTGCCGCCCTGCGCTGCTACCTCTGATACAGAGGCAGTAGTACAGGAGGCAGCGGCCCCTGTCCATGGGGAGGGGGGAAGTTCCTGAAAGACAAAGGGTATGCCAGCATCCCAGAGCAAGCCCTTCCCCACACTGCTGCCTTTATCAGAGGGGGGGAAGGGGAGAAGCAAAAGAGCTCATGCACTGCCCCCCTAACTCACTGCCTCTGTGGGAGGCAACAAGAGGGGGCAGGTGGATCCACATATCAGCTCCCGCTTGCCCCCTTGTGCTGCTGCCTCTCATACAGAGGCACCTAAGGATGGGGGCAGGTGGCTCCACAGGATCCAGTGCTCGTGGGGAGCCAGCTTAAAAGCCAGCTCCTTGTGGACACCTGCTCCTACTTCTCCCTCACTGCCTCTTATACAGAGGCAGCGAGGGGGAGAGTGTGTAGTCAACAGGATTAACTAATAAGCCTGATATTATCAGTTAATTGTATAGTGATCTACATGCTGACATCCCTGTTATACTATTGTATTGGTACAACTGTTTGTGTGGATGGGATGTGCTCCTTCCAGAAGAGGTGTTCCTTATTCCAGTTAGTTTAGATCTCTTTGAAAGTGATGATAAAGTGGATTAGGATAAGGTATTTCTATTCTTAAAACATTATAGCAGTGCTGTTGTCTAAGTAGAAGTGCGACATTATCTACACTAGTGATTGGCAACCTAGGCTAATGAGTAAGCTGCATGAGTGACCCTCCTTCATCTTAGGGGGGGGACACAAAATAGGGATCGAGTAGTTTTGCTACTTGTGCTTGCATACCTAGAATTTGCAGGGTGTGCTATTTGAACCATAGCTGTGCTTTGAGTGAATGTAGGAGTGCACAACTTTCACAGTCACTGTGTACGATCAGCACACACCTCGCTTCACGTGCCCTAGCTTTGTGTGTATCAATTTAGTAATGCCAGTAAGGGAAGAAAACTATCTGGATAGAAACAAGAGGAATCTAGCAACCATTGCCATTAAGCCATATACACCAAGGGTTAGGTCAGTGTAGCTACATCTCTCACGGGTATGGATGTAAAATCCTACTGTAGACCTGGCCTAAGTGTGGCAGGAAAAGCAGGCTGATTTAAACAGGAGAAATTCCAGTTTATGCACAATATCAGGGCAATGAGCATGTTGTTGGAAAGAACATATCCATGATGATTTAATGAAGTTTCCTTGCTTGTGGTTTGTTTTTGTTTTTTTTTAAAGGTTTACTTGTATCTAATGTTAAACTTGTGTGGAAGGCCTAATGGTGGTTCTCTTCTAACCTTTTAGTTACATTATTTTCCTCTTTTCTTTTCTGAGAACCATTTTTTCAGGGTTCATTGATGCCTACAACATTAACTATGGACTGGAGCTTGGCAATTTTTGTCAAATTTTATTTTGGTGATTTGAATATATAAATATTCTTAGTGATTTGAGAAAATCAAAGTGTGGTAGGTCGCACCCCTGGGATTACTCCTAAGATGTTATAGCCTGTCTTTTCTGCCAGTCTGGGCACCCTTTAGCCCTGTCTTGCCAAGTCATTCTTTTAAACCTCCTCCAACATAAACGTAAGCAGGGCCATGCCCAGCTGCAGAATAATATAAACCTTGAGATCCGCTCTTGGAGGGCTTATCTTAAGGGACTTGCCTCCTTACCCATATGTCCAAACTCCCTCTTATATAATTCAAAGTGATACGAAATTCAACTCCTCCCTCAATGTGGAGGAATTATGCACCACTTTCTCCCACTCCCCTGGTTTGAAATGACCTGAACTGCGTTATATTATAAACTTAAAAACTTTATTTAACTATAAAAGGTGTATTTAGTGGTCAAGAGGTAGCAAATAGAGCAAAGCAGATTATTAAGAAAATAATTCAAAGTTTGCAAATTAAACTAGATTCACTGAAGAAATGGGTTACAAGTAATTTCTCACCCTACAGGTTGTTTCAAGAGTCCTTCACAGGCCAATTATCTTTTTAGTCTGAATTCACCAGTTTTTCCTTCACCAACCCCTCAGTTTAAGTCCCTTTGCTTGCTGGTGTTCTCAAGTGTGTTTTGGGTGGATGGCAGAGGAGAAACAAGCTAATAGCCAAGATTGTTTTCCTCCCCATCCTTACATAGATTTCCATAAGGTGAGATTCCTCTGCTTGATTTTTGCTCTCCCTCCCACCTGTTGAACAAAGCAGCAGTCCAAGAGGCTGATTAATACCAGGTGACCAGGCCACCTGACTGTCTACTAGGGGCCCTACCAAATTCACAGCCATGAAAAATGAATTATGGGGGGGAAACAGTGTTTCTTAATTTGGGGCCCAGACTCAAAAGGGAGTTGCAGTGGTTATTTTAGTGGAGTCATGGTATTGCCTCCCTGACTTCTGTGTTGCCTAGGCAGCTGGAGAACAACACCTGCTGTTGGGTTGTGTTCTTAGATATGAAGGCAGCATCATGCCACAGCAGCACAGAACTATGGTTGGCAATACCATGCTGACTTTTTCTAGCAATGCGGGGGGCTCCTGGCCTGAGCTGCCTTTAGCTACCCATTTCTGAAGGCAGTGCTACTTCTAGCAGCAGCACAGAAGTAAGGGTGGCAGTACCACAGTCCCTCTCCCCCACCCCTCTACATTAACCTGGTGACTCCACCACAACTCCTTTTTTTGTCAGGATCCTTAAAATGCTGTGAAATATCAGATTTAAATATCTGAAATCATGACATTTATTTTATTTTTTTTAATTCTATGACTGTGAAATTGTCCAAAATGGACTGTAAATTTGCACAGCCCTATTTATAGTATCCATGAGTCAGTAGCAGTGTAGTCCACAAGAAGGTCAAGCCTTTTCACAGCCCATTGTCTTTGCTGATGGGCCATCATGCCTGTCTGACCTGTACATTCTTGTACCTAAAGTGTTAGGCAGAGGGTATGAGCCAATGCATCAGATATGAAATACAGATACATTGGTCAATATTCCTGACTTCAGATACAAGAATGATACATGTATACAAATATGATAATCTGTTAAATATGTTCAGTAAATTATAACCTTTCCATTGATATCTTACATAAAGCACATCTCTGTTACGTTGTATCCTTATCATAAGCATATTTTCATTAAGGATATGCAACATAATGTGACATCACTAAACACATTTAAGAATGTTCATGATCTTGGAACATGCAACCTCTTCAGATTTTTAAAAACTATAATAAAGTGTACTGCATCTACGCATGCAGTTTAGCATATCATTGTTCCATCATATTATCTGGTATCTTCTGGAATTTTTACTAAATATAAAATGCCCAGAAGTATTTAATTTGAATAAATGGAAAACATGTAAAGCTAGCTTCAGGAAGAAAGCAATGTATCAAAAAACATTGTTTCAGCTGCATGTGTATTTTTTCAAATACAGGCTGTAATATAAAGTTAAATGCTGCAGTTTTCAGTCAGAAAATATTGCAGCCTCTTTGTGTTCATAATCTTTTATGTAAGAGAAGGGTACTGTTGTTTATATTTCCATTCCACAGGATTAGATGCGTCCTTCAGCCAGGAATACTTAACCCAGAAATGGCATATTATTTGCTAATTAAACCTCAATTGCTCATAATAATCCTTTCCTGCTGACATGACCCTCTTCACAGTTCAGTGGTTTAAGCTGCAGTTGTGAAGTATGGTGACCAGAACTGAAGACAACTTGTTACAATCACTGTATAGGGCCAAATTATGTGTCAAATTCCAATCATTTGGTGAAAGTGTGGTTCTGTCCAGGGCTGGCTCTAGGTTTTTTGCTGCCTCCCGTGCTCCCTTTTTTTGTCCGGGGAGGGTCCACGTGCAAATGCAGCTTGCACGGCTTGCTGGGGGTGCGCGCACAAATGCAGCTTGTGCGGTTTCCTGAGGGGTGGGGCGCACACTTCAGGGGGAGCCCAAACCTCAGGGAATTTTCATCTCCTAAGAGAGTTCCAGGGAATCCCTACATGAAGACAATGGGAGGGCAGGTTCATCCACAGCAAGCCAGTTAAAGATTTCCAAAGCATGCAGCTGTTCACATCACCTAGTGCTGAAGTCCTGGTCCCGTTCCTCACTCTAAGGGATTTTATTATTAGAAGCCTTATAATCACTCAGACTCCAACCCCAACACATAAGCTGTCCAACTCTTGGTGTCCATGGACAAGAATCAGCCTCACTATACAGTGAAACAGTTCAAAGGGATTAAGAGAGCTTTTGTTTCAACTCCCCAGCTCAACTGTCCAGAACAAGACAGGCACCAGACAACAAAACCTCACTAGCCTAGGACTATCACTAGCGTAGGACCTATTCCATGAGCGCAACCCTGTGCTTTCTCCTTCAGGGATGGACCAAGCAGCCTCTGAAGCAGGGTGGATTGATTTAAATAGCTTTGATTTAAATCTCTAATTTTAATCATGATTTAAATCGGCAAGCAGAAAACCTAGGTTTAAATGAGCAATTAATCATTTAAATTATAGTTTTAAAATATTTTCCTAAAAGATGGTTGAGTCGTTTTGATTAGCAACCTTTAAAACATGTTGATTTACAACTAAATATAACCTTTATGCCAAATTTGGTGCTTCTGTTTAATAACTAGGAGAATATACTCAGTACAGCTACCAACTAAATAAATCCCCAAATAATTGTGTAACTTACATGTAATCGGATTCTTAATTTTTACATTTTTATTCTGTTACAAAATGGTGTGTAATAGGAACACTTAAGAGACAGGTTTTATCCCACTTATTATTTGCTAAGCGGTGGCTGCTTTTTTAAAAACATCTGATTTACATCTACTTCTGTCTGGACGGAAATTCTATTTAAAATAAACAATACCAGCATTTAATTTTTGTATGAAATAAAACTACCTTAAATGTGAAGGACACATAACAAAAAAGTATCCAAACACATTTTGCATCTAAAATGCATTTATTAAACAAAGGAAATATCCATAGTGAATTTAACAGATCGAATCTAGTCATCATGTTCTTCAAGATGTTAGAATGTTCTCATGACCAGTTTTTTACTGAGAGAAGAGGAAAACAAATTTTTCTGCTTTGTCAACTCTCAGTTTTGCAACTGTGAATGAACTAATTATTGGATTGAACTAGCTGAATAAACCAAAGTGATAAAAACATTCTCTCTTCACCTGCAGAAGAAGCTGCTGCTGATATAAACACTGGTTCTGGGTACTTACACTAGTGAACTGGTACAATATCTTTAAAAGTTGACAGGAGACATGCTCTATTTAATTTTTAAATTTAATTCATAAGTTATTTAAATAGATTATGATAAATTTAGGCCATAACAATTTTTAATTTAATTGTAAAGGTATATTATTTAAAATAAAGCCTAATTTAAATGGGATCACAATTCCAATTTTAATAAAGCTCTCCTGCCCCAAACAGGAAGGGACTTGGGCACACAGGCACTGGGAACACCAGAGTTCCCCTTCCTCAGATAAAGGGAGAGGGAGAATCATCTGGGTCCCAGGCAGGTGTGAGGTTGTCAAGACACAGCACAAGGGGGATGGGTTCCTGGGCAGGTGTTGGGGGAGGAAGGAGGGTTCAAGGCCCAGAGAGTAGGGGGAGGGAGGATTGTTTAGAGAGCCAGACAGGAGATGGTGATCCAAGTGGGAGGCAGGGAGCGGGGGGCGAAGAGGAGTCGGGTTGCAGTGGGCCAGGAGGTGTGGTTGCTGGGCAGAGGCCAAGCCAGGGGAGGCGAAGAGAGGGGGGGGGGAAAGGGGTGTTGTGTGACAGTGAGCAGGGGCACACAGGCAGGGGAGAGGGGGGGCAGCCGGGCAAGGGGGGTTCACAGTCAGGGGAGTTACGGGGGAGAGAACACAGGTGGGGGGGAGAGAGAAGGAGTTGTAGGGAGGGCGCACGGGAGGTGGGGGTGGCCAGCCAGTGGAGGGGGCACATGGGTGGGGGGGCACTCACAAAGGCGAAGAAGTCGTCGCTGGGCTCAGCCTTGCCAGCTGCAGCCACCCCACTCTACCCACCCAGCAGGGGCTGCGTCTTGTGGCTGCCCACACAGAGCTCCCAGCACCCTGGGGCTAGGTGCAGGCTCTGAGCAGCCAGGCGCGGGGCTCCTAACTCAGGGGATGGCTCCCCGCCACTCTGCTCCTCCTGCGGGCCAGAATGCTGCCCCTGGCAATGTGCCGCCCCAAGCACCTGCTTGCTTTGCTGGTGCCTAGAGCCAGCCCTGGTTCTGTCACCCTGTTAATGTTGCTTAGAACAGTGACTTCTCCACAGTCACAGATGTGATTAATGTGGGCTTCACAGATTCAGCCCCATGACCATCCACACCTAGATTGTGAGTGCTGATTTGTGACTTGGCTCTGAGGAACAAACAATTTTGCTGTGTGCTTGTGCAGTCTGAGTCCCAATCACACTGATTTCATGGTATTATGGGCCTTTCTTGGTTTTCAGCCCACATGCATAAGAGTTTTCTAGAGCAAAGAGGAAGCCAAATGAGATACTGGTTTACTTATGCATCACTTCCATACCTCAGCTTGCCCAGATGTAAAAGGAGGAGAGTTACTCAAAGCGGTGTTTAAAAACGAGTAGTCTTGTGGTACCTTAGACACTCCCAAAAATATGTACAGCCTCTCTCCGAGTTATGAACAAGTTACGGACCAAACACTTGGCCATAACTCGATCCGTTCGTAACTCGGACCCCATTGTTACACGTGACCATACTGTTCGTAAGCACGGGTCGCATTCATAACTCAGGGACCGCCTTTACGACCGCTCCATGGGAACTTTGGTCATAAGTGCGAATGGTCGTAACTCAACCGTTCGCAACTTGGGGAGTGGCTGTATAGTATCATGAGCTTTTGTGGACAAAACCTACTTCTTCAGATGAGCTGGAGTGGAAATAACAGGAACCCAGAATTTATAACTGAAAAGGAAGGGGAAGGGAAAGGCACCTATCAATTGTAGGATGGGTGCTAATGAGGCTTACTGAGTAGGTTGGAAGTGTCCCATACTTACCTTTTGGTGTAAATGCAGGGAAGGCTGACTTTATAATGGAGCATCCAATTAATGTCTTTGTTCAAGCCCAAGGAAACGTGAAATTTGCAAATGAATGTCAGTTCCGCACTTTATGTATTTGGCTGGTGAAGAATGGCTTTGAAGAAGAATGGCTACTTTTAAATCCATTAATGAGTACCCAGGCAGTTTAAAATGTTCCCCTACAGGTTCGTGTGTTACTATTTCTGGTGCCTGACTTGTCCATTTATCCTCTGTCATAAAGACTGTTCAGTTTGGCCAGTATATGTGGCAGTGGGGCATTGCTGTCACTTGATAGCATATATCACATTAGAGAATGTGCAGTTGTGTGAGCCCCTGAAGTTGTGGCTTATGTGGTTAGGTCTTGTGATGGTGTTGGTTGGATAGATGTGTAGACAGAGTTGGCAACAAGATTTGCCAACTGGCAACCCGCCCTCCCCACCAGGTCCCAGCCAAGGACCCTGTTGGCAGTGGCAAGGTCCACTGCTCGCTCAGCAGGGAATCCTGCTACAACACACTGAGCACTCAGGGATCAGTTCCCCACCCTGGGCTACTTCCTACTGGTACCTGACAGATCTCTTCTCTGTAGTCTCACTCTGTCTCTGCGGCTTCTTGTATAGCACCTTTTGGCCTGGCTGCCGCTACTTGGTCTGGCTGTGCCTTCTTCCCCTTCGGCAGTCAGCCCTGACTGAGCTGCTCCAGAGGCTTTTATAGTCTGTCTCCAGTTGGACCATGCCCAGCGGGGCTGTAGAGCCCCTTCAGCCAGTTGAGCCAAGGCAGCTCCATTAGTTTCAGTGCAGGTTTGATACAGCCCGTCACAGGCCCTCATTACCAGATTAGCTGAGTACCTCACAATCTTTAAGGCTGTTGTATCACAGCATCCTATGAGGTAGGGAAGTGCTATGCTATTTTCACCATTATACAGATGAGTTGCAGAGGCATTTGCCCAAGATCAAGAAATCTGTGGCAGAGGAAGGAGTTGAGCCCAGGTCTCCAACTCTCAGGAACACCCTAAAACTAGTCCAACGTTATTCCTCAAATAGGAACATAATTTCTGACCAGCTTCTGTTTTGATGAGAGAAAGTAGGTTTCCCTAGATGAAAACATTGATGGGGAGATGAAACATTTAAATAATTGGGAGGGAGCTGTGGAAGAGATGTACAGAGAATAGGCATTTACATTTACTCACTTGTTATCAATTTCAATTCCTGCTTTTCCTGATATACTTGAACTTCTTTTACCCAGCAACCCTGGAAAACCAGGTATGCTGGAATAAAGCATTTGCCAAACCAAGGAAGGTGCTGCAGGGTCTGGGTGTGAGGAGGAAGAGTGTGGGGCACTTATGTGGCTCCTCACTCCTGGAGACACACATGGCTCCTTGTTCGCAGGCACCACCCCCTGCCGCCATGAAAGTAATGAGGAAAAGCCTCAGGAGGAGCACATCACTGCACTGCTGTCCATCCCTCCCCAGCTGCAGGGAAAGTGTAACAGCATCACATGGAGCCACTCCTTTTCCACCTGCCAGGGTTCACCCCTCAAGTGTTCCCTGATTAGGAATACATGGAATATGAAGTTTCATGTGTTCACTTATACCTGACTCTCTAAAAACTTTGTCTGAAGTTATCAAAGTTGTGATATTCAAACTGAATTTTGTGGGACCCTGAAAATGTCTCCTGTAAGTAGACCTTGGCTTTTCATACAAACACATTTTATTTCAACCAAGAAAATGCTCATATACAATCAACTTTATTTTATTTTAGATATAAGGAAGTGAAAGCCACAGTTTGTTAATCATGTTAGGTGCTACTTATGACCATGCAGAGTTGACATGAGATGTGATTTGGAATAAGGAGTAAAATCCAGAAGACTTACTTTGCCAATGTTTTTTGTAAACATGGCAAAGTCATTGTTAAAAAGAAAAGTCCTATCTGAAATAAAATATTTTGACAGCAAATGCAGCACAGAACAGTACACTCAATGTAGTCTTAAAGTAAAGGAAGTAAGCATTTTTTCTTAATTTCATATTAAATTACTGACATGAGACATAGGTAATTAAATGTCAAGAGCAGAATGCTGAAAACAGCTTTGCTTCTCCTGTAAAAGTTGCTGAAGCTATTTAAATTGCAAACCATACACTGCTTTTTGAAAATCTAGATCCAGTAGCTAATTGACCACTGCCAATGGTTATATATTAATAAATATAATTTTCCTGATGCGTGTCCTTGTGGTAGCTTGTTATATGTGAAATGTAATATGTGGTATATAGATATTTGTAGCATCCATTAAATTCCTGTGTATTTATATGGTGAAGGGAAAAATGATCATTGAGGGAAATACTAGCATTGCTCTAAGCCTCTGAAGGCAAAGCATTATTACTATTATATCAAGATCTTTTTGCAAAGTAGTGGAGGCTCTTGTTCTGAATTTTACCTTGACTTTTTTGGATGATTAAACCAACTAGGAGGATTACAATTTAGGGGTAATCCTGGCTGATTTTTCTAATCAATTTTCTTCTGACAGCAGTTTTGTTCTGTTACTACCTTGAGCAGAATTGAGCTATGCTGCACATGTTTTTCCTATTGCAGACAAAAGTAAGTGATTGCACTTAATAACTTGTCTTTGACAGGATGGGAAAACACCAGAAGACCTCGCTAGAACAGAGCAGCATGAACATGTAGCCAGCCTTCTTGCAAGGCTTAAAAAGGTGGGAATGCATGGCTATCTGTTTGTATGCAGCAGGGTTTTGGGGGGAGAAATGGGGAAAGAGAAGGTATTTTGACTGATGTCTGTGTTTTTTAAACATTTGGGATAGTATTTTGAACAGCAATTGAGAAAATAAAGCCTGCATCAAAAGCATTTAGTCAAAAATCAAAACACAATTTTGGAAAACCACCCAGTGAAATAAGTTGGTAAAAAATATATTATGAATTTGGCAGACGTGCAACATAGCTATATTTATATATAGTAGCCCAATGTGTGTGAGTCTGTAACGCTGAAATGCTGCATGGGGAGCGTCGAGCCCAAATGGTTGCTTGCGCCACTTGCTCCCATGTGCTGGACTAGCTGAGCGGCGTAGAAGTCAGCTGAGCACCATGGCAGGAGGCGGGGTGGTGACATTCACGGCCAGGGGGCGGGGCCTGGAGCCGCTGTCAGGCCCATGTCACCACCCCGCCCCCCTTCCCCTCCCGCCGTGGTGCTCGGTTGACTTCTGCACCGCTCAGCCTGGTCGCTGCAGAGGAGCAAGCGGCCGTTTGGGTCCTGCACTCCCCATGCAGCATGGGCTGCCCAGAGGGAACAGCCAGCATTTCAGGGAACAGCTCCGCCCAGAGGGAACAGCCAGCATTTCAGGCAACAGCGCTGCCCAGAGGGAACAGCCACCAGCAGAGATAACATCCACACAGGTGCATAACACCCTCGCTTTGCCTCTGCCATTTCCCTCTCCAGGTTTCAGAGTGTGAGCTCCAGCCTCAGTGGTACTGCCAACATTAGTAGTTTTAATGCCTAGTACGAGCCCAGATCTACAGACTCAGGCCCTGAAACTGGCTGTGGGAGGCTTTGATTTGTTTTGTTTTGTTTTTTGTATTGTAAATGTACCCACTGAGGCCTGATCTACATGTAAAATGTAAGTCAAAGTAGTTCAGGATGTGAAAAACCAGCCCACACCCCAGAATAGAGGGAGCTAAGTACTGCACATGGGTACATGCTTAGTCACTTGGGGAGGTAGTGTTCCTACAGCAATGTTTGTAGGCTGTCTACATCACAGGATTATGCCGGCAGTACTGTAGTTGTGCTCCTTATAGTCCCCATAGTGAAGATGTGGTCTATGGTTCTTGGTTTTCCCTCCACCCTTCCTCTCAAATGATTTTGTGGAAAATGATTCCACTGCAGTGATGATGTTTAATTAGAAAAAATCCCAGATTTCTGCATTTCAACCTGAACTTGTAAATCCTGATGGTTGAGCTCTTTTTTTTCTTCTGTCATATAGCTAGGCCACATTTTGCTGCTGGTTACTGGATCTTATTATCATGCAGCCAAACAGAGTTCAGTGTTTTGCATCCCTACCTTTCTTTGCTTCCTACTGCTCCCTAACTTCATAATAAAAGTAACAAGAATGAATTATCTACCTTATACCTTCCTTTACCAAAAAGAGAATGTAGGTAATGATGACGTACTTTAAAGTTGCTTCTCTCCCTAGAATGTAGCACACTACTTTTCACTGCTAATCCATGTTAACAATGTTATCAAAATTGTGTGACTTAAATAAAAACTTTCAAGCGCTGTTCATACAGTTTTATTTGAATTAAATTGTTGCAAGCTTGTATTTTCCGGTAATGCTGAAAAATAATTGTTCTAGAATAGCTGAAGCTGATGCTAGAGAAGCCTGTTGAATGTCTCTCTTTATTTCCATTTTAAGGATAGCTAATAAATTGACCCAGAATGTAAAGAGACACACTGCTAAATGCCTCCAATACACTTCATTTAAGACAATGTATTCTAAAGTATTTTCAAACTCTGATTAAACTGAAAATACAGAGTTTAGGATTCTTATTGGGATATTTTTCTACATGGTAATAGATTTAATTTCTGCATTCTGTTTGATTTAGGATACTCATAGAGGACTTTTTATCCAACAACTTAGACCTACTCAAAACCCACAGCCAAGAATAAAACTTAAATTGTTTGGACATTCAGGGTCTGGGAAAACTACTCTTGTGGAATCTCTCAAGTGTGGTCTAATAAGGAGTTTTTTTAGAAGACGAAGACCAAGACTTTCCTCCACAAACTCAACCAGATTTCCACCTTCACCCTTGTCTACCAAGCCATCAGGTATCACTTTAAGGCTTCTAGTTTTATAGCATTTCAAGTAAAAGAACAGGAGAAAGGGTCTTAGGAAACCAAAGCAGATAAATGGTTTTCATTGTTGGTGCCTGAGCAGGAAGATGAACAGTGAGTGTTACAGGGACAAGATTAGCCAGAGAAACTTTTACTGTATCAGATGAGATGGAAAGCAGAGGACCTGACCACTTGTCACAAATATTCTGGATTGAGTGATTTTTATTTATTTATTTTGTAAATGTAAAGATGTTAGGTCCATGTCCTGACCAAATTCCAATTTTTGACAAAATGTAATGGGTCATCTTTATCCAACAAGCATTTTCATTAGAATATTATATTATCTGCTTCCAGTCCTAAACTGTTTATGTGATATTCAGCAATTGCTGCTTTGTACCTCAGAAATGGTTGTATGAAAGTAATAAATGAATTCATCCCTATTTATCTCTCTTCTAACACAGGAGTGATGCAGGGAGTGGGGGAGTTGTGTTGGAGTTAAACATTTTGAAAGCATGCTTTAGAAGTGTTTTTAATCAAATAGATAAGTTTTGTCTTTAAGTTGGTTCATTATTCTTATTAAAAAACACTAATACTTAATGTTTATCACTGAATCGTTTTAAGGTAATGCCTAAATATGTTAGGAAACGGTACATAGTGACAGTTTTTCTTTGCTTCACTTTCAGTCAATTTATGCCAAGGATAGGAAGGAGAATAAAACTCTGATGAAAGAACAGGCTGAAAGGTTTCTGACATAAAGATACAATGTATGAATGGTCAGTGAATCACTAAAAGAAGTTTTCACATATTACACAGGAATTATTTAATGAGAGTAGAGTTGAAATAAGAAAGTAATGGAACAGAGAATCTCAATGTATAGGCTATTGCACAAAAAGATTAAACTATCAAGAAATACAGACATGTATCTACTGGACCTAGCACAGGAAGGAGGGGGGTTGTCGTTTTTAAAAAAGTTAGAAACCAGGAGGGATAAGGTTTCAAGATGAGACACAGCCATATAAACCAGAGACGTGTGTGTGTGTGTGTGTGTGTTTTGCGCAAATCACCACATACTGCATATCTCCACTACTTCATACAAAAATTCAGTCCCATGTAACCATATGAAGCAAGGAAAAATCTTCATTTCTTTATTTTTAAACTACCCCATTCTGGAAGAACTTGAATTGTTGTACATATGGTACTATGTACACAATATTGCTTTAAGTGAAAATGTATGAATAGCCTAACTGGGTCCAACCAGTGGAGAGTGCTTAAGAGGAATAGAAAAGGTCCATTATCAAGTCCATTTCCAGCTTCTTGCAGTCAAGACTTCGAGGGACACAGTGTGATCAAGTTGCATTGCTGAACATCTTGGCCAGTCTCCATTGATGGTCCTATCCTACATGAACTTATCGAATTCTTTTTCAAACCCAGTTCTACTTAGGGCCTTCACAGCTCCCCTGACAACTAGAGGTTGACTGTATTGTATGAAGAAGCACTGCTTTATGCTTGTTTCAAACCAGCATATTAATTTCATTGGTTGACCCCTATTTCTTGTTATGTGAAGGTATGAGTAACACTTTCCCCTGTACCATTTGTGATTTTTATAGATTTCTATCCTCTTCCCGCGCCCTATCACCCAAATCATCTCTTATAAGCTAAACTGTCCCTGTCTCTTTAATCTCTCCTAGAAACTTCCATATCCCAATCTTTTTTTATTGCCTTTCTCTGTACTTTTTCCTATTCTAATCTATCTCTGAAATGGAGTAAACAGAATTACCTGCTGTATTTAAAGTGTGGGTTAATATAATGGCATTATGATATTTTGGGCTGCTTATCTGTCTTTCCTAATGGTTCCTAACAAATTGTTACCAATGTTTTTTTGACGTCCAGTGAAAACTCTGCAGATGTTTTCAGAGAACAATACACAATGACGCCAACATCTTTCATGCGTTATAACAGCTAACCTAGATCCTATCATTTTGTATGTATAGTTGGGATGGTTTTCCAAGGTGCATTACTTTGCACTTATCAGCACTGAATTTCATTTACCATTTTGATGCCCAGTCACTCAGTTTTGTGAGAACCCTTTGTAACTCTTCACAATCAGCTTTTAAACTTAACTGTCTTGTAATTTTATATAATTTACAAACGTTGCCACTTCACTGTTCGCCCTTTTTTCAGATCATTTATGAATATGGTGAAAACCACTGGTTTTCTCCCCCCCTCTCCCCCCCCGTACAAATCTTAAGAGGACTCCATTATTTCTCTCTACACTGGGAAAACTGATCATTTATTCCCACTCATAGTTTACTGTCTTTTAAGCAGTTACTTATCCTTCCCCCTTCCACCATGACTGCCTACTTTTCTTAAGAGCCTTGGTGCGGACCTTGTCAAACACATAGAAAGTTCAGATACACCATAACAAAGGGTCACCATTGTCCACGTGCTTGTTGATCTTCTCAGTTCTAGTATATTTCCCTTTACAAAAGCTGTGCTGATGCATCCCAAAAACGTCATGTTCATCCACGTGTCTGATAAGTCTGTTCTTTACTATGGTTTCAACCATTTTGCCTGGTACTGAAATTAGGCTTACTGGTATGTAATTGCCAGGATTGCCTCTGGAGCCTTTTTCTAAAAAAAAAATAAGGTATTACGTTAGTTACCCTTTAGTAATGTAATATGGCAATGAGGCTGATTTTAAGTGATGGGTTCCATATCACATTATAGTTCTACAATTTCATAGTTAAATTCCTTCAGAACTCTTGAGTGAATATATCACATATTAACCCTACAGACAAGATCCAGCCTAGAAGCTGGAATTTGCCCACTTCTGGCTTATAGTATGGTGTTTTAAGTAGTTTCCATGCAGTTTGCAAGTATTTCACTCTTGTGACTGTTCCTTTTAATTTCCATGTAATTAGCTTCCTCGTTTTTGTATAGTTTCACTTTTTGAAGTTGAATGGTCTTGTAGCAGGTTTCTTGGGTATTTCCCTTGTATAAGAATGTTACATGCAGTTTCCCGTGCGCACTGGCTCCTTGCCTGCCTCCCTGTGTGTAATTGTTGAAATTTTCAGTGGTTACACAATTACTTAAACACTTATTAACACCCCTAGTTGCTATAAAAGGTGCTCATCTGATGCCTCATACTGCATCTGCATATGTGTCACACTTTCTCACAGTCTGTATCAGGCATCAAATGAGCAGCACTAAATGTAATTAATGCAAAAAGTGACCATAATGTAATTAATTCAACAATGTATATTAGTTAACGATTGTAATAGCAATACATAATCTTGTATGCAAAAAGAAACAAGCTTATGATTACTGTAAAAACCATAAATATTAACTTCCTGTCTTGTTCACAAAACTATAAAACCGTAATGTATGCTAGCATTGTTTCATTTTAATCTATGCTTAGTCTTTTAAGTACTTGTAGCATTCTGGGTTTTGGTATTTTAGTTGAAAAATATTAAATACACATTGTTACTGTTACTATTTTAGGTAGGGAAAAATACCTAATGAAGAAATGACTGCTTAATGTAGTGTAATGCTATAATATGCACCTGATTTGTTTATTAGGTCATTAAAAGCTTGTATTTCTGAAGCTTGTATTGCCTGCATGGTCAAATCAAACTTCACATAAAGTAGCAAATGTAGAGTGATATTTCTGAGTTTTGTGTGTCAACTTGTTTCCGAATTAAAATCTGTATTAAGGATGTTAAAATATCAACTAATTGACTAATCAAATAGTCAGTAGATTTTGCATTGACTATTCAATTAGTTGATAGGGCACCTCCATCTTTAAAGTGTAGCAATAGCCCTAGGGGACCAGGCTCCATGTGGAGCTGCTGCTTTGAAATGCCATGGGGATCCCAACATCAGGCTCCTAGAGGCGTTTACAAGCGTCAGCACCTCGTGGAGCCTGGGATCAGCTGGGGAGTGATCCCTGCCTCCACGCAGCGCTGCCACTTTTGAAACACCACATGCAGCCTGGGGACATGCCAGCTGGCCCCAGGATCCAAGCAGCGCTGCCGCTTTGAAGTATCCCTTCCTCTTCCTCTCTCCCCTGCCCCCCACCTCTTTCTGGTAGAAGCAGCAAGGGTGGGGGAATGGATTAGTCGACTAACCTGACTATCTGATAAACATTTGCTTATCAGATAGTCAGTCCTCACATCCCTAATCTGTGTATCATAATGGTAACTTCAGGTCTTGTGGTAGGAAGAATTATTAAACTACCATCTTTCGATTTCTGAGCTGATATTTCAGAATCTAACTTGGCCCTGATTTACGGCCACTATAACTACTTAATCAGAGGAGGGAGGCAATTTTTTTTAAATCAAAATAGTTATGCCATACAGTCTCTTCTTCTGTAGGTGCAGTTATATCAGTAAAAAGTTATACAGGTAGGGTGTGTCTAAACTACACCCCTCTGCTGACAGATGGATGTAGATTAGGCACTTTGAAAGTGCAAATGAGCCTGGGATTTAAATATCCCAGGCTTAATTTGCATACTCACGTTTGGGCACTCTGTCGATCACGTGCCCTTTCTAGAGTTCTGCCTACAGTGGGGAGGTTTTTCGGCAAATCCTGTACTCCTCAAAAAATGAAGAGTACAGGATCTGCCGAAAAACCTCCCCACTGTCAGCAGAGCCACGGCTAGACTTTACTTTCACTTTCAAAAGGGTGCGTGATAGGTAGAGGGATGCAGTCTGGAGGTAGCTGTATAGTTTATAGCTGTATAGGAATACCAATCTAAAGCACCTTTATACAGTTATAAATATGTCCACATGAGGGAGCTGTAGTCCTTTAATAATGCTAAATTGTAAAGCAATATAATGAATGAACGTTCATTTTCACAAACTCTGTTCTGTCATTTCCATTTTTTGACCTCCTCCCCTCCCCCCGTGTCTTTTCGGGGCTAATAGTACTATATGGGAAGTTGTCCTTTCAGACCACCAAACCTTATCTCTAACACATCATTATTTTATCATTGAGTAATCTAGAAACAAAAGTACTTTCCCAATCTGTGAATATTCTTGAGACCAAGCTCAGTAGAAATTGTATAAGTTACTGAAAACCTGAACAATGGTCTCTCTACCTTGGTGGAAAATCTCAGCAGATTGAAACTGGAAGGTCTGTTGAATGGTGTTAGACACATTGTACGCTACCTCTATTCTCTTCCTTTCTCTTTTCCTTATTCCCATTTCCCTGTGTGCTTGCCTTCTTACACTTCCATGGCTCTCCTTTATATTCCTTTTCTCTCTTCCCCCCCCCCTCCTTTTTAAAGCCCTTTATGCCTAATTCAATCTCTCAAGAAGAGCCACTTGGCCAAGAGAGAGGGTATTCTAAAGTACTGAATCAGCTCTAGTAAGAGGTATTTTCTGGTTCTGAATCTTGAGTACAGACATTGTTCACAACTGTTGATAATCCTGGGTGCCTCTATTGATATTTTTAAATCCATTTTTATGCCCAGCACATGATAAACAGATCACTTTACAACCATGACAAGGTTATTTTTATCTTTCTTCTTGACTCAGTTTCAGTGAGCATTACAAATCTTTACCCTGGCTGTGAAAATGTTAGCGTGAGAAGTCGCAGCATGATGTTTGAGCCAGGCCTTACCAAAGGGATGCTAGAAGCATTTGTTTCACCATCTCACCATTCTCACTGCTCTGCGGATGACCAGTCTACCAAGGCTATCGACATTCAAAATGCCTACTTGAATGGTAATGAATTAATTAAATTAATGTGTTTGCCAGTGGCTTTACTAGTTTTAAATATTTAAATTTAAACTCTACTTTGAGCATTACCCTGAGCCACATCCACTAGTTCAGTGGGTATACCTTTTTAAAAAAAAAAAAAAAAAAAAAGCAGAGATTAGGCCTACATATAGCTCTGTGAAATTCAATACATTATAAAGGCACTACTAATATTGACTGGTTTGTGTATTATTTATTTATTTATAGGTACTTTTTTAACCACTCCACACACAACGTTTTGGACCAAGAGTGAACCGTTATTACTTGCCTGTTGTCCTAGGTGTGCATGATGCTTTGAGTGCATAGTCATTATAACTGGTCCTTGCCACAAACAACTTTCACATGAAACTGTTTTATCAACTTGTCCCATTGTAAATTACCTGATTTTTTTTTCCCCTCAAGTTAAACTCAAATCGGGGTAATGTTTTACCTACCAAATCAGTTGTTCCAGGATCAAATGGGGTTTACACTTTTAATCTTAGGTGGAAGAATATTTTTATAAATGCAACATGCTGTAAAACATGTACTCTATGTGATGAGCAGCTTGGCATGGAATCAGCACTTGTCCAAAGTTATTCTCTTTCAGCACAATCATGTAATGGATTTAGGTTAAAAATGTGTTATAGCTACACTGCAGATTGTGAGTAGGAACTATTCCATTGTAAAGAATAGAATTCCATTACATTCTGTTTGTAGCATAATTGATGCTTCCAGTTTTTTTCTAGAGTACTAGTAACATTACTACATTGGTACACGTGCATATGCTTTGTCAGGTTCAGAGAACTAACTGTAAAAAGCTAACACATCTTACATCTGCAGCAAAAATAGATATCAGAAAACTAATCCATTTCCCCACCCTTGCTGTTCTTATGTAGTAATTAGAAGTAAAATGTGATTGTTAAAGCCTACTCTGATTTGCCAGCAGCTTCAAAGCAAAATGGACAGATTTATGAATAATCTTCTATCTTACGTTTTTGACACTGCATGGGTCTGTGACTTCTAGACACTTACATGTGGCTTCCAGATGTCAGCCCTGGAAAAACATTGCCTCCAATATTAAAGGAAGAGAGCTCTTAATAGAAGTTTGACCTGATTACCAATCTGTTCCCTTTTACAGGAATTGGTGATTTCAGCGTGTGGGAATTCTCTGGGAATCCTGTATATTTCTGCTGTTACGATTATTTTGCTGCGAATGATCCCACCACAATTCACATTGTGCTCTTTAGTCTTGAAGAACCTTATGAAATCCAATTAAACCAAGTGACCTTTTGGCTTAATTTCCTGAAATCGCTGGTCCCAATTGAGGAACCCATAGGTATGCAAAACTGTGTGTCTATATACCTTCTGTGCAAGGGGGATAAAAACCTTTGTTTCCCTGTAACTTTGAGTCCTGTCCCTTGTTCATTTTCCTGCATTCCACTGATATCAACTTTAAAAAAGAGTTCTGTATAGAGGTGAACTTCTCCCTCATAGCAGAGGGTTTAAACAGGGTCACATGCACTTAACCTTACTAAAATTGTTTAGGTTTATGCTTAAATAGTGTAGAGAGCCTTGTGTGGTTCTGAAATTGTTCCCTAAGTCCTTAAACTGAAGTTTCATGCCAGAGAATTACTTTGACGTTCTTGTGTACTGTTTGTTTACATACAGGATACAAATGCACTGGGTCTTTAAACTAAGTGTGGAAACATTGCTTAAATTCTGTTTAAATCCAACCCCAGCTAAACTGATTTCCAGCACTAGCTGGGTTGGCCAGTGTGGATGGGTTAAAATTGTCAGATTGGGTTTTAAAATTATGGTGAACTTCTGCATGTTCTGCTCAAACCTGTTGAGCTGGACTTATAGTTAGACTTTAAATTACTTTGACTCCTTTTAAGCATTGGTGTGTACAGAGCCTAATATCTGTGTTAAACTTTGCTTAACATTTGCTAAGGCTTTGTTCTGTTTTCAAATGAGATCTCTTGTTTAATACTTGAGTTGCTTATGTGGTTTGGAATTGCTTGTAAATCAAACCAATCGACTTAATTGTATTTTTTTTAAGATTAAGGACATCTTACTCTTAAGGACATCTGTGGTTTATACCAATTTATTTAGCTTTTATTGAAGTTGAGCATTCATCCACATATACTCTGACAGTTTGATGGAAGAACCAAGCCCAAGATTCTGTCTTGGCTTCATCAACTAAAACTCTGTTGGAGCCAATAGATCTGATTAGACATGTATGGAAAAAGAAAGCCTATTAAGTGATAAAAATCACCTGGTAGACATATCAAAATATTTATTTATAGCTGAAAATTCCCTACTGATACTTTGGCTAATATTAAATGCATTATCTCAGAGCCCAAGTGATATTTTATCTACCTAATTTATGAACTTAGTACAGGCCTATGTTGGTTTGCCTTCCTCCAGTTCGGAGAGTTCAGTTCAGACTTTCACTTTCATTTGGAGCTTTAAAAAAAGGAGCATTTAGATCCAACTGGTATCCAAATAGTTGTGTAATGAAGACTCGGGAGTTTGCCAAAAATTAATACTTAAGCTTAAGTTAATATAATATTTCAGCAGTTCCTAGAATCCAAATGTGATACAGCCAAATATAGAACTAAACTTGGTCAATTCTTCCTGCAAAATGATTAATCATATTTGGTTATGTCAGTTTAACTTTATAGTACAGTAACTAACGAAGTTGTTCAACTTGATGACCTTGCTGCTAATAGTTTATAGGAAATCCTTCAACTAGCTAACAAAATGTCACCCTATATTAACAGAAGTCTTAAAGCTTTGGAATAGTTTCCTAGCCAATTCCACTAGGTCCTTTATTTATAAAAATAAAAAAAAAAAAAAAAGGTCAGAAAAGAATACTGCTTGCATTATAGGTCACAACACTAATTTTTTTATCACCACACTTATAAAAGGGTATTTTTGTGTGGTGTAAGCATAATGGATCACTCTGGCAAAATTGTTGAAGTCTCCAGAGTTTGAAGAGTGAATAAAGTTAATTGATGATTTGCCAGGGTGAGGATGAAATGAAGATCACAGGACTTGACCTGTATTTTGTAAAATTTGACCAACTCGACTCTCTTTTTCTGGATAATCTGCTAGAGCACATGCTGTATAAATGTATGTTCCATATGATCACCTCATTCTTGTGCCATTTGTATCTTTCTTTTTCTCATTCTTTTTCATGGTATCTTCCAGGCTTTCCTACTTACCTCTCACCTAAGTGAGAGTTCATTGTTTGTGTAAGTACTGTACAATTGCATTCATACCACAGTATGAATGAAGTAGATAATTTGTGTTCTCCCTACAGTCATCTAACTTGCATCCTGTAGTATTAAAGATCATCCAAAGAATTACCAAGAATCTTTGCAAGTAGTTGATCTGTTACTGATTTAAAATGTCGTTCCCAAAATAGTTTAATAGTTTGTAGCTGAATTGTTAGTAGTGTCGGTGATATTTATGGTGTTTTAAAAATAGTCGTATAGTGTTACTATCTGTAACATTATTTGAAAGAGCAAGCCATCCATATATATATGGACTATAAATAAAAATCACATCAAACAAACAGCCCTTAAGATTTAGGGGGGGGGGTTAAGTTGGCAAGTGAATTCATAAAGTTTGTCAAAAATATAAGATTCGCCTCTGCCTTAGGGTACAGTCAGAGCACTTTTCCTGAAATTATTGTACTCTGAATGTGTGTTTTTTCTCTCGTGAAGCTTTTGGTGGAAGATTGAAAAATCCATTACATGTTGTCCTGGTGGCCACCCATGCAGATATTGTGAATCTTCCTCGCCCTGTTGGAGGAGAATTTGGATATGACAAAGACATGTCATTGCTGAAAGAAATCAGAAACAGGTGAGAAGAGGAGCCATGTGTTATTTAAAAAATTTAAATGCAGTACAGTAATTCCTTATTTAACACGTGCCCGCTTAACATGTTTTCACGATAGCACGATTTTTTTTTAAGGGAATGTTTTTTGAATTACATGACCGTCCCCGGAATAACGTGATTTTCCCAGGCGGCCTGTTGCCAGTGGCTGCGCAGGGCTTCCCCCGCCTCCCTGCAAAGCGGCAGAGGGTTCGCCACTCGCTGCGCCATTCCCTGCTGACTCCCCCTCGCCAGAGGCCTTGCCCCCTCTCCTCCGCCCCCGCTTGCAGGCCGAAGGCTGGGTTTCCCCAGCTGGCCTGTCACCGGCGGCTGCACGGGGCTTCCCTCAACTCAATCTCCCTTCCCTCTCTTTCCTTCTCTTCCCCAGAACCAAGCACCTCCCTTCCCTGCTGTAACCCAGTCCCCTTTCTCCCCCAACCTTGTATCCCGATCCCAACAGACACCACCACTTGAAATGCAACCCCCACCTTTTCCATTATTTTAAGTGGGAAAATTGACCGAGCATAACACGTTTTCACTTAACACAATCATTTTCTGAAACATATCTATAGTGTTAAATGAGGAATTACTGTATTAAAACGTGGAAATGCCAAAGCTGGTTGTTGATTTGAGGGGTTCACAGTCATTTAGAAAATGTTCATTCATCTGTATAGGAGCAAAGAAAATCCAGTACTTTGCTTTGGTTGCTGATTTTTATGGTGAAAATGGTCTTGCAATATAGTTTTGTGGAAAAAATGGAAAATACTTGATGGTTATAAAATGAGTAGGTTGCCTAACACCTGTAAGTTTAAGTCTTGAGGCAACATCTGAGAAAAATGGGTGACTTGTTTTATAAATGTTGCAATGTTAAGACACAGTGGAGTTTTATCCTTTAATTTAAGATACGTAGTATACAAAAATAAATCACACAGGTGTATTTATACATTTTTTTCTGAAGAGCTGCATGGCAATATGGACAAAAAAGAGAATGAACCCACAAGTGTTTCTACATGTTGGAAAGTCTGACCTAAACCAAACTGAATTGCAGAGAGAATAGCACTGGCTTTCAGGGTTAGGTATTTTCACAAACAAGCCTCCTAAACTATACACAATTCATAGGAATAGCATGGTAAGGGGAACCATTCAGGCCTTCTAAGTAGGGTCTGTTAAGAGAAGGGTGTAACGAGATTTAGTCTTAAGCTGAATCCCCCAGATGTCTAGTGTATATTTTATTAGGGCAATATCCTTATCTACTGAAATTGAACAACAGATATCTGTGTATAATCCTTGGCATTTGTCAGCAAATGACATTTCATTGCTAAACTTGTAAAAACAAATATAATTGTGGCTGGCCAGTCTAAAAAATGAGTGTTAAAAAAGCCATTTCACATGAGCCCAGCTCATGTGGTTCTTATTATAAACAAATCATTGATATCACTTTTCTAGCAGTACATTTGCTTGCTGTAACCCATGTAACTAATATGTCTACTTACTATCCCTTGATTCTTCTGTAATACCCTTCATATAACATATATGGAGCACTTTGTTGCTGCTTACATGAGAGTAACTTTTAATCTTAACAACTCTTTTTATCTTAATTAAATATTAGTTTACAGTTGTATGTTTTACATATCATATTGTGCATGTTAATGAGTATTTAACTTTTTACTGTTCATGTTCATTCCATTTTTCATGATTCCTTTAAAGCTAAAGGAAAAAAAATTGTGATTTTTAAAACAAATTTACATTTTGGTAAATTCAAATACATTTTGGTTTGGGACTAGAAATAAATACTGCATGTGTTTCTCTTAGGTTTGGAAATGATCTTCAGATTTTGGACAAATTATTTGTTTTGGATGCCGGAGCATCTGGCTCTAAAGATATGAAGCTTCTTCGGAATCACCTGCAAGAATTAAGAAGCCAGATAATTTCTGTGAGTAGTGCTGAAGGCTGGGCCAATTTCTGTGAAATTCTGGTTTGAAGGGAATTTGCATGGGGAAGTCATTACAGGCTTCTTGCTGCTCAGACATAACAGGTGGGCCGCATGGAGTTCACGGGGAATAGGTGCAGTTTTTCTTCTTTGAACACCCTGGTAGCTAGAGGCACTTAAAGTGGGCAATGAGGTTCCACACACTGAGGTTTGAAGGGAATAGAAAAAAAGGTTTTTTTCCTGCTCTTCAGAGGTGCCCTGTTAGGTCAAACTAGGCTGAAATTTGAATTTTGTAAAAATCAGTTTTTATAAAACTGAAGACTAATACAAATATCTGACTTTTAAAAAAAAAAAATCCTAATAGAAAAGGTTGTTTGTTTTTTCTAAAGTGCTTCTGTTGTGTTGCAACCAGGATACTGCAGTGTCATATCAATGCATGTGGATCAGGCAATCTAACTGTCTAGAAACTACTAATTTGATTCTTATTGTCTAGTGTGAGAAAATGCAAAAAAGTCAGCAAGAAATATAAAGAGCAAATATAAATATCTTTAGTTTTGATGACCACAGGTAGAATTTTAAGTTAAAAGAATATTTTGTGTTTGAAATATTTTAATTTGACAGCACCATCATTGAAACTGGAGATGTTAAAATGTGTGTATTTGTCTAAATGTGTAACTGAAATGTGTAACAGTTTAATTTTCCAACAGTTACATGTTTACATGTGGGGGTAGTGGTTGGCAGGCAGCTGCATGGGAGCCAGCTTAAAAGCCAGCATTCCATGCGCACTGGCCCCCTTCTTCCACCTGTCCACCTACTTCCTCACTGCCTCTTATACAGAAGCAGGGGGCTGTGTGAAACTGAGGGGGCTTACCATTGAGCACGGACTTATTGGTTAAGGGTGTACTTGAGTACACATTAACATCCCTAATGGAAATATCTTTTTCTAGCTTAAGTGAGCTTAAAGAAGATACTTCACTATTCAGTGAAGATTGGGTTCACAGAGGCTTATGATGATCATTAAAGTTTTTTTATTCCTCTGTTACTGTCTTTTTAATGGTTATTTCTTTATTAATCACAGGTTTCTGATGTGCATCGTTGTCTTTATATTATCTCATCCTAACAGCTCAGGGCCAGGTTGTCTTATTTAATTTTTGTAAGGCTTACAGTTCAATTACAAAACCATTTTACAGCCTCTTATCTCTGCAATAAGTTTGTTTTTGTCTGCACAGAAGATTTTGCTAAAGAATTCCCATTGTTGTTAACACCTATTCAGTTGAATTAGTGTTTGCTCTAGTGGGAGCTCTAGTGTTAGCAATTCTCAGTAGGCTGGACCTATTTTACCGAAGCATCAATTAAAGTTGCATACAACAGGTTTAACAGACATGGTGTCAAAAAAAAGTCCAGTTACCAGTGGTATTAGTCCCAGTTCAGCTTAAACAAAATAATCATAAATATCCCAGTGTAGGTATGAATTCTCAGTTCCTGCTGACACTGTGGTCTGTGGGAGCCAAGGGACTCTGATCCATCAATTCCAAGCAATGAATCGTAAAGTAGAAAGCTGTACATTTTCTGCGATGATTGATTGTTGATTTGTAATGACTTTAATATGTTAATCCAGTGGTTCCTAACCTTTTTTTTTATACTGCAGACCGGCAAATTCATTCACAAACTTTTGGCAAACTGGTAACATTTTATTTGCATAATTGCATATTCATTATGCAAATACTGAATATGCAAATAAAATGTTACCAGTCTGCCTAAAGCCTCGGCCCCCAGAGCCACTGAAGCTGGCTGTTCATGGTGGCGCTGGGGTTGGGGTACACCCTGGCCTCCTGAGCCCCCAAGTGTCATCTCTAACCCCTAGAGACTCCCCACCCCTCTACTATCCCCCAGCGCCAGCCACTAACCCAAAAGTCCCCTGCACTCAACTTCCCAGTGCCAGCCTCCCAACTTCAGAGTCCTCCAGTGCCAGCCCCCATCGCAAATGCCTCAGTGCCCATCTCCCCGCTCCTTAGAGCCCCCCAGTGCCAGCCTCCTGTTTCCAGAGCCCCCCAGTGCCAGCCCTGCCCCTATAGCCTCCTTACTACTAGCCCTGCCCCAGAGCCCCCCATGTGAGCTCCCCACCCCAATGCTCCAGTGCCCTCCAGTGTGAGCCTCCACCCATTAGAGCTCCTCAGTACTAGCCCTGCCCCAAAGCTCCCCAGTATTACCTTTGCCCCTAATGCTAGCCCCTGCACATCTTAGAGCCTCCCCCCCACCCACCCAAAGCCCAAACACAAACCCTGCCCCTGGAGCCATCAGTGCCTGTCCCACTTCCCTCACCTAGCCCTGTGCTGCCTCCCAGTCCCCAGCTGAGCGCTGCTGCCTGGGTTATGGCTGCTCTAAGGCTACCATGCTGGGCTCTGTACGGCCCTCCCATCGCACAACAAACTGCTCTTCTGTGTCCGGTAAGAGACCCCGCCCCTGCCCGGTGCTGGTTATCTGAATGGCAGGATAGAACATCCCATCCCGCTGCGACTGTTGTGAGGCGCTGGGCAGTGTATCCCAGGCCCTGCCCCCAGAGCTGCCACAGCCCAGCAGCCAGCGGACTGTAGACCAGCTGTTGGGAACCACTGTGTTAATCTGGCCAATGGCACAAATTTCAATAAGGGACCAATAGTTCCCTATGAAAACAATGTGTCCTGAATGAAGACCCTCCCCCCCCCAAAGAGGTGTCCTAGGAGAGAGAGCATAATCTTCCATAAACCTTCTCCCATATTTAAAAAATTGTTAGTAAATCTAAGCCTTTTTTGGTGGGGGCGGGGGGTTAAATAGAATAAAATAGTTGTGACTTGCAGTTTAAAGCTGTGATTTCAGTTCATAATTCAGCCAGCTTTATGACTTCAGTGACTCCTAAAATAACAAAACAGTATTATGGACACTTCCAGTATTTTTATTATGCAAGTAGACTGTGTGTTACTTAACCACTGGCAGTGTAATTTCAGAAATATGTTAATCAGATGTAGACAATTTTCCTAGAGTCGTATTCTGAAAAAGATATTCCCAGATTCTAGTTGGGAAAGGGGATAGTAGCTTAAGGGATCTTGTACTGTGTGGTTAAACTGACAAATTCTACAGCAGCGCTCCATTAGGCTTGATTTGCACTTAAAATTTAGATCAACATAACCACAGATATGAAAAATTCTGAGCGTTCTAGCAGCGCCAGCCTACAGTTTTGCCAGCACTTGGGGTAGACGCAGCTAAGCTGACAGAAGAATGCTGGGAAATGTAGTGTTACTACAGCAATGGATAACTTCTTACATTGGTGTAGGTTGCATGTATACTTCAGGTTTATGCTGGCATTGGCACCATATCTATGCTATTTATTATCTCTGCTTCATTTGTATTTTAAAAATGAGTTTATTAAACATGAACCTGTAAAATATGATTGGTAAAGTAGCGTAGGTGGTGGTTATTTTTATAGTCAGTCTATTTTGTGTTGGCCCCAGTGTTTTAGTTTTCAGTGACCTACTATTTGCAACCGCAGTTGTTGTAGACGTTGTGGGGGCAGGACGTTATTAGGACTTCTCACATGTGGGAAGTGTGGGGACACTTTGGGGGATTTCATGATAAACATCTTACTGTGATGTCTTACATGATCAGTAGTGAAGTGATTAACTGCTATTTTAATTTTTTGGTTTTGTTTGACTTGATCCCCAGGTGAATGGGGGAGTTGATACTATTCAAAATCATTGTTTCAGTTTATGCACAGATTAAGAAAGACAGCCCTGAATTGGTTCACATTAAGATTGTCTTTGTAACCATGGTGGCTAGAAATTGATTCTTAAATGAAATTTTAGGTTCTGGAGTACATTTTTCATCCAAAAGGATTCTGTGGCAAATTCTCCAGCTGTGTAATACACAAGTGTATTTCTAAATTTTCCAGTTTTTATCATAGTGGAAATATTACTATAAATTAACCTCACTATGATTTTGTTAGATTTGTCCTCCTATGACTCACCTCTGTGAGAAAATTATCTCCACCCTCCCTTCTTGGAGAAAGCTGATTGGACCCAACCAGCTGATGTCATTACAGCAGTTTGTCTATGACGTACAGGAACAGCTTAATCCATTAGCAAGTGAAGATGATCTACGGCATATAGCCCAGCAGTTGCATAGCATAGGAGAAGTAAGTAATTTTTATTCAAATTGCATAATTATGTAGTGACAAAGGTGAAACTCCATTGGATATTATTGGATATTTTTTAGAATCAGTGATCTGATTTTATGTTAAAGCCAGAACCTATCTGAATCAAAGTGTATTTTCTGCCCCTTTTTATTTTTTTTTCCTTTAATTCAGTGGAAAAAATGAAGAAAATCCTAATAAGTTAGTAGAGTGCGTAACCATGAGAGTGGCTTCTGGTATAGGAATGTAGAATTGGAAAATGCATCAAGCTTCTTGGAGTAACTGGTGGGTGGAACATGAAAATAAATCTTGTGAAGGAGAGGGGGGAGATGAACACATCTTCCTAGTTTGGTTTGTCAATGTGGATTCTGAAAAAGGGACTTGCCTTAGTATAGAATAAGCGTGTCCACAAAGGGAGATATTCCAGAATAGTGATTGCATTTTCAATTCATACCATATCTAGTTCTGGACTGACTACTTAGTGTGGACAAGCCCTTAGTAGTTCATCCATAGTGCAACTTCAATACAAAATGTGAGTTAAAATGGCTGAATAAATTGTTTTCAGATCTGGTTAAAGAAAAACATTCTTTGAAGTCATCTGTGGCAAATGTGTACAGACAGATACTCCTTGAATAAAAGGACCAGCTTTCACAGAAGTGGAGTGAAGAACTAATTGGTATCAGATTTTGTTTGTAAAATTAGAAATCTGAATCAGCAGATGAGTTCTAGCTCACATTATTGTTTATGTAAATAAATAAATAAATATCTTGTGCAGCATTTTTCTGCCACTTCATCTCAGAATTAACAAGTTGAATTTCCAGATAAAGAAGAGCATTCTGAACTAACAATCTTGCTAAATTCTCAGCACAGTTCCTTAATTCTTCCTTACTTTCCCATTCCAAGACAATATACTCTATACAAATCAACCCATACAAACTTCAGTTTTCTTTTGGATCCTGTGTATTTGTTTCATTGAACATTTATTTATTTTAAAAAGTTCTGTGTTTAGACTATACTCATGGAAAAAAAATATTCAGGAAAAGAATGAAATAAAATGTTGAACTTAGAATGAGCTAATAGCTAATACAGTTTATTCATAGGCTTGCTTGGCTGTAGCTACATTATCATCATATGTAGGGGTATTGCAAAGCATTCATTTGTTCAAAGTTGCATACCTATTAAGGAGGCTTGTAATGCTTTCCTCACTTGTCATTTCCCACTAATTTTTGGCTATAACTGCTGTGCTATATTTCTACTCTTTGTGGCTCGTTTTAGTTTTTTACCAACATGAAATTCCATTTAATCAAAAGAATAATGCAGGTAGGAGCAGGTCTGAATTTTGGATGTGACATCCGAACCCTTGCATATCTGGTGGCTTAGAGTTGAATGTGAGCAGCTCTGAAATCAAGCCAAAAATGCTGTTCCATTTTCAGTTGCTGTCAGTGCAAATTTGGAAAAACTGCATTTTAGGTCAGAATGCTTTGTGTCCATTGGAAATTGTTGGAAGTGTAGAGATTTCTCCTGAAATAATTTGGAATAAATCTGAGAGCCATGTTCCCCTGTGCTCTGATGGTTTTCTCAATAAAACAAGTCAATAGTTGGATCCTAATTTTTGTTTTATGAATGAGAGGAAGCAAATGCACTGTTATCTTTCTACATGATTCATGATACATCTTTCATGATTCAGTTGTGTGACTGGTGAGTGAACAGGCCATAAGAGCAGCTCTATTTTTCACTTGTACCTCATGAGATATAACTTTCCTCTTTCTGAGCAGATAAACATCATGCAGAGTGAAACTGTCCAAGATGTGGTACTCCTGGATCCTCGCTGGCTCTGCTCTAATGTACTTGGAAAAATCCTATCAGTGGAGAATCCCAAAGCCCTACATCATTACAGAGGTCGGTATACCATAGAGGACATCCAGCGTCTGGTATCAGACAGTGATGTGGAAGAACTGATACAGATTTTGGATGCCATGGATATCTGCGCTAGAGATCTTAGCAGTGGAGCAATGGTGGATATTCCAGCGCTAATCAAGACTGATAGTCTTCACAGGTCTTGGACAGATGAGGAGGATGAGGTTCTGATTTATGGTGGTGTTAGAATTGTTCCTGTGGAACACCTCACCCCATTCCCTTGTGGAATTTTCCATAAAGTTCAGGTGAACCTGTGTCGGTGGATTCATCAACAGAATGCTGAAGGAGATGCAGATATACGTCTTTGGATAAATGGATCAAAGATTGTGAATCGTGGGGCTGAGCTTTTAGTGTTGCTGGTCAACCATGGTCAGGGTATCGAGGTTCAAGTTAGAGGACTGGAAACAGAGAAGATCAAGTGCTGCTTACTTCTGGATTCTGTTTGTAGTACCATTGATAATTTAATGGCCACAACGTTACCAGGCCTGCTGACTGTGAAACATTACCTTAGCCCTCAGCAGCTGAGGGAACATCATGAACCAGTGATGGTCTATCAGCCTCGAGACTTCTTCCGGGCACAAAGCCAAAAGGAGACCTCATTGACTAATACCATGGGTGGTTATAAAGAAAGCTTCAGCAGTATATTGTGCTTTGGATGTCTGGACATCTACTCGCAGGGAGGCCTAGGAATGGATATTCATGCTTCTGATATTAATCTTCTTACAAGGAGGAAACTTAGTCGACTTTTGGATCCACCTGATCCTATGGGCAAGGACTGGTGCCTTCTTGCTATGAACCTGGGCCTTCCTGATCTCGTTGCAAAATACAATACAAACAATGGAAGTCAAAATGTTTTTCTCCCAAGTCCAGTCCATGCCCTTTTGCAGGAATGGAGCAATGCCCCTGAAAGCACTATAGGTATCCTAATGTCTAAACTGAGGGAATTAGGCCGCAGAGATGCAGCAGACTTTTTACTGAAGGCATCATCTGTATTCAAAATGAATTTAGATGCTAATGGCCAAGAAGCCTATGCATCCAGCTGTAACAGTGGGACATCTTATAATTCAATTAGCTCAGTAGTGTCACGGTAAGAACAAAAGTTTTGCATGGACAGTGTCTTTTCAAACTGCAGAAAGTGGTAAAGGGTACAAAATGATGTTCTAGACATTTAATTTATATCTATAAATTCTATATGGAGGGTCCTTATCCCTCCCTATCACCACCTTTTATGTGAAAAATCTTTCTACTTTTAACTGTGAACTGTTGCTTTTTATTTTAGCTATTAAAAGTCTGGTGTACTTTTGGTGTTTTACAATTATATTCTGATATACAATGTGCTGCTTAATATTGCCATTTTAACTGGGAAGTCTAACTTTTGGGTGATGTACTATAATGTTTTGGGTTTTTTATAGAAATTGTTTCCTAAAAGGAAAAAAAAAGTTGCACATTCATCCAAAATGTGTTTTCTTATGCCCTATTTCGCCTTTTCATCATATCCTTTGCTTAACTTTTTTACATTTGTAGGGGGGAAAACATTTATGGTCAATTTGCTGGAATTCAACACCATTTTATTTATAAATGAGAAAAAGTGAGTGCCTTTTGCAGAAAAGAGTGTGGTTGAATTGAGTGATTCTGCTGACGTTTAAAAGAAAATGCTACCTCTGTTTCACTGTCTGCATGTTGATCATTGCAAGTGGTGCTTGCCTTTTTTGTTTCACCTGCAGATTTAAGATATTCGATAAAGAGAAATTCATTATTTTATGAAGAGTTCTCATGTTGATAGTGTGTACAAATGCGTAATACTCAATCAGCTTTGCTTTCGATTGAACCATAATGTGAAAAAAATCTGTTAAACCTACTGTCACGCGTCATTATTTTCACACATCTCAGGTAAAACTTCAGAGTTATAGAATTCGCCAAGACATGCATAAAACGTTCAGTTCAGAAGAAGAATAATTGTATAGCTGTCAGTTGTCATTTGTGCATAATATAGTTTTTCCACTTTTAGACCCTGGTTTGCTTATTTCCTGTACTGATGATTTAAAGAAAAAGGAAGCATGGTTTATTGCAATCAGAAACTTAAAATTGATGTGAGGGGACATGACTTGCTCTGTTCTGAAAAGCATGTAATTTTAATGGTACAATGTGTGTGTATATACATATATACTGTATGTGTGTGTATATATATATATATTAATAGTATTATTTTTTCCTTAATCTTTAAGACGTAGTAAAATTTTAAAGGATTTTTTTTAACAAATAAACTATTGCCTATTGCAGCCTTTTCATTTTTATTTCCTGGGAGCAATCATTTCTCTAACCCACAAGGGGTCAAAATACTATTATTTAAGGGTGTAATCCTACAGGGCCTATACCCCTCCTATGAGATTCTGGGCACTTTCATCTTGATTTCAGTGGGAGCTGGGGACTTTCAATACCTTCCACAATTAAGTCTAAAAATACCAGAATGCTGGGAGGTGGATTTTTTTATGTAGCTTCTGTGCTATAAATTAGAGCAACTTTTCCTTTTTGACGCCTTTTGTTTGCACATTGGAGAATAAATTAGAAAGTACAAGTCATCATCAAGAAGAAGAATCAGTCTTTACCACCAGTTGGTGCAGGGGAAGGGGACAATTAACTTTACTTTTTATTAATGAGCGCAGTTTTTCTAAATCCACTTTGCATTAGTAGGTGAATTAGAGAGCTCTAGGACTTGAAAAATATGTATGTTTGAATTTTGTCTGTTTTTGCGCCATTTTATCTGTGCTATCCATGAAGGCAGAGCTGAATATTGTGCGTAAAATAATTTGCTAGACATGTGTAAACTCCCCTGGAGTTAGGGGATACAGTGAAGTAATGTGCTAGTCTTCTGTTTGGAGAAATGAGTGCGGCTTTAGAATTGTCAGATAAATTACTGATGAACTCATCTTTGACCTTGTCATTGTCATTGAAAAGCGTTTGCTAGTATAGATATGCCAGGTCAACTTTACCTACAAACTCACGTGCATCTCTGCAGAGATCTCTTGTGTCAGTAAAAGGACTTTTTTTGCCCCTATAACTGCCAAAACACTAGTGTTTTGGTGGCATAGCAATGTCCATTAGGGTAGGTCTACACTACAGCGTTATTTTGAAATAGCATGTCTAGACACAAAATGCATTTCGAAATAGCACTTTGCTATTTCAAAATAGTGTATCCACACTGATAGGACACTGAGTTGCATTTAAGGTGTGCCAGAACTGTTCTGGCAGGGCATCAGGTCAGAAGTTACCTTGTGTGGCTGATGCCTACGGCTATCTGAGATCTGTGCCTAAAGGGACCCCCCTGGACAGCCGGTTCTCAAGTTTCCCTGCTTGCTTGCCTACCTCGCTGAGGGACAGCAAAGCATTTTTTTCCTCTGCATGTTCTGATTGCCCTCACTCAGGACACCACAGCACTCTGCAGCATGGAGCCGGGAGCCGCCCCTGGGCACTCTGGTGCTTCTCCTGGACGTCTTGCTGTGAGCCTGGCAGCACATTCTGCAGGCAGTAACAGTCTCCCTGGTGTGCCTGCCCCACTGGGGGCTTGTGCCTCATTCCTTCCTCGTGTCCTTCCACTTACCCCTCCCTAACTCCCCTTTCTGCTGTACAATAAAAGACGTGTTCATTACAACAAAGCCTCTTTATTGAACAAAGCTGGGATGGGTGGGGGAATGAAACTGAGGTGAGACTGGGGAAAGAAGGTGGGAGAGGAGAGGAGGAAACCTGGGAGGAGAGTGCTGGCAGGGGGAAGCCAGGGGAGGAAGGGAAAGGAGAAGCTTAGGGCTCAGGGCTGGGGGTCTCGCTCGCCCAACTGTCTCCCAGCACCGCGGGTGCAGGAACCTCAATGTCCCTGGGTGTGTGGGGAGGAAGAAGCAGGAGGGGGAGAAGGAGTGGGAAGAGAAGCAGTAGCTGGGGAGGCAACAGGGGCTGGAGCAGCAGGAGGCAGCAAGCTCTGCCTCAGGGTCAATGATCACCTGGGAGGCACGGACGGTCCTGTCGCCCAGGACGCGGTCCACAGCATCAAAATAGGGGCAGAGGTCTGGGTCTGCCCCTGGTTGGGAACTGCCACCTGTGGCCCTGGCATATGCCTGCCACAGCTCCTTTATTTTCATGCAAACCTGTTCCTGAGTTTGTATGTGGCCTTTGGTGGCCAGGCTGGCAGCCATCTGCCTGTAGATGGTTGCATTCCTCTGTTTAGTGCGGAGATCATGGACGTTGGAGGCATTCCCCCAAACCTGAATTAGGTCCCTGATCTCTGCACTGGACCAGGCAGACTCCCGCCTTTTCCAGCCTCTGGCAGGCTCCTGGGAGCTGACAGACTGGTCCTGGGGAGCGGTTGAGGGCTGGCTGGCACTGGCTACCTGGTTCATGCTGGGTCCACTGGGTCAGGTGCAGCGACTGCTGGCTCTGGGCTGGCAGGCTTGGAGCTGGCACGAGCACTGTGGCCAGAGTCTATCCCTTGAAGGGCTTGAGGTGGAGTGGGGGGAGGGAGAGGAGTTTTCTTGTTGTGCCCAGAGTGGCCACCAAGGCACCCTGGGAAGTGCTGGAGGCCCCCTATTTCAAAATAAGCATCTACACAACGCTTATTTTGAAATGGCAATTTCGAAATTGGTGCTATTCCTTGTGGAGTGAGGTTTACCAATTTCAAAATAAGCCCTCTGCTATTTCGATTTAATTTTGAAATAGCGGTTTGGCTGTATAGACGCTGGTAAAGTTATTTAGAAATAACGGCTGTTATTTCAAAATAACTTTGCTGTGTAGACATACCCTTAAAGTCTTGATATTTTTCCATACTCCTGATTGTCGTACCTATATCAGTAAAAATTGAAAGTAACCCCAAGCTTTAGATTCTAGTAGAGGCTTTTCTATAGCTGAAAACCATTATTGACCTCAGCACTGCCATAAACCATGTTGCAAGTTATGCATCCTTGTAGGAGAATTCCTTGCATTATTCCTAGTCCTTTGCCAGTGATTCCTCATACTAATGATCTATTGGTGTTTCCCTATCCCTTGCAAGCCCCTTACTTTAGAAGTTTAATTTTCAACTCTATCAGTTCTGTTATATGCTAAAAATTAACTTACATGGTGCTAAAAGTGATATGAGAGAATCAACCCTGGGGTAACTTATTCATAGGCAACCTAGCCTGAGCATATATAGAGATCTTTAAACTTTCAGCTTTGTACAACTTCCTATTCGTTGTTTCTTTTGATGTATTGCCATGTCTTGGGGTCCTTCAACATATTTAAGGTGTATGTCTGTTTAAACTCACTTGCCTCTGTGTAAATGTGTAACTTATACAGTATTTAAATACCACCTATGAGTGTGGCTCAGTATTTCAAGCTTTTTGGCATTTATTTGGAGAATCTGAAGAAAAACATCTAGCTCCTGTTTGAGTTGAAGTACAAAAATCAAACCCAAAATTATTCTTTTAGGGGAAATAAAGTTCTCAAGACTTAATCTATATTTTCTTGTTGCAAATTTCATTTTGATGGCCATTAATATCTGTTGTCTAGCAACTTCTTAGGAAAAAATAAACTCAGTTAATTCATTAAGCAATGAACATGCACCTATGGCCACATGAGCACTAGTATTTCAGTTCATCTGCAAAAGAAGATGATTTTTGGAAGAAATCTACAGCAGTTTTCTCCTTCCTCACTCCTAAAAAAAATTCATGGCCATGATTTTTAAAAAAACAGTGCCCCGAGTTAGGCTCTGTAAGCCATAAGTCTACACTTTCATGTCACCTTCCTACTTATCCTTCTTTGTCAACCTTCATGTTGTCCCATGTCTCCTTTGCTCCACCTATTCTCATTCATTCATTTATCAAAATCTAACTCAGTTGTTTCAGTGTCTTCCTTCATGCAATCCTTTTGCAGGATGGTACCTTCCTTGCCTTGTTTGTAAGGCCCCAGGGTTGTCTGCCTCAGACCCACTTCAGTGCTGTGACTCAAGTTGACTTGAATAAAAGGCAATATATATACCCCTGGCCTCACATTCTAAATACTTGTCCATAAATTGGTTGCTATATAGAGAAGGCATCCTCTTTTTCTCAAATGTTTTGAAAGTGTCTAGCACATAGGCACTACCAATAATATTTAAGCTCCTAAGACTTTTCTAATTTACGGAAGTACTGAACACATAAGAACTTTAGTAGTTGCCCCTGGCTAGTCAATACTGACATTTACTGAGGTGCCCAAACATGGATTTAGGAACCTAACTTAGAGCATAACATTTTTTAAAAAGTGTAAGCTTTATTTTTGTGTATTTCTGTGTGCAGTTATGGGAGATCCAAGTAGCATATGAGAAACGTCCTCCCCACTCTATTAGAGTAGACTTGTATATTATGCTTTATGTTAGAGGATAAAACTAATTTTTCTAGTCTGACTTATTTATCCCTTCAGAGTGGTAGCTGAGTTAGTCTATAACAGGAAAAACTTTAAAAACAACAAATAATCTAGTAGCACTTTAAAGACTGACAAAAGAAGAAGTGAGTTGTGCCCACGAAAGCTCATGATACCATCTACTTGTTTTGTTAGTCTTTAAAGTGCTACTAGACTATTTGTTGTTTGATCCTATCATTCAAACCCTGATCCTGGGACTCCAGGAAGTCAGTAGCTCTCCATATGAGAGCAGAGGTCTGCCTGCTGAGTCAGTTGCAGGACCGAAGCCTGTGGCTGGCTTTACCTTATGGAAACTACACTGGCATAGCTATGTTGGTATAACCCTAGACAGTAGACACAGCTCCTATGACAGGCTTTCTGTCAATATCAGAGAATCGCTTTCCCAAATGAAGTTTGCTTTTCTATCAATGTAGCTTTCTTCAGTCAACATAGCTGACTACTCAGGAATTAGTTTGGCATAGTTGTATTAGTTGAGGTGAAAAAAAACCTACAACCCTGACAAATATACATATGCTAATATAATTTAAGTGTAGACTCTATGAAGGGGCAGGGAGTTTTGACTTGTCATGGCAAGACCAAGCACAATTGTGGTGAGCAGTTAGCATTGGGCTTAAGCATACAAGGTACTAAGCACTGTAGAATCCAGGCCTTAGCATGCTGATGATGATCTAGGTATCACTTTTTGTGTATCGTGGCCAGTGCGTGGTAGTTTGAAGGCGAGACATCCTTGGATAAAAGAATGGCTGTTTCTATCACTAGATGACGCATCAAAAAATGTTTTTATGGACTTTTATATTTAACTTGCTGAACCAGCTAGTTTCGTGCAGAGAAGTTATTTTCTTTTATTTCACCAAGCCCTTAGGTCCTGGCAATGTTGTGTTTCCCATTTCCTGTGAACATTGTTCTGGGAGCATGTATCCATGATCATTGTGATGAATCTCTATTTGCTTATTGCATCATTCTTTGTGCAAAAGCTGGTAGTTAGGAAAGTAGTAGAAATGATTCACAGTCACCAGACAGCAGTGGTCTTTGTTACTTTCTGTAAATCATATGCTGTATTAGTAATGTTCATAAAAAAAAAAGTATTGCTTCATAATACACTGTCCTGGAACTGCATTTTTTTGATAGACTTGCTTATTAAAGCGGTGCCAATAGATTGTATCTTCTCTAAGTCACTTAAAATTTTATTTCATTTGACACTGATTTTTTTCCAAGTCAGCTCAAATTTATAGTACTAAAACTATCTTTAAATTTGCAGATCGTAACAATTAATAGTTTTTTGTAGTTAATTTAAACATTAGGCCATTATTTTGTTCTGAGTCATGTTGCCATAGTTACTCTAACATGCAACCATCTTCTTTGTAAGTTTTTGATCAATTTGTTCCTATTGTTCTTTTTTTTTTAACTTGAGTTCCTTGTTTTATATTTTTATTAGGGGGGAAAAAAATTCCCCAAAGCAAAATCCATTGCTCCATGTTTTGAATTGTTGATCTCTAAAGCCTGATAGAAGGCATCTGTAGAATTTCAAAAAAGTAATAGTTTTATCTCTAATGTCTATTTAGAAGAAGTTGTGGCCTTCAGTTGTAAGGCAGGAGAATACAGATGTGTAGACACAAAGAAATAATATGATGTGTAGTTTGCCCACCGTTCTACACGTATTTTTAATCAAATGAAGAAATGCCTCTACAGAAATGCTGCTTTGTTCACACAGAGAGAATACAGAGGTATGCTGCTCTTCATTTTTGTTATACTTTTACAAAGCCGAGGGGTGTAAAAGTGTGAGGGCTAGCCATATTAGTCTGTAACTTTAAAAACTAGCAGTCCTGTGGCACCTTAAAGACTATATATATAGAGAGAGAGTATCATGAGCTTTCATGGGCAAAACGCACTTCTTCAGATGAGTGCATGTAGCGAGTTTACAAATCACTCCAAGACTTACCCTTATTGGATTCAGAGGGAGCCTTGCTCATATTTTGGATAACTTAGCAGAAACTAATCAGGTGGTTTCCAGAACTCATAGCCCCTTGTCAGAGCTGTTGAAACTAGATTTAAATTCTAGTAGTAGTAGTAGCTTCAGCATAGTTTATCATCTTTCCTGAGTGAAGTGCTTTGAAGGATTGTTTCTGAACTGCACTGAAGTAGGCTGCATGCTGAGTGGATCTGCAGTCAGTCCGAGAAGGATCAGACTTCTTCTTTCACTAGGTCGCTACATTCTGAATACTCCATTGAACACAGTGACTTTTTGCAACAGAGAGCGGAACTTTGGCTCCTAGTTTTTACAATAGTAAAATTGCAACTGACCCTAAATCACTCCAAAATTGGAGCAAATCATTCAGAGTATTAAAATATAGCTTTAGTTTTAAGATTTGTATTGGGTTGTTTACTGTGAATCATACAACTGTGTGTCTTTAAATCCTTCCAGTGAAATACTTAAATGTTAATATGGAAGGACCTCAAAAGAGTATTTTATATTTCATAATCTATGTAATCAAGGAAACAGATGTTGTTTGTAAAGCACAGCATTAATGCAAAGCAGGCAAAGATCTTGATTCATCCCACTAGCCTAGTTTTCATTTTGCTTTAAAAATAAATAATCTGGACAACAAACTCAATTTACTACCATTATTCCAGGCCAAGACAAGTTCCAGGCATTTTTGCTGTTGTAAAGGTTTCCGTTTAATGAATGCATGGGAATCTGGATAATGAAGTAGCTTACTAAGTGTGTAGATACTGAGCAAGAAAGCAAGCATTTCCAGTATAACCATTTTCTCTGCATAATTAACTTTTTGGAGATACTGCTTTTGGGCCCTGAAGCACTGCTCTGGACTGGGAGCTACAGGTGAAGCTATGGTATTAGTAATTCTGGATACTTGCTAACCAATCCAACCCATTGCTTTAAAGGCACAGTCTCTCCACGCTTGTAGTGCCTTACTCTTCTCTACACTACAGAGAAGATCGAAGCTGCCACTGTCAATCTTCCAGGGTTCAAGTTACCACGTCTAGTGAAGACATGCTAATTCCAAGTGAGAGGGGCACTCCGGTCAATGCCGGTGGTCCTGCTTCCATGAAGAGTAAGGGAAGTTGAAGGACGAGTGTTCTCCCTTCAATGCCTGCAGTGTGGACAACGTCAAAAGTCAAGGTAAGCTACTTCAACTTCAGCTATGCAATTAACATAGTTGAAACTACATATCTTAATTCAACTTTATCTCATAGGGTATGTCTACACTACGGGAGTTGTGCTCCTGATTTCTCTGCGTAGAACCAGGTGATTGGAGGAATGTGGACAGTTTGGAAAGAAGTCCTATTTATCCCTCCTTAGTACCTGCAGAATATGACTTCAAGTAGTTCTGAGGACTGGAGAAAAATAAGAGCATTCAAAAGGTCACCAAAAGGAGATTTTAAATCAGCTGATACAATCTCACAAATTGAAAGCAGCCACATATTTCAGACTCCTTGGAACTTTGATCAAAAGAGAATTATGAAATACTTTTTAAAAGGTGTATTTAGCACATTTCAAATATACCAGATTATCAGCAAAGGTACCAAAAACCAGTTTTACCCTAAGGTCCTGTCCAGTTTGAGCTTCCACCTCAAAACCAAGCAAGAGTCTTCCATACAGTTATACAGAGCAGTCTGGAAACAGATAGTGTTGTAGGTAGGCGTGGCTATTAGTTTTGACTGCCTCATGTTAAGAGAAATTCATGCAGGTATTGAGGCCTTCCACATCACTTATGTTGCTTATTGAGATACTCAATAGATACAGATTTTAAGAATAGGTTGAGTTTAATGTTTAAAACACTTTTTTGGGGGGGTAGAAAAAACTTAGTTAACAGCATTTCATCTGGCAAGAAACTGTTTACCAATAGTTGAGGTTGTGAAATCCGCATTCTATGATTGTTGTCCTCACTTTCCTATTGTTTGTCTGTGTGATCTCTGTCCTGTTTGTAACTTTCTGGCTGCTGTATAATTCATTTTGCGAGGTGTAAATCAACTAAGGTGACGCGGTCTGGTTAATTCTGATACTGTATGTTACAATCGGTTAGTAAAATTATACTACAATAAATTAGTTAAGGTAGAGCCAAGCAGGACTCAGGTTTCATTATATGAACTGTGGCCCTGTAGTGGGGCCTTTTTTAATTCCCAGGAGTAGGCGGGTGTGAGCCTGCCCATTTCTAAAAGCCCCTTCCTCAACCTTGCAGGATGGACGATTGGACTTGGGGTTCAATTCATTCCGTGGGACAAATGACAAAAACAAGGTCAAGGAGTGCTGGTCAAAGGTTTAAAACAAGGGAGCCAGATGGGGACACCAAGCAGAGAACTTCGGACAGTGCCTACTGCTCCTCAAATCTGTCTGTGGAGCCAGCGGAGGCTGCCCAGAGGAACTCTGCCCAGATGTGTGAAACCAGGGAGGAACAGAAGTAGGCCCCACAGTCGCAGAGCACCCCTTCATCCAACATCCTCCTCTTGGTGTGGTATATTGTTGTTTTCACCAGGGCGGTTGATGAGAAGGTCTCAGGATTTTGTGGGGCTACAGATGGGGTGTATGTGTAAATTAAAAGATGAGGGGGAAAAGTGCAGCCAGAATAGGGTCTGCAACCTGGCACACTTCAGATAAGCATGCTCCAGGTTTTCCCTCACACCGCAGAAGGGGCAGGCGTCTGGAATGGGGGTAAACTGCGCCAAGTATGCACCAGTGCTCACAGCTCCATGAAGGAGCTGCCAATTGATGTCCACGATGGGCCCTGGATTAAGTTGGAATAAACACTGGCCCATCGGGGTTCCTCACCCTCAACAGGTCTTTGGTAGTCCCGCCATGTGGTGTTGAGGTGGGACATGAGGGTGAGGAAATGCATAATGTGAAGCACGAGTGTGTACAGATGGTCCCTAAGCATGGTTTGAAGATAGACCGGCTGCAGCACGCTTATCTTTGAGTGCTGTATGAGGCTGCACAGGTGAAACAGTCCATATGACAAAAGAAGTCTCTTTTTTGGCTCCAAATAGGCAGGATTAAGGCTCTTGTTAAATCCTGTGTCAACACACAGGAGACATGAAAAGGCAGCAGTCTTCATTGCAGACACAGAAAAACTGTTGAGTTTCACAGGCTAGGAATGTGAATTCTATGGGCTGCTATTCTTGGAGGCAGGTTGGTTAGTTTTTCCAAATATAGGGTTTTCTGTTTTAAACAGTAAAGTCAACTTGTTCTTAAATCCTATTCTTATCTACTGAGATACTCAAAATGCAGCATGTCTACAATATTAAAGTAAAACTGCATGTATTTTCATTATAATGATTACTTTGTGCAAAGAATGACACTTTCAGAGTTAAGCATCCAAAACAGCATACAATTAGTAATTACTTATGACAACAGCTTTTAAATATTTTCTAAAGTTCACACTGAACTCTTAAAATGACTCTGGCATTCAATAAATTTATCTGACAAACCAAAAACCTCCCCAATGTTCTGATATTGTATATCAGGCACATAGGGCAAAACATACTTTGATACAAATGGACACGTGACTGAATACTGCAGCAGCAGCAGTTTAGGGCCACCACTTCAACAAATAGTTGCATTTATAATGGGATTGAACACCAGTTTGTTTTATGTTTCGCTACTTTGCCATTTGCTGCTGAAAAAAGTGTAAAGTGTTCATTACCACTTAGCTTTGTTTAGGAAGCATTAAATATAAGCACAAGTGGGAGAGTAAATTTACTGTATAGACCGGCCTTGTGTTCTTTGTATATAGCTGTGAGATTAACTGAAGGACCATGCCTACAAACATTGCCAATGCAGGAACTGAGAAACAGAAGATCTGAGTTCTACTCAGTCTGTTACATGTTACAGACTTGTAACATGATCTTTGCAAAGTCATATAGGGTCAGATTTTTGAGAGAGACCTTACCCAGTTACCTCTTACAAGAACAATTAGCAAATGCTGACCACCTGGATGGCCCCTCTCCTGTACATACCCACCCAAATCTAATATCTTTCTATAGGTTCATGTTGTATTTGCAAAAAAAAAAGGCTGCCTTTGAAAATCTGGATTAATCCTGGCCTCATGTTAATCAGTTGGAGTTTTGCCACTGATGTCAGTGTGGTCAAGATTTATTTGGGGGGGGGGGGGGGGGGAGTATTAGTCCTTCTGGATCTTAATCCCTCTAGGTCTCCTTACTCATCTGAAAACTAGTTAACAACATTTCAGAGACTTCAAAAAGTCTTAATTCCTGGCTGTTTGAAATTCAGAGATCCTAAATTATAGAATTGCAAAATATCTCTTTCAAGTTTTCATCTCCCTCAGATTGTTGTGTAGTACTCCTATACCACCTTTTAACCCACAGTTGGCTATACTTCCATGATGTCTGTAAAGTGCTTTGGGACCTTTTATAAGGAAAGGAGCTATATCATTACGTAACTCATCTTTAATCCACTCCCTGTTGATTTTTGTCAGGGCTGTGAGTTGTGAGGATATGAAAGGAGAATTAATGGGGACAGATGTGAAAAAAGGTGTTTTTAAAGGGGCTGAACTTCTTTTGAAAATTTGCCAGTTTTTAATCAAAGGGACCTGAACCCAGCCTCTAACTTTGCACCTGTGAGTGCTGCATGTGCATTAATTGATTTGCACCCACATGCATTCTGCACTGGAAAACGGTGTTGTTGTGCCATAATTCTTAAGTGTGCACGTTTAAAGGCCATTTTTCAAAATCTGATGCCACAATTGAGCCAGTTAGCATGTGCCTTAGTCACAGTCATGCACTGGGCAGGCAGAGCCCAGGAGAGCGCTACCACTGTTCCATTCTGTGCAAAGTCCATTTCTCTCCTGTCCTGTTGGGGTAGCTAGAGACCCTAGCCAGAAGCAATCTTTGAACTGTAACTGCCCCTCTGTAGGAGGGAATTAGAGCAGCCGGTGAACCTGTTTCCTACCTACCCATGCACCACACAGCACCCAGTGCGATGTGATCCAAATAGCCATTTAGGCCAGATGTGTAGTAAGAATACTTTCTGTTTTTCTTCATATCCGTGATCTAGCTGGGTCACTTTACTCAGCTAAATTGACTTTCTCAGGAGTTGCAGTCGAGTAAATGATTAAAGTAAATGATGTCCTGCCACGAGATAGAGGCACATGACTGAAATGAATGAGTTTAAGTGTTTGTTTTGCAAAGTTGCTCTTAGAGAAATGTGGAATATCTCAAGTAATTGTGCTGAGGCTGTTAAAGCAACATGAATGTGATGCCCACTGAATCACTGTGGTGTCACTTTTTACTGCTTATTCTTGCTAGGCATGGCATTACAAAATCTCTGTAGTCTGATCACAGCAATGAATATTTCCCTAGTTACTTCTGTTGCAGTAGCCCCCAACAACCCCACCAATAGAACAGAGCCCTATTGTGCTAGGCACTGCCCCAGAGAGCTTGCAAGCTGAAATTTAGAAAATATATAATGGGGCATAAACCCACTAACAAAGTGTGAAGAGAAGGTAACAAAGTTCTAGAAATCCATAGTGATATATAATCAGAGAGCTGGCAATTTTCACAATTGAGAAACAAATTCACAGCTTCCTGGAGTATAAGGCCAGAAAGGTGCATTAGGTCATCTCCTCTTGTATATCACATTAAATTTCATCCAATTATCTTTGTTTTGAGCACAATAATGTGTGCTTGAGGGAAGCATATCTTCCAGAAAGCATCCAGACTTGATCTGAAAACATCAAGAGACCACAAAGCCTCCACTTCCCTCCTATGGCTAATCACTCATGGTTAAAAATTTGCGCTTAATTTCTAATTTGTATTTTTCTCACTTGAGTTTCTAACCATTAGTTCATGTTTCCCTTTCTCCATTGGATTAAAGAGACCTTTTGGTTCCTGCAGTCAAGTCATCTTACTCATTTTTTGATACACTAAATAGATTGAGCTCTCTAAGTCCCTCCCTGTAAGATGTGTGTGGGGTGTGTGTTTTTTTTCCTCAAATGCAGATAACAAAAGTGTACACACTATTTCAGCACTGGTCTCATCAATGCCACATAGAGGTGAAATTGCCTTCCTAGTCACTATTCCAATCCACACTTCCAAGGACAATTATTAGCTTTTCTTGACACGGGGAATGCCTGTTGAATCGCTTGTCCACTGTGAGACCTCAATTTTTTTTTTTTCAGAGCAATTGCTTTTCAGAATACAATCCCCCAGTCTGCAGACATTCCCTGAATTCCTTATTCCTGCAATGCATTTTGTTTGGTTCCAGACTTCCAGGTGCTCACTGATGCAAGTGCTGAATAGCATTGGACCTAATATCAATTCCTGTAGAATGTCATAGTAACATTCCTATTTGGTGATGAGTCCCTTTTAGACAGTTCTTAATCTGACAAGTGTGCTACTGACATTTGTACAGTGCTAATTTTTTAATCAGACTATCATCCAGTATATCTCAGAGGGACTGCTGTGGAGTTTGTATCTTGAAAAACAATGACTTCTGCGGCACCTTAAAGACGAATATTTATTTAGGCATAAGCTTTAATGGGTAAAAACCACTTGCATCTGACAAAGTGGATTTTACCCATGAAAACTTATGCTCAAATAAATGTTAGTCTTTAAGGTGCCAAAGGACTCCTTATTATCATGCAATATTTAGTCAAAACTTTACCAAGTCCAAGAATATTAAATCTACACAGTCATCTTTATCAACCAAACCTTCATCGATCAAAGGAAGAAAGAAGGTTTGTTTGAGACTTCTCTAATAAAACATGTTGACTGACATTGTCTTTCCCTAGTAATTCTTTAATAGAATCCCATATCAACCTTTCCATTATTTTGCCCACAACTGGTATCAGGCTAACTAGCCTATAGTTATCTAGATAATTCCATTTGTTTAAAATTCGGCACACATTAGCAATCTTCTTGGAATTTTTCTGGTATTCCAAGATTTCTTCAGATTAACAGACCAGAGATCCCTCTGCCAATAATTTTATTATCTGGGTGCCAAGTTACTCAGGTCAGTTTTCTATGCCAAAGGAAAGACAGGTAGGGCAAGCGTCAAACTCTGTGCTCACTAAACTTTATCCACAGTTTTTCTAGCGTAGAACTTTTATTTTTCCATGGGTTACATCTACTAATGGGCTTAATTCTGTAATGAAGTAGTGGGAGCCCTCAACCCCATAGTCATCAATGGCTGGAGGCACTCAGCCACTTGTGGGACTTCTATTAACGTTATTTTTGTGGAAAAGCAAAGACAAAACAGTTTGTCATGAATTTTATCCTAAAGACAATGTGATCCATATTCATGCTGACCTCTCGTGGAAGGCACTGGTTGAGTTCCAACTGCTAAGTTAGATTTGACTCCTACTTTCCTATGTCTTATTTGTGAACATTGATACATGCAGCAGGAATGATGGAATTATCTGCCATGGAAGTTATCATATGTGTGTGTGGTGGGGGGGAAGCTATCCCTAAGGAGTTTCCCATTATGAGCCTTGATGGACAGGATCAGAACCAGGGAGCTTGCACAGCAAACACCATGCCAGCCAGGATGTGGGGCAGATACTCTACACTATTTGGAGAAGAAAATACTGCTGACAGCTGTTACCGTTTGGGAACTGAGCAGCAAAAAGTGCAGGAAGATCCTGAGTCTGCATTAATGGGTGATGCTTACTAGTTTTATCAACTGCTGGAGGCAGGGGTTGCTCCTGTCTGGTGGGAGCAGCCCCTATCCACAGTGGGCGCTGCCTGAGCACACCATGGGTAGGAGCACTCCAGCCCAGCCATGCTGGAGCAGCCTCCCCGCCTGCCCCTGTTCAATCTGTTAACCAGTTAAATTTAACTTTTAACTGGTTAACTAATTAAACGGTATTCTACATCCCTATTGCAAGGTAAAAATGAAAACAAACTTTGTACTGGATTTATTTTGAGTGATGAGGTTTCAGGTTGGTATCTACTAAGCAGAGCTAGAGAAAGAATGCTAGATGATTGTGGTGTCTGAATCATCTCCTCATGATCCAGTCACTTTACAAGTATGTATGCATAAATGTCCATCTGCAGTACGTGGAATTGGGAAAGGGAGTTGATGCTCACTCTGCTGCAAATGGCCACAACAACATTACTGAAATGACCCTATTTCTCACTGCCAAGAAGGTTCCCTAGAAAAACTGTGGTGCTTACAAGCTGACAGGAGGTGTAAGGAAGAAAGAATGGAAGTAATCGTGGCTTCTATCCAGTCCATTCTATCAAGAAGGTTGAATCATTTTACATTTCCTTGTCTTCCACTTCACTCCAGCTGTTTCACAATTCTATTACCTGGCCTGCCTGGGATGAATCATTTACAAAGAACAATACCTCAGGCATGCTGCACAACCAGCAAGAAATCCAGTCTTCAGTGGGAAATGAGTCAGGACAAAAGAACAGGGCAGGAGAGAGAGGAAGTATGAAGCTGTAGCAGGATGGGGAAATGCAGATTTCTACAGTAGCAGGTCCTGTCTCTACACCAGTAAAAGACCATGTCAAGAGACATCGCTCCCACAGTTGAATTCTGAAGCCGTGGCATAGCCAGAAGGGCCCACTTGTGTGGGCCACCACTTTAGGTGGGTGGCAAGAATGGGGGTGGGGGAGAATGGAACAAGAGGAATGGGGAAGGTAAGATCTGACCAGAGCACCGGGCAGACTGCGGGGGGGGGGGGGGGGAGGAAGAGGTGAGCCTGGATATGAAGAGGGTGGCCATGGCCCACTCAGGCCCACCCGTGGTTACACCCCTGACCTGAAGTAGATACAGTATCTCTTCTGTGCCAAGTGGAAATACAATTAAGGATCTATATTCGCAGCAAAACAGAATGGCTTGGTAACTGGAGCCTGCTGTATACCCAATGGTTATACCAACCTAGTTCTGTAGCTTAGGCCAGTGAAATATTTTGAGTCCTGTGTGATGTAGTTAAGTTATCCTAACCACCCTTGTAGCTAAGCAAGGTCAACGGAGGATTACTTACGCTGATGGGGGGGGAAAAACACCTTTCTGACACATAGGAAGCTGTCTATAATATGACAATTTTTCTGCAGCATCACAGCTCTGCCACTGTAACCACCATAGTGTAGTCACACCCTAGTCTGCTACCAAGCTTCTGCTTGTAGTGCAGAGGGTCTGATGGAGCTCTAGAGTGTGTGTGCAAGGATTGCAGAAGCAGGCCCAATGGTGCGTATCTTTTATTCATGGCTTAACTAGCTCTATTTGCATTTCTGTGACTTTTAATTAAAACCTGGTTAGGCAAGTGGTCAGTCTGTTTTGGAAAGCACTAAGTCTGAGGACTTGAGACTGTGTTACGGGTATATTCTGAAATATAGTCAGTTAAGGTGCAGCTACGTAGCAGGGCTAAAGTCGAATTAAGCTACGCAACTTCCGTTACATCAATTGCATAGCTGGAGTCAAAATAGCTTCATTCAGCTTTTGGTATGCTACACAGCAGGAAGTCGAAGGAAAAGCACTTGTCCTTCGACTTCCCTTACTCCTTGTAAAATAAGGGTTACCGTGCATCGGAGTAAGTCCTCCAGTTCGACATTATTTCAAAATAAAGTCTTGCAGTGTAGACGCTCATTGTTACTTTGGAATAATGTCAGCTGTGTAGACTTCCTTGAAGACAGTGGCTCCCAACCTTTTTGGGCATATGGACTCCTTTTTAATCTATTAAAATTTTACGAACCCCCTCCCCCCAACCCTCAAACAATATAGTTGTGCCTGTACCCTGCAAGTTCCTCGGCCCGCACTGCTTCCCGAAAAGCAGCAGTGCAGACTGAGGGCCGTCCTGGCTGTGAGAGGCATTTATTTTAATTTCTATTTTAAACTTTCCATAGACCCCCCCCCCCCCACCCCCCCATAGTACCATCATGGGCCACCAGGGTCCGCAGACCACAGTTTGGGAGCAACTGCCCTAAGAAATTCAAGACTCTGCCAGAAATGTTCACCAAAACAAGCAGAGTTTCTGTTCAGTGCCTGACCAACAATAAAGTCACACCCTGGATTACACAAGTATTGGTGCTAGTCTGCAAATACAGAGCAGTTTCCTAATCCAAAACTACACAAACCTTTGTAACATAGAGCTACTCAATTTTTTTCATATTTTTCTACAAAATGTGGCATTTAAAATCCTCCAGAAATGTTCACAGTATTCTAAATGCTTGGATTTTTCTTTGAAATTTAACATTTTGGTTTTGATTCAAACTAGAAAATTTGTTGTGGTTAGAACTAAAAATTCTCATTTTGCTGCTACAGAAATGAGAGCTTTCTGCAAGGAAAATGTCAGGGTGGTTTCATCCTCTTTAGCTTTCTATGATGGTTTTTTTTTTATCAGGGAATATGATTTGACCCTTTTCTTATTACTAAGCCCTAGATATCCAAAATGCCTGCTAGCTGTTATGTTTTCCTTTGATTTGACAAAAGTTTAGTTCTCTACTAGAAAAATGGGAACCAAAGATAAAACAGAAAACTCATGGGCTAATGTGTGTTTTGTACATATGACTTATAGTTTTGTTAGTCTTCTGTTAAATTTCTAGTGGGAGACCCATTTTTGTGCTAATATTGTGAGAAGTTCTACTGTAAGTGTTGAACAAATTTGACTTACGTGGACTATATTTTATTTGGCAAATGCTGTTGTCTTTTCCTTCTGATTGTCAAATGTTTTTTTTTCCTCAACATCCTTTATTATAGATGGATATCCAACATTCCTGACATCCTGGTCCTCTATCCTTCTGCTTCCAGGATTTTAGAGTGACTGTAATACACACATCTTTTTGTAGAAGTACCTGGTGTCTGCCACCTGAGGGCACTACATTGGTCTATGGAGTTCTCAAGACCAGTATTTCTCAAATTTGTTTTTACAAAGTACCCGTTTAAAAAAAAAAAAAAAAAAAAAAAACACCAGTACCTGCAGTTTTCAGACACACATTTTTTTTTCTACCGCTGCAACACATTTGTTTAAACCACTTAATCATAACCGGGCAGGCAATGAAATTTTTGGGTGTAAAAAGTACAAAAATAATAAAACGCTGTAAAACTTAAAATAAACAATCAGTTTTCTCCAAATTTCAGTTGTGTTGATGTACCCCCGAGTCTTCTCAAGTACCCCTAAGGGTACTCATACCACTAGTTGGGAAACACTGCTCAAGACAGTTACACCAGTGCAAACTTCTAATGTAGACAGACTATATATTTGCAGATTTCTCTAATCTAGACAAGTATTTATGCTTTACTTCAAAGCAGTTAACAGTACATGACAAATTGGCCACAGCCATGCTCTATTATGGGTTATCCCTTCCCATTTTGGGGATCAACCTAATATACTTTCAAGTTTGACTTCAGTGTGTCTTTATATTGCTTGCACCTGGCAATATGAGAACAGATGCCTTGCTTTAGCCAGCCATAAATTACGGCCTTGAGTATTGAAGTCAGCTATATGAACAAGATGCCAGACCAATCAAATTGTGCTTTTATGAGCATGGTGTGATACCAGACATCTGACAACAATTAAGGGTTCCAATATTGGGTATCCTGTCCCTGCAGACTGTACGTATGGAAGAAGTCAAGTTTCCGAATCTGGTGATATTTTGTCTGTCTACAACCATACAGAAGTATTTATAAGCATGACTACCTGATAGACATTTAATTTGGGGACATCAAAATAGCACTATCATTCCCTAGGCAGTGTAAGAGCATTCCAAGTGCACAGCTGGAGTTGACTGTCATGAGTAACTTGAGAATCACTTGTGGCTTTCTGTGCCAGCATATTCTCCAAGAAGTAAAACTGCAAGCACTTGAGCATTGTTGACCTTTGTTATTGAGTAGATGCATGAATCCCTGGCACAGATTTGTTACACTTTCTTTCAGTTTTGTCTAGGTTGATTATAAAATCAAAATTATTAACTGCATGAGTGAAATGATCATCGTAAGCTGAATGTCCTCAACCAGTGCACAGTCATCTACAACTAAAAGCTCCTTCATGAGTAAATCTGCTACTTCTTGCCAGCACAGAAGCATTGCAGGCTGAACGACTTCCCATCAGTGCAAAACTGAATGAATACTGTGTCATTACAAAATGCAGCCATAAGCCTACCCAAAACAAGGATTGAAAAGAGTGTGGGAGCCAGCATACAACCTTCATTGGTGCCACTGGTAACTGGAAAAAGGCTGCGTATCTCCCAATTTCCCACCACTTTGGCCATCATGGAAGGACTGAATGACAGAAATAAACCCTGCAGGGCATCCAAAGTTGAACAAAATTTTTCAGTGTCTCTGATAATTTACAGACTCAAAAGCTTTAGGTAAATTGACAAAGACCATGTAAAAACCAGTTTTGCTTGCAGCATTTTTCCTGAAATTAATAGGCTGTGAAGTTCGTGTTTATACTTCCTATCTGGGTCAAAATCCATATTGGGACTTGAGGAAGAAATCATGCTCCCCAAGGAAGGAAGATGTTCAGTCTAGTCAATATGACCCACACAAGAATTTTCCCAGCAACAGATAGTAAGGAAATGCTGTGTTACCATAGTTTGTTCTTTCAATCCTATGTTTACAGAGTGGACAACATTGGCATTCTTGAAATCCTGTGGCACCAGCTCTAGCTCCCCGATAATGCAGAAGAGCTATGTGAGGTGCCTGGCAGTGTTAGCTGCATGCCTTTCTGTGCAGGTATGCCATCCGGCCCTGGGGCTTTCCCTTGTGACACCTACCTGATTGCTGGGTGTGACGCTAGGTTAACAACAGACTGCACGGGCCTCCTAAACGACTGTTGATGTTGACCCATGTTTAATTGCAAGGATGTCCTTCCTCTTGTGTACGTCTGAATCAATGTTGAATCAAATTGACCTGCATGAGTATTGGTGAGGTTGGTTTTTAAATTCATGTTACCAGGAAAACGGTCCATGTAGTTGCATTCTACACTACCTAGTAGTGGTCATGTTCAATTTCTCATCATGACCTCTCCTTCTGTTGATTAGTAATAACTAGGTAAAATGTTGACCTTGCTCTCTGTCTGGTAAAGGAGTGGTGGTGTTTGTCTGGATCCAAGTGACAATTCTGCTGGTCTTCTGAAGCAGGAGGGATGGTGGCCACTGCACTGCATCTTGGAGGAGGGCATGTCAAATATTTTAAGTGACACCAGAAAAATTGTTCCAAAAACAATCTCAATAGAAAATATCAAAATGGGAGGTGAAAAACAACAAAAGAAAAAGGACAGGGAAAAGTTAATACAGTTTTTTTGCAGAATGGTTTATACCATTTAGTATAGCTAAGAAAGCATTGAAGGGACAGTGACAATTTTAGGGAGGAGTCAATGGGGTGGGGACTTGAGGGCTTGCAAAAAAATTGACTTCATGAGCTGTCAGGTGTTTCCACAATGCTCATTGTGCCTCACCCCAGAGCTGAAAATTGCCCTTCCTTCCAGTGTTGTAATCCTATTTGGAACCAAACCTATAGGAGCAGATTCAGCAGTCAAATCTAAACCTCTCCATCTCTATCCCCTGACATTCAAATGTGTTTGGGATCCACCATGACTGATTTCCAGCAGAATGAAATGGGCTAAAACGCTGAAACGAGGTTTGCAGGAGTGGTCGGCAAAGGATGCGGATCTGTTGACAAGGAAAGCCTTTGCCAACCGCTCCTGTAAACCTCGTTTCACGAGGCATAAAGGAGCGGTCGACAAGGCTTCCTTTGTCCACCAATCCGCGTCTAGACTGCTGCGCTGTGCCGGATCAGCTGATCGTTGGCACATTGTGGTGGCCATTTAAATCCTCGCTTCATTGACTATGTCGGGTAAACTAGTTTACAGGGCTCTGTTGACAGAGCCATGTAGTCTAGTCATACCCGAAAAGTCTAATTTTGCTAATTGTTCAACAGCCTTGCAACCAATGCACAGGGCAAACTATAAAAATTCAACTCCCTTTACAAATCTAGGGCCCTATTGGCTTCATGACTATTCTCTAGAATGCATCCATTAGTGTACTTCCCCAAAAATCACTGATTAAAAAATATATTAATGCTGATCATTCTGTAACTGAACTGGGAAATGCTTCATCCAATACAATACCTATGCTTCTTAAATAAAAGCATATTCTCCAATCCTGGGCCAAAATAATTTATTTGAGATTAAATGTAAGTGTCCTTGCACCGGAAGCAACCAACACGGGGAGTGCCAGGTGAGAACAGGTCTGTGCAGAGATCTGTTTTCTAAGCAGGACGAGCTGAGGAAGAGAGCGTGCTACACCAGTGCTTAGAGACCTATACTGGTTCTCCAGATCAAGTTTCTGGTGCTAATCTGCCACTGTTTTGCTCTTGTACAGCATTCAAATTCCAGGTACAGTCACATGAGGCATCACCTAAGCTGGATACTTAGACTGAGCTCTGTTTATGATGAACTTTTTTTGACATGACGCATTTTGTTATTGGCAGAAGCTTAAGTACATCATCTTTTCTTCCAGCAATAGGAAATGAGTGGGTGGCTTTTCGTGTAATAATAATATACACTTATCCAGCCTCCTCGTGGCTTTAGTTACTAGTATGAGTACTCTTGCGCTGTGTATTGCGTGACTTCCAAGTAACTGTGTGCGGGGTGTGTGTGTAATGGTGCTTGTACAACACATGATGTCCTCTCCACTTTAAATGTTCAATATATAGCAAATGTAATTTCAAAAAGAGGGGAAATTATTTAATTTTTACTTCTAGTTTCTTGGACTGTGCCCTGCATGGTAAAAGTCAACATCAGAGGGCTTGTCTGCTATTTTATACCTCCAGAGGGCATTTAGAGATGGGGAGAAACAAACAGAAGTCAGAGCACCTGGGAAATGAGTTGATGGGTTGCTATTTATTTCTACATAGGCACTGACTCTGGGAGCTTGGAGGCTGAAGCATTCATGGGGAAAAATTAGGTGCAGAGATCCACCTGCACCAAGCTCCCCCTTCTGTTGCCTCCCCCCACATGCCTTTTGTGTGTGGGCAGCCCTCTCAACCCTCCCAGGACTTCCAGAGCACAGCAAACAGCTGATTCCCAGGATTCGAAGGCCAAAAGGAAGGAGCAGAAGTGGGGACAGGGCACAGTTCAGGAGAGGAGGTGGGCAAGAGGCAGGGGGTGTGTGGAGCAGTCGCAGGAAGGGGAGGGTGGGCGCTTGTGGCAAAATGAGAAGTTAGTGCCTACGTCTCTACAAATACAAAGTCTATACGAATTCTTAAGTAGAATCCTTCTCTAAAGGAACAGTCTGGCTATTTAGTTTATCCCACTTTGTACAGGTTCTAGACAATACAACGTCCTGGCCAGTTTTGAATTAGATGATCACCCCAAGTCTGCACATTAGTTCTCCCTCTTTAAAGCATCCTTGGGCACTTGTCTAGTCAGCCACAACAGGAAGGCACTGACTGTGCAGAGGTGGGGACTGGTGGGGCTGTGCTGTGGGGGAAAGACACTGCTACTATATATATTTATACCCTGCATTAATTCTACACAGTACCTGAGCTCATGGGGTTGGAGAGAGGTTATGTGGCCCAAGGACAGGGCCATGCTGATGAATAGCCCCTCTCTACAGCATGTTCCCAAGGAAAAGCATCAGAGCTACTGATGCAACTCCACTGCTGAGCTGAGCAGTAACTCCCTCTCCAGGCTGGCCACCATCCCAGAATGAAGAGTTGGTGATTGCTTGGTAGGGTCCCTCTGGACCTGTGCAGATGATGATGTCACTGTTGAGGGGAAACCAAGAACAGTAGAAAGGCACTGGAAACCCCAACCGGAATGTGAGAGTGGGAGAGTTTTTTCCTATGGATCTCAGGGTATTTCACCCTTCCCTTCCCCTTCTCACATATCCACTAGTCCACCTGTCCCCAGGGAATGTTGTGATAAACAGGTTACTCTACAACCACCCTTCAGCTGCAGGGGCCTGGATGGTGCTCTATACAGCTTTGTTATAGTAATTCAATCATGAGTGTCCCTCTGCAGCAGGGAGAGCAGGAAACTTTAAGTATGCAGAGCCCCTCAAATATGCATACATGATGAGTTTGCATGTATCCACATTAGAATATATTTGATATATGGTTGCCTGGCTACACCCCAATTTGTATCCACTATTGAGGTACTTGTGCACCCACAGCAGGTGTCTCCACCTCTGCTTCACAAAGATTGTTTGTAGCCAAGTCACTTAAGATCACTGAATACAGCTGTTCAATTGCAAAAATTGGATCTACCCTCACCTGGTTCTGGCAACGGCAGAGAGGATTCTCAGCTGAATGGACCTGTGATTGTTGTTCTTATGTGTGCAAAAATGCAAGTATACTTGTGCAGGCACCCTTTGGAAATCTATTCCTGTACTGGTCGATCTACTAATTTAGGCATTCATCGTTGTACATTTCTATTGAAGTAGAACCCAGAGGTTTGTCTGAAACAGAGAACTGTTGGGGTAAATGCAATTCAAATATATAAGACCTGGTCCTGGGGGGAGGAGTGGGAATGGAAAAGGGAGGAATAAGGAAGAGGTAACCCTGCAGCTTAAAAAAAATTAAAAATTAGAGGAGTAGAATATCGGCATGAAGCTTTAAAATAAGAAATAGTACACATTCTCCCAGGCTTCTGGAAAGGCCTCTCTGCATTTGAGTCTATATCTCTTAAAATTCCATATTTAAGACCAATATTTATTCACCTACTTGCAGCTAGTTAAGTGGGTGGGTACAGTACAAACCCAACAGCAAAACATGTGTATTCATTAAGTGGATGAGTCATCCAACAAGGCTGTGTAAAGATGTATTATGCTGCACTTACAAAACTGTCCCAGGCTATTTTAGAATTCTCATGAGAGAAATGATTTAAGGTAGTAAATCAGAGACTGAAATGAGAAGTCCATACATTAAGGCAGGGTTGGGCAAAATGCAACACATAGGCTGAATCTGGCCTGCTGCCACCACCACAACTGCTCTGTTTCCTGCCTCTCCCCCTTCTCCCTTTTTTCTCCCCTGCCCCCAGTCATCTGACATGGGTCAAGTGTGTGTAAACTTTGCATTGTATGACATAATATTTCATCCTATGCACATTCTTCTATGGGCCTTACGTTGGGATTCCCATGCATTGGATCTGCATAAGCAACGGATCTCCTTAGAATTCCTACAGTAGTCAATATATGGGCAACACCAATGGCCTGTCTCTGCAGTATGAAGGAGTATATCACCGCCATAGGAGCTATGGCTAAACTAGCCCAAGCCCTTATTATTTTGCACACCAATTATGACTAATATCCAACCTACCAATTTTGGCTCATTAAGTTCTAGCTCTATATCTGCTGTTTTTAACAAGCCAAATTTCAACACCATTCTTGACTCTTATCAACCTGGCTCTTCTATTTAACTGTTATTTTGGCTTCTTTTCTTATCTTTTCCCATCAATGTTTATTATTACAGTTTCTTGTACTAGCTTAGGAACTTTTATATACTTTTTACAGTTCAAGTCACACTTTGGGGAAATTTATAGGGCCAATTGTCACAACAGATCTGGGCCTTAAGAATATAAGCTTATTATGGCAGGAATCTGGCTGCCTAGCACAATCGTGAGCATGAAGTAAGAATAATAAGCTTATGTAATAAATGCATGTACTAATAAAAAAATAGAAGTAGAGTAAATGACATTTTTATCTGATTAGTATGAGCATGAGCCCTACAAGAGTGGCTCCGCATGTAACTTTTCTTGTCTTTTTTGTGGTTTGATTTTACAGCACTTACTCCAGCAAAACTCCCTTGAAACCAATTAGAGCTCTTCTTGTGTATGGACAGAAAGATTAGGCCTAGTATGTTTAATCCAACTTGATTTCAGTTCTGGATCTCTTTAATTTTCTCTTGGGTCAGTAACCTAGCAAAAAAGGGAACCTTGTACTGAGTTCCTACACGGGGGAAAATAGCATTAGTACTTTGTTTACGGGAAATCACTGCTTCGTGGTTCTTTTCTGCTGCAAAAGCAATTTACTAATAAGAAAAGCAGTATGTCCTGGAAACATAAGCAATTTCAAAGAGCTGCCACTGAAGTGAGGTACTGCATGGTGGCAATAGAGCTTCTCTTCTAATGAGTAGGAGGGATGCAACTGAAAAGCAGAGGAAAGTCACACAAATCATCAGTGCTGAGCCTCCCTCACACATAACAACAGACGATGGAAAATGCTGCCATAAGGACACCTTGCTCTTCTCAAAAGTACCATGAGACCTTTAATGGCCATGCTCAGAAAACTGCTGACTCATTTTCCAAAGCCTAAGCAGAAAAACTCCCATGCAGCCTGTATCGATTTTGCTAAGCTCATCCTCCATCATGGTATCGGAATGCCAGAAAAACAGCATGCAACTACATTTATCCACCTTAGAATGACAAGAGAGGCAGCCCTGCCAAGACGTTAGCCTGCAGCTTCAGGGAGGGTAGACTTTGAAAACTGTTTCTTAGCCATTAAAGCCAAGTAATGGAATATCACTGATCTAGTGTGAGTAGTGAAAAGGGAAACAGCCTTCAGGTCTATGTAGCTTAATAACGATGCTCTGACAAAAGGAAAAAAATTATGTAGCACTATAAAGACTAACAAGATAGTTTATTAGGTGATGAGCGTTCATGGGGCAGACCCACTTCTTCAGATCTGCCCCATGAACACTCATCACCTAATAAACTATCTTGTTAGTCTTTATAGTGCTACATAATTTTTTCCCTTTTGTTTTACCAAGATCAGACTAATACGGCTATATCTCTATTACTTTTCATAATGCTCTAAGAGGGCCATTCTGGAGATGACAAAACATTCTGCTTATATGCACCAGGATCAAGGCATGTAACTTGCACTTGTCCTTATCCTCTTTTAAATCCCTCCTTAAAACTCCCTTTGCCACAGTGCCTAAAAATTATGGCTGCTTGGCACCAGTTCAACAGGAAACCAGCTGGAACTGCTGAGATGGTTTTGTTAACTTACACATTCACATCTGTCTCTACAGCTTGGTTCTGTCACTAGTGAATTTATGATAGAGCATTATTCTAGAGCAGTGGTTCTCAAACTGTTTGTATGGGTGTCCCCTTTCACACAGCAAGCCTATGACTGACCTCCCTTATGCATAAAAATGAGGGAGGAATTTAATGGGCACTTGGAGCTGTCACTCCCATGGAGCTAGAGCTTGCAACCCCCTCAGGGGGCATGGTCCTCAAACGGGGGGGTCAGTTTGAAGACCCCTGTGCTAGAGCGCATTGCCTGGTGCCACTTTCAAATGAACAGTAAACAGCTGTCTTGAACACATTAAAGCAGCTTATAATTGAAGTATTTCACATAAAACAAAGGGGATGAGCCTCTTGAACATGGCACCTCACTGACTTCAAGAGGAAATCACAGATCGTGGGGCCTCTGGGATTCTTTTCAGGATTGATTGCTTAGTCCCTACCTTCCCTGGCTCTCAGAGATGTGGGGCTTAATTAGTAAAGTACTCTGAGATCCTTGCCAAAAAGGTACTATAGCAGGGTAAAATATTATTAGATTCCAGTAACCATATAATTATGGTCAGGAGGTGGTATATTAGCTCTATTTCCCTCAAGCAAGGAAAGCTTTAAATTAGGATGTAACTGAAAACACACGGGCTATGTCTAGACTGGCATGATTTTCCGCAAATGCTTTTAATGGAAAAGTTTTTGCGGAAAAGCATCTGTGCCAATCTAGATGCGCTTTTGTGCAAAAAAGCCCCGATCGCCATTTTCACGATCTGGGCTTTTTCGCGCAAAACAAATCTGAGCTGTCTACACTGGCCCTATACGCAAAAGCACTTTTGCCCGAACAGGAGCAGCATAGTATTTCCGCAAGAAGCACTGATTTCTTATATGAGATCATCAGTGTTCTTGCGGAAATTCAAGCGGACAGTGTAGACAGCTGGCAAGTTTTTCCACAAAAGCAGCTGCTTTTGCGGAAAAACTTGCCAGTCTAGACACAGCCACGATGCTTTAGTGCAGACTCTAGCTCACCTGTCTTACTCTACTTCTTTCGTAGGTTAACACTCAGGCTGGGCCCCAGCCCTTTGAAGGCTTTCAGGCGGACGCAGTAAGATACCCTAAAGAGAATGGCCGAGTTGGATTTTTTTTCTTCTTGTATTATTTTTCTGTCTTTCAGAAGGAATTCGGGGGATTTAACAATCCTCTTAAGAGACGGGGAGAAGAGAACACAATCTAATGGGCTAGCAAAGAAGGAAAGCTATGCTTTGATATCCAGAATGATATGGTAAGAAGTTCCATTTGTACAATGGTGGCTGGCTACTAATTGCTTCTGGGAACTGTTAGGTGTTCTTTGTATTATTATTTTTGCACTGATTATGGGTTTACGGCCTTTAAGCTCTGACTCAGGTCAGATGATAGGAAAATGACACAAAGACTGTAAACTTCAGCCTTTAGTGAGGGTCATGAAAATCAACACTGGGAAAGCAAAGGCTAGAGGCTCAGAAAATGAACTTCCACCAGGTTAAGTCTATAGCTATATGAGTAAACAAATAGCCCAGTGTGAGGCAACTCAGTGAGTTCATTTGGACTTGCTAGCAATGCATAAAACTTCAGAAGAGTCCAAGTGATTCTGGTTGCATTTTGCCTTATCTACTGACCTTCCCACATTAGCCTATCAGTGGTGTTTCATACACACATTTAAACAAAGTTCTTGTTTTTAAAAACTGGTAGTGTACATACCCTCGTCTGAGACCAAGCTGTATTAACTGTTTTTTAAGCCTTATGAACTTTGGCTTGAATTATAAGAATAGTTTTAACACTGCTTAGCCCCATTCAGACGGACTAACCTGTGTTTAAATACCAGGTTAGCAGGATGAATGTTTTAAATATGATTCTTAAATGCAGCAGCCCTGTTTAGCATAGAAATATATGTGGGCTGTATTTTGCTTTTTGTATTTGGGCTGTTTTTGCTAATCAAGTTTACCCTATGGGGGAAATCCTATATACATTGTAAAAATTCCAAATAAAATCTAAGCACCAGAAAATACTGAGAAGTAGCAGAATATTAATATGTCTAAACACTTCATTTTTAGATTGGGAAAGAATGTGTATAAATTAAGTTTGGAATTGTCCTAGTGTTCCTCTGGAACTAGCAATGATATTTGATTTTAATGTTTCTTGGCACACAATTTTCAGCAGGTCTGACTTCAAGCATATTGGCTTATGGGGAAAGCTATCACTACAATACAAAGGCTTAGGAACATTTTTAAAAAAAGCTTATTCTCTATCAAACATCAAGAATAAATTACAGAAGATATCTAATTAAAGATTGTTACTTTTCTTTAGCCCATTTATTCCTTCTAAATTACTATGTATAAATATTAACAGCTAAGCAGAGTAAATATATATGCATTTTCATTCTATTAATGCTGCTATGAAGCCACCAATGAAACTATTTCAGCAAGTAAATAGCTCCCATGCAAAAATGGTCATAACACTTCTATCTTGAATTAAAGTATGCACACACACAGAAGATACATTTCACAAAGAAGGTCCCAGTGTTTAGAGCACAAAACTTATTTTGTGTTCAAGTCTTGTCCTCTCTCTCTCACACACACACACACTTCCTATGCGCTGAATTGTTTTAAGAATGAAGTTTTAAATATATCTAACTCTGTATCTACATTTTAGAACCAAGGGCCTATTTGAAGATATGAGTGTCTTTATGGGACTAGATTTGTGTGACTGAAAACTTAAACTTCCTAATGTTGTTGCAGCAGATGAACTCATAGGACCAGAAATTCAAACACAAATAGGTTCAGAATGTCAGTCTTGTTTATACAAGGAGATTAAGAACTGAAGGGGGAACCATGAAGGCAAAAGTCATGTCACATGATTTCAGGAAAAGTTGAAAACATCGAAGAGCTGCAATAAAGCAGCTCAGTTAGAGTAAATACAACTCAGGTTTTAGATAATTAGTGATACTTAATCAGTTCCAGTCACACACACTATTTCCTCCAATCTTTTTCATCCATGTACAGGATACTTTTTATGTACATGGAGGCATGTGCCAATGTGCACCACCAGTAGAAATTTAAAAAATTAGCTGTGGGCACTCTACTAATCAGCTGAGTGGCATTTTAATCTCTTCTGAGCAGTCTGCACACCGTTTACAGGGAACACTGCACACCCACACATTTCTCCCAGAGCAGGGAAAAGGCTAAGTGCTGAAAGATAATTGTAGATGCTATTTCAAGTTGTCTGTGCTCCATGTTGCTGTTGATTATTTGTGTTGCCTTAGCACCTGGGACCACAGTCACAGACCAGGGTCCTGCTGTGTTAGGTGCTGTACAAACACAGGACAAAAAGACAGTTGAATGCAATAGCCAAAGCACAGTTCACAGCTAGCGTAAGATTATGTTGTAGCCTTCATGCCTATATTCTCTGTGGCTCTGCTCTTCTGCCAATCTACTGGTAACATGCAATCCCATATGGGTATGAAAGGATCAGTAGGGACAGAAGTGATTTGAGAAGGCATCAGCATCTGCAGTGGACAGAGCAGGAGACTAGAAATCAGGAGACCAGTGTGCAACTTTCAATTCTGCCACTAGTTTGCTGTAATCTTTTTCTATCTAAGAAACTTCATTGTAGTATTTTCACTCACTGTTTCACAGCATTTGTTCCACACTAGCCAGGCTGAACCATTTTAATGACATCTGCAGTTTCATCCATTAGTGCTTTGCAGCACCATTTGACCTACAGTGACACCTGGAACCGTATCTAAAGGTTCCTGCCCCCATTTGTATTGCATTTTGAACAATTCCAGTAGGTACTATGGGATAGAGGACTGTATGGTGAAAGACTGGGGGGTGGGGGGATAGGAGGACCAAAATCAAACTCTGTATTGGTGGTTGGCTTCCATCTAAGTTGGTTCCTGAGGACTAGAGAGAAGCAGCCCTGACAATTAACTGAACCCACTATGTGCTTATGTGATGTTTTTGCACCAAATGAGAAGAAAGAAATATTTACCATGGGACATCTCTGTAAGGAAGAGGCTTTGTGACCTTAGAAAAGTCACTTCACTCCCCTGTGGCATATTTTTTTTCCATTTGTCAGATAGGGATAGCAATAGGGTTTTGAATAAGATTTACTGTGCAACCATACAGTGTCTCTCCAAAGATAAGGCTTCTAATTTTTTTTCCTCTGCCTGATTTTCACGAAAATTGACTTTTAAAACCAAAACCAAAATCTTGATACCATTTTACGGGAGTTACTTCTCTTCCCTCTAGTAGCTTCTTTTGTTTTCCCTTCCTCATGTGATCCATTACCTAAGTTAGTGCTTGGGCTTTTATTTACTTAAAAACAATGCCTTCTAGCACCACCCATAATTACTAGCCTCATTCTAGAAATTGCTTTCCAGCATGTCGGCGTGCCCTTATTCACTGCTTCTGCCCCAAGTATAACAGGACACAGACAAACAGGATTTTGTTTCACACAGAGCAGCTGCATACAGTGGCTTGCTAAGAGTCAGGCAGCATGCTCATGAGTGTTCTTTGTATTTGAAATAGTTCTTTGGCCCTCCTATTTTAATTTTCATAAGCAAAATGTCGGAGCTGGATTTTTTTTGTTTAAATCTAAACAAGGATACAAATATTATGTTTGTTACACCAAACTGCTCAGAGAGCTTTCTCAGAACACAATAAAATGCTTTAACAATAATCTATAGTTATGTCTGTACTTTGTTTTGATCTAAGCATGATTATGGTAAGCTCAGATTTGTTACCATAAAAATAAATGTTAAAGTAAGGAAGTCAAAAGTTGCTGAGGTAGATGGGAGAAAACCGTTCTCTTAATACTTTTAATTTTGAAAATTTCAATATTGTGTTAATGTTCTTATTCAAAATCCATGTATTTCTGGGGCAGCTGTTTAGCATGACTTTTTCACAAACAGAAAGCCCCTCCACTTTTCTGATGTTCCCACAAAGTGTGTTATGCTAATGTTAACTATATGGTTATAAACATTGCAGAATTTGAAAGTGACTATATGTGGAGGTAAGTCAAGAGGGCAAGATGCACCTCTTGCATCTTGTTCACTTCAAGTATGTGAGTAGTCCCAAGGTCAGTGTCTTTAATTGTTGAGGCTCCATCTTGAATAACACTGATCAAGAGGACTCCAAAATGTAGTGTTTTCTGTTTAAAAAAATATATTTAAAACAAAATCACTGTTCCCTTTACTCTGCGGAAAAAGGTATCTGTCATTTCCCATGAAACACTAGGAAACACGTTGATATAACTCTACGCTAGGAAACCCTCAGACCATGGTTCAACCTTTCCTGGCAACTGTACACATTCAGAACTCTGAACCATAAACCTGGAGGCCTAGAGCTGAAGCATGCACCTTAGCCCTGCTTACTGCCCTTTCACTTGTGTTCCTCCCTTGACACCAATGGGTTGCTACCCCCAGGTTGAGAAACAGATTGATGTATCCCCTGGAATATCTCTGTGTATCCTAGGGGCAGCTCTCCCCAACTGGGCTCTAGTGAGTAGGTGCCTTGGTGCCTGAGTCAGGCCATGGTAAGTACAGTCATGCAAATCCATGGATAACTGAATGGATGTGGAAATCTGCAGACAATTTTTGCAGATCGCTGATTGGATGGGGGATACAAATTTTTGTATCCACCAAGGGCTCTACCTGTGCATGTCTGCAATGCAAGCATTTCATTACATCATTCCTAAATTGGTCTCAAATGTCCTGAGCAGAAAAGATATTGAGATGTGAAAGAGGCAAGTTTCAATCACCCTCTGGTCTATTAGGAGCCATGTAGATTTGTTTTTTCGGCAAAGGGAAATGAAGCCATGATTTAAATAATCGCGGCTTCATTTAATTTTAAATGGCTGCCGCGCTGAGCCAACAAACAGCTGATCAGCTGTTTGTCGGCTCAGCGCGCTAGTCTAGACGCTCCCACGCCGACATGAAAGCCCTTTATCAACCTCTCCGGTAAACCTCATCCTACGAGGCATAACGGGGAGGTCGATAAAGGGCTTTCAGGTCGGCACGGGAGCATCCAGACTAGTGCGCTGAGCCAGCAAACAGCTGATCAGCTGTTTGTCGGCTCAGCGTGGCAGCCATTTAAATTTAAAGGAAGCCACGATTATTTAAATCGCAGCTTCATTTCCCTTTGCCGATCAGCCTAATCTACATGGCTCCATTGATGGAGCCATGTAGTTTAGACACACCCTTAGAGAAATTAGAATGTGGTGCCGTTTATGGGTCTTCAAAGACAGCAAGGATGCCATTTATGGGGTACTGGGAGGGCAGTAGTCCCCTCCTGAGTTTGAACTGCATGACCTGACTCCAGAACCAGTTCTTAAATGCAACAGAGTTTGAGCTGCTTGCAGCTTTGCCTTTGGGGCAGGGAATTTGTTCTAGAAGAGGGAGGCAGGGGATTAAGAATAACAGGCTGGGCATTCCAGTAATTGAAGGATTGTTAGATCATCATGAAAATATTGCCAAGTACTCCACTTAAAAGATGAGGGGGCGAAGGAAGAGGAATGAGTGTTGTGCAGCTGGGATTTGAATTTGGATTACCGTGTTAAATTTACAAATGTTCTTGAAAAGGGGGTGAACAGGAACTAATCCAAAGATGACTGCAAAAGCTACAGAGCGATTTCACAAAATTGGGTGTTTGGGCAACACAAAGGCAGATGGAATTCAGTGTTAAGGGCAAAGTAATGTACATGGAAAAATATAATCCTAACTATAGAGCAAAATAGCTGTTACCACTCAAGAAAGAGATCTCGGAATCATTGTGGGTAGTTCCTGAAAACATCTGTTCAATGTGCAGAGGCAGTCTAAAAACTAAAAGCTAACAGAATATTGGGAATCATTAGGAAGAATAGATAAGACAAAATACCATATTGCCTCCACATAAAGTCATTGTATGCCCAACATCTTGAATACTGTATGCAGATCTGGTCAACCCATCTTAAAAAAAGATACTTTGTATTTGGAAAAAATACAGAAAAGGCAACAGAAATTATTAGGGGTAAGTGACAATTTCCATATGAGGAGAGATTAACAAGACTGGGACTTTTCTGCTTGGGAAAGAAATAACTAAAGGGTGGGGGGATGTTAGATGTCTAGAAAATCAGGAATGGTATGGAAAAATAGAATAAAGAATGTTATTTCACTATCATAATGCAAGAAGCTGACCCAATTAAATTTATAGGCAATTATATTTAAATTTATAGATTTAAAACAAACAAAATACATTATTTTTTCACAATCAACTTGAGGAATTCTTTTCCAGGCAATGGTGGAAAAGTCCAAACTATATCAGGTTCCACTAAGAACAAAATAAGTTCAAAGAGGGTAGATCCTTCAATGGCTACTAGCCAGAATGGGCAGGGCTGGTGTCCTAGCTTCTGTTTGCCAGAAGCTGGGAATGGGCATCAGGGGATGGATCATGATGATTGCCTCTTTGGTTTATACCAGAGGTTCCCAAACTTTTTGACACTGGGACCAGTAAATCCATTCACGAACTTTTGGAGGACAGGTAAGTTTATTTGCATATTCATTAAACATGGGCAGCAGCAGGCGGTGAGGAGGAGCCACGCATGGCGGGGATGCTCTGGGGGCGGGGTGGGAGGACGTGTGGGGGGACCCATGTCCGCTCCAGGCAGAGCCGGGGGAGAGACCCAGCTCCACATATCGGTGGAGCAGGGCCCCCGGCTCTGTAACTTGCCGGCACTTCCGGGTTCAGGGGCGCGGGGCCCGAATCGGCCCAAGGCTGGCCCTGCCGGCAGCCACCAGGCATACTGAGGCCCGGTACTGGGCCGCGGCCCATAGTTTGGGAAACGCTGGTTTATATCTTCTGAAGCATCTGGCATTGGCCACTGTTGGAAGACAGGATACTGGTTTAGAAGGACCTTTGGTTTGATGTTCTTATATAGAGCTGAAATCTATCTGCTCCCTTGCTGTAACCCACTAGATTCCCACTCCCTTTCCAGAACTGAGAGCCCACAAGTCCTGATGGTCGGTCTCTCTCTCTCTCTCTCTCCATAAACTTAGTAACAAAGTAAGAATATACATTACAATTTTAAGGCTAACCAGTATCCCATAAGAGGTCAGCTTGCAATAAATAAGAAAATGGTTGTTTCCCTGGAGTATCCTGGTTTCCCTTGGATCTAAAATAAATTGAATCACATGCCAGTGGGGTTTACAGGCGTCTGTATTTGGACCCGGTCTGTTCAATATCCTCATCAACGATTTAGATGATGGCATAGAGAGTACAGTTATTAAATTTGCAAATGATACCAAGCTCGGAGGGGTTGCAAGTACTTTGGAGGATAGGATCATGTTTCAAAATGATCTGGACAAACTAGAGAAAGGGCCTGAAGTAAATAGGATAAAATTTAATAAGGACAAATGCAAAGCACTCCACTTAGGAAGGAGCAATCAGTTTCACACATGCAGAATGGGAAGCAACTGTCCAGGAAAGAGTACTGCGGAAAGGGATCTAGGGATCACAGGAGACCACAAGCTAAATATGAGTCAAGAGTGTGACACTGTTGCAAAAAAAGCACACATGATTCTGTGGTGCAGTAACAGGAGTGTTGTGAGCAAGACATGAGAAGTAATTCTTCTGCTCCACTGTGTGCTGATTAGGCCTCAATTGGAGTACTGTGTCCAGTTCTGGCACCACATTTCAAGAAAGGTATGGAGAATTTGGAGAAGGTCCAGAGAAGAGCAACAAAAATGATTAAAGGTCTAGAAAACATGAGCTATGAGGGAAGACTGAAAGATTTGGGCTTGTTTAGTTTAGAAAAGAGAAGACTGAGAGGGGACATGATTGCCTTTTTTAAATATCTAAAAGGGTGTTACAAGGAGGAGGGAGGAAAATTGTTCTCCTTGTCCTATGTTGAAAGGACAAGATGCAATTGGCTTAAATTGCAGCAAGAGAGGTTTTGGTTAGATAAATTGTCAGGGTGGTTAAACACTGGAATAAATTGCCTAGCGAGGTTGTGGAATCTCCATCACAGGAGATATTTAAGAGCAGGTTGGAGAGACATCTATCAGGGATGATCTAGACAGTGCTTGGTCCTGCTGTGAGGACAAGGGACTAGACCCGATGCCCTCTCGAGATCCCTTCCAGGCCTAGTATTCTATGATTTTGTTCATTTGTGTGTAGACAGTCTTGTTTCACAATAAAATTTGCTAATGTTGATTTAGAAAAGAGCTTTTAGTTGAGGTCAGAGGCCCACAAGAAAAATGATATAAGCCAAGTTTAAAAAATCAGAGGTTTCTAAAAAAAGAGGTTTGGACTGGCCTAACTAAATTGGTTTTAAAACACTTCTTTAATTAAACCAGTGCAGTTTTGTCTGTAATCTAGGCCTGAGATTACGAGTTTACCACTTTCTATTTAATAAGTGTTCACATAGATTTGTGTCAAACTAAGTAAGCTGGTTTTTGACTAGCTTGCCAACAGCAGTACTGGGTGCCAGGGTGGAACAGTCAGTGCCCTTCCCCCTCCCCCCACAAATACAAGCCTCACATGCACAATGCAGTCTGCCTGACGTTAGGCCAGTCCTGCGCCTGCAGTAGTGGGTGTGCTTTATGACATAGTCAGGACTTCCCCATGCCCACCTGGGTAGGTTGACAACTGTCTAATTGAGCAAATCCAAAGATCTTTGCCCTACTCCCAAGGGTGCCAAAGTGGGCCCCTCGTCAAGGTGGGAGGGGGGGAGACAACTCCATGCTCCCGTAAAGGACGGAGCCCCTCAGGCAGATGTGCAGCTCCGTCAGTGATTTAACAGGCTCACCTTAGCCCTTAGCTGTTGCTGATGGTCAGGGGCTCCCAGCCCTTTTAAGTCAACTGGACCCTTAGAGTATGTCTACACTTCATTCCTCTTTCTCAAGAGGAAGGCAAATGCAGACACCCGAAACTGCAAATGAAGCTGGGATTTAAATATTCCATGCTTTATTTGCATAATTGCGTTATGGCGCTATTCCACAATAACACTATTTTGAGAGAGAAAAGGGGGTTATTTTGAAAGAAAACCCTTCCCTTGAAATAACCCTTACTCCTCAAGTCAAAATAAGGGATATTTCGAGGGAAGGGTTTTCTCTCAAAATAACCCCATTTTCTCTCTCGAAATAACGCCATAACACTATTATGAAAATGAAACACAAGATATTTAAATCCCCGCTTCATTTGCAATTTCAGGTGTCTGCATTTGCATTCCAAGAGAGAGAGAGAGAGGAATGAAGTGTAGACATACCCTTAGGGAGTTGCCCCATTTGCCCCTTCCCACTTCCTGTCAGCAGACCTGGGTTTTAATACACTACTTTTGTTAGTTCAGTGCAAGTTTTGGGAGTAGACACTTGGGCTACGTCTACACTGGCCCCTTTTCCGGAAGGGGCATGTAAATGTCACCAGTCGTCGTAGGGAAATCCGCGGGGGATTTAAATATCCCCCGCGGCATTTAAATAAAAATGTCCGCCGCTTTTTTCCGGCTTTTAAAAAAGCCGGAAAAGAGCGTCTACACTGGCCCCGATCCTCCGGAAAAAGTGCCCTTTTCCGGAGGGTCTTATTCCTACTTTGAAGTAGGAATAAGACCCTCCGGAAAAGGGCACTTTTTCCGGAGGATCGGGGCCAGTGTAGACGCTCTTTTCCGGCTTTTTTAAAAGCCGGAAAAAAGCGGCGGACATTTTTATTTAAATGCCGCGGGGGATATTTAAATCCCCCGCGGATTTCCCTACGACGACTGGTGACATTTACATGCCCCTTCCGGAAAAGGGGCCAGTGTAGACGTAGCCTTGTAGTTTAATGGAAACCTTTAGTCTAGTTTGCACCAATATTTCTGATAGAGATTTGTGGAGGGAAAATGCTGCCCTAGATGCTACCTCTAATATCTGTGCGTGCTTTCTGACAAAGGGCAGCTCTAGAGACTGCTGCTGGGATAGTTTGTTAAAAAAAAAAAAAATTTTAAATGTGTTAATGAAACAAATGGTAAAATCCTCTGTTAACTATTGCCTTAACTGCAGAGAAAAGGGAGAATCATATATGAACTCTGAAATTTGTTGCTGAATTGTGCAACATAATACAAGCCATAGGCTTTCATTTAAAAAAAACCAATTCTCAAGATCAGTGGGAGATTCATCAAAAGCTTTGCCTGTACTGATGTTTAGGTGGAAAATTTGTGCACCATTTTTACTGCAGCTTAAAAGATAACCTCCCACCCCTGCAATGTTGTGTGTGCACAAGTATTTGTAGAAATCTGGAATCTCCCATCATTTCTGCCATGCATGTGGAACAGCTTCTCCATCAGTGTTAGTATGAACGGCATCTCTAGTAGGCTGGAATTTTCACCACTATGTGTCATATCTTAATAGGCATTGTTGCATTCAATGGGACATTCACCAGGTGTGTTGAACTGATCAGGAATAATTAATGGGTTTGTCTGTCATTTTAAGATTGTCAGTGTCACTCACATCAATTCATGGAAATTTTTTAGTTCATAAAAATCCTAATCACTAGTAAAGATGCTAAACTTACAATCTTTTATTCTTCATTACAAGAATTTTAATACCTCAACTATTTGGACATCTAGCATCTAATAATTGCTCAATATTTGAATTTTTCTAACCAAAGTTGTATGTTTCACAATAGGAAATATTTATTTTATTTTAGAGACATAAAGTGGGTGACAATTTGTATTGGACCAGCTTCCACTGGGTAAAGAGAAAAGCTTTTGAGCTCTTCTTATTTTAGGAGATGTGTGTATGTGTGTGATGCTTCATTTTGGCACCTACTTAATTTCATTTGGAGATTGTTGGGATCCTAGTAACATAAACAAGTCCATGTCAAAACATTTTTATGTTTATTGTCCAACTGTTGCTTTATAACCTAATATTAAAGTGTCAGTCTTCGTGTTTGCTAAATATATGCTTTTGTTTTTATAGTTTCAAGGAATTTTAAAATATGTAAAATACCCTCTAAACGTTAAAAACAAACAAGTAGTCTTGTGGCATCTTCCGTTCTAACAAATCTATAGTATCACGACCTTTTGTGACTAAGACATACTTCATCAGATGAACTTAAACTACTACTACTAGTCAGGTGGTACTTTAAGGATGAACAAAATGTGTAAATGGTATCATGAACTTTAGTGGGCACAATCTGTATAGACTAAGTCAGTTACCCCCTGAAGCTTTTCATCTGATGAGTGGGTCTTACCTATGAAACCTATATTTTTTGTTAGTCTCTAAGGTGCTACTGAACTATTCTTGGTTTTTAACATTACAGACTAACACATCTACCCCCTGAGACCTTTTAAACATTGTTTTCATTGTTGTTCCATTCCTTTAGAATATAGGATGAAGTCTGACTTTACACACACACACACACACTCTCTCTCTCTCTCTCTCTCTCTCTCTCTCTCTCTTCCCCCCCCCCCCCCCCCCCCAGAATACTGCCCTGGAAGTTCAATACTGATACTAGAGTTCTCATTAAAAAAATTAGAGTCCAGTTACTGTAACAATCCATATATCTACTAAAGCGTGAAGACCTAGCCTTTGTAATTTATCCTCTGTTACCACGAGAACAAATATAATAAATTATTATTTTCAGCAGTTGGGATATTCTAAAAGGATTTTCCCTTACGGTTTTCTGTTCGATTTCTTTTGACACCCTTCTGCTGAAGGGCGTATATGGGAATGTCCTTATTTGACTTTAAACTCTGGTCATCTGAAGAAGTGGGCTGTGCCCACAAAAAGCTCATGGGTCAATGAACAGAAAGGCCCTCGCAGCAGTAATCTCTCGTGTTTCAGACTGTACTTCAAATTCCCAGCAGGTCTGCGCCTGCCTTGCGTCTGGCATGTTTCTGCAAGGAGCTGTGGCCCCTCCGTGTCACGGGATGGCTTGGTGTGCTGCTGCCCCGTCGACTCCACATTACTAAGATGCTCAGTCAGCAGCTGAGTCCTTGCCCTGGCTCTCCCCGCCCTGCATCACACTCCTGCGGTCCCGCCTCCGCTGTGGTCTGGGAGTCCCGACCGCCACGAGGGAGCGCTGCCCAGACTCGCAGCCAATCGGATCGCTGGGGCGGGCACAGCTGGGCAGATTATTAGGGTCCGGGCGCGGGCCGGCCGGGGACACGTCCTGATGCTCCTGGGCCGGCTTGGACACCGTGGTGCGGCCCCTCTCAGGTGAGCGCCGCCCGCGGCCACTCTGCAGCCGGACTGGGGCCCCCGCTAGCCCTGCTGGGGCTCCCTGGCTGTGCAAGGCGGAGGAGGTTGCTGGAGGGGCTGCTGCTGAGCCCTGTAGACCACCCCGGCCTCCTGCGGGCCGAGGCGGCGGAGACTCTGGGTTATGAGCGCGCCGCAGTTTGGTCCCGGGCGCTGCCCGCGCCTGTCGGAGAAGGGAGATCATCTGGGCTGGTTGTGAGGGGAGGGGAGCTGCCTGCCCGTATGTGGGCCAGGGCGGGGGAGGGTGACTTGTGAGTGTCCCGTTCTGCCGGGGATTCGGCAGCGGGATCTGGATTCCCCGGACCATCCTGCTGTAGGGGGCGAGGATCCAGGGATGCCTGGGCTCCCTGTGCTGTGTCGGGGGGGGGGAGGGGATGTAGAGGTGCCTGGGCTCCCTGTGCTGTGTCGGGGGGGGGAGGGGATGTAGAGGTGCCTGGGCTCCCTGTGCTGTGTCGGGGGGGGGGGAGGGGATGTAGAGGTGCCTGGGCTCCCTGTGGTGTGTCGGGGGGGGGGGATGTAGAGGTGCCTGGGCTCCCTGTGCTGTGTCGGGGGGGGGGGATGTAGAGGTGCCTGGGCTCCCTGTGCTGTGTCGGGGGGGGGGGATGTAGAGGTGCCTGGGCTCCCTGTGGTGTGTCGGGGGGGGGAGGGGATGTAGAGGTGCCTGGGCTCCCTGTGCTGTGTCGGGGGGGGGGGGAGGGGATGTAGAGGTGCCTGGGCTCCCTGTGCTGTGTCGGGGGGGGGGGGGGGGAGGGGATGTAGAGGTGCCTGGGCTCCCTGTGCTGTGTCGGGGGGGGGGGGGGAGGGGATGTAGAGGTGCCTGGGCTCCCTGTGCTGTGTCGGGGGGGGGGGGGGGAGGGGATGTAGAGGTGCCTGGGCTCCCTGTGCTGTGTCGCGGGGGGGGGGGTGTAGAGGTGCCTGGGCTCCCTGTGCTGTGTCGGGGGGGGGGGGAGGGGATGTAGAGGTGCCTGGGCTCCCTGTGCTGTGTCGCGGGGGGGGGGTGTAGAGGTGCCTGGGCTCCCTGTGCTGTGTCGGGGGGGGGGGAGGGGATGTAGAGGTGCCTGGGCTCCCTGTGCTGTGTCGGGGGGGGGGCGAGGAGTGCACGGGCACCTCCCCAGTACAATGGCTGGCGCCCCCCCCCCCCCCAAATGCACCGGCTAGCTGGAGTGTTTGGCTCAAACCCATTGCAAGGCCCGTATCTTGGCTCGGGAACAGCCAGCGGGGACTGTAACTTGGGACCCTCCTCTGGCTCCGCAGGCCTCGTCGGAGCCGGGCGCTGTGATTTCTGCTCCCCGCGCTTTCCTTGGAAGCCGCTGCGAGCTCTGCCAGGGTTTGTGTGGCTGAACCCCGGCCCCGGGGCTCGCGGTTGCCATCGCCCCTCTCCCCGACAGGCCGAACAGCGCCGCCCTGGGCCTGTTTACACAGCACAGCAGCGACCTTCCCAAGCAGAACCTGCCCCTCCCCCGTGTTGGCTTTGGGACAGATCTCCCGAGTCAGCGCTCATAGGGGTGGTCTCACGTGATGGCTCCTGGAGCTGCTCTTCCCGGCTCCTAGGGCGGCTGCCTGTTGCAATCCCCCTTCCCGGCAACAGAGCCATTTGCAAGATAGTCCGGCCCCTATGTCTCTAAGCTAAGGAGTAAGGCATCGGTGCAGGAGGTGGGTGCATGGAAGAGGCCTTATGAAGGGACTGTCACCTTCCTTCTGATCGCAGCCCATAGTGTTGTGATTTTGTAACCATTTCTCTGTGAGGAGAGTGGAAATGATTTCAGGAAAAGTGTGTCAACTGCAGACAGGCTTCCCAAAAGCAGAGGCTTTTCTATTTACTGGAAATGTTCCTCTCTTCCCGCTTGCTTGCAGTACTATTCAAAGCTCCATATAAATAGCACAGTCATTGTTCTATGTACTTAGAATTGGGGTGGAAACAATAAGAGGGAAAGCCAAGTTACAAGCTGGTGTGAATCCTTTTGTAGATAAAGGATGGGCATCTTCTTGAAATGTGATTGTCAGTTAACACTCCATTGATTGGAATTGAGTGACAATTAGAAATGGGGGAGATGGACAAAGAGGGAAGGGCAAAAGTGATTGAAAGGGAGGTGATGTAGGCCTTCTATTTATTTAAATTTGTATGGTGTGAGAAGTGTCTTTCAGTATCTCCCAGGGTTGGTAGACAAAGTCTAGGCACCTCTCCACAAAAAGAGAGTTCATACCTCTTTACTGCCCTATTATAAGGAGAGAAGCCAGTTCTTTTTCATGTCATAGAATCATAGAATACTAGAACTGGAAGGGGCCTCAAGAGATCATCAAGTCCAGTCCTATTTACTTAGGGGTTGTGTCTAGACTGCATCCCTTTTCCGTAAGAGGGATGCAAATTAGACCTATCGCAATTGCAAATGAAGCAGGGATTTAAATCCCCCCCGCTTCATTAGCATAAAAATGGCTGCCGCTTTTTTCTGACTCAGAGCTTTGCCGGAAAAAAGCATCAGTCTAGACGCGGATCTTTCGGAAAATAAAGCCTTTTCCGAAAGATCCCGTATCCCTCTTAAAATGTCACTCAATTGTCACTCAATTCCAATCAATGGAGTGTTAACTGACAATCACATTTCTTAAAATGAGGGACACAGCCAGGGAGTGTGGTTCTCTCCTCTTACATAACTGGCTCACAGAGGAGACATAATTGATGATAACAAGGAGTCCTGTGGCACCTTAAAGACTAACAGATTTATTTGGGCATAAGTCTTTGTGGGCAAAGACATGGACATCTGATGAATTGCCCAAGCAAGCTTATACCCAAATAAATCTGTGAGTCTTTAGGTGCCACAGGTTCCTCCACTATTTTTGCATATACAGACTAACACAGCTACCCCTCTTGTGCATAACTGATAATGGTTTCAGCTTTGTGATCTACACTCTAAATAATTGATTTGAGTGGCTTTTTTCATTTGTCTATATTATGAAGCAATCTTTTTACATAGAAATTTCTGATAAACAAGTTTTTATATTTGAGAAATGGTTTACACGATCTTGTTTACTTTTGGCAGACTTTTCAACATGAATATACTTTTGTGCATATTTGCCCTATGCTTGGGAATATCTTTTGCTGCTCCAAGAATAGATCCTGATTTGGATAACCACTGGAACCTGTGGAAGTCCTGGCACACTAAGACCTACCATGAGGTAAGCATTTTGCAGAGGCAGACCCTTAGTATGGACAGTTGCTTAGTACAATAAATAGTAGGGACACTAAAACGTAAACTAAAGTTTAGCACTTGGAATTGAATGATTAACTCTCTAATCTTGAGAAAGTTAACCTCACTTCCTCCTCCCCCTTAAAAATGGATGTTTACTTATCTGAGGGTACTTCCACACTGCTATAAAAGATCTACAGCAAAGCTGTGGCAATCCCAAGTCAGCAACCTCAGGCTAATGGAGCTAAATATTGCAGTGTAGGCATGTGAGCTGGAGTTGAAACCCTGTAAGGAGAGTGAAAAAACTTAAACGATTACTGTTAATAGTGTAAACTATTACAAGCTAAAATGGCTACCCCTCAAACTGTAAGGAGAGTGGACAGGACTTAATTTTTAGAGAGAGACTGAGGTGCTGGGGCTCATGTAATTTTTTTATATTCATAACCGTTGAAGCAGTAGGAGTATGAACTGCCAGGCTTAGAGTTGTCAGGGTTCAGCCCTGGCAGATGTTAAGCACTGAGATCTCAAAGTTCAGGTTCTCTCCCAATGTCTGTGCGGCAGTTTTTAGCCGTATAGCCTGAGCCACTGGACCTGGCCTGTGACATTTATTGCCATAGGATTTTTATTTCAGTGTGGGCATACCCTAAGAAGTGTCAGTGGTAATAACTTTGCCATCTGTGGAAGAAAGACAGCATAAAAAGTAAAAGAAAAACACGTAAGCTGAATCTACACTAGCACTTTTGTTGGTATAAACTTCTGTCATTCAGGGATGTGAAAAAAAAACCTCACTTCCTGAGTGACGTAAGTTATACCAACAGAAGGGCCAGTGTAGATAGCGCTATGTCATAGGAAGACACTGTCCTCATTGGAGGTGGTTTAATGATGTCACCAGGAGAGCTCTCCCTATATGGCTGAATTGATCAGCTTAACTAAGTAGCAGTATGAGTGATCTTACTATTATACAGCTGCATTAGGATAGCTGCTGCTGTAAGCATGCTGGTATAGACTTAGCCTTAGTTAGTTGGTCTGTTGTGAGCAGTTTCCACTTCCAGATTTTGCTTGGGGCAACAAAAAGGCTAAGCATTAGTATATTACGCTTTTCATTTGTTCTTTTACTCATGGAGGAAGGCCAAATTCCATCATCCAAATGACCTGCTCTCTCTCTTATAGAAGGAAGAAGGCTGGAGGAGAATGGTATGGGAGAAGAACTTGAAAATGATTGAACTGCATAATCTGGATCACACAATGGGCAAACATAGCTATAGAATGGGAATGAATCAGTTTGGTGACATGGTATGTATACAGAAAGTCATAAGACTTTTTTTGTTAGAACCAGTTGCACCTCTAAAATCCGGGATTCTCTGGTCTGACAGCATCTGCGGTCAGGCATGACCATGGGTGTTCCAGGATCAGAGAGTCCTGGCATGCTGCAGAGGGCTGGGGGCCCAGGAGCCAGCACGCAGCTCAGTTGGGCTGCAAGTGGGGGCCCGGAGCCAGTGCGTGGCTTAGTTGAGCTGCGCAGGAACCAATGTGCAGCTCAGCTGGGGTGGGGGAAGAGGGAGGCAGACTCAACTGGGCTGTGGGAGGAGCTAGGAAGCCCAGTGGAAGGAGGGGCAGGGAGAGCCTGAAATCACCTCCCTGATCAAGAAAAATCCCTCATCCAGGACCAGTCAGGTCCCGAGGGTACTGGACCAGGGAGGCCCAACCTGAAGCGATATGTAACAGAGGACAAGCACCCTAATTTCTTCTTCCTTCAGACTACTGAAGAGTTTAAGCAGCTGATGAATGGGTTCCAATATAAGAAATCAGAAAGGAAGTACAGAGGAGTGCAGTTCCTTGAGCCCAGCTTCCTGGAGGCACCAAAATCTGTAGACTGGAGAGAGAAGGGATATGTAACACCAGTTAAAGACCAGGTACGATGTCTTGTGTGTAGTAACAAATTGCATATGTGTATATTATGAGCACGGGGAGTATATTGTATTGCCACAAAGATTGAAGTCCCTAATGAGCATGAATGAAGTGGGACTTGGATAATGGACTACATTTAGATTGCTGTGGTAATATAGACTAGCACAGGGGTGGCCAACCCGTTACAGGCAAAGAGCCAAAATAGTTGTGCATATAGCGCAAGGAGCTGAGCGGGTGGAGCGGGAGGGAATTTGTTGAGGGTGGGGAAAAAAGCCCCCTGGCGTTGTTGAGGGGGGGGGGGGAAAAGGACTCTCCTTTAAGAAATGCATTTAAAGGCTTTTTTGGGCCACATCAGCCTGCCGCCATCTTGAAGATGCCATTTTTGAATGGCTGCGCTGGACAGCTCCCCTGCCCCAGTGAGCACAGGGAACCAGGAGGCGGGGGCCATTTTCAGGGGGTGGCTTCATGAGCCACGCTTTCGGGAGGAGAGGGGGTTGGGAGGTCCGCAGGTTGGCCACGGCTGGATTAGCACATTGCTTGTGCCAATGAGTAACTTTTTCTTTTTCAACATCAGGGTCAGTGTGGATCTTGTTGGGCATTTAGCACAACTGGTGCTCTTGAAGGGCAGCACTTCAGAAAAACTGGCAAGCTTGTCTCACTGAGTGAACAAAACCTTGTAGACTGCTCTCGTGCTGAAGGAAATCAAGGATGCAATGGTGGTCTCATGGATCAAGCTTTCCAGTATATAGAGGACAATGGAGGAATTGATTCAGAGGAATCCTACCCATACATTGCAAAGGTAAATATAAAAACAAAGGGCCTTCCACTTATGAAGTGCTCTGCCATCACGTCCTGTATGCTCCTATAACAGGCAGTTTTAACTCCAGCTGCTGCAATGATGTGCATGACAGAAGCAGTCTGTCATGTAACCAGGACTTTAAAAAGGGAGCTTTTTATACAGTTCAGACATGATTTATGCAATGCAGTTCAGTTTCAGAAAACCTGACGCAGTACATTTCCTTGCAGTTAGTACTGGTAAAGTAGTGATACCTGCATTCCAAGTGGTCTGTGGCAATACTCCCGTGTAGAGAGAGTTGTAGTAGTTCAGCTAGTTATCAAAGGCATTCACAGATCTCTGGCAAATTTCAGAAATGGTGTCTAACCAATTGTAGATATTAGGTACAGAGCTTTTGAGTACTGTGAAAAATGGGTGCAAAGAGGAGACTACTTCACAACCTGTAATTGTTGAATATTCAACAATCAGTCATACAGGCAGTCCCCGAGTTACGCAGATCCGACTTATGTCGGGTCCGCAGTTACAACGGGGCTTTTCTCGCCCCGGAGGACGGGAGCGGCGGGACGCCCAGATGCGCCGTGGTCCACCGCCCCCGTCCTCCGGGGCGAGAAAAGCTGCTCCCCGTGTCCCTGGTCTGCAGGGAGACGGGGAGCAAAGCCGCAGAGCACACCCGCAGCGGGACAGCCCGGGCGCGCCTTGACTGTCCCACTCCCCGTGCGCTCTGCGGCTTTGCTCCACGTCTCCCAGGTCAGCAGACCAGGGAGACGGAGCAAAGCCGCGGAGCATGCCCGCAGGGGGACAGCTCAAGCGCGCCCGGGCTGTCCCGCTGCAGGCGTGCTCCACGGCTTTGCTCCCTGTCTCCATGGTCTGACAAGCAGATCAGGGAGATGGGGAGCAAAGCTTTGGAGCATGCCAGCAGTGGGACAGCTGTAGCGCGCCTTGACTGTCCCGCTGCCCGCGTGCTCTGCGGCTTTGCTCCCCGTCTCCCTGGTCTGCTGTGCTCCCCCTCTCCCCCAGCAGACCAAGCTTTTCTTGCCTACCCCTGGGGTAGAGCAGCTGGGGGCTGCCGGGTTGGTCCCGCAGCGCCGCTCTGGACCAATCCGGCAGCACCCCAGCTGCTCTGTCCCAGGCGTCCTGATTCAACCGCTGCTGGTCAGTTTCAGCAGCAGCTGAATCAGGATGCCTGGGGCAGAGCAGCTGGGGAGCTGCTGGGTTGCTCCAGTAGAGCCGAGGAGCTGCGCTACTGGAGCAACCCAGCAGCACCCCAGCTGCTTTGCCCCAGGCGTCCCCAAGTCAGCTGCTGCTGAAACTGACCAGCGGCTGACTACAGGAAGCCTGAGGCAGAGTTGCTCTGCCCCAGGCTTCCTGGAATCAGCTGCTGATCAGTTTCAGCAGCAGCTGACTTGGGGACGCCTGGGGTTCTTAAGTTGAATCTGTATGTAAGTCAGAACTGGCGTTCAGATTCAGCCGCGGTTGAAACTGATCAGTTTCAGCAGCGGCTGACGCCAGTTCCGACTTGCATACAGATTCAACTTAAGAACAAACCTACAGTCCCTATCTTGTACGTAACCCAGGGACTGCCTGTATTGGGTTTTTAATACAGGAAGGTTTTATGCTTGCAGCTTCACTTCAGTTGCAAACTGCTTGTTAAACATGTCATCTCCAAATTGTGTTCTCCAGCAACACAGAGTAGAGAATGAACTGACTTCTCGACCTTCTTTCAGTTAGATTAAAACTTTTTCCACATCTTCTGGTTAGTTTCTAATTTGGGAAACATGTCTGTAAAAGCACTCTTTCCTTCAAAAGAGTGATCTCTAATATGTTCTGTGAGGTGCTTACTTTTTTCTTTACAAAAAAAGGTAAATAATCAGCAGAGCAGCTGCATTCCTTACTGCATTGAGTGTTCATAATCAGGGCTCGATAAATAATACAACCTACTCGCCCATGGCGAGTAGATTGCAACCCGGAAGAGCCGGGTTCGGGCAATCTGCGCATTCCCTGTTCATAATATTGCTAAACAAAAGTCTTGCCAGGAGAATAATGCAGGAACACACTTCAGCTGTTTATTTTCAAGAGATCTGATTTTCAGACTAGCTGTCCATTTCACAAGTCATCGTTCTTATCCTGGCAGTTAATGCTTTATCCTGACAAGTTCATTGGAGGCACAGAAATGGATATCCTGTTTGAAGATAAGGTTTGAAGAGAAAATAAGTGCTTATATTTTTCAAATGAACTTTGACAGCCCACATTCTAAGTCTGGCTACTTCTAAATTAGCTCAGTAGGTTTTTCATGATGTTTCTCTGAATGCATCTTGGTCAAAAGATCTAGATGAGACAACTCTACTCTACTTAACACTATACTGCTAAGTTGTTTTTGTTAAATGCACCAGGAGTGGTCGCCAGACAGCTACACCATGCACAGCTAGACAATCCTAAGCACAGATTTGCTGACAACACCTGTATCTCTCTGCTAATGTAAATTAGACAAATACTATAACTCCTTTCCTTTTTTTGTCAAGGATGATGAAGACTGTAAGTATAAGACCGAGTATAATGCTGCTAATGATACTGGCTTTGTGGACATCCCAAAAGGACATGAAAAAGCACTCATGAAAGCAGTGGCATCTGTGGGTCCAGTCTCTGTGGCTATTGATGCAGGCCATTCATCATTCCAGTTTTATGAATCAGGTGATTTGCTCTCAGTCAGTCAGTGATATGACTTCATGTAAAATGTATCTAATGCTGCAGCCTTTTAATTACTGATGCAAAAAGTTATCTGGAATTCAAGAGCTCTGAGGGTCAGTCACCCAACTCTGGTCGACCTTCCCTTATTTGATCTTGGGCTAGTCATTTTATTTCCTATTGAGTGGAATGAAAAAGAAAAAAACACACAATTGAGATATAAAGAAGTTGTTCTTGATATATATTTTTTAATCTTGGAGTCCTTACTTGAACTTGTATTTTTCTAGGTATCTATTATGAGCCAGAGTGTAGCAGTGAGGACCTGGATCATGGTGTTCTGGTTGTAGGCTATGGCTTTCAGGGAGCAGACGAAGATGGGAAAAAGTACTGGATTGTTAAGAACAGGTGAAAAAATTACGGGTTTTTTAATTCCTTTTTACACAACAATCTTCAATTTCAGTCTGTGGTTTGTCCAATTGGGGGTGCAAGTTATTGGATTACATGGTCACATGAATCGGTGACGAAGGTGCTGTGGTGGAGCAAGTCCTGGAAATTTGGCAAAATTCAGTAACCCTTTATAAAACAGTGCTTCAGTTCATACATGAGGAAAGACGTTACAGTGTTTCGGTTCTTAATAAAATTGGCTTTGAGCAGCAAGTTTATTCTTATGTATTTTGGACTGTTAGATCATAGTCTAAATTGGGACTGAAAACTACCGTATATTCCGGCGTACAAGACGACCTCTGATGTTAAAAAAACATCCCCCAAAAATCGGGGGTCGTCTTGTACGCCGGATATACATCCCAGGCGCGCCTGGGATGCCCCGCCGCCGGAGCCCCTCCGCGGCTTTGAAAGGCGCGGAGGGGCTCCGGCGGGGGAGCAGCCCAGGCGCGCCTGGGATGCCCGGCCGCCGGCTTCCCCCGAGGCTTTCAAAGCCGCAGAGGGGCTCCGGCGGGGGAGCAGCCCAGGCGCGCCTGGGATGCCCCCCCGCCGGCTTCCCCTGAGGCTTTCAAAGCTGCTGCGGCTTTGCTCCCGGTGCCTCTGGTCTGCTGGGGACCATCTCCAGCAGACCAGGGACACCGGGAGCAAAGGAGGCGGAGGGGCGCTGGGGTATAATAAGATGAAACCCTATCTTTTAATTAAAAAGATAGAGTGTCGTCTTATACGCCCAGTCGCCCTATACGCCGGAAAATACGGTAGCAAAAGTTGGGATACTCTTAAGTGTGGAGTAGTCTGAAATAAGGATGTGAACGTGTACACATTTATACACAATTTTGCTGCTCCTCCTCCAAATTAAACCTAAAATAAATGCATTTTAACATCCCTACTCTGAAGGTTTAATATTTTCTGCAGATGAAAAAGAACTGAGGACTGGCCTCTTGTGCTAGGAAGCAAAAATCTGACAGGTGAAAGACAATGAGATCATGAAAGTTTGCTTGATGGTCTTCCTCTGGTTGTCTGCAATCTTGGCGAATTACTCTCTAGGGCTCAGCTGATGATGCCAGTGGCTTGGTTCTGCTTCTGTGGTGGTGGGCATAAATTGCCTTGCTAGTATTGTCCTTGGGCAGTACTGCCCACCCTCAACCACTCTGGCCACCCTGATAACGGAAAGAATTAAAGGGGTTGTGTAACAAGATTATATGCTGTGCTATGGGTATCTTGGCATATCATGCATTTTATACATGGAGAACATTTGTTACTAGGGCTTTTTCATAAAAAGGAAAAGTGGCAATTGCCATTCTCAGTAATGTAGATCTCAGTGCTAATCTCTCCCTGTTAAGGCTAACCATCATTTTGTTTTGTTTTGTTTTCCAGCTGGAGTGAGAAATGGGGTAACAAAGGATATATCTACATGGCTAAAGACAGGAAGAACCACTGTGGAATAGCTACAGCAGCTAGCTATCCGCTAGTATAACTTACTGACAGGTGCCAAGAATTTCAGTACAAAAGGGGTTTTAAACTGCTTAACAAACCCATGTTAATACATGTGGTAGGAGTTGTATCTTCCAAGATCCGACTTGTGAGTTTTACATGTTGGTGACAAGCTACTTGTTTAAATTAATGTAAATGTTAGTATGTAAACAAGCTTGTAATATTGCTGGCTTCCAGACTGTTCAATTGATTGGATTCTTTTTTGAATTTTCCTTTTTTAACTTTAATGTGCACAAAGGTATACTTTTTAAATAAATACTCAAATCCAGTGTGTAAAGGTGGCTGTGCTTTCCTTTATGTATATAAATTGATGACAGTCTTGCCAAACGATCACTTTCACCGTCCTCTAAAATGTAGCTGCATCTGGGAATAGCCCACATCAATTATTTGAATGAAGTACAGTATACTACACAACAGGTCAAGAATAGAATTGAAAACTACTGTTTCCATTTGAAGTACACCTGATATAGAGAGAGTGACCAAAACTTAGTCCTTGTGGGACTCTGAATCTCTGTTTGAGACTCACGCAGAAGCTTTCATTATACTCAGCTGTATCAGTCATGAGGAACAAATAATTGGGCTCATTGAGCCTTTCACTAGAGATTTTTTTAATATCCTTGTAGTGCTAAAATTGGACTTTGGATTTACTTAAACTATAGCAGAACTGGGTGCTGCTTATGAAAGTGACCCATGAAGAAGCTCTTAAAAATTTGAACTTATGGGGCCCCCCCCACACACACACATATACACTCTGTATGCTACCTTGCAGTATATAAAAAAGTCCTGCAAGGTTTTTTAAAAACAAACTTCATTTTCCTTACATATATCAAAATTGTCAGATCTTATCTTCCCTGATTTGCTAAAAACCCCTTGGTTCTCTTGTACCTTAAAGAGCAGAGCTGGTGATATAACAACATCCTCTCTAAAATTTTCAGAAGGGTAGCCATGTTAGTCTGTAACTGAAAAAACTTAAACAGCAAATAGTCCTTCAGCACCTTAGAGAGGAAAATGTCGCTGGTATCGTGAGCTTTTGTGGGTACAACCCACTTCAGATGAATGGAGTAAACAGGTCCAGATTGCAAATGAATAGCAGAGAAAGAGGGTGAATGGGGAGGGAAAGAGAAGGGAAAAAAATGAAAAAAAAAATTACCGGGATAGGCCACTACTTTCCACATCCTACTGACATAAAATGCTAACCATCTGTACTTAGAATACTTATAGCCCACTATTTTAGTCTCATTTAACATGGACACTAATTGGCAACATTTTTTTCTACTTTTTCCTTCCTCATCCCCTCTCTGCTATTAATTTGCAACCTTGTCCCCTTTACTGCATTCATCTGAAGAAGTGGGTTGTGCCCACAAAAGCTCATGATACCATCTACATTTTTTGTTAGTCTCTAAGGTGCTGCAGGACTATGCGCTGTTTTTTCCTCTATAAAATGTTTTTCTTTGGCTTTTCAGTAGTACTTCCTGTAGCACCTCACAACTGTGAAGAAATTTATCCTTATTCCCCCTGTAAAGTAAGGGAGTATCCTACATTTTACAAATGTGAACCTAAGCACAGAGAGTGAGATGCAGGAAGTGTAGCAGGACTGAGACTAGAATGATTTCCTCAATCCTTGCCTTAATCACAAGATTCTCCTTTCCGGTGGATCATACTAGCTTGCATTTTAAACTATGTCTTTCTGCTGTCTTAATCATATTTCAAAGAATGCAGTCAGCATGAGGAATCTCTTGTTTGTTTACATTCCAACATGTGAAGGGTGTGTGAATTAAACACTACTGGCATGTCGAAAAACAGGGAAAACTTTGTAGTATACAAGCCAAACAAAAATGCACTTTTTAAACTTTCAAACTGAAGTTTAAACTATTCCATTCTAGCAAAAATGTCATACTTCTGTATACAAGTTTGAGAATTTACAACATGAAAATAAAGGCTAGCTGAGAGTCTGAATACCCAGCCAGCTCTCAGTGGGAGCACCCTATCCAGGTCAGCATACTTCCTAATACAGTAATGGGAAAAGCCATGTTTCTGTTGTTCAGTTTCTCCATTTTGTTCCTAGTGGAATAATTGTATCAGTAACAAAATGTGAAGTTTTAATGTTTCTCCTATTAAGGCTTCCCCTTTCGTTCTCCTTTCATCTTCTTTGTTAGTTTTATATTGCTGACCTAAATGATTTCATCTATATGTATTGTGGTTTACAGTGTCAGTGACGCATTTCAGGTAAAAGCTGCCCACTCTACTGCAAAGTGGATCAAGTTTATAACTATAAAATGTATATAATGGAAAAGGTGATGCCAGACTACATTATTCTCTAGCTACTGAAAAACTTTAGTGTAGGTCAAGGGTGGCCAACCAGTTAGAGACTAAGAGCCAAAATAGCAGTGAATAGAGTGCAAAGTATACTAAATAAAGTGTGTTTCTCTCTCTCTCTCTCTCGCTCTCTCTAGCACACAAAATATAGTGATAAAAACAACATTACAGGACATTTCAGACAACATTATAGGCCATAGATCCGGACCACGGAGGCCCTGTTGCTCCCCCGCTCACAGTCCGATTAGGGCCTGGGGGCAGGAGAGTGCTTGAAGCCTTCTCCACTCTGTGAGCAGGGCTGGGGGGAGAGCGGAAGAGGCTTCACACACTCCCCTGCCCCCAGGTCCTGATTGGCCTGGGGGTGGGGGAGCGTGCTAAGTTTCTTCCAGGGCATGGGTGCCTAGTGGGAAGGGGAGACAAAGGGGGTCCCCCAGACCAATCATGGTCTGCAGATGGAGTCTACCACCCCTTCCTGTTTAGGCCCTGCCCCTTCTGAAGTAGCCATAGGCTACTTCAAAATTTTTTGAAGTGGCCCCTGGTCAAAAATTATTGCTCACCCCTGCCATAGATCTTCAGAAAACTTGTAAATTAGCACAATTTGAAGTGCCTGTTTCATTCTAGCTTGTTGGTCTCTGGTATGGTTTCCTCATTTTTTTAAAATTTATTTTTACTTCTGAAGATTTATGGCTTTTTATAGTTCTAAAAATTCAGGTCTATCCCAGACTGCAAATATGAGAGGTTCAAAAACAATATGAGAGACTCGTATCTCAAAATAATTGCTTCAGCTTGGCAAACAATACTCTTTGAATTTTCTTTAAAGAAACTGTAAACCAGGTACATGCGGATTCTGTTTTTGCCCTGGAATTTAAATATGACACCTGTGTTGGCTGTGGGCAACCCTGAACTCTGAATTTCTTGACTTTGCAAACAAAATCAGTGTTAAGATTGTGTGAACAGTCCATTTTTATTTCCTAGGGGCCGGAGGCTGGGGTGGAAATGGGAGAACGCCTGAAGATGCACATTTGATAGTGTGTACTTCAGTGCTGCCTTCAGAGAATGGTGGCTGTGGGTCAGGCTCACAGTGCTGAAGGCAGCACTGTGCCATGTGGTGGGGGAGCTGCAGTTGTATCTCCCTGTCTTCTTCTGTACAACCCTTGTCTTGTGTGTCTCTTCACCTGCCAGGCTGCTCTTGCTCGCACAATGTCACCCCAGCTTGGGAGAGACTTCCAGGGAGCAGCAGGACCAGCCCTGCTGGAAATTCCCCCTCCCAGCTGCAGCCCAGGCTCTGGGGGCCCAGCTGCAGCAGCCCCCTGGCCAGCACTCAGGGATCCAGCCCAGAGCCTGGCCCCACAGTCCCTGTGAGCAGCAGCTGCGAGTCACTCCCTGCTGTGGGGGCCGAGCCCAGTGATCACTTCCTCCTTGCCTGCTGCTGCTGGATCCTAGAGCCACGCACCCCTGGCTTTGGGCAGTGTGCCATGGCCCAACAGCCAGCAGTTCGTGGCCTGACACCGGATCATGCAACACAGAGGTTTGGAGATAATCTGGATTTACAATTGAATGAAGAGGATGTGCACTTGGCGCTCATCATAAAGGCAACTGGTATTTGAATTGCTGTAAAACATGGGAGGGAAAGCATTTTGTTGACAAACCACCAGAAATAATATAAACAGGAAAACTGACACTTTTTCAAAACTAGGATTTTATTCTTGTAAGGAGAAAGGAAATAATCCCTTCAGACGTGTGTGTAAACCGGGATTAGCCAAAGGACCATCTAAGAAGGGGAGGAAGCATTGACAATCTGGTTTTTTTTATACATGTAAGATTATTTCCGCAAAAGCACTGACACTATGCTGCTCCCGTTCGGGCAAAAGTCTTTTTCCGAAAAACTTTTGCTCAAAAGGGCCAGTGTAGACACCAGAGATTTGTTTTCCGCAAAAAAGCCCCGATCACAAAAATGGCGATCGGGGCTTTTTTGCGGAAAAGCGTGTCTAGATTGGCCACGGATGCTTTTCCGCAAAAAGTGCTTTTGCAGAAAAGTGTCGTGCCAATCTAGACGCGCTTTTCTGAAAATGCTTTTAATGGAAAACTTTGTTAAAAGCATTTCCGGAAAATCATGCCTGTGTAGACATAGCCTAATGCTATTGGCAGGAGCGTTTCTCTTGTGGACACAGCTACTGTTTCTCATGAATTAACTAGGCTGACAGCAGAGTTCTCTCTTGTCGACTTAGATCTTCTTAATTAAAGTGCTACACAGCTGTGCTGGTGCAATATTTTAAGGGCTCAGCCACCCTACCCCTTCTGTTGGTATGGACAGTGCTGTCTGCAGGAGAACTTCTCTCACCAATACAGCTGCCACCACTCGTAAAGGTAGTTTTATTATGTCAGTGGGAGAGCTCTCTCTTGTTGGCATAGAGCAGCTACATGAGTGATCTTACAGAGGTGCCAGCTGCATCTCTACAGCTGTGCCACTGTAAACTCACTAGTGTAGACTAGGGCCATAGTGGACACGTGCTCTAAGTGTGTTAAATTCAATAATAATATTCCTTTACAATCCCACAACTTCTAAAGCAAATGACAAGACTCTGGAAGCACTCTTTTAAAGTGTTAACTATGATCTCTGACTGGGATACCAGGTGCTGCAGGAACTGTTCAGTCTCTTATCACTTGTCCTCTGCTGACAGATTGAGCAAACAAGTATTTTATGCAAAAAAAAAAAAAAAAACCTGATTTGTTTCCTTCTTATGTGTAACTAAAAGCTTTAGTCACAAGACATATTTTGAAATACTTCAGAGTTAATTATTTTTTATTTGGTAGTTCTGTATTGCTAATGAAAGTTGAATTTGGTATATTTGTTACATGCTGTGTTACATTTAAGTAATGGTAAACTTTCCTCAACAAGAATCCTGTTGTCCATAAGCAAAATGTCTTGTTTAAGTCCTGTCTCTACAATAGCAACTAGAGTGCTAGAGACACAGTTTTACCACTTAAATACATACTTTGGCTTTAAAATATAGACCCACGCTACAGACTTGCAGAAGGGCAATGTTTCAGGAATGAATTCATGGCTTGATTAATAGAATCATAGAAACATACAACTGGAAGGGACCTTGAGAGGTCATTGAGTCCAGTCCCCTACCCTTACAGAAGGACTAAGCACTGTCTAGATCATCCCTATCAGGTGTCTGTCTAACCTGCTCTTAAATAACGTCAGTGATAGAGATTCCGAAACCCCTCTAGGCAATTTATTCCCGTGTTTAACCACACTGACAGTTAGGAAGTTTTTCCTAATATCCAATCTAAGCCTCCCTTGCTGCAATTTAAGCCCACTGCTTCTTGTCCTATCAGCAGAGGCCTGGGAGAACAATTTTTCTCCCTCCTCCTTGTAACACCCTTGTAGATACTTGAAAATTGCTATCATGTCCCCTCTTAGTCTTTGCTTTTCTAAACTATAAACAATCCCAATTCTTTCAGTCTTCCCTCATAGATGATGTTTTCTAGACCTTTAATCATTTTTGTTGTTCTTCTCTGGACCTTCTCCAATTCTCCACATCTTTCTTGTAATGGGATGCCAGAATTGGACACAATACTCCAACTGAGGCCTAATCAGCACAGAGCAGAGTGGAAGAAAGAGTTCTCGAGTCTTGCTCACAACACTCCTGTTAATGCATCTCCTGTTAATGCATCTTCACTACTACAAATCTCTGGGCCACTTCCCCATGATTCCCTCATTCAACACCTGTTTTAATTTTAATTGGGGATAATTTATATTGTACCTGGATTCTCATAATTGTAGTTGTTAGAAATAAAGGACCTTTATTCTAAAGATATGCCAAGAATACCACTTTCTGTGATCTACTTGGTGAATTACTTTGTCTTTTTAGTAGCTAGTGGCCACATAGCCTACTGCATATTCTCTGTGGATAGGCAAGATCATAACAGCAATTTTGTGCTTCCATTCTCATGCATGAAAGCACTTTCTCTTAAAACTTCAATAACCAACTTATCTAAAAACCCGAACTACTCCCTTTTTCTTTAAATATAAAAGTATATGGAGAATTGCTCATCCTTTCTGTGCATGCTAAATACAACGTGACCAACTCTTGCTTCTATGAACTGTGTTTACTGTTCTATCTTGAATAGTACCAGATAGTTTGTCATTGGACATTTGCAAACTGATGAACAAGCTTATTTTCCCCCCTCCTGGACGAAATTAGGTGATCCTTGAACTTCGTCTTGTTTCCAAGCATTCCAAGAAAACCCATGACAAAATATTTGCTATCCACTTTTGTCATGAACCTTACTCTCTGAACTCTCATAAGGAAGCCTAATTTGGGACAAATTTCCTTACAAAAGCCCTTTTTGAGGTTGCAGTTTTCTAGTGAGTAATTAATCAATACTTTGCAGAGGTAAAATGTTTCCTTATTAATTATTTTCCAATGAATTGAGGGAGTCTCAGACAACCAGGGCATGAGACAGACACACACAGCAATCAGAAGATGGGAATTGTGTGATGACACTAGAAAAGGACTTGCCAATATTGCTTTTAGATATAAGTAATAGTATTTGCTGTTTCCAACAATGTAGTAACTGTCCCTACAATGAATTCATTGTTATTAATAATTGCTATTCATATTTATGTTAAGTATAATGATGATTATCAAATATTAATACAAACTGTTATTTATAACAGATCATGCCAGCTGTCATAATAATGTCAGTATGCTTGCCTTTTACTTCTTGGTTACCACTGCACTTTACTGACACCTTGAACAGACTGAACTAGCTCACTATGGATCTTTTCATGCCTGAATAATAATTGCCCATCACTCATTTTCTCTTTTCTGTGGAAGGGAATAGCAGTAAATACTACTATTTTAAAAATACTACTATTACTAAAAGCTGTTTTAAGGCACTGGCACTTACTCTGTTTGCAAAAAAACAACAACATGGGGGTACCTAAAATATCTAGATGAAAGGACAGTATTGAGCATAATTAAACTGATCTGTAATATGGGAGACCTACGCCACATTTTTCTGTAGTTGGTTGCAATTAATAAAAGAATGGTAACATGAGGGTGTGTGGAAAGAGAAGATTTGCTAATAGACCTGAAGATGAAGTTTGCAAAAGTCCTCTCCAAACAGGAGACTAATGTAATGCTGAAGATGCTGAGACTATAAATGGGAAATGCAAGCCAGAGTCTGCAAAACCACAGGAGGATCTGGATAGAGGCATCTATGATCAGGTGGTCTGTCTGACTACAGGTGCAGATGGAGGAGACAGAAGTAGTTCTAGCAGAGGGGATTGAGTCTTCCTAACCATATTAGGACTTCCTCTTACAAATTTCCTCTCAAACTCCCTGTCTGCAGCCCCCTGTCTGCTTCATTCCCCCCGTCACTCTACCTCTGGCTTTTTTTTTTTTAATACAAAGCCTGATCTGAATAGAATTTTGGTCACATGAACTAAAGAAAGCGAGGATCTAGCAGTATTTGACACAGCCAATTTTGATTTTCAGTGTATGCATCGATTGCTCACGTAGGGACATGTCCTTATTTTTTGTTCTGTCCTACTGCCTCTTTGGGAAGTAAACAAGCCGCAGGTGCATCTAGTAGGTTTCATGAGATGTGTGCCATGCAACCGTCCTGGCCCAGGGCATAGCCTGGAAAGTTCATTTTGGGCACTAGTGGTAAGGAGTCTTTGCCTGCAGCTTGGCAGTAGAGAGCTGTTTTGTGGCTGCTAGTGCAAACTCAGGGCTGTGATAAACCCTGCAGTTTATGAATAACTGCTTTGTGATGATGAATAGCCAATAAATAGATGGGCAAAATGGGGGATCCACTATTCCTGCCTCTTTTAATCTTACACTCCAATACCAAAGTCCCTATAAACCTATCCCTTGGCTCAGCAGAACTCAGTTTTCTTGCTATGAAGATCCTTCATGGCCTTAATTAAGATTCACTCTCAGACACTCAAAAGGAAACTATCAAATCTGTATAAAGTGCATGAGAGAGCCATGCTGTTCCACTTTCTCCTGCAGATATACTACAGTAATGTCTGAATATGGAGCCTTACTCTGTGTGTGGTAATCTTTGGTTACTTAAAAATAACTGTTTTCTTCTCTACTGTTCAGCAGGGATTTGTTTAAGAAATATCTAATCAGGAGTGTGGATTAGCCACACAAAGTTCTCACAACTCCAGACTGAGGTTTGTGGTGTGTGACAATCCAAATTCAGGCAAAATAGCTTCCTAAAGCAGAAGATGCATGATATTTGCATTTTCTTTAGGCTGAGCCAGTTTTCATGCACATTTATTTGTGTCAAATATGGCCCTACACTTTACTGTGTGGTGGTAAATATTTTCAGTCATCTTTTCCTGCTATTAAACATTTACATTCATTTTGGAATTGGTTAAATGGTGGAAATCACATGGTATCTGTTCTGGCTCACTGATTGGTGCACCAGTCACATGAGTTCAGAAATGTTAGTAGCAGCCATTACAACTTGTTTTCATAGCAAGAGTGGCTATTGTTTATTTGAGCTTTCAGTATGAAGTAGGGGAAAAAGGACTCATTTTTGTAGGGGTTCTTAAACCTTTGTTTCCTTGGTAACTGTGTGCTTCCACAAAATGTGCTGGGAATACAATGCTATAACAGTACTGCCAGCTCTCAAGAGAGAGGCCCTAAAAATCATGAGCCTGGCTTAAAAGTCAGGAGATTATGAAAAATAAACACTTGGTTCTTCTTATGTGCCTTGCTGACTTTGAGAGTTTGGGATTCATATTTTCAAGCTTTTTTTGGCAACTAGGAAGTCCAGAAACCTGATTTTAAAAAAATGGAAACTGAGATTCTTAATGAAATGGCTGCAGAAGCTGGGGCTTGAAGAACACTGAACATTGTGAGTTTTGGATTATAGCTGCCCCCTGCTCCACACGCCATACTGAACTGGGAAGCAGCAGCCCCATTTTTGGAGTGTGTTAACCTGTCAGCCATGAGAGATGGAGAGCTCCCTGTTCCCCCTACGTTTCTGAGGAGACATCTGCAGGTAAGACTGATGGGGGTTGGTATTAGGAAAAAATGTCTATCACTAGGCCTATTTGCGGGAGAGGAGTTATGTTGTAGGGAGAAGGGTTGGGTCCCCGCCTCTCTGGATTGTTCTCCCTCTGTCTGGCTAATTCAGATAAGTGCTTAGGCTTTCAGAAGCGTATCTGAAATGAGCGCTATATCTAAATGCCCTTTCCAGTGATGAGGCCAGTTTACTCTGGTTAGAGTGGTTGCACTGGGTGAGCTTTGGAGCCATTATGATTATTGTTGTTGATTTATGTATTCCAGTGGCAGGAATGACTGTCTAAAGGGCAGCATAGAAAGTCTTTTGTGTGTATCATGGTTTTAATGTTCACACTGTGTGTTTCCAATGGATGGGCAATGGAATAAATACAACATTTTGAATAAATAGAGTGGCTTTGAACACTGATAATTACGACAGCCTAAGGCCTCCTCTGTGTAACTAATGTTGAAATGGTGCATCAGCACTTCTCCTTGCAGCTAGTCATTAATCCTGGAATCTCCCTGGGCTGTGTTTGTTGTTTAAAGTCCATAAACTAAGTGCCTCAGATTGACACATCAGGTGCTGTGGAGTCATGAATTATTGTTAAATTACACAAGGATGATGACTACATGCTGTTGCTTCTCTGTGTTGTGAATTCATGTTCTGACTCTTAGCTTGACATAAGACCAAAAGCAAATTGACAAAGCTAGATGATGAACTGAACTCTTTTACTCTGGGTTATTTTCTAAGTTACTTTTGAAAAAGACTTTCTATGAGGCTAGCTTTTTAGAATGATACCCTGAAGCAACTCCAGGGTAAACCACATAAATGTGTCTACCAAAATATATTACAGAAATGCAATTATTATAACTGGGGGTCCTGTCTGAGTTCCCTTTGTACATTTCTGCCATTCTTATGTAGAACAGTTTCAGACTTTGCTAAAGTAATCCCACAAACTGCTCTTCCAGCTCAATGCACAGTATTGGTTAAGAGGTTCTCTTGGTTCAGGCAGTACATTTTCCAAGCTGCAGACATGACAGTACTACTAGTTTTGAAGGAGATAATCTATTGATAATTAGCACTCTGTTATTCTTTGCATCTTGAAAACAATGTGTACACATTAATTAGAGCTCACAGCACTCCATGACATAGTTTAATCGGGTAAGCTGAAACAGAAATTAAATGACTTCCCCATGGTCTCACAGACAATCCAGGCTTGTCTATTTTTAACATGCTACAGTAGCACATCTGCGCTGCTTCAGGGGAGACCATGGGTGACGGGTATTGTAGCAGGGCGAGGCAGTGCCTCACCAAATAGCCTGCTGTAGCCATGCTCTCAGGCCAGTGTGCTTGGAGCAGCTGGAGCTGGGCTGCACAACCTGACTGGTTTTCTAGGGCTGGCCAGCTGGAGTCCCAGAACTGGGGATGTGGCAGATGTGATACCTAGTGACTGAGGGCACTGAGGCTGTGGCACATAAGGGCTGGAGCTCTGTCACTGGGGTCCCAGGCCATGGTGAGGGGTGTTTGAGCTCCTGCAGGAGAGGGTAGAAAGGGAGTAGGGGTGGAAAGCTGGGGACTAGCTTCCTTGGATGGCCAAATTACAGCCACCCTTGGTCGAGACACTACCTAGGCTGAGGGGAGGGATTCTTCCAATGACATAGATCAGGGGTTCTGTGGCCAGACAGCCCGCCTCCATATCATCCATCTTATTTGCCTTCCTGAAGCATACAGGACAGAGAAGGAGCAGTAAAATCAGCATAGTCTATGCTGGCTCATCTGATCCTGAGAAGCTGAAACATAGATATGAGGAGAGATCAGGATATGCGAGACTGCCACCGGCTGGCACCTATGTTGATTCGAACACACACACAGTCCCTGGAAGAGGAATTTCCCACTGAGAAAAGAATCCCCAGTAATTCCAATTTAGTTATCTCTCTTACAAGTGTAAATTACAACGCCCTTGTAAGAACTGGTCTCACAAAAGACAGACCAGCCCCATTTGGCATGACAGACAAGAAAGAGAAATACGTGACCCCATGGGTATATAAGATGGGCCCAGCACACACTCACTTTGAGTGTCATTCTACCCTCTACCTGCTGGTCGGGTTAGGTGTTTGACCTCCCGAGGTTCTATGGGGACGCCCACCTCGTATTTTCGTCTTTCCTAGGAATTGAGGGACCGGCCCTGGCCTGACATGCTGGAGTCGAGAGGCACAGAAGGGGGTAAAAATTGTACCTGGATGTGGTCTTCTGTCTTAAGTGTACACATAGAAAGAGTAAGCTGTTACTTGGTACCATTATTTCTATTTTTCTATCTTTATCTTCTTTGTAACCATTTTTAAGACCTATATTTTGCTAGTAGTTAAGAAATAGAACAATAGCCATTGCAACCATATGATTTATAAGTTTCCTCAAATAAACCTGTAACTGTTTAAGCTTTAACCTGACTCCTTCAGTTGCTGTAACAGAACCAAGCACAATTTAAAAGAACTTCAGCCGGTCATAAAGGGACAGACATAGGGAGAGCTTGTGCGTTTGGATCTGTGTCACTCCCAGGTGACAAGATCCGTTGGGGCACCTTTTCAGCCTTTCCTAGGCTGCCCTCTGTGAAGGAACCCCTGTGTTCTAGCAGCTAAAATCTAAGGTGTAATAAGCTCTTCCTATATAACGGGGCGTCTGTTGGCCTGCTGGCCACCCTCTGCGATGGGACCCCGGTCCTAGCAGTAAAGGCATGGACGTTAAACCTTTTCTCGGAAACATACACACACACACTGCCCTGACCGTCGGCTGACAGGTTCCCAAACTTTTGGACACAGGGATCAGTAAATCCATTCACGAACTTTTGGAGGACTGGTAATATTCATTTGCATATTCATTAATCAAATGATGAATATTCAAATAAGTTGTTTCTGGTCCTCCCAGAGCCCCCAGTGCCAGCTTTAGCAAAGCTTTTGATACAGTCACCCACAATATTTTTGCCAGCAAGTTAAGGGAATATGGATTGGATAAATGGACTGTAAGACAGACAGAAAGCTGGTTAGACCAGGGTTTCCCAAACTTTTTACTTTAGTTGGAACCCTTTTTTTTCAGTACTGTTTTTTGCAGCCCAAAAATATAAAAACATAAAAAACAAACTGAGAAAATACCAGACATATAACATGCCCGGTATTTTCTCAGTAGGTAAGTTTTATTATTACTAGATGTATCAGTTTGTAGTTTCGAACTGTCTGGCTGGTAAATGTGCTCAGGCTGCAGGAGTGTCTACCAGACAGACAGTTCACAACTACTAGAAGGTGTGTGTGTGTGGGGGGGGGCAATAGAATCCCCAGGCTGGACTCACTCGTGCTTTGCGGGGGGGGGGGGGGCAGCACCCTGAGATCTACATATGGCCGAGTCAGTCCCGTTTCCACCCCCCCCCCCCCCCGCTCCTCCCGATATCCCTCTGGCCAGCTCCACTTCCCTCAACCCCCTCCCGGACAGCCAGTTCTCCCCCACTTCTCCTCCCAGTCTCCCTTGGCCAGCTGCACTGTCCACGTCCAGCCCTGCTTCCGGCTGCCACTTCTCCCCCCCCCCGCCCCACCACATCTTCCCTGGCCAGCTCCCTACTCCCGACCTCGCGCCCCCCGGCAGCCCTGCTTCCGCCGGCCCCTCCAATCTCTCCCGGCCAACTCCGATGCCCCAGGCAAGCCCTGCTTCCAGCAGCCTCTTCTCCCCTACTCCTCCTCCCGATCTCCCGGCCAGCCCCCTATCCTCTGGCCAGCTCTGCTTCCGCCAGCTGCCCCCCGCCCCAAATCTCCAAAGCCCACCCTGATTCCCCTGTCCAGTGCTGCTCTCCCACTGGCCACCGGCTCTCTCCTCCTCCTTCCCCCCTCCTGACCTGCCCTAGCTACGCCTCTGCCGGGAGCCGGAACATCGAGCTGCAGGTTATGCCCAGGCCGGCCAAGGGCTTGGCGGATCCGGTGCCACACGGACACTCCGGGAGCCTGGAACACCCTGGTAACCACGCTGAGGGCCGGTATTTTTTTCCTGCGGCCCGGTATCGGGCTGCGGCCCATAGTTTGGGAAACGCTGACATAGATGATCTGTCTCCCCAGGAGGAGGTAGCTAAGTTGAATCCTTCCATCTAACTAGCGCAGTCTGCACTGGGGATTTAGATTGGCTTGACTACACTGCATAGGTATGTGACATTTTCATGCTCCTGACCACTTTAGTAAATGACCTAATTTTCTAGTATAGACCAGGCCTCAGTGTCAGAGGTAACCTGTGTGTCCTGCCTCTTGAGTCATGTTTAAAGACCTTTAGACCACATTTCTCTTGAGATACAGCACTGTATTTCAAAAGCCCTGATTGTTCCCTAAGGTGCAGACAAGCAACTCCCAAACACTTTCATGTGAGTTATAAGTTAGCATTTGTCTTAATCTCAACTGAGATCAGGGCCTCATTGGACTCACTGTACAAACAGCAATGCTAAGCAATTTGCTGATGGTCACACAACAGGTTGGTGGGTTCTGTTAAGTGTCATGTTATTGTAGGTTTTTAGGTAAAATCTAACTTCCTGTCTTCTACCAGTTTAAATTATATTTAAAATCTAGTTTGTAAAGAGGCCCATTTCCTGTCATTTAACATTTCTGCTGCATTCTTATTTTAAGCAATTCTCTTTTATGTTGAGGTAGCAAATTATGGCAGGTTAAAAGCCAAAGGAAATAGTCAAGGCAGGAACAAAACAGGAAGCCAAAAAATCAAAGGGCAAAATGCTGATTGAATGTTCACAAGAGAAGTGGAGCATGTTTGTGTTCATCCTGGAGTTAAAAACGAGTAGTCCTGTGTCACCTTAGAAACTAACAAATACGTATAGCATCATGAGCTTTCATGGGGAAAAAACTCATCTGAAGACGTGCTTGAGTGGACAAGCTCATCTGAAGAAGTGGGTGTCAGAGGAATATTTGTTGTTTTTAAAGTTACGGACTAACAGGGCTACCTCTCTGATCCTGGAATTAGTTTTTGTTGTTGTTTGTTTTGGGTTTTTAAATATGTGACACTGTGAAACTGCTATATATGAGGTAAACTGACTTCTCTCTTTCTAGGTCATGTGCTGACCATTCGAGTTTAACACTGAATCAGTGAGACACAAAACAATCCTGCCCCGGGCTGGGATTAGATCTGCTGAGTGCATTCTGCTCTAAACACTGCACATAGCTAAATGAGTAACTGACTGGGTATTTTATCTCCACCAAGGAGCCTTCTGTTCAAGTGATAAACTGTTCCACATATGTGCTGCAAAGGAGCTGACAAGAACATTTTGGTTTAGCTTCACTTGTTATTGTGTAAAAACTTGAGTTTTCATGGACTCCATCTAGTTTGAGCCTGTTCACACACTTGTTATGTTAATTAATCATTTTGACAAATGGTATCTAATAGGAGGAGAGCTCCAGGAAACAGTCTAGGCTCAAAAGAAACCTGAAAAAAAATCTTTCTAAATTGTGGCCAGCTTATCACTTTCGGGAGGAGAAGTCCCAGAGCAGGGGGCTCAGAGAGAGGAAATAGGCCTCTCTACAGGACTCTAACCTAGAACGTGATCTGTTTGTTTTTATTGAAACCAGACTGTGTTAAAACAGGTAAACATGCCAGCTATGTCTACATTGCACATTCTTGAGCAAGAAGATATGCAAATGAGCTGCCATTTTTGGGCAAAGGGCTTTTGCACAAGGAGCAGTCTACACTGCTCCTTCTTGTGCAAAAACCCCCTCTTGCGCAAGAGCCATTCTGCCTGAAAATAAGTGGAAGAACAGCTCTTGTGCAAGAGGGGGTTTTTGCGCAGGTAGGAGCACTATATATTACTCCTTGCAGAAAAGCCCCTTGTGCAAAAATGGTGGCTCATTAGGTATGCAAATGAGACGTGGCGATATTCATCATTGCATCTCATTTGAATATCTTCTTGTGCAAGAATGAGCAATATAGACGTAGCCTATGGGTCTAATTGATTTAACTGAACCAGTTTTAAAACCAGTTGAAACTTTCCCAATGTAGATGCGCCTTATGAGGATCCCCCATTATAGTATAAGGAGACAGGTGTTTCCCTTATCCTGTGGAAAATGCTTGGAGACCATGGAATCTGGCAAATCCTTGGGGTTCTTTAGGGCTACGTCTAGACTGCGGTGCTATTTCAGGATACTGGAAGTATCCTGAAATAGCTATTCCATGTCTTTTGAGCACATCCGTTATTTAAAAATAGATTTCAAAATAACAGGCACACTGTTCCGGTCTCCCTGTAACCCTCATTCCATGAGGGTGAGGGGACGTTTCAGAATAGCGCTTTATTTTGAAATTACCTCGAACTGAGCTATGCAATTTATTTTGAGGTAAGGGTGCAGTGTAGATGCACCCTAGGAGACCAGAATTATTTGCATGGAGATCCTGCGGCTGTTTTTTAGCTCTGCCCTTTGGTATGTCTACACTGCACATTAAGCAGGACTCTCTCTGACTCAGGTTTGAGTTCAAGCCCCAATTCCATTCACACAGAAAGCATCTGACTTGGGTCAGCAACCACGCAGGATCCAAAACCTAGGGTGGATGTGTTAGTATGGCTTTGAGACTTGGGTCCTGTAATTGTAAACCTTGGTAAACAGATGCAGAGTTGGATGCTCAAGTGCAGGCTTATGAACACGGAATCCACAAGTCTAGATCTCACAGACATGGCTTTAGAAAGCAATATAGACCTCTTATATCATGTAGTCCATTGCTGACTCTCGGGCCACGGCTATCCCGAGGGAAATCTATGGAAAATACAACGCAGCTCAGTTCTAAAAGGTGCTTCCACTTCCAATTATTTTTTCTTCAAATTCTTAACACAGTTACATTTGACTAATAATGCCAGTATTTAAATGGGTCCAAGTAGGCTTTAACATCTCACTGGAATGAATGGGTTGATAGATAGTAATGTTTGTTCTATGGCACTGCTGTTGGGTAGCCGGATAATGTTTTCTGCAGAGCTAGGATAAACAGGACAGCAGCATGTGACTAGATTGTGAAGGTTTCTGGCAGCAAATTGTCTGAGAATCTTACATTCCTGAAATAGAACCCACATCTTCTGATCCCTAGTCCTGTGATTTTAGCTACAATACAATCCTTCTCTTGCTGAAGATGAACTGCTCAGAGTAGTTTGCTCTCTTTTGCTTTGCCAGGGGAGTTTTCAGATTCTCAGACATCAGAAGGTTCAAATAATTTCTTTGTTTTATTACTGAAATAGGTTCTAACACATTGAAATTCTTTTTTTTATAATTAAGTGTGACAAGAGTAAAAAAAAAGTATAAATATATTTTTTAAATGTCAGATCCTAGCTACAGTATAATTAATCTAGATTTTTGCATGTTGTCCCTAAAGCCATAGTAAATACTTGTTGCAACTGGACTCCATTTTCAATATACTAAATATTAAAAGGGCAAAGAAATATAGTGATAGAGATAAATATACAGGAGCACCTTCATGTATATGTCTTAACTGTAGACATTTGCAGAGTTTGCTACCTGTAGCTGGTAGTTTTAAGTGTCAAAGCCTTTCCTATTGTGTCATGTTGATAGTAGGCTGAACTGGAGTACAATGCTGCTATTTGCTGAAAAAGCTTGATCACTTGACACTGCCAAATTGTCAGAGCTAACAACTGTGATCAGCAAAAAAGTGTTTACTACTGCGTATAACAAATACCCCCAGGATTCCCAGTTTCTCTCTTAGTCAAGGCTGCATGTCCCTATTTGATTGGATTTCAGTTGCTAAATGTGGTTTCTCTGACCCTCTATTTATAAAGACCATCATGTCTGAGTTTCTTCAGCTGTCTGCCTGTATTCACACATCCTGGCAAGCAGCCATGAGTAAGAGGTGGTGGCCCAGTGATATCAGGACTCTTGTGGAGCTACATGCAACACAGACCATCTGCATTCTCAGATGTGATCTACACCTTAAATTGACCTAGCTAAGTTGCTCAGGGAAGTGAAAAATTCTTCCCCTTGGTGTGTAGTTAAGCCAGCTAACTTCTGGACACTGTGTGGTCAAATTAAAAAAACAAAAAAGCTCTTAGGCCATGTCTACACTACAGAGAAGATCAAAGCTACCGCAGTCTATTTTCTGGGGTTGAAATTAGAAGGCCTAGTGAACACACACTAATTAGAAATGAGAGGGTGCTCCTGTCAATGCTGGTTGTCCTGCTCCCTTCGACTTCCCGCAGTGTGGATGTCACCAAAATTTTATTTAAATACTTCAACTGAAGCTATGCAATTAACTTAGCTGTAGTTGCATATCTTAATTCCAACTTATTCCCTAGTGTAGACCTAGCCTTAGAGACTTAGCTACCACGGTGTCTTCTCAGAATAACTCTGAGTAAGGGTGTGAATATGTATTTTGTTAGAAAATCTTCAGTTCCAAAATTGAATTTGATGTTTGTTGGTCTACATACCCAATGGTTTAAAGATACTCTTGTCTCCAGGCCCATAGATTAGAGCAGGGCCATAACAAGGGCGAGGCGAGTGACGCACTTACTTTGGGCGCATAGCTGAGGGGGCACAGAAAAGACAGCTGCTACGCTGTTTTCGCTCGTGCCTCCCGCCATGTCAGCACCCCTGCCACGTCAGCACGTCCATGCCAAGGACGGTCTTGCCTCAGGTGTCAAATTACCTAGTTACGACTCTGGATTAGAGGAGATTCCTAATACTAGAGGATGGATCCACGTCTTGTATCCCAAATTTGGCCACTCCTTCTTCCCTTTGCAGCAGTAAGAATGCAGGTATGGCTATGCCCCTTGTTGTATCCCTAGGTCCCCCTATTCTGTCACTCATAGCTCTCTTGAAGAGAAGAAATGGACATACCTCCTCTTTCTCTGGGTCCTGTGTACCACATGCTTCAAAAATTGCTCGCTTATTGTCTCTAGGATCTAGGTATGTGGCATAACCTAATCAGTCAGTATTCTGATTTTTGAATCTACTTCAGAACAATTTTACCAGTGTAATGCAGCTTCCTCTGAAAGCTGAGTCTGTTTCAATAAAAACAACAAATTAAGGTGCCACCCAACTCCTTGTGTTTTTTTGTTTAGTTTAAGCCTTCTCTGTGTTGGGAAACTGCCCCCTTTTCCAGTAACTGATGGCCAGTCACCAATGTGGAGGAAGTTGAGTGCAGTAATTAGGGGGTTAACAAATGGCTTCCAAGGTTTCATTTCTAACTCTTACTCTCAGTTCCTCACATGTAAAATAGGGATAACACTTCCCTATATACCAGGGTGTTCTGATGATGCTTAAAGATTGTGAGGTGCTAAAAACAAAGCCATATAAATACATGAGAGTGAGTGAGTGAGTGGCTGCACCAATTCAAACCCAGACTCCTCGTGTGGACAAGGAAAGCCAGAATTTACACCAGTGTCAACTAGAGGGGTTTTTTTTATTTACACATGTGATTTGCACTAGCGCAGCTATGTAGTTGTTGAATTGGGGCTATTCCTGAATACAGATAGGTCTCAATTAGGTTAGATAGACATCTGTCAGGGATGGTGTAGACGGAGCTTGATCCTGCCTTGAGGGCGGGGGGCTGGACTCGATGACCTCTCGAGGTCCCTTCCAGTCCTATGATTCTATGATTCTATGATTCAATCTCTGTCCACAAATTGTGGGCTTTTATCGCATAATACTGTAGTTGCTACAAGACTGGAAGTTAAGAGTTTGTCATCTCTATTATTCAGCATTAGATCCTCCTGTGGAAGAGGCTGGACTAGTATGAGTATGGCATCTGGCAAAAAAATTAGGAAAATTAAGATGTGATATATACAGTTTTTCTAAGAATTTAACTATATTGGGGTTGCACTGATATGCCAAACATCATAATATAGTTCTGTTATACTGATATAATCTGGGTATTCTAATAGCAGCATCTGGATACTGGTCTAATTGAATTGGCACTAGCAGGTTGTACATGGTTGTGGAATATCTGTTGAGCCAAGGTTGTTGTCACTGCAATACTAGAAGGCTCAATGGCATTTTTTTAAAAAAAATGCCGAGTGGAGTTTCTTTTTGTTTTAAAATTAACTTTCAGTGGCAGCATAACAAGGTTGGCATGACAGACCAAGTTTTATACAGACTTTTTCTCTCCTCTCCTTTTGTTGTAGCTACTTTTGCTGACTATAGCGTAGCTTTTAAGGTTACGGCGATAAAGAGGATCAACTGCAATTCTAGCAGTAGTGACAATGACTTCTGTACTGTAATTAAAGTGGTTTAAACATTTCCATTCTAATCCTAATTTTTCAAGACCTAGAGTCCAGCCAAGGGAAATTGTTCATGATTCCAGAATAAATAGTCTAGCCATCCCTGGGAAAAAAAAATGGTCAGAGCCAAAATAGTACTTTTTCAATTAGAAAACATTTTTGTGCCTTTTTTTTCAAAATTATACAGTTCTGAAGTGTGTGGCAATAAAATATTTAAATTTGGCACTGAAATGGTCCATAAAAGGGAGCGAGACCTTTCAATGTCCAGCTGAAAATCTCTTTGGATTCAGCTGAGATATGAAGATCTGAAAATTGCAGCTCATAGAGCCATAATATCACAACAACACAATCAACCACAGGCAGTTTTAGTAATTGTCTCTCTCCATTTTAAATGGAAGATTTCTACTTCACACATGTGCATAGCTTGTTTAGGACTGAAAATGGATTAATCCTGCCTCGATAACTGTTCTCATCTGGAATGCAGGAGGAAAGGCATTTATAGCTGCTCTCCTCTGGATTTTTGTGTTGTAGGATGCATATTGCAAATTAAATTAAATGTGCAGTGGTTGAGGCAGGGCTGATAGTTGCTTATTGGTTGAGTCTGCGAAACAAACCCACATTGAGGTTGAGCCAGAAAGTAGCTACATCACCTAATGAAAAGTAATTTGCTTTATATCATTTTTGAGGATCACAGATCAGATGTGGATACAAATTTTGTACCCACACTTTGTTCTCTATATAAGAGTAATGTAGATTGGTTTACAAATGTATATATGTGCATGAGTAAAGTAAATGTGAGTGAACTCACTTGTTGAGCATAACTCTCAACTTGCAAAGTATAAATGTGGACAAAAAACTAAAATGATGGATGCAAAGAAAAAAGCAGTTCCAGACTTTTAAGATGAAGTGTAATATAGTCAGTGTCATGATAATGGATTTACAAGGCCATAATTTACATAGATACACATAAGACAGAGCACCTGGATATCAAGGTGATGGATGTACTAGAATTATCTGGGCTAGATAAAGACCACACCATGTGTAGCCGGAGAAGTGTAAGTAAGTATAAGTGTTACATGATAAATCCTTCATAAAGAGCAGTTGAGATGTGGCAGTTGCTGTGTGGTATTAGCTTGTGTGAAATTATATGGGACTCTGGACAGAAGGGAAATAGAAATGATTTCAGGCACCATATGAAGCATTTTTCCATTCCCATGGAAAGTTAATTCAATTTTAATCTTTATTAATTACCCAATGCAAATATTATTTGCAACATAAACATACTCAGATCACAAGACTGTGGATAGAATGTGGGCTGACAAAATAAAAATTGCCTGCAGCAAAACCTCCAGCAGAAAATAGTTACATAATATCTAAATTAAGTCTGGAATATTGACATAAAAATGCTTTGTCTCAATCCCAGTCACTGCATTATCAGACATCTAGCTTTAAATCAAATAGTGTAACCCAAACAATTCACTTCCTTTGTTAGTGTGAAGCAAGTAGCTACTGTTACTCTTAAAATTAGGACTTGGCTTCTACTCTTGTATTATAGAAACTGAAACTAAAGAATTTTTGCACTTGTATTCAAGGGGAAATAAAACCTTTAGGAACAGTTTTCACTGTTTCTATAGTTGTCAATGAAAGGGGGAACTGATACCTTGGAAACTCAAGTAATCTGATTGCTTCTCTTTGTGGAAAGCAATGTAGCTGGTGCAGGTGGAACATCTGGGCTGTGAATGCCATTAGCTGCTTTTCTGGTGTTTCTGCACACAGGCGAGGTATTCCTGCACATCATCTGGGGAACCAAGAATGAACGGGACTCTTTGGTGAATAGACTCAGGCTTCACATCCAGCACTGGCTCAGTTCCTGTGGTAGCCATCCCACCTGCCTGCTCAATGATGAAAGCCATGGGGTTGCACTCATAAAGGAGCCGGAGCTGTAAGAAGACACAAAACACAGGACAGTTAGGAGGGGAAAATGAAGCACTTCTTAGAACTTAAAAGTGCTGACTTTCCCTTTATGACCTTGGCAGGCTTCTGTAAGTCTCTTACTAGAGAAACATCACCACCATAGTTTTACTGGTGTTAGAAATGATGGGAGTTCTGGTGTAGACCCTCTGCCAGTGTTTTAACCATTCAACTCAGCCTCTTTATAGCCTCTCTTTCATCAGCCTTCTTTCTGGATTCCTTTAACAATAATGTTCTCCCCATAAGCATCATGTTCCCATTCCTATTATGAGATTTTTAAAGTGTTTGTTTCTGCCATCCATTGCCACTTCGGTAGAGGCTGTAGAAGAACGCAGTGATGTTGTACAGAAGTATCAATAGTCCATTTCAAAGTGAGGGTATATGGTCGGTGGGAGAGCACTGGCAATAAGTTTTTCCAGATTCTTGAGGCTGCATGCAGCCCTGAAGTGGTTAAATTAGCGCCTTCCCACAGGCCTATTTGTTATCTTATAGCTGGGATAGTTGTGTTTGCTCAGAATATTTTGGAGTCTGAAACCTGATGCTGACATTCTCAAGTTTCAGGAATTGAATGCAACACTATACAACTGTGACTAAACCTGTTACAATGCGCTGAGTTCAGGCAGACAGTAACTCAGTTTTTTCAAATAACTATAGTCATTTTAGAAAAGTATTGTCCATATAGTGTGAAGTCCAGTAGGCCCCTAATACTTATTAATGTTAACAGAAATTTCAGCCTAGATTTCCATATGTCATCATTAAAATGTTCCAGCTTGAATGCAAGGATGTAGATCATATGCCAAAAAACTCAGTGGAGCTGGAACTAGAGGTGCTGGGGATGCAACTGCATCCTATGTCTTGAAATAGTTTCCATCATGTATAGTTTGTTTCAATGGCTCTCAGCATCCCAACTACACAAATTGTTCCAATGTCACTGAAAAAAGAAAAGCTAGTGATTTAACAAGGTTAAGTTAATGGACTTGGTTTTGGAAGATCTGCTTGGATAAAATTCTTATTACGCTTATTCCTCAGGTCTCCGTTTGTAAACTAGGGATAATAATACTTGTCTACCTAACACGCGTGTAAGGTAGGCATTTTGTGTGGCATGGGAAAGCCTATACAAACATAAAACACCCTTCCAAAAATAAACTGTGCTTTGGGGATATCGAAGTATGTAATGGAATGCAACCAACTCTGTAATAATTTCTGTGATCACACTGCAATCATACCAGGAATTTCATACACTTAAACAATGCACATAGCATTCACTTTTTCTTACTTTTTATCTTTAAAGTTTGTTTAAATGCCATTCTAAGTACACAATGTCCCACTAACAGGTAACATACATCCAGCACCTCTTCATTCTCTGTGGTAGCCATGACCTTTGAATTCTCTTTATGGCATGGCCAATTCAAAAAAGAAAACCTGCTACAAAACAGCCATGATGTCATTGCAGAATCAGGTTGGGTTTGTCACTGCTTCAATGTGACTATAAACCTTAAGAATGCCATCCATCCACCTTAACAGGAAGGAAACTCCCATTTTGGTATCCTCTGTGGCACTCACAAGCGGATGAGAGTGGGTGGCAGGATTCAGAAGAGCAAGCTGAATGCTAGAAGTAGGCAGAGGAAAGTATCTTGAGTTTTGGGTTATATAATGGGATCCCTAGAATCCCACACTGGAACTACTTAAATGCCTGTTATATGGAAATCTGGGTGCTAGGATGGGTAGCATAGCTCCCATAGGTGGGGTTTAGTAAATTTTCAAGCTGCTGCTTAAAATCCATCCCTTCATGTGTTTCTGATTCACCACTGTGTCCAGGTCAAAAGCATACTTTTTCACTTTAGTTCAAGGTAGGAGCATCCTTCCTTTAAATGTAGTAACATTTTGTAAAGCTTTAGAGCATTGTGAATAATAGATCCACCAACCATATTTGGTTAACATTTTCAGTTTCCAAACAGCATCTGCAAATAGACCGATACTGTTTGTTGCAATGAGAGACAAAAAGATTAACTCTTGTTGTATATATTGTACACTTTACACTCTTATTTTTAACTTGACCTATAGAGAGTGGCCTTAGTGCTGTACCAGGTTGTTCATTTAGCATGCCTATCATATGCGTCTGCTCCAAAATCCAAGGACCAACCAAATCTATCCCAGGTATAACTCCACATATTTGCTCTCTCAGCCCACTGCCTATGGTGTTGGGAATGTTCATGGCATGGAGGAGGATGATTGGATAACAGTTGCAATAGTACTGTCTTTCAAACTGGAATAGCATTAGAATAATAGAATACTAGAACTCAACAGGTCATCAAGTCCAGTTGCCTGCCTTCACGGCAGGACCAAGCACCATCTAGAGCAGTGTTTCTGAAAGTGTTCAGCAGAATCACTCTCTGAAACTGGCTGCCCCAGTTTGTTTATTTATCAGCACCACGGACACGGAGACTTGCGGCTCCCATTGGCTCCGTTTTGTCCTTTGCAGCTAAGGGGAGCCGCGGGAAATGGCATGGGCCAGGCCACTGGTAAGTAAACAAACCAGGGCACCTGCTTAATGTGTTTCTGAGAGTGATTCTATGGAACACTTTCAGAAATACTGATCTTGAGCATCCCTGACAAATGTCTATTCAACCTGCTCTTAAATATCTCCAGTGATGGAGATTCCAAACCTCCCTCGGCAATTTATTCCTGTGTTTAACCACCCTGACAGTTAGGAAGCTTTTCCTGATGTCCAACCTAAACCTCCCCTGCTGCAATTTAAGCCCATTGCTTCTTGTCCTAACTTAGGATGAATTGATGTACTGTACTGTACAAACAGGTCTAGAATCAGTGATCCTGATCCTTCACCTCTGATCACAAGCCCTTTTCCTCTGAACTGACAGTGACCCAGAAAGCCTCTTATTTTGTGTGTTGAACAGACATCCATTAAAAAGCAGTCCCCACTCATATTAAAAACAGAGATCTTGGAAGCAGACTGAGAAAACAGTGTCTCCAAAATACTCCTTTCCGCACCTAAATACATCTCCTGCACAATGCACCCAGACTTCCTGAATAAAAGTCTTGAATTACGTGTTACCTTTCCCGCTCCTTCATGACAACACAATTCAGGTCAGCCATTACCTAGTTCACAAGCTTAAACCCTTGAATCTTACATTTGTTTCTTGCTTTCTCAAAAGTTGTGAAATGAATCCACTTTAAAATCACTATTCCCTTTAAAAGAAGGTGCAGAAAGTGAAGTTTCAGCATATGTTTTTTTTAAACCGTATCTGGCACAGCTGTTCATGTAAAATGAAGATCCCACATCCATACACCCTTTGCTCAGCGGTCTAGAATACAATACACATTTCATGTATGCTGCTTCTCTGTATATGCCTGCCAGTACCTTCAGGATGTCCCTTTTTTCCTGTCTCTTATCTCACTCACTTGACAATGACAGCTGCTTTATATTATTCCACATACAAAGACTTAACTGAAAAAGAAAATGTGTAAAGCCAGTTCTCTCACACGCATGACCACCTCACATATTCTGTAATAAATGGTCAGTCCAGCTAGATGGTCTTTAACATTCAGACATTATGAGCAAGTTTGCCCTAGGAACCATGTTGTCTGGAATGGCTTAAAAAAACCAATCTTGGAAATCATTTCATAATGCGGTGTCAGCATGGTCTGAAACCAGTTCTTTCCCTGCTCCTATCAATTCCTTCTCTTCAACAGGTACTTACTGATTTGTTCCTTCGGTTGAGTCTTTAGTCTCTGACTCCACTGCAGGATGTGTGTGTAGTTTGTAACACAGTGATTGGTTTAGAAACAAACATAAATGGGATGAATTGGAAAGGTCAGAAGCATGTTAGATGGGACCACTGTTGAGTTGGACCCAATTTAATTTGTAAATGCTATGACTTTCATGACCCTTAATATACTCCGAAGCCAGCTCAAGAGAAGTTATATTCAAGACGTTGTGCATAAATAACTACAATTCTGTCTCTCATTCTGGAAAAGCAGCAGCATTAGGTACAGTAAATTTAGAAGACAGTTTTACCTTTCCCTTAGGACTCTTCTGGTTAGCTGGGTACATGAATATCCCACCATACATCAGGGTGCGATGAACATCAGCCACCATTGAACCCACATATCTAGAGCCATAAGGGGCACTGCCATCCTGTAAAACAAATAGAAACATTGAAGTTAAAGCTGTATTATGTATCAAGCAGAATAGCTGGCAGAACTGCAATGTATCATTGTCCTCTTCATTTTGTTACGAGACAGAAATCAAAGTTTTATTTCCTTAACACTTATGGGATACTGTACTTAATATTATGATCATAAGTATATGGGAATAGGAAGGACAGCTGGGAATGCTGCTTCCTCTTTCAGGGTTTTGCTGTTTCTTGCCATGATAGACACATAGCAGATACAGATACAGCTGGTTGCATGATCATGCTACAAATAATATAAAACAGAAACGACTTACCGTAATTTTAGTGCAGCTGTCTCCTGCACCACAACAACCAGGCAAACTGACAAAAAAGTTGATCTTTGACTTCCGTTTAGGAGCAAGACACTAGCAAGTGCACATTCAGTATTCCCTGTAGTTTTCAAGTTTTACTTCTTGGTTGATTCTTTGTTACATTCCAGCATTCTCACAGCTACAATTTAGTATCTCATATGTTTTTCTTTCAGATGAGAAAGCTAATGTATGCTGCATAATGGCTGGAACAATGCCCAGATTTCCCCTTTCAAAGATAACAGGGACATGAATGCCAATGAAATACATTTTTTCCTCTGATTAGACTCTCAGAAATGCCTAATTTGTATCTGCATCCGGATACAATTTGATATTAACTCAGTAGCTCCTAATGTGATATATAGAGTGTGAGTGTGTCTGTGGAATTTAAGTAAACTTGTGAAGCTTGGTAGTTTTACCCATCCGGAATAATTATGCAGCTCAGTTCATAACATGCACGTATATTTGAAAATAGGTGCATGTCCAAATTTTGCATTGATAATTTCAGAGGTCCTTTAAAACACTGGTGCTTATAACACATCTTTCTCCACACCGTTACAGAATACCAGTGAGTTTGGCTCCCACAACAGTTGACTTTTTAAACAATGATTTCCAGATTAGTGGAAGCCAAAGTACTTTAGCCATGTAGCTTCCCCTAATGTACCAGGTTGTAGGTAATGGTGATCAGGATTATAATTCAATAAATAATCAAACCTATCCTCCTCTTTGAGGAATACTGCGCTCAAAGCAGTATTAGCCCTTTCTGCATTAGCTGATTACAAAGCTGCTATTTTCTCACCTCAGGGAATTTCTTCCTTTGTAAATACTCAGTCATCGCAGGATCAAAATACTTAGCATAACCCTCATTGATACTGTAAGTCTTCCCTTTCTTCTTGATTTTCACATCTTTATCCACCAGAACAAATTCACCAAGAGCCTGTAGAAGAATTAGGTGCACCAATTACTAGCAGTCAGCAGGATATCTTGCATACTCTATAGAAATACCAGCCTAAAGGAAAGTTTGAAAGACTTCAGCACAGCATGGCCCTTCAATCAGCATTTGTTTATATGACTTGTCTTTGTTTCAAACACATCTCAAGCTGGCAAACTGCATTAGGTTCAGGAATACTTGCTGTATCTTCAATGTGAACAAAAGTAATCTCAGAAATAATTATTAATACAATAAAATGAATACCAGTCCAGTATTATGAATCCCAAATGTTAAAAACACCATACCTGAAAACATCATGAGATTGGCCTCAAAAGAATGAGACTTTTTTTGGGGGGAAAATTGTTTTTCGATCTGTCTTTTGATTTTTAACTGACCCTGTGCATCCCCAGTGTGTGTATTTGTCAACTATTCTGAACATTTTGAGTAATGATTTGGAGCTTCCAGCTTCTCCCTAAAATTCTAATCAATTAATTCAGTGTCCTTCACATCAATTCTGTCCCCATTCTTCTCTTCAGTGAGTTACTTTCAGAGCTTAGGTCAATTCCCTGAAGTCAATGCAAACTGGTTGGCCTCACTGGAACCAAGATTCCACTCACTGTGTGCTGACTTTCTAAAGGCGCCAGCTTCTTCTCAAGCTCCCTGTACAATGCTCTCTGGGCTTCTTGAGCCTGATGTTGAGAAGCAGTCTGCAGTTTTCTGGGCACACTTTTGCATTTGCAATATTTGAGCATGCAAGTTAAATCATTTAAAGTAAAACTGCCTCACCTGCTGAGATAGTCAGGCAGTTAGGGGTATAAGTATATACAAATTATACACACAATTAATATTTGCATCTGCTGAGTTAAAAGCTTAACTGAGACCCTTAAAGATAGGATAGGGCCTTTCATTGGAAGCAAATACACTGCACTGTCCATGATAAGTTTTCTTAAATGTTTCCTAGTATAGGGATGTGTTATTGTCTTAATGCACAGAGACAAGGTCTCATTTTCTTCTCTTTCATGAATGGGATTAGAGTACAGCAGCCAAGGTGGGTTTGTATTACCAAGTACCAGTAGGATGAATATGGATTAAAACAGGACATGGGCAAATGGGAGAATGACACAAATAATATTCTTTAGACTAGAGGGATAGGAAATGAGAAAATAAGTAAAGCCTAGCACATGAAATACTAAAAGGCAACAAGAAGGTATAAAGTAATTAACATCTTGGGTATACCGGATCTAGCATGAAGCAGTCCACTCCTTGTCCGGTAGAAAGAGCCACCAGCGTAGCACTTCCATACAAGGCATAGCCTGCTGCAACAATATTTCGTCCTGGCTGCAAAGCATCCTTTTCAGAGGGCTCATCTTCTGTAGTCTAAGAAAAGAATTACCACATTATAGAAGGTGGCAGTCTTAATAGAAAACAATAAAAGCAGAACTCTAATTTAAAATAACCTATGTTCTCCAAGATTTCCTCTGTATGTTGAGCTAGGAATTTGTAACAATTAAAATTGACTGTGCCCTAGTAATCTAACCCAGGTTGGCACGAGCCTTGGTGCATTCTGGGACCGGAATTTGGAAGATTTGGTTATGATATGGAGCCAGTAGGATGCATTTGGGGAAGCTGTTATCTTAACATTACATTTTAGTGGGTTAATGAAAGATTACTAGCAACATGAGACAAAACATATGTAATAAGATTTTTCTAGCAAATCATAATATGTACTTTTGTGCTAATACTCTGTATAGTGAATAGTTGCTGAAGGAATACAGTACTTCACGAAAAAGTACTATAGAATATTGCAGAATTATGGAAGGAAGACTTGCATAGGCCTTTGACAGATGATTAACTTTTCAAGACTTTATTTTCCCTCTTCCAAATATGCACAAGAACACTTCATAAGGCATTCTGAGGTTTTGGTTTTAATTTTATATTACATTTGTGCCTGTTTCATGATTTTGCTTTGAGTTCTCTAAACCAGTGTCTACTTCCATCATTAAGGCACTTATCATGCACTAGGTTCTGCTAGTGCAGACTCTTGTGAAGATCAAAGTTTTCCATTTATGTACAGAACAGGAACAGCACAGGCAGTCACAGTGCAAGCTTCTACCAGACCTCCCCACCACTATTCCTCAGCCGTAACTTAGGGTGTGTCTGCACAGCAGATGTTAACTCAAAATAAGCAATGCAAATTTGTGTAGGGAGCTTCTACATAGCTCTTATTTTAAAATAGAGCACTCTTCCTCCGACTTCCCTTACTCCATGTACAATGAGGATTACAGGAGTCGGAGTAAGAAGTCCTCCAGCTTGACAGTATTTTGACATTATTTTGAAATAACTGTCTGCTTTGTAGACGCGGGCTTAAGTTATTTCAAAATAATGTTGCTGAGCAGACGTACCCATGTGCTCTATTTTGAAATAAGTACTGTGTAGACTATTCCAATTTCAATTTCAAAATAAGCTACACCATTGAAGTAGCTCAATTTGCATAGCTTATTTTGAGTTAAGCCTTGTAGACACACCTTTAGAGACCACTATGAGGGGCGAGAAAGCAAGAGAATAGGAGCACAGGACCCATGAATTCCAGTACGAACCTTGATGACTTGGGCAGGTCACTTAACCTCCATGTGTGGGTTATAACTCATCTATAAAGTGGAATAAATAGAACTCCCTACATAGAGTTCTTTACATGAATGTTTGTAAAAACAATAAAGCATTTTAGATAGCTTGAAAAGGAGCACTAATATTCTTATTTATATAATGCATAAATATATATGGTGTTTTATAAATAAATCCTAGAGGACTGAAAACTGATTTTAATGCCACAACAAGCAAAACCAATGTTAAACAAAAATGTTTGCTGTTGAGGAGATGTGTCTACTAGAGGAAGTGATTTGTGTTTGCCCTATTTAACAACTTCTATAGACATCTGTAAGCAACGTGTGAGTTAAATTAATAGAAGATGTTAAACTGGTAGGAACTGAAAATGCCCATGAGGACAGAGACATAATTCAAAATGACTTAAAGAGAGAGCAGAAAACAGCAGAAAAATGCAAGATGATATATAAAACTAGAGAATGGCTAGTCAAATGTTTCTGTTTAATGAACGGGACCAACTTGAGAAGCAGTAATGCTGAAAAAGACCTAAGGTTGATAGAGAACAACAAATTAACATTAATTCATTATGCCACGTGACAGCAAAATAGTACAGTAGAATTTTGAGTTGTATTCTCAGAAATGTCACCTCATGAAGGAGAGAAGGGAGTTGACAAAATCCTTCTCTGTAAGATTGTACGTAAAAATGTATTTATCTCCAGGTACCACATTGACAGAAACATATTTACAGACTGGAGGAAGCTCAGAGAAAAGCAAAAAGAAATATCAGGGGCCAGAGAAAGAGAAAAGACTGAAAGAGATAAATATTTGCAGTTTGGTTAGGAAATGATAGAAGTAGGGATATAAGTTTATGAAAGTTTTAAAGTGGATAGAAAAGCAGTAATTGTATTGCATTAATAAAAGGAAAAATTATCCGTATAAAACTTCTTGATCGATGCATTAGACTTTGGAATAATCTTCCTAGGGAAGAGATGGAAGGAAGCCCTGTTGCTTGGGAGATTGTAAAGTATACAGAACAAAACATTAGAAACTATAGTCGGACACACCTCTGTTCTGGCAGGGAGGCCAAGCAGCTGATATAATAATATTTTTCTCTAATCTTTGACTTCTGCTTTTTCTGACTCTGTGGTACATGCTAAGAATCATTATTCTCTATGCTCTTTAAGGGTTTTTATGTTTTGTCCAAAAGTCTAAAGTTTTTGATTTTTCAACATTTCCCTCACTGTCTTTTTCTGACCACTTTTACATTGGTGAAATATAGCAACTGTGTAATGACATGTAGCAACATGACAACTGTTTGCAGAAGGAAATGAAGTGAAATCTACTTGATTGTGTCTGTGGTTATGGGGACATACTGGAAGGTGAAATATAGGCTCAAATAAGAGCAGACAGGGTTAGCTACATCAGGAGTTTTCAAACATTGGGTCACAGCTTATCAGAATAAGCTGCTAGCTGGCTGCAAGATGCTTTTATCTTAGCATCTCTAAGCATGGCCGCTTGCAGCTCTGTGGCCACAGTACACCATTCCAGACAATGGGAACTGCAGGAAGCAGCGTGGGCTGGGCTACCACTTTCTGCAGCTTCCATTGGCCAAGAAGGATGAACCACAGCCACTGGGAGCTACCAGTGACTGTACCTGAAGATGGTCAGGTAAATAAAGTGTCTCATGGCTAGCCAATGGCTTACCCTTACAAGCTGTGCCCCAAAGTGTGTAAACCCCTGAGCTATGGTGTATTATTCTTAGACAGAGCACCTTAATGGCTCCTTAGGAGCTAAGACATAGTGTACATTATAATTTCTTAAGAATGCATTCACATGTAGTCATATATTGTGAACCCATGATGAAGAATTCATTTACCAGATTTATGTTATGACTAATAATGATTCAGTGCAAAACAGCTCATTCAGAAAGGTTACAGTGTATTAAAGAATGTGCATTAATATGAGTGCACATTTTAGATCCTTAATACTGACTTCATGCTGCTAACTCTCCTATATAATTTTTATCAAAGACGGGTAGCTTGCCATGACTAACATGATTTTTATACTTTCAAGCCTTAAAATCTTCAGTTTTAAAATTATATACCTGTGGTAGGGATGTAAACGACTAGTCGACTACCTGATAAGCGCTTATCAGGTAGTTAAGTCACTACTTGACTAATCGCTCCCCAGCCCTTGCTGCCTCTGTATCAGAGGCACCAAGAGGTGGGCAGGAGCCAGTGCTGGAGGGAGCCGGCTTAAAAGCTGGTTCCCCCTCAGCATCATCTCCACAGGGGAGCCAGAAGCACAGTGAGGGAAATGGCACAAGCAGTTCCCGCTTGCATGGGGTCCCAACTGCTGGTCTCCTCCATTGAAATGTACAAGAGCCGCAGGCAGCTCTTGTACTTTTCTAAGGGAGAGGCACAGCAGTCAGGTTCCCACTTGCGCTGGTTCTCTGCTGCACCTCTTCCTTTGAAATGTACAAAAGCCACGGGCAGCTCTTGTACGTTTGAAGGCAGAGGCACAGTGGGATAGCAAGCACTCCTTTATTGACTGATCAAATAGTCGATAGAAATTCCATTCACTACGCAAATAGCTGATTCATCAAAATTTAACGGCCCTAACCTATGGTGCACACAAGCATATCAACATCAAAAGCAGTTATTGTTCACTGTTGACTACTTCCTTACAAAATGAAATCTAAAAAATAAACTTGTATGTACCGATTGCAAACAATATTGTGACTGTCTAGCTAGCTTTTATGTTCTCTTCCTCTGCCCCCCACATTTACCGAAACCAAAGGATTCTCATTCAGACCTTACAGACCCTGATGTTTATGTAAAGCAAATATAAATAAATCTTTTCTTGAAGACTGCTTTCAAACATGGTATATTTGTTTGAGGTGATTGTTGCAGACTTATGACTGTTTCATCCTCCTCCCCCACTTCCAATAGTCCTGAGTGAGAAACTAAACAATGATGGCCTATACTGAAAAACCAAAGGAACTTTTCCCTAGGGAAATGGATGCTGGCCAGAATTCTGCTTGTTTTTTATATCTTGTTCATGTCTGTGCTCTGCACAACCAAAGGAGGAAGGAAAGTTCAGTGTCAGACAAATTTCCACAAAGAAATGAAAATCTTTTCAGAGGTAAAAATATAATGCTGGAAATTATGGCTATTTTATTGGCTTTTAAAGTCTGTGAAATAGGTTGGTCCTAGTGAATTATGATAAAAAGTAAACTAATAAATTAAAACAGAAAGCGGAAGCCTTATACAACCTTAGTATCTTCTTTTCTTTTCCTTCAACAATATTTTGGCTATGGTATAGGGTATGGGTTGGCATAGACTTTGAAATTTCTGATTCCACAGAATCAAAGGTTCAGACTCTGGCAAAATCAGTCCAGCCGTTCATTGTGCAAGGTAGAATAAATAAGTTCCATGAAGTTTTACTATATCTTTCAGAAAACACCATACAAACTTAGAATGACATTTTTGTCATAAGTAACTTTCCCAAAGCGTGGAGACTGGAGGGAAGGAATCACTATAAGAGCTGGTATAGGCTAGAGCTGGTATAGGCTATAAGAGCTGGTAAAAGTCCAGCGCCCTTGGAACCTGAGCAGTGCTGAATAAGGGAATTTGCTGGACCAGGGGAGGTCCCTGCTACTGACCTCCCAGCCTGCTGCCCCTTCCTGAGGCCGGCTCCGTTTCTGGCCCTGTTCCAGCCCCACTGCCACTGGGCTATGGCCCCACTGCTGCCAGGCATGGGCTCATGACCGGTGCTGAACCAGAGGATTTGCCGGACCACAGGAGATCAATATTGTCTAGCAGCACTACTAACACTTCCCCTGCTTACTGGGCTCTTAGAAGACATTAGGGGCGAATTAGAGCTAAATAACAGCAGAAAACACTGAGAGCCAGGACTGGTGGCTGTAAACAAACTTTATTGGGCCACAGGAAATCTGGCCACACCCATGATAAGGTGACATCTGGCTAACTAAAATCATGCCAGACCACGGACGTTGCAGGATCAGAGAGTGCCGGACTATAGAGGTTCAACCTGTACACTGTTTTTTTCATATCCTATCCCTGAAGTCTTATATTGTGATGCAAGGAAGAGAGAGACTGAGAAGAAATAGATGTAGATTGAACTTCTCATACCAATAAAACAAATCTTACATTTATTCCGTTTTTTCTCTTGGTTTTGTCTACATTCTTTTCTCTTCGTGAGTGGATGGTATTGGTATCCTCTTTCTTTCCCTTAAATCTCCTTTAACCAGCAGGAATATTGTTTTGATAGTTTTATACAAATAAACAAAGCAAGACAACTTTAAGGAAGCAAAGGACAGATAGGTGAATGGACCATCTGGCTGAAGTCAAAGGATCAGATGCCTGTAAAACTGACTTTCAAGGCCTTATCAATCAGATGCTGTGTAGTGTGCACTTAAGAGATATAACCGATTCTGTTGGGGCTGGCCCCGCAGGCAGAGGCTGCTCCAGCAGCAGCCCCTGTTCACAGCCAGCCCGGCCACTGCAAACAGAAGACCCCTGCGGACAGGGGATGCTTTACAGCAGCCTCCCCTCTCTGTCTCCTCCGCTGCCTCTGATAGAGGCGGCAACACAGGGGATGGGGAGGCAGGCAGCACCACAGAGATGTAATCATCTGACTGTGAGCAAGGGCTTTCATAAAAACACCAAATATTGTGAGACTTGCAAACAGTAAAATTGTGAGAATTGACATTACTCTGTTGGCAAATGCTGGTGGTTAAATGGCTTTTCTTTGTAGTTCCCTAGTGGGCAAACAAATACTGTGAGTTGTAGAGATGGATAGGAACCAATATTCCAGATCTGAACTTTACGTAAGTTTGGTTCGGCACCTAGACACTGGGGCTCTACCCCTTCCCTTCATTGACTGAAGTGGGTAAATAGAATTGATGGAGCTAACAATTGCCTTATAATTAGAAGCAATTTTTAAATTACTCTGTGGGATGGAAAAGGAAGTGCTTTGGCCCAAGAATTTCATATGGACAATTAAGTGTGCTTCGTTTTAAAATTAAATCCATTATTTGATACATTTATATCTTCATTGTGTTTCAGTGTCACTATCTTTCTAAAGCTCTGTTGGGATCAAAAGACACCAGATATGAAAGTGGAGGGAATTGATATAGAGGAAATGCTTGGTTCACTGTGTGTTTTGTTCAACTTACCTTTTTGTAGATAGCAAATATTGTTCCTATTGATGCCAAACAATCTATATTGGAAGAGCCATCTAGCGGATCAAAGCACACTACATATTTACCCTAAGAGGACAGAAAAGAGAAGCATTAAATAATACAGGTGATCACCGACTTACAACCCCCTGCATTTATGACCATTTTTTTCATGTGAGCTCCTAAAACCCCCCAATTTACATCCACAGCTTGCATTTATGACAGCGTACGACGCAGACTCCACATGTCATCCCAAAACAGGAAACACACACGGTCAGTCAGACTCGCCAGTCTGCAGCTGCTGCTTGAACTGTGTACGTCTCTGCCACATCGGTCTTCACTTTTTAATTATTTTTGTGCATTATTTGAATTATTTAGGTTAGTTCTCTCCCATTTCCATAGTCAATTTTGGTATTTTTAGGGTATGAAATGGAATGGAACTGCCATTTATAACACTGAGCCTATGGGAAATAAGGGTTCGACTTACGAAGGTTTGACTTACAACAGTTCTCCAGGAACCAATTAGGTCATAAGTGCGGGGGTTGCCTGTTGACCTGTTGTATCTTTTTCCTAATTTGGTAAATACTATATTTTTCTTACGATGTTTAGATAACCAGATGCCCTTCACAAATCCAGACCAAATGTATGATTGTCGTTTGTACAGCACATCACTGAAATGCAGAGACTTAGGGCTTAGCCAAACAGCTGACACTATAACTACACAAAGGATCGGGGTGAGGCAAGACCATAGTGTGAAGGCAAAGGAACTGAGTGTGGTTTTGTTCTAAGTATTTCTTGGTTTATTAAACAAATTTTATGTAAATTGTATTGGGAGTTAATGGATTATGAAGTGAGGCTTGAAGGGGAATAGATGGCTGTTGGTGGAGTGTTAGTCCAAATCCTGAACTGTACATTATTATTTTCTTGGGACTTGATGTTAAATTAATGGAATAGGTATCATAATACAAGGTGTTTCCATACATGTGGGAATCCTTGTAGGAAGCGATTTGTTCTCTTAGGGCATTTAATTTAGAACCCAGTTCTGCCACCCTTGCTCACACTGAGTAGCACCTTACTCCTTGTAGTCATGGGTAAATGTTCATGCACATAAAAATAAGTCACGCCGATGTTCAGAAAAGTCTGAACATGTATTTTGAGATCCCAGTTTCACTATCATGCTCACAAATAATTATCTTCTCCCCCTTTTTAATTACAAGTCTTTAGCAAGGAGTCCTTACTTATTGAAAACAGCTCACCCCCTGTAATTAATCATTTAAGCAGTAGAATAATATGCAGATTCTCTATCGCTTAGGAGCTTGTGCCTTTTTGCTTTTTTACAGATGACATGGTCTCTAATCCCTTTTTTCAATACTCGGAGTAACAGCACCACCTGCTGCTAAATGAAAGAACATGGACATATGAACACACCCTCTTGTCTTGTGGAGTGACAACGGCGTCTTTATTCTCCTCTGTGACTAGGACGCAGGTGCTGTAGGAGGACTGTAGCATGTTAATAACCAGTGAATTAGATAGCACATCCAGCTTCTTCACTTCATCACCAGTCACATTGACAGTTCCTGCTATTCCATACCTAAAGAAAAGAGGATGTGTACACGACATGAAAACACTAAGACACCTCTAAGCAACAAGACAGGCCTGTATTTTGACAGGAACATTAAGACTTCAGAAAAGTGATGACCGTGACTTTTCCCTGCCCATGTCCCACTTTCCACTCCTCCCACATACACTCAAGTCTTTAAAATACCTTTGTAGATATCCATTCCTGGAGGTAAATGAAAATCTGTATAAAGCAGGGCTACTCAACTTTGGAAGCTCCGGGGGCCACAGTGATACTCTCAGCACATGCCAAGGGCTGCAACTTACGTGTGGTTGCATGTACATGCTAATATATATGCAAGTATATGCAAATAGCTTCTTTCACACTGACGGGCATGAATACAAAGATTAAGGCAAGACCACACAACACGCAGACCCCATTTAAGTCAGTTCTGCTGATATTAATAAAATGCACTATTAACCCGATTTCTACCCATATGACAGCACTTTTAATGAGCAATGACAGTCCAGGAATTTAACTACTAAAATGCATATCAACAAAAGACCATTATATTGACTCGCCATTATGGAGCGTGTTCCCAGTGGAGCCCATGTTCAAAGGATCCCACCCGCAGACCGCGTGTTGAGCTCTGCGTAAACACAAACTGCACTGAGGCCTGCAAACAAACAGGCTGTGGGCCGCATGCGGCCCATGAGCCATGTGTTGAGTAGCCCCAGTATAAAGGAAGGAAATTAAGTAGCTTCAATTCTGGGCTCTCTTTTGAGCTCTTCATACTAATTCAGCCACTATAAAAGTCACATTAACTGACCTATAGGGAATACTCTTGACACTGGAATGGCCCTCCTCTATACTCAAACACCTCTGTGAGGTTCGTGCTGTGAGTGACTGTTGGGGGAAGTAGCCAAATGATGGAGGCTTGTATGAGATAGCAGAGTGTGTGACCAGAACCTATTTCTCTGTCCCAGAACAGCCTATTTGGGGAGCTATTCATCATCTCCATTAATTAGACCAGCCCATGAGGAATCTTTAACTTACATCTGGGGTCAGATAGATCCTTGACCAGGCCCCAATTCATATTACAGTCTACAGACACTGTCTAACTACTTCCCTCTCTGAGCTGCACCTCCAAATGAAGATCTATTTGTTGTATAAGCAAATGGTCATGATGCTCTACATTAGGCAGTCATGGGATTTCCCTGATAAAACCCTGATTTTTTCAGAGATTTAGTTTAAAAAAATTTCTAAGGCAAAACTCTCAACTCAGAAAATACATTTTTGATCTACCTTATCTGGTTCAGTCACTTTTGAGACCAAGGGAAGCAAATAAGAAACCCTGTTAGTAGCATTTTATTGCTCTCCTCTAAAGCAAATATTTATTTGATTATTTTAAAAAGGACTGGTTAGTAGCCCTGATTATTTTCTCTCCTTTTCTAAAAAAAAATGTTTAGAAATTGAAGTGGTTTTCTGTGTTAAGAGCCCTTGTTGTGGAGAACCGTGATTTGTAACTCCCTCAGGACATCATGATGAGTTCTGTTTTTTAAATACAGTGATGAACAAGATTTCAAAATTAAGTTGTGTTCTTGGGGTTCATCAATTTTTTGGGGTGGCAGGCTTGCCTTATTCACCACTTATATTTAAGCTATATTGGTTTGGGGAGCCTCACTGTTGACAATGGTTCTTAAATATAAGCAAGACTGTGAAGCAGAGGAAAATAAAGTAACTAGGATGTGCAAAGAATACAACCATTTATTTTCTTCTGATTTAGACTTCCTTTATAGAAAACAGAAGTAGGCTCAATGTCATTTTATATCAGACCCTAACCATAATTTTAAAGGGATCCCAAATGGCACACAAATTAATCAGTTTGGTAATCTGCCTAATATTTTCCACATGCAAGATTTTCTACTTCGTGTAATAGCCCCTATAGAGCACCAGATGGCTTCATTTTGCAATCAGTGACTGCACTTCAGAAAGAGTTGTATGTACACATCTGACAAAGTGGGTCTTTGCCCATGAAAGCTTATGTCCAAATAAATCTGTTAGGGCACGTCTACACATCAGGGCAAAAGTTGAATTAACTACGCAACTTCAGCTACATCAAATGCGTAGCTGAAGTTGAAATAGCTTAATTTGGCTTTTGGCGCTGTCAACATGGCAGGAAGTCGAAGGAAGAAGCTTCTTCCTCTGATTTTCCTTACTCCTTGTGAAATGAGAATTACACGAGTAAGAGTAAGAAGTCCTCTAGCTCGCCATTATTTCGAAATAATGGCTTGCTATGTAGACACACTCTTTGTTTTTGCAGAATAATGCTGATGTGTCGACATACCCTCAGTCTTTAAGGTGCCACAGGACTCCTCGTTGTTTTTGCAGATACAGACTAACATGACTACTCCTCTGATACTTGCCAGAAATTACTGCTGAGTTTTCATGGAAAACCTGTACTTTGAAGGTTTTATAAATATTTCTGTTTGTTTTTAGGAAAATTTGCTTGAAAACAGCTTTGTTTGTTAAAAATCTTTCTGTCCCTGCTGTTTATTTTGCTACCATAATAATGTTTGTGACTTCCCCCTGGTTGCTGTGGAAATTGCATCTAGATTGAAATAGCTTTTTCATGAAACTGTCTCTTTCCCCCACACTCTACTCAGTGCCCCCTCCCTCCAAACCACAAAACTTGGAGGTGTGGGGTGGGAAAGAAACATACACAAACATTATTTCAGTCATCACTGATGCATCCACCCCTGAGACAGAAGGAACCTCTGTTTTAATGTATACAGTATTGGAATGAGAAGTGATCCCCTCAAATCTATGTCCTTCCCCGTGTCTCCTTTGAGTTTGTTCCCTCCCGCCCCCAGAATATGGGGACCTGCTGCTGTCACCTCCACTGTCCCAGAGATCATCTGATGGGTTCTTTTCCTTGCACTGATGCTCTCAAGAAGTGTTGTAGAGCAGCACTGGGGCATGTGCCATTGCACAGCAGTGACACTTGGCAGTGGAATGTCAGCTGTAACAGTAAAAATATAACAGGATAGGAAAGGAATAGATCCCCTCCCCTGAGCTCGCAACATAGGGTTGGAAGCCATGATGTCAGGATATGTTGTTAGTGCCATGCTGAGGATTTCAATGCAATTCATTCAGCTCTCTTTGCCCTGGTCTACATTTGGGAGTTATTTTGAAATAACCCTCCTTATTTTGAAATAATAAGTGCAGCGTCCACACTACCAATCCCATTATTTTGAAATAACGGGCTGGTTATTTCGAAATCTGTACTCCTGCTTTTGCGAGGAATAAGCTTATTTTGAAATAGTTATTTCGGGAGTTATTTCACATTTAGTTATTTTGAAATATTTTTCTAGTATAGACATGCCCTTTGAGAGAAGATTGCCATGAACAGACTCCACAATACTTCCTCCTGTTGCACCTGGAAATATTCAGACTTTACGAAGGACTAACATTAGTGAGGGAACAAAGTGAGGTTGGAGCAGATAAACTCTTGTGAAACAAGGGTCACGTTTTCCAACAGAAGGTCAGACACCAGAGCTAATAAGCAGAGTTCCCTATCTGATTGCTTCACTCTTTGTTTAAGCACACATTAACACAGCAGCTATTGCTCTAACTCTGTCACTTTGTCAGTAACAGCTCTCTCTGTTGAGGCAAAAAGCGGGAGCCACTTTCGGCTCAGAGGGAAATAATGACCCATGAAAGTACAATGATTTCTAAATGGGGTATTTTTAAGTCTTTTCTTGTGACAGTTCACTATAAAAATTGTTGGGACATGCTTTGCTACGATGTGTGGTTTTATGAAATGATTTAGTATGACATACAGATGAAACTTATTTAGTTGATAAAAAAAAGAGTGCGACTCAGGAGGCTCATGATTAATTGTAGAAGTCAACATCTGATTTCAGATATGTATCCACTCCACGATAATCTGCCCACATTTCATATACTTAATGAATGATTAGTATTATGGGGAAGGTTTCCAAAGAAACAAATGGCATTTGGCTCCTAACTGCCCTTTGAAATTCTTCTCCTTTGTGTTGAATAGAAAACTTTCAAAAAGTCAGCGTTCACTTTTTAAATACAGGCAGTCCCCCGGTTACGTACAAGATGGGGACTGTAGGTTTCTTAAGTTGAATTTGTACGTAAGTCGGAACTGGCGTCCAGATTCAGCTGCTGCTGAAACTGACCAGCGGCTGACTACAGGAAGCCCTAGGCAGAGAAACTCTGCCTCCGGCTTCCTGTAGTCAGCCGCTGGTCAGTTTCAGCAGCGGCTGACTTGGGGACGCCTGGGGCAGAGCATAGATTATATTTCTGGAGGCGCAGGAATATGTATTCTTGATCTTGTAACGCTATATAACTTGATCAATTCTTGATCTTATAACTTATATAATAATTGGGCCTAACCAAGTGAGTTATAAGATCAAGAATACATATTCCTGCGCCTCCAGAAATATAATATATGCTATCATGTGCCGAAAGTGTCCGTCTGCTATGTACATTGGACAAACGTCTCAGACACTTCGCCAAAGAATCAATGCCCACAAAACAGACATTAGACAGGATCACAAAGAAAAAACAGTTGCTTGTCATTTCAACCAGAAAGGACACTGTCTGAATGACCTGCTAACCTGCATCCTACTTCAGAAGACATTCAAATCTGCACTTGAAAGGGAATCCTCTGAACTGGCATTCATGCTAAAATTCGACACTCTCCGCAGGGGAATTAACAAAGACTCCAACTATCTTACCCATTACAAAGATAGCTTCCCCAATTATCACCTCTAATACTATTAACTCACAGACATTTCCCCTTCCCCACCTCTAATATCATTAAATCACTGGCATTCACCTTCCTCCCTCCCCCCCCCCCTACATCCTCCTTCTGTTCTGTAATGTGATTTGTCCTTTTCATGTGTGTTCATTTTTTTTAAATTGTATCCTTTGGTATATATGGTTGTGACTATTTTCTTCCATTATTTGATCTGAGGAAGTGGGTCTGGCCCACGAAAGCTCATCATCTAATAAACCATCTTGTTAGTCTTTAAAGTGCTACATAGTCCTGTATTTTGTTTCAGCTACACCAGACTAACACGGCTACATCTCTATCACTACTTTTTTTGAAAGAGCACTTTCGAAAAAAGGTGTTATTCCTCGTAATATGAGGTTTTTCTGTGATCGAAAAAACTGCTGCGTTCTTTCGATTTACTTTAGAAAGAACTCGGTGGCTGTCTAGATGCAGGGGACGTTTTTTCGAAAAAACCCTATAGTCTAGACACACCCTAAGTGTGACAATTTCCACTGCCACATAGTAGAGAAATAAACTGCTTAATGGGGTCTGCCTTCATTATACATCACTGACCCTCAAAATTAAGTGTACACCCCGTACATATTTACAAGAATATATTTCAATTATACAATTATACTGACCTGAAAACAGGTCAGTTCATTTTAGACTGTATCAAGGGGATCCTCAATTCCCATCTTCCAATAGACCAGAAGCCAAACTAGTGGTTGTGCTTGTCCTTTGCATAGGCACACCCCACTTTCAGGTGACCATGACACCATTGGGAATTGGATACACATAATAAGGGCAGAAGAAGGCCTTCTATTAGCACTGCTGAACTAATATTGTTAATGCTGTAAATAATGGACATGGACATCAGCATTCCCAAGGGAAACCCTGATTTTCCACAGTTCAGACACTAGCTGTGATAATATGTTTGGACATTAGCAGAAGATATTAAAGTATGATATTCTGTAAATGTTCAAAGACTTAAAATTACACCAAAGATAATACAATGAACAGGACAGAAATAACGGCACTAGGGTTTTGTTTCTCTTTCATTTGACTCAGTTTTTAAACTAAAATTTTGCAGAACCACAGCTAGTCTCAGAGGGCATTTTAGGAACAATTGTAAAATCTTCCATAAACACGCACACTCCCCCTTCTGGCATGTGCATTATTTCCAGCCCTTGCTAGATTTCTGAACTCAGAATTCCCAATTTCAGTAACTTAGTTTAAGAGAGGCATATTGAATTTAATGTATGAGTTTTTTTTTTTTAAATTCACAAAATCCTGCCCTTTCCCATTTTCATGTAGAGGCAAATCCCTCTCCTCCCCCTTACGCCCAGCATAGGTCTAAATAGGACTCACATATGGGCGAGGCCTGCCTTTCTGACTGCAGAGGAGATGGCCTTGACGGCAGTCAGCATTGAGTTAAGCAGCTGTGTTAGCTCCCCTGTAGCGCCTTTAACTCGTCGTCCCTTTTCCATAACGTATCGAGTCAGAGTTAGCATATCTGTTTCGAAGGGGCTTCTGTCCGACATCTTTCCTGGCAAGTAAAGTTTTTATCTTCTTAGAACAAGTTGCTTTCCTGCTGCTTCTCACTAGCTGTTGTATTTTAAGGAGACGCTGTTGGCTCATTTGCTAGACATGGTTTATTAAAATGTTCTTGAGCCCATGTGATTTAAATGCTTGAAATAGCTGTGCAGTCTCTGCATAAAAGCTGCTTGGGGAAGAGACAACTACTGAAACTACTCCCCTCCCCCTTCCCCTCCACATATTTAATCTAGTGATTTGCAGACCTAATAATACTATGATCCTATTGTGTAGAGAGCAGTGAAAATGTATTAGTATAAGTGTCTGGCTAGCAAGTCAGTTAAATGCATTCAGCCAATAGGTAGGGGAACTCTCGGTAACAAAGACAAACTTGAATAAAATCTTGCTTCAGCTGACCATCTGAACGACTGATCATTTCACTTATTTGACACCCTGGTGACAAATTTAAATGGAGGAAATATTCAACAGAGTTGCTAATACATATGCAATAGATTCTGATGCACATTACACTGAGCACTCTGATTTCAGTGCATTTAATGAGCTCTCTCTTCCAGTGCAACACAGACTAGGCAATTTAGCTGCAAAGTCAATGCCAAGTTTATCAGTTTTTGAACTGGAAATTTTGCCCAAAACATTGGAAGGATGGGGAGCAAAGAACAGAAACAAAAGGCACCTGGAATTTGCTGTCTGTTCCACTTCGGTCTGCTGCTTCTGCCCTCTGGTCACAGAGGGCCTAGCTTTGAAAGGCAATTAGACACTAGGGATGTTAAACTAGAGACTAGGGATATTAATTGAATAGTCAAGTAACCTCATGAATTCTTAGTGGTTAGTTGACTATTTTATTGCCCCTGGGGGTGGGGCCGACAGCCAGTGCGCTCTGGCCCCACTACTGAGGAGCCCCCTGCCACTCGGTGCTGCTGCCTCAGCAGTGTGGCGTGCCAGGCGGGAGCTATTCTGCGAGGGGAGCCAGTTTAAAAAGCATCTCCCTCTCACGAACCAACTGCCTGTTGCCCTGTGCTATTGCCTCTGATAAAGGGTACTAGCAGTCCCCGTCCAGGGGCATCTGAGTTCCCAGACCTGGCATGAGCCAGAACTGAGTCAGGCTGCTGGCCAGTTACGGGCAAGGTGGAAGGAGGGAAATGCACGTTATCCCGCCGCCCGGGTCCTCCGCGGCTTTGCTCCGCGCCTCATAGAATCATAGGACTGGAAGGGACCTCGAGAGGTCATCGAGTCCAGCCCCCTACCCTCAAGGCAGGACCAAGCTCCATCTACACCATCCCTGACAGATGTCTATCTAACCTGTTCTTAAATATCTCCAGAGAGGGAGATTCCACCACCTCCCTTGGCAATTTATTCCAATATTTGACCACCCTGACAGTTAGGAATTTTTTCCTAATGTCCAATCTAAACCTCCCTTGCTGCACTTTAAGCCCATTACTCCTTGTCCTGTCCTCAGAAACCAAGAGGAACAAATTTTCTCCTTCCTCCTTGTGACACCCTTTTAGATATTTGAAAACCACTATCATGTCCCCCCTTAATCTTCTTTTTTCCAAACTAAACAAGCCCAGTTCATGAAGCCTGGCTTCATAGGTCATGTTCTCTAGACCTTTAATCATTCTTGTCGCTCTTCTCTGCACCCTTTCCAATTTCTCCACATCTTTCTTGAAATGTGGCGCCCAGAACTGGACACAGTACTCCAGCTGAGGCCTAACTAGTGCAGAGTAGAGCGGCAGAATGACTTCATGAGTTTTGCTTACAACACACCTGTTGATACAACCTAGAATCATATTTGCTTTTTTTGCAACAGCATCACACTGTTGACTCATATTCAACTTGTGGTCCACTATGACCCCTAGATCCCTTTCCGCCATGCTCCTTCCTAGACAGTCGCGTCCCATTTTGTATGTATGGAACTGATTGTTCCTTCCTAAGTGGAGCACTTTGCATTTCTCTTTATTAAACTTCATCCTGTTTACCTCTGACCATTTCTCTAACTTGCTAAGGTCATTTTGAATTATGTCCCTATCCTCCAAAGAAGTTGCAACCCCACCCAGTTTGGTATCAACTGCAAACTTAATAAGCGTACTCTCTATCCCAATATCTACATCACTGATGAAGATATTGAACAGTACGGGTCCCAAAACAGACCCTTGCGGAACTCTACTTGTTATCCCTTTCCAGCAGGATTTAGCACCGTTAACAACAACTCTGACTACGGTTATCCAGCCAATTATGCACCCACCTTATCGTGGCCCTATCTAAGTTATATTTGCCTAGTTTAGCAATAAGAATATCATGCGAGACCGTATTAAATGCCTTACTAAAGTCTAGGTATATGACATCCACCGCTTCTCCCTTATCCACAAGGCTCGTTATCCTATCAAAGAAAGCTATCAGATTAGTTTGGCATGACTTGTTCTTCACAAACCCATGCTGGCTATTCCCTATCACTTTATTACCTTCCAAGTGTTTGCATATGATTTCCTTAATTACTTGCTCCATTATCTTCCCTGGGACAGACGTTAAACTGACCGGTCTGTAGTTTCCTGGGTTGTTCTTATTCCCCTTTTTATAGATAGGCACAATATTTGCCCTTTTCCAGTCTTCTGGAATCTCCCCTGTCTTCCATGATTTTTCAAAGATCATAGCTAAAGACTCAGATTCCTCCTCTATCAGCTCCTTGAGTATCCTGTCCCCCCCCCCCCCCCCCCAGCAGACCAGGGAGACACGGAGCAAAGCTGCGGAGGACCCGGGCAGGGGGACCGCCCAGACGCGCCGCGGTCCCGCCGCCCGGGTCCTCCGCGCTTTGCTCCACGTCTCCCTGGTCTGCTGGGGCCCCCCCCCCCCCGCAGACCAGGGAGACGCGGAGCAGCTTTTCTCGCCCCGGAGGATGCGGGTGGCGGGACCAGCAGCGCGTCTGGGCGGTCCTGCCGCCCGCGTCCTCCAGGGTGAGAAAAGCCCCGTTCGTAAGTGCGGATCCGACATAAGTCGGATCCGCGTAACCCGGGGACTGCCTGTAGTTACTCATTGAATAACTTAGAATAGCTTTAGCTTAAAGCTAAACTTTAAGCATTTCTATATTATGCAGATTTGTAGCAGGCACTACACTAATATAGCCAGGCACCAACTTCCAACTGTATTAAACTCTCAGCGTGATTGGACAGCCTTAAGCTTGTGAAACACTTTATGATATGATGAAAAAACACTATATAAGAGCGAGGCAGTATTGTTATTTGTTAGAATACTGTTATGTGTGGGCAGAGAGAAATGCAAGTGAAATAGGACTGATGGCGTAGATGCTCTATTACCTGACAGTAATCACATGAGCTGATATTTTAATTACTCATAGTATAGTTTTTCTCAGTATACATACGGACAAACTGAATGTAGAAGCAGTGATTTCTTAGCCCCATTCAATTTACTTATCAACTCAGTGCCAGCCTTTCATTTAAATTGAAGACGGGTATGTTGACACATCAAAGTTAATTCGAAATAACAGCCGTTATTTCTAATTAACTTTCCTAGCATCTACACAGGCAAACCACTATTTCGAAATAAAATCGAAATAGCGGGGCGCTTATTTTGAATTTGGTAAACCTCATTCTACGAGGAATAACGCCTAATTTGAAATAAGCCCTATGTAGATGCTTATTCTGAAATAGGGGGCCTCTAGCCATTCTGAGTTTCCCCTGGTGGCCACTCTGGGCCAAACCAGGAAAACTCCTCTCCTCTCCCCCAGGCTGGGAATCTTTCAAGGGGTAGACTCTGGCCACACTGTATGCCAGAGCCAGGCCTGCCAGCAGTCGCTGCCCCTCACCCAGTGGCCAGAGAATGAGCCGGGCAGCCAGTTCCAGCCAGCTGTCCCTCGCCCAGTCCCCCAGCTCCCAGGAGCCAGCCAGGGGCTGGAAACAGCGGGCACCCTCCTGGACTATTGCAGAGATCATGGACCTCATTGAGGTTTGGGGGGAGGCCTCCAATGTCCATGGTCTCCGCACTAGATGGAGAAACACCACCGTCTACGGACGCATAGCTGCCACCATGGCCACCAAAGGCCACATGTACACACAAGAACAGGTGCGCATGAAGATCAAGGAGCTGCAGCAGGCATACGCCAGGGCCACTCAGGGCAGCTCCTCAGCAGGGGCAGACACCTGCCCCTACTTTGACACCCTGGACTGCATCATGGGGGGTAGGACGGTCCGTGCCACCCCGGGGGGCAGCGATCTGAGACCAGAGGGCCCTGACCAGGGTGCAGAGAAGGAGCCGCCATGGAGGGTCGCACGCTGGCTGGACCACCGAGCTGTCCCAGCAGTGGTGTCACCAGGGTCGTCCAGGGAGGCCACACCATGTAAGTGCCATCACTGTCCCTTTCCTGGGAGGGTGGGGAAAGGAAACCAGGGACCACGTGCATGGGCCTAACTTACCACGGACCACGCAGCAGCCTGTGCATGTGCGAGCACGTGTTGTGCCACCCCTGGGCATGTGGCTCCAGCTGCATGCCACATGAGCCGTGGACTAATAGCCAGACATGTGTGACCTGACATGCTCCTGACCCCAGGGTGGGAGACAGCAGGATGCCTTCCCTTCACAAGCCCCCTCTACACAGAGGCAGGGGACATCTCCCCCCACCTCAGCTGCACTATACACAGCACAGGGGCATGGGCGCAATCTCAAGGCAGCTCCCACTCCTGGGGATAGCCGGACATTCCGACCACGGCCTCTGTGCAAGCACAGCGGCTCTGACGATGCAGGGCACAGTCATTCTCACCTCACAAAGGGGGCCTGGGCTTCACCCACTGTGTCCCCAGAGACAACTGACCACTTCTCTTCTTTCTCCACAGCCTCACCAGCTGCGTGTGCAGGGCGCACCACCCCGCCCGGGACATCCTCCTGCCCCCGAGGGCTCAGCAGGTCCACCGCAACACTGCAGGGGTACCGAGACCAGCACCTGTGGGCCCCGCGAGCCCTGCACCGTACAATGGAGTGGTGGGTGCAGGACAAATGGAAGTTCCGGCGGAAGCTGCTTGCCCAGGGTCATGTCACCTGCGCCCATCTGCAGACCCTGGTGCAGTGTGTGCTTCCTTGTGTCGCTCCAGCGCCTGCTGCCTCCCCAGCTCCTGCTCCCCCTTCCACCTTTCCCTCCTCAACCTCCACACCCTCCTCCTCAATTTCCACACCCCCCACCTCAGCCTCCACACCATCTTCCCCATCCCCCCAGGGACACCGAAGGCTCCACACCTGCCATGCTGGCAGACGGTTGGACCGGCGAGACCCCCCCTCCCGAGCTTCCCCTCCTCCTTCTTTCCCTTGCTTCCCCCTTCCAGCCCCCTCCCCTCTCCCACCTCCTTTCCCCAGTCTCCCCAGAGTTTCATACTCCCCCCCCCCGGGAGTTTTGTTAAATAAACAGAATTTATATTTTTGAAAATGTGTATTTTATTTGACATCAGGAAGGGGGGCTAGGAAGGGGTAAGTGGAAAGACGTGAGGGAGGAAAGAGGCACAACCCCCCAGTGGGGCAGACAAGGGAGTTCTTAGTTCTCCTCAGGGTGGAAGCTCTCGTGCAGGACCTCTTGGATACTGACAGATGAAATTAATGGGTAGCAGGTTTAAAATTAATAAAAGAAAGTTCTTCTTCACACAGCGTATAGTCAACCTGTGGAACTCCTTGCCAGAGGAGGCTGTGAAGGCTAGGACTTTTACAGAGTTTAAAGAGAAGCTAGATAATTTCATGGAGGTTAGGTCCATAAAAGGCTTTTAGCCAGGGGATAGAAATGGTGTCCCTGGCCTCTGTTTGTCAGAGGCTGGAGAAGGATGGCAGGAGACAAATTGCTTGATCATTGTCTTCAGTCCACCCTTTCTGGGGCACCTGGTGCTGGCCACTGTCAGCAGACAGGATACTGGGCTAGATGGACCTTTGGTCTGACCCAGTACGGCCATTCTTATGTTCATACCCGGACTGATTATCCCTCATAAAATAAGAATGGCCATACTGGGTCAGGCCAAAGTTCCATCTAGCTCTGTATCCCGTCTTCTGACAGTTGAAGTGCTGTAGCAAGGGTGTTATGCACCCAAGGACAAAGGCAAAATTTGCACCCCAATAATAATTGGTTATTATATATCATATAATTTATTTTCAAGTCAGCAAAAATAAGAACGTAAATTTAAAAAAATATGAATTCCCGCCTGTCCCGCCGCCATGTGGGGCTCACTCTAGTGCATGGAGCTGTTCCGCTTCCAGCCAGACTGATGCACCCTGTGGCCAATTGGTGGCTGTGGTTTTTCGGAGGGGTGGGCTACAGGCGAGGACCCAGATGCTGCGGTCTGATGGGCAGTGCCTCGGACAGACTGGCAGTGAAGGGGATTGTAGAGGTTGTAGTTGCAGATGGGGCCAGTGCATCAGCTGCGTTCTCTGCATGCTCAGCCTGAACCCCTTCCCTGTGCGCTGCCCCTGCCAGCACCCTCGGGGTCTTAGCACCGCCCTTTCATCCACTGTTCAGCCGGTGCCTGCAGGGTCGTAGTGCCATCTTTCCCTCCACTGTTAGGCTGTCAACATAATTTTTGGCAGCTAAATTGGCACCCGCTCCCCCCGTTGCTCCCTCGCTACACCACTGGACAGTTGCCAATGCTAGGTGCCCCCAGATGGAATGAACAGAACTGGAAGTCATCAAGCATTCCCATCCCTACCACCCATTCCCAGTCTCTGACAAACAAAATCTAGGGACATCATTCCTACCCAACTTAGCTAATAGCCATTGAAAATCAGAAGTAAAGCAGAAAAACCTGATTCACACCACTATGCAAAAAACCATACTGGTATGAAAAAAACCCAATTGTGAATGTTATAGTTACATTTCTTTACTTTTCTCAGTAAGAGCTGTAGTACTAGATAATGATTTGCAGCTGAAATCCTTTTCAAGTTTTTAATCCATAGCACTGTACGTTTCACTTGATTACATAAATTAGGGATCTTTAAAAAGCTTAATTGTACAGGTTGAACCTCCATGGTCTGATTGGTCTTGAACAAGGGAATTTGCCAGACCAGGGGAGGTTCTCTTCTGTAGACTCCCCGTGATGTCTGAGCACCCACCCTGGGGCTCCCAGCCTGCCACTGCCCTCCTTGCCCCTGAACCACAGATGTTGCCAGACCAAAGAGTCTCAGTTGAGGGACTGTATTCTTGATGAACTATCGTCCTTTAAAAATCAAAAGCTTACAATGCTATGTGACACCACAAGTCCAAGTATGAGTATCCGATATTTTGGAATGCTTTTTGCCAGGTTGTAGGCAAAAAGATTGTAGGCATTTTGCCAGGTTTTCTTTCTTTAAAGAGGCTCCACATAAAGAGAAAAAACCTCAAATATTATGTTAATTGAGGAAGAGAACAATTAAACTACTGCACTGCATACTCACAAGGGGACAGAGTTAAAGTTGAACATGCAGTCTTAAGCAGAGATTCTCAACCATTTCCATACTGGAACCCTTGCAGCTCTAAATGTTGGTGGCCCATCCAACCACACAGAGACCTTTTAGCAACACAAGGAAAGGCAGGATGGTTATGATCTACCTCACCTGTTTCACTCATCCCCTGTTCAGAACTCATGTATCTCTATTTGCCCTCCACTGGAATGGGGATAAAGTTTAGTAAACAATTCTAATCAGAAATTTGTTTTAATTGGTTCAAAGGGTGGTTTTGAAGTTCATAGAACTATTATTTGATCTTACCTTTTCAGGTGCAAAGTCCATTAATTCTTAAAGCAGGTAATAAATGTCAGTACCCTTTGTATTTATAGAATAAAATATACCCCTACAACACAGTGCATTAATTTTCCCATGATTCTATTGGCAAACTTTAGAAATGTATTGTAGACAAGGAGTAGGTTTTGAGTAGAAACAAAAAGGAAAGGTCAATGGGTGTTTAAGGCGCAAGAGTGGGTGCCAGAAAATGTGCATCCTATTTCTGGTTCTGCCAAAGATGCCCAGGGTTACACAGAGCAAGGTATTTAAGTGGTTTTGATGGTCCTTTATCGTATTAAATGCTTATTTTGTCCAACAGTATTTAATAAGGGGGAGGGGAATAATACCTCTCAAGTGTGCACTTATGTTCATAATAATGCTTGAGCAGGTCTTAAGAGGTGCTATGTAGAAAATGTAATTAAAAATATACATAATATCCTTATGTTCCATTTTGATTGGATTCTTGTTGTGAATTGACACACAATAGCTACCAAAGAAATCTTAATGATAATTCACATTTCTATTAGGATGGAGGCTAGAGCTGCTTCTTAAACAGGACGCCTCTGGGTGTTCCCCCCTAATTTTTAATGTTAGTAGTTTGAGTAGCATATATTGGCTGTAATAAGAGCTGATGACCTTTCACCAAATGCCAAAGTTCTTCAATATCTTAGCAGAAGAGTAGCTAAAGATTTACCTTACATTGAGAGTAATCTTTTCACTTCCATTCACTGAGTGGCTAACTGCCAATGGCTTTATAAGTATTTTGCAGATTTTTCTGTAAATGGTCACAACAAATCTATGAAACAGTCAAGGATATGTGTGTGTTCATATTAGCCCTGTATACCTTACAGCTAAACTCTACCCCTTAATGCTTACTATTAACGTGTTAAAATGACAGTCAGAGCCTTTCTCCCCCCCAAAAAAAGTCCGTTACCTAATCTAAAAACTGTACTGCTATGATTAGGTATGTCCTTCACTCTATAACCTTTACATAATGCCAGGGAATAGTCTTTAAAAATAGATATGGGCCAGCCAGGAAATCCTAATGTCGGTCAGCATAAGACACAGCTAAGGAAATAATTCTAACAGGTACAGTGCCTCTTCTGCCTGTATCATGTGCATGGATTGGCTAAACACTCTAATGCAAATTTTAATATAACTATTAAGGAGACACTTCTAATTTGCTTGTACCTTCAAGAGAGGTGACAGGAACTATGATCTCAGTTATGTATCTCATAACATGCTATGTTTGGATATAAAAACAAATATACTTACCCAAAGCTCTAGAGTCCAAGATTAATAATGCAGTGAAGTCTCAACAGCAACTCAATCTTTCAGCTACAGAAATTCCTTTTTCAGCATCCATCTTCATTAGGCTGGGAGACACACCCTTCTGGTCTTCTCCAAAAAACTGTATTAAACATGTATCTTGCCACATAATTTGAAATCAGCAAATTCAGATTATTTCAGACCAAGGAAAATTCCAAAGAATCTAAACCCTCAGATTGCCCTGCCAGTTGCTCCCTCCTATGGTGTCCCTACATCACTTCTCCTGGGTAGGCTGGTCCCAACCTGTTTAGGGCTTTATAGGTCATAACCCCCCCAAACTTTATCTAGGGAGAGCTAGAGACCTTAAAGCACTCTCCTGTGAAATGCCCTTTTCTGGTTCTGCAAGATCTTAGTGGATTTATGGCTGCTTGAGGGGTACAAAAGTGTCTTTCTATGGCCTCGTTAGTTGGTTTGCTAATGTGATCCATGCTTTCAAGACACCTCTAACTGGGAATGAGCTTGTCAGGAGCAGCAAGGTTTCAATATACAGCAGCCTGTGTTTGTCAAAGAGCTATACCCTTTGAATATGCTCTCGCCAATTACAGATTGGTGTAGGGGAGGCCTTTGAGACAAGAGTTGAATGCCAGTTAGCTAACTATTAAAAATAGATCTGTCAAGCAATTACATTTTTTTTCACCATGTTAAACAATAGATTTAAATTTTTGGATGTTTTTACATTTTCGAATATTTGTATTTCAATTACAACAGAATATGAAATGAACTGTGCTCACTTTGCAAATATTTGTAATTAAAGATAAATACGTAAAAATACCTAATCCAAGTACTAGATTAGAGGGTAATCTTTATCATGAAAGTTGAACTTACAAATGTAGAATTATATACAAAAAATAACTGCATTCAAATATAAAACTTAAGAGCCTATGAAGTCCACTCATTCCTACTTCTTGTACAGCGAATTCTCAAACAAGGTTATTTAAGTTTAAGAGAAAATGCCACCCGCTACTTGTCACATGAAAGTGAGAACCGGCATTTATATGGCACTGTTATAGATAGTATTGCAAGATATTTAGGCTCTAGATATGAATCTTTAGTGCAGGTGTGGGGAACCTCAGGCACAGGAGCCAGATGCAGCCCCTGGCTTGCCTGGATCCGGCCACCAAGGCTCAGAGGCCCCCCAACATTAGGGAGCCTGCACAGGCACTCCAGCACCACAGAGCTGGAGCACACAAAATCTATTGGCTTTTTGGTGGTTCAGGTTCTCTAGTTTCTGAAGCACGGTGGTACACTTCTAAGACTTCTGAAAACAAGCTTCACTTCTCATGCTCCTCAGATTTTGGGAAGCACTTCAGATTCTTAACTGTAGGTTAAGTGCTTTGGAAATCTCACATTGGGTACTTTTTTTGCCTTTTATCAAGCATGCAGAGAAAGTGTTCTTAAATTGAACATGTGCTGGGGTCATCTGACACTGCTATAACATGAAAGATATGGCAGACTGTGGGTAACACCCAACAGGAAACATACAATTCTTCCCAATGAGTTCAGTCACAAATTTATTAAAAAAAAAAAAAAAAAAAAAAAGCATATTCAGCATGGAGGTATGTCCTCTGGAATGGTGGTTGAAACACGAAGAGACAATAAAATATTCAGCATATCTGGTATGGAAATACATTGCAATTTAAGCTACAAAAGTGTCATGTGAATGCCTGTTCCTTCTAGATGATGATAAAAAGTAAGCAGGTGGCATTATCTCTTGTAAATGTAAACAAACTTATTTATCTTAGTGAATGGCTGAACAAGAAGTAGGACTGAGTAGATTTGTAGATTCTAAAGTTTTACTTAACTGCATTCAAAACCAAAATCATGTAATACCTCCCCTCCCGCGCAATTTTTAAATTGCAATAAAGACACTGCACTACAGTATTTGTATGTATGAGGAACTAAACATTTTAATTTTGTTCACTATTTTTAGTGCAAATATTTGTAATAGGAAGTAAGCACTATACATTTTGTATTGTGTTGCAACTGAAGTCAATATTTGAAAATGTAGATGTTAATACATTTCAATTGGTACTCTGTTTAACAATGCAATGTTGACTGATTGATCACAGACCTAGTTATAAATGCTAACCTGGAAGCACTGTAAATATTTGTTGCTGATCACAAAGAATCTATGTTGATCACAATCAGGAACAAATATCTGTGTCCTAGAACAAGTGTTTGTGGAATATCTAGATTAATCATTTCTGATGTTGCAACAGGACTGAAGATTGTAGTATAAACAGTAAGCCAGTCTACAAAGCAACTGCAGTCAGCCAATTGCAGGAAAAAATCTTTTTACAGAAAACCACATGTAGATTTCTGTAAAAGGCTGTGGCATTTCCTAGCACAGGAGGGGTGGGAGGCCTGTAAATGGCCATTTAAACAAATTTTGTGTTGCAGGTAATTTATATGCTGGATTTTGTGTACTTGAGGTAAGACAGAAAGCACATTATGCCCTTAAATGTTTAATGTCACAGTGAAAATGCATTTTTGTTGCACATATGACCAGTACTGTTTACAAAAAGTAAACAAAATGAAAATACAATTCTCTTGTTTTCCAACATTAGCTGATTAAGTCAGCAGCACTTCACAGTATGTCTGATCCAGTTGTAAGGCACTTCTTTGTACAGCAGCTGCAGAAAGACTTTCATTTGGCTGCATGCTTCTTGACCATGTCAATGTATTCCTTCACATCATCAGGAGATCCCAGGGCAATAGGTGCTCTCTGGTGGATATCCTCAGGCACTATATCCAGCACTGCCTGGTTCCCTGTAGTAGCAATTCCCCCAGCCTTCTCAATTACAAAGGCCATGGGGTTACATTCATAGAGGAGCCTCAGCTGAAAGACAGAAACCAGAATTGTAGTGATAAGAATATATTTTTGTATAAAATATCCCACAAATTTTCTAGTATTAAAGAAGGATCTAAAGTAGTTGACTACCCAATAAGCCTATGCAATCGACTACTTGCATCAGAGGCTGCAAGATGGTGGGGGAAGCAGGAGCCGGTGATGTGGGGAGCTCGCTTAAAAACTGGTTACCCCTCTCCCCCCACAGCACTGTCTCCGGGTTGCTACCAATCCCTTGCTACTGCTGCCTCTGTCAGAGGTTGGGGGGCAGGGGCTGCTTCGCAGTAGCAGTCCCCATGTGTTGAGGTTCCAGCGGGAAGTTGAGACCCTCCCCACCCAGAGGGACTGCTACTGTGTAGCAGCCCATTTGTCCGCAGCCGGGTTGTTCCAGGGGCTGCTTCGCAGCAGCAGTCCCTGTGCACGGGGGGGGAGGGGGGGGTCCACTGGGACCCCCCCCCCCCCCGCACAGGGACTGCCTCTGGCTGGGTAGGGAGCCCAGCTCAGTTCTGACATGCACTGGATGTGGGACAAAACCCCATTGTGGCTCTGTAATTTAAAAATGCCGTAGGAGCCAGGGGGCAAACTGCCCAGCTCCTACTGCCTTTCAAATTGCAGAGCTGCAGCAGGGTTTGCACCGGGCAGGAGATGGAACTGAGTCGGGCTGCCTATCGACTAGTCGATAAAAATTAGACTAGATTAAATACCTGCATTTTAACATCCATAGTATTAAACAGAATACAGTAAAACTCTGATGGTCCGGCACTCCTGATGGTCTGGCACCATCAGGAACCTGGAAGTGCTCCGGGCAGCTGGACCATTGGAGCTGCTCTGCCCCCATCTTCTCCGATTCAGCCACTGCTAAAACTGACCAGCGGCTGAATCGGGGAAGCCGGGGCAGAGCAGCTGGGGCGCTGCCGGGTTGGTCCCATAGCGCTGCCTGTCCGGGCTGCGGGACTAACCCGGCAGCACCCCAGCTGTCACCGATTCAGCTGCTGCTGAAACTGATCAGGGGCTGACTCCAGGAAGCCGGAGGCAGAGCTGCTCTGCCTTGGGCTTCCTGGAGTCAGCCGCTGATCAGTTTCAGCAGCGGCTGACTCGGGGACACCTCGGGGAGAGCAGCTGGGGTGCTGCCGGGTTTGTCTCGCCGTGCCAAGGGTCAGCGCTACCAGACCAACCCGGCAGCACTCCAGCTGCTCTGCCCCAGGCGTCCCGATTCAGCCGCTGCTGAAACTGACCATCAGCGGCTGAATCAGGGACGCCTGGGGCAGAGCCGGACTATTGGAAGGGGGGCTATGAGGGGTCTGGGGTGGCCCCCCCTTCCGATAGTCCGGCAAATCTGATTATCCGGCACCCCCTGGGTCCTAAAGGTGCCGGATTATTGGAAGTTTACTGTACTAAGTAAAAAAAATTCAGCTGTTCATATTTAAGTTACCCTTTGTAGCAAATATCAAAATTCTAAATGGAGTCCCTTTTTCTAGTACAGACAGTGATATTTTGGCCATACAGTAGAGTCCCGATTATTCGACCTAAACGGGACCGACAGGCAGTCGGATTAACGAAAATATTGGATAATACGGAAATGGCCTGGGATGTGAACAAATTCTTTGCTATATTGTGAGGGGGGTCCAGACCACTTTAGCCAGCCCTCCCCTTAATCACCCCCCCACACCAGCTGTGCCCTGCGAGCAGCCCAGGGGGCTCCCACCCTGCTGCGGGCTGCCAGCGTGCTGCGCCCCAAACAGCTCGGAGACAAAGCAGCCAACAACGGCTGTGGCTCGGCCCCTTCCCCACCTCCCAGAAGCAGCGCCAGCCACTGGATCTCATGCACTGGTCCTCCCTGCTCGCTAGCGTCAGGGCTGAGTTTGAAAGGGCTCCTACTGCCTGGCCTAGTCCCCGCCACGCGAAGGGAGGAGCAGGAACAGGAAGCAGCAGCCAGGCGGCCCTGGAACAAGGCTGCACCAAACTGCAGGCAGGGCTGAGGCTGCGTGTGTCACCTCCAAACAAGTGTCACTAGCACGGCTGGGGTGGATGTGGCCTGGCTGCGGGAGCCCCTGGAGAGCAGGTTGGGCTGAGCACGGAGCAGCCTACATGGCTTCCCCTGTGTCACTCCCTTTGTAGTCCTTCCTGCAGCTGCTGCCCCCAAGAGGCCTCGTGCCAAGAGGAAGGCCCAACTCCACCCAGGACTCATCACCATGACAGGCAATAGAGTGGCCTGACCACAGTGGGCTGGGACCAGGGCGCACTGACAGACAAAGCAGCAGCGGTATGGCTATGTCGGATAAAGCGGAAGGTCGGATAAGTGAAGGTTGGATAATCAGGATGCTACTGTATTTGTTTCCATTTAGCACTGTTGCCATGTGGTCTTTTTATGGGGATTGTTCACCTTCCTGTTTACTGCAGGCATGGTATAGTACTTGAACAAAGACAATACAAACTAATCTTTCATACAGACAAAATGAGAAAGTAAGCAATTCAGACTTTTGTATTTGTGTGTCTGATTTTCTAAATGAGGTGAAACTTGGGGGTACATAAAGCAAGTCAGCTTCCTCAAAGGAGTACAGTAATCTGGAAAGGCTGACAGCCACCGATATAGAGTGAGTGACTCTGGTGTGCAAAAAACACTTAATTATTCATTAATAAGTTTAGAAACAACTGTGTCACTGAAGTTTGCCTTGAGGAAAAAAAAAAAAAAAAACCTCTGGTTGTGTCATTGTCTGTGTAATGAGTAACTGCACCTTATCTACAAGCTGAAGCAATAATTCACCCAGAAGCTTTCAAAACAGATTCAAGTTTTGCTGAATAAACACAGTTGTCCTTCCATATTGTTAGGAGGAGGAAAAAAGGGAAAGCCTGGACACTACCAGGATGGGAGAGTGGAGAATGAATGCAGATGTCTCGCAGAGTGTAGTGAAGAAATAGAACGATCTGGAAGCAATAGCCCCTTGAAGGCAGCAGTTAAACCTTTCCAGACTACTGTAGTCCTTTTAGGAGGATTACTTGCTTTGTGTACTCCTGAGGTTCACCTCACTTAAATTACTTGCTTATAAAAATCAAGCACTTCATTATTAAAAATTGCTTACTTATTTTAAACTTGCAATTATAAAATAAATCAACTGTGTGTGTGTGCGCGTGTGCAGTATTTACATTTTAGTGTATCATATAATAGAGCAGTATAAATGAGTCATTGTATGAAATTATTTGTACTGATTCACTGGTGCTTTTCATGTAACCTATTGTAAAACTAGATGACTACCTAGATGAGTTGATGTTCCCCCAGAAGATCTCTATGTACCCCTTTAAGAAGTCTGCAGGAGGTTCTTATTTTAATGGCTGGAAGTTAAAATTAGCCAATTTCAAACTAGAAATAATGTACCATTTTAAAAGTGAGCAATTAACCAGTTGAACAATTTACAATTGTTGTCAATCTTTAAATCAAGATTGGAGGTTTTCTTCTGCAAGATATGCTCTAGGAATCAGTTTAGGGGAAGTTCGGTGTCCTGTGTTCTATAGATGGTGAAACGAGATGATCACAGTAGTCCCCTCTGACCTTGCAAATTACTGAATCTATGAAAGGTCAGGGATTGGGATGAAGTAGTATGGGAGCTGGAAACTCATGGGTGTCTGGCCCAACCAGGAGAGCAACAGTGGAATCCTACAATGATATGGTAAGAGAGGGCAGAACTGAGTGGTTTATTGGATTGGAGGGCGGAGGGGAGAGAGGGAGATGGGGAAGCATCCAGTTCTTAATGTGTTTAATGCTATTACAAAAAACAAACAACAAAAAAAAAGTCCTACAGCACCAAACCACAGTAGTTGAGATATTTTTGCAATGTGTGCATCCTAAAACATTTAAAAACTGTCTGTTAAGTCTTAAGATCTAAAATCTTAGAGTAATTTAGACAATACTGATTGTATCAAACTACATACTTTCTAAAATAAGGTTAATTCATTTTTACCTTTCCTTTGGGGCTTTTTGAGTTTGCTGGATATAAAAAGATTCCTCCATACACCAGAGTACGATGTACATCAGCTACCATAGAACCTATATACCTTGCACCATACGGAGAGCTGCCATCCTGTATAAGGACATTTTATTAAAAATCTTAATTAAAATTGTTAGCATTTTTAATGGTAATAACTTGACTCTTGCATAGTGTTTCACTCACAGAACTCAAAGTAATTTACAACAAAAGCTTATTATCCTCATTTTACAGAGGGGAAAACAGAGGTAATGGAAAGTCATTTGCATCCAAATCACACAAAAGGTCAGTGGCAAACACAAAAATGACACAGAACTCCAGACTCCCAGTCCAGAGCCTTAAGCATGCTACCTTCTTAGTACTGGCAACATTAGAGACGAGAGTTACCATCTTCCATTAGCAGTAAAAGAGTGCTATCCCTAGCTCCTCTCCAGGTTGTGCTCACCAGATCACACCACTTCAGAGCTGTAAGCTAATCAAATCTATAGCAAAGAAGCCCTGTTTTATCAATTAATGGGGGATCAAATTAATAACTTATAACAACTTAAGAATGCAGTAAATTCTGGTGCATAAGCTGCAGTACAGCGCACTTCACTTTCTTCTTCAAACCACTGTAAGGCAATTTCCAGTGCACTGGAATCTGATAAGTTGTTGACTTTTTCTGAGGTCACTTTATTAGTAGTAGTAGTAGTATTACTATTAGTACTTCTTCCCCTTACCCCGGGCATGGAAAAATGACTCAACTTGTTGTTCATAATGTTGGTCAAGAAATGTTATTGTATTTTGCCCTAGTCTATTTTCTGGCAGCTGGGAACACATGCTCCTCCAGGTTTTCAAGAGGCTTATACTTTATTGTCCAGGCAGTGCCTTTAAAGTTCAAAGAGGAAATTAGCATTCTGTTGGATTTGTCAGAGGGAATTTATCTGGGTTCTTATTGACACCTATCAATTTCAGGCTTCACGACTACTAATTGCATAGCATAAAGGACTATTTAAATGTCAAAGTCTGCCTTAAAGCAAAAGATATAATTATATAGTCAACTTCCAGCAATACTAAGCACAAGTCTCGTTTCCACACCCATTCAGTACTCCAGCCAATCATCATCAGATGGACCGGTGTTTTGGGTAGGAAGAAGCAGACCCCTCACTTCTTGCTTCTGCAGCCAGATAAGAATTCCTCTCCACACAGCCACTACAGAACAGGGCCTCAAACCCCAATTCTTTTCTAGAGCCAGCCCTGGCTACAGCAACAAGGGAAGCAGAATGGAAAAAATACAAGTGTTTTACTGAAAAAATGGGGTGGGAGGGGAAGGGGGTTGTATGATGATTGCTTTTTTGGATTAGCAGTTCTTTGAATCAGCCACTCTGAGTGCAGTGTGTGAATGGGTACTCCCTGCCAACCCAAAATAAATCCAACATTTCAAGTATGAGAGGGGAAAAACAAGCTCTGCAGTGTTGTTTGAGCACCTAGTCAGGTATATTGGCTCAATGAGCCATAAAGTGACTTAAGATATCACTAAGAAAAACAAAGCCCAAGGAAGAGCTAGTAAGCTTTGATTTGTACGCTATTAGCATTGAGTCTTGCCTAACTTTGTTGTCTGACATCCTGCATATATGCATAATAACTGTGTAAAGTTTGAGGCACCAAACATTCGCTAATCTTAGAATTTTTTTCTAAAAACTGAACACTTACCTGAGGAAATTTCTTCTTTTTAAGATACTCAGTGACTGCAGGATCAAAATATGCAGCGTAACCCTCATTGAGACTGTAGATATTTCCTCTCTTTTTGATTTTCACATCCTTATCGACCAAAATGAATTCCCCAATTGCCTAATAATAATGAGAAGTCAACTTACAGCATGCATGTTGTTCACAGGACTGAAGACAAGGGAATGCTATATACTATACAGTTTAGTGAAAACCTACTGCAGTTTCCATTTTCTTTTAACAATTCAGTACTTAGGGAGGAGGGAAAGAAAGTACAGATCTGCAGTCTTGTTTACCAATATAAGACACACACAAACCCTGACTCATGCAAGTTTCTTCACATGAACACTCCTCATTCAAAATAATTGTCCTGAACCAAGGGTATGTCAATTTTAGAAATTGATTAGCCCAAAGTAACCTAATTCCAGGAGGAATAACAGCTAATTCGATTTAGGGCTTTAATTTGGAATCCCGTTTCACTGCTGCGTGTAGATGCGGGCAGTTACTTCAGGTTAGTCAATTTCTAAAATGGCAACCGGCTAGGAACATGCTAATGAAGCGCGGGATATTTAAATCCCGTGCTTCATTTGCAATTTTGGTCACCCTTATTAGCCTCCCTAGATTGAACTAGGGGGCTAGTGTAGACGTACCCCAAAAGAGTAGTTTCATGCAAATCTACTCTGTTCTTTTTCATTTTAGAACAGATGGCCACGGTGCAATTGTGTAGTTTTAGGGATTGTGAACACCTATCCAATAGGATTTGGACTGAGTTTTCTAACTTAATTTGACTAGCCACGAAGTGGTGACAAGTTTGACGCTACTAGTCTGATCAGAATGAAAACAGTAAACTACTAATGAAGTACATAGTTACTAAATGTCTAAGTTGTCCAGTTTCCACTGCAATGAGTTTTCACATTTGAGGGTGACAAAGACAAAAAACTAAACAAAACAAAAAAAAGGGTCAAGTGTCCTAGTTTCTAAACAGAAAAGTTGAAAACACATGCAGACATTTAAAACATCATTATATAGGAAACATCAAATTCCACTTCCTTGAAACTATTGCCATGGCACATTCCAAACAACGTAACTTACTATTGGTAAAAGAAGGCAGAAAAACCTGATTTACAACAGAATGGCTTTAAATTAAACAGAGTTACTGCAGCCAACTGCACTATGTGATGCTAAACATGCTTTTTATTTCAAAAGTCTGATGGCCAATAGTTTCTAGAATGTTAAACACATACATACTTCATACTTACTCTTTTAAACAATCAGGACATGATCTGTAAGCGTAAGAGAACATTAATGTTTTTCTGCATCTCTAGTCTACTAAAAGATTAAAAGGTACCAGAGTTAAGGAATGTACTAAGCTACAAGAGACAGTCTTAAGGAAAATTCTGTAAATGCAGAAAATGCTTAAATATTCATCACATCAGGTGGCATGTGATGTATACTTGATTCTCTGATTAAATAGCTATTTTGAGTCAGATTATTAATTGCCACTTTTGTCTCCAGCAGAAGGGTAGAATGCCCAAAGCCTACTTGAGTGTGTGTTCGTTCTATTTTTTTAAATAGGCACATCAACTCCCATGGGTTCTTGTAAGAATACTGCACCTTCAAATGTTAAGATTTAGTTTGGAAGCAACTCCGTATATGATCCATTTAGGAAACTTTTGTTCTGAAATGGTGTTCTTGCTCTCTCTCTATTCATACAAGGTTTAAACTTCCTTACCGGGTCAAGCATAAAACAGTTGACACCAGATTCAATGGCAAGCACCAGCATTGTGGCACTCCCATAGAGGGCATAACCAGCTGCCACAAGATTACGTCCAGGCTGTAAAGCATCTTTTTCAGACGGTTCCCCAGAGGAAACCTGGAATAGAAAGAAAGGGTGTTAATTTTTTAAACTAAAAATTCCCAAGATTCATTTATTTTATAAGCTTCATTCATTTATAATAATGGAACCACAACTGCATGTGCTGCTAGAATAGGCTATTACTGCATACCTGTGGAACACCAAGCCTAAAACAGCGTAACTGCTGAAGAGCAGCAGTAGCTTAATAGATATGGTTTAGCTTATTGCTAGAGCATGGCCACCAGTTAGAAAAAACCCTCCTTAAAACTCTCTTCTGTAATGCTGATAAAAACTACACAACTGTTAGGCTGCTAGTGTGCTGATACACTATAGGTCAAGTACGATAGCAATTAATCTAATTGTTTTATTAATTTTTGTTCACCCCCAAAGTCATCTGTTCTCTTGTTACATACTAGGGATGTAATAGTGTAGTCGATTAACCTCTGATAAGCAAAAGCTTATAGGTTAATGATATAGACTACATGCATTCCCCTCCACCCCCCAACAGGGGCTGCACAGGGAGACAGGCAGCTGATCTTTGAGGGGAGCTGCTTTTTAAACTGGCTCTCCTTGCGGACCAGCTCTCACCTGGCTCCCTGCACAGAGCGGCAGAGGACTTCTCAGGAGTGGTGCTGGAGTGCATTGGCTGCCAGTCCCACCCCTGGAGACTATAGAAGTCGATTAACCGATATGAATTCATGAGGTTACTTGACTACCCAATTAACCAATATTTAACATCCCTATTATATACCAGACTAAACTCTAAGGTAGGGACCGTAATTGTGTTCTGTGTTTGTACAATGCCTACTATATTGGAGTCTTGGCTCCTGGGGTAGAATTGAAAAGACAAAATGAAACTTTAGTCAGAATGTTTAAAATTGATAATTAGAGCCAAGAACTTTTGTTTTCTTTTGCTCCCTAGGGAAGTGAGTGCAAAGAAGTTACTTTTAGGAGCATCAAAATCTGGATCAGGGTGGTTAAAGATGGAGAGTGTATCTTGTCCGAATTCAGTTATTTCCATGCTTGAGACGTGTTAATCCTGTATTTCATATGCCTTCTTCTATTTTTCAGAATGAAGTAGGCATGTTAAAGTTAAAAGCAATGTTTCAAACAAACAATCTCATCTTTGAAGCCTGTCCTCAAGTTGACAGGACTACATGTATAAGACAGAAGTACTAGTTGCACTGAAGAATGTACATAACTCAAGTAAATGAGATTAATGTTCTACTTGGTCTCAAATTGTAACCAAATTATGAAACACTAGAAGATTTACCCAGTGTTGCTCGGGTCCATAATTTGGGAATTCCATCAAGTTATTTTCTTCATCCCTATAAACCCTTATTCACTATGTTTTGTCAATTTGGTTTCCAACAACAGTTTCTTCTAATTTTCAAATCTTACTCATTCATCTAGCTGTGCCACAACAGAGCACTACTCCCAATTTTTCTGTTTTCTCTTTTCTGTAAAGTTTGAGAAGCAATCATATTCTAGGTTCATCCTATTTTTCTGGCTCATCTTGATTCAGTCTCTTTCACCATTTGCTGAATTGTAAGGTCTGTACTTGCTTTGGTGTTTGCTTCCCATAAAACCAAACAAAACAGACAATCCCATTCCAGGCATGACTCATTTTCCTGGCACAACCAAATCCTTATATTGCTCATCAGAAGAAGCTGCATACTGAATTTGTCTTAGCGCTTACAGTTTAGGAGGCGCTATTGATAAGTCTACTATGATATTAGAGAGTTTAACTCCTGTTAGCTTTGTCATTGTTAGATGAATCTAACTGGCTAATTAAATATCAACCAGGACTGTAAATAAGTAGGTCTAACAAAATGATATGTATCGTTCAAATGTATTGTGTAATTCAGCATTTGTAGATTTAGTTGGATTTAATTAACTCTGTGGACTCCAACTGTATTGTTAAGCTTGTTAAGTGCCAAGAACTACTTATCTGCCCTTCCCTTCCAGACTTTGTCATAGCATGACAGCATCACACTTTACCTTTCTATAGATGGCAAAGATAGTTCCAATAGAAACAAGGCAGTCAATGTTAGAAGAGCCATCAAGAGGATCCATGCAGACTACATATTTACCCTGGAATATAAAGACAAAAGAACTGGATATGTAGCTTTAGTTATTTGCCCATGTACCCCAAATAAAAATGTTTCACTACCTAAGGTTATCATGCTAATTTCTAGCCAAGAGCAGTTTAAACTAAGATAATGTTACATAGCTATATTCCTAAGTAGAATACTGTTTGATGGTTTATTTTTGGGCAACTTTTTACCACTGTCTAATCGCTTCAACATCTGTATGAATAGAATTTGGGAAATGTTTTACTAAAAGAACAGATGATGCCACTGTTCTTGTAATGGCACATGCAGCATAATACATTTCTGCTACAATCATAGAGAAAAATCCTGAAGCTTAAATGTTATCCTTAGCTGATCCATCCATGCTTAATTATTACCACACTAACACTAACAGTAAGCAGCAACTGTTAGGGGAAGCCTGGCGACATCGCTGCCTGTTTTTTTCCTTTTCATCTTTTTTTTTTTAAAGCATGCGTCTTAATTTCTCATGCTTTGTAAATGGAGATCAATTTTTGTTTAGGCTTATGTCATGACCATGAGGGTTAGCCAGCAGCCTGGGGACTAAGGGGTCAACTATGTCCCTTACCTAAGCCAGGTAGAGTCATCCAATAGGAATGCAGATAGGGATTTCAAACCGGGACAAAGGAATTTGGGGGTTTTCCCCTCCTTTGTCTCTGGGCAATTTCTCTCCAGCTACTGAGGGGGTCAGACACTATGTCTCCCTCCAAGAAAAGACTTCACTATCTGTAAGTAGGGTAAAGTTTAGATAAATCTGTTATGTTTCATTGTTTTATAGTTTGGGAATGGGAATCTACTGTCTGCATTTAGAAATGGGTTTTTCTCTCTTTTGCAACTAAGCTCTGGGCCCATGCTGGGGTTTCCCCCATGAATATATTAATTTGTGACTTTTTGCATCTAGTCATTATGCTTGCAACAAGAACATTGTGGTGATAATAAAAGTTCTCTTTTCTTTTTATTAACTTGGTATTGGTTAATTTGTGTGTCCTGGTTTTTACTTGAGGGCTGACATTTCCCCAAGTGATCTCTTCCCTGGTTTCTTATCATTACTTGGGTGGTGGCAGCAGATTTTTATCCCCAAAATCTAGGTTAAGTTTTTTTTGGGGGGGGAGGGAAGTTTTGTACCAAAGCCTGGAAAGAAAGTTTTGGAGTACTTTTGCAGGCCCCCACTTTTGCATTCATCATGCCAGAGTGGGGAAAAAAGCCTTGACAGCTTATAATTTGAGCTATTTAAAAAAGTTACCTTGTCAGGAATATCATCTAACTCCTGAATAACATACTGTGTACAGGCAGTCCCTGGGTTACGTACAAGAGAGGGACTGTAGGTTTGTTCTTAAGTTGAATTTGTATGCAAGTCGGAACTGGTACATATTGTAGGGGAAACTCTAGCCAAACATTTCTCCAGAGCTCAGTTTTATTCTTCCACACCTCACTTCCCTCAGGCCTTTATTCTCAAGCTGAGGTGTCTGCTGAGAAAAGCTGCTCCGTGTCTCCCTGGTCTGCTGGGGGGGGGAGGGCGCTAGCTTTGCGTCTCCCTGGTCTGCTGGGGGGAAGCAGCTAGTGCGGGATTAACTCACCCCGTTTGTAAGTAGGGATCCGATGTAAGTCGGATCCATGTAACCCGGGGACTGCCTGTACTTCAAAGAAGTGTTAAGCTGAGATCTAGTACATTAGCTATACATGCCCCTGCCACTTACCTCTTTATATCCCTTACCCAAATAGAGAGAACTGAATGTTCGTTGAACAGATACTGCCAATATTCTCCTATATTCAGAACACACACATTTTGCTAACAGCCTTTGAAATCTTATTAGCTCCAGTTCAATTTTTACATATGTGAAGAGAAGTAGTTGTAAAAAAGTTAACTTGAATCCAAATAGTAACAAATTTTGTAAGTTACTAACCCTTTTATCAGCATCTACTATTATAGCATTTTTGTTTTCTTCTGACACAATAACACATGTAGTGAAGGATGACTTGAGCATGTTAATCACCAGGTCATTGGAAAGGACATCCAACTTCTTTACTTGGTCTCCTGTCACATTGGTGGAACCAGCTATTCCATAGCTAAAGCAATGGAAAGAGATTCTTATGAGGAACAAAATACAGCAGAACCTTAGGGTTATGAGCAGTCCAGGAATGGAAGCTGTTAGTAATTCTGGGCATTATGGTGGTCCTTTCAAAAGTTTACAACTGAACATTGACTTAATATAGCTTTTAAATTTTCCTATGCAGAAGAAAAATGCTGCTTTCCCTTTATTTTTAGTAGTTTACATTTAAAATTGTACTGTGCTTGATTTCTTATCTTTGTTGCTGCTTGACTGTGTACTTCTAATCCAAATGAGATGTTTGGTCAGTTCCTAACTTTGGCGTTGTAATTCTGAGGCTCTATTGTATGACACTTTGAAAGAGCTGAAGCACTGTACCTGGCCCCTCCGTCATTGGAGAGTTTTGTTTGTCATCACAGACCATCTTAAATGAGTTAAGACTTAATTAAAAGGACTAAAAATTGGCAGCCATGAATGAATCCAGTTTCTTCAAGATAATAGCTAGGACTTGAGATAGGACTGTGACTGCTTGTTCTTTCCTCTGGTAGCATCTTTAAGTAAATCCTTGCTCTTAGCTTCAGCCAGCCTTATTGATGAGGGTTGTCTCGTGTGACTTCATTAGAAAGCTAACTAAAGGTTAGTTAACTCTTGTAGGAGTAATTCAGAAGCCCCGAGTACCTATATTACAACTGCATCCTGGGGAATTTTCACAGCTACCTCCCTGGAGGGCAGCTTTATTTGTAACCTGGTGTGCATCAATTTTGCTAGTGAAATCTCGCAGGACGCTTTCTACAATGGGATTCCAGGTGCTTTGTTTCCACCTGCAAAACCTGGGAATGAACACCCTCATAATGGCTATTTCTTAAATCCTGAAGGCAAACTACCATGTTTTGCAATTTCCTTTTAATAAATATGGTTTAACAGAGCATTTCACAATGATTTCCTTCCACCTACCTCTGCTTCTAAAAGAGACATGTGATATACTTTTTTTTCCCACTCATCTGTACACTTACAGATGGGTGGGAAACACTATCTGGGTATTGCCTTCCTCAATGGAAGATAATTTCCTTCCTAGACCAAGGCCAATAGGAAAAGGAGAACTCTGTTGCCTCAGTCTCCAAACAAATTACATAAATACAGCATTCTGGAATGCTTTTAAAATGGTGACACAAAACTATCTGTCTCAAACAAGAAACATCCATAGTGCAAATGGGTAAAGTTCTCAAATCTGTACATTAACTATTTAAGAAAAAAAAGCCAAGAACACATGAAAGAGTTCAAGTCATAGAAATTCTCTGGCTGTCAGTTTTCAGCTGGTGTGAAAGTGCTGCAGTTGATCCACCTACCCAAGAGAGTCTAAGTAGGTTGAGGGATGGATTCTGTTGATCTAGCACTATCTACACAAGCTTTACACTGCCACAGCTATGTCTCTCAGGATGTGGATTTTTAATCAGAAGTGTAGCATGCCAGCATATGTTTCCAATGTTGATCAGTCCTATGTTTGAAATGAAAATAGACAGTGAAATAATTTGCAAATCTGAGAGGTTTTAATTTGATTTTAGAGTACTTTTTTCACAAGACAGCAAAATGTGTCAGTTCTCTCTAGTACTAACTAAACATTTTCTAATGATTAAAAAGGCTATTCTGTGTTGCTGGAGGCCTTTTGGTTAATACGTTTTCTGTCATTTGCCGTAAGTTGTCAAGTTAGTAGATTTTCCATTGTGTTTCTCACTAATGAAACAGCAAATTATTGTAGGCATTTCTACAGAGTCATCAATATTAGGGATGTTAGCTATCAGGTAATTGAATAGTTGAGTAGCCACATGAATTCTGAATGGTCACTTGACTATTCTATAGTTCCCATGAGCAAGGCCAGTAGCCAGTGCAATCTGGCCCCATTCCCAGGGAGCCACCTGCAGCTCTCTGCTGCTGCCTCCAGTCCGGAAGGAGAGCCAGTTTAAAAAACAGCTCCCCACGCACAGTGGCTGCCTGCCACCCCATGCCGCTGCCTTTGATACAGAGGCAGCAATGTGGGGTAGTAGTAGCCCCTGTCCACAGGGGTCTGAGGCGGCCATGAAGCAGCCTCTGTCTATGGTGAGCCTGGACCTCCCACAGAGCAGCATCTGTCCATGGCAAGCCTGGACCTGCCATGGACAGGGGCTGCTGTTGTGAAGCAGACTCTGCCTGCAGTGGGCAGCAGTCCACCCTGGGCCCCACACTGAGAGTCAGAGGCATGGGAGGAGGGGAAGGGCAGGTGGCACCGCAGAGCCAGTGCTGGGGGGAAATCGGATTTTAAGCTGGCTCCCCCCAGCACTAACTTCTGCTCTCCTCCTCCTCCACTTGCTGACTCAGACACAGGGGGTGGGGGAGAAGAAACGTGAGTAATTGAGAAGATTAACCGATAAAACTAGACTTATTGGCTACATCTAGACTGGCATGATTTTCTGCAAATGCTTTTAACGGAAAAGTTTTCCGTTAAAAGCATTTGCAGAAAAGAGCATCTAGATTGGCACGGACGCTTTTCCGCAAAAGCACTTTTTGCGGAAAAGAGTCCGTGCCAAACTAGATGCACTTTTGTGCAAAAAAGCCCCGATCGCCATTTTCACAATCAGGGCTTTTTTGCGCAAAACAAATCTGAGCTGTCTACACCAGCCCGTTTGCGCAAAAGGACTTTTGCCTGAACGGGAGCAGCATAGTATTTCTGCAAGAAGCACTGATTTCAGACAGTAGGAAGTCAGTGTTCTTGCGGAAATTCAAGCAGCCAGTGTAGACAGCTGGCAAGTTTTTCTGCAAAAGCAGCTGCTTTTGCGGAAAAACTTGCCAGTCTAGACACAGCCATTGGTTAATTGTATACTTGACAACTCATTTACATCCCAAATCAAGATGCAAAATAATTAGAGGTAGGTTACAGTGCAATAACTTCAGTTTATATTCAATAAAATAAGAACTAGCTTCTTTCCAATGCTATGGCAAAGCAGTTTGCTGTAATACTAGCTTGTCTAGATACTGACAAACCCCTCCCAAGGAATGACTCGCTCTTTCAAAACTTCATGTAAAGCTCACTTTTACAATGCAGGGAGAAGAAAGGGTTTTATCAAACTGAATAAAGTGATTCTAAGGCTGCTAAATCAGATTGCAGTTGATAATTCAGTCATAAGTCATCAAGATGTATCTTCCCATTCAAAAATTAGAAGTCGCTTTAAAAAAAAACAAACACCCCAATTGCACAAAAGTGGTTTTCTGTTGTTTTTTTTTTAAACTGCAGGCTCCTTTGAAGGCCACTTCATCTTAGCTTCTGCTATTATCAGTTATAGCAAAGCATCAACTCTGCTGCAGTTAAGATTGAAACAAGTTCTCTATTTAAAGCCCAACTCTACCTGCTCCAAAATCCACACACTCTGCCTGCCGTGAAATTGTCTTGTGGGGTTTTTTTGCATCGACTTACTAAATATTCACTAGAGAGAAAAGGAACAATAGGGAGGGTTTTACAAAGTTAGATAAATGCTGAGAGTATTGTCTACATGTTGTGTTAGTGAACCTTAGCTGGGGTATAAATTCTAGTGCACACCTGCACGTCACCTGCACGTCACTTCCTCTCTGAGTGAACCCTGCTGGCATGCAGTGAAAGTTTTAGTGCACACTGACGTAGGTGACATCAATGTACAATAAGCAGTTGGTGGCTACATAGGCAGGGAGCCTGCCTGAGGGTCCTTGTGGGCTGCTAGCCAGAAGCTGCCTAGGTAAGTGCCTCCAGGCCAGAGCCTGTCTCTGGCACCCCACCACCTCCTGCACGCCAACTCCCTGCCCAGGTTACCACCCAAACCCTTTGCACCCTCTCTCCTCCAGGTCACAACTACCAGATCCTGCACTTCCTATGTGCCTTCTCCAAGCTAGAAATTTTTCCTTCACCCATAACCCCTCCTGGACCCAGCACCCCAATCTCCAGGTCACTACCCCCTCCTTCACTCAAACTCTGTCCTCACACCCTTCACTGAACTCCAGTCCCCTACCATGATCTCCTTTCTGCACCAAACCTCCATCCCAGATGCCACATGTCCTCTATAGAAAAGTGCGGCCCTTGACAGTTTACCAAAATCTTGGAGTGACCCCGCCCCATCAAAAATTATTGCCCACATCTACACTATACAGATTTCACAGGGGAGACCAACAGTTCTCATACTGAGATTCTTGATCCAAAGGGAGTTCTGAGAGGAATGGAACACAAGCACTGTTCCCCTCTAAAAAACAGACACTTCCATCGATGAGTGGAGTGAATTTTGTCACGTGCACCAATATTGAGGTCATGTATGCATGTGCAGATGGGTGCCACCGTGATGCCCACCAGTTACTAACAATGATCTAAAAATGCATATAAATGTTAAGTACAATTAACAAGGTGCATGATTTTAAATGTTTATTTAATATGAAATCAAATAAAATGTAAAGTTTTCAGTACCCAATTAATTAGTATTTTATTAAAAGTGTGTCTGTTCTTGTTGTCTTTGCCAGGAAAGCATAGTTAAAGGCACTGGGACTTGAGTTGGTAGGGATTGGGTTGGCCTGTTGGGATAGATGTTTTGAATTGTTTTCAACTACTGACTAACTTCTGAACACCTTGTGCACATATTGCTCCCTATTGCCTAAGAAGCAGGATTTTTTTTAATATTTCAGTTCTGTTTACATATCTCAAGTCTTTCAGATAATTTGCTCTGCCGTTCATCAAAGCTGGTGAGATTCAGTTCTGAGGAAAAAGATGCAGAAGGATTTCATTCCTCAATGTTTTATTCCTTTATTTTTATTTCTGCACCTAATCAATGTTTGAACAACAGGTGGAGAGCCAGCTTTGGCATTTTAGCACCAAGTTAGTGCAGTCTCACTCTCAAATCTGAACTGCTCTGTTTTATAGGTGCTTCCTGCCTTGTACTCTGAACAGCAGCCAACCAGGTGGAGTTACCTAGGGGTGGAAGGAGAAGGGGTAGAGGAGATAGGGAACTCCCCCCCCCCATTTTTATTCAAAGCAGCCCAGCTCAGAGGCTGCCTGCAAAAGGGAGAGCAAAAAAGGACAAATGCAGCCCAGCACATGTGGCGGGCGGTAAGATGGGGAGTTAAGAGGACAGGGAGCTGTCCCCATTTGCATTCAAAGCAATCCAGTACACAGAGTTGCCTGGAAGGGGATAGAGTGGACAAGAAGCTTCCCCTGGCTTTTACTCAAAAGCAGCTGAGCAATTGGGATTGCCTGGAATGGGGAGTGGAAGAGGTGTGTCACTTCTGTTTGCAGGCACACACACTGCTGGCAGCCTAGCTGCTGGGGCTGGCTAAGGAGAGGCACAGGAATGGCAGCTAGAGCTGCCCAAGAGTTAAATTATGGGTCAACTCTTCTGAGCCCTCCCCCCCCCCCCCCCAACCAAGCCCATCATCCTATCGTTTCCACCTTGTCCATTTACAGTGGCAGGACTCAAGAGGAGGTAGCTAATTAGTGCAGGCATGCTGTGTGGCTCCACTAATGACATGGGCAGGTCTTAATTTCTTCCTGCACTGCTGCCCAATCATGCAGTTTTTAGGGAACTATGTTCACAAGGTTATTTTAGGGGGGCTTGGTATTGCCATTGCCTGCAGAGCTGGGTTCCCAGCCAGCAGTTAGTGCTCGCCAGCTGCCAATTTCTGAAGGCAGCATTACTGGCGGCAGCAGCAGCAGTGCAGAAGTAAAAGAAGCAGAGCTCCTCCGCTCCTCCTCCCCCCACCCACATGATCCCAACCCTACCCCACAACTCTTTTGGATCAGGACACCCACAATTAGAACATTGGGAAATTTCAGATTTAAAACAGCTGAAATAATGACAGTTATGATTTTTAAAATCCGATGGCTGTGAAATTGATTAGTGTGGACTGTGAATTTGGTGGGGCCCTATTTATAAAATTTCTGATTTGCTGTAAGTCACAATAGCCCATAAAGATAGAAACAGAGTGAGTACAACAGTGAACCATCTCTGATCCTTTGATCTGAGCTCTGCTAATGCTAAGAGTTGGTTAATGTTTAACAGATAACTCCTAAGATCTCCAATATTCAGTCAATGGAGGTTTCACAAAGACAGGCAAAATATCTATAGTTATGGGGAAATTCAAATAGTTAGTTGACAGTAGAAGTGGCGATTTAAAGAGTTACAACTTCGTAAGTATTGATACAAGCAGTCAACATCACATGCCAAAGTATATAAAGTAAATCTCTTTAAATTAAACAAGATTTCTTACTTCCACCTATCTAAATTTTCAATCGATAAGCAATGGATATTTTGTTGGTTTGTGTGTGAACAGTGAAGTCAAGGTTTAATCAATACACATCCGTTTAAAAATCTAATATTTACAAGCCTGGTTAAAAGTAGCAATGGAAAAGAGTAGTTGACTGCTAGACTACACCAGAGGCAACAAAGGTGTGGAGGGGAGGCAGGAGCCTGTACATGGGGGAGCCAGTGGCTCTTACTACATTTAAAAGGAAATTCCATGGACTACTTGATTAGGTGTTTGATCGCAATTTAGTATCCCTAGTTAAAGTGTGTCCTATACTAGTCTGCTTTCCTCATTACAAACAGGATGACTGTCTTGCATGCTTTTTTAGTGGTATTTAAAAACTACTAGGGGGCTGCACCCTGCTCTTGTCAACTCCCTTCTCTCTGGCCATGAAAGGGGCTGCTCCCTGCGGTCACCAACTTTCCTTTCTCTCTGGCTGATTTTGCAGCCAAAGAGCGTGATGATGACATTCTGTTGCTCAACAGGAAATTATATAAAATTAGAGAGAGGGGTTTGGATATCTACTTGGATACAAGTGAAAGACTACTGAAAACTGTAGCCATGCTAAAGTGAGCAATAGAAAATGGCTTTCAATTTAGTATTGTAGCATTATTAGTTGGCAAGTATTTTACCCAACATTAAAGGGCAATAGAATTATTTCTCATTCATTGTCCAGTCTCTCTGGAACCTACAAGATGAAACATGCCCTATCTTTCTTCTGAGTGCACTATTTTGGGTTAGATTGCTTTAATGGAAATTGTTTTACAAACAAAGAAAGATGGCCAACAGCCACTTTCTCTTTCCTCACCTTTTTAAAATTCCTGATACATTTTCTTGCTAATTTCAGTTTGTATAGGGGAGACGGAGCCAACCATTTTGCACAAGATCTACTTGTGCAAGAACTGTAAATGCCACCCATCATTTGAAGAAGCAACTTCCGTTCTCTTCCAGAACACTAGGCTAAAGGACAAAAGTTCAAGCTTGATTCTAAATTTGAACATTTTAAAAACACGACACTAATATTTAAATAATGTTGTGCTGTCTGCCGTCATATCAATATTGAACCATACTTAAGTAGGTAAGACGCTTGAGTGACTCTTAGCAGACAGAGGTGGCAAGAATACAGTACTCAGCTAAGCCAAGTGTTGGCTAATTAACAGGCTCACCAAGACTAAGCATTAGTTGTGATAGTGTCACAACGTACCCAATGACAAGGCAGCCTGTCCACACTGGGTTTGCCCTGCGTGGCGGTCTATTTTAGCCGTACATTTACGTGCTTGCCACAGAGTCAGCAGCACCCTAGCTGTCAGTGTGAGCTTTCCCCCCGCGCACTCCCAGCCTCCTAAGGCGATTGCAGGGTGAGAAGCAGGGAATGAGACGGATCTTCCACGGGCTCCTCGGGGCCCACTCTCGGGAGGGCGGGGAGGTGGGTTTTTAACCGAGCTCCGCAGGCCCCCACAACGGGCTTCACGCTCACTAACCGGCTGCCCCAGTGTCTGCAGCGCCCCGCCGAGCGGTGCCGGGTAGCAGGGAAGCGGCCCCGTCACGTTACCGGCCGGGGGGCAGGGAAGTACCGCTGGGGACGGCACGTTGGGGGAGGGGGAAGAGGCGGGGCGGGGCGGGGGCGGAGCATCGGTTCGGGCGCCGGTTCTCCTCCCCCCTCGGGCAGCGTAGGGAGCTTCCGCGGCTCCAGTTAGGGCCGTTACGCTAAGAGCGCCCCGGGCCTCTGCAGCGGCCGCTCCCGTTCCTGTGGCGGCGGGGCGGCTCTTGCCGCGGTGAGCCGGGGCGGGGCCGGGCGACTCACAGGTGGGCGATGCCCGCCTTGCGCACGGCGGAGGAGATGGCCTTGACGGCGGTGCAGAGCGAGTTGAGCAGCTGGGTGAGCTCCCCGGTGCCCTGGGCCCGCCTCCCCTCCTCCATCACGAAGCGGGTCAGGGTGACGACGTTGGTGTCGAAGGGGGACTGGTCCGTCATGGCGGCGGTGGCGGGAGCCGGGCGACGGAGCGAGTGGGAGCCGCAGCGAGAGCCACAAGCCAGCCCCTGCGCTGCGCCCGGGAACTTCACCAGCCGCGGGGAGAGGGAGTGTCCGGCCCAGACCTATCGGCAGGAGGGGCGGGGAGCAGCCGCTCTCGGGATCCGCCCCCCAAACCCGGGCTGCCTCCCCACACCCCTCCCTTCGCTCACTCCGCCTTTTTACCCCTTAGCGCCCCCAGCCCATCTCCCCTCCCTTCCCCTCCTGTAAACCCCCGCCTGTGCCCCGTCCCCCCACTCATCTCCGCACTTGGCCCCCCTCGCCTCATCCACTCTCCCCCCACACCAGCTCCTCCGGGCCCAGAGAAGGCGGGCTGCATAAATACTGGAGATAACTAATCTCCACTCATCTTCCTCTGCACACAGACACACGTATGGCTGGACCTGGGGGAAAGCAAGTGGCTGTATGTTTAAATTTAAAGGTGATGCTTCATCTTCCCCTCCAGAAAACCACCAGTGAAGCTAGGAAAGGCAATTCAAATGCACTTGATAGCATAGCTTGAAGCACTTTTTTTGGAGGGAGGTGAATATTAAAAGCTGCATTTCCTTAAACTCTTGTCCTTAAACTGCCAATTGTATCATTATAGAGAACTATCAAAAAAACAAAAACAAACCCCAAAACACCCTGTTCCCAAAAAAAACCCAGACTCTGAAGCATGTATGTTACAAATCCTCATATTTAGCACCTGGTTCCAACCAAATTTTTGGCCCATGTCCCCAAATTAGATTGCTCATATTAGGAATATGATAGTGTAAATGGTTACACACTGCCCACTCTCCTTCCCTTCCCTCTCCCCTTTGCTGCCTTCCCCCTGTACTGCTGCACCAGCTCCCAATTGCACCAGCCCTCATTGCTGTTTCTGATGCAGAAAGCAGGGGTGGAGAAGAGAGGGAGAGGCAGGGCCTCCCCCTGCATGCAACCATGCAATCACTGAATTTTTCAGTGGTTATACTTTTACTTGAATAAACACAATTTAACATCCCTTGCTCATATGAGAACATAGCCAGTTTTGGCATTGGATACAGCCATATTCATAATTTCTTTTTGGCTGTCAGTTTTAAATTTGATGGTATTAGTAGAAAACAAGTGGAGATGCTTCTGCTGCACAAAAAGAAAACAAAAAAAAATCTAGATACTGAATTATTCCAGGACATGACTGCTGCAAAATCCCAAATCTTGTATGTGGAGCTTGCTGGATATTGGCTGTTTTTAATTCCAAACTACATATTGTGCAATCTAAACAGATAACCAGATGTAGCCTTTCTTCACTGGAAAAATATGCTACATTAAATACGATTTAACTGACACACACTGATTTCTTTCCCCAGACATGAAGAAAAGTGTACCTTGGCTTGTAGCAGTTGAAGGTGATTCAATAAAAGGTATTACTCCCTCTATCTTATCTTTCTTTAAAGTAAGGACATATTTATGTGCTTATTTCTAAATGCTGAATAGGAGCCATAGTCTGGGCTGCACACACCTTTCATCTTCAAGGTGTGATAGCTGATAGAGACCAGGACAGGCAGAGAGCTCAGAATCATGCATTATGGAAAAAAGGAATGATATGTTCACTGGTGGGTTGGTTTAGGGTGTTTTTTCCTAATGGCAGTGGAAGCAATGAAAGGGATTAAGCAAAGGAGCAAAGACTAACATAGGTATTTGTCAGGGTTGGTTTCCTTTCTTATACTGATAGCCAGGGCTTGCCAAGCGGCGGCGGGCCCTGCTTGCCAGCCGTGTGGAACTGCACACTCCACATGCGCAGACCGCACTGTGCAGCTGCACCGGGCTAAAATCTACTTGCCACGGGTGAGTAGATTACATTAATTGTCGAGCCCTGCTGATAGCATCTAAGACGACCTAAACAGAAAACCGATGGGGTTTCCTCTAGGGATGTAAGTGACTAGTCAATTATCCGATATGCATATGCTTATCAGATAGTCGACTAGTGACTAGACTAGTCGCTTCCCCCTCCTTGCTGCCTCTATCAGAGAGAGACAGCAAGGGGAGGTGTTGGGGGGGAGCCGGCTTAAAAGCAAGTTCCCCTCAGCACTGTCTCTATGGGGGGGAGGCATGGGCGCAGTGGAGAACTGGCAGCACTTCTGCTTTTGAAATGTGTGCCAGTTTCATCCATTGCCAAGCTGATGGTAGCTACTGGAGGAGCCCAACTCTTGCTACATTTCAAACACGGAAGTGCGGCGGGAGCATGGGGCGAGCGGAGGACTCAAGAAGTCCCCTGCAGTCCCCCAGCTCTCTGCTTTGGAAATATACAAGAGCCCAGGAGGAGGCTCTTGTACATTTCAAAAGCAAAGGGTGTGAGGGGAGTACAGGGCCAGCAGGGGACTAAAGGGTTCGAGCCTGCCCATCCAAAGTGGGTTCACTCAACACCAGCTTGGCGATGGATGAACCTGGCACCCTTGGAACAAAGGAAGGTTAAGGGGGCCCAGATTGTAGGAAGGTTGGGGGGGCTCTTGCACGTTTCAAAAGCAAAGCACATGCAGGGAGCACGGGGTCAGCAGGGCCTCAAGCAGCACTATACTGGAGCCATACTCCCTACGTTTTGAATGTACAAGAGCAGGGCTTAGGGTTAGGCTCTTGTACATTTCAAAAGTAGGGAGCACAGGGCCAGCAGGGGACTGCAAATTGCATCGACTATTCTATTAGCTGATTAATCTAAATTTAACATCTTTAGTTTCCTCTTGAGTGATCTTCAAGGCAATCAGGGCAACCATACAGGTCACTAACATTTTGGGCTAGCATCATTTTCTGAGAGATGATCATTTGCCAGCTGGACATCTGTTCATTCAGTCATCTTTATCCACTTCGCTCCATTCCAAGGTTTCCTTGAGCTTTCATGCTTAATGGCTATCTGAAGTGATTACAATGTAGCTTGAGAGCTAAAAGCCTTAACAATTGTACAGTTTAATAAAGAAACCGTTCAAAAAGATGAACAGTAGAATACAATCAGATAGGGAATAGAAGAGACAGGAGGAATATGTGACAAAAATCATGAGCTGACGGAGTGATTTTTGGGGTCTCACTATAGCTTAATAAACATATATTTTTTATTTTTACATCTTTGAAAACAACAAAGCATGTCTTCCATATGTTGGTTGGCCTCGAACTCTCTTTCCATTCCTCTTTCCCTTCCCCTAGCTTCCTTCCTCTCCTCCTGAATAGAGTGAGGTCTGTCTTCTGGTCAGTCATCCTTCCTTGGAACCCATGACTTGAGGATGAGACCAGGAGAATGGATTCTTCAGGCTACTTGTCTTCTTTGAGCAATGTAATTCCTTTCAGTCACAGAACGCTATGAAATGTAATGCCTTAGTTGGCTACTTGTCTAAATTACTTTTAATACCATCTCTAGTATGTTTGGGCTGAAAGGCTGATACTTGATTGCTGAATATGATTTTTGATCATAGCCAGAAGTTGTTGATCTGGTGAATGCTTAGTGAACTGGCCACAGTTCTGAAAAGGAAACCCTAAAATCTTGCCTTGTTGACAGTATAACTTAGCAGAACCACCACATGCACTTGAGTTGCATCTGTAGCTTTTATAGATTTAGATCAAAGAAAAATACTTGTAGGCAGATTGAGAGATTAGTAGGTTCAGTAGGTGAAACAAATTTTATTCCCCAAATAAATAAAAAAACTAACATATAAAAATACTGTTATTGAAGGTACTTCTGAGCCATTATGTTATCAAGATACTACACATACTGCTGAAACTCAGTAAAAAGGAAAAGGTAAGAAAGTAAACAGCATAAAACTCTGTCTCTTTCAGGGGTGTGAATGCCTCCCTCCAGCCGACAAAAGTTTCACTGACAAAAGCACCAGTGTGGACAGCATTTTGTCAGTGGAAGAGCATCTTAAATAAAAACAATGCCAATTTAAGATGAATCTGGCACTTTCTAGACTGGGTACCTCTATACAGCAGAGTTAATTTGGAATAACGTCCATTATTCCGAAATACTGTTATGTGCTGTCTACATAAGCCCGTTATTTCAAAAAATTCGAAATAACGGACTTCTTACTCCAATTTCCTGTAAACCTCGTTGTACGAGGATTATGAAAATTATTGGAATAGTGATTTCGAAATAAGTGCTATTTTGAAATAAGCTACGCAATTTGCGTAGCTCAAATTGCGTAGGTTATTTTGAGGTACACACAACTATGTAGACATAACCTCAGTGTAAGAAATAAAGTACTGGAGTGATATGATTTCATTAGCTCAAGACCATGACACAAATATTCTGCTACTTTCCAAGTAAATAATTGCAAATTATAGAGAAACTCTGTTGAAAGCAACACTCAAAGGGGAAGGAATGACAATATGCTATTGTCATGATCAGGAGGGCAAGTTTTGTTGTGGGAAGGTTGTCATAGGCTAAACAAAGGCCAAACCTATGTAAAGTTGCATAACTAGGAAAAAACATTTTGAACCCCACCTAAAATGCTCTTTTTGTGCCATAGAAAAGGTGTGGTCAGAAGCAATACCAACATTTGTAGCCTGACTCATTAAGTCCAAACAAATCCCTTCAAGTAATCAACAAGATGCAAAAGAGCCTTGTAATAACAAGTCTATACACAGCAGCCAAATTTCTGGGTTCTATAATGTTCACAGTGACTCAGTAAGCTGATACACAATATGCAGTCTCCAAGAAAAGTATCAAACTTTAAACTTTTGTTTAGCAAAAATAAGTCTAGGCCTTATGATTGTGGAGACCCCCCCCCCCCCCCCCCCCAACTTCCCCTCTCCAAATTTAAACCAAGATAGTAATGTCTATGTGAGTTTACAGCCAGGCTGAAACATACACCCAAGAGAGGTGTGAACTGTTCTATCAAGTAACAAGACCTATAATTATAAAGGAGTTAATTATGAATCCTAGGTGTTGACATTTTAAATGTCAACACAAGCTATTTCACTGTTAATCACAATGATCAAGAAACATGCTTATAAAATGCAGAACTGCAAAATGTTGTCTTTCCATCTCAAGTGGGTGATAGATTCCCAAATACTTTCCTCCTGCAGTCTGATCCCTGTTCATATATAGATTGAATTAAAAAAGTGAGAGAGGGAGAGAGAAATCTCTGAGAAATGCTGCAGTTTGGTCACTTCACAGTGATGGCAATTGTTCATTAACACAAACTGACTGGCATCTAAGATTTAATGCGAAGCGTACTGAAGGGCAATTCCAGGTATATCAGCAACATCCTTTTGTCACCAATGCAGCAATCTATGGTCAGTTGTTTAAAAAGCTTCTGTGAGAAGCAGCATGACCTAAATTACCTATTGATCTTGATATAAAACCTTCAGTGAAGATCATTCATCAGATAAACAAGCTCAGGCTCAAGTCCAAATGTGAAAATTGCAGATTGGAATTTCTGAAAGATGTCATTAGCATCAAATGCATCTAGTATTGATGATAAAAATCTTCAAAAGTACATACATATTTGTGCGTGCAAATACTTCATGCACAAACTTCCACTGGCAAGTGTGCATGGGAATTTTTGGCTGCCTAATTTGGCACCTGCACTTGGTCTTGTTACAGCCATTGGCTTGATCTTCAAAATGGGATACTTGAAACACTGGTAATCAGCATTCTAGCATCAAAAGAAGATTATTGAAGATAAGATGGGCCTCACTATGTCTACAGGTTGTTGGTATCCTTCATTTGCTAATTAAGGCCTTGAATAATGCATGACAGCCACACAATCTGTGTTAAGTAACAAAGGAGGTTAGACTTATAATTATGTGTATCGGGAATCCCAGAAGACCATGAATATCCTCCTCAAAACAGACTGGAACCAGGAGGAACATTCTGGGAAGTACCTGCGAGTCTCACTAAAAAGGTCCAGACAAACCACCACTCCATGCCAATGCACCTTATTTGTGGCAAATGTAACAAATGAATCTATAACCAGCTGAAGGAGCTATCACCAGTGTGATACAGTGTGGATTAATCAGACTGTGCATTATCCAAAAAAGTTCAGGCGACAGTGACTGGCTACGTCTACACTGGCCCCTTTTCCGGAAGGGGCATGTAAATTTCATGAGTCGTAGTAGGGAAATGCGCGGGGGATTTAAATATCCCCCGCGGCATTTAAATAAAAATGTCCGCCGCTTTTTTCCGGCTTTTAGAAAAGCCGGAAAAGAGCGTCTACACTGGCCCCGATCCTACTTCAAAGTAGGAATAAGATCCTCCGGAAAAGGGCACTACTACGACTCATGAAATTTACATGCCCCTTCCGGAAAAGGGGCCAGTGTAGACGTAGCCACTGAGAATAAGTAACTTCTTTTGATCTCCTGAATAGCACTCTGCGTATCCTCCTAAACTCTGAGTAAAATTGTGGCAAAACAGCCATTACTTCACTGGGGCTGAGATTTCATTATTTCTACATAAGGACATTCCGCAAGTACAGTAATTTCTCACTTAACATGTGCCCGCTTAACACGTTTTTGCGATAGGACAATTTTTTTTTAAGGAACATTTTTCAAACAACATGACCCCGTTCCTGCAATAACACGATTCCCCCTAGGGCTGGCCGGTGGCCAGCAGCTGCGTGAGGCTTCCCCTGCTTCCCTGCAAAGCGGCAGAGGTTTGCCGCTTGCAGCACCGTTCCCGGGTGACCCCCTCTGGCCGGAGGCAAGGCATCTGGCCAGAGGGGGTCACCGGGGAACTGAGCGGTGAGCGGCAAACCTCCGCCGTTTTGTAAGGAGGCAGAGGAAGCCCCGGGCTGCGCGAGACTTCCCCGGCCTCCCTGAAAAGTGGCAGAGGTTTGCCGCCCGCAGCGCCATTCCCCGGTGACCCCTTCTGGCCAGGTGTCGGTGACCGGCCAGCTGAGGAAACCCAGCCGCCGGCTGCAAGCTGCCTCCCCTGTCCTTCCCTTCCCTTCTCCAGAACCGAACACCTCCCCTCCCTGCTATAACCCAGTCCTCTTTCTCCCCCAACCTTATGTCCTGGTCCCAGCTGCTAACAAGTGCAGGATGGAGCTGCGAGCGCATGTGCGCTTGAAACGCAACCCCCACCTTTTCCATTATTTTCAATGGAAAAATTGACACTGCATAACACGTTTTCACTTAGCACAATCATTTTCTGAAACGTATCTACCATGTTAAATGAGGAATTACTGTAGTTGTTCAGTTATCTATTCTCCAATAGTTTCAGCTCCCGTAGCTTATTAGGGCAACACAGAAATAGGGGAAGAAGAGGTTTAGGAAAATTAGCAGTAATAAATACCTGCTTGTTTTCTTTCAAATTGCCAATATAATGGTTGTGTAGCTACCTGGCTTTTTATATTTTCACAAGTTTGTTATTGATCAGCATCTTATGTTTGCATATATTAAAGTAAAAGAACTCAAAAGTTTGAGTGTTCTGGGATTAATTTGCTTCTCTGATAGTATCTATAAGTATGCTGGTTAAGAGGATGAGCAACTTCTAGATAAAGTGAAATGACAAAGGAACATTTGGAGTCTACTGTAGGGTTGTTTGTGGAAAGCGTCACAAGATTTTTCAAAATTTGTCTTACTTTTTTAATTTTAATCCAATGGTCCCCAACCTTTTGGGGCTGCTGGGCGCCCGGGGGCGGGGCTGCATATGCGCCGCGTGCCCGGGGATGGGGCTGCGCATGAACCACACGCCCGGGGCTTGGGGCACAAGAAAGGTTTGGGCCGACCCTGGTCACTCGGTGGGCGCACATAAATTCCCCAGTGGGCGCCATGGCGCCCGCGGGCACTGCGTTGGGGACCACTGTAAATTTAATCTTTATAAATCAGGAATATAACTCTATTGAAGAAATGCAGAAAAACCACTATAAAACCAGTGCAAGTGAGATCAGAACTGGAAACTGTGTATTTGTCATGTGTTTCGATTTATTTTAGATCCAAGGGAAACCAGTACACGCCAGGGCTACTTAGCCACTTTCTTATTTATTGCAAGCTTTAAGCTGTTAATACAGTTAAATTTTACAAGTCTTAAGAACAATTACTCTACAATTTAAACCTTAAATACTATAGCTTCTAAAGCATTGCAAAACATACATTGCAAAACAATGCAAAAGTAATTAATATAAGATCTACTATATACAATAATAACGCCTAATTCACGCATACTTCACCCATATGCTACCTCCATTGCCAGGCAGGAAGTCATGGTTCTGTTTCTTCCCATGCAATGGAACGCCATGCACTGGGCTGCCAGTGTGAAGGTCCTAATTACTTCTAATTACATCGAGCAGGATGTGTGGGTCAATCCTGCCCATTCCCTCCCATCAATTGTTCTTACTAAACCCAATTTATAGCAAAGCGAGACTTGGTTGTTGTAATAATATTTACCAATTGATCATGTATTGTGTAAGATATGTAAAATGCCCAATGCCCTATTTGGAGTACATCCTGCTGCCCAGGATGTTACTGCTATGTGCAGTTTCATGGCTGCATCTGTACTTTTTGCTTATCAGAAACAAGTAGCAGTACAAGGTCACTTATCCTGTGTTCTTCACATGATCTTGCGTACCATGCTTAATTTGTATTGTTATTCATTCCTGACTCTTGGGCCCTGCTTTGTCGCACCAAACTTGAAACAGGCCAGAAATCCACACTTTGGACAAGGCAGACATGACCATTTATTACTAAGGCGGGATAGTGCAGGCTCTCCTACAGTATTATGAAGAATTCTCTTCTTTCAGTTAGTTAAACATTTACTGAAAACAAGCTGTGGTATTGGGAGAGAAAGGTCAGTGCTGATTGATTAAACATTGCTGAATAAATACACTACTATATGTAACTCCACACCCCCAATGTTATTTGGGAACAGATGGTGGGTCAGCCAACTGTGGCCATTAAGAAGAGTCGTAGCTTTACTTATAGAGGGTGTCCCCACTATTAGTCACCCTGGTATACGTCTGTTCCGCACTAAAGTTGTTGACACTTGTAGGAACTGATGCATTATAAGTCCTCCCATTTCCCACTCTTAAATTGTGCAACACCATCTCCACACTCACATTTGCGCAAATGGAAGTCTGCCATGGGGGAAAAATTCTCTGCTTTAAGTTGTTTCGTTATACGTTCCAAAAAACTTGGACTTATATTGGACTTATAGCGAGGACGGCCTGTATACATTTTATCAGGTTTCTATGCCCCTGTTTACTTTATGTCTCACCCACATCTCATTTTTGGGCTCATGCACCTTGGCACCGTTTTGGGGAAATTTTTTTTTTAAAATTTAGCCTTTTTGGTGCATTGGATTTCAATGAATCCATATAGCTTTCATGCTTTTTCCTCATCTTTAGAAGAAATGTGCTTTTTACAAATTTAGTGTTACTCTAAGTAAAGTCTAGTAAATAGGTGCACGAAGACTGAAAGAAAGAATTAAGTGTTAACATATTTTTAGAGAGGGACATTTTTTTTAATTAATACTTTGCTAAATAAAGGCATTAAATAATTTAATTTTTTTTAGTAACAATTGAATAAAGAATTGGCAGTACAGATTGCATCTTAGTACTGACCAGGACACTCTGCTCTATCTAGCAACAGATGTTCCAGGATCAGTGTCCTGGTGTGCTTCAAGAGGCTAGGGTGGTGGTGGTGGTGGTGGTGCGGAGGAACGTGGAGCCCAGGCCACTGAGGGTAAAAAGGGGTGGGAAACCTGGTGCCCCATGCTCAACTCAGCTGAACTGCAGGGGGGCTAGGAACCAGTGCATGCCTCAGCTGGGCTGCAGTAGGGCTGGGAATCAGTGTGTTGCTCAGCTAGGCTGTGGGGAACCTGAGAGCCAGCTGGACTGGTGGATATGGGGGGGGAGCCAGGAAGCCCAGCCTGCAGTTCAGCTGGGTTGCAGTGTGGGTGGGAGAGGAGTGGGAAACCTGGCCCACAACCCAGCTGGGCTGTCCTAGAGAGCCAGGAAGATCAGTGGGGCAGCAGGGTAAGAGGTGAGGCTGGCAGCAGGAGGGGCCAGAAATGACCTCCCCTGATCTGGCAAAATCCCACATCCGGGACCAATGAGGTCCCAAGGATGCTGGACCAAGAAAGTCCAATCTGTGCATATGTTAATGTGAATTTTTAGAGGAAAATATTATAGATGACGTTAGTTCATTTCTAAATAAAACTGATTAAACAGTTACACAAAAATCACAAAGTATTTGTGATAGAGAAACTATAACCATTGAGGTAGTTGCATATGGCAAGGAATGGCAATATTTTAGAAATAAAAGGTCGTTTTAAAACAAAGAGAGGAAAAAAAAGAGATGAGTTAAGCATTTCATCCCGCAGATTGATAATGACCAAATGACATAATCCCTTGTTGTGGGAGCTTGCAATAAACTGTGCCTTGTTGGTTGAACTAAAGGGAAGGTATAGAAGTAACAATCAGTTTCACACATACAGAATGGGAAGTGATTGTCTAGGACAGTGTTTCCCAATTTTATTTGACCATGGAATCCTTTTAAACTCAAAATAATTTTGTGGAACCCCTAATAACAGTCTTATATATGGAGCTGAAAAAGTAGACCACAAATAAGTAAGGATAATAATAAACAAGTGCTAAACAAGGTCATGAGATCAACATTTAGTTTAATTGCACATATTTAAAAACAAAAATCACATTTAATGTGTACAATTTTTTTTTAAATCATAAAGTATTATTGTAACGGAATTTTCTCGTGAAACCCTTATTTTCACTACATGGAACCCTGGAGTTCTGCAGAACACTATTTAGGAAACTCTGGTCTAGGAAGCAGTACTGCTGAAAGGGATCTGGGGGTGATAGTAGACGACAAGTTAAACATGAGTCAACAGTGTGACACTGTTGCAAAAAAAGCAAACCTGATTCTGGCCTGCATTAACAGGAGTGTTGTGAGCAAGACATGAGAAGTCATTCTTCCGCTCTACTCTGTGCTGATTAGGCCTCAATTGGTATTCTAGGCACCACATTTCAAGAAAGATGTGGAAAAAATGGAGAAGGTCCAGAGAAGAGCAACAAAAACAATTAATGGTCTAGAAAACATGACCTATGAGGGAAGACTGAAAAAATTGGGCTTGTTTAGTTTAGAAAAGAGAAACTGAGAGGGGACATGATAGCGGTTTTCAAGTATCTAAAAGGGTATTGGAAGGAGAAAAATTGTAGTCTTTGGCTTCTGAGGATAGGACAAAAAGCATTGGGCTTAAATTGCAACAAGGACGGATTAGGTTGGACATTAGGAAAAAGTTCCTAACTGTCAGGGTGGTTAAGAACTGGAATAAATTGCCTAGGGGGAGTTATGGAATCTCCATCATTGGAGATATTTAAGAGCAGGTTAGACTGACACCTGTCAGGGATGATCTAGACCAGTGGTCCCCAACCTGTGGAGGTTGCCGGGCGCCAGGGGGCGTGGCCGTTCTCCCGCCGGGCGCCAGGGGGCGGGGCCCCCCCCATAGCCGTGCGCCCCCCCCATAGCCGCGCCCGGGGCCAGCGCTCCCCGCCCCTCCTCCAAGTACCCGGGGCCACCTCCAAGGGCCGCGCGCCCGGGGCCGGCCCCCCCCCCCTCCAAGCGCCGCGCGCCCAGGGCCGGCGCCCCCCCTCCTCCAAGTGCCAGGGGCCGGGGCCGGTGTGGCGCCCGCGCCCCCTCCGCCCCCAAGCACCGCGCGCCCGGGGCCGGCGCCCCCCTGGGGCCGGCGCTCACCATGCGCCTGGAGCCGGCTCCGGCACTGTGCATGCGCCACGTGCCCAGGGCCAGGCCAGCCCCGAGCACGTGGCGGGCGCACACGAATGCCCCCGCGGGCGCCATGGCGCCCGCGGGCACCGTGTTGGGGACCACGGATCTAGACAGTGCTTGGTTCTGCTGTGAGGACAGGGGACTGGACTCGATGACCTCTCGAGGTCCCTTCCAGTTCTATGATTCTATAATTTAACCACAGGGTCTCTTGTGGAATCACACATTGTAGAATATTGAAATGCATCACATTTTCCTGTGTCATTCTGAACATAGCTCTTTATGGTTTTATCCCTTGGTATTTAATTTCCCCTATTTTTATGAATCACTGAACACACTGTGCTCTCTCAGAGTTACAGTGAACATTGCACTTTATTCATGCAGCATATTAAAATGTAAATTAGAGCTAGCACACCAAACAAAAAGGGAATGCATTTCTTTATTAGGTTTTTTTTATAAAAATCTATGTAAATTTAGCAGACAGTTAAATTCCGTACTATGAAACAAACTGCCTCTTTTTATATAATTTTTACATTTGTCTTTTAAAAATGATGGACCTTTATGAAATACATGCCTAACCTTTATACCAATGCATGTGCAAAAGCTTCAGAGAGATAGTCGAGTTAGTCTATAACTGGAAAAACTTAAAAAACAACAAATAGTTTAATAGCACCTTAAAGACTAACAAAACATGCAGATGCTTTCATGGGCACAACCCACTTCTTCAGATGACCCCAGACTGGGGCTCCAGTATATGACCCCAGTAGACAAATCCTCCCGGATTGACAGCGAATCATTGCAAAAACATCCTCAAATAGTAATTATCAATCAGTAGCTTACCCATCTGTAGTATTTTCATCTAGACCACTATTTTGGTAGTTTGCTTGTGAGAATAAAATGTAGGACAGTGTCAAAAGCCTTATTAAAAATAAGATATATCATGGCTGCTGCTTTCCCACTCGCTATCCATTAGGCCAGTAAGCCTATCAAAGGAGGAAGTTAGATTGACTGGCATGTAGCTATGTTGGCTATTATTTATCACCCCAGGGTTGATTACATTTGGTTGTTTAATAATTTTTAATAAGTGTTCTGTTGGAAAATTTGATTAGATTTACTATCATGATTGCAAAATCAGTATCACAATTGGCACTAACTGGCATCCTGTAAGCAATTTTTGCAGAGAAGCTGTGTTGGCCTGGGCATTTTCTACAATAAATCATATAGGATTAGCATTGTGGAGAATTATTGACAATTGTGGTAACTTCAAGCTTATGATTTGATGAGAGCTGTATTGTGTATGACTCCTTAAGCTGAGGAAGCTAACTAGTTTTGAAGGGACAGACCTATTTATTTGCAAATAACTATTTTAATCAAGTTTTACTATCCTACATCTTGATTCCAGGAAGCCTTTTAAGTGTTGAATGTTATCTGACAGGCGATTAAAAACAGTCTGTTCAAGGAAGCTAATTTCTGTTCAGTACTGAATGAAACTGAATGTACAGTGGTAGAGAGAATGTCAGTCTCGAGATCCACTGTAGAACTTCTCTTTGGTTAGACGTCATCAGGTAATAAATGTTGTTAACACCTACACATCTGAGGGAGATATGGAGGAGCTGCGTTCTTCTCACTGTAGGAAAGAGGTGACCTCTGAGATAGAAATGCTTAGACAAAGCCTGAGAATTTGCCAGTTTTCTGAATTCATAGAAGTAAGGATGTTATGTAAGACATACTATTGTAACTACAGTGTGTCTAACCTATTTCACTGGGCTGTTACCTGGATAAGATTGCCAGTTTTATTCAGTCATATTCTTGGAAGTTTCATCATATGACATAATGTATAATTAAAGGTTACTCTCTAATTTCTGGAGACTCCAGGACAATTCTGGGGGCTTGGCAATCCTAACCCAAACTCAAGACTATGGACAGGATGGTCCCCCATATTGAGGTTATAATCTGTCAGGTTTGTATACTCTCTGCTTTGTTATCCAAGTGTAATGACAATATTGATTATTACTAGACCCAAGACAGACCCTGGGGCTCCAATATATGACCCCGGTAGACAAATCCTCCCAAATTGACAGAGAATCATTGCAAAAACATGCTCAAAGAGTAATTTTTAATTTGTATTTTACCCATATAATAGTAATTTCACCTAGACCAGTGGTCCCCAACGTGGTGCCCACGGGCGCCATGGTGCCTGCCAGGGCATTTATGTGCGCCCGCCGAGCGACCAGGACCGTCCCAAGCCGTTCTTGCGCCCTGGGTGCGTGGCGCATGCGCAGCCCCGCTCCCGGGCGCCCGGCAGCCCCAAAAGGTTGGGGACCACTGCTAGACACTATTTTTGTAGTTTGCTTATGAGAATGTCATGGAGGACAGTGTCAAAAGCCTGGTGGTGGCCCAGGAAATTATCTGGGGGTCCATGACATCTAGGCTCGGGAGAGTGCTGTGGGCGGGGGCCAAGGCACTTCACTTCCTGCCACCACAGTGAAGCATAGCAACCCAACTGGGAGATGATGGAGAAGCAGATCAGGCTGCTGTGTCACTCTGCTTTCTACAGCTCCCACCACCGCAGTGAGTGTGGTGGCCTGATCCCTGCTTTTGTCCTGCGCCAGGCCCACCGGTAGTAACCTGTATTGTGTCGCACAAGGAAAAGGGCTTGGGGAAATGAGTGCAATGAGGGCATGAGAAGGAGGAGCAGGGGTGGAAAGAGGCAGAGTGGGGCTTTGGGGAAAGTATGGAGTGGAGGAGGGATGGAGCAGAGGTTGAAAGGGCAGAGGTGGACCCTGAGTGAAGGGGGGTTTCCCCAGGCCCCACATCCTGCTAGGGACAACCCTGCCAAGAGTTTAGGCTACACATACATTAATATTTTATCTGATTTTTACATTTTCTGTTACTTTTTAAAAATAAGCATTGCTTTCTTTAAGATACTTTGACAATGCAGTTCATTCTTAAGGAAAATTAATTTCTGAATGATGGTGAGAGGAAGAAGGTGACTTATGTGGGATATTCTTACAGATGTGTAAGCCAGAATGATACTAATCCCAAGGGATGCTTCCAGACAATGGCTACTGTTAGGGGCAATAGGACCACAAGGATTTAGGGGAATAAATATTTTGGAGAATAAAGTACCCTCATAATTCTTGAGGAAGAATCCCTCCTGTACAGCATTAAGACATTTTGGTGGGGAATCTTGCACTGCCGTTGTGTTCTGTGAGTGAACAGAGGTTTTCACTCCCATCTGTCTGTATCAAATTTCATTATTAATAAATTATCACAATATTTTATTTTTAAAATGTAGGAAAAACTGAAAATCATATGTGAGCACAGTTAGTTTGTTCACCCCTAGAGCAATCAGAGGTTGGGTAAAAAACAGCTGCCCAACTGCTGACAGTGACTCTCAAAAGAGAATATGAATTACTTTTCATTATTATAGTAAACTCAATTTAGAAATAGTCCAGTCCAGTCATCTCCCAACAGATGCTCTTTTTAATGAACAGATTCAAGAGTTGCTTAAGCTTTATTCTGCCTTCAACAGTGGAAATTAACTGTTTCCCTACTTTAAAGTATGAATTTGGAGGTAGATTATACAATTATACCTTTATCTTTGTTGTGCTGTTCAGTGACTTTTCATCTCACTTGTTCATACTCTATATTGTATTTAGGGTTGGATTAAGGTAATCTGTGGCTACGTCTACATTGGCAAGATTTTGCGCAAATACTTTTAACGCAAGAGTTTTTGCGTTAAAGTATTTGTGCAAGAGAGCATCTACACTGGCATGTGCTTTTGCACAAGAGATGTGCTTTTGCGCAAAAGCATCCCTGCCAGTGTAGATGCTCTTTTGCGCAAGAAAGCTCCAATGGCCATTTTAGCCATCGGGCTTTCTTGCGCAAGAAATTCATGTTGCCTGTCTACACTGGCCTCTTGCGCAAGAACAGTTGCACAAGAAGGCTTATCCCTGAGTGGGAGCGTCATAGTTCTTGCGGAAGAAGCACTGATGTCTTACATTAGAATGTCAGTGTTCTTGCGCAAAAACTCGCAGCCAGTGTAGACAGTGTTGCCTGTCTACACTGGCTTTTGCACAAAAACTTGCCGCCTGTCTACACTGGCCGCGAGTTCTTGCGCAAGAACACTGATGTTCTAATGTAAGAAATCAGTGCTTCTTCCGCAAGAACTATGACGCTCCTGCTCAGGGATAAGCCCTCTTGCGCAACTGTTCTTGCACAAGAGGCCAGTGTAGACAGGCAACATGAATTTTTTGTGCAAGAAAGCCCGATGGCTAAAATGGCCAATGGAGCTTTCTTGCTCAAGAGAGTGTCTACACTGGCACGGATGCTTTTGCGCAAAAGCACATGCCAGTGTAGACGCTCTCTTGCTCAAATACTTTAACGCAAAAACTCTTGCGTTAAAAGTATTTGCGCAAAATCTTGCCACTGTAGACGTAGCCTGTGGTCTTGGACACATCCCACACCATTGATTCACCCCTCTGTTGTAGCTGGGAATGCCCATACAAATGTTGTCTTTGAGTGAATGCCACTGCTTTTCTATAGGTATGTTAGGAACTTCAGTGCTTCCTGTTTTGACCACTGTGTGGTCTGTCTCACAGGAGAGAGGGCTTTTTCCCCATATCCTGCAGGGGGTCAGTAGATCCTGGGGGAGCTTATTCTCCATATACTCTTGTGAGGGTCAGCAGATCTGTGATCTTGGGATGGAGTGGTGTTAGTGGAAATATGGCCACAGAGTTGATGCTCAACAACACCTGAAACATTTTATTACTGAACCAGAAGTGCTTCTCCTGAGAAGTTAATGTCAGAGAAATTATTTGTTGCGTTAAGAACATAAGAACGGCCATACTAGGTCAGACCAAAGGTCCATCTAGCCCAGTAGCCTGTCTGCCAACAGTGGCCAGCACCAGGTGTCCCAGAGAGGGTGGACCGAAGAAAATGATCATGCGATTTGTCTCCTGCCATCCTTCTCCAGCCTCAGACAAACAGAGGCCAGGGACACCATTTCTATCCCCTGGCTAATAGCCTTTTATGGACCTAACCTCCATGAAATTATCTAGCTTCTCTTTAAACTCTGTTATAGTCCTAGCCTTCACAGCCTCCTCTGGCAAGGAGTTCCACAGGTTGACTACACGCTGTGTGAAGAAGAACTTTCTTTTATTAGTTTTAAACCTGCTACCCATTAATTTCATTTGGTGTCCTCTAGTTCTTCTATTATGGGAACTAATAAATAACTTTTCTTTATCTGCCCTCTCCACACCACTCATGATTTTATATACATCTATGATATCCCCCCTCAGTCTCCTCTTTTCCAAACTGAAAAGTCCCAGTCGCTTTAACCTCTCTTCATATGGGACCTGTTCCAAACCCCTAATCATTTTAGTTGCCCTTTTCTGAACCCTTTCCAAAGCCAAAATATCTTTTTTGAGGTGAGGAGACCACATCTGTACACAGTATTCAAGATGTGGGCGTACCATAGTTTTATGCAGGGGCAGTAAGATATTCTGTGTCTTATTTTCTATCCCTTTCTTAATAATTTCTAGCATCCTATTTGCCTTTTTGACCGCCACTGCACACTGTGTGGAAGTTTTCAGAGAACTATCCACGATAACTCCAAGATCCCTTTCCTGATTTGTCATAGCAAATTAGCTGCCATCATACTGTACGTATAATTGGGGTTATTTTTCCCGATGTGCATTACTTTACACTTATCCACATTAAATTTCATTTGCCATTTTGTTGCCCAATCACTCAGTTTGGTGAGATCTTTTTGGAGTCCTTCACAGTTTGCTTCTGTCTTGACTATCCTACACAGTTTGGTATCATCCGCAAACTTTGCCACCTCACTGCTTACCCCTTTCTCCAGATCATTTATGAATAAGTTGTAAAGGAATGGTCCCAAGACTGACCCTTGGGGGACACCACTAGTTACCCCTCTCCATTCTGAAAATGTACCATTTATTCCTACCCTTTGTTTCCTGTCTTTTAACCAGTTCTCAATCCATGAAAGGACCTTCCCTGTTATCTCATGGCCATGTAATTTACACAAGAGCCTTTGGTGAGGGACCTTGTCAAAGGCTTTCTGAAAATCTAAGAATACTATATCTACTGGATCCCCCTTGTCTGCATGTTTGTTAACCCCTTCAAAGAACTCTAATAGATTACTAAGGCATGATTTCCCTGTTAAAGAAAATTGATTCCCCATTGTTTCTTACTGCATCCTCTATCATTACTTACTAAGCCCCAAGCAATAGATCTTTGTTGTACTCTGTCTCTGACAATTGGAAATAGGAAGGTTGAGAACTATGAGGTAAAGGAAACTCTTAGTCTGAAAACCCTGTAGGAGAAGGCATGTGTAGCCAATAATTAGATATATTCTTGAAAGCAAGTCTTAGTTCAAGCTTCTTTCTCCATAGTGCCATTAACTGGTATTTGTCTTATCTGTTCTACCTATAAGTAGCTTGGAAGCTGAGTGCCTAGAAACCCACTTCTGAAGAGCAGGAAACATAATTCTTGGCATATTTGTCAATAATTCATACCAAGGACATAACTAAATATATTTAGACTCTTAGGGTGCTTGTAATACATTTTTGTTTAATACAAAAAATACTAATCTCAATAAATAGCTTTTAATTTAATTAAACTTAGTGGCAAGTTTTTTTAAATGTAGTGATTGATGTCTATAAAATTGCTGGAAAAACTGGTTGTAAATCCAGCTTGTTGACTTCCTGTTCAGCAGCCATCTTCATGTATATATAACCATCTATATGACCTTTGGTTTGTTCAGAATGTCCGATATATGATCTACCACTGATGTAGTACAATGCTAATGACAGAGGAAGAAATTATGTGGAACAGCACAATACATCAAACTGGAGATGCATTTTTTGGATGTAAGGAAATGTATTGCAACATCATTAAAAGTGCAATTTTGCCATTGTGCGGCAAAGGCTCATCCATCCCCTCTTTTTTTTTTTAACAAAATTTAAATTGCATGGCTTCTTTGGATCAATCACGGAAAGATTGCATTTTGCTCTCTAAAGAGATAGGCATCGTGGACATCTTACAGAATGAGGGGTACATCCCACAAGTGAATCATAGAATCATAGAATACTAGGACTGGAAGGGACCTCGAGAGGTCATTGAGTCATGTCCCCTGGCCTCATGGCAGGACCAAACACTGTCTAGACCATCTCTGATAGACATTTATCTAACCTACTCTTAAATATCTCCAGAGATGGAGATTCCACAACCTCCCTGGGCAATTTATTCCAGTGTTTGACTACCGTGACAGCTTTTTTTGCCGCAGCATCACACTGTTGACTCATATTCAGCTTGTGGTCTGCTATAACCCCTAGATTCCTTTCTGCCATACTCCTTCCTAGACAGTCGCTTCCCATTCTGTATGTGTGAAACTGATTGTTCCTTCCTAGAAAGAAGAGAAAACAAATAATGGAGACTAATTCACCACACCAAGTAATATAGTGACCATAATCTAGTGCTCACACTAGACACTGCAGTGCGGAACATGGGTATAAATACACAGCTAAGGCACAAGAATTGGAGTCAAGCTTTTCCCACATCTGTCACACACTTGCTGCCAGGCCATGAGCAAATTACTTAGAACAGAAAGTCAAAGTTTCACTTCCTCCAATTGTAGTAAAAAATAGAGAAATATTTCATTAATTTACGTAATGGCTATTACAATGGCTGGACGTTTCGAATAAGCCAATGTCAGATATCCAGCACTTATAATGATTATTATATGTAGACCTTAAAGCTGTTCTCTCTCTTTATAAATTTATCATTATGGAGAATGTGGGCCAAATTCTGACCTTAGTTTCACCCTGTGCAGCTCTGTGGAATAGGACTGCTTTAGGAATAAGTTTGACCTGAAGTATCTGCAAAACTCAGCATGTTTGCCTTGTGATATACACATACCATTATAAAGAAAGAGGAGTTTGCTAATCATGTATTTTTTCTCCTGATCCTTCAGCTCCACTCAGTGCTACTACGAAGTTCTTCCCATCAAAGAAAAGGATTCTGTTTCACAAAGGATTGTGATAAAATTGTTTTAAAACTATAGTGTATGAAAAATTAAATTATGTGTTTAATTATAGACATTTCCATTTAAACAAAATCTTTTCAGTTTTAAGTCCTGATTTTCTATTCAGTTATAGTATCACTTGGCTGCACAAGTTTACCACCAGGTGGCAGTGCTCATTTATTCCAAGTATCCAATAACAGTGCACCAGCAAGCATTTGCCAGGACACCAGACTTTTCTAAGCAGCCACATTTTTCCTCAAAAGACTTATCAAACCCTATGTCCTGGAAACCTCTTTAATACAAGATGGTCTAAATAAATGAATTACTATAGGTCCTAGACGCCATGGTTGTGGGCCATGTAAAAGGTCTTTTCCCTTGTGGACATTTCATTTAGAGACAAGAGTAACAATTCAAGCAGATGCATTACATAAGCTTATACATGACAAATTCCTTCCCTTAGAGGCACAAATCTGCTAACATGTCAATGTCATTTTCCTATTCAGCATATAGATTTTTTTTTTTAATTCCTGTTGTTTGTTTTGTTGAAATGGAGCCATTTATAGATCCAAATACAAACTTTCTGTTCATTTTACTCACTCTTCTGTATCCTTTACTGTCTTTTTTGGATCCTTGCTATGCTCCCATAGCATAGTTTTACAGAAGATGATGATGTAGTGGAATAATTCCTTCCACTTTAGCTTTCTCTGAAACAGCCTAAAACAATGGCTCTAAGACTCTCAGTGGATTTAAAGCTTGTGTTAGTCAACACGTGTTTGCAGAAGCTGGTGATGAAATGTCATTAATCTTTCCACTTTGGCACACATTGTGGGTAAGTGGGTTTTGTTCAGGGATTTTCTCTGGGTTCCAAAGCAGCGGTGACCCACGACATTTGTGTCTGTACTTCATGTATGAGCAGTAGCTTCAGCAATCGTGTCCCTTCTATGTAGGGAGTTAGGGGATGTATGGATCCTTATAATCATGGATTTTCTTGTCACACCCTCTCCTCTTTCCAGATCTGCTGCCCAGGCCATCCTTTGCATATTGCCCAATTAGTCTGCCCTCTGGTAATGGCAGGTGCACATAGATTGCTCAAGTGTAGGGTGCAGATTCTGAGCAGTAGTGCCCAGCGCAGATAGAACATTTGTATCATCCCATCTGCAAATATACATGGATTTGTATGGCTCTACTGAGCAGCCTTGTCCCCCTTCCCAAAAAAGTGGAAACACATAACACAACTAATCTTTTAATTGGTTCCATGGGGAAGGAGGACAAGACTTAGTATTTAGTATGTGTGGTTATCTTATGCTAGACATATTCAGGACCCTGTGTTTTGTGCAGTTCCATGGCTGTAGAATCTGTCCCTTTACTGCAGAGTTTTGCTGGAGAATTTAGGTTTTCATTTTTAAAAAAGTATATAGCCTTTTTGGTTACAAAGAAAACCTTGAAAACATGATCTGAGTGTATATTGATGAACTGTTATCCTGAATCTGCAAACCACCTAAAGCAATGGCTTAAGGTTCTCGCCGGCTACAACAAGGAATAAAAAGTATAAATGATTGATAAAGTTCTTGAACTCCTAACATTCCCCTTTGAGGACAAAAACTGCAAGCAAGCCATGGGCTGCAGAGGGATAGAAAACACTCAGTGCTTTTTTGGATACTTGCCATTCTATGAATACTTAATGATATATTTAAAGCACAACAAAAAATTATCATATTTAGCTTAATTTTTCTTTCACTACTATGGTCTTTTCTTGTCTATAATCTAAAGCCAGTTGTTTTAGAATCAGGAAAGGCTCTACTGCTTCATGTTTTTGTTTTCTACAGTAATCTCTTTCTTTTTGTTTCTTTTTGTTTTCTACAGTAATCTCTTTCTTTTCTACTATTGGCATGAATTTAAATCCCTTTAAATATTAACAGTGGTGCCAGAATACAAGTTCAGCACGTAAAGACCTGTCTGAATAAGTACAGAATTTTTGAATAGGTGTGGGCTGTGGTTATTTTACTTCCAGTAAATGAATTTTGCTGCAGTAATATCCCCATTGATACAGATTACATATACAGCTGGAAAATAAATCAGCCTGTCAGGAAATCGGGGTATCCTGACTTTACATACATTATTCAGATATCTAAAATGTGTGCACTTGCTCTCCACTATACTAGTCTTGCTTGAATGGATTTTATACTAATCTTGCTTATCTAAAGTATTGCAAAGTGGCATGAGGAACAGGATGACATTGTAAGCCTTTTCATTCAGGGAGAGAGAGTCTGAGGGGGCCAGGCTTTCTCACATTTTAATGCTGTCTGTGACTGATTCTGTGGAAGGCCAGTTTTATGGGTTGGTTTAGTGATGGTGCCATGGCAGGAATAGGGAGAATTTTTGATGCTGGGAGACTTGACCAACTCTTGTCTAGAGCAAGTCCTAACCTAGTTCAATTTTTCTTAGTTCCAGGAATACTACTTCTTTTACACTTTGCTCCAACTCTGAATCACTTCTTTCCATTGCAGATCCTAGCTGTTTTTTCATGCTGACTGCAGGAGCAGAGATGACCACAGAACCTAAACTGCCATGTACTTGAATTCAGGAACTGTGCCTTTAGCTAGGCGGAGTGGCCTGCCTCTGATGCTGAGATGAATAGGAAGGGTGCTACCCTCTTCTGGACATTGTAGCCACTCATTTAACTAAAGTCTTTTTACAGCAATTAACTCTTGAAACCTAATCCTAATTGTCTTGCCTGTAAGTGTTAAAACCATAGACAGTGGGTCCTAGAGCATCTCTAGAAAGTGGAAGCAGGAAGTGGATTGGAAGGAAGCCAGAAGAGCAAATGGAAACAGTGTGAGTTTTTGATTTGGAAGAAGTGACCTTCCTGTGCCAGTCTTTGTGAGACCAGAGCAGAGCATGACACATGAATTGAGCCAGGGAGGCAGGGCATGGAATATCTAGCAACATCCATGTCTTGGAAAGGACTAAATCTTGGAACAACAATACAGTATGGCTACGTCTACACTGGCACCCTTTTCCGGAAATGCTTAAAACGGAACAGTTTTCCGTTATAAGTATTTCCGGAAAAAGCATGTCTACATTGGCAGGAGCATCCGTGGCCAATGTAGACGCGCTTTTCCGGAAAAAAGCCCCTATCGTCATTTTCGCGATCAGGGCTTTTTTGCGGAAAAGACTACTGTGCTGTCTACACTGGCCCTTTTCCGGAACAGTTTTTCCGGAAAAGGACTTTTGCCCGAATGGGAGCAGCATAGTTTTTCCGGAAAAACACTGACAATTTTACAGTAGATCGTCATTGCTTTTCCGGAAAAGCAAGCAGCCAGTGTAGACAGCTGGCAAGTTATTCCAGAAAAGCGACTGCTTTTCCGGAATAAGTGGCCCAGTGTAGACACAGCCTATGTGAGTAAAACAGGGAGGCTACGTCTGGACTGGCATGATTTTCCGCAAATGCTTTTAACGGAAAAGTTTTCCGTTTAAAGCATTTGAGGAAAAGAGCATCTAGATTGGCACGGAAACTTTTCCGCAAAAGACAGTAGGAGGTCAGTGTTCTTGTGGAAATTCAAGTGGCCAGTGTAGATAGCTGGCAAGTTTTTCCACAAAAGCATCTGCTTTTGCGGAAAAACTTGACAGTCTAGACACAGCCGGAATGTTTAGTCAGACGTGATCAGATTATTATCTTTATTTTTGGGTTTATTGAACGTTTCTGTACTAAGCACATGCAACTACCCCTCCCTCCTTACGCTGTAACTCTCCAAATTAAATACCATGGAAGTAATTCTCTGTTTTAAGCTTTCTTTTTTTCAGTTGCTCTGTAAAACCTAGCAATCAAGTAATGTTTCACCAAATATGTTTTCTTTGTTTTGTTAATAAAAACCACCTTGTTAAGACCATGACCTGATTACTGTGTCCTAGAAGACTGGAGGTTCTGTGTGCAAGTGCCTAAGACTGCAAAGTCAGCTACTGAGAAAAACATTTTTTTCAAGCTCTCTCCAGAGGGAGGGTTAAAGAACTTGAGGGTACCCCACAGGGAGGAATCCCCAAATGCATCATCCTGTGTCCTCAAAGGGATTTTTGCATTTGGATAGTGGCAGCAATATCAAGCAAAGGTCAGGGAATCTGTGACCTTGGGGAGTTTTTAAACAGAAGTCTTTAGCAGCCAGTTTTTTAAAGGTTTTCCCCCACCACCTTCTGCACTAGGAGTGCCAGAGGGAACAGCCCTGACAGATGCTGATAGGGAGGAGCCACTCCCTACCCTCTGGTGGATGGATTGAGCCTAATCCCATCCCTTGTGCCAGAAACAAAGGGATGGAACAGGAAGTATAAGTTTTGAGGCCTTCAGCTCATTTGAGTGAAGGCCGGGGAAGGAGCTGGATGCCTCTGCCTTGCTGCTGGCCCTTGAGCCGGGGACTGAGTTTTATAAGGATGTTTATATTTATGCTTTGTAATTTGACCTAGTTTCCACTTTTTGTAGGACTGTTTGATTTTTAGATCACTCAAGATCTCTTAGCTAAGGTCAGGGTAATTTCTTGCTGTACTTCCTATTTTTCCTACGTATAGTTTGCTCTTGTGCCCTTAATAATATCTCTTAGAAAATCTGTCAGCTATCTTCAATTATTTTTTCTTAGACTTGCTTCCCATGGGATCTTACCTCTCAACTCCCTGAGTCTGCTGAAGTCTGCAGTCTTGAAATACACTATATAATATTCCTAGTCTCCCTCTTATTACCATTTCACAATCACTTTCATTCAAGCTACGTTTCAAATTCTCAACCAGTTTCTCCCTATTTGTCAAATCAAATCTAGAATATCTCTCCGCCAGTAGCTTTCTTCGTCCTGAAATACAAACATTTATTTCTAATACATTCCAATAACTTATTGGATAATCTCTGCCCTGCTGTGTTGTTTTCCCAACAGATGTCTAAGTAATTGAAGTCCGCCATCTCCACCAAATCCTGTGCTTTGGATGATTTTGTTAGTTGCTTAAAAAAACCCTCATCCACCTCTTCTTCCTGGTTAAGAGGTCAGTAGTAGACCCCTATCATGACATCACCCTTGATTTTACCCCATTTATCCAGACTTTCGACTAGCTCGTCTTCTGTTTCCCATATCAACCTCAGTCCAAGCGTATGCATTTTTAATTGATAAGGCACTACCTCTTCGCTTTTTTCCTGCCTGTCATTCCTGAGCAAGCTGTACTAGTCTATATTAGGGATGTAAGAGGTTAACCGATAAGCTGATGCTTATCAGTTTCTTTTACCACTTAAACTCTGCCTGCTCCTGGGGTGCTAGCTGCCCCATGCTTCAGGCTGTGTAGCTGGTAGACTCCCAGTATGCACTGGCTGCTGGCCCTGCTCCTAGGGAGCTGGCTTCCCCGTGCTGCTGGAACTGGTGAAATGCAGCCATTGGGGACTGCACAGAGAGGATGGGAACTATGCCCATTGATAGTCAATGTAAACAAAATGTCTTGTAGCCTGCCAGTGGGTTACCCTGATGGGCTGCCTCTGCTCTCCAGGGGAATGCTCTATCCCCTAAGCCAGGCATGTCCAAAGTCCGGCCCGCGGGCCAATTGCGGCCTGTGTTCCAGTTTAATATGGCCCCACAGGTGATTTGGCAATATCTATCTTTTATGGCCCCCAACGAATCCATATGTATTGAGATGAATACATTGTAAAATCTCAGTTAATGTCAGTTGGTCTAAATCAGTTATAAATATATTTGGACACAACATGTATACTTGGTGTTATGTTCCTGTTCATATTTTTTGAACTTAAAAGTTGACAGACAACCTTTATTACCAATAATATGTAATGTACTTTACAATGTTCCTGACATATATTTCAGCTTCCTGGATTTTTTTTTCATCTGGCCTTCAGATATGAAAGGCAGAGTGATTTAACACCTGTTTAGATTTGTCATCCATGTGACAGAATGAAAAGTATGCCGTTTGCAATAAACTTTGCATAAAATAGTTAATTTGCGTTTAATTTTAATGGTTCAAAGAATGTCAGGCAAAATGGTTGGCCCTCACGCATGTTCACTTAATAAAATCTGGCCCTCTTTGAAAAAAGTTTGGACACCCCTGCCCTAAGCCATGCCACCACCCAACCCACCTCCCTACTTTAAGGACGTCCCTTATCCTGTGTGAATGGTCCAGTCCCTCCCAGGGTGGGTGGAGAGGGCTGGGACTAGAAGCCTCTGAACTAGCATAAATTCTTTTTGCTTATTCCCCATACTTCTCTCATTACTATACAGTCATCAAAGATACTGATCCCCCCCCCCCCTTTTCTCCTCTTGTCTTTCTCATATCTCTGCTGCAACAATCCATGCTCCTCCCAGATTCCAACACTTCTCCCAGGTCTCTATGTTTTGACTTACCTGTGGGATTTTGTCACCAGCCCCCACCAAACCTAGTTTAAATGCCTCCTCATTGGTTTAGCCAGTCTGTGTCTAAATATGCTCTTCCCATTCTTCTGTAGAAGGGCCCCATCTTTGCTTAGTGGTCCTTCCTGGAACAGCATTCCCTGGTCAAGGAGGCCATAGCCCTGCTGGTGATACCATCATTGTATCATAGAGATGAATGCTGGCTGCATCTGTCTCTGCAGAGGCCCCTACTTGGATCAAAGAGAATACCACCTTTATCCCAAACCTCTTCATCATTACTTCAGGAGCCCTGACGTACATAGTCACTTCTAATCTGCTCAGAGTCATATCTCACAATGTCATTAGCACCAACATGGATGAATAGAGTCAAAGGGCTGGATGATCCTTGACAATTCCTCTTTATCATCTTGGATACAGGCCCCAGCAGGCAGCATAATTTCTGGGATGACATGTCAAACCAATAAATGAGTGCCTCCAGCCCCCTCAAAAGAGTGTCACTGACCATCACTATGCTGCTTCCTTCTGGGAGTGGTGTCTTTGGTCATCCCAGCCTTGGAGGTTCGTGACTTCTCCTCCTCCGTGGGCAATTCCTCATCACACATTGCCAGAGCAGCGTAATGGTTCTTCATCACAATGGTGGGTGGATAGGGAATAAGGGGCAGTGTTGGCATTGGTAATGCAGCTATTCCTAACTATAGAAATTGTTATTACTCATTCTTACAAACTCCTGTTTGTGGTCCCCTGTTCACACAGTTCCCTTGGTTGCTTAGACACTGGCTTTTAAGGCCTTTTCTCCTATATTGGCCCTACCCTCTTGTTTAATCACACTGAAGGAAGATGATCACAAGGCTGATTGAGGCTGATCAAAGATGATCCAAGGACAAAGGGTAAAACATTCTGCAAACACACAATTCCAACTGACCCTCCAACTTTAAACAACCTTAAAGATAAAAACATCAACAGCCAAACAAACTCACTCACTCACTCCAAGACTAGTACTCACATCATCTTCGTTCAGCAGGGGGATCTCATTCTCCCCCTCTCAAGTTTGCAGTCCTGTGTTTGCTAGTGTCCATGTGCACCCACATTAGTGTATACAAATAGTCCTCTTGAATATGTAAAATGAACAAAAATTGCTTGCAGAAGTGTCCGTTTGCACATGTTGTTGCCTCTATGTGCAAATGCCCTTCTCCCCCCACAAATCAGGAGTATATAACAGTGAAGGTTTCAAATTTATTTGCTTCTGAAATTTCTGTATCAGTTCAGCAGTTTGATTACATATTTTTGCAAGCGTAATGTTCTCTCCGTGAAAAATGTGCCCACAATTGCTACTTATGAACTAGTTTATTCTTTAATGGTTTGCCTTCTGTAATGGGTGGCACATAGATGCGTTGCTTCCGCAATGGAAGAGGAAGATTCCTCAGCGAGGCACACTGCCATCTCAGCTGTGAAGGTGAGAGGTGGAGTTTTTGTTCTAACCACTGTGAGATATCAGTCCACAGCACCTGCTGACTCCTTTCAGGGAGGTTGCAGAGGACTGTTGGGTAGAGAGAATGACTGCACAGGCAGGGTTACAGAACAGTTCTGTGCCTCCTGCTTCCTTGAAGCCTGGAATGAGAGAACTATCCTTGAGAGGAGAAGTCTTCCGGGAATAGGAAAATCAAGCACATGAAGAAAAGGAAAATGAATAAATAGTAGGACTACTTTCTATTCAGCCTACATGGTTGGTGCTCTTTCTTGTGATTCAGAGAGACCTTCAGAACACTTTCAAAGTTGGGAAGGCAAATGGTTTGTGAAAAAAATACCTAATTTATGTCATCTAATGATTTCCAACTTCTCCATGCTATTTGGGTGGCCTATACCCCCTCCTTTCTACCCACTAAATATCCATTAGTGGAATTGTTTATTAATTGCAGCCTTGCTAGTAACATGCCAGAACTTTGATTGATGATTAAAGAGCTTTTCTGTTAAATGTAGCCGGCAACATAAGCCTGACATTACAACTATACTCTGAAAAGTAACATGGGAAAAAACAGCTTTCGGGGTTTCCAATTTTGTCTCTTGATTTTGTTTCAAAATTTTTCTAAGTGAAAAAGTGTTTTTTAAGTACCCGCCTTAGAAATTTCAACCTGGAATCTAAAGGCCTGGTTGGGCTTTTTAAATTATGAATCATTATCAGCAATTATTAAGATCTTACAACTGAAACTTAGTTAACAATTTTGTGAATTGTACATTCCAAGAAAGGTGACAACCCATTTTCCCAGAGCAAGATTGTGTGCAGTGCTAAGAATAAAAAGCAGTGAAAACTCATTTTGCTCAGAAAAGTAAGCAGATATTCTGTGTATTGAAACAGGGAATAGAACTCTGGAGGATTAAGAAATGCTATTTTAACATCTTCATTTTCCCTGAACTTTTAATTGTCTATTGATTTAAATGAAACAACAAATGAAATGTTTGGTTTCATTGCAGTTGCGCTAAAGACCAGCTAAGAAAGGTTTAGCATTTAATGCCTGTAGTCTTGTTAATTACATGAAAGGGAAAACACAACATGGAGATGGCAGCTAGCATTATTTGCCACAGATGAATGTGTAATTTATAAATCCAAAGTATTATATTTAAAGATCTACGATGTTATAGGCACTGCAGTTCTTTTCTTACGTGTAAACCTTAAGACAGCCCTTCTCCCCTCACAAATCAGGAGTATATAACAATGAAGATTTCAAATTCATTCCTATAGTGATGGGATTGGTGTAAGAACTTGAATACCAGAATAGAATGATTAGCCCTGGAACAGTTATAGACTTTAAAAAGACTGTGTGTGTGTGGAGGGGGAGGCTTGGATTTTGTTTGTTTAACTTTACATTCCGACTGTCAGGACAGTAAATTAGTGGCAAAAAGCTCTATTCACATTCTCTAGTAATAAAATCTATAATTCATAGCATGATCTGACCATTAAGAAAATCCCTCAGCAGCCAGTTTCTTACTTAATCCTTCAGTGAAATTAAAAAGGAAAAATAATGGAGGCAACAATTAGGCAAAATATTTGTTTTATTTATTCTTATGCAGCTATGATAGTCAGAAGGTCAGGATATGAAAAGCCAAGAGCATCCCCATAACAGTTATGCATTCCATCCCTGGGAATGCATAAGAATGACCATAATAAAATGTTAAAGAGCTACAGTAAATCTTTGTGCAAATATTGCCTTCATTTTTACAGTAAAGCAGTTGAGTGATATTTATAATAACCACTTATTTCTGTTCTGTAACCCATTTAACCCCCTAATACTGCACCTTGTTTTATACTCTTATTCCCTGTACCTTAGCCTCTGTAATGGTCTTTATGAAACAGAGAAGTAGAAGGGTTAAGAATTAAGATCACAGCCATTAACTAAAGTTTATTTCACATCAGCTTTGCTCACCACAGGATGAGTAATTGAATCATTCTCTAGTGAAAACATTTATCTGCAGCCCTCTAGTGTAGCTGCTTAACTTGCCAGTTTGATATTGTTAAGAGCTCTGTCTCCAAGACCCAATTCCATTCTTGCAGTTGATCAGAAATACTAAGCATGTGCCAAGGTAGAAGCGTGCTTCCTATAAGCGGTGAAACAAGAAAAATGAAAGCTAAGAAAGACCCAATTCATCATTAGCTCTTTGAATTATAACTGACATTCAGACATTCCTAATTCAAACCGTGGCTGCCAATTACAGCTCCAGGAACAGGCAAAAAAAATGTTTTTTTTTTTTTTTCAGAAATTCTTTAAAAATCCATTGACGCTCTCAGGTAAACTTTCCAGAATAAACTTTATTAACATAATTCCCCTAAGTGTGTACTTTTTCTATATTCCTTTCCCTGTCCTTAGCAATTACAAAGATGCTACCACACAATTAGAACTTCATTAGCCTCCTTTTCACTGCTCAAATTCAGTGCTTTAAAAAAAGTCATCTGCTGTAACATACGTTTGTGTGCTAGGTTCCAGAACTTAGAGACGATGGTTCCCTACCCCAGAGAGTTTAAAATCTATGGCCCTGATTCTGCAGTTTGATCCTTGCAGATGGATCTCCACACATACGTAGAATCCCATAAAGGTCAACAGGACTCTGCACAGAAATGCAGAAGTCCACCTCTTTGAATCAGATTGCAAGCTTGGGGCTTAAATGAAAACACAACAAAACAAATGATAGAAACAGTTGAACAATAGACTTATGGGGCCAATAAGAGATAAGAAATTAAAAGGGACAAAAATAAGGTTGTTTCGTTAAATGTACAATTCAGCGGCATACAAATAACTGTGATATAAGGCACAATGCTTCCTTCACATCGGTGAAACGTCGTTCTGTCTGTGTGACTGTTCAAGAACTCCTCCTAAATGGTAAGAGCTTGGACCACAAAATTTGGTATGCAGCTTCCTCTTACAATAACTTAAAGCAAGGTAAGAGTTTGGTTGTGGCAGGAAAATAGGATGCACCTAGAGTGGGATTGCTTCTAATAAAACCATACAGAAGAGAGACAGAATCACCAAGCAGGCCCCATCTGGGACTGCCCGAGCCCTGAGCCTCCCACTCCCCAGGTGCTCTTGGTGGGGGGCCAGAAGCTCCCTCTCTGGACCCGCCCCTGTCGGCAGATATGCACGGCCCCAACTGTGCCCGTTGGAGCTGCAGTGGCCATGGAGAGGTGCTTCTCATCTGGCCCCAACCTGCTGCAGTGAGAGAGAGAGAGAGTTGGAGTAATCTTCTCTTTCTGAGACAGCCTGCATACCGAACCCCTAATCCTCAGCCTCACCCCAGAACAATGATTCAAATAAAGAAAAACAAAAATTGGATCGAGCAATGCTGAGCAAATCTTCTAGTAATATATAAAGAAGAGAGCTGAACAGGAACAAGACAAAGGGAGTGGCAGCTTTGTGTGGTGCTCCTCTCCAGTGACCAGACTGTGAACCTTTTATTTCCAATAGAGAACTTGCAGGAATAGTCCCTTTGACATCAATGCAAATAATGACTCACTAGTGGAAATAAGGGGGGCACAATATGGCATCAGATGCATATGGTATGTTGGCCGCGGAAGCTCAGTGAATAAATGTAGATATATGGTAGAGAAGCATCCAGTTTGTATAGCATGCTTCCTACAGAGGTATCCAAAGTCCACTATGACATAATGGACTATATTAATTAACTTCAGAGATTACTGTGGTGCAGATTGTATTAATTTTCTATGATAAGGATACTACTGGGGGTTTGTGCATCTTGGCTATGTCAAGCTGATGCAGTCTCACTATTTCCTTGCCAGGAAGCCTCCAGTCCCTGTGAAACTGATGGAAAGATGTGACAATTTCCTTTCCACTCCCTAGCTTTTTTCAGTAACTTTTCCTTTTTCGTAAGTGTCATTCCATATGATGAAAAGATGGGGGCACACAAAGTCAAGATTTTGATGGCCCCCAAATCAGATAAAATGAGCAATTAGAGAGGAGACAGCTATCTTGTGTTTACACAGAAACACCTTTCTATTCATCAATGATGACAGGAAGGGAAATACAGAAGAAAGTATGTGACAGGTTAATGGAGTTCTATGGGATAACAGTTTTTAACCCCATGCTTCATTATCCTTCAGAGGCTCTGCTTAAATTCACATCAGCAATGTCCTGGGTACCAACAACACTGTCTTAGAATTATGACAAAAATTTATTTTTTGTATATCATAAAAATAAATACATGTGGTTTTGGGGGCTTTCAATGATTTCATGTCAAACTAGTTCCTAGGATTGTACAACAGTACTTTCAGATGGAACTCAATGCCATGAGGGCTATAAGACCAGATTCACATTAAGTGTAAACAGTTATTAAGTTGCACCTAATTATGTCAGGATTGAATTTGATCCATATTCTTTATTTAAGCCTGTGATGATAACCTGTTTGAATCTTGATAAAACCTGAACCCTTACCTAATCTTAATCTTACTTAAGCACTGTTTTCTTGGTCTACCGCAGGTTTTAGTACAAAAGCATTTTTATATTCAACAACACGCTTTATCTTGCTGTGCTGTGAAAACAGAATTAATTCAAAGTCTAATGTGGACTGTTCATACATTGAATTATGATGAAGTAAATTTCTTTTTTCTGCTGCTGAAATACGAGCTAGAAATATACCAGCTGTTGTCAGATAATGTTCCGTAACATCATTATTCAAGTCTGGTTGCACCTTACAGACTAACACTTTTATTATGGCATAAACTTTCGTGAGTTGCAACTCACTTGGTACAGCTGATGAACGCCCCAAAGTCCATCAAAAGAGGTGCCCGAATTGACCTCCCTTGGTTCAGCAAATTCCCTCTTTTGGGAACTGGTCAGGTCCCAAAGGTGCCAGACCAGGAAGATCCAACTTGTACTAAATGTGAACCCTGTTGTAATGGGGTATATAAACCCCATGCTGAACAATAAGCAGTTGAGCTGCTTTGGGCTCAGCTCGTCCAACCCCACCACACTTTCAAGAAATGCACAGACTGAAAGAGGAGTTGAAAAGAAGCAGAAGAGTTCCCTTGTAAGCAGACCAGGGAAGGGAAAATACCTTTAGCTTGCAGCTCCTGTGTTGCATTTATGGACTGCCTTGAAAGGGGAGAAACTTGGGACTGACCAGGCCAGAGGACCAAAATGTAATCGGAGGCACCCGCCTCCCCAAGGAGGTAGAATTACCATGCCACACCTGAATGCAAAGAGATGCCAAATAGTGAACTGACCCCCTTCACAGCCTTCTGTGGTAGACTATGAACTTTTGACAATGGCTGACCAGTAGGAAGTGGCTCAAGAAAGGCAGCCTTAATATGTTCCTGGATGTCAGACCCTTGTGTCATCCTTATGGGCTCCATTGCAATGGGAGGCCCCAGGTTCTCCTTCAAGTGGTCCCCGTGGGTGCTCCACTCTGGGTACTGGTACGTCCTTGCACTGGTGACTGGAGACTTTTTCTAGCAGTTTCTGCCACGCCGCACAGGCACTGCAGTGCCCCCTGGTGCCGTTGGGATCTGTGCATGGCGCAGCTCCTCAGTTCCTTCTCCACTATCCTCAGCAGCAGACAGAGCCTTTCGTTCTCCTCGTTTTTGTCAAAAAAATAGACAAATACCCAGTTTAACCCCATAGTTTCTTCGTCATCCAAGTTTTTTAGCCCTCTTCTCCTTCCCAGTCAAGTTTAAAATTTTTCTCATTGTGGTTCGCTGCTTTCCCATGGCACCTCATGCCCAGTTCTCCTGGCTTTAAGAAGTGCGAGTCATGCCGCGATGCTATGCCCGTTTCTGATGGGCTCTCCAAGTGCATAAAGTGTCTAGGGGAGTCACACCAGATGAAAAAGTGCCCCCACTGCTCAAAACTCCTTGTGAGGGCATGCCGTGACTGAGCCAACAGACTAAAGACACTTCTCTATGAGAAGTCCCTTTGCCCATCTTCGGAGGACTCTCCCGCGGTCTCAAAAGTGGCCTCCCTGAGTAAGGGTATGGATAAAGATCATCCCTCTAACCACTCTGGCCCTGCGGCTTTGAAAATGGGTCTTTCCCCGACTCCCTCGCTACCCTTGGCACCAACAGCCGCAGGGATCAGCACCAAAAATAGACCTGGAACTTCAGGTACATCGGCACTCCAAGAGCTCACTTGGAGCCGAAACGGAAGTCGGCAGCACCGCTAGCTACCACACCGGATGCACCTTCGGCACCAGCCGCACCAGCGGGCCAACACAAAGACTGGATGGCACCGAAACATCAGACCAAAATGGCACCGGCATCCGCACCAAAGAAGCCCCGAACCGACATGCCGCCGTCAAATCGTTCGGCACCGGAGCTACCCTCAGTACTGCTGTCGCCTTTGGTACCTATACCGCCTTAGGCACTGTCTAAGCCACATCGTCCTACACTGAGGGAAAGGCGTGATCGGTACCGATCGCCGCTGAAGAGTCGCATGCCAACGGCACCGCTTTCCCCGGGCTCCTCCATTCAATTGGTGCAGTCCCACCAATCGTTTGTTGTTCCTCATGCCCCCAGTGAGATTGGCACTGAAACAAGGAGCAGATTCTTTTCACAACATTCCAGCCCTGCTCACAGGCCACCCTCCTGGCAACCTGGCACAGTTCAATACGCATACCCTCCTCCTCCGCCACCATGGTATGCACAGCAGTATGCCTACCCACCACTGCCATACACCACTCAATGTCAACCTTGGGAGCCGTGTCCTCAAAAGAGCCTCGCCTCCTATCACGGCTTCCGTCACTGAGCCAAACTCTCCAGCTCATTCGGAGGTACAGGACTCTCTCTCGGAAGGGGAGGCTAAGTCCCCCTTGCACAATTCATCATCATCTCCTGATGAAGCAGTCACAGCCGAAGCGCCACCATCCGGCGACGATGCTAGGAAATTCCAGGACCTTTTTAAAAGAGTGGCTTTAGCGCAGGAACATGACCTTCAGGAGGTGCAGGTGAAGCAATACTGGCTTCTACACACATTACAGCCTCCAACTGCCTCCAGAATAGCACTCTCCACAGATGAGGCTATTATGGACCCGGCCAATAACATCTGGCAGATTCCTGCGTCCATTATTCCGACAAACAAAAGGGCTGATCGCAAATACTTCATTGCCCCTAAAAATATGGACTTTCTTTTTATTCACCCCCCCTCCAAACTCACTAGTAGTGGACTTTGTTCGGCACAAGGGTAAACAACCCAACCTTAGAACCACCCCACAGAACAGGGACCACAAGAAGGTTGACATCACGGGTCGCAAGGTCTACTCCTTCTCCACCTTGCTCCTCAGAGCAGCTAATTATACTGCCATGATCGTTGATTACAACCATGCCAACTACTCAAAGTTGCAGGATCTTCTCCAACACCTCCTGGAACATAAGAGGTTGACCTTGCTCAGCATTATGCAAGAGGACCATATTGTCTCCCGTACCACCCTACAGTCTGCTATGGATGTAGCAGACACCGCGGCTCATATCAGAGTATCCATGATTGCCCTACGAAGGATATCCTGGCTGCAGGCATCAGGGGTACCGAGGGACCTACAACAGAAGGTCAAAGATCTATCTTTCGATAGAACCAACCTATTCGCTGCATTCCTTGAAGGACTCCCATACTACTCTCAGGACCCTGGGAATGTATACTCCTCCCTTTAAGAGAACGAGGTACCAGGTTTACCAGCGCCCCAGAGAGTCCTTCAGGCAACAGACAAGATACGACTTCCGCCAAAAACAAAGACCATAGCAGCGTAGGCTTCAATGCCAATAGCAACAACACTCTGTAACACAAAGCAGCAGGTTTGAAAATCAGGTCGAGAGCCAGAAAGCTATTCTACCACCACCTACAACTGGTACTCTTCAGTTCCATCACCCCCTCCAGGCCTTTTTCCACCAATAGTCCCTCATCACATCAGCCAGCACATCCCTTAATGCCCCTGTGCTCCTAGCACCTCCTCCCTGGGGGCTAGAAACGCTGACACCCTATACTCGTCTGTTCCAGCCATCCTGTTCACTTGCATCTGTCAGTGCTTACCCCACCTGGGAGACACCTCGCTGTTGTGGAGAGTGTTCCCAGTGGAAGCCATGTTCAAAGGATCCCACCCACAGGCCGCGTGTTGAGCCCCGTGTAAACCCAAACCTCATCACTGGCTGCAAACAAATGGGTCATGAGCCGTGTGTTGAGTAGCCCTGCCTTAAATCTTAACCTAAAGAAGACCCACACAATGGAAAGTATCAGGAAGCAGTTACAATCCAACATAGAATGGAAAAATACAGACATATGTAATACTTTTGAAGGTTTCGTGCATTCTGGTATGGTAGATTAGACTTCAACTGCACTCTATCTAATAGTTTGAAGTGATGTTAGATACTAATTTCAGGCTTTAATCTTTTAGATATGTAGTTCTTTGATTTTATTTATTGACTGTTTACATTTGCCAGAATTAAATATTTAGAATAGCCTTAAAGTAAGTGAGTGTGTGTGTGTGTGTGTGTGTGTGTGTTTGGGGCAGGGAAGAAAGGTAAACATTTGTTTTGCATATAAAAGATAGAAGGAAAATTAAACTTTAAAATAGGAAAGGTGGGAACCTTACTTACCAAATCTTACAGTACAACAGGGAAAGAAAGGGAAGGCCAGAAAACTTACAAGTGGTAAATGGGAATGGAATAGTAAGCAACTTGTACAACTATCCTCATGAATGAAACAGTTTGTTCTATTGCCTATTTTATTTATATTACATAAAATCTTTCCTTTTACTTTCCTGTTGGTTTATTTCTGATCTTGGAACAGCTCAGTTTAATACATTTCAAAGATGTTTGATGACTATGCTAGGTTCAAATAAAAACGTTAGCCCTTTTATTTTTGAGTGGAATTGTGCCATGTTAGCATTTGTTATGGTTGACTGCACTACAGAGGGGAAAAGTATTGTAAATTTTGATGCAGTGCAGCTGTACAAACCGTTGTGTCAGTTTTTAATTGGCTGTCTGTGTGCTTTTGTCTCTAGATCTGTCTGAATGTTAGTAAATCATGTTGTGTTGGCATATGGTACAGTGAGAATAAATTTGAGTGTGTATATAAACACCCATATGGCAATTTATATCTATCAACATTGTTTTTAGCTATAGAATATATCTTTATATTGTAAATAAGATAGTTCAGTGGGCCAACAGGTTTTATCACATGCACATTTAGTGTATAATATAATACCAAATCACTACAAAACCTGTCATTTTTGGTGATCTAAGACCAAATTCAGCTTTGAACTGGGTAGAAATTGAAGGAAAACTCATGTTTAGTCCAGGGTTGAATTTGACCTCTAATCTCAAATTTGATTTTTGTTAGGTCATTAGTGAAGATGAGCTTGGTGGACTCCTCACTGTCTCCAGTGCATATATTCATCTTCATCATAAACTAGGCAAACTAGACAAGGTGACAATACTTTCTCATTTGATTTCAAATGTAAAAAGAGTCCTATCTTGAAAATTAAATTGCCTGAAGGTAAAGTACTAACATCTGAATCCAGAAACAGAATAAACACAAGAATACTCTTGATGTACAGATAACATAGTGAGAAATCCAATGAAGGTAAGTGAGATTCCTGGAAGAAATAATAGAGTTCCTATTTAACGTAATAATGGTCTTCTCAAGAGTTGTGGTCCTGAGAGATATGAACATCCATGCAGAAAGTGCATCTAACAACACAGTTTGCTATTCCTGTGTATCATAAATTTTTCTTAAGCTATCTCCAACATCACCCACAAAACTGAACATACACTGTGTCACAGGGGCACACATTACAGGAGATATATTGTGGAGGCTAACATACAGCAAAGGTCTCTCTAAAGACAATGGAGATGTATTTTGTGCAAGGCCAAAGCTATGCTTTAAAGCAGTCACTGTACAGCAGGTACAGATGAGAGTTCTCAAGGGATCATCTGAACTCGTGTGGTTTGGCGGCAAGTATAGTAAGATGCCTATCTGTGGGCTGGAAGCTCACATAGCAGCTCATGTGGCTTCCCTTCTCTGTCTTCAGCACACCCTGCTTGCTTGGAGAGTGCTATTTTCCCATCCTGCAGGAGACTGTGGTTGAGAGGGAGGATGGTGTCTGGTCATGGTGATGGTTTGAACTCCTGGCCATGTATGCTGCTCAGGTGTGCTGCCTGGTCTGAGGTGTGCTTGCTAAGCTGTCCACGCTGGAAATGAAATTCAAACTTTCCCAGGCCTTTCCTGTTTACCAGGAGATCATTAGAGTCTCAAGTTCTGGCCAGAATGGTCACAGTGGGGTACCGTGGGATGCCTCTTGGAGGCCAAGAGCATCAACTTTCACAACACTGGGTTTACACTACTTTAAATTCAACCATGAAAGGTTGAATTTTGTGTTACTCCTCATGAAAAGTAGGAGTACTGAAATCGACTTCAGCGGTCCTTAAAGTCAAAGGAATGGGCTTGGTAGTATGGATTCATTGTTCAAAAAATTGACCTTAAGTGGCTAAATTCAACCTAGACTCCTAGGGTATGTCTAAACTACATTCTATTTTCGAAAGAGGATATGGAAATTCTACGGGAATTTGCATATCTTCTTCCAATCTCAAGTAGTCTGTACACGTTTTTTTCAGGAAAAACTGCATAAAACTCATTTTTTAAGGAAGGGCGGTTTTTTCGAAAAAGGGTTGGTTTTTTTTCAAAAAAAAAATAGACTGTCCAGACTACTTTCACTTTCGAAAGCTCTGCTTTCGAAAGTGAGGTCGGAAGAAGATATGCATTTCCAGCATAATTTGCATATCCTCTTTTGAAAATAGAACGTAGTCTAGACATAGCCTTAGCGTAGACCAAGCCTTAGTTGAGAACCAAGATCCTGTCCCCAAACAAAAATAAACACAAGTTTTTCTTTATCGAGAAACAAGACTATACCAGGGAGAAGCCTTTTTTCCTTATGGCACACAGCAATTCTTGTAATTTGCTTTTCAACCCTCTCACTCTTATAACACGTCCCCACCTCCCCCCCCAAAAAAACCAACCTTGGAGCAGTTTTAGAGATCACTGGTGCAACTCTGGTGTCCATAATTAACTTGAAAAAAGGGGCTTTAAAACTTATATATCAGCCTTCAATCAAGCTTCTAGAACTGTTGGTTCTGACTTTGTCACAATATATACTCAACAGCCATAAAGAAGGCTAAAAGGACATATGACACAACTAAATCTTTTGTACCCCTTTCAGATAATTGCACCAGTTTACTAAAGGTCAGCAGAAGTGTTTCATGCATCTCTAAAACTGACCCTCTGTCCTTCATGACAAGTGAAGTCCAGTAAGAAATAAGTCTCCTTAGTAACTGTGATAGCTTGCTTTTTTGAATGAGGCATTGATTATCAGTTATCCTAATGAATTCGGTATTCAGACCTTGGAGAAGTCAACCCTTAGTTATTGAGACTTCCAAGCTCCAGCAGTACCTGTAAAAATCCTAAATCTATCACAGTCACATTTCAGATTTGGCAGTGGCACCAAAATCGCTCAGAGGAACAATGCCTATTGCTGATGGCACTAAGGGACTATTAGTGCTATTCTTCTGCAATTAAGTAACAAATCAGATTCTTTGTAAGTATTGCCAGATCTCACTGCATCCTTCAAAAACATTGATCATATATGGTACTGTTGATAAGCACACAAGTTCTTATCTGACAAAGACTCTGCACTGTGCAGGATCCACCTACTCCTTTCATATAGGTTCTGAAGCATTGTGATGGGCACTTCTCTATGTCATAATTGTGTTCAATAGAAGAATTTATCACCATTATGCACTTATGCATGTCTGACAGTCCCTTCTCAAGATGCTCTGGATTGGAACAGCTGAGATGATGTGAATTACAAATGAGCCTCATTGCCAAAGCTGTTATTGGCTGGAGCAGTGTCATATCTGCTGGCATTTGGACCTAAATCATGCCATGTTCTAAATCATTCTCATTAACTAAATTCACCCATACACTCTTTAGCAAAACATACATGCTTGTAAAATGCATAAAATACAGAGATATGAATATTCATACTAAGATTTATTTTCAAAGGAAGAAATTTGTCACCTTTCTAGATTGTTACAGACACAGAGTATATAATTTAGGATAAATCTTTAAAGTCCATATACAATAATCAGTCAGGGCTATGGCTTTTTAAAATGTGTATGAAATAAAAATGTTGAAATTATTTATGAATGGAGCCTCTGGTAAAGCTTTGGCAAGGTTCACTTAATAAATCTAATAAATCATGGAAACAATGAATTATATTTATACCATTTGGAAGTGAACTACTTAAGGTGGACATAATATAATAACATTACTCTCAAACTATAAGTTTTAATGCTGCTCTTGTAATTTTTTTTCTTTCAGATTAATATAATTAAATATATATACAGAAGTAGGAGATGCAGGACAGTATCACTTATACTGATGGTGGAACCCCTTGAGCAAAACATTGAGGGTAGGTCTAAACTACATCCGTCTTTCGACAGAGGGATGTAAATTAGACACTTTGAAATTGCAAATGAAGCCAGGATTTGAATTTCCTGCACTTCATTTGCATATTCGCATTGTGGCGCTCTTTCAAAAAAGCGCTATTTCGAAAGTGAAACCGCAGTCTAGACGTGCTTCTTTGGAAAATAGAAGCCTTTTTTGAAAGATCCTGTAAACCTCATTTTTACAGGTTTACAGGATCTTTTGAAAAAGGCTTCTATTTTCCAAAGAACCGCGTCTAGACTGCGGTTTCACTTTCGAAATAGCGTTTTGGAAAGAGTGCCACGACGAGAATATGCAAATGAAATGTGGGAAATTCAAATTCCGGCTTCATTTGCAATTTCGAAGTGTCTAATTTATATCCCTCTGTCAAAAGAGGGATGTAGCTTAGACATACACTGAGTAATAATAGGTAAAGTTGGAAATCAGTTACACTTAACTGATGTAATTCTTGTAAATTCAGTGTAGTTCTAGGAAAGCTTCACAACAATTATTCATTTGTTTATATGCTTGCATGTATATTTCCTCTGTAGAGATAAGTAACACATTGTAATAGTTTGAGGAATTAGGAAAAAACCCTGACCATATTTTAAATGCAAGGAAAATTATCTTAAAGCATTTTCAGCATCTAATTCAGTGTTTCTCAACCTTTTTTTCACAAAGTATCCCTTTTTCAAAAAAAAAAAAAAAAAAAGAAAAGTAAGTACCCCGAGTACCTACAATTTTCAGACACACAATGTTTTCCCCTAACTTTGCAATACATTTGTTAAACAACGTAATTGTAGCTGGGCAGGCGATGAAATTTTTGGGTGTAAAAAGTACAAAAATAATAAAGCGCTGTAAAACTTAAAACAAAAATTCAGTTTTCTCCAAATTTCAGTTGTGTTGCAGTACCCCCCAGACTTCTCTTGAGTACCCCTAAGGGTACGTGTACCACTGGTTGAGAAACACTGATCTAATTGATTATGGATTATAGTCTGTTAATTCATTCAGAGTCCCTAGATTGTGCATATTATATAGTACTGCTGAGAATCAGTTTTTATAATCTGAGGGCGGATCTCTCCACCATTTTTAGGGTGAATTTTTCAAAGTGCTTATATCTCTCTCTACCAGCATCACTTTCAAGTTATCCTACATTGTTTCCATCAGCTCTTGAGTCCAATATTACTTAGGCCCTTGAAAACTGAACCTCACAGGGATTTTCATAATCACCTCATAATTATGCTGCCCAAGGTACTTTAGCATAATCTGCCAGACTATAAAGTTTGTACATATTTCAGGGCAACTACTACTGTATTTCCCTTCAGTGAACCAATAAGGACACCCACTCACAGGCTTCTGGCTCCCCTGGCTATCCCCTTTCTTAGGAGACCTGGGTATACCCAGGCTAAACAGATCCCTATTTTTACTGTTATTCTCAACAAAATGCACTCTCCCTTACTAGGCAGTTTCTTTTTATAAACCGACAAACAGTATAATTGCCCCAGTTGTAAATTACCATGGAGTTCTTTCTAAAGACAGCATATTTTATCCTTAAGGTAAAAACACTACAGGAGAACAACAACAGAGCCTACTTGCATGCTAATAAGCCTACCAGAGACCATCTCCTCCAACATAGATTCTGTAAAGAGCAGTTCTTCAAAACACCATCCATGGTTCTTCTGTGGTTTCTAGTTCATCACACCCTTTGCTCAGAACAAGAACCACTCTTATGTGGCCTTAGTAGGCCAAAGTCCTTCCAACTCTTCCCTAAAGAGTGAGATCCTCTGTGGATCAACAGTCCTATATCTTGCTGTATCAGAACAAAAATCTTGAGTCAGTTCACCACCATCCTTTGTCTATGGCTCTCTGGAGAACCTTTTAAGAGACCAGGAATAGGTATTAAACTTAAATTGAAAGGCTTAATTTGGCTCAGTAAGGTTTATTCAGAGTATTCCATATATGTTATACAAAGTACTTTTTAGATCCCCCCCTACTAATCTGTAATACTTTTTTTGTTCCTGGGCCTAGTGAGTGTATAGTACATTTTGATAAGTGGCTAGATCTCTTGCTCTTAGTATTTGTTAGTGATGGAACACTTGATACTGTTAACACTGTTATGTGGAAACTATTAAATTAGCCATATATACATTTATATTATTCATATGTAATGGTATTAATGTGCCTCTTTTCAAGAAGGCCAAGTGTAGTGACGGTAGAGGTATTATTGTTGGTCTCTGAGAAAATCTTCACTTCCATGTTTCATAGATTACAAGGCCAGAAGGGATCATTGTAATTATCCAGTCTGACTTCCTGAACAACACAGGTCAGAGAATTTCCCCAAAATAATTTCTAGAGCAATGTTAGAAAAACATCCAATTTTGATTTAAAAATTGCCAGTAATAGAAGATCCACCATGGCCCTTGGTAAATTGTTCCAGCGGTTAATTTACCCTTACAGCTAAAATTTACATCTCATTTCTAGTCGGAATATGTCAAGCTTCAACTTCCAGGCATCAACTTTCTGTGACAGAGTCCACTATTGAATATTTGATCCCAATGTACTTTGTTCCCAGTAGATAGAAGTACCTACAGAGTGAAATCAAGTAACCCTTTAATCTTCTCTTTGTTAAAATAAATAGATTGAGCTTCTTGAATCTAACTCATAAGGCATATTTTCTGATCCTTTAATTTTTATCATAGCTCTTCTTTCAACCCCTTCCAGTTTATCAAATCCCTTCTTGAATTGTGTATACCAGAAATGGACAAAGTATTCCAGTAGCAGTCACACAAATGTCAAATACTGGGATAAAACAACCTTTCAACTCCTCCTTGAGATTTCCATATTCATTCCAGGATTGCATTTGCATTTCAGGTCACAGTGTTTCACTGGAAATTCATGTTCAGCTAATTATCCACCTCCCCCCCCCAAAGTCTTTTTCAGAATCATCGCCTCCCAAGATAGGGTCCCCCGTTGTATGGCCTACCATCTTTGTTCCTAACTGTATATGTTCATGCTTAGATGTATTAAAATGTGGCACCCAGTTTATCAGTCAATTTAGTTCACTCTGTATCAGTGACCTGTGCTCTTCATTGTTTACCACTCCTTCAAATTTTGTGTCATCTTCAAATTTTGTGTGTGATGATTTAATGTTTTCTTCCAGATCATTGGCAAAAATACTTCTGGACCAAGAACTGATCTCTTTGGGGCCCCACCACACCCAGTCAATTATGATTTCTTGTTTATAGTTACATTTGGAAATCCATCAGCTAGTCATCTTTTAATCGATTTAATGTGTGCCATGTTGCTTTCCTATGTTCTATTTTTTTAATCAAAATGTTGTGTGGTACCAAGGCAAACACCTTTCAGGTGTCTATTTTATTACCACCATTATCATTACCACCATTATTATATTTCCAAATTTGTAATATTAAAAAAGATACTATGTTACTTTGAAAGGCTCTATTTTGCATAAATCCATGTTTCAGTTATTACTCTACTTTAATTTTTTATTAATCAAGTCCAGTATCAGCTGCTCCTTTATCTTGTTTGGGATTAATCACACTGGCAGGCATGTACTTACCAAGGCCATTACATTTACCCCTTTTAAATATTGGCAGAACATTGACTTTCTTCCATGCATGAGGAACTTCTCCAAATGCAATCTGAGCTACACAAATTGCATTGTTTATTTCAAAATAGTCTATTTTGAAATTTGGTGCTGTTTGCAATTGAGCACTATTCTGGTATCTTCCTTATTCCTTGTGCAACGAGGTTTACAGGAATCCAGAATAAGATGCCCATTATTTTGAATGTATTTCAAAATAACAGGCATGCTGTGAAGACACACACAATGCTATCTCAGGGTAACAGATATTATCCCGAAATAGCACTGCTGTGTAGATTGATCAAGTTATGTGAACCTACTGATTTTAAAATGTCTCAGTTTAGTAGGTGCTTTTTAACATCCCCCTGAGATACTACTGGAATGAAAAGTATGTTATCATATAATATGAGTACACCATCTGTTTCCAAATACAGAATAGAAATATATATTGAGTACTTCTGCCTCCTAATATACTTCAAAAACTTTTTCTTATTGTCCTTAAGTTTGCTGATCTTAGATTTCTCGTTGTGTCCCTTTGCTTCCCTTATTATAGTTCTTAGCCCCTGATTTATAGTTGTTACCACCAACCTTCCCCTTTCTTCCATTCATTACAAATATAATTTTTATAGTTGCCTTCAATTCCTTTTAAACCAGGTCAGTTTTTTAACAATAGAGCCTTCTTCTTGATTGTGATTTTCTGAGCCGCTAATAAAACGCTCTTAAAAAGTTCCTAATGATCAGTTACACTTTTGTATTAAATTCTTCCTCCCATGTGATTTGACTTGGAATTATTTTCAGCTTTGTGAAAAACTAGCATTTTAAAAGAATCCAGTGTATATATGTGTATATTTATATCTCACTGCTCTGGACTTTATTATGCTTGCAAATTGATGTGATCAAATCTTGATCACTTTTACCTATGTTAATGTTAATTTTTAGTTCTATGATGAGTTCCTCTTTACCTGTTGAAATCAGGGCTAATATAAGATTTTCCCATTTTAGTTGAAATACTTTCTGAGTTAAGGAACTAATCCATAATATCTTGAAATTCAAAAGGTGCATTAATACTGGCAGCATGAGACCCTTGAAAACGTGTCACTCACACTTAAGTCCCCATGATCATGCATCTTTTTTCCCCCTACATGTTACAGAAAGATGCCTAAGGAGCTGGTCATCCTGTTTCATTGTATGGTTTGGTGGTTGGTAGCAGATACTAATTAATAATCCATCTTGTGCTTTATCTGTTAGGACACTGATTCATAAGCATTCTAAATAATTTGGAAGCAGGTAATGACATTTTGGACACAGAATATCTCTTCCCTGTCCCTTTTGTCCACTCTATCCTTCTTAAATAGGTAATGACTATTGAGTTTAACATTCTAGTCATGTGACTCATGCCACCAGGTTTCAGTAATGCCAGTTAGATTGAATGTAAGCTAATAAATGAGCAACTCTAATTCCTTTTGTTTTTTACACAGGCTTCTTGCATTGATGTAAATTTAAGAACTTTTTCTCTTTGTGTCCTTTAGTGCCTTGATTCATTTTGTTCTCAACATCTTGATTTTGTGCTAAATAAGTACATAGCTCTTTTTGCTCTTTACCTGGTCCTTTTGTTATTAATTTAACACTCTCCTGACTACTCTAGACAGCCTGTCCCCAAGGAGATTGGTTCCCATTCTGCTGAGTGAAGGCCATCCATACTATAGAGCTCCCTTTTCCCATAGAAAGTTCCATCAAACCAAAATTCTCAGTTCTACAACACTTATCAGTCAGGGACTTGCTTGCAGCACCTTCTGCTATCCCTGGCTTGTGGAACAGGAAGGATCTTGGAGGTTGCTGGGACATTTGTCTTACTCAGCATGCTTCCAGGTTCCCTGAAGTCATCTATCATCTGTGAGATGTCCAGAGGTTCAGTGACATTTTTGTTGCTAGGAACCATCCCCAATGGATTCTTGTCTGTCAACTTTATGATATCTAACTGATCTTAGAGTGATGTCTCTTGTATTAGCTCTTGGAAAGCACTGCACCATCCTGTTGTCTCCCTGTTCCTTACAGAATATTCTCTGTTTTTCTAGGTATTGTATTCCCTACCAGAATTGTCTGGCTTTATTGGTCAGTTTGGAAACTTTTTGTGGGCTAGCTTGATTTTTTTACAGGTCAGCCAGAACTGCCATCCAAATATGTCCTGTATATCTCTATGTTCCCTCAGAAAAGTCGGATTTTGAAAGAGATCTTTCACTGTTTTCATGTTGAGGATATGGTCTTGATTGTATTAGTATTGAAATTTCTGATTTTGTGTGGAATTCCTCCTGGTCCTCTTCTCTATGGTGGTCACAGCCTGCCCATGCTAGTCTGCAGGAGCGGCTCGAGGAGAGCTGCCGGCAACTGGCGCCCCAGGCAGAATGCGCGATTGTTGCCCCTGCCTCCATAGCCCTCAATGGCATGACGTCATCATTGGGCACCACATTAAACGCGGTGCCCTAGGCAACGGCCAAGGTTGCCTACATCCGCGGGCCACCCCTGCTTGTCTGTCTTCAGCAAGGTAGAATGTTGCTGTGACCTCTTGCCTCTCTGGTAGTTATAAACTGCCAGGCCTCCTCTGTGACTTCCTCTTTATTTGGTGGCCAGCTCCTTTTTTCCCTGACCCTGGGGTATTGATATTTCCCAAATCTGTCTGCCTATTAACTCCTCAACTTTTCTGTGTCTCAATAGCATATCTGATAGCACCTCCAATCCAAGAATTAACCCTAGTTGTGGGGGCTTGTAAACGGCCTTGGGGAAAGGATGAGGCCTGCCCTTAAAGGGGACTAGGCTTGAGAGGCCTCCAAAGACAGAACACCCCTTGATGGTAGCATAAGCCAATTTATCTGGGGCTTTGGCCATTAGTGGTTTTGGGTATCTGAGTGCTGGAGACAGATACCTTTCGGTGCTGTTTTCATTTAAGGTTTCCAGCTTTGGGGGCATGGCTTGGGCCCTGTGTTTGAGTTGCAGCAGGCTAGTGTGTCTGACTCAACAAAACAGAGTTCTGGGGGCTCAAGCTGACCTAGACAATAGACTCAATGGGGTCTCAGCATACTGGGTGACAACACCAAAGGAGACCCATGTTATGCTTATAAGAAGCACACGGGATCTTTATAGGGGGAAAAGACAATATGCTGCATTTATTAAGAATACAATGGAAAGTGGTTAGCATATGCTTACTCCCCCCACAGTGCCACCAGTTGATGTTATATTTACCAGTCCATGCTCCATGGATTGACCATTGGACCAATGCTCCAGTCCTGGCAGGACATCCCCACTCTTAAGGCAAAACAGTTCTCCTTTTATAATAGTTCTTTCCCATCAGGACCAGTGGGTTTTGCATCATCATGCTGTTTTTCTGAGAGTGTGTCTACACAGCAAAGTTATTTCAAAATAACAGCCCTTATTTTGAAATAACTTTCCTAGTGTCTACACAGCCAAACTGCTATTTAGAAATAAATTGGAAATAGTGGAGCACTTATTTCAAATTTGGTAAACCTCATTCTATGAGGAATAATGCCAATTTTGAAATTGCTATTTCGAAATAAGTGCTGTGTAAACACTTATTTTGAAATAGGGGGCCTCCAGCCTTCCCAGGTTGCCCTGATGGCCACTCCAGCCTCAACCAAGAACACTTCTCTCCCTCCCCACCTCTCCAGAGCCCTTAAAGGGGTAGACTCTGGCCACAGTGCCTGCGCCAGCTCCAAGCCTGCCAGCCCAGAGCCAGCAGTCACTGCCCCAGACTCAGTGGCCCCAAAACATATGCCAGCAAGCCAGCCCTCCACTGCTCCCCAGGAGCAGTCTGCCAGCTCCCAGGAGCCTGCCAGGGCTCGGAAAAGGCATGCACCTTCCTGGTCCAGGGTCGAGATCACGGACCTTATTCAGATTTGGGGGGGGATGCCCCCAACGTCCATGATCTCCACACTAGACAGAGGAACGTGGCCGTCTATGGCTGGATAGCTGCCAGCCTGGCCACCAAAGGCCACATGCGAACCCAGGAGCAATTTTGCATAACAATCAAGATGAGACAGCGAGACCCCCAAGCTTCCCCTCCCCTTTCTTCCCCTTGCTTCCCCTTTCCAGCTCCCTCCTCCCAGGTTTCCCCCTCCCCTCTCCCACACTCTCTGGGTATGTCTACACTACCACCCTAGTTCGAACTAGGGTGGTAATTTAGGCAACCGGAGTTGCAAATGAAGCCCGGGATTTGAATTTCCCGGGCTTCATTTGCATAAAGCTGGGCGCCGCCATTTTTAAATGTCCACTAGTGTGGACTCCGTGCCGCGCGGCTACACGCGGCACGGACTAGGTAGTTCGGACTAGGCTTCCTAGTCCGAACTACCGTTACTCCTCGTGTAGCCGCGTGGCACGGAGTCCGCACTAGCGGACATTTAAAAATGGTGGCACCCGGCTTTATGCAAATGAAGCCCGGGAAATTCAAATCCTGGGCTTCATTTGCAACTCCGGTTGCCTACATTACCACCCTAGTTTGAACTAGGGTGGTAGTATAGACATACCCTCTTTTCCCCTCTCCCGCCTCCTTTCCCCAGTCTCATCAGAGTTTCATTCCCTCCCCCCCCCAGTTTTGTTAAATAAAGAGAGTTTGTGTTCATGAAAATACGTGTATTTTATTTTACATCAGGGAGGGGTAAGTGAAAGAATGTGAGGGAGGAATGAGGCACAAGCCCTCAGTGGGGCAGACCAGGGAGGCTCTTAGTGCTCCTCAGGGTGGAAGCTCTCCTGCAGGGCCTCCTGGATATTGACAGCCCCCCGATGGACCTCCCGGATGGCAGCCTGCAGAAAGTGCAGCCAGGCTCACAGCAACGCATCCAAGAGAAGTACCAGAGTGCCCAGGGGAAGCTCTGGCTCCATGTTTCCAAGTGCTCTGGTATCCTGAATGAGGGCAACCAGAGCATGCAGAGACAAAATGGTTTGCTGTCACTCATCGAGGTAGACAAGCAAGCAGGGAAACCTGAGAACTGGCTGTCCGGGAGAAGGGATCCCTTTAAGCACAGACCTCAGATAGCCTCACTCAGTAAGTCCTGACCTGGAGCCCTGCTGGAAATGGTTCCGGCCAGCCTTAAATGCGATTCAGAGTCCACTCAGTGTGGACGTGCTATTTCGAAATAGCAAAATGCTATTTCGAAATGCATTTTGTGTGTAGATGCGTTATTTCAAACTAACTATTTCAAAATAAGATATTACAAAATAACACTGTAGTGTAGAGCTACCCTGATCGATGTTTGTTATTTCCAGTTGTTTCTCATGCTCCTTTTCTTCTTTATTTTGCAATGCTAAGCTGGTTTCAATCACAAATATTTTGTCCCAATTGATAAATGCTTGCCTTCTCTCAGAGCCATTGATTTGCCCACTGCTTACATCTTGATGGGGATATACAGCAATCTTCGGCATCTTTACGTCTTCTTGCAAGAACATTTGGTACAACACTTATCTTTCATACATTCCTCACTCTCTCACACTACAAAGTTGATTTTTTTGTTACAGAGAAGCAATATGCACATTCGAACAGGGACATCAAATTACAATTTAAAAAACCAATCATCATACACTTTTACTTATTTCACAATACTACTTTTAAAACTTAAAATTATAAAACTCTGTCCCTGCCTTGGAGTCACAATATTCTGGTTTATGCACCTTTGCCATCGTAAAAAAGTAAAGGTCCTTTCTGCTTTCAGACAGGATGGCTGGCAAAGCATACCGAGGCACTTTATTTTTCATAAAGCTACATTTTAGCCACATTGCTAAACCCAAACCCATCACAGTCATACACAGTGAATACAGTTTGGTTCAGTGGCTCTCAGCACCACTATTATACAAGTTGTTCCAGCACTCATGGATTCCAGAATGATGTTGTACATGAGTTATGTGATTTTTCCTCTGTCATTTCAATTGATTTTCCTAGAAGGGGGACTCTTCCATTGGATTGGGTTCTTTTCTTCATTCCATATTCTATCCCAAAACACAAGGAAAGTCTGCAGGACTGTTTTGTCACTTGCTTTATACATCTCTTTAGTAATGTTACCCACTACAGCTGTTTTCCATATTTCATTTTACTGATGATTTTTCTGGACTTTTTCAATTGTAATATCTGCTAAATCATTATCAAGCTTTATTAGTAGGTCTTTGTCACATTTTTAATAGTTTGAATGTGCTTGGTCAGTTTAAAACACCCTTAAAATGTTCTGTCCATCTTTTTTCTTTTCTTCTTCTGTATTAAGTCTTTCCATCTGTGCACCTGTAACAGAGCCTCTAGTAGTGCTAAAGTTTGCTATGAACAGTGTGTCTTATACAAGATTGTAACATTACCTTTTTGGCTAGCATCTTCAGCATCTTGACATTTTCTATCCATGTATGCTCTTTTATCTCTTCTAGCATTCGTTTTGACTTCTCTAACTAGATCTCTATTTTTGCCACTTGCTTGTCTTCATGTGACTTAACATTTATGAATTTTTGCTTTATGCTTTTTTCTGCAGATGTCTAACTAACATTGCTAATCCATTCTTTGCTTTTTGATTCTGTTGTTAGAATTGTCTTTGTAGTTTCTAGATAGCAGTTTTCCCACCCATCTTTTGTTTTCTTCAGTTAAGTACTCTTGAACACTGACCCTATTCTTCAGTTTAAGCTGAAAAGCACTTTTAAGCTGGTATCTGGATTTTATAAGTGCACTAGATGAGGCAAACCATTTTCTCTTTAAACAGTGACATTTGGGTAATAGGGATTAAAATTTGGCTGAATCCAGCAAGATGCAAGTGCAGGCGCTAGAGTTTTTTGTAAAATTGTCATGCCAGCACATAGTGGGATCCAGACAGTTTTGGTGCATTTGGATCTGTTTCACTTGTTCTTAATTTAGGCAATACAATGTGTGGATCCAACTTTAGAAGGGTGCCAGATCAGATATTTTTTGCAGTTTTAGATAACATTTGTTCTCTTTTAAGCATCAGAATGGGATGGTAGAACAGGAGCCAAATATTGGCTGAACAGGAGCTGTACCCAGTCAGAGTTATTGCTGCAGTAGAAGCAGCTCCTCTTGTCCTCCATTTGCACAGGGGAAGCTGAAGAATTGAGGCTAGAAAGTTGCAGAGTCTGGAGGAACCCTCAGCCTGTCCTTGCCATAGCTCCCTGCTTATAAGCATGTCAAGATGTGACACATTGCACCTGTCTGCATCCTTCCTTCTCACACCCCGGAACTGGAGCCAGGGGTAGGGCTGTGGCTCCCACAAGGAGGGTTGGTCACAGACAGGGAAAAGGAGGCAGAGGCTAGGGATAGGTATGGGGCCAGGAACAGCACCTGGAAGGGAGCCATGGTAAGGGGTTGCAGCTAGAGTGAGGCTGGGGCTGGGGCTGGAGCAGGGCTAATTGGTGCTCCCTCTCTGCCCCCTGGGTGGACTCCTAGTATTCCGTCAGATGTGTCCCTTTAGTGGAACATGTTCCACAGTTTGGGGACTTATTACCCTAGTGCATAAAATACATGATCAACTTGCTTATTCTGTGGTGGCTTTTATACATGTCACATTTATGAGGCAGAAATTATTTTCTAAATTGTCATGTACAACATTCTAGAGCAAATGAAATTTGCTTCTGTACTAATTTTAGGCACCTAGAATCAATTTAAAAAAATTAAACTACCATACATTCTTTAAAAAGGTGTTACTGGTTTGTGTATTGTAAATGCCATATTCTTTCCCAAGCAAGACCACATGGGAGGATTACATTTTTTAAATTATTAAAATAGCAGTAAATTGGAAATGTCTGTGCTTTTGTAGCCTATTAATGCTTGCTGTATCACTTTCTATTCTGTAAAAAAATAAATCCTGCACTCAAAATCAAAGCAGTGTAAAACTTTAGAGCTTACAAGTCTACTTAGTCCTACTTCTTTTTCAGCCAGCTGATCAGCTATTGAATAGTAAAGGCTTAAAGTATGTATATACATCCATGTAATTAAAATTTATATACCTTTAAAACCAATCCATTTATTCTGGTTGTATATACAATTATTTGAATGTCTAGGAAATTGTTTTTCTTATCTAAAGGACTAAAAAAAGGGGACCACATCCTTTTTAAAAGTATAAGCTGTCACTTCTTTCTTTACATGATTTGCTAAGAAAAATGCTTACTAAATAAATCCAGGTAGTTTTTGTATTTCTGGTCTCTGAAGTGAAATTGCTTATGGGACAAGGAGCTTTAAAAACTGCTACATTAACGTAAGGTAATATTCTCCCTTTCCAATCCACACTGTAGTCCTTTACTATGAATTCTATAAAATGAGGATAGAACTCACTCTGTATTATTGGAATTTGAGCGTAATATGAGTTAGGGTAATGCAGCTGAGATTCCTAATGGGACTTGGGGAGATTTTGCCCTTGGATTGGTTGCTGGTATATAGTAAACATAACAGGTGGTTTCTCCATCTGTAGATCAGAGACCTGTTTTTAAGTCATTCTGAGTGTTTTGTTGGTTTTACTAGTCCTCATTTTAGAGCTTTTTATAGTAATTAGAATGCATAAGCCAACTACAGGGTTAGTCAGACAAACTCCATTAACTTTAGTGGGAGTTATGTGTCTAAATCCTCAATAGGCTTTGAAAATCTCAACCATAGTTCATGGAATATGTTTATAAATGAATTTAGAATAATAAAAACATCCACAAGGACAATATTTGCCTCTAATCATACTAGATTGCAAATAAACATCTAGAGATCTATTTACATATGAAATGTTATAACTTTTAGTGGGTCAGGATAGCTACCAAGTAGAAAATATCATTACAGGTTGCTTTGTTCACTAAAACTCCCACAATGTTTTCATTATAATCACTTTTTTGAGGAGGACAGAACATTACTATTTATTATCATAACTATGAAATATACACAGAAACTTGGGATGTGAATGGATAACCTGTTAACTGGTTTCATGGTAAGCATCACCCTTACTAGGGATGTGAATGTTTAACTAGTGGGGGCTGGAGCAGCTCAGGTACTGTGGTAGCTGAGTAAATTTCAGTAACTCAAATGTTGTGGCCTAAAAGTATGAAGTGTTTGCATATATTATACACTATAATAGATTTAGTCTTAATTGCTTTAGTCTATAGATTTAAAATGTGGCATTACTTGCAAGAGTAATGTGCAAAATAAGAGTCTGAGATCTTTGTATAACATTTGGGTTGGTTCCCTTCCCCACCTCTCAATGAAGGTTGCCTTGTCTGTAACTACATACATGGGTGATTTTTCAAAAATGTTTAGAAACAAGAATATCAAAGAAGGAAGGAATATAAGGGGGAAGGAAGTGTTAATTGTCTTTTCCTTCTGTGTCACTTCTCCCAATCACAGCACTTGAAGCAATAGTACGCTCTTGCCTCTTGCTCCAACACAGTATGAAGATGATCCCAACATTCACCCATCTGTAACTGCATGCATATATCCTTTCACCAGAGCTATAGAAAAGAGCAGCTAATGATTTTTCATTAAGCTTTGATCTGGTGGTGTGGAGCAGCTGGTCCAGCAACAAAAAGTCTTTCAGTAGCAACTTTTTTCTCCCCAAATGTTTTATTGGTGAAATCAAGAATGAGCCACTTGTAACAAAGGAAACAAAAAGGTTTTATAGGCTATAAACCAGGCCTTTGTATGACAGAGGAGCTTTGCTTCTCAGAGACCTCTTGTCTAATAGGGAACTATTTTTTAGCAGGGAATGAGGGAGTGGTTATAGCAATCTTTATTATGAAGGCTAAATGTGTTTCTCTTCTTCTCTTCTTCTCTATTGCTTAGTATACAACATTTGGGTCTGTGATTTTACAGGCTTGGTTTTTCCCATATATAGATATATATCCCCCAAAATAATAATAATAAACCCTACAAAAGCCCTGTAATGCAACAAGAAAACTTTCACACTTCATGCAATCTTCATGCAATACTATGGAAAGAGATCTGAGCATTATAGTGAATCAAAAGCTAAATATGAATCAATAATGTAACACTGTTGAGAAAAAAAAGAGGGGAAAAAAAAGCAAACATAATTTTGGGATGTATAAGCAGGAGGTTCTAAGAATACTTCCAAGTGGCCCACAGGCTGCTTCTGTGAGAGCTTAAAATGATGTGTCTGGGAGCTGTGTCTGAGCTCTAGATTTGGCAGAATTCCAAAAGGCTTTTTGACCAACAAAACTTAAACACAAAAATAAACCAATCACCACATTGCTGTACCCACAAGAAGACTGAATAATGACAGAGCCATGTAGTTGCAAACAATAAGGGGAAATTTTGCATAAGGGGAAATTTGGCAGTCTTAAATGTAAAGTTCCTACATCTGGGGAGAGGAAATGACCATCCAAGGTACAAAATGAATGGGAGAGAATTAGGGATGTTAAGGACTAGTAGATCATTCGATTATCTGATAAGCAAATACTTATTGGAGAGTCAGTCGACTAGTCGATTCTCCCCTCCCCTTTGCTGCCTCTATCAGAAAGAGGCATCAAAGGAGGGGAGGAAAGGGGATATTTCAAAGTGGCAGCACCGCACAGCGGAGCCTGGGCCTGGGATCAGCTGGGGATTCCACATCTGATCCCGGGTTCTGGGGAAATGTCGCGTGGAGGCTCTTGTACATTTCAAAGGAGGAATGCAGAAGTGCCTATCGACTAGTCGAGTAGTTGATGGAAATTCCATCGACTACTCATCTGGTCAATTAACCGTTACTTAATATCTTTAGAGAAAATAACACAAAGCAGTCCTAATCATCACATTAAAGCCAGTTAAATTTTCATTTTGTCTCCCCAATATTGTCCATTTTCATGACGTTAAAAGCTATAGTGGTCAGAGGAAAATATATTGAATTGGACTTTAATATGGAAATGGTAGCCCAACAAGGACATGTCTATACTAGGAAATTATTTTGAAATAACTAAATTGGAAATAACTCCTGATTGAAAAAAATTGAATTAGTGTGTCCCCACTATGGGGGAGCATGTAATTTAGTCAGAATTATTTCAAAATAGTACATCCACATTGAATGGAGCCTGCTTCGGACTTAGAGTCCTGGAAACACTCTGGGGAGGGCACCATGAGGGAAGATGCTTCCTGTGGCTGCTTGGTTAGACAAGCTGCAACTCATGCTTTTAAGGGCTCCTCTCTATGGCTGCTTCTCACATACCACTCCTCCACTCCCTCCCATCTTGCGGGGCACAAAAGGAACACAGTGTGTTCTAGTTGCCTCTGTGGATGCCACAACACTTAAAGCATGGAGCCAGAGCTTCTGCAAAAAAGTGCCAGGCTCACGGGCCTCATGCTGCGCCTCATGGTACAGTACTTCCCCAATCTGCTTGTGTGCTTCTCCAGCAGGACAAGGACCAGACCAGACCGCTGGCCCTGCTCACTCAGTTCCTGTCACTCCTGCTGCTGCTCATGCCCTTCAATCCTCTGGACACCATGAAACACTGCTTCTGGCAACAGGAGACCAGTTCGGACTGGTGGGACTATATCGTCTTGCAGCTGTTGGATGACCAGCTGAGGCTGCTGAGTTTCCGTATGTGGAAGGCTCTGCTAGTTGCTCACTTCTGCCCTCAAGCAACAGGATATCTGATTGAGACCCAGCATTTGCATGCATCACCCTTTGGAGGCTCACCGCACCGGACAGCGACTGCTCGGAGAGGAACCAGTTTGGCATGGTGAAATCAACAATTGAAGCCGTGCTCCTGCGGGTAGCCAAAGCCATCAACCACGTGCTGCTACGAAGGGTCATCGCCGTAGGCAACGTGGAGAGCATCGTGGATGGCTTTGTCACCATGGGCTTCCCCAACTGCAGGGGGGCCATAGACAGCATGCACAACCTCATCCTAGCCCCTGACTACTGTGCCTCGGACTACATAAACAGAAAGGGGTACTTATCCAAGGGGTGCTGCAGGCCCTCGTGAATCATAAGGGACTCTTCACCAACTTTAGTGACAGTTGGTCAGGGAAGGCACATGATGCCTACATCTTCTGGAACTGTTGCCTATTCTGAAAGATGCACGCCAGCACATTTTTGCCCAACTGCATCATCAGAGTCAGGAAGGTGTAATCCTGGGCAACCCAGCCTTCCCTTTGCACCCGTGGCTCATGAAGCCCTACACGGGCAGCCTGGACCCCCCACTAAGGAGCACTTCAGTGCCAGGCTGAGCAAGTGCCTAATGGTGGAGGAGTGTGTATTCAGCCATTTAAAGGGAAGGTTCCAGATTCTCTTCACCCATCTGGACCTTAGCAAGCACAACTTCCCCTTAGTGGTGGTTGCCTGCTGTGTGCTCCATAACCTGTGTGAGAGCAAAGGGGAGAGTTTTCTGCCAGGGTTGGGGCAGAGGCTGAATGGCTGGCTAGGGCATATGAGCAGCCAGACTAGCACCATATGGACAGCACACCAAGGGGGTATGCTCATCAGGGAGAGTTTTGTGCAAGGCCAGCTGTGAGACTCTCCCCTGTTCCTCTCCACAAGGGGCCCCAGCATTTTCTCTGTGTGCCTTTCATTCCCCACCCCTCCATTTGCCTGCCCTCCATTCCTACCTTTCTTCCTCCCCTTCAGAGCAAATAATAAATAATTATTTTGTGAAACAACAGGACTGTTTGTTGGGGGATATACAGCAGGGGAGGGACTGGGGAAAGAATGTGGGAGAGGGGAAGAAGAGAGGAAGAAGAGGCTCAGTGATGGGGTGGAGACTGTCACCTGCCTCCAATTGGTCAGGAGGCTTTGGTTGCCCAGTGACCCCTGGGTGGGCTAGGAGAGGAAGCTATGAGTGGGGCATGGACGTGGCTGGTGGCCCTCTCCATGCATGATGCCATGTGCTTCATCACTGAGGCAAGGGAGAAGCACATGGCCTTTTGCTCGTGCGACAGCTGGTCCTAGGCAGCCTTCCTCCACCCTTGGTCAGCGGCCTGCTCCTGGCGCTCCTCCTCAAGCCTCTGGATGAGAGACTGCAGGCAGGCCATCTACTCATACATGAGGTCCTCCTAGGTTCTCTTCCACTTTCCAGCAGGGGCAAAGATGTCTCAGGGAGCATCACTATACCCATGGCCTGGGGACAAGCAGGCATGAGAAGGTGCCGGCCAGGAACCTGCGGGCAGGAGTGGAGGATGGTGCAGCTTGTCTTCCTACTGTGTCCGGAACAAGACAGGTCTGGCATTGGTGGCATCCCGCAGAGTGAGAACTATCTCTGTCCAATGGAGGAGAGGGGCAGTTTGGAGGAGGCGTGTATGATCAGCAGATGCCACTTGCCCGAGAGAGTGCTACTGGGATCCCCTCCTTTTTCTCCCTTCCATGCATGCAATCAGTATCCTCTGCATCATCGCGCTTGACCAAGAGCGAATGCTGCCTGAGTGTGGGCATGACCCTGTGCTGTGTGTGGCACTGCAGTGTGTTTCCATGACCCTAGCCTCCTTAGTGGTGGCTTGTTGTGGGAAGGTGTTCCACCACGGAGCTCGGAATAAGGCAGGCATCTCTAGGAACTTTGTGAAAAGGAGCGAGGGGTTCCGTGTGAGAGTGTCATGGGGCTGAGTGCTCCATGTGCACCTATGTGCACAGGCTGCTGTGGTACCCCCAGGCCAAGTAGGCGGATCCCCTCTCAGCCAGTTGCCTGCCCCCACATGTAGATAGGGAAAGTTATAGAACTCACCTGAAGCGCCTTCCCCAGGTTCATCCAAGGCCTGGGAGACATCCTAATGGGGGTGGACAAGTTCCAGAGTTTGGTCACCTGGCTGGCCTCCTCCTCCTCATCTACAACCTTACCCTCCTGGAGGATGATGCCAGGCGTCTCCTGGGTGGACTTCACGATGACAGGTGGGAGGTGACTGGCCCGCCTCCCACGATGACATCCAGCTGCTCTAAGTAGTGATATGTGTGCACTGCCACCCCTGAGCATCCGCTCTGCTCTCTGGCTTTGTGGTAGGCCTTCCGGAGCTCCTTCTCCTTCATCCAAACCTGGTCCAGAGTCATATTGTGGTCTTTGTCAGCCAGGCTGGCAGCAATCCAGCCTTACAAATCCACATTCCTGTCCCTGGTGCAAAGTTCCTGGAGGTTGGTTTCCTCCCCCTAGACCTCTGTTAGATCCAGGATCTGTGCACCAGTCCAGGCCAGAGGTCTTCTGTGTCCTTGGCCAGTGGCAGCTGAGGGTGCAGCAGGAGTGTTGGCAGCCTAAGGAGGCTCTGAGGGAGTGTTGGGGTTACTCATGGTTCCTGGGATGCTGTTTTCTTGCAAGGGGTTGGCAAATTTGGCCATGTGCAAGAAACCCTTCTCTTGTGCATGGAGTTTTAAACTCTGGAGGAGAAGGAGAGCAGTGTAGATGCCTGGTGTGGCCAGAGTGGTTAGAAGTGCAGCTGTCAGAGGTCTCTAGAGGTCAATTATTTCCAATTAGCAGCACTGGCTCATGCACACTAATGCTATTTTGAAATTAGCATTATTCCCCAAGGAAAGCAGGAGTACAAATTTCTAAATAACCAGCCCGTTATTTTGAAATAATGGGCTTAGTAGTCTGTGTGGACACTCTGCTTATTATTTTGAAGTAAGGGGGGGTATGTCTACTTAGGGTTACTATGTCTACTATGTCCTCGTGGAATGAGGAGTACAGCTAGTTCGGATTAGGAAGCCTAATCGAACTAGCTACTCTGTGCCGCGTGTAGCCGCGCGGCACGGGTTTGAACTAGCCAGGATTTAAAAATGGCGGCGCCCGGCTTATGCAAATGAAGCCCGGGAAATTCAAATCCCGGGCTTCATTTGTAAGTGCGGTATGCCTACATTACCCCGCTAGTTCGAACTAGCAGGGTAGTGTAGACATACCCGGGGTTATTTCAAAATAATAAGCAGACCAGGGTCAAAGCATGTCTTTCTCAAGAGTTGCCTACAATAAGAAAATATTTGAGATTGTTTTACCTACCTCCTGGCCATCTGTACAGCTTAATTAGGATTTCTAGGGCTGGCAAGTGTTTGGAGCTGCTCTTATGGAGGTTGGCCCAAAAACATTATAAATTATTTATCCTATGTTATACAATTCATCAGTGCCTTATATGTAATTAATACACAGGATCATCTAAATTCTCAAGCGTTTACTCTCATTGCCAGCCCAAAGAATATCTCTACTGTCAGGGTACTACAATCTAATCTTCACATATGTATTTTCTGGATAATGCATATTGTTTATAACAATATTGTGTATTTTATGTCTGTGTAAAATTTGGGCATTTACAGGAAATAGCAAAACATTTGTTCCTTTTCTCCTCAACTGTCATTTACGGTTTGGTTCATCATAAACAATGTTTTGCTTTTTATACCACTCAGTTGTGTTGAAACCACTGTTATAAGATAGCTCTCTTTTATTAATCCTTCTTACAAACATTTATATAGTTTCTACGTTCATTTTAACTTTATTGTATAATTCCCTATGGGTGTCCAATGAACAAAATTTCACTGAAGTCAATAGATCTGTGACAGTTTACATAAGCAGAAAATTTGGTCCTGTACATTAAATGTTACTTACTTGTATCTAAGGGTATGTCTACACTTGCAGCCTAATTCGAACTAGGGCTGCAAATGTAGGCATTCAGAATTGCAAATCAAGCCCGGGATTTAAATATCCTGCACTTGATTTGCATCTTCCCGGCCGGATGCCATTTTTGAAATTTACAAGCCTGAAGTAACTGCCCACGTCTACACGTGGCAGTGAAACGGGCGTTCGAAATAAAGCCCTAGTTTGAACTACCTGGTATTCTTCCTGCAATGAGGTTTAACAGGTAGTTCGAACTAGGGCTTTATTTCGAACACCCGTTTCACTGCTGCGTGTAGATGCGGGCAGTTACTTTGGGCTTGTAAATTTCAAAATAAATAAATAAATGGCGCCTGGCTGGGAAGATGCAAATCAAGCATGGTATATTTAAATCCCGGGCTTTATTTGCAATTCCGAATGCCTACATTTGCAGCTCTAGTTCGAATTAGGCTGCAAGTGTAGACATACCCTAAGACCTATGAAGATACCAGGAACCATACAAAGCACAAAGATACAACACAATACATTTCTTGCATAAATCTTTCCGTTCTTGAATCTGGGAATTCTAGAAATACTGTTGGGAAATCTAGCCTCTGCCTGTTACTGATCCAGGCCCACCTTAATATATGAAAAATATTCAGAGAAACTGGGATTTTCTGGGAACTGAGGTCATCAGAACCTTGTAGATGGGGAGGAAAATCTACCATGAAAGTATGCCAGGTTGTAGCTAATACTTGGGAAACCATTCCCCCATGCAGCTAACATCTCCAAATACTGTCTGGTCTCAAATTTCCCATTATGGAGCCATTTAACTGAGAAGCTTGCTGACACTTGACTCCAACTTCATCTGTATGCAGTTAATATTCTAGATTCTTCCCATTTAAGCTTGAGTTCAATACATGGAAGAGAATTGGTGCTGTTGGTATTGGATGATTGTCTCATGACTGGACAAGAGCCTTCTGCCAGCTTTCATAGTTTTGCTGTGGTTAGCTGAGTTATGATGATGTGTTTTCATTCATTCCTCTCAGACTTCACCTAGAATGTCATGATGGACACTTTCTCTAACTCCAAAGGTGTTACCTGTGGAATCATTAAAGGATAATTTCCCTTCCCAACTTTCACTCTTGCATTCTCTCACACACTTTTTTCTCTCTCTCTATAAAGCCTCCAAGACATGTTGAGACAATATGGACTGAAATACCAGCAGTATGCCAATGGCACACAGTTCTCTTTCATCACCCACCCAGCTGATAGCAGCAACTGGTTGAAGAAAAACTGATAGAAGCTGATTACCTCAACAGCTATGGAGATTTTGATGGGGAAAGGAAACAATGAAGAACTCACCCTGTCTTAACAATGAGGGTGTCTGTTCTCAGAACATCAAGAAAGTCCATAATCTTTCTTCTGGCAGCTGAATCACATAAGTAAAAATATCCCTTTCATCTATGGATGGAAAGAGAACACCACCAACTCCTGTCAGAGTTAAACAAAACCTCCATGATACACAGAAATGTGTCCTTCAGAGTTGATTGTTGTAAATCTCTGAATGTCACGACATGACAACTGACTCTCAAAATGTTACCTTTGGTTCAAATGTAGTAGCCTGTCTCTGTCACATCAACCCAGTGCTTTGTCTTCATCATCTTCCAGTTGAATACTGGGTCAAATTTAATGTTTGCTCATTAGAACTTCAAGATTATCTCAAGGTACTTGAGGGATCATCTCACTCTGTGGGATCATGACTTCCAATGGCGTCCATATTCCACTGGGGATGGAAGTGTCCTTGAGAGAGTCATACACAGAAAACCGTACTTTCTCCAGGATTGCCCCACATAACTGGAACTAGCCTGTGAAAAATATCAGGATGAATGTGAATCTCATCACCTTCAGGACAAAGCGTAAAATCTCTTTCTTTGACCACACTTCCCACAATAGTACAATAAAAAAATCCCCAAACCCAGAAACCCTTACATATGAAAAAAAGTAAAGCCAGTCCTGACAAGAGGAACTGTTTAAAAATTTGATAACAAATCATATGCAGAAATGTAAGATATTGCGAGATATGTAATCATATGTCAACCTTAATTAACAGAAATCTTTCAGTGTGAATCCCCATGTTTTTCTTTGCTTCATTGGAACCTATGACTGCCTTGAATCTCAGAGATATCGTGCTAAAATAATTTTTGTAAAAATGATTTACATTTGTTTAATTTTCATTCAAATAAATTTTACTCATAGTTTGAGTTTTACTGACAAAGTGCTTTGTTTCATCCTAACTTTGCAGTAACAACTAATTACTCACTTATAAATGCATTAATCTTTTAATTAAATGTTACTTTTTTGTTTCTGTGCACTGAACTACAACATTACTTTTATTACTGTAGCATTTTCTATGGGTTTATCACCATAGTATCTGAGAATTTCACAGGCATTAATATGTTCAACATAATGTCCCTATGAATTATGTGTTGCTATATTATACATGGAGAACTGAGGTATGGAGATTAAGATACTTGCCAAAGTCATTCAGAAAGTTTGTGGTAGAGTCAGAAACAAAAGACAGGTTATGTGAGTCCCAGTGTAGTATATTAACCACAAGATCAGTATTGACACAATTTTATATAGAACTTTTTGTCTTTCATGATTGTATTTGCAGTCTGGTTTCAAGCCAAGGTACTGTACTGAGAAAGCAGTAACAGCTGTAGTGGAGGATCTCCTATAGTTCATAAGCAAGGCCAATCTTCCATAATCATCTTGCTTTATCTCTGTGTAGCATTTGTTATCAGTATTCAGTAAAATTCTTGTTCTAGATCTATGATTCTGTTGTTTTAATTTTTAAATCATTAGAAGGCACTTGGTATAATGGTGATGTGAGCCTGTGATGGAGTGCAACTCACTGCTGTGCTGACTCCTGCTGGCTGTCCTGGGGATTAGCTCTGCTAGTCAGTGTGCCTTCTTCTGGTGGTTTCTTTGCCATGACCACCTCTGCTCCTGGATCCATGTTGTGCCAAGGACTGCAGTGTCCTCTTCGGTACACAGCCGTCCATCTGTGTTGCCCTCTGTGCTCCCCTGTTTTGGGGGACAGTATGTATTTCAATGGCCCAGCCACTTCCTCAGCGGGGAGGAGTGACCAGGGTCTGCAGACTACTCCAGGTCCTGGTCCAGCAATTCTATAGATGGCAGACAACTGCTGCGTCCTATCCAACCCATCAGATTGCTTCCCTGGGCCAGTTCCCCAGACCCCTAGCATCTTCTCTGCCCCTACTTCAGGACTTCAGCATGTGAATCTTAGCAGTCAACCAAGAGCTTACTCTCACTCCCCTCTGATTCTGCCTAGCACTTCTCTGTCCAACCCGCTAATTTTTTTTCTCCTCTTTCTGCAAGGCAGCCAGTTCTCCCTTCTTGAGCTTCAGGGAGCAACTGAACCTGCTCTGCCCTGCAGCTCTTCTTATATGGGCCAGCCTGGCCCTGATTGGCTGCTCTTCACAATCTCTTTCTAATTGACTATCTCACTAGGACTCTATTAGCTCCTAACTGGCCACTGTGGGGCAGATGCCTCATCACAAGGCCATATATGTTTCTAGGTAAGTATATCTAATTAGGATCTGGGTAAAATATTGAAGCCAAATTAGCGAAGTATGGACTCAGATCTGCATTTATTTCATTGTGAATCTCCATGGGCTCAGGAGTTTGTGCTAGTGGATTTCAGGCAGGTTTGAATTCTTTAGAAATGTACATATAGCTTGCCCAAGTGTTAAGTAGGATGGCATGGACTGTGATAACTTTGCATGTGATTATAAAGGTGGATACAAGCTGCTGTAACTAGTAGTAATAAGATTAAATTAAAGAAAAATTAGAAAAAACATCTCCTATGAGGGAATTTGTGGAAATGAAACTCAGTGATGAATTTTGAGTGTCTTAAACATTCTCTGAGCATGGGGTTATATGGAGTTACACTTAGTGGGGAATGAGCTGTCATTCCATTTTCCCAGCTCTTTATAATCACTTGAATTCTCAAGGAAAGGGCCTGGTATGTTAACTCTGGGTTTCCTGGTATAGTAAAAAGTCTGTGCTAAAGATGGTAAAATAGGTTCGATAGAGACAAGCAAACAGGGTTTCCACTGGCTTATCTGTCCCCCAAAAAAACCTTTTAAATGGTGCTCTCTCATGGGAGATGGTCATGGAAAAGATAATACAGCCCAAAGCAATGTTCTGGACTAGTGAGGTGCATATAAGGCTATGAAACAATATCCCAAGAGATGCCTCAACATTTCAGATATTTAAAATAAACTAGACAAATGTCAGAGAGAGATTTTCTACATTGGCCAAGAATGGGCTAGATATCCTAATGATTCCCCTCTCTCTGATTTCTAATCCCCAAAATATTTTACAGTATGTCTAAATTAAAGTTTTTAAAAGTCCGAGTAATAGAAATGTAAAGTAGTAATCTTTTATATGAAAACAAAGTCAATCACATGGAAATTCAAAGCTTATACTGACCAGTCTACCATAGAGTAGCTGTGCCAAGAATTTGAGCTAAGGTGTTCAATTTCTTGTCTCTAAGATTTCTTACTATATATTCAATAAATGGACAGAAATAGAACACTCTAGAAAACTGTCAGAACAAAGAAAACATCAGTGAGGTAAATGATTTTGTACAATTTTAATGTTGACTCAATCACTGTATTGTAAAAACAAAGTATATATTGGTTCAAAACTTTTTATGAAGAACTTCTGTCTTTTATTGCTACAGATGTTGATGCATTTTAATTTTTCTCTCTTTCATAGGTATTTGCATATTTTCCAGTGAGAAGACCTTTTGTTTTCCATAAGAAGGCTATTATCCAGCATGTTAATGGGCTTCCAGCTATTAAGATGTAATGATATACCTTGAATATCTAACTATAAATTTGAAAAATCTTGATGAGCAATCTCAAAGGAATACTTAGAATGCCCTCCTAGTAAATTGGCTCATTTTCTTGTAATTTACTAGAAGTGCTGATATGAGAGCAGTTGTAATGTAAAAAGTACATTAATCCCTGGAGTTACATTGTATATATTAAATTATTACTCTCAAAGTATAAAACATACTAAGCCATTTAGCCTTCATTCATACTTGTTACTGAGAATCACTGTAGAAAAATAATTGCCAAGAAATTAGGAATTAAATGTTCAGCATCTTTAAAAACAAGATATTCTGTAATAAAGTCAGTTTGATCTTGCATAACAATTTACCTTTTTCAAAGGGTTGCCAGTGAAAAGAAAGTGTCATTAATGAGGCTTTATCATTAAAGATCATTTCCTTCAGTTAACAAATTAATATTTTGAGTAATCTGTTCACTTGGCTATCTTTTATGATTGTCATATAGATTAGTTTGCCTGCTGTTCTATCTGCCAAATCCTGAAATCTTTTCTTGAGCAGTATGCTCATTATCTCTGTATAAACAAATGAATTCAATATTTGACCATAGAACTTCTAATAATAAAAATAACTCTGCTGTAGTTATCTTCTAGATATGTACATTTCAGAACACTTGTTTAAAATGTTCTTTGTTTTCCCCTCTGCAGAGTAAGAGAGAAGTGGTGGAACTGCAATTCACTACACTAACTTATATTAACCACCAGTTATTTATGCCACTTGGAGGCTGAAACTCCTGGAAACATGTTGTGTAAGAAATGACAGGGAATTTGCAAAGCGGTTGCCTAGCAAATTGGAGTATGGAGACAATGTTAGATCCCGCTAAAGATGACCTGCCCCTAATGGCCAACACATGCCACATGCTCGTAAAACATTATGTATTGGACTTAGATGTGGATTTTAAAAGCCAAGTTATTGAAGGCACCATAGTTCTCTTTTTTGAGCCTGGGAGCAAATCCAAAAAAGGAGACAGTGCTTTGGAAGGAACCTGCCTTTCACAGTCAGATGAAACATGCAAAATTAGGGCTTCTGAACCCTGTCACATTCCTGTGACAAATGTAAGTGCCCGCTCATCTAAAACAGGATATAATGATTTTGCTGTCTGTGCTAAAGGTGAAAAAGATACTTCTGATAAAAATGGTAACCATAGCAACGGGGAACAGGCTTCTGGGATTTCTAGTTCAAAGAACTGCTGTGACATAGAGAATCATGGGAGTGAAGATTTTTTACTGGTATTGGACTGCTGTGATTTATCTGTGTTAAAGGTCGAGGAGGTAGATGTTGCTGCTGTGCCAGGTATTGAAAAATTCACAAGGTCTGCTAAGCTAACTGATGCTTCTGAAGAGCTGAGAAATCTTAGGAATCAGATTGTACATGAACTTGTGACATTACCTGCAGATCGTTGGAGAGAACAGCTATACTATTATACCCGCTGCAGCCAGGCACCTGGTTGTGGAGAGCTTCTGTTTTCCACTGGCACTTGGAGCTTGGAGATAAGGAAAGCAGAGATTAAAGCTCCAAGAGAATTTCCTCATGCAATAAGGATATGGTACAAAACAAAACCACAAGGAAGATCAGTTACATGGACCACAGACCAGAGTAGCAGGTATGTAACTGTTCGCTCCACAGCTGTACACGTGTTAATTTTATATAAAGAAGAAGAATTCAGAGTGATGCATTAAAAGGGAGTAACTCTGCAAAGAAAATAAACATTCATTTTCACTGCTTTCTTTTTATCCTTAGTCTGCATTCTACCAGATCACAGTAAAGCAGGTAAACTCAAGGGCAGACAAAATCCTAACAGGATTACATTTCTAAAGCTTGGATCAAATAATTGCTTTTATTTAGTTTGCATATTCAGGATTGGAAGTAGTAGATAATGTTGCATGTCAGGTAAAGGTATATAAATTGTGAGAGGGCAGAAGGGTTAAAGTAGTAGTGGGGGAAGAGAATGTATAAATGACAAATATTTTCACTTTAATATTCTGCATTTTCCCCCTTCCTTGCAAAAGGAACTGAACCTATAAAATAACCATTTGTATTTGTAATAATGAAAAGAATTTCTCACAAGCTAGCTTTTTGTCATTTATTAAAGTTGTGCTAAGTTTATAGTTAGAATATTTTCTAGCTTAGTCTCTCTTAACCAGCTTTTCAAATCTCCTTTATGTGTAATGTAAAATACATTGCTGATCTGAGTGGAGATTATTATTATATTGCATTGTAAATGTATATGATGATGTACAGAGCACTTAAAGTTAGGTTTACAATCACATGAACTGTAATCTTCATTGAATGATATTTAAAATTAGATTTTGATAGTGTATTGAATTCTTTAATGGAGATAGTTGAGAAATAGCAACTTGGTACTTGATGGTACTTGTGCTGTAACATCAAGTTTGAGGGTCAGCGGGAACCAGTAAACCAATGTCACTCCACAAAACAGAGACTGAGTTGTCATTCTATCTCAGTCACTCTAAGGGAAATTGAATCACTTCAATGAAGTCAGAATTTGGCACTCTAAGGGTATGTCTACACTGCACAGCTATTTCGGGGTACTGGAAGTACGCCATGTCTGCACAAGCCGCCCATTATTTCAAACTATTTTTTTAAATAATGGGCACGTTATTTCAGCAACCCAGTAACCCTTGTTCTATGAGGGTTAAGGGATGTCTCAAAATAGCACCTTATTTCAATATTTGAGTGTAGGCGCGCCAAATTTCAAAATAAGCTATTTCAAAATAGATTCGAAATAAGATGCTGTGTAGACACATCCTAATTGTGCTTAAAACAGCTGGACAATTTTAATAATTAACCTCTTCTCAACCTTTAAGGAAAGTGTGTCTTTGCCATATTCGTTACTAAACAGTAGATATTTTTGGTTCTGAAAGAATGTTCATTTAATGTGACTTCTTTATTCAGTGAGATCCTGCATTTTTTACCATTGTACTGAGTGAAGTACCAGGAGAGTGAGTTACTAATAATCATACAAATGTGTCAGTGGCACTTTATCTTTCATTTTAGCTTTTGTAAGTTTCTGGATACCAGCTAGCATTAGACTTTTTACGACTTTTTTTTGTTGTTATTCCAGGTTAATGTTTTAAATATTTGTGAAATTTTTATTTATTAAATTACTAAGGGCATGTCTACTATTTCAAAATTAGTAAAATTGACTTTATTCACAAATTAACAAAATCAAAATAGCGTGTCCCTACTATGGGGAAGCACCAAAATTAGTTAGAATTAGTCCAAAATAGAGTGTCCTCATTGAATGGAGCCTGCCACAGACTTAGAGCTCCTGGAAGCAGTCTGGGGAGGGCACCAGGAGATGGATACTTCCTATGGCTGTTTGGTCAGGCAAGCTGTGATGTGTGTTTTCAGGGGCTCCTATCTACGACCATGTCTCATAAGCCACTTCTCCACTACCTCTCCCTTCGCGGGACACAAAAGTGATGTAGTGGGTATGTGCCACTTTGTGTCTGGTTGTCCTTGTGGACGCCACAGCTCTCATAGCATGGAGCCAGAGCTGCTATAAAGCAGTGCCAGGCTCTCGGGCCTCATGCTGTCATTGCACAGTACTTTGAGACTTGCTCACATGTTGCTCCAGCAGGATGAGGACAAGGACCTGCAGGACAAACCCCAGCATGGACTGCAGACCATTCTTACTCAGGTCCTGGCGCTCCTGCTGCTGCGCATGCCCTCAATCCCCTGGACGCTGCAAAATGCCACTTCTGGTGATGGGAGACAAGCTTGTACTGGTGGGATCACATTGACCTACAGGTAGGGAATGATCAGCAATGGCTAAAGAATTTCTGTATGCACAAGACCACCTTTCTGGAACTCCACAAGTGGCTCGCCTCTGCCCTTAGGTGACAGGACACCCATATGCAACCCACAGTCGCCATTCAGAAGTGCATGGCCATCGCCCTCTGGAGGCTCACCACACTGGACATCTACTGCTCCATTGGGAACCAGTTTGATGCATGGAAATGCACAGTTGGGGTCTTGCTCCTGCAGGTAGCCAAGACCATCAACTATATTCTGCTACGAAGGGTTGTCGCTCTGATCAATGTGGACTGCATCATGGATGGCTTTGCCGCCATGGGCTTCTCAACTGTGGGGGTGGAGGGGGGGAAGCATAGACAGCATTCATATCCTCATCCTGGCCCCCGACCACCATGCCTCAGACTTTATCAACAGGAAGTATACTTCTCCATGGTGCTGCAGGCCCTTGTGGATCACAAGGGATGCTTCACCAACATCAGTGTCGGATGGTCAGGAAAGACGCACAATGCCCGCATCTTCTGGAATTCCTACCTGTTCTGAAAGATGCATGCAAGCATTTTTTCCCCCGACCTCACTATCAGGAGTCGGGGCGGTGGACATGCCCATTTTCATCCTGGGCAACACAGTCTACCCTTTGCTCACCTGCCTCATGAAGTCCTACAAGGGCAGCCTGGATCCTAGCAAGGAACAGTTTAATGCCAGGCTGAGAAGCTGCTACATAGTTGTTGAATGTGCATTCTGCTGTTTAAAGGGGATGTTCAGGAGACTCCTCACTTGCCTGGACCTCAGTGAGCGCAACATCACCTTCATGGAAGAGGCCTGCTGTGTGCTTCACAACCTTTACTAAAGCAAGGGGGAGATTTTTCTCCCGGGGCCTGGGGGTGGTGGCTGAGTCTGAACATCTAGTCAAGGAATTTGAGCAGCCGGACACCAGTGCCATATGGAGAGCACATCAAAGAGCTGTGCTCATCAGAGAGGCCTTGAGAGAGAGTTTCATGCAAGGCCAGTTGTGAGACTTTCCTTCTGTGCCTCCACAAAAGGGGCCCCTGCATTCCCTGTGTGTGCCTTTCATTCTTATTCGAGTAGTGTCCCTGTGGGTGATCCACTGAGGTATCGGGCTCGTCCCGGTGCCGCAGTCTGGAGATTTTTGCCTAGCAGTAGCCCCTGGAGGACTGTGCATGCGCAGAAGCCACCTCACGCCATTCGGGCCTTTTCTGCATCGCATGGTCCTTACCACCAGTTCTTCCTAATCGTCCATGATTACAGACAGAGTTGAGACGAGCTCCTACCTCTGCCTGAGGAGAAAATAGAGTTATTCGTATTTAGCTTCTTCTCGTCCCAGTTTAGACCCTACCTTATAGTTATAGTTAGAGTTACAGTTCTAGTTAGTTTAAATTTTTTTTTTGTTATTGTATATAGTTTCCCGCTACTCTGCAGATAGCTTAACCTGTGGACGTCTTTCTTCCAACATGCCTGGCTCTCTGGGTTTTAAGAAATGTGCATCATGTGGAGACGCCATGCCAGCATCTGACGGCCATTCCAGATGCATACGGTGTCTCAGGGAAGGCCACATACCACAGAAGTGTGGTCACTGCTCCAAACTAACTGCCCGGGACAGGGAGATGCGGCTTAAAATGCCGCTTTTCAACAAAGCGCTTCAGCCGCCATCTAAGGAACAGCAGATGGACGCTCCAGCCTGTAAGTCCCATGAGGAAAAGGGCTCCGCTCTGCTTTGGAGTGTAAGTGAGGGAGATGCACCGGGCACTTCAGGCCTGCCACCAAAGCATCCCGCGGGGAAGCCTTCCAAGGCCTGTAGTACTCCCTACCCCTGCGATCTCCTCTGTATCGGAGCTGGTGTCGCACGTGCCGCCCTGCCTTGAGTCGGCTCTGGCGACGACACCACGACACCAGTCGGTACCAAGAGCAGCTCTGAGACCCAGGCCAGCACCGTCAACGGCACCGAGAGCCGAGCCGGCACCGAGGGCTGGGCGGCACCGAGGGCAGCGGAGAGATCCAAGCAGGCGCTGAGGGCTGAGGTGGCACTGAGACCATTGAGAGCTGAACCGGTGCCAAGAGCCAAACTGGTGCCAAGAGTGGACACGGCGCCGAGAGTTGAAGCTGCGCCGACAGACTAGTGATAGGAGTTATTTTACTCGGCACCAGAGCCTGTCACTGCATCGCCCGGACCATCACATGTGCACCTGGCGCCTGCATCCCCAGTGCTCAGATCACCATCTATGCACCGGGGAATGTCAGACTTGGGCTTCGTGTTATCCGCACCGGCTAGTCCAACACCCACAGCTCTTCCTCCTCCATCAAAAGCCACCTTACCAACCAAGGCACAGAGGAAGGCTCTCCATGTACACCATCGCTCAGCCCCAATAGGGCTTTTTTCTCCCCTGAGCCTTCTCCTTCACCTCATCGTAGACTAGACAGGCGTGATCATAGGCGCTACAAATCGCCACCTCGGAGCTACTGGAGATCTCTGCGGAGATCCCATACACCTTCATGGTACCATTGTTCATAGCGCTCTCATTCTCCGTCACATTACACAATACGATCGGGGCCTCCGGTGTCTCCGCCTCGCTCACGCTATTCTCATTATGGGGATGCAAGTCCTTACTCTCCACGATGCTCCCCACACCATCACCATAATAGTCGTTATACCTACTACTACCGGGACCGCCCACGCTCCTACAGTGCAGCTTGTTCACCGTCGGTATCACCAGAGCGGCCTCAATCACATTTGCCGCATCTTCCTACTCAGGAAATTCTTCCTCCAGGGGAAGCTCCCCCAACACCCACGAGTGATGCCCCATCAACTTCCACCCAGCACAAGAGGGATGATAATCACTCTCCTGTCTGCGAGGAGCAGCGGATGGATTCCCCTACTGATTAGTTGTCCTCTTCACCGGATGATGCAGTCTTCCCAGGCGACTCTTCTCCAGTGGACGATTACAAACAATTTCAAGAACTGTTTAAAAGAGTGGCCCACTCTCAGAACTTATGCACCTCAGACGTGCCACAAAACCAACACGCACTTCTGAGGAATTTACAGCATTCAAGCAAACCGAAGTTGGCCCTTCCCTTTGATGAAGCCATCTTAGAAATATCTAATGACATATGGCAAATTCCAGCTTCTGTGCCCCCAACAAACAAGCGCACCGATAAGAAGTACTTTGTTGATGCTAAGGATGCAGAATTCCTGTTCACAAATCCTCAACCCAACTCCATTGTTATGGATGCAGCATAACAAAAGTCAAAAACAGCGCACAGCAGGAGCGCAGAGCAGGATAAGGAAGCAAAGCGGCTAGACCTGCTGGGTAGAAAAGTTTACTCTTCAGCCACAGCACTGAACGAAGGGGACTGGTTCGCATCTCTCGACCTCCAGGACACGTATTTCCACGTGACTGTGCACCCAGCCCACAGGAGGTTCCTCCATTTCACACTGGGCGATGATCTTTATCAATACACAGTGCTACTGTTGGGCCTTTCGGCAGCGCCGAGAACGTTTTCCAAAACTCTGGCAGTTGTTGCTGCCTACCTACGACAGGCTGGCATCACAATTTTTCCTTACCTGGATGACTGCCTCTTAAAGGCTCCTACTGCACACGAGGCACTAACGGCAGTCAATATAGCCAGGGACATATTCGAAGATCTAGGCCTCATTGTCAACATACCAAAGTCTTCTCTGACCCTGTCCCAGTCGCTCGAGTTCATTGGAGCGAGACTGGACTCCAACACTGCTACTTGTGTGCCTCCCTCTCGACAGGTTTCAGATTATCCAAGACCTAGGGAATATCCTGCTCACCATCCCCAAGACGACCATACTCATGTGCCTGAAACTCCTGGGGCATATGGCGGTCGCCACCTACATTGTCCCCCATGCACGACTTCATTTAAGGTGCCTTCAGCATTGGGTACTCACAATTTACAAGCCAGGCATTCACAGTACTCACAAACTTGTGGTTCTCCCTGGACACGTGAGAGATTCCCTGGTGTGGTGGCTCAATCCGAGCAACACATTAGCTGGCGTACCATTTCATGCCCAGAGACCATCCGTCCAAATCACTACAGACGCATCCCTCCTTGGGTAGGGTGCTCATATGCGGCATCACCAAGTTCAGGGATTGTGGTTGCATCACGAGTCCCTCCTCCATATAAACCTTCTGGAGTTGCGGACGGTGTTCAATGCCTGCAAACATTTCATGCAAGAGATCTGGGGAGCCACGGTGCAAATTCTCTCCGACAATATCTGCACGGTCTATTATATCAACCGGCAAGGCGGTGCCAGATCCCAATCCCTCTGTGAGGAATCCATTCACCTGTGGAATTGAGCTATCCACCATGGGATTACTTTGAAACCTGGGGATACCCCACCATAGACCTTTTCACTACTCGACGCAACAAGAAATGCTGTCTTTACTGCTCAAGGGGAGGCATAGGGACCACCTCTCAGGGGAATGCTTTCCTTATCGATTGGGGAACGCATGGTCTCCTGTACGCTTTCCCTCCGATCCCGCTTATTCCACAGGTCCTAGAGAAGATAGCCACGGATCGAGCGACAGTTATACTCGTAGCACCCTTCTGGCCCTATCAGACATAGTTGACCCAGCTGATGCGCATGTCGGCATCTCAACCACGGCAACTACCACAGTATCACAACTTGCTGTCACAACAACACAGGTCACTCCTTCACCCGCACATCGATTGATTGCACCTGACGGCTTGGCTCCTGTCTGGCTCCAAGGCCCGGAGTTAGCATGCTCTCAGGCAGTCAAGGAGGTCCTGACACATACTAGGCATCAAGCCACACAGAAATCCTACCTGTATAAGTGGTGTCGCTTTCAGTCTTGGTGTGAGGCAAATAACATTGATCCTCTTTCGGCATCCATTCAACGCATTCTGGATTATATTCTTCGCCTAAAGTCGGGAAACCTGGCAGTGTCTTCACTCCAGGTCCACTTGGCTGCAATTTCTGCCTTCCGTCCACTGTTCTTCAGTCTTTGCTTATCCACTCATCAAAAAGTTTCTGAAGGGCATTGCGAACCTCTACCCTCCACGCAAACTGCTCTCGGAACCTTGGGACCTAGGCCTCGTCCTGGACACCCTCACTCGACCGCCCTTTGAGTCGCTACTAGCGACTTGCGATTTGTGAATTCTCACCATGAAAGTGACTTTTCGGCTCACCATCACTTCCACCCATCGCGTGAGCGAGCTGGCAGCTCTGTCTGCTGATCCTCCTTATACATTATTCATCAAAGGGGGAGTGACGTTATGCAGTCAGCCCGCATTTCTACCAAAGGTTAATTCGCCGTTCCACATCAATGAACCCATCACTCTACTTACCTTCTGCCCGAAACCGCACTCCACTGCAGAGGATACACATCTACACATGCTAGACATCAGATGGGCTCTCACCTTTTACCTGGATAGGACGTGCCCTTTTTGAAAATCACAGTGTCTCTCGCTGTCAGTGGCAGACCATTCCAAGGGCCAACAGCTGTCCTCACATTACATCTCGTCTCACATTGTAGCCTGCATCACTCACTGTTACTCTCTGCGTAACAAACTGTTCTTCTTCGAGGATGTTCCGGCGGGTGCTCCACTGTTGGTGCTGGGCTTGCCCCGGCACCACAGAATGGAGAACTTTCTGGAAGCAGTATTCAGCCAGACCGTGCATGCGCTGTTGTGGCTCGCGGTGTTCGCACTCTTTTCTGTGAGTGCGTGGTCCAGCCCCCACCAGTTCTTCTTGACCTCCTCAGGCTGCAGCGGAAAGGGACTTTGCTCTCTTCAGTCGAGCTCCTTGTTGTGAGACGGTTCTATAGTTGTATCTCTTTACATGTTTACTCGTTTTTACCTCCTTCATTACCCCCATTATCTCTAAAAAAAACAAAAAACTTGCTAGTGGTTTTTTCCCCATCGTTAGCTTTTGCCCGCCCCCTTCTTGTTCGTTCTCAGTGTACATAGTTAACTACTTTTCAAAACAAAAACAAAAAAAAGAGGAAAGAAGAGACAAAAAGAACAAATATCATAATGTTGTCCTCACGAAAAGTGCCATGAGGCAATGCCGGCTTTGGATGGCCATTCCTATTGCATCAGATGTTTAGGAGAACCTCATGTAACCCAGAAGTGCCCTCACTGCACTAAATTAACCTCCCAGGCACGGAGGACAGAGAAAGGTGGCTCAAAATTTTCCTTTTTGATAGGGCCCTACAGCCACAGAGTCCTGCCTCCGCTTCACAGAAGCAGTCTTCAAAGCGGAAAGCTTTGTCCCCGACGGCAGCTTCTACCAAGAAAATGAGACCTTCCCTTACAAGGTCTCTGCCAGCTGTCTCCCATAGCTGCGTCAGCTGGGGGATAAGCCCGGCACATCCAGTGTATCCATTTTGCGCCCCAAAACAACAGCACTGAAAACGAAAGTCACTGGACTCCCGGAGCCGCCCACAGGACCGCAGTCTATGCCAGCTCCGCAGGCACTGAATCCTCCAGCACCGAAACCCCATACGGCGCCAAGAGTGGCCTCGGCACCGACTGCATTGGGTGGGCGGTGAGGAGGCGGCACCAAAGTCTACGGCCCCGAGCATGCCACCCATGCAGCCCACACCATCAACAACAGCACCAGGCAAACCAGCGCTGAATATAACGGCATCGCACGCGGCACCGATCACAGCGGCACCATTCCAGTCTGGTATTGGCACCGAGCACCCAGGCCCCATAACGCCACTGCACCGCAGTCACTCTCGATCCCTCATCTTCTCGCCGGCACCGTCTCCATCCCTGCTGGAACCGAGTTCTCCAGACTACCACAGAAGCCCTCCTGTATCCTATTGTACACAAAGGTTACCATCGCCGTTACTGTCTCCATTTCCTGACCATGGCAGGTACCATTATAAGGACCGTTCTCCTTCTCCTGCGCCCTCTAGAGATTCTTACAATCACTCTCGCTCTCCTTGCTCCCCACGCCTTCACTATTGGCACCACCCTAGACAGTATTATCCTGAGAGATGTTCACCGCTAGAGAAACTGTACCACCGAGATGAACCCTATTCACGAGATTCTCGCAGCAGGTATTCATACCACTATAGATCTCATTCTCTTCCTCGGTCTGCTTACGACTACGGTTCGTCCAGGCATTTGACAACTCCTGCTCCTCTCACTCCTCCAGACAGAGCTAAACTACCTCCTCAACTTATATCTGAATCTAATCATACACCTCCTGAAAACCAGCCATCAGAGGTGTCTCCAGCTGAGTCTTCCCTGCCAGATGAAGCAGTCATCCCAGGTAAAGTCTCCCTGCCAGACGATCTTCGCCAGTTCCAGGAACTCTTCAAGCGAGTTGCAGTTAACGTAGGAGATACTGTTAGAAGAGGTCAAGGAAAAACAACATAGGCTGTTCAAAAACCTGCAACCACAGCATAGGGCGAGGATGGCTATTTCTTTGGACAAAGCCATCTTGGAGGTTGCCGAAGAGATCTGGCATACTCTGGCATCTGCTCTTCCGACCAATAAGAAGGCCGACAGGAAATATTTCATTCCACTGAAGGGGATGGAATTCCTCTTTACCCATCCTCAACCCAACTCCTTGTTGGTGGATGCGGTCCAACATAGGTCTAAGGCCCCTCATTTTAAACAGCTTGGCGTGGACAGAGAGATGAAGAAGCTGGACCTTTTCAGCAAAAAGGTTTACACTTCTGCAACTCTGTTGCTCAGAATTGCGAATTACACAGCCCATCTCTCCAAACACATTTTCGATACCTTTTCACAACTAACCCTGCTGATGGACCATCTACCGGATTCGAAGAAACCCATACTGAAGTCTGTGATTCAGGAGGGTTATACATCGGGCAGAACGTCCCTTAATATGGCTATGGACGTGGCAGACACGGCGGCTCAATCTACGGCCACGGCTGTAGTAATGCAAAGAGCCTCCTATCTCCAAGCGGCCGCAGTTCCCAAGGAGCTACAAACTAAAGTTGAGGACCTGCTCTTTGATAGGGACAACCTATTTGCAGAAAAAACTGACACGGTCTTGCACTCTTCTAAGGACTCATGTACAACCTTGTGTACACTAGGAATGTACACTCCTCCTTTTAGAAAATGTCACTATACTCCATATCAGCAGAGATATGATTACCCCTATGCTCATCATCAGTGGCAACAACAATAACAGCAGCCACAGAGGACCTTTGATTCTCAGCACCCACGCCAGAGGCCCCAGAGGCAGCGGAATGGTAGTAACCACACCCAGACTGCACCCAGTGCCAAGCAACAAGTTTGATGCATGGGTAGAGGGCACGCAACCAGTCCAGTGCAGCTACAAGACACAACCCATCTATGTCTTCGATCATCACCTGAAACCCTTCTTCCAACAATGGGCCAAGATTACAGCAGACAGATGGGTCTTAGAAATTATTCAGACAGAATACACCATCCCTCTCAAATCCACCCGCCACACTCCTCCTACCTTGTCCCTTTTCAGGGACCCCTCACATGAGGTCCTCCTATGTCAAGAGGTCAATCATCTCCTCTCTCTAGGGGCCATAGAGCCGGTTCCCTACAATTTCAGGAACAGGGGGTTCTACTCCCATTATTTTCTAACTCAGAAAAAATCGGGAGGCTGGCGACCAATACTGGACCTGCGTTGTTTGAACAGATTTCTACGAAAACAAAGATTCAGAATGATCACACTAGCTGCCATTATTCCCGTGCTAGAACGCGATGACTGGTTTGCGGCCCTCGACCTTCAGGACACTTACTTTCATGTTTCCATCCACCCAGCCCACAGAAGGTTTCTCCAATTCGTTCTGGGCACAGACCATTACCAGTACAAATTTCTCCCCTTCGGCCTCTCTTCGGCTCCCTGGGTGTTTTCGAAAGTTTTGGCGGTGGTCACAGCCCACCTCCGAACACAAGGTGTGATTATCTTTCCATACCTCGACAATTGTCTCCTCAAGGCCCGCACTGCTCCTGAATTACTCAGTATGATTCGGGTCACCAAACCGGTCTTCCAGGCCTTAGGACACCTCATAAACGAGCAAAAGACTATTTTGCTCCCGACACAGGACCTAGAGTTCATAGGAGCCCACCTAGACTCAACTACAGCCAGGGTTTATCTGCCTCTACAGAGATTCCACGCCATTCAAGGCCTCATACAGATCATCAGAAGCAGCCCTATGATTCAAGTCATTATTTGCCTAAGACTCATGGGCCATATGGCCACCACAACCTATGTGGTGCACTACGCCAGACTACACTTCCATGCCCTACTGGCTCACACAGGTATATAGTCACATCAGGCACGACCTTCACAGGTCAGTCTCCCTACCTCAAGCCGTCCTCTAGTCCCTTAGTTGGTGGACAGCTCACGACAATCTTCTTTTAGGGGTGCCTTTTCAACAGCAACGGCCTCAATTCCACATCACAACAGATGCTTCCCTGCTAGGCTGAGGAGCTCACATGGGCACAATCTCAGCACTGGGTCAATGGTCCCCTTCGGAAACGCGTCTTCATATAAACCTTTTAGAACTGCGTGCGATATTCAATGCCTGCAAGTCCTTCCGTGAGATAATACAGAACACCACAGTCAAGATCCTCACAGACAATGTTACAGCCATGTACTACATAAACCATCAGGGCGGAGCTCATTCTCGCTCCCTGTGTACAGAATCTATCTGACTTTGGAATTGGTGCATTCTCCACAGCGTAACACCTACAGCATCTTACTTACCTGGGGCCACAAACATCACTGCCAAATTCCTGAGCAGGCATTTCGACACCAAGCACGAGTGGGAAATTCATGACGGGATCCTTCACACAATATTCCAACATTGGGGGACTCCTGAAGTGGACTTTTTCGCCAATTACCACAACAAAAAATGTTCCACCTACTCCTCCAGGGCGGGCATTGGGCCGGGATCCTTAGGCAATGCCTTTCTCCTCAATTGGAAAGGACCTCTCCTATATGCCTTTCCTCCAGTACCACTCATCCCAAAGGTGCTGCAGAAGGTGAGGTCAGACCGAGCCAAGATCATATTGATAGCCCCAGCCTGGGCTCGTCAACATTGGTTCCCCTTCCTTCACCGAATGTCACTACACATGCTGATTCACCTTCCAGCTCTTCCGGATCTCCACACTCAGAACCAGGGCCAGCTGCGTCATCCCCAGATCCACACCTTGAACATCACTGTGTGGTTCATAGTTGGCTAAATCCAGCTGAATCCTTGTGCTTGGCTTCAGTCAAACAAATTGACTGTAGATGACAGACAACAGTAGATGACAGACAACAAGAAAGACTTACCTGTACAAGTAGCATAGGTTTGCCTCCTCGTGTGTCACAAAGCAACAGCTTCCAGAGGCGGTCACTCTCTCTCTCTCATCTTGGATTACTTCCTACACCTGAAAGATACAAGACTATTGTTATCATCTCTCAGAGTACACTTGGCCGCAATATCGGCATTCCAGCTACCACTCAAGAGAACATCTATTTTCGCTCACCCTATCACGAAAAGGTTTCTCAAGAGCCTCGCAAATATGAGCCCACCCCGAAATCTGACCCTGCCTGTTTGGAACTTGGACACAGTTCTTGAGGCCCTGATGGGCCCACCATTTGAACCTCTAGCTTCTACACCGCTACAATTCTTAACTATGAAAACAGTATTTCTCCTCGCTATAACATCGGCACATAGGGTGGGAGAGATCTCAGCCCTAATGGCGACACCACCATATACTGTCTTTTACAAGGACGGAGTGATCCTGAGACTCCACCCGAAATTCATCCCCAAGATAGCATCAACCTTCCATGTCAACGAACCAGTCATCCTGCCAGTATTCTACCCAAAGCTACATTCTTCTGTAAGAGAAGTGGCCCTGCATAGACTCGACGCTCGTAGAGCCCTAGCCTTCTACATTGACTGGACTAAACCCTTCAGACAGGCTGATCATCTGATTGTGTCTCTCACCGACTGGTCTAAGAGACAATCACTATCTGCTCAATGTATTTCAAAACTCATAACAAATTGTATAAAGCAGTCTTATGCAGCAAAGTATATCCCACTTCCTGTTCCACCTTGGGCCCATTCTACCAGGGCCATGGTGGTGTTCACGGCTTTTCTTAAAGGGGTCCCTTTGAGAGACATATGTAGAGCGGCCACATGGTCCTCACACCAGACTTTTGCGAAGCACTACACCTTACTCCAGGGTGTGCAATCTGAGGGGGCACTCGTGACAGCGGTGCTCTCCATGGTGGAAAAATAGGGACTCCTCTTATCCCTCCTTTCATTGTGGCGACTATTGCTACTCAGTCACCAACAGTGGAGCAGCTGTGGGGACATCTTCAAAGAAGAAAGTGAAGTTACTCACCTCGGTGAGATAACTGTTGTTCTTCGAGATGGTGTTCCCGTGTGTGCTCCACTAACCACCCTCCTCTCTGCTTCGGAGTCCGCTTTCTATTCTCTCTTTCAGACTTCAAGGCGGCTTTGAGGAACTGGCAGGGGCTGGACTGCACAATCACAGAAAAGAGTGCCAACACCGTAAGCCACAATGGCGCATGCGCAGTCCGGCCGAATACTGCTTCCAGAAAGTTCTCCGTTCTGCGATGCTGGGGCAAGCCCAGCACCAACAGTGGAGCACCCATGGGGATACCATCTCAAAAAATGACAGTTATCTCACTGAGGTGAGTAACTTTGCTTTACCTTGCAGACCAAGAGCCCATTCCGCCAGAAGCATGGCTACCTCTATGGCCTTTCTTAGGGTCGTACCACTTCGCGACATATGCCGTGCTGCTACCTTGTCCTCTACATCGATCTTCGCCAGACACTACACCCTTGAGCGCATCCTAACTACAGATATAGCAGTGGCCCACGCAGTGCTCTTCTCGGAGCAGAAGCATAAAGCCAAAGCACAAAATGAACTCTGGTTTACTGCTTCATACTCACTTTCAGTGAAGCACCCACGGGGACACTACTTGAAGAAGAAGAAAGAATTACTCACCTGTGCAGTAACATCTGTTCTTCAAGATGTGTGTCCCCATGGGTGCTCCATGACCCATCCTCCTCCCTGCTTCGAAACTGTTGTTCTCTGTGTTTTTTTCAGATGTTCCGGCTAAGAGGAACTGGCAGGATGGACAACGTAATGCAGAAAAGGCACGAACAGCACGAGGTGGCCTCTGCGCATGCGCTGTCCTCCAGAGGCTACTGCTAGGCAAAAATCTCTGGACTGTGGCGCCGGGATGAGCTCATCATTTTCAGTGGAGCACCCACGGGGACACACATCTTGAAGAACAGATGTTACTGCACAGGCGAGTAACTCTTTCTTCCTCACCCCTCCGTTCTCCTGGCCTCCCTTCCCCCTGCCCCTGCCCCTGCCCCTGCCCCTGTCCAGCAAACAATAAAGATATCTTTGTTGCAAAAAACAGGACTCTTTATTGGGCGGACATAAAACAGGGAATCATAGAATCATAGAATAATAGGACTGGAAGGGACCTCGAGAGGTCATCGAGTCCAGCCCCCCACCCTCAAGGCAGGACCAAGCTCCGTCTACACCATCCCTGACAGATGTCTATCTAACCTGTTCTTAAATATCTCCAGAGAGGGAGATTCCACCACCTCCCTTGGCAATTTATTCCAATATTCGACAACCCTGACAGTTAGAAATTTTTTCCTAATGTCCAATCTAAACCTCCCCTGCTGCACTTTAAGCCCATTACTCCTTGTCCTGTCCTCAGTAACCAAGAGGAACAAATTTTCTCCTTCCTCCTTGTGACACCCTTTTAGATATTTGAAAACCGCTATCATGTCCCCCTTTAATCTTCTTTTTTCCAAACTAAACAAGCCCAGTTCATGAAGCCTGGCTTCATAGGTCATGTTCTCTAAACCTTTAATCATTCTTGTCGCTCTTCTCTGTACCCTTTCCAATTTCTCCACATCTTTCTTGAAATGTGGCGCCCAGAACTGGACACAGTACTCCAGCTGAGGCCTAACTAGTGCAGAGTAGAGCAGCAGAATGACTTCATGAGTTTTGCTTACAACACACCTGTTGATACAACCTAGAATCATATTTGCTTTTTTTGCCACAGCATCACACTGTTGACTCATATTCAACTTGTGGTCCACTATGACCCCTAGATCCCTTTCCGCCATGCTCCTTCCTAGACAGTCGCTTCCCATCTTGTATGTATGGAACTGATTGTTCCTTCCTAAGTGGAGCACTTTGCATTTCTCTTTATTAAACTTCATCCTGTTTACCTCTGACCATTTCTCTAACTTGCTAAGGTCATTTTGAATTATGTCCCTATCCTCCAAAGAAGTTGCAACCCCACCCAGTTTGGTATCATCTGCAAACTTAATAAGCGTACTCTCTATCCCAATATCTACATCATTGATGAAGATATTGAACAGTACGGGTCCCAAAACAGACCCTTACGGAACTCCACTTGTTATCCCTTTCCAGCAGGATTTAGCACCGTTAACAACAACTCTCTGACTACGGTTATCCAGCCAATTATGCACCCACTTTATCGTGGCCCTATCTAAGTTATATTTGCCTTGTTTATCAATAAGAATATCATGCGAAGGGACTGGGTAAAGAACCAGTGCAGGCCGGAGCTCTCTTGCATTCCTGGGCAATGGCAGCCATGGGAGCTGCAGGTTATCTGGCAATCGTGAGAGGGTCTGAGGTAGCATTGGGGTTGGTCTTGCCTGCCTCCGATGGTGGTGTTGTGCACAGGGTTTTCAAAGCTAGCCACATGTAAGCAGCCCTTCTCCTGCTCCTGAGAATTTAAGCTCCATAGAAGGAGGGGAGCGGGAGCAGTGGAGATGCCAGATGTGGCCAGACCAGTCAGAGCTGCAGCTGCGAGAGGCCTTCAGAGGCCAATTATTTTGAAATAGCAGCACCAGGGTGTCCACACTAACACTATTTTGAAATAACTATTTCAAAATTAGCGTTATTCCTCGAGAGAAGATGGAGTACAGATTTTGAAATAAATGGACAGTTATTTCGAAATAACCAGCTTGATAGTGTGGATGCTCCGCTTATAAATTCAACCTAAGGGGGACTATTTTGAAATAACACCCTACTGTAGACCAGAGCTAAGTGCTCTTAGTTCTAAATCATTTTTCCTCTTTTGATTCCTTGGGTTGGTGCTCATGGCTTTGCTGCTTACATTAAAAGCAGCTCATGGTAGTTGCACAGAAGTGTTCATGCTTTTATGCTACTGTAGAATGGAAAATAAAAGACATATGGTGATCATTATATCAGAAAGTTTGATGGAAACAGCTAGGGTCTATTGTAACTTTTGTTTTCTGTTCCTGTAGGTTTTTTATTTAACTGCTATATTCCAGAAGCTGATTCCTGTCTCAAGTTTTAGATCACAAACCATAATTAGAATCCTTATTTTCAAATGTTGTAAAATGAAATTTATAGATGATATATCTATAAATATAGAGGTTAACTGCATTCTCCACCAGACAGAAATTTGTCATGTTTTATTTTTTCTTTCTGTTTTCATTTCAAACATAAAATCAATAATATATGGGGGAGACATGTTACAGCATTGTATTACATAGACAATGCCACACGTGCATGATGCTGTACAGGAAGATAAAATGTCAATTCTTTCTCAAATGATCTTAAAGTCGAGGGCTTCAATCTTCCAAAAAAATTCTCAATGACGATGAAGGAGCAGACATTTGATAGTCAGGAATGGAATATTTTCTAGTTTATTTTTTGTACAACGCCTTGAAGATTTAGTATTCAATAAAAATATTATAGCATGTTTTTATTTTTTTTAAATACTGTACTTCTTCTGTTTCTGTAATGATACATAAAAATCTATGTAAGCAGCGAGATTAAGATTGGTGGGCTGGATTCAGATGGGGATCTGTAAGGAAATGAAATATGGGCATAATGGATTTTTTTTCCAAATCAGGGCCTGAGACCTGGAATTTTAGTGATTCCCTAGTTAAGCCTTTGATACTAGAAAATGTATTAATGATCACAGTAGGAGCTTCCCTCCAGCCCCAGGACATTGGGTTTATATGTTAAAAACAGATGCCTTTTTGAGCCTTCCTACAAGAGCAATAAATTATGGGACAGAAAAGAGAAGCTGACTTGCCTTTTTTTGTTCTTGGCTTTTCCCAGAAGTGTGTAATAGTATACTTATTAAGATAAAAGTATGTATAAAACAAAGTATTATTTGAAGTGTGGGAAAGATGACAAGGGACCCAATTCAGCAAAGTCTTGCTAATTCTGAGCATATGATTAGCTCCATTGAAATCAGTGAGACTCTTCATCTACTTAACGTTATGCTCAAGTGTTTTGTAGATTTAGGACATATCAAAACATGCTTTTAGGATTCCATGCTTATTGTTTAAGTGAATGATTCTATATTAAATATACTCAGTTTAGAAAGAACATGATTTTCATAACTACCAGTTTTGCAAATTAAACCTGGAATGTAACAGTCAACACGGGTTCTTTCTGTCGTATCGTTCACTCTAATAAAGAAAGTGCAATTGGAATTTATTTGACAGTTTGATTGATGTTTAACTGGAACAGAATTCACCTTACTTTCTCAGAGCTGTTCTAGCAATATAAAAAACCCCTTTCTTTTCATGCTAAAGGAGCAAACAGGACTCTGAATAATACTTTGAGTAATATATTTGCTTAGTGAAATAATAACATTTTAATCAGTTCTGTCTATAATGACCTTTTAAAATAAAACACAGCTATTCGGCATATTCTGTAGAACCAAGGGGTTCAAAAAGTTTGAAGCATCTGGGCTTATTTGAACTTCATTTCTGGATTTTTTTTTAGATTGCTTACAGCTAATTTTTATGTAAAAGTATTGGACAAAATATTTTAAAAGTATTCTAACTCTTTTTGACTTTGCGCAAGCTTTAAACCTTGTCATTTTCAACATAAATCTCTTATTTTAATCATTAATTCAAGGGCATTACAAATATTAATTGATTCACACACTTCCTCTTTTGGTATCTATAAATTTTTTCCCCTAACATACAGGTAAGCAAACCGACATAGAAGGCGATTAGTGTGAGTACCTTGAGATCACAGAAGAAGTCAGTGGAAGTTCTGGGAATAGCTAAAGAGTTATGTTTTCCAGTTTTCTGCTTACATAGTTAGATGCAGTACCTCTGTTGTACTAAGAGCCAAAGAATTAGTTGAAAAGTGCTTCAGAAACTTTTCAGAACTGTGTGCCTTACCACAAGCTTGAGAACTGAATCTAATTTACATGCAACTTTAATCAGAGGTAAACACACACAATTTTTGTTTCTAGAGCACAGTAAATGTACAGAGTACTCTACAAAACATGTAAGAGTCAAAACGTGTTTGAGAGTTACTTCAGAAGCAGTATTAAAAATAGAGCTGCTTCTTTGTAACCAAAAGCTTTAAAAACGCAAACATTATGCAATGCAGGTAGATTGCTAGGATTCTTGTTACAGTTCTTCAGATTCTTAACTGTAAAAGAACTGCTGGCTGGTATTTTCAAAGAGGATGTTTCTAAACAGCAGTCCTCTTATGTAACTGGGCTATCTATTGTTTGTCAAGCATGCTGGTATATAAAGCTATTCAGTGAGCGTCTCTCAAGAAATAAGCATTGGAACATTGCGAGTCAATCAATTCTAGATAAATCTTGTCCATCTCGTCTTTTGGGTTCATCTTGTGATGTGTTTACAAACAAATTTCTGTCCCTTTGAAAGTCTTTGAATCTTTCATCAAATTAATTTTGAACCCTGTCTAGATTTTTCAGTACAGGCTGAACCTCCCTTAATCGGGACTCCCTGGTCCAGCAACATCCATAGTCCAGCAGATTACCTTGTAGGAACTGCAGACCCAGGCCAATGACTATTTTTCACTCTTCAGGCATTTGCAGCAAAAGGACTTTGTTCCACTGCTAATTTTAATATTTTAGACACCTGGGGTATGTTTAGACTACAGGCTTTTGTCGACAGAGGCTTTGTCGACAGATACTGTTGACAAAGCTTCTGTCAACAAAGAGCGTCTAGACTACATCCATTTATGTTGACAAAGCAAGCTGCTTTTTCAACATGAGAGTGTAGACACAAAGGATAGTTTAGATGCAATAATGCCTTCTGTCGACAGAACTCTGTCGACAAAAGGCGTTATTCCTCGTAGAATGAGGTTTACTGCCGTCAACAAAACTGCTGAGTTCTGTTGATATTATGTTGACAGACCGCGGTGGTAGTGTAGACGCAGGTATAGTTTTGTTGACAAAAGGCCACTTTTGCCGACAAAACCCTGTAGTCTAGACACACCCCTGTAGGTAACCTATTTCAGGAAATATTATTATTTGACCATTAAATAGTCAGGAAGCAGTTTCAGATTTATTATATATGTGACATTTATTATCTTATTCCAAGTTAAAAACTCCTAATATTTTCAGGTTGATAAAGCAGGAGAGGGTCTGCCCCGTGGGGGTCACAAAGCGAGCTTGCATTGCACTTATTCCATAGAGGCAGCTTTGCATTTCCTGTCTCATGGGGATGACTTGGCTTTGCTCTTGGAGCGCTGGTCACAATGCCACTCAGATTTGGCCCAGTCACCATGATGTAGGGGAGAAGCAGATTTGAGTGAGTGATGTTGCAACTGTATATGCCTGGCAGTACTTTTTTTCAAGGCCCATGCTGGGTAGATGAGCCCAGCGAGGCCTGCAGAACAGTAGTGGTTTCAGCTGAGTTGGGATTTTGTAGGTCAAAGCGACCCTGTCCTGCAAAACCCAGGACTGTTGAGAGGTCTTTACATGGAGGCAGTGCTCACCTAAAACTATAAGACACTGAGTCCAAAGTTGAGTTTGTATCAAAAGTGCCTCATGCTTTCGATGATAACTCTCAAATCCAATATTAGAGGCAGTCTCTTATCGGGTAAGTGGCCATCTTCAAATCTGTCTAATCTAGCTAATTGTTCATTGCCTAGATCTGTTCATTGTGGGTATCTAACAAGAGAGTCATTCAGCCACTGAGCCATTAATTCCCAAAGAAAGAAGGGGAGGGGAAGAGAAAGAGGTAAAATGGATTTGTGGAGAGGAAGAAGGTCAAATTAGATTAAAAAGCTTGCTCTGATTCTGTGCTGAAAGTTTTTGGACTTCACAGTGTTTTGATCATTTTTAAAACTGGGGAAATAAAATATAAAAAATATTTTTAAAATGAAAAATGTGTCAATTTCAAACACCTTGAGAAATGTTTTCATGAAAATCGGTTGCCACTTTTTGAACATCTCTAGGATAATTTCCTGCTCATTACCGCAAAAAAGAGAATGCAGTGACCAGGGTAGTCTTGCACACAAGCAAGATTAGTGACTGGCTAGAACTGCCAGAGTCCAAGTAACTCTGAGACTGATTCCCTCCACAATTGCTATTGCCCACTTTCTTCTGGAAGCAGAATCTGAATGGGTTGGAGCCCATAGTCCAAACTTTCTAAACACATAGCGGTTTGAAGATCTAGCAAACATAAAGTTGGCCATTGTGAGTCACCCTCTACATGTTTCTTCCATTATCTCTATTTCAGACCTAAGGTCCTTTATATTTTGTAGGGACCATTAGGCCATAATTACATAGGTTATGTCTACACTTCACGCTTATTTCGAAATAAGCTATTCCGGAATAGTTATTCCGAAATAGCTTATTTCAAAATAGAGCATCCACACTACAGGGAACCCTCAAATTTAGTCCAAGTCAGGCTCCCCTGATGTGGGTGTGTGATTGCAATTTACATCCCCCGGAAGCACTGGGGAGAAATTACTTAGAATGGCTCTGGTGAGGAGCTATTTCAAAATAGCAGCAGTGGGGAGTGTTCACACTGCAGCTATTTCAAAATAGCTATTTCAGAAGAGGAGTTATTCCGCATGGAATGAGGTTTACAGAACTCAGAATAAGCCACCCATTATTACGATATTATTTCAAAATAACAGAATTGCTGTGTAGACACTTGCATTGTTTTTTTGGAATAATGCTAATTATTCCGAAATAATGGTGCAGTGTAGATGCATCTTTAGTCTCTGTGGTAATACCACAGTAGGAGACACAGAGAACTGGACCTTCTCTACTGCTTATCTCTCTTCTGTTCTGTAACTCCCTCTACTTGTGATAGGAGTGGGACAAGCTGAATCATACACATTGCTATGAATTATGAAGAAAAGAGTGGCCAAGTATGGGGGTGACTTGTAACTGTTATGGATACAGGATCTGTATACAGAATGTTAAGAAAGGAAGGAGAGAGATACAGAGAGGATAGGGACCTGGGGAGGAGGACAGAAGGGAGAATTGCCATGTCTTTAACTAGCTGTGGCAATAGTAATTGAAAAGTATCTGTGTCTGTGTGGCGGGGCGGCCCCGCCCCCCCTAAAATGCCCGCATCCCCGCGGAGCCGGGGAAGCGGAGCCTGCACCGCGCTGGGGCGAGAAGCCGCGGAAAGCTCCGGGCGGGGAGCGGCGGTGCCCCGGAGGGGCAGCGATACGAGGGAACGCACACGCAGAGAGGGGAGGCCGGCTGGGAGGACGTCCATAGTGACGTCACCGGTGCGACGCCTGAGACCGGCGCAGGGTGATGGTGCCGGGGGGAGTGTCATCCCCCCGCGACCAGTGGGGACTTTAAAAATGGACTCCGGACTGGAGGAAGGGACGGATCCCCGTGGAGTGGGAGCGCCGCAGCAGGGACCAGACGGATCCAGACACTGGAGGCCCTGGGTGAGTTTTAACCCAGGGACCCCAGACTAGCATGAGCTCGTGGCTGGGGAAGAAGTGGCCCAGGGCGGTGGCGTGGAGCCCGAGAGCAGGGGAGTTTAGGGGTCTCGACCCCCTCTGCTAGGTAAGGACAAGCGTCCTGACCTTAGGGCCCTGGGTCGGGGTTCGGAGCGAGGGTGGGCCCGGACCCCCTTCCCCAGCGAGTGGAGGGCAACCGAGCACGCTGCGAATATTGTATGTAACTTAATAAACCATAAGACACCCAGCACGTCTGGAAGGGTGTATTTCCTGGGAGTTGGGGGCACGGACACGAGTGATCCCCTACAGTCTGATAATAGCAGTCTGGAACTGATGGTTATTTAACATTGACATCATATGACATATCCTGTGTAGATGGCAGTTGACCCAACAATTCCCTGGTGGTGTAAAGGGGATGTGCAGAACCTTCATTTCAGGGAGCAATTCTATATTTCTCCTCCACTCATCTTCTAGCACTGAGGATCCCTAACCTAATGTGGGGAATTCTGCAAGCTACAAAATGCACTGTAACTGTGTAGCACCAACACACTGCTGACATTTTAATATGAAACAAAAGACAAGACTATGCAGCACTTTAAAGACTAACAAGATGGTTTATTAGGTGATGAGCTTTCGTGGGCCAGACCCACTTCTTCAGATCAATATGTGGAAGAAAATTGGCACAACCATATATACCAAAGTGATACAATCCAAAAAAAGTGAACACCATGGTGGTATCTCTATCACTATTTGACATTTTAACGTGTCTCTGATATATGTTAAATTAAGGATTTTAAGGACTATTCGACTATCTGAAGGATGTTAAGGACTAGTCAACTAATCAATTCCCCCCCCACACACACACCCCAGTGCCTCTGTCAGATAGAGGCAGCAAAGGGAGGGGGAAAGGGTATACTTCAAAGGGGTAGCGCCGCACAGCTGAGCCCAGACTCAGCTGTGCGGGGCTGCACCTTTGAAATGCGGAAGCAGCGTTCAAAGGGCAGTGCTGCACAGCTGATCCCCGGCTCAGCTGTATGGCGATGCCCCTTTGAAATGCTGAGGTGGCATTTCAAAGTGGCGCTGTGGAGCCCGAGCTCAGCTGGGGACTCCTGGGTTCCGCTGAAATGCCATGGGGAGCCCAGGATCAGCTGGGGAGTCCTGACTCTGTGCAGCATTTCAAATCAGAAGCACAGCATGGAGCCTGGGGTCAGCAGGGGACATACTTATGTTAAATATGAAAAAATAAATAGCAAATAAAAGTAAAATGTGATTAGGAGGAATAGAAGGAACCCAATAATGTTTAACTTTGTTTTTCTAAAAATGAGAATAGAACAGGTTAAAAATTCCATTGAAAGAAGAAAAATATTTTTGAGTAAATCATGGCAGAGTTTTCCTTTTTGTAAATCTTCTAACCTCTCCCCTCACTGACAGACTGAGACAGTTCAGTGTTAGCTGACACCTCAGCTAGTGCCAACTTGTCAATCAGCTAATCTCCAGGTGATCATGCCATGAATATATGAATATCTAATTAGAAGCTGATATAACTGTTGTTCTGATGTTCCTGCTCAAATTTAATAGGGCTCTGTATAATCTGTTGCTATTTTCATGGCAGACTTTGACATATTTAAAGAAATTTGGTTTAGGAATTATAAGTTAATCGGTATATATGAACAAAAATAGCATTAAAACAGTTATGAAAAAGTGGAAGTTCTGGGTTTGCCAAATGCTATATCCATTCTCCAACTTTTGGACTTTCCTTTGTGTCGGATATAATTGTATGTAACTGGGTAATTATATTTATTTAAAACATAAAATACTTTAAAAATGAAGGTAAAGATATCTGAAAATTAGAGATTGCATATGCATTATATGCTATTTTGTATTTTGACCTTGAGCAGGCCCATTTCCTTCTCTGTACTTTTTTTCTTCCACCCTTTGTCTGTTTTGTATATTTAGATTATACATTCTTTGGACCAGAGTCTTATTCTTACTATGTGTTTTTACAGTGCCTAGCACAATGGGGCACAGCTTATTCATATGTGTGTGTGTGGGGATGGCACCAAAGTGGCAATAGGATCCTACGCTATAAGCTGCAGGATGCCAGTCTGATACCCCTTTTAGCCTCATCTGCTTGTGATGTTTTGGAGGGTGTGTGAGATTGTGGATTAGGGAAATAGGGCTAGTGACTGTGCCTTTTTGAAAAGCAAGATGAAGCGTGGGGCTGCTGCTGCCTCTGAAAAGATTAGAAGATGGGAGTAAAAGGCAGTAGGCTGTAAAAGCTTCTTGAAGAATTCCTCTCACTCTGGGGTTTGTTCCCTCAGGTTAAATCTCCCTTAGTAAATCAGAATCTATTAGGTCTATGTCCCATCAAAAAGAACATGACATGTATAAGAAAAAAGATCAATAGTAGCCTCAGAAAATCTTTCATCTGTACAGCCATGCAGCTGACAGCTTCTGTTCATTCCCTCTGTGCAGTAAGGGTTTGGCTTTGGGAAGGAATTCAGTTAATGAATTCAGTGTATTGGGGAACTACAATGGCTTTGCAAAAGATGTGGTGGCACCATTGCAAACTAATAGTTTTCTACAGGATTTGGTCATTTTTCAAATTATTATGTAAATTACATATGACACTGATATTATAAATCTCTAGCATTTAAAAATTATGTATTAATCTTCCAAAATTGAGATTTGCTTTAAAATAATGAGATTTAAAAACATGGGTTCTTTTATTTCTGGCATCATTTAGGGCCCACTTTAATCACGTTTTCAAGCTTTTCTCTGTGATTCTGAGCTTTGTAAATTTAGTTCTCTTTTCTTTCGTAGTTCAAAACTGAGTTTCTCACATAGTTATTTGGTTCTAGTATCTGGTGTTTAAAGAAAAATGTCAACAATTCGTGAGATTCATAATAAAATAGTGAGAGTTGGCAAAACAAAAGTGGTTGTTTTAAAATTTGCAAATGGGTCATTTGGGTTCACAGTTCCTGGTGGCTGGAGAGTTATTGCCTGAAGTCCAAAGGTCCTGGCATAAGCAAGGGATATAGGAATATCTATGCCATTTTTTCTCTTATGCCTCTTATAAATTAATTAGTTAGGATGTAGAAAAGCAAAACTTCAAGGTTTGGTATCTTTGTTGATTCATATAATGTTAGGTTGAAACCCAGAAATAGTGAGATTTGAAAACCAGCGAGTAGGTTTGAATTTCTGTTTATAATGGGATGGTCTACCCAGCCTTCACTATTGCATGTTTAACAGTAATAATGATGTCACTCTTGTTTGTATCTTTTTTCCCTTTCCTATAGGCCATGTGTTTATACGGTTGGGTCGCCAATAAACAACAGGGCCCTTTTTCCATGTCAGGAACCACCAGTTGCCATGTCAACATGGCAAACCACAGTACGAACACCTTCTTGCTTTGTAGTCTTAACGAGTGGTGAAAATACAGCGGAACCAGCACAACTTCAAGAAGGTGCAGTATATACCTTCCTAATCATATGTTGTACACAATTATGCTAGTAAAGAGCCTGAAACCAGTTTACAAAGATGGGTGTGTAACTAAGTCCATTTTACACAGAGGGAAATTAAGGTACAAGGAGGTCAAGTGACCTGCCCAAGACTATGCAGCTGAGATGAATACCTAGGTGTTCTAATTTCTCATGTGGTACTTCATTCACGGAAATATACTGGTTTCTGGTTTTTTTCCAGGTATAAATTTCACACAGTTAACTAACTAGCTTAGTTTCAGTAATCTACAGCTAAATATTTGGCAGATCAGACCACAGACTGCTGAAGGGATTGATAAGAGCAAATAGACTTTTGATTTGAGGTTGCCAGTTTAGTTTAGCCCAGGCTGATAGTGACTGAAGGTCATTACTTCTTATTGGATCTGCTTGGTGAACAATGTGAAATGAGTTGATGATATCAGTTTGGTGTCAACTGTCCATGAAAGATTTTTATTTCCACTTCTTTTGGGACCAGTGCAGTGGCTCCCAGTACTTTTGCCTGCCTGGTTAGAGTTATGCAAAGTATGGCTTGGCTGCTGTCTTCCCTTTGTTTTTGCTACACTTCTTTGCAGCCTCTATGCACAAAGTGAAGAGAGAAGCAAATTGAAGGTGCTGCCATGCGTGAGTGCACAAAGCTTATTTTCCCAGGACTAGTTCTGAGCTTTCTTTTCAGACTCTTAAGGTCAGTATTTTCAAATTTGAATGCCTCAAGTTAGGCACCTAACCCAGATGTAGGCACCCAAGTATGCAGAGTTTTTTGACTTAACAGTAAGTTAAAACTTCTTTATTATCTTAGCTTTCTTAGCTCTTTAATTGTTGGTCTTGTTTTTCCTCTTCCTAGTTAGGCCTACTTTGTTTCAATAATTATTTGGAATGTAACATCAGTTGACTTTTGTATGCTATTTTCCTCCCTAGTGGAATGTATATTCTAAGGTTTTTTGAAACTTGGGTTTCAGGGACTGTCCTTTTAATCCCGCTAGTGTAACTGGTTCTTTTGCTGCTTTAGAAAGAAGACAAGATTTAAATATTGCCCTTCTTGTGGAGGCAAAGATACAGATATGAGATCCTTACATTTCATACCTTAGATTTTTGTTTGAAAGTTCCAGCCCAGTGGATGTTCCATCCATCTGAAGTTCACAGCTGGGTTTACAAGGATGAGGAGCTGTTGTTTTGCTCCATGCTGATAGAAAAAGTTAGATCTTTCAGGGAAGATTCAGAGTCATAATTATCTCCAAGTCCTCTTCTGAATTCTTAGTTTTGTGGTGTATCAGAGTCTTCTTTTAGGAGGCTCTAGAAAGTATGGGAGGTCAAAAAGAGCATTGGACATAGCACCTTTTTACTTAGTGTAACCCCTCTGCTGGGTAGGGCTGGCAGCAACCAGGGCCGGGTTCAATATTTAGGGGTCCATCCCACACAGAACCAGCTTGAGCCCCCACCCAGTAGCCTGGGAAATTCACACCCCTGGATGCCTCAGAGAGGCAATGCTTCCCCATTCGCAAGCACAGAGTCTGAGTGTAGAAAGAAACTTTTAATAAAAGAGAGAGAAAGGGAGGTCACATGGCATTAACTTGGGAAAATACCACAAACAGAGTTCATAACCGCCCCCCACGAGTGACCGTCCCAGCTCAAAAAGGATTGAGCATTGTCTTTTGCCTCTTAGGCTTGCTAGTCCAACAAGGTAAGGGTTCCATTCACTTACCCAAACTTTCTCCGTACCCCACTTCAAACGCCCCACTTACTGCTCTGTCCAGTCGGTGCAGACCCTGACACATCACCCTGATGACGCCACTCCTTGAGTCTGAGGCTACACCACCTTTGGGCTGCTCCTGTGGTCTGCTTGCTCCGCCTGCCACCGTTCCTACCGGATGCCCGCTGGTTACTCCCTCCAGCCTCCCTACTGGCCGCCTGACGCCACTCCTGCTGGCCGGCTGCTGGTTGCTCCCGCCAGCCGCTCTGCTGGCCGCCTGCCGCCGCTCCTACTGGCCGCCCGCCTGTTGCTCCCACCAGCCGCTCTGCTGCTGCACGGAGTCTGGCTCCAGGCCAAACCAGTGAATTCAGCTCTTAGTGATTTCAACTCTTTAGTCACCATCTCGGCTGGCAAAAGATTCCAGCTCCCACTGGACTAGCAAAAAGACTCCTGCTGGAGTCTGCTTTAGGTCTACCCTTAAGACAGGGGGGAAAGAGGCAGGTCGAACCAGTCTTACAGCTCACACCTGGCAGGCATGAGCAGGCTGAGTCAAGCCCTTTCCCCCCAGCTTCATACACTGAACTCTGGAAGGGGGAGGCTTGTTCATCTGAGACCTCTTACAATGATGGTTTCTCTCCTGCAAGCACTGGTGTCATATTTTACACTTCCCACATTTAGGAGTAGCGTGATTTGTGACCCCCACAACAGCTCAAATTAGTTACAATACATCACATTCCATTCCACAACTAATCCTCCATCAGCCCTGGCTGAATTGGATTTACATAACCACACCTCGGATTCCTTCCCCCTCCTGGCATGAGCTGTATTTACATATCAACAGTTAACAGTTAATTATCTTGCAGGGCTAAACAATTGGAGTGAGCATACCCACCGCCAGGGCAGCTCTCTCCTTTTAGCTGGCTGATAGCAAGCAGTAATTCAGTCCCTACTTACATTATAAGCAATAAGACATTTTTAGAAAGACTGGGTAATGTTTTCAACTGTGTATGAGCCAAAGCTTTCATTGGATCGCATCTTAGAGGAGACCAGCGATGGACCTTTTGTTCTCCTAGGCCAGGGGTGGCCAACCCATTCTGGGCAAAGAGCCAAGATATCAGTGGATCCAGCGTGAAGACCCCGGGCAAAGTTATCAAGGAAAAAAAAAGGGGGACTACTCCTTTTGCCCTTTAAAAGGAGCCCTGGTCACATTTGGTCGAGCACACACACACAAAAAAAGCTCTGCCCCTTTAAGAAAATGCATTTAGAGGCTTTTTGGCCACAGCAGGCTCCCGATGGCCAATGCCATCCCTAATTCTTCATCTTTAATGGCCACACAAGATGGCTCCTCTGCCCAGGTCAGCACAGGAAGCCGGGAGGAGACGGCCATTTTTTGGAGGTGCAGGGGCAGCTTTACGAGCCGCAGGGGCAGCTTTGCAAGCTGTACCTCGGGGCGGAAGAGCCTCATGTGGCTTGCGAGCTGCGGGTTGGCCACGGCTGTCCTAGACTCTCTCTGTTAGCTGTCCCTGAAGACTGTGAGTAGTAACTAGTTACATGAGTCAGCAAGGTCCAGGTTTGTAGTCATTAGCATCTAACATAAGGTTAAGATGGTACTACATTCTCATCCCAAAATGACCCCAGAAATATTCAAAGACTTTTGTATGTAACTAAGGGCAGAATTTAGTCCTGTCTGGTATGACTAATTTCATATGCACTGCATATTTTCATAGAAGTTGTATCTAGCGGTAGTTTTGAGGTAATAATACAGGACATGCTAACAGTACAGCTCATTTCAAGCACTTGTAAATGTTAAAATTTTACCTTTGCCATCTGCGCAGTGACTCTGATCTCCAAAATTTGAAAATCCTCTGCATGTATGAAATTTACCCCAATATAGGGTGGCCACATTAAAGTACTACACATGATTTAAGACATACGCATGCTTATATTACTGTCACCTTTTCATCTTCTACTCCCCTGGTCATCTGCATTTTCCATCTGTTTTGATTAGCTCTTAACCTAAAATGTGTGGGGCATAATGTTTGCCATTTTTTTCTCTCTAAACAATGCCTGGGATGGGGCCATCATTCTTGATTGTGATTTCTAAACTCAACCAGGAATACAAATAATAAATAGTATTAATTCATAACATCGGAAACAATAATTCATATTAAATTAATATTAAAATAGTAGTATTAGTAATGCTGATATTAATAAAACAAAAAATAGTCTAGTAGCACATTAAAGATGAACAAAATATGTACTATTAGTGTTTTTTAAGTTTTTCCAGTTACAGACTAACTCAGCTACTCCTCTGAAGCTGTTGATATTAATGATAGAGATAATTATGACAATTACATGGCATATGGGTGAAGTATATAGCCCTATGAGGTCCTCTAGCCTGCAGTAAATTTCATTATAAGAAAACAATTCTGCATGAAGAGAGAGGTAACAATAGTTATTCCTGTTTTTTTACCTCAGTCCAGTGAAATGTAATGGAAAAACCATTGCCACTGTCACATGGTCACCAACAAAGCCAGCAATAATGGAGCATTTGGGTCTTCCGAGCTCAGTTCACACTTTTCACTCGTTTCATTAGCACAGTGAAACTAAAATGAGTAATTTCTCTCTATTGGCCTTTTTACTAAAAATTCTAATACAGTATTTCTTGCTTTCCTGGAATTATTAGTGAAAGAAATATACTGGATTAGTCTTTGGAAAATTAAAATAAATAAATTGGCTTAGAATTTATTAGCAAAGTTCTAAAATACAGTGTAAAGTAAATACCACTTCTTGGATTTGAGCATTTTGATTTGCATGTAGACAGTCTAAAATTAATAGACTTTAAATTTAGCTGGATATACTTTTTTAAACGATTGTTTAAATGAATAACAGACAGCAACAAAAACAACAGACATAATTTAGCAACAGTTTTAAAATGAAGACCAGTGCTCCCAGGTAATTACTTACTTACATTTTTTTATGTGCAGTTTTTATGGCTAAATACAGAGGATAGCTGATTCTGTATGCAATTGTATATTTGGAAACAGCACATGCAGAAGTGTGCACCAGTTGAATACACATTTTTGTAGGCCTTATTTTTGAAAAAAATATGGTTCATACCATTATTATTAAAAATAGAGATGGGACAGGTATGTCTATCAAACAACAAAGATCATAAATTTCCCAATAGGAGAGAGATACATTCAGATATACGTACAAAGTGAAGCATTTTAATAAGATGTGAAAGTATTTTTGAAAATCATAGTAAATACTTTGTGAAAAACTTTTTCCATTCCAAACATTCCATAAAGTCGATAAAGATACATTAAAAGCATTCTTTAAGCCTCTTGATCTCTAGGTTTTTTTCAGGAGTATTAGAGATGGTAAGTCAAAAGGGTCGGACAAGCAGCAATCTAAAGGGACAGGCAAGGAGAATAGCTGAGATCCCAAGCACACGTGCCTCAAAGGGGTTGGATAAGCAGTGATCTAAAGGGACTGGCAAGGAGAATAACTGAGATCCCAAGCACATACGCCGCACGTCAGACAAAGCTCTGACAGGAGCAAAGAGCAAAGCCTCCCGGTCAACACCAGTAGGCAAAACCACACCAATACCTGAGGTGCAAATCAAACAGCGCTTGCACATAGCACTGAGCCGGAGTGCAATACTCCATGTGGCATCACTCAAACACGTGGCACCAACAGCTCAGTCAATGCAGCCTCCGCTCCCATTAATGCCGCCATTAAAGCCTTATGCTTCCTGCCTTCCTGTACCACTTGTCCCGCTCCCACTGCCTCAGTTCACAACAGCAGCTGAACTGACAGTTCACTTGGTACCAGGGTCTCCCCTATTTGATACCGACCGTACCCCTAACACACACTGCGGGGCACTCTCTCAGCCACTCCAGCCAGCTCTGTAGCAACAAGCTTTAGTGACAATGAGGAGGACATACATAAACCACCTCACGCTGAGGCATTATCCTCATAAGCCTCTGCAACAGACATAGCAATGGCAACCTCCACAGTGGATACCACCACCAGTCATGCCTAACTGGCCATTTTGAGACCCTTGGGCTTGCTACAGACAACAACAATCTACACAAGCACAATATCCACCTGTGACACTGTGGTCCCAGGCACCAACCATACAGTCCATACAACATAACAGCTCAGGCACAGATGAACAGGATGGAGATATTATGGGGGAAGAACACAGTCCACCCTCCTCTCCTCCCACGTACACTTTGGCCATGTCACCAGATGACACAATAATGCCTCCACCATCAACAACGGGATGATACTAGAATGTTCCAGGAACTTTTCAATAGAGTGGCAGAGGCCCTGGAGATCTCCCTCTCAGATGCTCCACAGACTTGTGTGGAGTATAAGCTCACAAGCATTTTATAAACATCTCTCCATTCAAAACTAGCCATCCCCATGAATGAGGCTCTTATGGATCTGGCCAAAAACATATGGAACACCTCAGCCACAGTCTCACCAACTTACAAGAAAGCAGACAGAAAATATTACCTAGCTCCCAAGGGAGAAGAATTCTTGTTCTCTCATCCAACACCGAATTCTCTGGTGGTAGAAGCGGTCAATCAAAGAGGAAGACAACAAAATACATGTACAGCTCCCAATTATAGGGATTGGAAGCGGCTGGATATGATGGGAAAGAAGGCCTACTCATCAGTAAGCCTACAGATTAGAATAGCTAATTACACTGCGTTCTAAGCAAAGTATACACACCAGATATTTGACAAACCTTTATTGATTCCATTCCAGACACAAAGGCAGAACAATTAAGCAAACATTAAAGATGATACATTTATAGCACACACAGCTCTACACGCTGCCCTAGACTCGGCAGACACAGCAGCCAGATTTTTAGCCTCGGCTGTGGTGATGAGGAGGGCATCGTAGCTTCAGCTCTCAGACTTTCCGAGAGAGGTTCAAACCACTGTATAGGACTTCCTATTTGAGGGCTCGTACAGGGTCAATGGACACAAGATGAGACCAAGTACCATATAAAATGACTGGAGTTAAGGGCCGTAAGAAATGCCTGCATTCACTTTTTTCCTCTAATTCGAAACAAAACGGCACAAACAACATCTCTATGAGGTATTACATCAACAGACAGGGAGGAGTACGCTCATATCACGTATGCCAGGAGGCAGTATGCTTCTGAGAATGGTCTGTCCCACGAAACACACACCTGATAGCAGCCAGACAAAGACACTACCTTAGCAGACAATCTAAGCAGACAATTCCCACAAAACCACGAGTGGGAAATAAACCAATCAGTGCACACTCACCTCTTCAGGAAATGGGGATTCCCGATGGTGGACCTATTTGCAACACACAAGAATGATCACTGCCCACAGTACTGCTGCAGAGCGGGCATAGGTCCCACCTCTTTGGGGGATGCCTTCAATATAGAATGGCACACACACCTGGCATATGCCTTTTCCACTTATACAGAGAGTGATTCTCAAGATCAAGCAAGACCGGGCCAGAGTAATACTCAGAGCACCCAATTGGCCCAGGCAAACGTGGTACCTGTTACGGATAAGCATTCGGTCCCCGCATCGATTCCCACCAGTCAGGGTTTTGCTGATACAACAAAATGGTCAAATTCCCCATCTGGCCATACACAAGTTACACCTCCAGGCGTGGATGCTTGTTTGTTGAATCCCATGGAAAGGGCCTTTCTGGAAGCGGTACAGCTCGTCCTCACAAATTCCAGATGACCTGCAACAAGAAAGACATATGGTCAAAAATGGAAAAGGTTCACGGGCTGATGTACAGTTCACAATCATGAACCACTCCATATGGGCATATCACACATTTTACAATACTTGTTAGAACTACATAAATGCGGGCCTCTCCATGAGTACCATCAGGGTGTACCTTGCTTCCATTTCTGCTATAAACGCTCCTGTACAAGGAAACTCATTCTTCACACATCCATCAGCCAAACGCTTCATATGGGGTTTACACAACATGTTTCCTCCATATAGGGATCCAATCCCAGCATGGAACTTGAACTTGGTACTAAAGGTGCTCATGGGTAAACCCTTTGAGCCTCTTGCCACCTGTTCACTATTACACTTGTCAATGAAAGTAGCTTTCCTTGTGGCAATCACCTCCACAAGGCGTGTTGGCAAAATAGCAGCCTTAATGGTGTATCCACCATACACTATTTTTCATAAGGATAAAGTCACACTTAGGACTCATCCCAAATTCCTACCCAAAACACCTACCATGTTCCACTGCAACGAACCCATATACAGTACTTACCTGTTTTTTTTCCTAACCCGCAAAGGACAATAAATAAGAAGCTCTCCATACCCTGGATGTCCGTAGAGCACTGGCATTCTACGTACAGCCATCAAAGCCCTTTTGAAAAACCCTGTAGCTGTTTGTTTCATCAACAGGGAAATCATAGGGGTTGACGATATAGAAACAAAGACCCTCAAAATAGATATCTAGCTGCATTAAACTAGCGTATACCAAAGCCCAGAAAGAGCATAAAAATTGAGGGGTATATACTGTTTCTCCATTTTCTGCAAGAAACACCAGCTATTTTCCTTGTCCTGCCCCCGAGCCCTCACATAGCACAAAAGTGTTTCAAGTGATATGTAGTGTTCCTTGCATTACAAGGAGGAAGCCTTATGCTGAGTTCATATGCATTGCTTTTGCTTCCCCTATAGGTGGTGGTGTTTCCAAGAGAGCCACATGAAAGCTTTGGAGTGAGAGAGGAACCAACAAAAGGAAGCTGGAGAAGGGAAAACACTGAGAATAAGGGAGTCAGAGTATAACAAGGGAAAAGAACCCAAAAAACCAACAGTGGTCCTGAAGCACCTCAGGGCATGTCTTCACTAGGAAATTATTTCAAAATAACTTATTTTGAAATAATAACTTCTGAAATAACTATTTTGAAATAGAAGCTTCAAGGGGTAGCCAAGTTAGTCTGTATAGGTAAACTGAAAAAACAACAAATAGTCTGGTAGCACTTTATAGAATAACAAAACATGTAAATGATATCATGAGCTTTCATGGGCATAGCCCACTTCTTCACAAGACTGGAGTGTTGGATGTCTAGGACCAAAATAAATAGGGGAGATGGAAGGGGGGCTGGAAGAAGGGAAAATTTGGAAAGGGGGGGGGACAAGAAAAAGCATTGGGTAAAAAATATATCAAGGGAAAGCCGAGTCTATAAGTACCTAAAGACTAGATAGTCAAAGGGGGCAGATAAGAACCATTAATTAGCAAACAACACAAAGAGTCAGGAAATACTTAAAGACTGATGAAACATCTAGATGGTATCATGGCTCATAAAGCCACCCCCGCACCCCTGAAAATGGTTCTTTTCTCCCAGCTCCCTGTGCTCTCCGGGGCAGGGGAACCATCTGGCGCAGCCATTAAAGATGGCATCAGCCGGCGGGAGCCTGATATGACCAAAAAGCCTCTAAATACATTTTCTTAAAGGGGCATTTAGAGGCTTTTTTTTTTTGATTGCCAACTTTGCCTTGGCTCTTTGCACTGGATCCACTGTTACCTTGCTCTTTGCCTGGAATGGGTTGGCCACCCCTGCTTTAAGTGCTTATAGACTTGGCTTTCCCTTGGATTTAATTTTTTGTAGATGCTTAGGATCTGAGAATAGCAGCATGAATATAAGTTGTTTAAGTCTAAACTGTTTGCTAATGTTTCTTTCAATCTCCAAAGTAAGTAAGGTACAACTATCATGTAGTAAAACATGTGACTGAATAAAAACAAGTTACATTTCCTTCTTGAACAAAAAAAAGTGGATAGGTAGAAGGAGCAATTTGGCTCAAAATCTCAAGTGCATTGAAACTCAAAGTGCGTATTCTGGGAAATTGTTCTCTAACCTAGAAGATAAGTGATGTTTGGTGTTTTTTTATTCATAGGTCTCTTAAGTTGGTACTATTATGTGACCATGCCAATGCCAGCATCGACCTTCACAATTGCTATTGGGAGTTGGACTGAAGTTAAAAAGCAATCCTGCACAGCTGACATCTGGACAAACAAGGAGTTTTCCTTTCTGCTTTCAAAGGCTGATCTCAGGTTGGTGATTAGGGTATTACTAAAAAATAAAAAATTGAGTGAACGTTTCATTTATTCTGTGAAACATCAAAGTGAGTCATCTTAGCAGAAACCATTGCAGAACATGTCTAATCAGAGCAGAAAGAAATCTTAGGGAAGTAAGTCCACAGGCAAAGGATGGGCAAAGGTGTGTTGTTTATGTGTGTAGCTTAGGTTCATGGAACATAGCAATTAGTTTCTATGTACAATGTATTCAACCTAGTTAACAGAATTTTTAAACTCTGCACATTATCCTTTCATTTATAACCATCTGCTTTGCAAAATCCTCAAATCCTTTCTCTTTTTATTCAGTTCGAAACTTAATAAGAAGTCTCTTGCTTGCTTTGTCAGTCACTCAAGCTGTTTTGGTTCCATTTCAATTTCCATTTGGATTGTAAAGATGTCACTGCTTAAATAGTGTTAATCAGGCTCTACATATTGAGGATAAAAGGATGATTTCATAAGGGACTCCTAAGTTAAGCTTTCCTGTTGGGTCAGTGCTTTGTTACTTCTACTAGCACTTCTGGGGAAAATTTTAGAGATGGAGCCTTTCTCTTTTTTTGCACAAAAGTGAGAAAAAATACTGTTTAAAACTTTGAAATGTTTATGCATTTGGATACATTTTAGAGATCATTGTATATTTATATATTTGTAATCTATGATGTATATTTCCTCTACAGAAATGCACATTCTGTAATTATATTACATTGTACATTCTGCTGTAATATATAATGCTTTAGTATAGGATTTGTAGCTGTTGGTGATTGTGACAGTAAAATATATCATTAGTTATGTCTAATTTCAACTTTATTAATTAGGCTCTTACCTATGTAAATTAACCAAGTAGAATTAAAAGATTGTCATTCTGTAGCATCCTTTGAAAAATGTTATATAACTTTGATTGCTTTGCTTGCATTCTGCTGTATTTCAATGGTGAGTGAGCTTTCTTTGTGTAGATAATCTTTGAAATGATTTAAGGTCTATTTCTTTCAGGTAAAAGGCCTTATGTAAAGGTCAGGTGTTGTTACTTCGTTGTTATTAACTTATGGTGCAACTACCCAGCACCTTAAACTCGAAATAAAATACGCAATTTGTGCTAAGCAAATTGTGTATCTTATTTCAAATCTATTTAGAAATAGCTTATTTTGAAATTTGGTGCATCTACACAGAGCCAAATTTCAAAATAATGTGCTATTTCGAGACATCCCTTAACCCTCGTGGAATGAGGGTTACCAGGATGCTGAAATATTTTGAAATTTTGAAAACTATTTTAAAATAATGGGCAGCTTGTGTAGATGTGGAGTATCCCGAAATAGCCGTACAATGTAGATGTACCCTTAGGTAGCTAAATGGGATCAATTCAGTGAAAGTAATCATAGCCTATAGAACAGCAATAGTTTGGAGCCTAATCCTACAAATACTATTAGTCCAAGTGCTTACAATAAATCAGCCACAAAAAAATTGCTACTGGAAACCCAAGAGAGGGTTTGTGTTGTGCACAATAGGAGTTAGCAGGTGAAAAAAATATGAAGCTGATTTCTCTTTGATGTGAATTTGTTTGGACAGGTAACTTCTCTTAAGAGTGTCTGACTCAATATTTAGGAAATGTACTTTCTCCCAAATCCTACCTCCAAGGGGAAACACCCTTCAGAGGTAATGCTGGTACAGATTTGGTCTTGATGTGGTTCCTGCAAATGCTTGCAGTGCCATGACTGAATTGAAACCTGCTTTTTTTGTGAAGTAGGAATAGTTTTTTATTGTTTGTCCTGAAGAATTTTTAGTTTAAAACTTGATCATCTTTCAGTCATCAGATCTCTGATTTCTGTGATAAAAGTAAATCCTGTTTTTATTACCTGATTAAATATTTAAGTATTTAAAAATATTTAGCTAAAAAACTCTCTTTCCTTCAGTTTGAGCTTTATCCTATAATTTGTTCTTGTCCATTTCGTTTTCTGTATTTATTTTTTGATGAAACGCAAACATACACATAGTTTTGTCTTGAATAGTGACTGCATTTTGAATAAGTGTTCTTTTGTCTGTCTGTCTGTCTGTCTGTCTGTAAAACATGTTGCTACTGTCATCTATTTTAGATTGGAGTGGCCAAATCAATTCTACCCAAGCATATCAATAATAATTTTGCCAGTGTTTTTACACTGCTGCACGTATATGAACAGTGTGAGAATACAAAGGATCAAGCTTTGTGTATGACCTATCAATAGTTTTATCCCCCTGATGTTTGCAGAAATTCCTCACCTCCTGCACACACATTCAACTACATGTATTTGTAAAGTCCAACTAAACCATTATATTGGTGTTGTCAGGTTGATTGGAGGGAGCTGTGGACACGTGGAATATCCTTGCCGTTTCCAAAATCCTGCTGCCAGTTCTCAGCTAGTCATTCCTCACCGAGTCTTTGCTCCATTGTGCCTGAGGGATCGTTGTGCAGAGATCATTCTTGAGCTGATTCCTCAGTGCCTGTCAGCTGCTCACGCTACATTGGGTACCCATCCTTTTTCCAGGCTTGATGTGTTGATAGTCCCTTCCAACTTTTCAAGTCTGGGAATGGCCAGGTACAGAAACTTCTCTAATATAATTATTTTGTTTTTCTGTTTAGAACTTCTTATGTTGCCTAATCTTTTCACTGTTGTATGCTGCTCCTTGTTGTCTCTGCCAGTCAGATGAGATAAGTTGGGATATGTCTGTGCAGCCCATGGAATAGAGCCTCCTGGGTCAACAGACTTGAGCTAATGGGGTTTACCATAGCTCTCTAAAAACAGCTGTGCAGTCATTGCTTTCAGGTTCCTTAGCCTTTAGAGCCAAGGCTTCAGCCCAAGCCACAGTGTCAAAACATTGTATGGACAGCTATTTTTAAAGCACTAGAGTCTGTCAGCCCAGACTGGTGGGTTCACTTCTGTGAGCTGTGTAGAAGTACCCTTCATTGCCACATATGCCTTTGACATCTGTGCTGTTCTCAGATGGCATGCGCAAAGTACTCACCCTTAGTCATGAACCGGCTGCTCCCCTTTTAGACATTGAAGGATACACCTCTGGTATGGTCAGCCTGTAATGGTTTGAAAATTGAAAACTTCAGTTTGCACAGACATACCCAAACTTATTCCGTCTGATTGGCCAAGGTATGGCATACATATATATTTTGTAGCCTATTAGACCAAATGATAGCAAAACTTCCATGGTTGCACTGGTGGAGTTAGTGTGAATAGCAGCAGCTAGACTTCTTTTATCTAGTAACTAGCAATGCCAGCTTTCCATTAGTACTAGCTTGTTTTACTACTCTCACTGAACTGATGATATAGCTGTAATTTTGCTTCATGTGGTGACAGTTTATTTACATCTCTTGTTATGATCTTGCACTTTAATAGGAAACTGGTAAGAGAAATATAAGCTCATTGTGCATTTGCCTCTGAATTTTTCCCCATTATCCAAATGAAAGTTTATTTCTCTTTCCCGTTCATTTCTATACTTTTCCTGCGTCTGTCATTTTAGGTGTTTTTTTCTGGTAATATTTTTCAATTAACGTGTGTTAATACCTGTGATTAACGCAAAGCACAATTAACATGTTAATATTTTTAACATGTTAATTGCAGGTGTTTCTGCAGTGCTGCCCCTTTGAACCACCACCAGGAGTCCCCAGCTGACCCCAGGCTCTGGGCAGTGCTGCCCCTTTGAAATGCCACACTGTGTTTCAAAGGGACAGCATCTGGAGTCAATTGTGCGGTGCCGCCCCTTTGAAATGTTGCCTTGGCATTTCAAAGGGGCAGCTCAACACAGCTCGGGATCAGCCAGGGACTCCAGCTCATCCCGGGCTCCCACGGCGCTGACCCTTTGAAATGCCGGGGCGGCATTTCCAAGGGGCAGTGCTGCACAGAGCTGGGATCAGCTGGGGACTCCAGCTGATCCCAGGCTCCATGCAGTGCTGTCCCTTAGAAACGCCGCCATGGCATTTCAAAGGGGCAGTCCAATGTGGAGCTCAGGATAAGCTGAAGACTCCAGCTGATCCCAGGCTCTTGCAGCACTGCCGCTGCCCCTTTGAAATGCCATGGTAGTGGCGTTTCTAAGGGGCAGCTCTGCATGGAGCCGGGATCAGCTGGGGACTCCAGTTGATCCCAGGCTTCCACGGTGCTGCCCCTTTGAAACGCCACTGCAGCATTTCAAAGGGGATACGCACATGATTAATTGTGCGATTGATCGTGATTTAATTTATTAATCTCATGATTAATTGTGATTAATTTTTTTAATCTCTTGACAGCTCTAATTTTTCCCATTATTTCTTTTAAAAACAAGGACATACTTGAAAACTGATTTATAAAGCTTTTTGTGATTTGTGTTTATCTGGTCAAAACTAGTAATCCTAAAAATAAAGGGGGGGGCAAACTATAAAGACAGATATAAGCTATTATTTATGGAATTCATGGACATTTTAAAATTAAGTATTGTGATTACATCTACAATTAGGGTTAAGTGTTTAGCTATCATACAAATGAGGAATATGTTCTTTTACCTTTACGTTTCCTAAAGTCTGCTTAAATTGGTAAGTAGGCATTATTTGCAAACAGTTAAAGATCAGCTACGATTTGTATATTGATGACAGTGTCCTAGAAGCTTTTGGACCAATATAAAGACAAAGTACATAATTACAGATATATAGGGGTATGGCTTGGAGCAGCAAGTGTGTCCAGGTTGTTGTTGTGCTCTAGCAATTTCAACCAGCCACTGAGATTCAAAGGGTCTGTTGTTGGCTAAGCATGATTAGAACAACTTTTAAACCAGCCCCTGGACAATAATCATTTCCAATTTATGTGTGAAAAAGGGAGAGAATGTTTGTTTAATTTTGATCTCATTGTGTGGGGAAGGAAAGAGAGAGAGAGAAATTTAGCCTGCATGTGATATTGATTAGCTCATTGTATAGATTTTTCCTCTGTTTTATAAATATATTTTTAAAAAATGGAAGATAAAGTTTAAGAATTTAATTATCTCTATTTGTTCTGTCAGGTAAATGTAATGTCTTTTTAGGTGTGGTTTTATTGGACTTTTTACCTATTATTACTTGGATGATAGCCCTTGTGTATCCTGTTGTCCATTGCAGTGTGCCTTCTAGAAAATAATTCTTGACATCTTGTGGATAGTGACACACATTTGACTCTGTTTCAGGAGTGCTTATAGTACATTTACTACTTAGACCAAGATGGGCAACTTAATGGTAGTAGAGGGGTGCAAAGTCCACTGAAACCCCTTTGGCACTCTATAGGTATGATACTTAGGGGATGAGGCCCTGAGAGATTGTTCTAAACTTACCCCAAAGCAGCATCTCCTGTCTCACAAGTTTGGGCCCAGCTCTCCTCTTCAGTCTGTTAGCTCTCACTAAAGTATCAAATAAAATGATTTTGGGGCCAGATGTGGTTTCCGGGCTGCCAGTTTCTTACCCACATAGAACTAAAAGAGCTGTTAAGTGTAGCTCATAGTTTCCAAAAGTTGGTATTTGTGGTTTGCAACAGAGTGATGCTGGATCATCACTGTGGCCGTAGATGAGACTACCTTCCTGCTTAGCTGTATGACAAGAACCATGATCATTGGAACTAGGGATGTGAACATGTCAGAGGCAGTGGGGGGGGGGGGGGGGGGGGGAGGAGCAGAGGGGCGGGGAGGAAAGCGGGAGCTGGTACATGCTGGGAGCCAGCTTTCCACCTCTCAACGCATGTAAATTGCTAACTGCTGATATTTTCAGTGGTTACACATTTACCTAAATAAATGCATTTTAACATTTAACCCTAGTAGGTACTGTAGTGTAATCATATTCAACCTGTGGTACCGGGACACCTTGGTCTGCAAACTATGTGTAAGGAGTCCATGAAAGGTGAAAATTAAGGCATATCATTTTTCTATCTATCAAAAGTATGTGAATACCCCCCTCCTACAGGTCAAAACCCAGAAGTGTTGTTACCATAGAAGCCCTCAGTTTAGCACTCTTTCTCACACTGTATCAAATGCCTTACCAAGAGCATAGAACATTTATAATTGAAGGTAGGTTGAATTTCCAAGAGTGTCCACATCTCTATTCAAAAATTTAGGGGTCTGCAAAGGAAAAAAGGTTGAAAACCACAATATAAAGGAAAGAATGCATGCACTATATAAAGTGAAGGAAAGAAAGGAGAGAGGTACAGGCCCAAAAGAAGGAACGTTATGTATCAAAGCCTTAAGATGCTTTTGTACACCTGATAATATCCTTGAGGAAATCAGTGTGTCCAATGCCATGTATGCCTTTGGGCTAGTCTATTGCAAAACTATCTATGGTTATTTGGGTCATGTTCGGTATATTCAACATATAGCTATAATAGTGCTCACTTTGTGTGCATCTACACTACAGGGTTTTGTCAACTAAAGTGGCCTTTTGTCGACAAAACTATACCTGTGTCTACACTACCGCTGCATTCTGTCGTCAGAACGCGGCAGTTTTGTCGACAGCGGTAAACCTCCTTTTACAAGGAAGAACGCCTTTGTCAACAGAGATCTGTTAACAAAAGGTGTGTGTGGACGCATGGAGCCAGTTCTGTCAACAAAAAAGGCCTCCAGGAAGAAGCTCTGGTGTGCAGTCTAGCCTTTACAGGTACAGCACCCCTGTGGTTCCTGGCCACAGCCTCTTAAAGCACAGGCACCCAGACAGGCCTTGCTGTTCAGCAGCTAGCCAGAGCACCCATGCCAGCTATGACAGCCATGTCCCAGCCTCAAGGCCCTCTGGCCCTTCTCGGGATAGAGACGAGGACCCACCCCGGGGCACCAAAAGGCGGGCACCAGCCTCGTCAGGGCCAGAAATAAAAAACCTCCTGGAGCTCTGGTCCCAGGAAGAAGCCTTGCAAACATGCCACAGGAATGCAGACATTTATGAGCGACTGGCCACCAAAGGGCTTCACCCCCACACCACGGCACAAGTCAGGGCCAAGGTAAAGGAGCTGCGGCAGGGATATGCAGGGCCCGGGATCAGAGCTCCCGCTCCGGGACAGCCCCCGAGACCTGCCCTCACTATGAGGAGTTGGAGCAGATCCTGGGCGGTGGGGAAGCCCAGACTCCACTGCGTTTGGTGGAGTCCGGGTTACCCGACCACATCATGAACCGACCATCCTGAGGGAGGAAGACCAGGCAGGAGAGCTGCACCAAGAGGAGGAGGAGGAGGCGGAGGCAGCAGGGACCCAGACCCCAGAGGCCTCCCAGACATCTGTGTACATCAGGGAGGGAACATCAGGTGAGTGCTTTTGAGGGATCACTACACATGGACAGGTTGTCAGTGTGGGGGGTTAGCTAGCCCCATTGTCACCGTGGGGCCCCTGTGAGGCTTACAGGCCGCTGCCCAAAGGACAGCCCCTTAGAGCCACGGCATGCCCTCGGGGAAAGCAGGGGTGCATACAGACAGTGATTGTCTCCTCCTCTTTTCCTCTGATGCCAGACCCCTCTACCCAACAGGGGAGCACCACACCTGCTCCACCATTATTCCGGACCCGTGGCACCCGCAGGCACTGGCGTGTGTACACGGACCTGCTGAGGGACCACGTTGTGGCCCTGCAGGACCTCAACAGGACCCTCCAGCAAAGGACGCAGGCAGAGGCCGAGTGGAGCACCAGGCTGCTGGACGAGCTGGTCCAACAGTGCACTGACATCGGTGCTACAATGAGGGAGCTCTTCACCTTGCCTGCTCCTGTCATGGGCACCGCTCCCCCAGCCCCCCTTCTTCCCCAGCCCCTCCAGCTCCTGAGCCCTCACAGGCCCAACAGCTGCCCCCCCACCCCCCTCGTGCCCAGGCCAGGACTAGGTCTCTCTCCACCTGATCCCAAGGCTGTGGCGATGCCAGGACACAGGAAGGTGGCAGGATCCTGTGATCAGGGAAGCAGTGGCCTACTTGAGCCCCCCACCTCTTCCAGTATTTCAGACCTTTAACCCCTCACCCCAGTTAAAGATCATTTCAGTTATATAACAAAATCTTTATTTTTGAGTGAAAGATTTACCTTTACACATTTGAACAGTACACAGAGAATTTTTTTTAAACAGCACATTTTCTTTACTGATAGCGTTTCTAATAAAAAACTAATGTCTGTGTACAAAGAAAAACGGGTGTGTATGTATTCTTTATGGGAAGAGGGTGAGGGTAGTGGTGGGACAGGTAGGGGTGGACAAGGCCAAACCCTCCATGGGGGAGGCCTTGGGGAGAGTCAGTGGGCTCCTTCTGAGACTCTCTCCCTCAGGGCCTCTTGGATTTGGACACCAGCCTGGTGAGCCTGGCGGATGGCAGCCGTTCGGAGCTGCTGAAATGGCTTGTCCTCTGCCATCAGCACCTATCCCCCACCCCAGCAGGAAGGCCTCCCCTTTCCTCTCTACCAGGTCAGGGAGGGTGCAACATGCGGCCACTGCCTCCAGGATGTTGCGTTCGCCCATCTCTAGCCATGTGAGGAGGCAATGGAACCTCCCTTTCAGCCAGCCGAAGGCGAATTCCACCTGGATGTGAGCCTGGCTAAGATGCGTGTTGAAAAGCTCCTAGCTCACATCCAAGGGCTTCATGAGCCACGGCATCAGGTGGTAGGCCACGTTGGCCACTATGCACACCGGCATCTACAAGATGCCACTGGGGGGGAAATGTTCCTGCCTGCAACCTGCGGTACAGGTAGGAGTTCCGGAATATGCGGGCATCATGTGCCCACCCCGACCACCTGACACAAATGTCCATAAAGTGTCCCCGGTGGTCGACCAGAGCATACAGCACCATCGAATAGTAGCCCTTCCAGTTTATAAATTGGGCTGCTCGATGGGGCGGTGCGCGGATTGTGATGTGTGTCCCATTGAGGGCTCCTCTACAGTTCGGTAATCCAAGGGTGGCAAATCTGGCAATGATGTTGACCAGGTCCCCGAGATGGACAAGCCTCTTCAGCAGCTCCACATTGATGGCCCTCACCACCTGCAGCACGAGACACATAGACAGAAACCAGGGAGTTAGACAGGTTACCTAAGTGCTAGGGAGGAGAACCCTCCCCCGCCCCGCCCCAACCCACCCCTCCCCTTGTCAGGACGCCTCTCTACCCCACATCAGTTCAAGGGTGATCGAGGAGCGGCCTCCGAGTGCCACTCCATCCCCCACTCCCTCTTGCCCTTGCCTGACAGTCCCCCTTTCTCAACTCCCCCACTCAGCAGGGCCTGTCCCCTGACAGTGACTTACCTCCATCAAGATGGCCCCGATGGTAGACCTCCCCACGCCAAACTGGTGTTCCATGAAGCGGTAGCTGTCGGGGGTGGTCAGCTTCCACAGGGCGATTGCGACACGCATCTGCAGGGGGATGATGGGCTGCAGCTAGGTGTCCTGGTGTTCCAGAGCAGGGGTGAGCCAAGCACATAGCTCCAGGAATGTGGCCTTCCACATCCGGAAGTTGCGGAGCCAGTGGTCGTCCCCCCAGAGCTCCATGACGAGCCAGTTCCACCAGTCCGAACTCGTCTCGTGCCTCCAAATCTGCCTGTCCCCAAAAAAGTTTGGGGGCAAGGGCAGAGCTCTTGCATCCCAGAGGAGGATCTCCTCAGTGTGGTCCGGGTCCATATGGGGCAGAAGATTCATGACAGAGTCATGAAGATGCAGCAGAAGCTGCAGTATGGCAGCGTGGGGCCATCACCTGCCTAGGGGCAGCTCAGGCTCCATGGCCAAATAAAAGGTGAAGAGCAGAAAAAAAACCAGAAAATAAACTCCTGTGGTGTCCGAGGAAGCAGGGAAACCAGAGGAAGCACTGCAACAGCTTTGCTTTCCCTCTAGGAGGTAGGCAAGCCAGAAGCAGGAGCAGAGCAATGGCTGTCCAGGGGGATCCCTTTAAGCATGTGTCTCTGCAAAGGGCAGGCAGCAGCACCTGGAAATAAAGGCTGTCCCTATGCCCTGCCAGAAGCACTTCTGGGTGTCTTCTTTTGTCGACAGAGCGTCTGGCAGTCTGGACACTCTTTTTTGTAAAAGCGGATCGATTTTTTTGATCTGCATAAATGTAATCTAGATGCTCTTTTGCAACAGAGGCTTTGTTGACAGATACTGTCGACAAAGCTTCTGTCGAAAAAGGCATGCAGTCTAGACGTAGCCTTCGTGAGGGAGATAAGAAAATGTATGGTCATAATTCCTTATGCTTATTCTATCTCATGGTTGTCAATGCCAAGTGATCAATATCCCTGATACAAGTAAACAATGAAAAAAGGCCATGTGCATTTCTTGGCACTTTTCATTCATGAGTTTGTCAAGAAAAGAATAAATATTTTTTAAAACAAATAATTTTCAGTTATTTAAATTTCAGGCTATAGTTGCACAGCAAAAGAACATGATAAAGGGGCCCATAATAGATTTCTGCTTCTTGTTCTGTTTGATTTTGCAAACTGAGGTCTCTGTACATTAGATGTTGCTTTAATAGTTAATTCCTGCCCATTGCAATCATAATTACCTAAATAACTTCAGTTTAGGAGGCAATATATTAAAACCCATGCCCAGAAACTCAAAACAAGTTTAACTATTACCTTGAGTTAGAAAGGGTGCTGTACTATTAATTTTTTTATCATCTAGCATATCTGTTGTAATATAAACATGACATAGCTTGCCAGCACAAAGAAACTGTTGTTTTGAGAATTCTAATTGTACTCCTGTCTGCCATGGAAAGAAGCAGTCATAAATTTCAGTCATTTTCTTAAGTATCCAGACTTTACAGCCTTTAGTATTTTTCTTTGTCTGTTTCTCATTAGCCTATAGTCACTAGGGTTTTCTACCCAAACTATTTCATTTTACTTAAGCAGGGACTTTACCCTGCATTCCAGAGCAGTATGAAATTATAATGATTATTGCACAAGAATGGCTTAATTAGGAGCCTTCAGTTCTTTTCCAGCAGCTATAGTGCAAATTCAGAAGTATTGATGCCTTATGGGGAAAAATACCAGTTGAAAGACAACTTATTTTGCTCAAGATCTGTGGCCAATTTTCCATCCCTCATCCCGTGATTTTATTGCTGTGGAGTTGTCTGATTTGGTCTACAGCACAGACAGATGATTGGAGCTGAGACTACAGTCCCTGCATTGGATCATTTTGTTCCCCAGGATATTTTATTTGCCAGAGATACACTCCCAGGAAGGACGTATCTGGATGTGGAAAAACCCATTCTGTTCTCTTCCAGACTTAAATGCAGGAAAGGCTCACTCCGAACAAAATAGTTTGAGTGTATTCACTTTGGGTATGTCTACACTACAGCGTTATTTTGAAATATCTTATTTTGAAATCGTTATTTTGAAGTAGCTTATTTTGAAATAGTGCATCCACACTGATAGGACGCTGAATCGCATTTAAGGCCGGCTGGAACTGGTTCTTGCAGGGCATCAGGTCAGGAGTTACCTTGTGTGACTGCTGCCTGAGGCTATCTGAGACCTGTGGTTAAAGGGACACCCACCCACCCACCCCACCCCACCCCGGACAGCTGGTTCTAAGGTTTCCCTGCTTGCTTGCCTACCTCACTGAAGGACAGCAAAGCATTTTTTTCTCTGAGTGCTCTGGTTGTCCTCATTCAGGACACCACAGCACTCTGCAGCATGGAGCCAGAGCTGCCCCTGGGCACTCCGGTGCTTCTCCTGGATGTGTTGCTGCAGGCCTGGCAGCACATTCTGCAGGCAGTAACAGTCTCCCTGGTGTGCCCCACTGGGGGCTTGTGCCTCATTGCTCCCTCACATCCTTCCACTTACCCCTCCCTAACCCCCCTTCCTGCTGTACAATAAAAGACACGTATGTTCATTATAACAAAGCCTCTTTATTGAACAAAACTGGGGTGGGAGGGAAATGAAACTGAGGTGAGACTGGGGAAAGAAGGTGGGAGAGGGGAGGAAGGAGGCTGGGAGAGGGGAGGGGAAACCTGGGAGGAGGGAGCTGGCAGGGGAAAGCAAGGAGAGGAAGGGGGAGGAGAAGCTCAGGGCTCAGGGTTAGGGGGTCTTGCCAGCCCAACTGTCTCCCAGCACCGCAGGTGTGGGTGCCTAGGCATCCCTGAGGGTGTGGGGAGGAAGAAGCGGGAGGGGGAGAAGGAGTGGGAGGAGGAGCGGTAGCTGGGGAGGCAGCAGGGGCTGGAGCAGCAGGAGGCAGCAAGCTCTGCCCAGTGTCTATGATCACCTGGGGGGCATGGACTGTCCTGCCCCCCAGGATGCAGTCCATGGCATAAAAAATAAGGGAAGGGGTCTGGGTCTGGGTCTGCCCGTGATTGGGAGCTGCCCCCAGTAGCGTTGGCATACACCTGCCGCAGCTCCTTGATTTTCATCAGAACCTGCTCCTGGGTTTGGATGTGACCTTTGGTGGCCAGGCTGACAGCCATCCGCCTGTAGATGGTTGCATTCCTCTGTTTAGTGCGGAGATCATGGACATTGGAGGCATCCCCCCAAACCTGAATTAGGTCCCTGATTTTCGCACTGGATGAGGCAGGTGCCCGCCTTTTCCAGCTCCTGGCAGGCTCTTGGGAGCTGGCAGACTGGTCCTGGGGAGCGGTGGAGAGCTGGTTGGCACAAGCTGCCTGGCTCATGCTGGGGCCACTGGGTCAGGGGCAGCGACTGCTGGTTCTGGGCTGGCAGGCTTGGAGCTGGCACAGGCACTGTGGCCAGACTCTACCCCTTTCAGGGTTCCGGGGAGGGAGGGAAGGAGAGGATTTTTCTTGATTGTGCCCAGAGTGGCCACCAGGGAACCCTGGGAAGGGTTGGAGGCCCCCTATTTCGAAATAAGTGTCTACACAGCTCTTATTTCGAAATAGTAATTTTGAAATTGGCACTATTCCTCATGGAATGAGGCTTACCAATTTCAAAATAAGCCCTCTCCTATTTCCATTTAATTTTGAAATAACGATTTGGCAGTGTAGACGCTGGTAAAGTTATTTCGAAATAATGGTTATTTCAAAATAACTTTGCTGTGTAGACATACCTTTTCTCTCTTATCCAGAGATAAGAATAACTTGGACACCTTGCTAATCTATAAACTTACAGAAACCAAAAAATGATCACAAGAGTTGGCAGGAGCATTGTCTATCATGGAGAAGAAGTTCAAGACTCTTTCTCTTGGGAAACTTCATTTTCAGGCTGATGATGTCTCTGATGAAATACCCCAAGCTTCTTATCTTAACTCTCAGCCTCAGGTTTCTCACAAGTAATCTCTGGACCTGCACATAATATACTATACTTATGTACTATTTGTTTTTCCTGTTACATTCCAGCTCAGCTTTCCCCTTTATATATTTATTCTTACTGCTTCTTCTTGTTCCCCCCCCATCCCCATTGTTTCCTCTACTCCCTATTTATTTTAGTTCTGGACATCCAACACTGGTCATCTGAAGAAGTGGGCTGTGTCCACGAAAGCTCATGATACCATCTACATGTTTTGTTAGTCTTTAAAATGCTACCAGACTATTTGTTGTTTTTAAAGTTTATTTGTATAGGCATACTAGCACCAAAGTGCTATCTCCATCCCAACACCCACACGGATTACCATAGATTTCAGATGACCTGCAGGTGAGAAAAGGCAAGACAATTTGATTGTTTTCAGAAAATATATTCTGATGAGGACAGAGTCAGATACAATGAATTCTTACGAATGTGTGCCTCTGCCTGTGGTAGGCAAAGAGATTTAACCTCAGCTGTGTCACAGACTGAACAAAGTTACATCCCACTAAGCTTTTCTCAGGTGATAATTGTTTATAAAGTTGGACCATTTCTATTCAATATCAGAATACTGCTCTTCTTTTCAAGAGGAATTGTCTTATTTCACAGAGAATAACTAGCCAAAAGCAGAGCAATACTTTTATCCCAATAATCTGATCCATATTCTCAAGTGGAAGTAATGGCAATCCACCTGAGACTCTGAACTTTGCCCTTCTAGGATGGTAAAAGAGAGCAGAAAACACATTGGTTATGTAATAAAAGAGACTGTCTGCATTTCCTTTTGAAGGGAAAATCCCATTTGCCCTAAAATATATGATCATCTGACCAGTACTTAAGAAGCCATCTCTGAATACCCAAGACTTTACAAACTACAACATCTGTATACATTTACTTTTATAATCAAGCTATCAAGAACCTCCTCTTGGCTCTGAGTATCCTGGATCCCTTTCAGTTAGGTTGTGGAACTTAGGCATGGTACAAGAGAGACAGTGCCCATTGCTCTAATGGATGATCTCCAACTGTCCGTATACAAGGGAAGTAAATCCATCTTCTTTGTACAAGACCTTGCTATGGAATATGATACCATCTGATCACCAAATATTCCTTTCCTGCCTCCAAGAAGCTATAAGGAAGAACAGCAATGCCCTGATATGGCCGAGGTCCTTCCCCTCAAACTGAACCTTGTGGATCTTTATCAAATCAGAGATACGTAAGAAGAAGAAGACCTTGAAAAATCATTCACATCTGCAGTTCTCAACCTTTTTCTTTCTCAGCCACTCTCGCTCCCCCATCATGCTATAAAAGCTCCACAGCACCCTCCAGTGCTACAACTGCTCTTGGAGTGATTGCTCATGTACATTCCAGCACGTGCACTTCGTGCACAATTATCAGAAAGTTTTACCCTAGCAGTACCCACAAGTGGGCTGTGGAGCCTTCTGGAGTGGTCTTCTATAGGGGCATATATAGGACACTGCCAATCCTGCTCAGTTCCTTCTTACCACCTGTGAAAGTTGTTAGACCAGCTCTGATATGTTGCTTTGCAAATGTCTCATAGTTACCATAGTTCAGAGTTAGTTAGCTTGTTAGTAATAGTTATAGTTATTAGCAATAGTTACAGTAGTGAAGTTTGTTCATCTCCATCTTAGTATGCCTTATCAGGAAATGCTGTGCTCCCTAGTTTTTAAAGCATGTGAGATCTGTGGAAAGCATATGCCCAAAGGCAACCAAATGCAGATTATTTTAAGTGTCTGGGGCTGTGTCCAGACTCAGGGGGTTTTTCGAAAAAAGTAGCCTTTTTTCGAAAAAACCTCACCTGCGTCCAGACTCAAGCCGTGTTCTTTCGAAATTAAATCGAAAGAACGCGGCTTTTCTTTCGATGGCGGTAAACCTCATTTCACGAGGAAGAACGCCTTCTTTCGAAAGTTCCTCTTTCGAAAGAAGGCGTTCTTCAATGTAAATAGGGCTTCTTCGAAAGAGAGCATCCAGACTCACTGGATGCTTTCTTTCGAAAAAGCAAGCCGCTTTTTCGAAAGTTCAACGTGCAGTCTAGACGCTCTCTTTCGAAAGAGGCTTGCAGTCTAGACATAGCCTGGGAGAGGGCCATCATACAGCTCCTTCAGAAGATTCTGCTCCCAAACAAAGAAGTGAGATCACTGCCTCAAGCTCCTTCTTATGGAAGTGGCACTTTGCCCTCAGCTGGCACCAGAGTCGGCCTTGACACTGATGGTGTGTAATGCTCCTGATTCAGTGCAGGACACGTTGGTGCTGAAGAAGCATATGCACTGGCACTGCTCTCCAGCCACAAGGCAGGGTAGAGCATGTGGCACTGATATCAGCCCCATGGTGCACTGCCACTGGCACTGCACACCTCGATATTTGCGACACTGGTGATGGTACCACCGTCAAAACAGCATGGAGTGAGCCCACTATGTTCCATTGTGAGTCTCAACTTCCACAGTACCATTCTTTGGCACTGTTGGACTCGGTGCCTCCGTTTTCCAATAAGGACTATTCTTTGTGCTCCAGAGATGAGTCTTCATTATAATCTTCCTGTAGTCTGTATCAGTTGTGTTCCTGGCACCGGTCTCGGCACATCAAACTACAAAAGCCCTGGCACCAATGGTTTCCTGGCCCTTTCATTGACTGTGTCTGGCACACTGGCCATTCTAGACTCCCTGGGTCTATCATCAAGCCTAAGGTCAGGGTTCAAGAGCAGCATCATTGGTATTGGCTCCTCCTTAGGCCACCTCAACATTGCAACGTACTCCTGACATTGAGCACGGTCCTACACAGGTTGCAAACACTGGGCCAGCCGTGGCAGTTGCTCCTACTGAACACTTACCTTAGACTATCCTTCTGCCACAGTCTGCATTGTAAACCACAGTCACCCCACTATATACAGTAAGACACGGCATGCGGTATAAAATTTACACCTGGAAGTGGAGGAAGTAGTGGAAGATTTGGACTCAATGATAGACATCCTAGCCCCAAATAGTCTCTCCAGAGTAGCTGTTCTACTTATTCAGACAATCCAGGCCAGTACTAAGATGCTTTGGCACACACCAGCCTCCATACCCCTTATGGTTAATAGGATACAGAAGTAATGTGGAAATAATTGATAGCCTGAGGCAATATTTTCATTAACTACAGCAGGGTGATAGATGAAATGTATCCCAATTTTGAGCCCTGACATCTTGTGACTGAGTATACAGTATTAGTCATAAGGGCTACCCCTCCATGGTTTACAGGCACTGGTGGATCAGTGGAGTCATTTCACTGACCTCATCTTTTGGAACACTATACTGTATAGAAAACTGCATTCTGGGACATTCTTTCCAGACCAGAAGATTCCAATGGGGGATATGCAAATGCCCATGAACAGAGACAGTATTGTGAGTGTGCTCAGAGCAGTCAATCACAAATATTTCGTACTGTCCCTGGGTAGTACAGGTTGGAGCAAGTTTCAAATATGGTGAGTTTGGAGGCGTTTAGCATGGTTGCAAGGGGGAAAGTGAGAGACAGGACAAAGGGTGGTTTGTGAAGGAGGTTACTACAATATGTTAGGGAGTCTACACTGAATATTGGTACCCTTTTCCACAGTATAGTGCAGTGGTCACCCACCAGTAGATAGGGATCTAACAGTAGATCTTGGAGCTGCTGACAGGTGATCCTGCCTGGTTTGGCCAGGAAGCAATCATGTGCTGGCATTTTAGTTGCCCCTCCACTTACTGTCATGCTGCTTCTGCCCTCTGCCTTGGAGCTGCCCTCCTGGGAGCCTCCTGCTTGCTGTGCAGGGGGTAGGAGGGAGAAGGGGGAGCGCTGATATCAGGGTGTTCCTCCTCCCCCCACTTCTGTGCCCTCTCCACACAGAGAGACAGGGATGGAGGGAGCTTGTCAATGCAAATCTCTGTCACTCTCACAGACTGTGTGTGTCTCTGTCATTCTCACAAACACACACTGTCCTTCACTCTCATCTCCTGACCTAACACATACGTGGGGGTTATTGTTACTCCTTTCACTGCTTGCAAAGTGGGTTATTTTTGGTTTTTGATTGGTCAGTGCATTTCATAATTTTCATTTCTCTCTTACGCTTAAATTTAATTCTTTGAGTTGTGAGTTCTAAAATGCTGAACCTGTCGTGGCTGGAGTAATTATCCCCATGGTAATTGCTGCTCCTTGAAGTGACTGGCATGTCCTTGAAGCCTCTGAAAAAGACAGAGCAGGGGGATCCCCATGCCGTCATTGTCTGCAGACACCATTCCTGCAGCTCCCATTGATTAGTAATGGGGAACTGTGGCCAGTAGAAGCTGTGAGCTCAGTGCCTGTAGATGAGGGGCAGCACATGTTACCATGGAACCACTGCTGTACATGCCAGCTGCTTTCAGAAGTGGTGCAGGGCCAGGGCAGATATAAGCCTGCCTTAACCCCACTGCTCCACCACCTGGAAGCCATCTCAATTAAATAGTGCTCAGCCAGAGCCTGCATCCTGAACCCCCTGTCCCAGCCCTGAATCTTCTCCTGCACCCAACCTCCTGCCCCAGATGTGCATCCCCCTGCAGCAAAACTCCTTCCCAGAGCTTGTACCCCGAAACCCCTCCTGGACCCCAGCCTCCCACTGTGGGCTAAGTCTGGAGCCCCTCCCACACTCCAGACTCCTTGGCCCAAGACCAGAACCTGGTGAAAGTGAGTGAGGATGAGGGAGGAAGGGAGATGGAATGAGCATGGTGAGGCCTCGGAGAAGGGGTGGAGCAGGGGCAGGGCTTCAAAGAAGGGGCAGGAAGGAAGCGGGGCAAGGGTATTTGGGTTTGAGGAAGATCTTACATTGCACTTAAATTGAAAAAGTGATCTTGTGATTAAAAAGTTTGGAGACCACTGGTCTAGGGACTCGAACCTGATATCTTACTTTTAAGGGTAACCCAGGATACAAGGTGCATCTCCAGCATGTGTGTGGCTTTAGACTAGCTTTGTATGCTGATCTCAAGTAAGGTGATATAACCAAATGTAGAGTCCACACTGATGCTACATTTCTCTAAGAACATTGCAGAAAGCTCTGTACTGCTCATTTAGATGGTTTTATTATGTTGGCTTCGCAGTGAATTACATAGGCAGGAGGAGTATTTCAGTGAGTCCATCTCCACTGTTTTGTCTATGAAAGCTGATTTTGGTTAACAAAACCAAGTCTTAGTAAGGTTTTTGATACTGTCTCTCATGACTATCTCATTAACAAACTAAAGAAATAAAACCTATATGGAGCTATGATAAAGTACAGTATGTGCATAACTTGCTGGGAAACTATTCACAGAGACTAGTTATCTATGGTTCACAGTCAAGCTGGAAGGTCATATCGAATGGGATCCCATAGGGCTCAGTTCTGGGTCTAGTTCTGTTCAATGTCTTTATTAGTGATTTAGATAATGGCACAGAGAATACACTTATAACATTTGTGGATGACACAAAGCTAAAAGGGGTTGCAAGTACTTTGGGGGAGAGGATCAATATTCAAAATGATCTGGACAAAATAGAGAAATGGTCTGAAAGAAACAGGATTAAATCTAATAAGGACAAATGCAAGCAAGGAACAATCTGTTGCACACATACAAAATGGTAAGTGACTGCCTTAGAAGAAGCAGTAAGGGATCTGGCGGTCATAGTGGAACACAAGCAACAATGTTACCTTGTTGAGTAGAGTAACACTGTTACAAAAAAAAAGCAAACATTCTGGGAGGTGTTAGCAGGAGTGTTGTACACAAGACACAAGAAGTAATTCTTCTGCTTAACTCTGTGCTGATTAGACCTCACCTGAAGTACTGTGTCCAGATCTGGGCACTCTATTTCAGGAAAGATATGGAGAAAGTCTGGAGAAGGGCAACAAAAATGCTTACTGACCTAGGAAGCAAGATTGATAAAAATGGATGTGTTTAGTCTGGAGAAGAGAAGACTAATAGGGGGCATGCTAACAATTGTCAGGTACATAAAAGGTTGTTACGAGAAGGAGGTAGAAATGTTTTTCTCTGTAACCTCTGATGATAAGAAGCAATATGCTTAAATTGCAGGAAGGGTGGTTTAAGTTGGACATTAGGAAAAATTTCCTTTCAAGGTGTTTAAGCACCAATATAAATTGCCTACGGAGGTTGTGGAATCTTCATCAGTGGAGATTTTTAAGAGCAGATTAGACAAAAACTTGTCAGGTATAGTCTAGTGATAGCTCTGCTATGAGTGCAAGGTAATGAACTAGATGACCTATTGACGTACCTTCCAGTCCTAGCTTCTATTATGGAAGCTACATACCTTGAAAAGCTCTGGCTGAGGCTCAAATGCTAAAATGGGTCCATATAAGTACCTAGTGTATGTTTCAAGTGTGTTTGTGTGTGTTTCAAGTTAACATTTTTGTTTGTTTTAATGCTTCTGTTAAGTCATTTAAAGGGTCAAAACAATGCAAGATTTGATCACCTAGTGGTGCTTTCTTTCCTGAATGATAGAATAAGACCATGAGAACATCGAATTTCACAATGTTTCAGAGCAAAAATCTCTGTGTGTATGAAAGCCCATTAAAAACATTTGAGTTTATTGGTGCTGCTATAGACCCTAAATAAACAAACTTTGTAATTTTATAAGATGAATAAGGAATCATTCACCCCTCTTAATATAGGACACTTGAATTGCTGAAAGGAATCTTAGCTGGAGGTATTAGTTTCTGATATTTCTAAAGAAGTAAGAAATATTCCATTCTAATATGCCATTAGAAGCAAACTCAAGAAAATACAAGTTTCTTTATTAAACAAATATTCTTAAATTGCCTCTTGTACAGAAATTCAATTATTTCAAATGAGTGAAATAAACAGAGTATTGTGTGTAATGGAACTCCTACTCTGACCTGCTAGTTTAAAGTAAAGTTTTTAATTGGAACATTAAGTGTTCTTTTTTTCCTTTTGGCTTGAGTTATAGAAAATGTTATTTCTTCATTTAGTAATTAGATAGTTAATAGGGTTCTTTGTGATACTACTGTAGAATAGTGGCTGCATTTTATTAAATTCTGAGACTAGAATATGGTGGTGCCCGATTGTGCCATTATAGTTAAGGGTGTCTCAGCGTTTCCAATATAAACTTGTATTTCACTGGTTTATAACTCGGTAATAAAGAATTTGTTTCCAGCTTAAACTTGGCATAAACCATTATAGTCAAAGAGAAAATTATATATAATATGCATAGATACAAAATAATTTAAATTGATAATTTTAGCTTTGTTTGTGTCATGGAAACATTAAAAAGCAAAAATAGCATCGCATCTTTACAGAATTAATAAAAAGACTGGAAACAATAATTATCTGCAGTGAGAATTAACTAATATTTTGTATTGCCTGTAGAAAGAAAAATCAAGGCTGACATCATGAAACCAAAACTAATTTTAACGCGTTTTTTTGTTAAATATAGATCTGCAGCAGGGCTGGATTACAGAATAGGCAGACTAAGCACGTGCTTAGGGCACCAAAAAAATTAGATTTTATGGTATAGTATTGTTTTTATTTTGAATTACATATGGGGAGGCACCATAATCTTTTCAGTGCTTAGGGCTTCTAAAGGTGCATCTAGACTACATGGCTCCGTCGACAGAGCCATGTAAAGTAGTTTACTAGACAAGGCATTCACGAGACATACTGGTGCGGTCGACAAAGTCTTCCCTTGTCAACCGTGCCACATATAGACTACTGGGCTGTGCCGGATCAGCTGATTGTTGGCACAGCGCAGTGGCCATTTTTATTTTAATGAAGCGAGGATTATTTAAATCCCTGCTTCATTGACTATGCTGAGTAAATTACTTTACATGGCTCCATCGACAGAGCCATGTAGTCTAGACGCACCCTAAAGGTCTTAATCCGGCCCTGATCTGCAGTATGATAAAAATGATTTGATAAGGATCAGTAGTGAAACTATTCCATGCTATTGTTAATATATTTAAAGCATACAGTTTAACTCATTTTCCTAATCAAAGTATGAGCTTGTAGTAAAAAAAGAGAGTTGTTATAGCATGTGCTATAAACCAGTAATAAAAATACATGAAATATTAAAATGATTGGACATAAATGTATTGTTTGGGGGGAGAAAGAAATACTCAAAGGAGCTTAACATTCTTGTCATGCAGTTGTGTCCTATAATACTTGCTATATGAAATTTTCTATGCCTTCTCAGCATCTCACAATGCATAACTACCCTCCTCATTGTCAGTTCCATACAGGAAGCACCTTAACAAAATAGCAGACTGTTGCCTTTACCCACTTAGTGAGGTCTGCAGATAAATGGTGCTTGCAGAAACAGCATGCCAAATTGAGTAATATTATGTGCATACATAGTGCATGAGCCCTGGTGTCATTTGCTGATCGCCTATTCACAATCTTTTCCATTTTGCAACCATCATCTTAGGTTAAAAATACTCCATGTGCACGGTGTAGGATGACCAGAAGTCCTTATATTCAGAGCTTTGTCTTACATAGGCACCTATTACTCCCAACCCCATCTCAGTTTTTCACATTTGCTATCTGGTTATGCTAGCAGGAGTGGGTTAAAAAAAATTAGTCATGGTCAGTATTGTGTTTTGTTTGTTTTTAGTAGCCATTGCATCTGGTTCATTTTCAAACAAGTGTCAATGTATGTACAGGTCATTGCCCAAGATGGATTTAAAAAATAAAACAGTCACGCTCAATGTTCCCTCTAATCTTTTCCATCCATATGCTGATTTTTTCCATCCATGTGCAGAATAATTGTTATGTGCACTGAGGCATCTATGAATGTGCACCACCATAGAAACAAAACACCGAGCTGTGGGTGTTCTGCTAAACAGCTGGGTGGCATTTGAATCTCTCCTGAGAGGCTGTACAGGTGCACAGCTTACAGGAACACTGCCTTGCATAGTGCTATTCTCTGGTTATTGTCAGTTTTGGTTTGCTATCCATTTTTCTAGAATAAAAGAAAAAGTTTAACCCAAGAACAAAATTAGTAGAACAGAGGACAGATTCAGAGAAAAGGAAGAAGGTGCAAGGTCCTAGTTCTGATGTTTCATGTAAGTTTTCCACTTACATGGATATAAATAGGAGTCTTGATCCTGAAACCTCTTGCCTTGCTTATGTAGATGGGACATGAACATTTGCTTAAGACTTAGAGCTAGGAGAACTGCTATCGAGTGTTGCAGCTCCACGCACACAAGCAAAATAACTGGGACATCAAGCAGACGCTCCCTGAACTCTCTTCTTCAGTCTCCATAGAGAGGCGTATGCCTCTGGACAAGGTATTTTTGTGTGTGTTGTATGTGTGTGTGTGTTTGTTTTTTTTAATTAAGGTGAAATTTAAAAAAAAGGGGGGGGGGCTATGAAACTACATACCCTTGAAAAATATCTTGAACTTTTGTTTTGTTTGGGGAAATGATAATATCTCCTGTCCATTCTCCACTCAAGAAACTCTAGCATTCTTATTTTCTTTCTGAATATTTGATGGTTATGTCGTATGGGTCCTGTGGAACCACAGGAGTGATCCTGATCACACTATCAAACCAACCTGAGCTCCTCTGAAGATTTGGGGATTGTTGTTCAGAGATCTGTGTTTTAAGTTGTAGAAATTAGATGAAAAATAACCAAAGTTAAGCTTGACCTGTTTTATGAAACTATGAAATAACCAGGGTTGGGGTAGAAATAGGATGTGATTAAGTTTAAAGTACAGATTAGGGGTCACAAAAACACATAAATGTAACAGGTCAAGATGTCGCTATAAATGGAAGGAAGTGCCATAATTAGTGTAATTGAATAAGTATTCTTACTGTATAATTTTGATGGGAAGAAATTGCCAACTCTTTGATTTTTTGAGGTTACTTGGCAACTTTTAGAGCTTGTGAACTAAATATGTTAAAGGAGAGGGACAGGAGAGAATTTAACCATCGAAATTTCCATTACCATCAGGGTCTGCTGACAGACCATTGGGCATTCATTTTTCTTGATCCTGAAAATTACCCTTACCAGATAAGGCCAGAGATTTTGAACAGATGACATTACCACTTCCATAGGTTTGGCTGAATCCTGAAGAATGCCTATGACATGAACCTAGGGTTGCCAGATGGTTTCAACAAAAATACCGGGCACACTTGACATTACATCACAATCTACATTACATCTTATTTAGAAAATACCGAACATTTATATTTTCTCAATTTGTTTCCCAAACAGAAAGCTCAAATACTGGACTGTCCAGTTCAAAACTAGAAACTTGGCAACCCTACATGAACCTGAGGTCCTTCTAATGACCTCTCATTACTGTGTCCTTTTCCTTCCCCACTTTATTTCTTCTCTTTTCCATCTTCCTTGTTTTGCCTCCTGTCTCTCATGAGTCATGTTTAGCCATCCAAGGCAAATCTAACTTTTGCAGAACTGATGTAATGAAAAAGACAAGGTAAAAATAATGCTTTAACATGCTGGTAAAAGTTAACCAGCTTTTGGAGAAGGTGATAAAATCATTCCTGTGATTTCCTTCCCCCTCCCCCCAAAACTAGATTGCAAATGAAAAAGAGAGAGAGATTCTGTTTTTTCTATCTCTTCTCTGACTTTGTCTACTCTTCTAAAATTAAAGCGCAGGCACAGCAGCACTGCCACAACCGTGCTGCAGGAGTGCTGGGAGAGAGCTTTCCCAGCACCCTATGTAAACCACCTCAATGAGGGGATTAACTAACAGCACTGGGAGCCCTGCTGCACTCAGGTGTGTGTGTGTCTTCACACTCCTGAGTCAAAAAGTTGCAGCACAGTAAAGGAGCAGTGTAGACTTAGCTTGTGTGTATGTCTGTCTTATTTTGTCTTAAAAAGAAAGAGGATTGATTTCAATAGCTACTATTAGCTAAAGACCATCTACCTAACTTTCTATTTCTTCCGTGCAAATATATTTAATACTACTGAATTCTAAGGGCTTGATTGCAGGAAAATTAACCTGAATTAAATAGAATTGTGATTTTTAAAGTGGATCAGTTAAACAGCATCAAACCCCTGTGTGGACACGCTCATTCAGAATTGAAGTGGCCTTAATTCAGTTTAGAGTAGTTCACATTAAGGCCATTTTAATTTTGAATGAGTGTTTCTACACATGTATTTAATGCAGTTTAACAAATGCTCCTTAAATTTACACCTTTACTTAATTCATATTAATTTTCCTGGGTGTTCCTGTGTAGACAAGCCTTAAAGATTTTCCCCCATCAAGTTTTATATAACTAAAGGAGTGTGAGATAAAGACAATTATTAAAGTGAAATTTTAATAAGTTTTAAGTTTCAAATACTTCAATTGTTTTCCCCTTGTTCTGTATATTTAATGCATAATCCAGAAAGAGGTGTCTTTTACTTCATGTGCAATTTACCTAGAGAGACTCTGTCTCAAATAGTCTCATTCAGACTGTACATGTTAAAGAGCTCCTGTGGAATGAGGCAGGGATTCTGCTTCCTTCAAATTGTGATCAAAAGGTTTGTCATGGTGTTCAACAAATATTTTAACAGGACACAAAATTACACAATCATGCATACTAACTATATTCCCTTTTGCTTTACAATGTTAAAATTAGATTGTTGTTAAAAATATACAAACATTTACTAAATGATTTCTTAATCCAATATGACTTGTCCAAATCAAAACTGATTTTTTCTAGGATTCTAGTCATCACTTTATTTGTATAAGCACCCACAGCTTTGTAGAAGGAACCAAGAAGGAACCATTACAATAATCTAATCTGAACTTCTGTATGACACAGACCATAAAACGGGGGTAATCAATTATTTCTTGGTCAAGGTATATTCAAGGTTCAGACTCCAGAGACAAAAATAATAACAATAATGATAATAAGTAAATAAAAAGATTCCTTTCAAAAGCATCTGGCACTCTGGATTTGGCCTGTGTTCTTCCTGTTGCCTACCTCTGTCATAGGACTTACTTGAATTAGCTCCTGTTTGAGTACATTTTTCAGCAGAAACATCCAAACTTGATTTAAAAATATAAATTGATGGAACCCTTTGTAAGTTGTTTCAAGGATTAATTACTTTTGCTCTTAAAAATGTTTACCTTATTTCAAGCCTGAATTTGTCCAGCCACTGTTTTTGTTATGCTAAGCAACTTTATCCTTCTGTTGGTTAAAATAAACAGATTGAGCTCCTTGAGTCTTTCACAGTACAGTACAGTATGTTTTCCAGTCCTTTAATTATTTTTGTGACTCTTCTCTGAATGCTCTTCAATTTATCAACATCCTTCTTGAATTGTGAATACCAGAACTGGACACAATATTCTAATAGTGATCACACTACAGGCAGTCCCCGGGTTACATGGATCCGACTTACATCGGATCCCTACTTACAAATGGGGTGAGGCAACCCCGCACTAGCTGCTTCCCCCCAGCAGACCAGGGAGACGCGAAGCTAGTGCCCCCTCCAGCAGACCAAGGAGACGCGGAGCGGCTTTTCTCAGCAGACACCTCAGCTTGAGAATAAAGGACTGAGGGAAGTGAGTTGTGGGAGAATAAAACTGAGCTTTGGAGAAATGTTTGGCTAGAGTTTCCCCTACAATATGTACCAGTTCCGACTTACATACAAATTCAACTTAAGAACAAACCTACAGTCCCTATCTTGTACGTAACCCGGGGACTGCCTGTATTGCCAAGTACAGAGGTAATAGAACCCTACTACAAATTGCTCCCCAGTTTATGTATCTAAGGATTAAATTAGCTCATTTGTGTGTGTCTGGGAATTTGTGAAGCTGACTATCCATCATAACCCCCAAGTCTTTTTCTGAGTTCTTGCTTCCTAGGAGAGAGCTCTGCATCTGGGGACATATGGGGCCTGCATTCTTTGTTCCTACATGTAAGGCCTTAACATAGGTATTTGCTCACCATTTCCCAAGTGATACAGATTGCTATGTTCCAGTGACCTTTTCTCTTCATTGGTTACTATTCCCCCAATCTTTGTCGTATGTAAACTTTATCAGTAATGATATTATATTTTCTTTTAGGTCACTAATAAAAATGTTAAATAGCATAGAGCTATTAACCAATCCTGAAAGGAACCCAACTGAAACACATTTTCTCAAAGATGATTCTCTATTTCCATTTCCATTTTGTGACTGATCAGAAAGCCAGTTTTTAATCCATTCAAAGTGTGCCATGATGTTTTTGTATTGTTGTATTTTCCTAAAGTGTCATATGATATCAAGTCAAATGTCTTCCAGTATTCTAAGTATATTACGCCTATGTTATTACCTTTATTATCCAAAATTACGATCTCATCAAAATAAAATATCATGTTAGCTTGGCAAAATCTGTTTTCGTAGCTCTATACATCCATTTTGTTTGGCATTCATTATATTATTTTCCTTAATTCTTGATTAATTAAGTCCCATATCAGCCATTCCATTATTTTTCCAAAGATGGATGTCAGGTTGACAGGCTTATAATTACTTGTGTTCCCCTATTTATCCTCTTTCAATATTGAGAGAACATTAACTTTCTTCCAGTACTCTGAAACTTCCCCAGCATTTCATAGTTTCTTAAAAACAACTTTAATGTTCAAGAGAGCTCCCCTACCAGCTCTTGTAAAACTCTTGGATGTCTGTTATCTGGTCCTGCAGCTTTTAAAAAAATACCTATCTTTAGTAGCTGCTGTTTAATATCCTTTTGGTTACTATGAAAGGTATTTCTATCATAAACATATTCGTGGAATGAGGAGTACTGGTAGTTCGAACTAGGAAGCCTAGTCCGAACTACCTAGTTCATGCTGCGTGTAGCCGCGCGGCACGGGGTTCGAAACAGCCAGGATTAAAAAATGGCGGCACCCGGCTTATGCAAATGAAGCCCGGGAAATTCAAATCCCGGGCTTCATTTGCAAGTGCGGTATGCCTACATTACCCCGCTAGTTCGAACTATCGAGGTAGTGTAGACATACCCTAAGTTAATTCTTTAATATACTCTTATAAGACATCTGATTTAATAAGACTGTTATATTATGACTTTATTTTCTTTAGACAAGCTACTGGAAGATGGCATAAGTCACAAACACTTCAGCATGTCTGACATTTAAGTGTGCTTAAGTGGCAGTGTTATAAGTTTTCCTAATATGGGTTTAAAACAAAATAAAGTTGAAGCAATCACGAGGGTCATGGGGAGTAACGTTAGTTCAAACCAAGGGGTTCGGTTTGAACTAACGCGTCCTGGCGCGCACTTTCACTTTCAAAACAGCTGTTGAGCGGAGTAACGCACCAGCGAGATCATGCTAATGAAGTGCGGGATATTTAAATCTCTGCTTCATTAGCAATTTCGGTCGCCTACATTTGCATCCCTAGCTTGAACTAGGGAGCAAGTGTAGATGTACCCCCACAGATATTTAAAGGGAATTGTATCTCCATCAGTTACAAAAAGTTTAAATGGCCTCGTCTGGCCTCCATTTCTTAGTTATGGATTAAGGCACATCCATCCCTTTAGGCAGTGGTTTGATTCCTGTATGCAACTGCATGCTCAGGATGCTTCCTCTTTGGGTTTTCCCCCAACTCCAACCTCAGATTCTGATCTGCTTTTTCCCAGGAGCAGCAACATATCTCCTTTTCTGCAGCTGTGACACTAAACAGTCTCTTTTCAAATGGCAGTCCTTTCTCCAGTCAGAGGAGAGTTGGAAGCAGGGGTGGCAGGCTGAGAGGCCAGCTTTCCCTATTTGCCCCTCCTCTAGTTTATCAGGGGTCTGGATGCAGGCCCAGCCTTCACGGTTCTACTGTTGGTCTGGGTGTGTGTCAGGGGAGGGGGGAGAAGGGGATGGCAGCAGTTCACACAGCTGAAAAGTAGAGTAAGAGGGGCAATGTATGAGAAGACCAGTCAGGATGATAACTGACACATGCAACATTACTATGTGGGGTTTTAGTTACTTTGAATAAACTAACATCCCATAATGATTGAGAGTTGATTACTTTCTTGCGGACCTCTTGAGCAGGGATCTGAAAGATATTGAGCCAGTATTGTCTTATATCTGCCTAGGAAAGATGCTAAAAAAATTAGAAGGCAATGTGAAAGAAGGCAGAGAGACAGATGAGAGAGAACTTTATAAATGAGTCATCAAGACTGTTGCTACTGTCAGAATGGGGAAGGATTGAACACCACTGTGATAGAAGACAAAGTTGGATAAGTAAAAGGGGACAAAATTACGTGCGCTTTTGAAGGGGAGGAGAAAAACAATGTAGTAAACATTGAACATATTCAAAGACAAGGATGACATGGTCAGGTCATGGGCAAAGATGATGATCTAAACCACCATTTTACATGGTTTCGGGGAAGGATGGTAATGTCAGAAGATCCCTCATGCTCTAAAATTTGAAGTATTTTCTATACTACAGCATATTTACTGTAAAAATACATGTCACCTTCTCCTCAACACTCTCAAAATTGTATCTGTGACACTAGTAAAGCAAATGATGCATATTTAACAAATCAATTGTTAGAACCAGTATCTGAGCATTATTACTGTCCCTTATTATTTTTATTGTTGATGTGCCCAGTGAAGAATAAAGACAAGGGCTGTCAGGCGAATAAATAAATTCATCATATGATTAAACAATATTAAAATTTCTTTAAATATTTTGGATGTTTTCTACATTTTCAAATATACTTATTTCAAAGTAAACAAAAGAAAGAGCTCCATATAAAATGTTTATGTCTCTAGTCTGGATTTGGTTGAGCTACTTCTGGTAGTTGTGTTCCTCCTCCTCCCTCCCCAGTTAAGTTACCAGGAGCTATTTACGTGTGTTATAAACATGGCCTTTATATCTAGAAAAAAATATAAATGTGAGTCATTGACTATGGCACAAGAATTTGAAACACTCTCCTCTTCCTAAAAGTATATGAAGAAAGACAAATAGAAAAGAAAAGAAAGCGGAAATTAATGTAGGCTGGAAATTATGCAAATAGAGCATTTAGAACACAGACTGAGAAGTGGTGAACAATAGTTCATTCATTGCAGTGAATTGTTTTTGTTATAGCTTTCCATTTTTGCCCTGTTTTTCCATGGGCTTTCCTATATACATTCCCAGTTTGTAGTACCAGCAGTCAAACTGACGCATTCTTTGGCAGGAGAAAGACATTGTATAACAGTCATCTTCAGTGTAGAATGGAATAATTTCTCTGTTGGCCATTAAGAATAACACCTCCCTCATCACTACCACTACCACCCAACTTTGTATCTCACCACAAGGTCTTGATAGCATTTTTGTATATAGAAGTAAGTAGCTTGGCATATGTTTGATAGCAATTTCCTCATTAAACTTGCATGCAATGGTAATTTGGACCTCATAAAATTTTACAGAACTTTAGAACCAATTGTTATTTCAAAGAATAGAATCCAACAACAAATTATTAGTAAATTTGCTGAAGAAGTGCTTGTTTCTTACAGATAACTCTATTAGGGTCTTGGCTTTTCATAAGTCAGGAGAAATAAGAAACTCTGATCATGGAACAGGATTTGTTAGGTGCTTAATGATTTGCTCATTGCCTCTGATCATGGATCTTTTATTCTGCTTGACCTTAGTGTAACTTTCAATCTTATCGATCACTGTGTCTTCTTTAAAAATCTCTAGCAAGAGGTCTGTATTTCTAGCACTTTTCTGTCCCCTTTCAAATTCTGTCTCTCCACCGCGTTTTTACATCATCTCCTTCCTCTTAGCTTTTCTCTAATGTCTTTCTTGTCCACATACTGTTTAATCCATTGTTGGGTTTGATCTCTGACAATCATTTTTTCTCTCAACACACAGTCCCTCTATTTTCCATCTATTTGCTATTCTTGATTTTGTCATTCTTTTGTTGTCATTTTCTACTAAGCACTGGTGAATTGATTTCTTAAAGTCCTAGTAACAGATATTTCATGGAGTTCAGAAATTCCTGAAGGCTTTGAACAGAATAGGGCTAGGACCCTATAGTGATGTGTTTCCAAGACAGAGGAAATCGAAATTGTTGGAAAGTTTGTGGGAAAGGTGAGAGCATTGGCTGTGTTGGGAGTCAGTGGTGGAGACATGATCAATCCTTACTTGATCCTGAGAAAAGTGTTTGGGGAAGGATGGAACTTTGCATTTCCAAGGAGGGAATTTGTATTTTTAGTTTAGTTTTAACTTTTCTTTGAGTGTTGTATTGAGAGCTTTGGAGAATGAAACATCCTATCTGCAGAAGCAGTGTGATGCTAGCATGCCTCAGATTATGATGTGGAGGATTTACTTTGAGGATAAATTATATTTTGATAACTTTTATAATTTGAAAACTACCCTGAGATCACCAAACTTATTTCACAAAAGTCACTGTCAGATGATAACAGTTGACCTAGGCAGGATATGAAGCTGGGAACTAGAAATAAAATGCTTCTCAGCAGCCTACTACCCAGTAGGTGAGTCCCATGAGTCACCCAGACTCCTTCTTCCCACTGACTTTAAACTTTGCACTCATTCTTATTTTTTCCCCAAACTGATTTTATATATCACAAAATATAATAATTTGAGCACTACCTAATAACTTTGTACACAGAGCAAACTGTTGCCCGTGTTGCTCTAGCTGGAAGCATTGTGGCATTCACCAGGTGGTAAAGGCAAACAACAGTGGGATTAACAAACATGGTTGCTGCATGTACATACTCGCTGAATTTGATAACACACTATGACTAATCATGTTACCTCCATTGGATTAGCTATGTGCCTGCTATAACTCCTTTGGCTCATAAAAACAGCTATACTGGGTCTGATCAAAGGTCCAGCTAGCCCAATATACTGTCTTCCAACAGTGGTCAATGACAGGTGCTTTAGAGGGAATGACCAGAATAGGTAATCATCGAGGGTATGTCTAGACTACAGGCTTACGTCGACATAAGTTTTGTGATCAGCTTTGTCGACATAAGAGTGTCCAGACTGCGGGACGCTCTGTTGACAGAAGAAGGCACCCGGAAGTGCTTCTGAAAGGTCACAGGGGCAACCATAAAGCCCAGGCACTATTGCACTATTGCATGCTCTCTGTGCTTAAAGGGATACTCCTGGATAGCCATTCCTCTGCTCCTGCTTCTAGCTTGCCAACCTTTACAGGGAAAGCAAAGCTGCTGCAGTTTTCCTGGCTCTGGTTGCCTTGCTTTGTAGGACACCACAGCTGTGTATTATCTGGTTTGTCTGTTTGTTTGTGTGTTTGCTTCTGTTTGTTTGTTTGTTTTCTTGGGTTTTGACTTTTTTGTTTTTTGTTTGTTTGTATTTTTGTTCTTGTGTTTGTTTGTTTCTTTTGTTCCTTTGTGTGTTATTTTGGCTTTTTTGGGCACGGAGTCTAAGCTGCCCCTGGGCAGGCGATGGCCCCACACTGTACTGCTGGAAGCTCTGCTTCATGCTCAGGAGAGCATGATGACCTTGGCAGCAGAGCTGGATCCTGAGCCCAGCTTTGAGCCCCTCGCTCAGGCTGCAGCCCTGCTGCCCTTGCCCCCCAACTTTTTCCTGGAGAGGCGGGTTTGGAGGCTGGATACCAGTTCGGACTGGTGGGATCGGCTAGTGCTGCAGCAGTGGAACGACAATCAGTGGCTCAGAAACTTCCAGATGCGGAAGGCCACCTTCTTGGAGCTCTGTACCTGGCTCGCCCCTGCCCTGCAACACCAGGACACCCACTTGTGGCCTGCCATCCCCCTGGAGAAGCGCATCGCCATTGCGCTCTGGAAGCTGGCCACCCCCGACAGCTACCATGCCGTGGGGCATCAGTTTTCTGTGGGGAAGTCTACCATCGGGGCTGTCTTAATGGAGGTAAGTCACTCTCAGGGGACAGTCCAGGGGGGCAGTCAGGACCAGGCACAGGGAATTGGGGATGGGGTGGCAGAGGTAGAAGCCCTCTTAGCCTCACCCTGCCATGGTGTGGGGGTCGGAGGGGGAGAAAGGGATTGTCTGGGGGGGGGGGCTGTTGGTGTCTGGGGAGGAAAGGGGGGAGCACTTCTCATCAGGTGAACCAACCCCTCTAAAGTCCTGTTCTGTGTGTTTCTATTTGTCCCATTCTGGGTGCTGTCTTCCTCCTCTGTCTTCCTCCTCCTGGAGCTCCTGTTCCCCCAGCAGATGTTCTGACCACTGTAGAACCGGGGTCTCCAGCCCGGACTCCACAAGCCTCTCGAGAGGCAGAGTATCCCCTGCCCCTAGGATCCTGTCTAGGTCCTCATAGTACTCACAGGAGTGTGGCCTTTCCCCGGAGCGGGAGCTGTGCTCACGGGCCCAGATGTACCCCTACCTCATCTCCTTCACTTTGGCTCGGACCTGCTCCAGTGTGCGGGGATGGTGGCCTTGTTTGGCCAGCTCTTCTGCCATTCGGGCAAAGGTGTCTGCGTTCCACCTCTTTGTGGAGTGCATGGCCTGGAGGGAGTCCTCCTCAGCCCAGAGGCCCAGGAGGGCTTTTATCTCCGGTCCTGACCAGGAGGGTGCCCGGCGCTTGGTGCCCTGGGGATCCCGGGGGGGATGATTCCCTGGAAGGGCCAGAGGGGTCTTGGGGGGCTTGTCCCTGTGACATGGCTGATCCAGAACTGAGCAGCACAGTCCTGGTCTGCTCTGGAGCTCGCTTGCTGACAGAGTGCTGTTCCTGGGTGCCTGTGCCTTTTAAAGATGGCTAAGGGCAGGAACAATAGAGTTGCAAGCTGCGGCAGGAGTGTCTACCAGGGGTTCTCCGTGGAGGCCTTTTACGTCGACATAACTTTTCCCCTGCGTCCACACTGCTGTTTTGTCGACAGAACTACGTCAACAAAGGAGTTATTCCTTGTAGAATGAGGTTTACATACATCAACAAAACTGCTGAGTTCTGTCAAAGTTATGTCGACATAACTCAAAGGCAGTGTGAACGCAGGTTTAGTTTTGTCGACAAAAGTCCACTTTTGTCGACAAAACCCTGTAGTTTAGACACACCCTAAGTGATCCACCCCGTCACCCATGCCCAGCAGATGGCAAATTGATAGCATCTGTGAGCATCCTAACTATTGCTGGAATTTTTCTGTATAAATCTAACTCGTTCTTTTTCAAACCTGTTATAGTCTTGGCTTTCCAACAACCTCTGGCAAAGCATTTCATAGATCGACTGTGTTGTGTGAAGAAATACTTTCTTTCATTTGCTTTAAACCTGCTGCTATTAATTTCATTTGGTGACCCCTAGTTCTTCGAGTGGTTGCTCATCTCCATTCGAACGAAGTGGTGCACGCGCCATGTGCATGGTTCACAGAGCGTTTTTTCCCCAGCAGTACCCGTCGGGCTGGCAGTGGAGTGGCGCCGCTATAGCGCAGCATAAGTACCCCTGCCGGCCCTCCCACTCCTCAGTTCCTTCTTACTGCCCGTGATGGTTGTTGGACCATGCTGTCTCACAGATAGTGCTAGAGTAGTTTGTTTGCCCGTTGGCAATTTCTTATTGTTTATCTGAGTAATTGTAGTTGTTAGACACTTAGGGTATGTCTACACTACCCCGCTAGTTCGAACTAGGAGGGTAATGTAGGCATACCGCACTTGCAAATGAAGCCCGGGATTTGAATTTCCCGGGCTTCATTTGCATAAGCAGGGAGCCGCCATTTTTAAAACCCCGCTGGTTCGAACCCCGTGCAGTGCGGCTACACGGGGCATGAACTAGGTGGTTCAAACTAGGCTTCCTAGTTCGAACTACTGTTACTCCTCGTGAAATGTTTTCTTGTCTTATGAGAAGGCATCAATAACATTTCCTTATTTATGTTCTCCACGCTAGTCATGAAGTTATATTATGGATGAATCTGTTTGAATTTCTCTATACAGGAGATTTAAAATATAAACACACTAGGAATAATTGAAGTAAAAATTAACGTTGCTCTCTAATTACTTCTAAAATTGAGGTACATATAAGTAGGTTGTGGAGAAAAGAAAACTTCTCTGAGTGATTGCTGATGTATATTCCACTCAGAGGTGTGCATGCCCAGCACTCTGAAGGTGGAAAGCTTTGCTTAGCAAAATCCATCAGGGCAGTACTAGTGCTCCTTGGCCTCATAGCTCTTCTCACTGCTATTTATGAGTGATACCACCTCGACTCCCCTAAGTTCTTTCTCACTCACAGTTCCCACAGCTTGAGTTAGAGCATTTTTGTGGTATTTGCCTCATGTTTTTGTTGTTATCTCAGATTTCTGTTTTTTATAGTCAGTAGCAATACCTTTAGGATTAGATTGGTGAGTAGTTTAATAGTTCGTTTTTTCCTGGTGCAATGGCTTTACCGAGGTTGAAGTACGTTGTGGTTGGGGGAGTATAGGAAATTCTTTCTTCTGTGTCCTTCAATATAGAACTTCTGAAACTTTATAGATTGTATAATTAAAAAAAAATCCTGGGTTGCTGGTCCTTGCTGCTTGTGAAGGACCGGGCCGGGTCTGGGCACCGCTGAGGGTCACCTGTGTTGAGCTGTGTGTGTGTCTGTGTTGGGTGTTTCAGATCAGCTCAGTAAGATACAGCTACTAAGCCAGAGATTTTATAGACATGAGCCTTCATAAAAGCCCAGCAAGTTAGTGATGCTCCCAGAAACTTGTGCCAAGTAACAGAGGTGTTGAGCAAATGAGCTCACAAAGGCTAGCAAGTTAGAGAAGCTAGGTCTGATTTTATTTACTTAATGCCTACCACATACGGGTTTTATGAAGATTCGTTATTTTTTGTGTAGCGCTATGTAAAAATAAAAATTGTTAATATGATCAAAATAGGTGTTGAGCAAGTTATATCCCCAAGGCTGGTATACTGGTATCACATGTGTGAATTAATGTATTGAGCCAGGGATTCATAAAGATAAGATAAACTAGTGCTATCACAGGGACTTGCCTCTTGATATGAGACAGCATGCTAGAGATGCTGAACCTAGAGCTGTCCATACCAATATGCAAAACCCGCAGCTGCATGAGTGACCATGAAATTTGGGATTGGTAAACACCAAATTTCCCCAAATTTCATGGTGCTCTGTGCAGCTGGGTGCTAAATATTGGCTCCGGCAGCTATCAGCCCTATACCCTGACCGACACCTCTGCCCAAGAGCTCAATACTGGTCTGACAGCCTGCAGCCTCATTACCCCTCTCCTCTCCACCGTGAGCTCAGTGCTGGTCCAATGGCCCCCCAACCCTATCTCTTGCACTCCTTTCCCCCCTCTGCAGGTTCAGCTATTCCCCTGTCTGGTTACTCCAAGGGCTCAGCACCAATTGAGCAGCCTCCAGTCCCATCCCGCAGCCAGGGCTCTACTTAACCAGGCAGTGGTTAGTGGTATGAACATGGGCCAAAGGACTCGGGAGGAGCAGCTAGAGAGAAGTGGCAGTTTCCCCTTCAAACCACAGTTTCTGTCTGGCTGTGCAGCTGCTCCCTTCTCCATCTGAGTCCCATGGCCCATGCTCATGCAGTTGCCACTGCATGCCAGTTCCTCTGGAGTGGCAGATGAGCCTCCCTCCTTGCTCTGTGCCAGGATTGCCAACTCTCCCAGACTGGACCAGACTGATGCCATTGCATTAAATGATGTGCGGTCCATCTGGTAGAGTTGGCAACCCTAGCTCCTGCTCCTGTACCACGGTGGGTGTATATATATGCGTGACCTGCCTGTGTTGAGCTGTGTGTGTGTCTGTGTTGGGTGTTTCAGATCAGCTCAGTAAGATACAGATACTAAGCCAGAAATTTTATAGACATGAGCCTTCATAAAAGCCCAGCAAGTTAGTGATGCTCCCAGAAACTTGTGCCAAGTAACAGAGGTGTTGAGCAAATGAGCTCACAGAGGCTAGCAGGTTAGAGAAGCTAGGTCTGATTTTATTTACTTAATGCCTACCACATAGGGGTTTTATGAAGATTCATTATTTTTTGTGTAGCGCTATGTAAAAATAAAGTGAGGTATGTAAAAGTTGTTAATATGATCAAAATCTTAAACAAAGCCACTTGAAATGTTTTCCACTTGCCTAATTTGTTACTTATTTGATTGCTTATGCAGCTTTATTTATCCTGTTATTTTTCCTGATCTTTCAAAGATGCAAAGAAACAGCTCTTGTAATAAAGAATTATTTGATGTATATTTTGTTTGCTGTATTCATTGGGTTTGACTCTTAGCTGAAGTAAACCAATGGAACTCCACCAGTTTATACAAGTAGAATATTTTAGCCTTTTATGTATAGATAAAACACTAATCTGAAAAAAAGATATTTAGTTTTTTTGCCCCTCTGCTAAAGAACACAAATTACTGGGATCAAATTCTGCTGCTAGTTACAGCAATATAAATAAATATTAACTCTATTTAACTCAATCAGATATACATAGGTATAACAGAATAAAATTTGGACCATCAAATTACTTTGAGGTCTTGTTCACAGAGATATTTTATTTAGACTGGAAGGCTTTAACATTACTTTCTGAAAGCTTTATATTTTTATATATTTATATTTATTTAAGCAGTTCATTTCAGTCATGGGATTTTGTTTATATATTGTGAATGCATATTTTCATAAGTGATTTATTTAAACATATAATGGCCATTAAGGGGAAAGTTTACAGGGATAATGAGTGTAACAGTATGTCTTTTGTTAAAGAAATATAATTTATAAAACAGTTAAAGAACGTTTATGTTTTATAACTTTTTTTAATGTTGGAATTTTTTTCCAATCTGTTTTTAATTCAGTTGTTCAAATTATAAGACTACATTTCTCTTCTACTATTTGCACTGTATATTTCTGGGTTTTGCACAGTTTTTTTACAGTTACTGCTTGTATTTTATTTGCTTTTCTTTCATGATGAGTTGATGCTTATTATGGTAAGTGTGTTATCTTTCCAATGCTTCATTAACCTTCACTTGAGTAATGCGGCAGTAGCCATTCTGACAGTCTGATACAGGGCTTATCATCTGTTGTATAACAGGGCATAAAATAATAACAAGTGATTTCACATTTTATAAACAGCACAAATGGAAAATTTCAAAAAGAGACTTTTTTTGGAGAAACTTGTTATTTTGTCATAGTTCTCAACAAGCAGTGCATCAGTGCAGTGCTCTGGTTGTAGTTTTTTGTTATGCATTTACATATCAGGACATTTGTATTAGTAACTGGTAACCAGTAAAATGACAATCTGCAGTACTATTAAAAAAGCACGACCTATAACAGGTATCTTTCTGTACACCTGAAAATTATTCTGTTTTTAAATATTTCTTGAATGTAATGAATAGTGGAAGCTAGATGCCAACATTTCAAAGAACGTGGGTTAGTAAATGTACCAAACAACTTTTCAATGTCTACAGTGTAACTTGTTAAAATATTTATGCCCAGACTTATTTTTTAAAATCCTTTCCCAAATGTTTGACGTAAAGGATAAGTTGTGATTTTTATGCAGCATTCAGCTAAGTACTTTAGACCTTTAAAGATCTGGCATCTCAAAACAGAGGACTTTTTAGTTAAGGCACTCCATGTAACTGAACTGAAACATTGCATTTAATCTGTTGCGTTTGTATTAAAAATTGCAAATTAATATGGTACTTAAACAGATTGAAAGCAAAAAGTGTTATTTTTCTGCATTTTAAAGATAAGAGCTGCATTTTAATTGTATATCTTCTCTTTAGTCTTACATTTTGTGTCCTAAATATGATCTCTTCATATCAGAGTGATGGAAGAGTTTGTCCTCTTAATTTGTGGCAGCTGCATTTGTTTATAGGCTCTTATTTGTAGGCTTTTTAGTAATTTGATCTAAAATTGACAGATGTGGTAACTCCCGTATAAAAACTCATTCCAAACAGTCTAGCCTACTGCCAGACAGGAATGCCAAACATGTCAAAGCACATTTTTTTTCTCAGCAATAACCACCTTGAAAGCAGGGGAAGAAATGGGCCTCCTATTACCGTGAAACGATCCAGAAGAAGTTATCAAGGTCTTGGCATTTTATTTGAGATTTTCTGTGTTTTAAAATTAAGTTCATGTATGAATCACATTATGATGTTTATGCATTATAAACTATGCAAATGATGAAATATATTTTTTATTTTTTAAATGTATTTCTTATAATTTGAGCATAGTTTTCTTGTGAGTGAATTAGAGATTACTCAAAATACAGATGGCATGGAAACCAGGGGAAAAAAACTTGGATAATGAAAAAATGACTAGTACACTTTTAGCTCAGTGTATGATAGATATTGCATATTCTCTTTTCCTCTCTGCATTTCTAATTCAACCATCACCTTACCACCTAGAATCTCCATTCAGAATTATGGATAATAATATATCTATCTCATAAAGGCCAAATTTACTCTTAAGTTTTTATTCTATATGTAACATGAATAATATTTGATAATTGTCTGTGATAATTCCATGGCAGTTGAAGTGTGTGAAAACAGGATTTGGAAATCAGTTTTAAAAATATTGTTACCTAATTGTTTCTGTTGAGGCTTGAGCCTATTGTTCTGTTCAGTGATCTGCCTTCATTAACTTCAACAGGAATTGACTGTGCTTAGAATTTCGCAGAAGGTGCTCAGCCCTCCTCAGATGTAGTTTGTGTATAGTACACCTCTCTATGTCTTTAGTTTGCGGCAAACTAGGAAATTTGATGTATCATGATCAGCCTGGGAAGTTTTGTTTATTGAGGCAGCTGTTCTGCTCTCTTGACACGCATGCTTCCATCTTATTGACATTAAATGGGCATCACATATTCACAAGAGAAAAAAAAGTAGCCAATTGTCTGTGATGCAGAAAAGTGGTTCTTAATCAGGAGTATGTATACTCCTGGGAGGGAGGTATTCAGAGGTCTTTCAGTGTATATCACTTCATCTAGTATTTGCTTAAATAAAAAAAGCAGTACAGAAAGCACCATATATAATTCAATGAAATGTAAGTACAATATTTATATTCTGTTTGGTTAATTTTATAATTATAAGGTAAAAATTAGAAAGTAAACAATTTTTCAATAATAATGTGCTGTGATACTTTTATACGTTTTTAAATTAGATGAAATTTGAAGGACAAATCCACCTCTTGAAAGGGGTCCAAGTGTCTAGAAAGATTGAGAGTCACTGATATAGACAAGCTCTGTGATACTAGTTTTAAAATCATTGGTATTCTGGCTTCAGATTTCGTTCACAGGTTTCTGTTGGCATGAGTGGGAGGTATGCTTTCATACCTGGAAAACCATAATTCTTTGCTTTTACTTGCATTACATATAGAATAATGCTTATCAAGGTTATAGGAACCACAAAAATACTTAGAGAGAGACGGATTGCTTAATATGAGGAACAATATGTGACAGTAATATTTACACAATCTGAGTCAAATTGCAAGGAATTTTGGGGATGCGGATTTTGTTTCTGAATAAAGTAACATAGTCTATGATTAATTTAGTAAAAATCAGTTCTTATTTGGATTAGAAAAGCCCCAAACTTTAAAACAACTTAGTGGATGAGAGGATGTGCTGGAAAGCTTGCCTTTGTGCTCTATATCTTTTACATACCCAGACATAATCAACCACAAATTATCCAGTTCTGAATGTAATACTGTTGTGCTATTATCTTGTTATGAAGGCAATGACATAATATCACATTAGAAAAATGGCTCTATTACATTAGGGTTTTTTCAGTCTGTTGATTGGTTTCTTTTCATTTCTGATTAGATTTTGCTTCTATCCTTCAAAGTTGATAAGAGAATACATCTTTCTTGTTTTTAAAGTATTACCATACAATTTTTTTTGGCTATATCTTTGAATTGGCTAAAATTGTCAGCTGCTTTTAAAATGGTAGTCAAGAATATTTTCAAACCATGTTGGCATACAGTTGTCATACACTGAGTGACTGTGGTATTAGAGGTTCTGTGCCATAGTTGTGATGGAGGCTGAGAGCGCTTTTTGTGGGATTTTTTTTGCTTGTTCTCCCCACCTACCATAATAACATTAATGAAATTTAGATAAATGGAAACATTTTGAATTATAGGCACTGTAGTGAAACCAGACTGCCTTTGTTTGATTGTAGAGTCCACAATCCCTTAGAGCTAGTCTAGACTACTCGGAAGACTTGAAAGAGGATATCTTCCGATCTCACTTTCAAAACTTCATTTTTTGAGAAAAAGCGGCTTTTCGAAAAAGGGGGGGGTTGCCGAAAAAAGTGTCTAGACTGCTTTCACTTTCGAAAGCATCACTTTTGAAAGTGAGATCGAAGGAAGATATTCAAATTCCTGTGGAATTTGCATATCATCTTTCAAATCTTCCACATAGTCTAGACATAGCATTGTGAACAAATTTCCAAGCATTTTGCAGATGGACTATGCTGGTTTCCTCTGTGCTATCAGGGCCATGCCATGAGGAGACAAATACTTTCTGACTGAATTTGTAAAATCTTGCCTATTGGAAGTTCTGGGGGGAGCAACCATCTAAAAACTGTGAATTGGACCTGTGCTCTCTGAAAGTCATTGCAAAAGATGCTGGACCAACCCAATGGTGACAGGATTATCAGAGTAATAATATTAATCAGACCCCAGACTGGGTAGAATGTATAGATTATTTTCAGATCGCCTCTCCCTCTGTGTACCCATTTACAACGCTTCAGAATCACTCAGATTAACAATCCTATATTACATCTACTAGCTTGTTGGCCTTGTCTCTAGAACTCTCTCCATTGGTTGTCAGCAAAGTTAATCTGTTTTCCCAGATCTTGGTCCAAGAGAGATTTTGGATAAGAGTTTCTTTTTTGAGAACTTCCACCATTCCTTACATTGCAGGTGCATGCTTTGTGTACCAGTGCCAGAGAGTTTTCCTTAGCAATACACATAGGGTCAGCTTCTCACATCCCTCATCTCTTGATGTGAAACAATGTAAAGAGAGGAATTGAACCAGCCCTCCCTCAGTTTCTTTACACTGTCGGCAGTCAGATAGTATTAGTATCCCTTCTGAACTACTTACCTAGTAGGTACCCTTTCGTCCATAGACATCAAAATCTTATTTTTGTTTTCTAATTTTATTATTTTTATTGTGTGTTTAATTGTCTCTGATTTTCTTTTAGTTCTTTGAGTTTTGCTATTCCCCATATTAGGAGAGCCAATGCCAAGATCCCTAGGGTTATGGAATACATAATGCAGCTCTTCTCTGTTTTAAAATTTCTTAATTATTTCTAAGATGATTTTATGTTTAAAATGCACTCTTAAGCCTTCATAAACTAATCATTCCAGATTACTACATATTAAACTCACTGAACAAAGACATTTTTATGAAATTTCACCATTTTAAAAAATGTTTCCAAATGTTTTAGGAATAACAAAGGACTTTATATCTTACTAAGATGCTAATTTTTCTCTTAAAACTAGTTAATCAAATAGTCAGATAAGAAGTAAAGAAAGGGAAACTATCTGAAAGAAAAGAGGTATTATCCCTTTAAAGGCTCTCTTAAAGGGAAGATTGAAGTAGGGATGAAGGGAATATGATTAAATTTACAGGGATGGGTAGCAAGGACACCATTTCAGGATGGTGAGGAGGAGTGTTACAGCTGCGTACTTCCTTCTTGCTCCCCAATTGTGAAGGAAACAGGAAAAAGGGCAAGCAACATTCTAGTACATATGGCTGTAGCCCCCCCGTACCATCCCAAAATAGTGCTTTGAATTTGTATTTTAGATAATGGTAGTCTTTTGAAGGATTTATTTTAAAAACTATATATCTGAATATCCAAGGATTTTTTAGAGATGTGATTTTTATAAACTTCAGCAACAAAGTAATTAAATATTATAAAGCAAATTTTAAACTAAGGTCTTGTAGACTAACATGTTCTGAATAAAATATTACAGTAATGCACAACCGTTTATCAGCAAATTCAGAAAGGGATAGTATACTTATGTGGGGATTGGCAAATGCTTGTTAAATGGCTTCATTATCATTTGAATGGCTCTTTAACAATGTGAATATTCTGTTAATAGGTCTGGCAAGCTGGAAGGCTTTTTCACTTTTTAAGTTCTTAGATTGAAGGCTCACTAGAGAGCAGACAGGAAGGGTCAAAACAAGGGTAGGAAGAGGTGAAAGTATCTTCATTTGCCTCTTACGCCTGCCACCCATGACCGCATTCCTGGTGTACATCGTAGTTATGGACATCTGCAGATCAGCAATATAATCCTCGAGCCACACTTTTACCAGACACTAGACACTGTTTGCACAATCAAGAAAGGATCAAAATGTAGGCAAGGTATGCCTCTTCCAAGAAGACTCCAAGCCCTACTGCCTGTCTAAGTCAATGGAAAGGTTCCCATTCATGTTAGTTGAATGTCAAATGTCAATCATTTCCTGTCGGTTACTATAGTAGAGTATCTTTTAAATTGTAAGTTTGCCTAAAAGTTTACATGATAATTGTTTTATGCATGCATATATTATACTAACAATCTGGTCTTATATGCATGCACACATCTTATTAAAACAAGAAGAGCTGCATGCATGCATCTGATGGGAGAATTTGGCTCTGAACATTTTAACAAGCTAATATACTGCTTGAATTTAATTTTCAATTGTTTTCCAAAAACACTGCAGGGCTCGCCTTACCATGAGGCGAACTGAGGCAGCTGCCTCAGGTGCCAGACTGTGGGGGGGCACCACTAGGACCCAGAGTGTAGAAAATTGTGTCTGCTGCTGGTGCTTATGTACCTATGGGGCCATCATTTGAGCTCCCCGCCTCAGGTGCCAAAATGTTGTGGGCCGGCCCAGAAATACATAATATTGACAATCTATCTTGTTTTCTGGGAATGTTGATGTTTCCCAGTAAGTTTTCCAGCTCTTTTTCCTCTTCTTCATTCAGGTTCCACCTTTCTGTCATGAGACTATTTATATTTGATCAGGAACAGTGATATGATCAACCACTTACAGATTACAAACAAATGATTATACCTATAAGGAGCAGGAGTCAATTGGCACCTGAACCTATTTCTCCTGCATAACAGCACATTTGCCTTGTTTCTGCTTTGCTAATAGAAGCAGCTTGAATTTTGTACCATACCAAATTATTGAAAACAGCTTCAGTATCACATTTCAAATAAGAGAAGTAGGACAGTAACATGTTTATACTCAAAACCCTTCCTGTTTTTCAATCCTAGAGTTGTTGGCATTTTTTCATTTTGTCAGTGCATTCAAGTTATGCTATTGATGTCTGCACCAAACAAAGGATTATTTTTTATTTGATCTGTTTATTAAGGAAATGCCAGCAAAACAAATAAACAAGTCTGATCAGGTTTGAGAAGGAGATGATGTAGAGTTCAAGTTCTGGCTTTGATACTGATTTAATACTGATTGGTGGTAAGCTTTGAATTGCAGCTTCATTTAACCTCTTTTCACATCAGTTTACTCAGCTGCAGATTGGATAGAGGGTATATGTATTTGTAAGTGCTTGGGAATCCTCAGATTTAAAAAATAAACTACTACATGGATCAGCAAATTAACAAAAATAATCACCTCCACTGGAAAAAGCATGACAAAAACATGCACTGAAAACAAGAACTGAAAAACAGTTCTGCAATATTGATTACAACTTCACCTTTTTATTGATGTCTTAAACCCAAATTCTGTCTTCAAATGCACACATGGCTTTCATTGATTTCACTAGGAGATGTATCTGAGAGGATTATGACCCTAGTAAAGTTTAATATTGATAGTTCTTGACCTCACTCTTTGCATGCATCCCTGGCTGTGTCTAGACTGGCCAGTTTTTCCAGAAAATCAGCCGCTTTTCCGGAAAAACTTGCCAGCTGTCTACACTGGCCGCTTGAATTTCCGCAAAAGCACTGACTTCCTACTGTAAGAAATCAGTGCTTTTTGCGGAAATACTATGCTGCTCCCATTCGGGCAAAAGTCCCTTTTGCGCAAAACTTTTGCGCGAAAGGGCCAGTGTAGACAGCTGAGATTTGTTTTCCGCAAAAAAGCCCTGATCGCAAAAATGGCGATCGGGGCTTTTTTGCGGAAAAGCGCATCTAGATTGGCCATGAACGCTTTTCCGCAAAAAGTGCTTTCGTGGAAAAGCGTCCGTGCCAATCTAGATGCTCTTTTCCGAAAATGCTTTTAATGGAAAACTTTTCCGTTAAAAGCATTTCCGGAAAATCATGCCAGTCTAGATGTAGCCCCTGTGTATAGTACTGTATATATTTTGTTTTGTTTTACATTAGATTAGCATCTGACATTTCCAAGAGTGATTTGCTTGATAATCTTCCTTGTGAGTACTGGAACTACATGCAAAAGGAAACTGTTGGTATCTTTTATGACTTGATTATAGGGGCATAACATTGGAGACTCAATCTACACCAGTGTATGAACTGCGAGTCTCAAGGCAATTCTCAAATCTTCATCTTTAACATTACCAATGTGTGAAAATAGTAATAAATATAAACACAGGCATGTGTATTGTACAGTGCTCATATACATTCAACTAGCATTTGTTCTTAGGTTACGGTACAGGATCTAGCTGTAGAAAAAAGAGCTGATTGGGACTGGAAGGAGGCCAGTGAATAGGTTAGAATCATGTTGCAGATGAAGAGACAGTTCCTTTGTGTAACTGCTGTTTTTTCATTGGCTCCCATTTAACACTAAGATAAGTAAGAGATGAAAGGAGAACCACAAAATTGTAGGCTATTAAGGCTATGTTTGTGCTGCCCTGCAGTTTGAACTATGAGATTGTGAATAGAGGTGCACACCAAAATTATGCACACTTCAACTCCCTTGTGTGGACATGAGTATGAATAAAAAGGTTCCTGGTTCTCATTAAAATGATCCTGGCTGAAGAGGATTAACATGAATTAAGAAACTTCTAATTCACTTCTGCAGGATTCACCCAGTTCAACTCATAGCACTGTGCTTTGGAATGTACTACTACTCATCCCCATAGACTGAACTGTCAGGCATTGTAGAGAAGCCCAAAGTCTCTTACAAATCTGTATTACCTGAGGCAAGGGAACAGGCAATAATTCATTGAAATGTTGATTGTTGGTCGGTGTCAGATCTTACATGTTTCCTCCACTTGAAATCAAGTGTACTTACTCTGCTGGGTAATTTGAAGCTGTTCAGCAACTCTGGGTTGGGATTTTTAGTGTTTTGTATCAAGTCCTGTGCTAGGCCCTTTTAACAACAGTAGATGTAGCCGTGTTAGTCTGGTCTAGCTGAAACAAAAGACAGGACTATGCAGCACTTTGAAGACTAACAAGGTGGTTTATTAGGTGATGAGCTTTCATGGGCCAGACCCACTTCCTCAGATCAAATCCTTTTAACAACACTTTGTAATAACTTAGGAACAGGCGGCTTTGATTTTGTTTTTATTTAGAGTAGCTGTGATTCCTGTAAAACAGTGCAGTATTTCTGCTGTACAGGAATGTGTTGAAGACATCCTCAAAATCCCACCATACAAAAGAGTTCCTTCTCTCCCTCACCCCAGAAAATAAATGACTGTGCTCAGTATTTACTCATTAAACTTAAAAGCATTTTGAGAACATAAAGACACCCATGCTGATACCATAATTCTGGCTGTGTGTCAGTGAGCTGGCTCATTTCTGTTAATATGATAGTTTCATGTGACCTTGGTTCATCTTCTATCTTTAGCTTTGCTAACTTAAGTTGTGGGCAAATTTGTCATACTGCTATTGTGATAAATTTGAGCCTGATTCTACTTCCGTTGAACTCAATAAGGATGATGGTGTTGACTTCAATGAGAGCAGGATCAGTTCCTTAATATGTAATTATTTTGATTTTTTTCAGTCTTTGTTTTAAACCTGACCTTTAATTATAACCACATAAAAACCACTATTTCTTGATCACATAATTTTCAAACTTATTGACATCTGAATATGATGCATGTACACCATTCTTAGTGGTGAGGGATTTTAATCTTCACAGTGATAATAAATCTGACACGTACCTCAGGCTTTGACATCCACTTTATGATATTTTGGCCCCTTCTAACTCTTTGCAGATTGCTTGATTTAAGAATGTAGAGCTATTGTCTCTTGTTACCACCAATGCTCAAGTATCGAATCAGAATTCTGACAAACTTTGCCATTCTCTTTCAGATAATCTTCATAGCCTGCTTATTCCAGGCTTTAGTTTTAGGTTTCTTTGGCAATAGTTTGTGTCTCTTTTATCTTATACTGAAAATTATTCATATTTTCATTATTTCCCCTTTGATAAATAAATATAAAGAGAGAAGACTGGAGTTGACTGACTTGCAATGTGACCACCATGAAGAATATTCGTTATTCAGTTGACTAAAGAATGTATTGGAAAGGAAAAAGGAAAACATTTAAAAACTCAAGCATAAGCCTCCTTGGCTAGTAGCGAGAGCACCTCGTGGTAAATCTTTTTATTTAGTTACCTGGTTTGGACAGTCTTTTACAGAGGATGTGACGATAAAGCAGGTAAAATGGGAGGATTCGTAGGATTTTACCCGGTCTCAGAGAAAGTTCTTCCCTATAAGAAAAAAAACCTTGCATGTGTCTGTTTCTCTTTTCTTTTCCACTACTAATTTTTGTTGAGATTTTTAGTCTACAGAATAAAATCCTCTGGTGAATCAGGTGTTTCCATATCATCTTCTGTCCTTCTACTTATAACTAGCCCTCTCCTATCCACAAGAGTAGGGACGAGGAGGGAAATAATTAAATACTGAATCCTGTGGCTTTAGACAGCTCTCTCAACCAAAAAATAAAGGTGGTAATACTTCTTTCCCAAATTAGATTAATTCTTATTTGTAGAGACATTTGGAGATAAAAGGGGCTTTTTGCAGGAGTGGTGGTTTTTGTTTAGGGTGAGGTATTTTTTTTAGGAAAGAAAGATTTTTTGATGTCTGAAAGGAATAATTGGTTTTTTATCATTTTCTTTGAGTGCATTCATAGTATAGTCACATTTCTTTAGAAGAGTTGATATATTAAACACATTTGTACATCATCCTTCATCTTTATGTCTGGGCTTTCAACTTAATTTAAATTACCTCAGTTATCCTCTAAAAAATACTTTCCTTCACCTGAAGTTCCATTGTGTTTGAATCTGTCTGCTTTAATTCACTGGTTTGCTGTACTTTATACTTATTATTTCCTAAATTATTCTATCATAATGTATTGTTTTATTTCTGAAAGAGAGAAAGAAAGAAAAATTATCACTCAGCTGCAAAAATACTTGCGTTAATTTCACTGCTTAAGCATCTAACTAAGGTAGTTAACAGGATATTATAGTCACCATCCTATTTTGAGAACTCAGCGAATGAAATTCTTAAACATTTTTTCTCAGTATACTTAAATGGGGAATGATATTTTACGTTTAGAGAGACGCTTGGAGCACATAAAGCTTTCAGAGTAAATTATGTTTTAAATTTTAGTCTCAGAGTACCAGTTTGTCCTTTCGTAATTGGATAGCAATTTTTGAGCTTTTGGATCATTACATTTGACTGGATATGTAAAAAACATTGTTCGTTTTTGTAAATATTGGTGCAAGATGCATTGCTATTTGAGTTTTCTCATGCATGTTCTCTTTCTCTCCATTTATGGTGGTGGTTATTTTAATAGTAAAGTTGTGCCTCATTGGGCCTAATGTAATCTCATCTACACCCTTTAAATCAGGAGCTTTACTCACAGCATGAACTATTTGAGGCGGGGGAGGGAGGAGGGCAGGAGGGAATGGTTAATTAATTGAATATGTACCACAGTACCAGGAATACATCTTATATATGAATACTAACTTGAGAATGTGACATAATTCAGAATAGTTCTATTTTTAGTATAGATCAGCTGATGTTCTCAGAGATGTGTCTAATCTCTGAATTACATATTAATGTATTACAAATCACTTAACTATTTATATTTAAACTATACCTTTACTGCATTTATTTTATTTACTAACCTACCAACTTTACCTACTGTGCTTTTTATGCTTTTTATAGGGAAAACTCCTAGTGGAGCTATTTACCATCAAGAAAACTAACCTCCTTAATCATTAGGTCTCCCTAATTCTCAAAGGTTAGCACAAAATGGTACATAGCAAAATAAGAGAATTTCAGATGAATGAATAATTCATGAAGAAAGACATTTTTTGTAAAAGCATAAAGAATTTATTTGAATTTCCCTTCTGGGCCTATGTCTACGCTTGGAAGGTTTGGTAACAAAAATGCTGTCGACATGCAAAAGTCACCAAAAGTGAACACTGGTCGAACTGTTTTTTCTGCCTCCCACTGTCAGTGTTGATAGCCACATTGCTAGCACCCTGTCGACAGATAGAGCAAAGCAATGTGGGCAAGCATCCCACAGTGCAATGTTGTGGGAAGGCAGGGCTAGGGTTGCCAGGTGTCCAGTTTTAAACCAGACAGTCCAGTATTTGAGCTTTCCGTTTGGGAAACAAATTGAGAAAATATAAATGTCTGGTATTTTCTAAATAAGATGTAACATAGATTATGATGTAATGTCAGGTGTGTGCAGTATTTTTGTTGAAACCATCTGGCAACCCTAGGCAGAGCTGATCCCTGCATTTGTTGGGATTCCCCTTGAGTTCTCCCACAGCATTTTCAGCTGCTGTGAGTAGCATCATGAGTAGCTCTGTGAGCTCTCCATGCTGAGGAATGTCAAAGCAGCACAGCAGTCTCTTCAGCCCTCCCCTTGCAGTAGTAGTCTGCCTGCCTCTGTGTTCCTGGTGCAGGGCAGAACAGGAACATTCCAATGATTTGTTTGCTCCCCAAACAGAGCAGCTCACTCAGCTGTCAGATACTTCCTGGAGTTTTGAAAGGGGAGGAGTGCATGCCTGCAGGGCTGTAGAGATCAAAACACAGAGCAGAGCCATCTGGGAAGACATTTTGGGATACTGGTGGAAGCCAGTTCTGTTGACAAAACAAAGAGCAGAATCTATATTAGATCTTCATCAACAATAAAAGGAGGGGAAATGACAAAAGTCTCTTGTAGCATTGGAAGTTTTTTGTCACCAAAACTAGGGTTTGTTTGTTTGGTTTTTTTTTTTTTTGCCAGATACGTAGCATTGCCATGTCAATGCTCACATTGTTTTGTTGGCAAAGGGCAGTTTTTGGCAATGAAACTTGGTAGTGTAGATAAACCTTGGGATTACAAAATTCTGTAATGAACTTTTTGAGTGGAACAAAGTCAAATGCACTGGAGATAAGTGGTTCTTAGAATTGCCCAAACAGCTCACAAGACTACTTTATTAATTCTGAAAGAGAAAATGGCAGGCTGCTCCACTTTGTATGAGAACTGTGATTCACTTTTGATACCCTTACCACAAGTAACAGAATTAAAAGACCCTTATTTGGCCTTTTAGGGATAGAGGAATAAAATCAAGGTGAATGATGAGAAATTGTGAGATATGGTGGAGAAGCTCGATTGCTGTAAAATGGAGATAATATAGGGAAAACTGCCAGGAAAATGCATCTGGGGAAAAGTATCAAGAAAATGCAGCAGCTTGACGAGAACACAGGATAGACCAGAAAGAGACTTCAGAGCGTTCAGAGCAACCGTAAAGCTAGATCCTGCAAATATTTATTCCAGGTGTAACATGTAGTAGTGTGATTAGTAGCTCCTTGAAGAAAGCACCACATCTTGTAGAACTGACAGAGTTGGGCCCTTAATTTACATATCAGCATTCTATAGCTTATGTTGATATCTTTCTTAAAAAGAAACACTGCTTAAAGGGTTGACATGTTTTCATTGATTGGTGGGATCAGTTTAATTGTCTTTTAATATAGACATGCTAGTTTGTGAATAGGAAAGATTAGATAAAGTTTTGAGATAAATATTTATTTTGTTATATAGCCACTTGAGCCACTCAAGTGCTCTGTAAAAGTCGATTGTTCTCTTGTTTTTTTTTTTTTTAAGGTTGTATTATTATAGCTTTTTACAATATTTGCCCCTACCATACATCAACATTATGGAATAGGTTATGTTGTGCATTTTATTGTTATTAACTAATTTAACCTTTAATTATATCAGTGAATGATCAAAACCCAAATGAATCTAGTATCTATAGACATTTGAGGAAAAATAATTGACACCGATACAAAAGGTATTAGTTATGGTCTGTGAGTTATGGCAGTAGAAGATGAAAAAAGAAAAATGGGCACCCAAAAATCAGACAGAAAGGATGGCTGCCTTATATTTGATCAAAACTGTAAATCCAGGTTGAAGTCTTTTCATAACAGTCTGTGGAGACTAAATACAGTAATAACATCTTTCCTGCTTATTTGATATATAAAAAGTATTTGTATGGGAAAAAGAAATAAGTGATCATGTTGGCAAAATTATCAGTTAGCTAAAAGCATAAATTGAGCAGTTCTATTTCGCGTGTACATGCTTACTGTAGGAGAAATGTGCATATTGGAAAATGGCTGGCAGAAGTATGCATACTTTTGCATGTAGCTGTCTCTACTAGTCTTGTACACTCTGCTTTAAAAATTTCAGGACTGTTAATTTGCCTATGACTGGAAGGTGACACTTCTCAAACATGCTAAAAGTAGATGTAAAGAGCTGAAAAAGGAAGCCAGGTACAATACATCAGAAGTTTTCTTTTGGTCAAAAAATCTACTGAAGATAATCTCTGATTTCCATTAAATCGGATATTCACCTTCCAATATTCTTTCTGGAAGCACATTTGAACAAAGGTATATATGGAAAACTACACAGAATTAAGAGCATTCCAGGTTATTCATAGCCAACAGAAACAGACTGGGACAAAACAGAGGCTTTCTAACTGGATGTTGGCCAATATTAAATGTTTCAAGTTGGCTAATATAATCCCACCATAAAGGGTCACAACTCATTCCATTAGCACAAGTAGCCTCTTTGCTTCCGTGAGAAGTGTACCAGTCATAGACATTTGTACTCCAGTTGCATGGTCTTTAGTACACACATACTCAGCATTGTCCTATGGAAGAGTCATCAGAGCTGTCAGGAACTTAGGCATAGCTGGTTTATAGTCATTATGTGAGTAGACTATTAGTGCCTGCTTCCTGCAAATAGGTCACTGCTTCGGAATTATCAACTGTGGAATATACATATGGGCAAGCACTAAAGGTATGTTCCCCAGCTTGTGTGGACAGTTCTTATCTGAGCTAGCATGATAAAAATAATAGAGTAACTGTGATAGTATGGGCGGCAGCAGCAGCATCCTGCACTACATATTGAACTTCTCTGGTCAACGTCTCTGCTGCTGAACCAGAGAATATTCCAAATCACGAGAGATCAATATTGTCTAGCAACATTACCAACACTCCCACTGTTTACTAGGCTCTTAGAAGACATTTAGGGGTAAATTAGATAACAGATCAGCACACTGAGACCCAGGACTGGTGGCTGTAAACAGACTTTATAGGACTACGGGAAACTTGGGCACACCTTTGATAAATGGACATCTGGCTAAGTAAAATCATGCCTGACTACGGAGGTTGCCAAACAGAGAGTGCTAGATTAGAGAAGATCAACCTGTAGTAGTACTGAGTGTAAACTCACCTGAACCTCATGGATATATACTTGAGGTTACTCACATAGCTTGCTGCTCCCCATTCTACCATTGCTACCCTACTATTTTTATCATCCTGGGTCAGATAAGAGCATGCATATACGAACTCAGGCTGGGAAATGTACTCCCACTTTGTAGTGTAAATGAAGCCAAAGAAGAAATGGTTACTCATCCTAGAATAGCTATGGCTTTTGAGATGTGTGAGGTCTATGTTCCACAACCTTATTTTCGTCCCTGCTTCTATAGAGTCATCAAGATTCAGTGTAGCAAAGGCCTTGAGGGGAAGCTGGAGTTGCCATGCCTGCTAGTACAGTAAAACTCCGATGGTCCAGCATCTAACGGTCCGGCACTCCTGATGGTCCGGCACCATCAGGAACCCGGAAGCGCTCCGGGAAGCCGGACCATTGGAGCTGCTCTGCCCCCAGCTTCACCAATTCAGCCGCTGCTAAAACTGACTAGCGCTGAATCCGGGAAGCAGGGGGCAGAACAGCTGGAGTGCTGCCGGGTAGGTCCAGTAGCGCTGCCCCTCGGGGCTGCGGGACCAACCCAGCAGCGCCCCAGCTGTCCCGGATTCAGCTGCTGCTGAAATTGACCAGCGGCTGACTCCAGGAAGCCCGAGACAGAGCTGCTCTGCCCCAGCTTCCTGGAATCAGCTGCTGGTCAGTTTCAGCAGCAGCTGACTTGGGTACACCTGGGTCAGAGCAGCTGGGGTGCTGCTGGGTTGGTCCCCGCAGCGCCGAGGTTTGGCGCTACCAGACCAACCCAGCAGCGCCCCAGCTGCTCTGTCCCAGGCGTCCCGATTCAGCTGCTGCTGAAACTGACCAGGGCTGACTCCAGGAAGCCCAGGGCAGAGCAGCTCTGCCTCTGGCTTTCTGGAGTCAGCCGCTGATAAGTTTCAGCAGCAGCTGACTTGGGGACACCTGGGGCAGAGCATGTGGGGTGCTGCTGGGTTGGTCCAGTAGCGCGGAGGAGTGGCGCTGCAGGACCAACCCGTCAGCACCACAGCTGCTCTGCCCCAGGCGTCCCCAAGAGCAGCTGGGGTGCTGACGGGTTGGTCTCGCGGCGCCAAGGGTCAGCTCTACTGGACCAACCCAGCAGCACCCCAGCTGCTCTGCTGCAGGCGTCCCCGATTCAGCCGCTGCTGAAACTGACCAGCAGCGGCTGAATCGGGGACTCCTGGGGCAGAGCCGGACTATCAGAAGGGAGGGCTATGAGGGGGTCTGGGGTAGCTTCCCCCCACCCCACCCTAGACCCCTCATAGCCCCCCCTTCTGATAGTCTGGCATATCTGATAATCCGGCACCCCCTGGGTCCTAAAGGTGCTGGATTATCAGAAGTTTACTGTACTTTGTTGAGGGCATGAGGACAAAGCAAAGGCAGATGACACGAATGAGTGAAAAAATAAGCCTGAAGTAACTATTGGAATAATTTTACAATGTGAAACATTGTTTTTGCATGATGTTTTTAAGATGTTTTTCTGTTATGTTTTCAGTATTTACATTTTGGTTAAAGTGATCTGTCCCTTTAAGAACAGGTTGGCAGATATTCCACTACTGGTGTGTATACACCCCCTGCATCCAATATGCATTTTTTAGTGAACAGTGTTATATCTGTGCCTTGCATGAAACATATGGACACTGGGAAATATACTCAGTGCAGATGGAGTTTGTAAAGAGATTCTGTGGGAAGCATACACAGTGCAGACAGAATGTTCGCATATTTTTGCATCCAACCTCTGCTGAGAATAACAAAGGTTGCATGTGGTGTTTTTTTCAATACCTTATGACTTAGCCATATCTGAGCATAATGTCAGGGAGCAGCAAACCTCCCCTCTAAACCTCTCCTTCCCTAACAATTTCAAGACCCTGCTGCAAATCATGAAGCAATTAGAGCTTGTATAAGAAAAAAATTAGACAATTTTAAATAATGGAACATGTGAGGCAATCTTATAAAGGAGTTCCTATTGCTCCCCTTAAAATGTGTACACAATTCTGTTTAAGTAGTGACAGTCCTGTTCAGATTTATATCATATTAAGCAGAGATATATCAAGTGTAAAATAGAATGTCATCTTCTTTATACCATGCCAGAAGTGGGCATGGGGCTTTAGAGAGATCACTGTGGGTAAACGGCGAATAAGGATTACTCGTTGAGTAAAATGACCAGGTTTGGATCTTAAATTAGATATCACAGCATGTAAAGATAAAGTGAACAGAGGAATGAGGGCTCTGGGAAGGATGAGGCCAAACCTGTCACAGTTTGTAATAGGCTTTGTTAGTCACGAAGGGTATGTCTACACACCAAAGTTATTTCAAAATAACAGCCTTTATTTCAAAATAACTTTAACAGAGTCTACACAACCAAACCGCTATTTTGAAATTAAATTGAAATAGCAGAGGGCTTATTTCAAAATTGGTAAACTTCATTCCACAAGTAATAGCACCAATTTTGAAATTTCTATTTCGAAATAAGCATTGTGTAGACTCTTATTTCAAAACAGAGGGCCTCCGGCCCATCCCAGGGTGCCCTGGTGGCCATTCTGGGCACAACCAAGAAAACTCCTCTCTCTCCCCGCATCCCCAGAGCCCTTAAAGGGGTAGAGTCTGGCCACAGTGCCTGTGCCAGCTCCAAGCCTGCCAGCCCAGAGCCAGCAGTCACTGTACCTGACCCAGTGGCTCCAGAATGAGCCAGGCAGCCAGTGTCAGCCAGCCCTCCACCGCTCCCCAGGACCAGTCTGCCAGCTCCCAGGGACCTGCCAGGGGCCAGAAAAGGCGGGCGCCTGCCTAATCCAGTGCAGAGATCAGGGACCTAATTCAGGTTTGTGGGGATGCCTCCAACGTCCATGATCTCCGAACTAAGCAGAGTAACGCAACTGTCTATGGCAGGATAGCAGCCAGCCTGATCACCGAAGGCCACATGCGAACCTAGGAGCAGGTTCGCATGAAAATAAAGGAGTTGCGGCAGGCATATGCCAAGGCCACATGGGGCAGATCCCAACCAGGGGCAGACCCAGACCCCTGCTCCTATTTTGATGCTGTGGACCACATCTGAGTCTGTGCCTCTCAGGTGGTCATTGACACTGGGGCAGAGCTTGCTGTCTCCTGCTGCTCCAGCCCCTGCTGCCTCCCCAGTTACTGTTCCTCCTCCCACTCCTCCTCCCTCTCCTGCTTCTTCCTCCCCATTCTCCCCATGCCCCCAGGGACACTGAGGCCCCCACACCCATGGTGCTGGGAGACAGTTGGGCCAGCAAGACCCCAACCCTAAGCCCTAAGCTTCTCCTCCCCTCGCTTCCCCCTGCCAGCTCCCTCCTCCCAGGTTTTCTCCTCCCCTCTCCTAGCCTCCCTCCTCCCGTCTCCCATTTTCTTTCCCCAGTCTCACCTCAGTTTCATTTCCCCACCTACCACCCCAGTTTTGTTCAATAAAGGGGCTTTGTTACAATGAACACGTGTCTTTTATTGTACAGCAGGAAGGGGAGTTAGGGAGGGATAACTGGAAGGACGTGAGGGAGGAATGAGGCACAAGCCCTCAGTGGGGCAGGCACACCAGGGAGACTGTTACTGCCTGTAGAACGTCGTGCCAGGCTTGCAGCAACATGTCCAGGAGAAGCACCAGAGTGCCCGGGGCGGCTCTGGCTCCATGCTTCAGAGTGCTGTGGTTTCCTGAATGAAGGCATCCAGAGCACGCAGAGAAAAAAATGCTTTGCTGTCCCTTGCAAGATAGGCAAGCAAGCAGGGAAACCTTAGAACCGGCTGTCCAGAGGGGAGTCCCTTTAAGCACAGGTCTCAGATACCTTGTGTGGCTGCTGCCTGAGGCTAACTCCTGACCTGATGCCCTGCTGGTTCCGGCCGGCCTTAAATGCGATTCAGTATCCTGTCAGTATGGACACGCTATTTCAAAATAGCAAAACGCTATTCTTAAAGGAGTTCTTTAATTTCTTTATTTTTTTTGCTTAATAACTCTTGGGGTCTTTTTAGTTTTGTTTTTGCTCAACAACTTTGGTCTCCCCCCATTTTTTTTCCAACAATTTTTTCCCTGGTGGGTTTTTTGGGGGGGGGGGGGAAGGAGGGGAGGCTAGGGTATTCAGTATTTTTGGTTATGCCATATGGCAACCCTAGTTGGGGCAATGCCACATCCCAATTTCTACCTGGAGTTCTGAGACAGTGATGGGCATGTTTGGCAGTAAGCCCCTTCCTAATTCTGTTCTCTTGTTTAAAAAATTCATAATTATTCATGTGTTTCCCAGGCATTTCAGCTGTCATTTCTGCTAAGGGTCCACTGAATTGTGATCTCAGCTCCATCATGTACTGGCCTTTGGGGATGTTGTACCCAAGACAGGCCTTCTTTATATATATTTTAGAATGCATCTGTCTTCTGTCTGTGTGTCTGTCTGAAAGTCCTTTTGTCCAAGAATGCCTCCTATACAGTAAGAACTAGGGCCATGAAATTTGGTATGCATGTTCCTCTTCTCCTAACTTCAAGCGAGGTCAGGGTTTGGTTGTGCAAAGACAGTTTTCTATAACAAGCAAAGGGAGGGGCTTCTGTTCCCAGGGATATGATTAGAGAGTGGCCACTGAGAGCAGAGTGCCTGCAGGGGAGATCTATCCTGCAAAGTGTCCACCAGGGGCAGCCCTACCACCAATGGAGTGGCCAGCAGGACTGGGGTTCTGCCATCATGCCTTCCAGCACACCAGTAAGTAGCCCTCTTTGTTCCAAATCCTTCCCCCACTCCTGGCTCTTGGCTGCAGTGCTGGAGGAGAGGGAAGAACATGCCCCTGGCAGCTAGAGGGGTGGCCTGTGGGTGAAGAATAGGCCCTGTGCAGGCTGGAAGGTAGTCTGAAGTGGGAGGAGGAAAACATGCCCCTAGCCCCCAGCCTCCTGTTCTGCCCCCCTGCCCTGAAGGACCTGGGTAATGCTGGGTAAGTCTGCTAGCATATTATAAAGAAGGTAAAGGACTTGCTCAATCTTTAAGGTGATTGATACAGAGTTGAAGATGCATGCAAAGCTAGATTTGATTATAAGAAGAAGTAAAATAAATTAACAGCAATTGGCACTCATTATTACTAGACAGATAGGTTAACAGTTTCTTTAGACATCTACTGCCTTAGACATCTGCAGTTTAATGGCTCTTAGTGATGTAATCAGAGAATGGTGGCTAGAGCTCTTGTATGATACATCAGTAAATTCAGATGCACACAGCCACTTTTCTTTCAAAGTGCCATTAATCTTATTTTCCACCAACATAATAAATGAGACTGTGCCCCAAATAGAATCTTCATTTTTATATATTTTCTTTTTTTACTTTGAAACAAATCTTCCTAAAAGAGGGAAAAAATGACTACATGGCGAGGAATTTAATACTCCAAAACACTTTGTTTACAATTTCTTGAACTCTTAAGCATTTCTGCTATGGAGAGTATATTGTTCTAGCTTTAGTCTTTATAATACTGTTCTGTTTAATATTGCATGATCTGTGGGTTGCCATAAAGTTGTTACAAATTGGAAGGCTAACATAACATGAAATGAGGCACCTCTCCTGAATGTTGCTTTTGTTCTGTATTTAACAAATTAGTATGTTGACATTTGTCACTGATGGATTTCATTATTTGCTGAAAGGGTTTTAGAAGGTTTGACACCATGAATGGTTTGTCCTACAGACTTTTGAGAATTGATAAAGACGTCTTTGTTCTTTGTGCAAAAAGCACAACAGATATCTTATTGACTGACACACACACAAAAAAGAGGGCTTGTATATCTGCTGCACAAAATAAGAAAATAATTTTGGGGCCATTATTTATTCTTCTAGATTGTTCTCTCTTTTTTGTTGTACTTCATTAATCAAAATAATAAGTAGTAGTGGATGCTTATTCAGTAAATTGAAAGCATTTATTTTTCACCATGTGCAAGTCACATATTGTTTATAGAAGTTGATAAAAATAAGAAAAACAAACAATGCATGTTACTAGGATTGGTTTGTTACAAAATAGGCTCTGGAAATAGAGCTCTAAGATAAGAAATATAATGTTTTGAAATCTGTAGTTATATGCAAAGTATAAAGTATAACAGAATTAGTATATACTGAATGGTGTACTGGATGCCAAAATGGATTCAGACAGAATTGAAATCAGGATTTTTGTTATTTTCTTTGTGGAAAAAGAAGGCTAAACAGCAGATTCTTAGGCCCTGAGTCTTGAAACACTGTCTTTTCTAATATTTTAAATAAAACAATGTAAAGCCATGTTTTCCTTTTTATTGTTGGATGACTTCTTGGATGACTCAATATATTTTAGAGCTCTTTCATTCCTCCATTGAGAAGATGATGATAGGACAATGAGGGCTTTTCTTTCAAACTCTTAGTATTAACAATAACAAATAATTTGAAACAGAATAAAAATTACTTCCTCTTTCAAGCAAGTGTCACTTCCTTCCTTCTTATGATATAATAATCCTCAACTGCTCCAGTTAACTACAGGTTCTTTATGGATAAAAAACAAGTAGAATCCTTTCGTGGTGTATTGGTGGGGAGTGGAGGCAGGGAAGCTTTGAGACTTTTTCTTCTGTATCATAAAGCAAAGAATGACACAAGTTCCATTTTGCTTGTGCAAATCACATTTGAGGACCCTTAGAAAACCAGGTCTTCTTGAATAAATTTTCACTGAATAGGAAGAAGCAGATACATTTTGCCCCTGTTGTCTGGCTATTTATCTTTCTAAATTATTCGCACTTTGCTTCCCAGTTCTGTTAATATTTGTCAGAAGCTCCACAATGTAACCAGGAAATCCAGGGCTTCCAGGAACAGCCAGGCTGGAAAGCTACAAATAATGAAGTCAATGATCAGCTATCATCTATCAGTGACAAGTATCAGCATTCAGACTGGAAATGAGAAACACCATTAGAGACTATTCATCATAGTTATCATTTTAGCAAGAGTTCAAATAATAGTTTGAAGATTTTGTGAAGGGACAAGTGCAGCTTGTGTATTTCCAATATAAAACATAAGGTTTCTAGTTTGTGCAGAGCTTCTGCATATCTGTTCATCTAGTCTGGGGTATATGCTTGCAGCTGAAGTACATACATACTCTTAAGAAGTGATATTGATCTTAAAGTAAATGTTAATTTAGTATGATTAAGTTTACAAGTTATGTAAATGAATGAGAAATGGTTAGTTTTGCATCTTGAATGTTTTTTACCACAATAATGTGTAGAATACTGTAGGAATCTATACCTTTTTTTGGTTTGGAAATAATAGTAACTTAATAGTCAGCAATTTATTAATAGTCAGCAGTATTTATGATGGGGCATCTGCCCTACGTTGGCCCTTTAAGGCTAAAACACAGCCCTGGGAGAGGATAAGAGCAAAGCTCACAAGTGAGGCTGATATTTCCATTTAGGGTCCAGCTGTGGGCTGTATAAATAAGGGCTCCAGGAAGGAGGATGAGAGAGACTCTTGCTGGGGAGCAGTAAGGACCTAACTGCCAGGGTAGCTGGGGGTTTCGTGAGACAGAGCAGTGCTGGTGAAAAGGCAGGCAGAGCTGGGGAACCCTGGCCTGACTTCACTCTCAGGGTACAGGGCCTGAAGCAAGGCCTGAAAGTACCTGGGCTGCAGCGGGAGAGCCGGGATAGGAAAAGGCAGTAGGTCCGCGTCCTTTTGCTAATGATGAGTGGCAGGGACTAGACGAAGATTGGCAGTGGGTCACTGCAGCAAGGTGGGAAAAGGGGTTCCCTGGGAGGGAAGGACCCCTGAATGCAAAGACTGATAAACACCTCCCACCCCCCCAGAAAGGGACTGAGAGACACTGGTGTGGGCACTGTTGGAGGGCAGTATCTGAAGGTCTGGAGGCGATACCAGAGCGTAGAGTGAGGACACGGAGAGACACCAGCCAGAGGGAGGTGCCGTATGGGCTGACGTGCTAATTCCCAGCAGAAGGCGGTGGTGAGTCCACCCCATGACAGTATGGCAAGCATTCCACGTGAAATTTGGGAGAAAGCTGTATCCTCCAGAGAATGGACCTAGTTCTGCTCTTAGGTGTGTGTTTACAACTCCCATTGAAGTAAGTGGGAATATTATATATTCAACTTAGGGAAAAATTTGCCTTTGCACCTAAAATGAGCACTTCTGCCTCTAGAGACTCTTTAGTGTGACTTCTTGTGTTAGCAGAGCAGAGTTGTTTCAAATTCAATCATACTCTGCATTCCCCGTAAACAAAGAAAAACGACAACAAAATATTACATACAGGCAGTCCCCGGGTTACGTACAAGATAGGGACTGTAGGTTTGTTCTTAAGTTGAATTTGTATGTAAGTCGGAACTGGTACATATTGTAGGGGAAACTCTAGCCAAACATTTCTCCAGAGCTCAGTTTTATTCTCCCACACCTCACTTCCCTCAGTCTTTTATTCTCAAGCTGAGGTGTCTGCTGAGAAAAGCCGCTCTGCGTCTCCCTGGTCTGCTGGAGGGGGGCGCTTGCTTCGCGTCTCCCTGGTCTGCTGGGGGGAAGCAGCTAGTGCAGGGTTGCCTCTCCCCGTTTGTAAGTAGGGATCTGATGTAAGTCGGATCCATGTAACCCGGGGACTGCCTGTAGATGTGGTGGAACTGAGATGATATTGTCAGAGAAATCTTAACTTTAGGAATATTCTGACATTTTAGTGCTTAATTTCTCAGACTTATCATTTCAGTACATGATAGATTTTGCATTCCATTTTCCTGTTCGTTTCTTTAAGAAAAAAAATTGAGCACTTGTAAGTTCCTTGATTGGAAGCATTTGGCTCATGGTAAAATGCAGTGGTATTTTCTACTGTAAATACCCAGCACAGGAACATTAATGACATTGATTCAAAATCAGTTCTTTTCAGATTTTGCAAAATGGGTGGTCCTCACTGAGGAATAGTTGCATGATGAGTGTGAAACTTAAAAGTTGTTCATTTTTAGTAATTTGTATGAGCAAAGTGTAGAAAGATTATTTAACAATGAGATGAGGGTATTTATTTATTGTCAGAATTCCAAAAAATCCCACAAGGATGTTTTCCTTCTACTTCCCAAAAATAATTTCAGTGACATGACCCTGTCCTTCCCCTGCATTCTTCCAGACTAAGTATCAAAGGCACGGAAAGGGACTGGCATAGCTATATAGTTCCATATGCTTAGTCCTCCAGAGAGGCTACATCTGTCCCTATAGTTTCTCTGTGACAAGTGTTTGAAGGAACAGGCCTGCTGACATGGGGGGGAAAGGAGGGAGCAGTTACCCTGAGGGAGATGCAATTCAAAGGAGCTAGGGCTCTTGACCTTTGCCACTGCTACTGAGGCAGTGGCCAGAGTCCTGAGCCTTTTATATTGCCACTGAAGCACTGCGCCCCATGATCTGTGTGACTCTGAGAGCGGCAGTGGTGCATTCTAGGCAGTGTGGAGAACTGGCTGTCCCTAGCTCTGCCCTTTTGGCAGTGACCAGAGCCATGGGCCCTTTATATTGCCTCTGAAGCACCAGACTGCATGATCTATGTGGCTCTGAAGGCTGGGGATGGTGATGGTGCACAGTTGTTTGTTCACAGTCAGCACCCGGAATAACAAGGACCAAGCTGAACCAGAAACCTAAAATATGGTGTCCTCTCATTGTGTTCTTAACTTGACTCATGCTTTGAATAAGAGCATTTCCAAAGATATGGTTTAGTACCATGTTGGATGTTATTGAATGGTCTTTGACAAAATAACATCAATAGTAAGTTATAACGTATTATAATTATAATACAACTTACAGAAAACTTTTGTTTTGGTTCCAGCAATATGTGGGAGAAACAGCTTTTGAAAGAAATTAGTAGCTGTATTATGGGTCTGAGGATGTTGTTCTCCTCTAAAGTGCATGAGATCAGGGCTTAAGCGTGACCTGAGAAAAACACTCTTCTGTGTGAAAGAATTTTGAAAGTTCCAGTCTTGCTATTGTACATTGTCCTGACAGTAATAAAAGCCAGAAAGGAGGGCGGAGCATCAAAACTGACTGCATATTTAAGAAAAGGAAGAAAGGAAAATGTTACATTTCTGGTAAGACAGGTGCGTGATTTAAATGCCCTAAGATTTTGCTGGTCCACTAGATGTTTATGTATAGTTTACTTGGTTATTTAATGACAACTCTTGTTTTAGCAACTATAACAGTATTTTTTTACACTTACAGTCTCTTTAGATAAAGGACCCTATTTTTCAAATATTGACACCTTATCTAAAAGATTCAGATGTGGATGTGACATTAAGTTGCATATGTTCTGTATATTAGATTCATAGAGATCATTATAAATGATGCAACAGGGTTTCATGGTACACTGTAAGAAGGAAAAATACATGTCTTGGATGTTTTGTTGTTTTTCTTTGGTTGTGGTTTGTTTTTGGCTAGGCTAAAAGTCTAATTTTTAAAAGCTTAGGCCTAAATTTTCAAAGCTTTGGGTGGCTTTTTAATCATGTTGGCTTCCTTTATCTTTAAAGTGAATCAGGTGGCTGAAATCATAGGCAGAATTTTGCACATATGTCCCTTCTGAAGTGCACTGTGTTAGTTTTTCATTTGTGTCAGACAAAAAGGAGTATTACTTGAAACAAGGGGTGTTAAGTTCGGGGGGCTAGCTTGATTATGTGGGGTATTTTGGTTCTCTTTTGTGTAACTAGTGTATTGCTTTTCTGGGAACACATAAAATTATTTTATTTTATCAAATGAGAATTTGATAAAATAGCACATTTCAGCTAAGGCTAATCTGATTAGTCTTTCTGTGGTCATTAGGAGAGCTGTCCTGGCATATGAAAATTATATTTTGTCAGGTCTCATAAATGTTTCCAATATGATGTAGTTTATTACTGTTAATTGGGGGTTCCTGAGTTACCCCCACTCCTGAAGAAAAATTGCAGAATTCTCTGTTTTGACGAATCATACCCATGGTTGATTTATTTGTAAAACCAAAGACATTTTACAAGGAGTTGAGTCAGTTCATTGAGTATCCAAGGAAAATAGAAAATCTGGCTGTTAGTGAAAGTAAGTAACAAGAAACAGGTTGAATTTGATATAAATTAAATTGATTTAAATCATGATTTAAATCACTAATCAGGAAGAGTCGATTTAATCATGGTTTTCTACATAAAAGTTCATTGTTGTTGGTTGTGATAACCATAATACATATTCTTCACAACTCAGAGATGGATGTAGGTGTGATTTTAGAAGGTATACAGTATACATTTGAAACAGTGATTTATTTGGAAAACTTTTCAGATTAGTTCTACAGCTATATCAAAAAATGATGATTGTTTTTTCATTTTTTTATTTCATTTACCGAGGGAGGTATATTTATGAAGTCATTGGGAGGTGAACTATTTATATTTAACAAGTTAATCATTAAAATTTGGAGGATTTCCTTGCCATGCTGTATTTGGAGGAGAACATCACTAGACAAATTGTTTTATTTAACTAAAACAATAACTTTATGGATTCTGGATTTTTTTCTTCAACAGCAAACATAATATTTTAACAAAACCAGCATATGAATTTTTGGATTTACTTAAACGTTGAAGTTTTTTTAAAATCAGGGTTGTTTTTGTTAAAATTGTTTTTAGCTAAAAGAGTTAAATGAAATATTGTTATAAAACAAAAATTAAATCAACTATGTCAGCCAAGTCAACATGAGAAACTTAAAATGTTGGCTTCTGAAAGTCTCCTAAGCAAAGTAAGCAGTCCTGGGATTAGAGAGAAGAACCTCTCAGGGGTCAGTAACTGCTTAAAACAGAGGTGGGGAACCTTTTTTGGGTCAGGGGCCTTTCACTCACAGAAAAATAAGTCAGAGACTGCACATAAGCAAGTGAGAAACTCTTGACGAAGAAGGAAGAAGATACTTCTCACATTTCTCTTGTGCACCCAAACCTAGTGGGGCCCATGCTAGTAGATTTTGTGTGTTCCAGCCCTGTGGGTGGGTGTCAGGGGGTTGGAACACCAGTGTGAGCTACCCAACACGGGAGGATCTTAAGCCTCGGGGGCTGGATCCAGACAAGCCAGGGGTCGGATCCGTCGGGCCTGAGGTTCCTCACTTCTGGCTTAAAAGATAGGAAACAAATAGTAGAAATAAATGGTCATTTCTAACAGTGGAGAGGGGTAAATAGTAGGCTTCCCCAAGGATCTGTACTGTGACCAGTGATGTTCAGTATATTCATAAATTATCTGGAAAAGGGGGAGGAACAGTGTGGTAGAAAAGTTTGCAGATAATACAAAATCACTTAAGATAGTTTAGTCCAAAAGCAGACAGCAAAGAGTTATAAAGGGATTTCCCTGAACTTGGTGACTGGACAACAGAATGACAGATGAAGTTCAATATTGGTAAATGCCAGGATGGTTGATTTAAGACCAGGTGATTTAAATCATTGATTTAAATCACAAAAAAAAAGAATAATTGATTTAAATCAAGTTTCTCACTGATACTTCATCACATATTTCTTCAAACAATGTTGCAAATCTGTTCACTAAAACATCTTAATTTACAGCTCACTCAGTACAGCATTTATGAGTTATGCTGAAATAAAATAGGGCATAGACATATGGAATCACCATAATGGTCTCCTAGTCATTGTGTTCCAGAAATAAGAGCCATGTATTATATAATATAAAATAAGAAAATGACACTCAGTGGGAACTGGCAACTCTAGATTTCTCTTATTGCAGCTTTCTGTACCATATACTTGGGTGTTAGATTCTAAACCTATTTACCTAATCAAACAAGCTATAAGGATTAGCTAACTTAAAAAAGGATTAAATTTTTTTCCTACCAACATCCAGCAGAACAAACAGCTGGTCAATTTACTTGTTAAACAACACTTACACTAAAAGGCATAGAGAGTCTTGAAGAATGATGCATTGCAAAGTTGATTCACATTTTTCTTCAGACGTATCCACATCTTCACCCATGTCATTTTCTCCAAATAAGCAGTGTTCCTCATGATGTTGTCAGCTGACGGTCAGGGCAGTGTGTGTGTGTATGTTTCCGAGAAAAGGTTTAACGTCCATGTCTTTACTGCTAGGACCTGGGTCCCATCGCAGAGGGTGGCCAGCAGGCCAACAGACGCCCCGTTATATAGGAAGAGCTTATTACACCTTAGATTTTAGCTGCTAGAACACAGGGGTTCCTTCGCAGAGGGCAGCCTTGGGGAAAGGCTGAAAGGTGCCCCAGTGGATTGTGCCACCTGGGTGTGACACAAATCCAAACGCCCAAGCTCTCCCTATATCTGTCCCTTTATGACCGGCTGAAGTTCTTTTAAATTGTGCTTGGTTCTGTTACAGCAACTGAAGGAGTCAGGTTAAAGCTTAAACAGTTAGTTACAGGTTTATTTGAGGAAGCTTATAAATCATATGGTTGCAATGGCTATTGTTCTGTTTCTTTACTAGCAAAATATAGATCTTAAAAATGGTTACAAAGAAGATAAAGATAGAAAAATAGAAATAATGTTACCAAGTAACAGCTTACTCTTTCTATGTGTACACTTAAGACAGAGGACCACATACAGGTACAATTTTTACCCCCTTCTGTGCCTCTCGACTCCAGCATGTCAGGCCAGGGCCGGTCCCTCAATTCCTAGGAAAGACGAAAATACGAGGTGGGCGTCCCCATAGAACCTCGGGAGGTCACACACCTAACCCGACCAGCAGGTAGAGGGTAGAATGACACTCAAAGTGAGTGTGTGCTGGGCCCATCTTATATACCCATGGGGTCACGTATTTCTCTTTCTTGTCTGTAATGCCAATTGATGCTGGTCTGTCTGCTGTGAGACCAGTTCTTACAAGGGAGTTGTGAACTTAATTTACACTTGTAAGAGAGAATTGAGATGATTAAATTTGAAGTACTGGACATTCTTTTCTCAGTGGGAAATTCCTCTTCCAGGGACTGTGTGTGTTCGAATCAACATAGGTGCCAGCCTGACACTTCTTGCAGCCTCGAGCTTAGCTTATTTCCTTAATCCTTACTCAGAGTCAGAAACTTGCATATCCTGGCAAAGCAGATCAAAGCTTAATGGCTATGCTGATCTTCTTATTGTTCCTTCTCTGCTCTGTATACAGACATCTCAGAGGGCAAGCAAGATTGTTTGAGATGGGGGGGGGGAACTGCCTGGCTACAGATGTTTCATGCTTGCAGCTATGACCTGCATCATCATCTTATGCTGCTTACGCTTGACATGTTTTCCTTTTTTTTACCCAGAATTTCTTCAAAATATTCCCAGTTAGGGTCTCTTTTACACCCAGACCCCATGACATTTTTTCTATGGCCGAAATGTAGGGAACTATAGGAAGCTGTATAATATCTTCCCTTTTTCTTTCCAGCCCACTCCACTGTTAGGCTACATCTACACTGCAACGCTTCAGGATACCAGAGTATTTTGAAATATAATGGGCTCGCTATTCCAATGTCCCTGTAAACCTCCTTCCATAAGGCAGTGGTCTCCAACCTTTTTAACCACAAGATCAGTTTTTCAATTTAAGTGCAATGTAATTCCTCAAACCCAAATACCCTTGCCCGGCTGCCTTCTTTCCCTTTCTCTGAGGCCCTGCTTCTGCTCTACCCCTTCTCCAAGACCTCATCCTGCTCACTTCATCCACCTTCCTCCCCGAACGTCATTCGCTTTCACCAGGCTGGGGTAGAGGGTTGGGGAGCAGGCTCTGGTCTTGAGCCAAGGGTTTTGGAGTGTGGAAGGGGCTCTGGGCTTAGCCCAGGTCGGGAAATTGGGGTCCTGGAGAGGATTCAGGGTACAAGCTCTAGGAAAGAGTTTGGGTGCAGGGGGACTCATGTCTGGGGAGGCGGGAATTCAGGACTGGGTCAGGGGTTCAGGATGCAGGCTCTGGCTGGGCACCACTTAACTGAGATGACTTCTGGATGGTGGACCTGTAGGGTTAAGGCAGGCTTACTCCTACCCTGGCCCAGCACCACTCCTGAAAGAGCTGGCATGTATAGCAATGGCTCCATGGTGCGATGTGCTGCCCCTCATCTATAGGCACTGAGCTCACAGCTTCTACTGGCCACGGTTCCCCATTACTGATCAATGGGAACTGCAGAAGTGGTGTCTGCAGGCAAGGACACCACTGCTCTGCCTTTCTCAGGGGCTGCAGGGACATGCCAGCCACTTCCAGGCGCAGCAATTACCATGGGAATAGTTACTCCAGCCACGACAGGTTAGGTGTTTTAGAACTCACTACTGAAAGAATTAAGCATGAGAGAGAAATGAAAATGATGACATGCACAGACCAGTCACAAACCAAAATTAATACACGTTGCAAGCAGTAAAAGAAGTAACAACAACCCACATATGTGTTGGGTCGGTAGATGAGAGTGAAGGACAGTGTGTGTTTGTGAGAATGAGAGAAGCACATGCAGCGTATGAGAGTGACAGAGATTTGCATTGCCAAGCTCCCTCCAGCCCCTGCTCTCTGTGTGGAGACAGGTACAGGAGTGTGGGGAGGAGGGACACCCTAGCATCAGCGTCCCCCCTTCTCCCTCCTATACCCTGCACAGCAAGGAGGGGCAGCTCCAAGGCAGAGGGCAGGAGCAGCATGACAGTGGGTGGAGGACAACTGAAGTGCCAGCACTTGATAGCTTCCTGGCAAAACCAGTCAGGATCACCTGACAGAGGCTCCAAGATCTACTGGTAGATCCCAATCTACTGGTTGGTGACCACTGCCATAGGAGTAAGGGATGTTTCAGAACAGTGGGTTATTTCGAAATTTGGCGCTGTGTATACAGCTATTTCGAAATAAGATCTAAATAAGATACAGTACACAACTTGTCAACTTATTTTGAGCTATGATGCAGTGTGGACGTACCCTTCCTTTCTATGCTATGTCCTTTCCTGTATATTGGCTTTAGACAATCTCTTAACTAACTCTTCCATGCTTGGTCCAGAGCCATCACTGCATAAACATAAAACAAAAACAATCCTATCCAGCCTGTGTCTGTCTTAGCGCATGTTAGTCTGCTGAGAAATGGAAATTGAGAGCCCAAAACTTTCAAAAGCAGGAGCTGGTTGTTAGACTGGACAGAATAAGCCATTAATTCATTTTTATGAGACTGTAAGTATAAGTGTAACACATTTGTGATAAGATTTAATTGTAATGGTTATTTTTAAATTATAAATTTATTATTTTATTGATTTTAAAAATAGAAAATATCCAATTTTTCAAATTGTTTTTTTATTTTTATACACCCTTAGAAGTACAAAGTAATGAATATTGGAAGACATAATGCTAACTATGCATACAAAATAATGAGGTCTGTGTTACCTGATACTGCTCAAGAAGAGATCTTAGACCTCTTTGAAGATAATTTTTTGAAAACATGTGCAGTCAGAAAATATCAGAATGCCACTATATAAATCTCTGGTGTGTTCACACTGTATGTAGTTTTGGTTGCCCCATCTCAAAATGATATATTAGAATTGGAAAAGTTACTGAGAGAGGCAACTAAATGATGAGGAATATAAAACAGCTTCTATACAAGGAGGGATTAAAAAATCTGGCGCTATTCAGTTGAGAAAATAAATTACTAAGGGGGGATGTGGTAGAGATCTATAAACTTATGAATGGTCTGGAGAAAGTGAATAAGAAAATGTTATTTATTCCTTCACATAACACCAAGAACCAGGGTTCACCCAATGAAATCAATAGAAAACACGTTTAAAGCAAACATAAGGAAGTACTTTTTCATAGAGTTGTAGAATTTGTTGCCAAAGGATATTATGAAGGCCAAAAATACAACTGGTTAAAAAATGGATAAATTCCTGGAGCATAGAACCATCATGTGTCCCTAAACTTTTTGACTGCCAGAAGCTGGGACTTTGTCCGATAAAAAAAAATCAGAAAATACCGGACACGTGCAGTGTCCGGTATTCTCTGATTTTTCCGGCTGCTCACCGGATGGAAGCCTGGCGTGAGCGGGGGGAGTGGCTGGAAGACGGAGCCACGATCGGCTCTAGGAGCCTGTGATTGCGCAGAAACCTGGACTCCCAGCCACTACCCCCGCCCCTGCCAGGCTTCTGCACAAACACAGGCTCCCAGCGCCGATGGCAGCCCCACCTACCAGGTGGGGAGTCCCAGCTGGGAGCCGAGGCCGCGATTGCCACTCTGGGCACTTCAGAAGCCTAGCGGGGCGGGGGGAGTGGCTGGGAATCTGGGCTTCTGAAGTGCCCAGAGCGGCAATCGCGACCCCACCTACCAGGTGGTGAGTCCCAGGTAGTGAGTCCCAGGTGGTAGGCAGGGCTGCGATCGCCGCTCTGGGTGCTTCAGAAGCCTAGCCGGGGCAGGGACCCCCATCCCTGCAAGGCTTCTGCACAATCACAGGCTCCCAGCGCCAATCGTGGCCCTGCCTACCAGCCTGGGAGTCCCAGCTGCGAGGCAGGATTGCGATCATTGTTCTGGGCGCCCCAGAATGGGGAGGGGCTTATTATCTCGCGTTCCTTTTTTTTGTTTGTTTTTTTGTTTGTTTTTGTACCATGTGTCTGGTATTTTTTTGGGAGACCATCTGGCAACCCTATATGGTAATCTCCATTGTTTTAATTAAAACCTTTGCCTAAATGCCTGAAAAAAAATTGTACAAGTTATTGATAGAGAAAATCTGTTTCTCTAAGTAACAGTACAGGTCAGGAATAATGTATGTCTCCTTTACTCAATACATTTCTCTGAAAGAAAAACAACTGAATTGGACACAGTTCATTGTCTGGAGGCTGACTGCCAGTACTTAAAGCATGATATTAGTTAAGACGACGTGATGGTGCTGACAAAGCTGATGCTGGAATATATCCGGTGAAGTCCAGTATGTTAGTACCAACCTTAGGAATTGGTGGCAAATATGGAGATTACACTCATTTGGGAAAGTAGTGTTCAGACAGATTGCACTTTGTGGGCTAAAATTTTGGATTGTATTTTAGAACTGTGTTTCTCAACCTTTTTTTTTTTATAAAGTACCCCCAGTACTTACAGTTTTCAGACACACATACAAAAATGTCTACTATTGCAACACATTTGTTTAAACAACTTAATTGTAGCCAGGCGGGCAATGACATTTTTGGGTGTAAAAAGCACAAAAATAATAAAGCTCTGTAAAACTTAAAACAAAAATTCAGTTTTCTCCAAATTTCAGTTGTGTTGACGTACCCCCCAGACTTCTCTTGAGTACCCCTAAGAGTGCTCGTACGACCGGTTGAGAAACACTGATTTAGAATATAGACATCATGAGGTCCTAACAACAGATACTAAACCTTGAGGTTAGTTTCAGTAAATCATGCTGATGACAAGGGAAATACATTGCTGAATACAGTTTCTTGCAAGATTATATGGTCCTAAAATGAATGTTGGAAAGCTAGAATTTCTATGAACTAAATACATGTGACTATAGTCGAAGACTGATTTCTTACTGGAAATGTTGTGGAGGCTACATGTTCAATCTTTAAAAATGCGAGATTAGATTAAACAAGCAGTTCACATTGCACTGTGGCGTGGCATCTAACAATCTGATAAACTGTAGAGGGAAACTGTGAGATGCCCTAAACTGGAGAAACAGCCACATGACAGCAAGTAAAAGAGAGGGGAGCATTTGAAGCATTTTAAAAGAAAAGGGAGACAAGATGAGCCCCAACAGCCTAAAATGAAATTCTGCTCCTACACACCTTTATTTTTCATTTGTTTAGAAAGCTCCATACTTTAATTTTGACCTGAATGTGCCTTCAGTATATTTCCTCACTCCCCTCCTCAATTTTTTCTAATAAAAGATGCGTATTTCCAAAGCGTGACCTTCCTGTTATTTATGTAACTTAGAATAGAAACTTGACACTGGGAAATTTTACCTTTATTTCCTATTTCCTGTTCCTGTTTAGTAGATACTTAAAATGTATACCCTAATCTGAGCCTGTTTATAAGGCATGAAGTTACCCTAGTTTTGTTTAGCCAAATGGTTGAAACACTTCCAACACTGTATCAGGAATGTTATTTACTCGATACAGTTATGTGGGTTTTTTTTTTTATAGAACTGTACAGGCCACAGCTAGAGGTCATTTACTTAAAAATGACCAAAGTAATACTTCTGAGTCTCAACAGGGGCTTGGTAATCAAATGGAGTGTCTCATCATATTCAGCAGCTTCTGTGCTTTCTCTCTCTCGCTCTGTTGTTGTTCCTAATAATCTGAATTGTGTTTTGCAGAGATTTGGAGAAGTGCTGTTTATTCTTGCTCTTTGTTCTCTGTGACTGGATTGCTTTACTAGTGTTTCAGCTTTTTGCGATATGTTATAATACTGTCTGATTTAAGTGAATTTAACTTGGTTTTCTGAATTACTATTATTTTATAAGAAGATGGTTATTGTGTGTTTTTTGTTATTGTTGTTAACTTAAAACACCATACTTGTAGTTAATCAGATTCAGAGATGTAGACTAATTTGAAGGAGAACTGTTGGTGTTTTATTAATTCTAATTAAAGCGAAAAATGGGCTGGAAAAGATCTTTGATTAATAGTATTTGCCTCTTGGAAATGTTATAAGGCCATGTGGCACATGTTCAGGTCAGCAGATTGCTTTTCTTTACCATTATGCTGCATCACCTCTGTGGATCTTGGAAAATGGTTGGAATATGAATTAGGTGGAGGCAGAGGATACCTGAGATTAGAAGGGAAATACTCTGTGTGAATGTTGATCCCTAAGTACAAAAAGAACCAAGCTTTTCCAGACCCATTTGTGGCACTGGCAGAACTATACCGGCTTCTTTAATCCCTTGGGGTATGTCTACACTACCCCCCTAGTTCGAACTAGGGGGGGTAATGTAGTCATACGGAGTTGCAAATGAAGCCCGGGATTTGAATTTCCCGGGCTTCATTTGCATAAAGCCGGACGGCGCCATTTTTAAATGCCGGCTAGTTCGAACCCCATGCCGCACAGGGCACGGGGTTCGAACTAGCCGGCATTTAAAAATGGCGCTGGCCGGCTTTATGCAAATGAAGCCCGGGAAATTCAAATCCCGGGCTTCATTTACAACTCCGTATGACTACATTACCCCCCCTAGTTCAAACTGGGGGGGTTGTGTAGACATACCCTAAGTAACTTTAAAGGAGTATTATGTTTTTACTTGACATTAGTGTAGACGAGGCTGTCTCAGAAAGCAGAGCATAGTTTACAGAAGCCGTAATTAGCAAAATACAATTTACGCATTTTCCTTAATGAATTATTCCATAAATAGCATGTTTCTCCAAATCCTTCCCCTATAAGATCTGACTTCCCCTTAGTGTACTGGGGTTCTGGTAGATTTATTGGAGCGTGGTCGTGTCTATGCACATTGAAAAGAACATACCTTATATCCACATTTCCCCTTTGCCTTTCCCTGCCTCCATCAATATGATAAAGGGCTTTCTGCTTCCCTCTGCATCTCATAGAGGGATTGAAGCATATGGATCTTTGACCATATCATGTTTGTTAACTTGTCTGGATTACAACAGATCAAATATGGTTTATGTGTTGTTGTGCTTTATCTTACATGCTTTTCTGTTGGCTTTGGATAGCAGCTTGTTTTCTTTTGAAACCATTTTTCCTGTATTTATTTCCTACTTTGATCATTTTACTGATAAATACCTTGTGTCTGTAGTCACACCTGCTTCTTATTTTACTATCCTAGCTTAAATGTAAATGTTTTTACTGAAATAAATCAGCTTTGCAATTTGAAAAAAGTAGAACTATGGTTTAAGTTACTTATTATAGGTAATATATGTTTGATGGTTGAATATTAAAAAAAATCTGCTGGGCAGAATTTTAGTTTGAATTTTTGCCAGACAACAATAAATTGCAACCTAATTCCTAAAAACGCCCGAGCTATAAACTGTCTGTCATGACCTAACATGCAGATAGTAATAACAGGTTGACAAGGCTAATAAAGTCTACATATTACTATAGCCATGCAATGCATGCTGTAACAGATCTGTAATGTGTTTTGTCCTTCATGTTATGCAGCCCACACATCATATTCCTGTCACAGAGTGTATTAACTGGAGGAAGCCATCTCTGTGGAACACGTCTGTGCCATGAAATTGCTCATGCTTGGTTTGGATTGGCCATAGGTGCTCGTGATTGGACTGAAGAGTGGATAAGTGAAGGATTTGCTACTTACTTGGAAGATGTATTTTGGGCAGTAGCACAACAGGTAATGAAGACATATCTCCATTCTGTTTTATAATGCAGAAATTAAGATTCTAACTGAATGCTTTAAATGTATTAAATTGAAGGAAATTACTATAAATCTATGTAGTACATTTTGAGGTTACTTCTGTTAGAATGCAGATTCCAGTAGCATCATAAATTGGTTTAAAATTCCTTACTTCCACATCTTTCCACACTGAACATGAACCTTTTCAAAGGTATGTCATTGCATATAAGAACTAAACCATATTTTCTCAATGATCATCCATTTAAGGACCTACTACTTAAAAATGCTCCATTTCTCCAGAGTATTTTTTTCTTTCCACTCATCTTTCCCATATCTGAGCACCACTGAAGTCAACAGCGCCATGTGGGTACAGCTGAAACAAAAAACAGGACTGTGTAGCACTTTAAAGACTAACAAGATGGTTTAATAGGTGATGAGCTTTCGTGGGCCAGACCCACTTCCTCAGATCAAATAGTGGAAGCAAATTGTCACAACCATATATACCAAAGGATACAATTAAAAAAATGAACACATATGAAAAGGACAAATCAAATTTCAGAACAGAAGAGGGATGGAGGGGGGGAAGAGGGAAAGGTAATTGTCTGTGAGCTAATGATATTAGAGGTGATAATTGGGGAAGCTATCTTTGTAATGGGTAAGATAATTAGCGTCTTTATTGAAATTTGAGTGTAAAGTGTCGCATTTAAGCATGAATGGGTACAGGAAGCTCTCCTTGCCCAAGAACTCTTCCAGGTTGGACTCTTTATTTCTTTTGTAAACTATCAAAATAATTACCCTTAGCAGAGTTAGATTATTGAAGAGAGAAAGAAAGATGCCCAGCTGCCTCCTCTTCCCATCCTCAAACTCTTCTGTGATCCCCATCTTTACTATCACGCCAAGTTACAAGCTTCTTCACTTGTCTCTACTTTGTTTTGAACCAGCTGGAAGCATTTGCTCTGTACAATTAGGCAAGGAATGGGCAACAAAAATCACAACTGGATGATTTTATTCCTATTAATTTACAAGGCTGTAAAAAGTATTTTTCTTTTTTAATCATTGGATAATTTTGTTGTTGTATATTAATGGGATTATAAATATATATTACATAACAATGACTGCAGCTGAAATTGAAATAGTAATGTAGTTCAAGAGAATGTCAAGCCTTACTTCTATAATGAGAAATCAGAAGCTAGTTTGTTTGTACCTAACAAATTGGCATATATTTCAGTAGCAACCATCACTGTAAATATGCGTTTGGGGCAGGAGGGGAAGACAACAAATATAATTACACCAGCATGACAGAAATAGTAGGAAAGAGGAGTGAAATCAGGACACAAAACAGCTTTCTGCTTTCAAGGCTAGGAAGAGTAAAGATGCAGCCAGAACTGATATGCCAGGCATCTGTATGTTCAGTTCATTTACTGTCAATCACTGAGGGGAAAACAACCTGCCTATCTCCCTCCTCAGGCAGAAATGTTTAACCAACTATTGATTTGATGCTCCCAGGGAAGCTCCTGTTTACTCTGTGCTGGTCATAACCCGTTGTAAAGCTTGCATTTTTCAGCAAGGGTGTGGATGTTTGTGCCGCCCTCTGCTCCTCCTACATGTTAAAGAGAAACAAAACAAGTCTTTCCATCAGAAAATTACTGACCATTGGGGAAAACAACAAACAATGAACTACGTATTTGTATACTAAGCAGCTGCCACATGACGAAGCAAGAGAGCAGCAGGAGTTGAAAGCTTTGCTGCGCTGGAGACGGCTAAGAGATGAGGTGCAGAACTCTGAAGAAGAGCTGCAAGTATTAAGGTAAAAATACTGTGGCATATTCTTTTCCTTTGCATGCGTGATCTCTCTCTGTCTCCCACCCACTGCCTCCGCTGCTTCTGTCCATCCCTCTCCAAAGGAAATACATCCAAATCATCTGATTACATCTACTGCATTTCCTTACTTCATTTTGAAGAAAAAAGATTACTCATCTTCTGCATTATGGAAATTTTAAAGACTTTAAAATATGGGTTTGTTTGATATAAAATAGGTAGCAATATTTTAAGTGTGTCTATTCAGGAAAATAGCAAGAGGCTATTTCCTGAACAAAGTTCCTTGTTTGAAGCCATAATAGTTGCTTTACATTGTGACTGAAGACAAGTACAAAGATGAGATACGGTATCTAACTTACAGGCTGAATAAACATTTAAAAATATATCTATATATCTATAGCTATATCCTTTGCTTAGTAATAACGGAATTTTTCAGGGTTTTGTCCCCTGACATCTAAGCTAGCAACAGACATGTAAAACAAGGGAGCTCTTGCCTCACTAACGATGGCACAACTCTGGATGGGTTTCTTGGGGGTTGCCCTGTTCTTTTTACCTTGGGATAACTGAAGCAGTTGTCTAACTTTTCCACAGAGCCCAGCTTTTATCACTACACCCCCATAGCCAAGAAAACAAGTTTTTTTTAGTTCCAACTCTCATTAGCCGTATGTTACCCACATATCAGCTAGATTCAGAGCATTGTAAACAACATACCTTTCCACTAGAGATTGAAATCTTTTTCCTCTTCAACACATGCAGTTCACAAGCAGAAAAAGCTGTACCTTATGAACTCACGTTGTCCCAGTCAGTGTTATGCTCCAGGCTGTGTTACCAACGTTGCATAATTGTCCTCTTTTAATAGCTTATTTGATGCTTATTGAGGACTTGTACTTCAGACTTGTAAGAGGGGTCAGACAAATTACACATTTGTAAGTATGTAGTTTGATGATAGGTACAAACACAAAAGCAACCCTTATCACTAGCTACCATACAGCTGCTACCAGCACAACTGCTGATTGCCAGTTTATATTTTTAGACTAGGAACCTGGCTTCTGGTGATAGGTGGCTTATCTGGACATTGGCTTTCCTTTGTTTTAGAGTTAAGGAATCATGTTTGCCTTGTTTGACATTAATTATACAATTGTTGCTTTTTAAAAAATAGATGGGAGCGTATGTGTGTACTATAACCAAATAATTTTTTTTGTAGGGACAAAATTCTGTCTCCCATTTGACATTGGGGAAGCATTTACTTGTCTTATATTTTGCCCTCTCCTCCACCTCCCCCCCTGGATATCCCATCTCTTTGTATCTTCCATGCTGCTTGCCTTTCACACAGTGGTATTCCCATATGAATGTGAAACAATAATTAATCATTTCTCCTCACAGATTCTGACACTATTATTTGTTACAGAGTAGGCTCCATAAAGGCAACTCATTGGTCTGGTGATCATTCCTGTCTCCTTGATTTCTGTTGCTCATTTTAACTGCTGTCAAGGACATTCTAGTGGACACAGCAGGATTTAAATGTTTGCCACTGCTTACTGTATAACCTGAAGTAGGTCTCCACTGTTTGTTTTTTATTATTTATTCTTTATTGTCTCTCTCTTCTTTAAGTATGTCTGTGTAGATCCCAGTGCAAATGTACATGTGACATGTACATGCAAGATCAGAGTCTTTGGCACATGATGTGTCCTGTGCATCCTCATGCTCCCATATGAGGACTAACAGGGTGTGATCCTGACTCCCCTCCTCCAGTTTCCTCTTGATGCCCATAGTATTGAGTTGAAATCCAGCAGTGTCTAACCTGCTGCTCCTTCACGTAAGCTGATTCTTCAGATGGATTATCATCTGCCTCACTGGTAGCCAATTGCTCCAAACCATAATGTGATGAATTTGAAGCCACTCTTACCCCCCAAAACAGAAATTCCCCCTATATTTACCCACTCGTACGTGCTCTCCCAATAAAAAAGAGATGCCCAACTCTGCCAAAGCATTTTTGCCACAGCAAAAAGGTTTGAAAAATGATAACAAGTCCCGCAGAAAGGGTTTGAACATTTTTATTTTCAACCTAGGGCAGGGTTGTGAGTTGTCTCTTCAGTGCAGCAAAAATTTAGCTCCAGTAAGAGCAATCCAAGGGACAAAGAAAAAATAAAATTGACTTTTTTTGGGAAGGAAAGCTTACTTCTCCACTTCCCTGGAACTCAGTATAAGTACAACTTTTTAGCATGGGACAGTGTCATCCTTCTTTGCCAAACTTTCACCAGATAGTAGTGAAGAGTTTCAGGCCTTAATCAACGAGGACCATTTAAGCTGCAGGCAGCCATGGTCACCTCAGACACTAGTGAGATGCCTGGCTAGAGCCATAACGATGCAGAGAGCCTTGTGGCTAATAGAATCAGGCATCCCCATGTCAGTGGAAGCTGCAATAAAAGACCTCTCCTTTGAAATAATTAAGTATTTAGCAAATGCTGTATATTCCATTAAAGATTTGAGACCATCCAGTGCTCCTTGGAGATTTATATATTGGACACATGCTATAGGTCAAGTATCAGCCTTATATGAGGCAAGGGACCCCATTGTACCAAAATAGGGGATGTTTGTGTTGAGTGGGAAACAGAGGTACTCCAGGTATGCTGATCTTCCTCCTCCTCAGTGTTACATTCCCCACCTGGTGCAACACAACAGGTTTGATGGGACTGTTGGGACGTGGGAGCCCAAGACAGACTGTATTATTTGGAAGTCACCTTGTCCTTTTTCACGAGGGTTGGTCATCAGTCATATCTGACAGATGGATGGTAGAAATCATCATCTGCTTCTGTAGCTACCTCATCCAATTCCAATCTTTGCCCCCCAGGCATCCCCTTTTAGGGAGACTTTTCTTGAGAACGTATTACAAACATAAGTTGTTGCTTCATCTAGAAGCCATAGATGAGGTACTGCAGGAATACAGGGGAAGAGGCATTGGTCCTCATATTTTCACATTCTGAAGAAGAGTGTCTTCATCCTGTCCTTGACTTCGGAAGACTGAAAAAATTCATATGCTACCTCTGAGGATGGTAATACAAGCTTCCATTATTCCATCACTTCAGGCTCAGGACTGGTTCGTGGGTCTTACCTAACAGAATGTGTACTTTCATTCACTTGACCCACAGGCAGTTCATAGTAGGGCCCAACCATTACCAGTACAAGGTACTGTCATTCAGATTCTTCATAAAATGGTGAGATTAAATGGCATACTTATGAAGAAGAGGCATCAACAATTACTTGTCATTAGGCAACTGGCTGATCGGAGGCAGGAGACCAACACATCCTATAGAATACATTTTCTCCTTGTTTGCCCAGTTGGTCCCAAAGAAGTCATCTTTCTGTGAGAAGTGATAGAATTAATAGGAACTACTATCAGTTCCTGGTCAGCAGAAGTATAACTACTGAAAATTAGAAAAACCCAGCTATCCGATCCTTGAGCCATGTGCTTGTTGGCAGACATTGCAGGTGGTATTGGAAGTCAGGGTTGTGATTGCTGCATGACAGTTGTATGTCTTTTCTGGAGTTTCTGTGACCAGGGCAAGACAATTTTCCTCAAAAATAGATGTTCCCTCTCTAACAAGTCTTTGCCGGTTATCCCTGACCTGTGTTGCATGTCTCCCAGCATGTTGCATCAATGCCATATCTGTTGAGGTTTTATTTTGAGGATGTCTTTAAAGTGTTTCTTTTGACCTCTCCATTTCCTTTCTCCTTTGGTGAGTTAGGCATACAGCAGTTGTTTTGGTAGGCATACATCAGGCATGTGCACACTCCACCTCAGCTGGTGCTGAATAGTCAGAGCCTCAACACCGAAGATGGCCTCTGTGAAGACACTGGCATTAGTGCAGCGATCCTCCCACTTTATGTTGAGACTCTTCCAAAGAAAGTGCTGTTGCTCACATGTCAAGCTTTTCAGTTGTTTTCAAAGGCCAGTGTAATGGGGCTGAGACTCACTGCTGCAGCGCCTCTGCTGGCCACACTGGGAATTTTCTCTGGCTCTTAGCAGGTTGCTCATATCCATTCCAAAACACTCCCACATGGAGACTATGATGGATCTCCTCAATAATCATTCACTGTTAATGATGGATTTACTCTGTCAGAGTAAATTTTGGTAAGAAGGAACTGGGGGAGGGGGCTGGTTGGCAGTAGGCTATATAACTTGCCATGCTGGTGCCACTCTAGAAGTCTCCACTGCTAACTTACAGGGTCCTGTTAGGGAAAAGCTTTCTGACGACTGTGCATGCGGCATGCTCACACCTAACCTAAGAACATAAGAATGGCCAAAGGTCCATCCAGCCAAGTACCCTGTCTGCTGATAGTGACCAATGCCAGGTGTCCCAGAGGGAGTGAATCGAACAGGTAATGATCAAGCAATCTCTCTCCTGCCATCCATCTCCATCCTCTGACAAACAGAGGCTAGGGACACCATTCCTTACCCATACTGGCTAATAGCCATTTATGGACTTAACCTCCATGAATTTATCTAGTTCTCTTTTAAACCCTGTTATAGTCCTAGCCTTCACAACCTCCTCAGGCAAGGAATTCCACAGATTAATGATGCATTGTGTGAAAAAGAACTTCCTTTTATTTGTTTTAAACCTGCTGCCCATTAGTTTCATTTGGTGGCCCCTAGTTCTTCTATTATAGGAACAAGTATATAACTTTTCTTTATTCACTTTCTCCACACCACTCATGATTTTTTAGACCTCTATCATATCCCCCCTTAGTTTCCTCTTTTTCAAGCTTTATTGCATCTATACTGTCCTTTGCATCTACAGTCATGTCGACAAAGTGGCTTGCTTTGTTGACAGAACTGGATGTAGTCTAGACACTCTTTGTAGACAGAAGCTTTGTTGACAGTATCTGTCGACAAAACTTTTGTCAACAAAAGCCTGTAGTCTAGACGTACCCCCCAGTCTCTTTAATCTCTCCTCATATGGTACCCATCCCAAACCCCTAATCATTTTAGTTGCCCTTCTCTGAACCTTTTCTAATGCCAATATATCTTTTTTGAGATAAGGAGACCACATCTGTACACAGTATTCAAGATGTGGACATACCATGGATTTATATAAGGGCAATAAGATATTCTCAGTCTTATTCTCTATCCCTTTTTAAATGATTCCTAACATTCTGTTTGCTTTTTTGACTACCGCTGCACACTGTGTGGACGTCTTCAAAGAACTATCCACGATGACTCCAAGATCTCTTTCCTGATTAGTTGTAGCTAAATTACCTCCCATCATATTATATGTATAGTTGGGGTTATTTTTTCCAATGTGCATTACTTTAATTTATCCACATTAAATTTCATTTGCCATTTTGTTGCCCAGTCACTTAGTTTGTTGAGATCTTTTTGAAGTTCTTCACAGTCTGCTTTGATCTTAACTACCTTGAGCAGTTTAGTAATGGACATGAGCAATCCATCTCGAAGAACACCAGTTACAGAAGGTACATAACCGTCTTTTTGGGGGGCAGGTTTCAAAGGAGCTTCAAATAATTTATTGCACCACTAAGACAATTTCCCTTTTAGTGATATATCACCATCCTCTGTCCAAGGGTTTATCTTTGCACCCAAATATTTTTCAAACTGTCCTGGTTACACATAATGTATCTCCTCTTTACCCTATTTCCAATTTTCCTTAGGATTAACCACATATGTCTTACGTTTAGACTCTATGTGAAATCCCTTTGTTTTCCTAACATTTACCTTCAAGCTGGTATTCCTGCAGAAACAGTCTGTAATCTCAAGATTCCTAATCATCCCTTGGTATGTCCCACTTAAAATAGTCACATCATCAGCAAAAGCCAAGGCCATAATTCCTTGAACATATTCCCTGGAACACTGTACCCCAAGCCCTCACTCTCCTTAACCAGCAAAGGATCAGTGACTATATTAAATAATATTAGAGACAAGAGGTTTCCTTGCTTGACCTCATTCCTTATGTTAATGGACTCTGTGCACTTGTCACCTACCCACAGCCTGGTGGTACAATTACTATAAAAGATCACTAACAATATCTTTAAATCTCTCCTTAATCCCAAACCTTTTAAGGCCTTCCATAATATGTCCATGCCCTATTGAGTCAAATGCTTTGGCCAAATCTACACAAACAATAGCTAACTCCTGTCCATTTTGTTTAGCCCCTTTAATTAAATTATCTAAAATTGCTATATTTTCCTCACAACCCAGAGCCGAAATAAAACCTTTTGGTTTATTACAAATCTTAGCCGTAGACATCAATCTTTTTGCTAAAATGTTTGTATATAGCCTCCAGGAGGATAAATTAATCAGTTCTCCTCTCTCTGTATGTTTGGGATCAAAAACATAATCAGTTCTCCTCCCTCTGTATGTTTGGGTCCTTCAAGGTGTCTAAATACTTAAAACTTGAATTAAAATGATCTATTAAATTATCAAAAGTGCTATTGGTAAAAACTAAAGGTAAAAATGATCAATCATTCACTTGGTCCTCACCTAACTCCCATATTCAGTCTAATAGAACAGTCATCCATTCTAGTCTCATGAGGTATCCACTCACCTAAAAATATTATATTCATAGGTCCAGTGACCCAAATTAAACTCCTAATCTATTGCCACCCAGAATAACCCCCTAATATATTTTACAGTGTCAGTAGAGGCATCAAAACCAACAGCAGGGGCATTGTTTACCTGGTCCAGTGCCAATCCAGAATTAAGATAAAAATTCCTTTCCTCCATAATTAAAAAGATATAACCCTGCTCAGGGGAAAGCTGTCCCTTATCGGGGGAGGAACCCGTACCTGGAGGAGGCTACCCTTGCCAGGGAAAACTACACTGATCCAGAGGAGCAGAAATATCTCGGTGCTGTTCACCCCACCACCTGTATGAGGGGGTTGCCCCCCACATTTCACCCGGCAATCCAAGCCAATTACCGACTACCAACATAAGGAGGTGGCAATAGGACTTGCCATTCAGAGGCTTTCCTCAATGAGAGATCCCTGCCAGATTAATGTCAAGCCCTAACAGAAGTGTGAAAGAGGGCTCAGATCTTGGCAGAGATTGCCCCATGTGCTAGTGTTCACATCCTTCTCCACCTCACTGACTACCCAATTCACCATCAGCCCTTGGGTATTAAAACTGTTCAGACTCAACACATAGTCAGGGGCCAGAGATGCATAAATGGCCTTAAGCGAGTCAAACTCCTTAATCTTTCTTCCCAGAGCCGTGAGTCCTCAGTCACTTGGTTCAAGGTCATTCTTGGCAGTATCATTGGTGCTCATAGGGAAAAGCACTCAGTCACTGACCACCACCACTCATCTCCTTCTCTTGGGAGTGGTGGTTGTGGAATCATCACCCCTAGAACACTGCATTCCACTCCTCCTGGTCGATGAGGTCTCCTCCTGATCCCTTTCCTCAGATAACTCTTCCAAACCAATCTCTGCCGTCGTACCTGTGCAGAGAGCCTGAAAATGGTTTCTTACCTCAATCTACATGGGGAATACATGAGTTTTCCTTTTTCTGAGTCTGGAGGTGACATGCTGCCAATTTTCTCATAGACTCATAGACTTTAAGGTCAGAAAGGATGATTATGATCATCTAGTCTGACCCCCCTGCACAATGCAGGCCACAGAATCTCACCCACCCACTCCTGGAATAATCCTCTCAGCTATATCTCAGATATTGAAGTCCTCAAATGATGGTTTGAAGACCCCAAGATGCAGAGAATCCTCCAGCAAGTGATCCGTGCTCTGTCAATTTTCTTCCTTGCTCTGTCCTCTCTTATTCTTCAGCGTGCTGTGCCTATAGTACCAAACTCTGACTTCTATCCATATCCATAAAGTCTTCATTTTCTCTAAGGGTATGTCTACACTACAGCGTTATTTTGAAATATCTAATTTTAAAATAGTTATTTTGAAATATCTTATTTTGAAATAACATGTCTACACACAGTGGCTACGTCTACACTGGCCCCTTTTCCGGAAGGGGCATGTTAATTTCAGAGATCGTAATAGGGAAATCCGCGGGGGATTTAAATATCCCCCGCGGCATTTAAATAAAAATGTCCGCCGCTTTTTTCCGGCTTTTAGAAAAGCCGGAAAAGAGCGTCTACACTGGCCCCGATCCTCCGGAAAAAGCGCCCTTTTCCGGAGGATCTTATTCCTACTTCAATACTTTGGAATTGTAGGGAGGTGGTGGAAGGGGGAGGCAAGGGGAAGAAGGGAGAGGAGAAGCTCAGGGTCTTGCCGGCCCAGCTGTCTCCCAGTACTGTGGGTGCAGGGGCCTCGGCATCCCCGGGGAGAGGAGGGGGAGGAGACAGAGAGTGGGGAGGAAGAAGCGGGAGAGGGAGCAGGAGTGGGAGGAGGAGTGGTAGCTGGGAAGGCAGCAGGGCCTGGAGAGGCAAGAGGCAGCAATCTCTGTACCAGGGTCTGCAGGTGGTCGCAGATGGCACAGCCCTGGACAAGCAGCCCCCCCCCCCAGCTCTCCTGGCGGAGCTGCACGTCTTTGTGCACCCAGTGATCGAGGGTGCGGTGCAAGCCTCGCAGTATCCCCAGGTGCTGCTGCTGGTAGTTCTCTTGCGCACAGTTTAGGCTGCAGAGTGCCTGGATGCAGGAGGATGTCCTGGATGGGGTGGTGCGCCCTGCTCTAGCAGCTGGTGCGGCTGTGGACAAACAAAAGAATTGGCCAGTTATCTCTGGAGACACAGTGGCTGAAGTCCAGCCCCCCCTCTGCAAGGCGAGGATGACAGGTCTCTGCACCATCAGTGCCAATGTGCTAGCACAGAAGCCATGTTCGGGATGTCCTGCTATCCCTTGGAGTGGGATCTGGCCCGGGAGTGCACCCATGCCCCTGTGCTGTATGTGGTGTGGGTCTGTGTGTGTGTGGGGAGGGAGATGTCCCCTGCCTCTGTGTAGAGGGGGCTTGTGGAGGAAGCTGTGTCCCATCCCGGGGTCAGGAGCACGTCATGTGCCTTCATACATACATGCATGTGGGTAACAGGCCAAGGCCCCTGTGTGGCAGCCAGCTGGGGCCATGTGCCCAGGGGTGACATGGCACATGCACAGGTTGCTGTGTGATCCGTGGTCAGCAAGGCACACGCATGCAGTCCCTGGTATTCCTCCCTTCCTTCCCCCACATAAGGGGACAATTATGGCACTCACATGTTGTTGCCTCCCCAGCCTTGGACGACACTGGCGACAGGCTCGCTGGAATAGCTTGGGGGTCCTAGCTGTGCGGCACACTACCTCCGAGCTCCTGGCCCTCCTCCTCCTCCTCCTCCTCTGTGCCCTGATTAGGGCCCTGTCCCCCAGGGTCGATGACCACCTGTGGGCCACGGACCATCCCGCCCTCCAGTAAAGTTATTTAGAAACAATGGCTGTTATTTTGAAATAACTTTGCTGTATAGACATACCCTTATGCAATGCAGAGGAGATACTTGGGCGCCTGTCCTTTAACCTTCTCTTCCAATATGGAGACCTGCTTATACTTTGTATAGACGAAGTCACTTCTGTTCTCTGGGAGAAAGACAAACATGGCACATCCTTTGCAGGTCACAACAGTTGAACAGTCACTATCCATATTGTCATCCTTCACATATATTTTCTACTCCCAGAAGTCTGAAAGGCAAAATCTCTGTTGGAACGCCCCTCAGGCAAACTTCCAGGCAAATGCCTTCTGTTTGGCTATCCTCTGTGAGCTGCTATTTCAGTGTATAGTATATAGAGCTGTATGAAGAGGTCATTATCTTCATAAAAATTTAGTTTGTACTGACTTTGCTAGTGCTTTTTATGTAGCCTATTGTAAAACTAGGCACATATCTTGAGGAGTTGATGTATTCAGTCTGGAAGATCTCTGCATGCCCCCAGAGGTACATGTATCCCTGGTTGAGAACCACTGTCCTCGCCAAAGAAGATAAAGCGTTACTCATGTTTAAGGGTAATATTCTGGATATTTTTAGTAAAAGTCAGGGACAGATCCTGGGCAGTAAACAAATATTCATGGAAGCCTGGGGCCAGTTCCTTGCTTTTACTAAAAGCCTGGAAGTGGGAAGCAGGGAGGAACCAATAAAACATTTCTGAGGACTTGCAGCTGCTCCAATCTCACTGCTCCTAAGGTAGAGGCAGACCACTGCTGCTCCAGCCCCAGGGAGCGTAGACTCAACCCCATCTGCTGTCCTGGCAGGCCTTGAGGCACTGTTCCGGTGGTCCTGGGGTTGACTGCTGATCTGCTGTTCTGGTGGGCCTGACCTAATCCAGCCCCACTCCCGCTTTTATCCAGAAATCGCATAAGTCTTAGAAATCATGGAATCGATAACTTCTGTGACAGAATTGCATCCTTACTTGTGATGCATCTATGTGAGAGCTTAGCATCAGTGAAAGTTCCTGGGTCATTCCTTAAGCTACAGACTGAATTGACCAATTTTGGGTGTGTACCTTCAACCAAAGGAAGACTGCATATAAATTCTTGGCTGTAAATGCTTTAGAATGCTTTCTTCTGTCCACCACCAACACCTCTGTCTCGCTCAGCTTCAGCCCCAGCTGACTGCTCTTCATCCAGGCATTTGTTTATCGTGGTGATATTGTATGTGGGAAAGGATGGGTAGAGTGGTATGTCATTTACAACTTGAGTCCATGGTCATCTGACCAGTTCATTTAGTGGCTGTTTGCAGATGTTGAGTAAGACTAGACTGAGAATTGATCCTTGTAACACTCAGGAATTTTCTAATGAAATGGGATTTCATTAGAAAATGCCAGTTAATCAATTTGCATAACTTATTTTGAGTTAAGCCCAGCTTAACTCTAAGGGTGTCTACACAGCAGGGCTTAACTTGAAATAAGCTACAGAAATTGAGCTACATCAATTGCGTAGCTTATTTCGAAATTGGGAGCATCTACACCAGGGGTGTCCAAACTTTTTTCAAAGAGGGCCAGATTTGATGAAGTTAACATGTGTGAGGGCCGACCATTTTGCCTGACATTCTTTGAACCATTAAAATTAAATGCAAATTAACTATTTTATGCAAAGTTTATTGCAAACGGCATACTTTTCATTTCGTCACATGGATGACAAATCTAAACAGGTGTTAAATCACTCTGCCTTTCATATCTGAAGGCCAGATGAAAAAAAAAATCCAGGAAGCTGAAATATATGTCAGGAACATTGTAAAGTACATTACATATTATTGGTAATAAAGGTTGTCTGTCAACTTTTAAGTTCAAAAAATATGAACAGGAACATAACACCAAGTATACATGTTGTGTCCAAATATATTTATAACTGATTTAGACCAATTGACATTAACTGAGATTTTACAATGTATTCATCTCAATACATATGGATTCGTTGGGGGCCATAAAAGATAGATATTGCCAAATTACCTGTGGGGCCGTATTACACCGGAACACGGGCCGCAATTGGCCCGCGGGCCGGACTTTGGACATGCCTGATCTACACCATTCTTTCTTAAACTATGTTTCGCGGAACACTGGTGTTCCATGAACAACTTGTAGGTGTGCCACTATCTCTTCTTTGTTTTTGTTACTTCTTTGTTTTTGTCTTTTTTTGAAGAAAATTTTCATAGGTGTTCCGTATAAAAAAATATTATTGTTGGGTGTTCCATGGTCTCAAAAAGTTTAAGAAACACTGGTCTACACAGCACTTATTTCGAAATAGAGCACTCTTCCTCTGTCTTCCTTTACTCTTTGTACAATGAGGGTTACAGGATTCAGAGTAGGATGTCTTCCAGCTTGAAGAAATTTCGACATTATTTCAAAATAACTGCCTGCTGTGTAGATGCAAACTAAGTTATTTCAAAATAACGCTAGTTCAGTGTTAAACTTTTTGAGAACACGGAACACCAAACAATAATTTATTTTTTTATGCAGAACACCTATGAAAATTTTCTTCAAAAAAAAATTGTTGTCAGACAAAAAAACAAAAACAAAGAAGTAACAAAAACAAAGAAGAGGTCATGGCACACCTGAGACTTGTTCATGAAACACCGGTTGTTAAGAAACACTGCAATAGTTATTTTGAAATAATGTTTCTGTGTATACATATCCTTAGAGACATATTAATGGTGTTTAAAAGGAAGCCTGGACTGCAACTGACTGTGCTGTCCCTATTTTGTAGAGGGGAAACAATAAGGCTTATGTTTCTAGAACTGCTTATCTGCCATCTTTCATTAGTACTAAAACTATATTTAAAGTCTCTAGAATTTTTTTCAGTCATGTTGATAGACTCCTAAAGAAGTGCTGTCTAGTCTTCCTTGGCCACCGAGTGCCTCAGTGTGGGACCGGTTGGAAAGAAGTTTGAAGAGGAACAATTAGTGAGGCTTTTTAGTACTATGGCTGTGATATGAAAGACTCCATTTACAGAGAAGGGGAAACATTTGCATACTTTATCTTTAGTTTTTCTTCTCTGTGATTCAACTTATAGGACTCCTAGGCACTAATAACTAGTGTAGGGTTCTGTCATGCCTGTTGAGGCTTGGCAGACTGACTACCCAGTACTCAAGAGTTAACATAGTTTGAATTTGTTCTGGCTATTACTGTCTGTCTGCCTGCCTGAGAATCCCCAAGGCCCTGTGTGGCAGGCTCTTTTCTTTCACAGACATGCAAACAAAATGGTAAACTAAAAAGAAGAATGGAAAGCTTATCCTTTTCTGCAGTGTAGATGAAAAAGGCTGTTCATTCTTGCAGGTGTAATCTTGTGATCTGTTAAGCTGTGTTGAGGTATGGAAAGTGAAATATGCAGATGAGTATAATGAGTTCAATATTCTTCTTGCTCACATACCCCCATCTTAAATATCTCTGCCTTTTTGTCTGCCTTTGTTCATAATGTAACTCTGCTGTCTACGTAGTATCTCTATGAAATGCCATACAATATGATGTCATGTCTACCAGCTTTCAGTTTAACTTCAGCTGATTGTTCAACCACATACAAAATTGCATTAGCCTGATACATTTCTTGTTATTTCTACTTCTTTTCACATTAGCTAAACTATTCAGGGAATCACAGCCCTTTTCATTGAAAGACCCTCAATATGCATGAAAAACTCCATAGTTTGGGCAGGGGAGGGAGGCTCCAGCCTCAAAGCGGAGCTTCTGTCCTGCAGGGCTGCGAGAGGGGGACTTAGGAGCCCCGTGGGATGGGATGCCCTAAGGGGTTTGCCCTGCAGAGCAGGGTCTTGGAGCTTTAGCACTTTGGGGTGCGGGCTTGGCTTGGGGCTTCAGCCTCTGCCAGGGGTCAGCACAGCAGAGCTCAGGGCTTCAGTTCCATGGGGTGCCTGGGTGTGGGGTTTCAGCCTGAGAGGTGCCTGAGTCCTGAGCTTCAGCTCCATGGGCACCAGGACTTCAAATTTGAGGCCCCAGGCTCTAAGCAGCCCTGTTTGGTGGACCCCATGAAATGATTTGCAGTTCAAAAATGGGCTGCAGACCTCCTCCACTCCCGAGAACTGCTGAGCTCTGTAGCACAAATTCAGATTCAGAGTAGAATGGAGACTAATGCACTAGTGAGCAGTGTCTGAAGATCTCACCCTATTATCATTTTGGACTATGAACATTTCTAATGCATTAATTCTTTACTCTCATGTCAGAAGTGTAATTGATTTACAATTCTTTTAGGCCAAACAAAGAGAACACAGGAGAACTGAGTGAGTCTGGAACATGTACAATCAAACATGGTCTTAATGCAGAAAAAATCTTCATGCAGGTTCATTATTTGAAGGTAACTGTATGATACTGACCTAACTGAAACTGATTTTAATACATTTTGTAAATACTTATTTTTGTGTATCATTAATTAATAGCATCATCTTTGCCTTTTGGTACTGATTTCTTCTAGGGCTATTTCCTTCTGCGGTTTCTAGCCAGGAGAATTGGAGACACAACATATTTAGAATTTTTAAGAAAGTTTGTGCAGAAGTTTCACGGACAACTGATCCTTTCTCAGGTACTCTGCAGGTGCTTGTTTCTCAATTTGTTGAAAAATAAGTGACTTATTTTTTGTTTGACTATTTAAGCCACTGGTTTCAGAAATTTAAAATTTGACTAGGGCATAGGACATTGAGTCAGACTGACTTGGGTGCACCCATTTATTCAGATACAAGTACATGATTCAGATTTTAAATGAAATTATTTTTATCATATCAAATACATTGAAGGTGGCATGGGAACAGAACCTGAATTAATATTTGTTGTAATGGATGCAGAAGATTTGGGACTTGTATTTGTATTTGGAACGTTGCAAGCACATTGCAGCAGTTATGTGCTGCATTTAAACTGGGCAGTCAGCAAGTGCAGGAAAAATTGTGACAGCTAAAAATGAATGAGAGGAGTGAGAGGAGGGCCAGGCAGTGCAGGAGCTAAACAAAGCTTTTTTTGTCCAGTTAGCCCTACCCCACTTTACCGGAAGCCAATTCCAGGCCTGGAGATAGGATAAAAGAAAGGACCCTGGCTCAACTGCTGACCAGCAAGGAGACAGGAGCAGATAGGTGTGCGCACAGGGTATGCCGGGTGTGCCTGGGCACACCCTAATGCAGGGCAGACTGGCCGGCTAGAGGCTGCTGGAGGAGGAGGGGTGTGATGGGGCAAGCCTGTCCCCTCAGCCCCGCAAGAAGATGCTGGCAGCTGCGGTGTCAGATGCTCCACAGCCTGGTGCGCCACGGCGCTGCTGCTCATGCTCCGGTGGCCCCGGGGCCGTACACTGTGAAGCCAGTGGAGGACACGGGAGGCCTTCGGGTGAGTGCGGCCCCTACTCACCACCGGTGTGCCCCCTGCGGCTGGCCACCCCCTCCCATACACACCCCCGCAACTCCCCCTCCCCACTAGTGGGGGCCCTCTGGCCTTTGTACCCCTACTGCCAGCCACCATCTCCAGTGCAGCTCTGGCGACGGCAGAAGAGCAACTCACAGGGGGAGGGGGGCGGCCAGGCTTCCTGCCTCGCCAGCGCCACTCGCCCGCCTGTGTCCCAGTAGCCGATCGTGCGCTCTGAGCCCGAGAGCCACCCCCTCGGTTCTGGGGCCCGGGGTCTCGCCACTGGATGGGCCGCACCGTGCCGGAAGGAGTGCCTGGCTTGGCAGGGCTGCAGCAGCTGCTCCTTGTGCGCTGGGCTCGGCCCCGAGCTGGGCTGCTAGCCGCCGGGCTCCAGAGCTGCCCACATGGTGGGGGCCTGCTGCTCAGAGCCCACCCAGGGAAAAAATTCCGGCTGGGAGGGGGGGCGGGGCTGGCCAGGAGGGGCGGGGCAGCGTGGCGGGGAAGAGGAGATGGGGGGTGGGGTGGGGCTGGCAGGCAGGGCAGTGTAGCTAGCCCGAGGGAATGAGGGGAGGGGCAGTGTGGCTGGTTGGAGGAGATGGGGGGGGTGTCGGGGGCAGCTGGGTTGGCCAGGGGAGATTGGGAGGGGGAGGAGGAGAACTGGGTGGCAGGAAGCAGAGGTGGCTGGGAGGGTGTCGGGGTCAGCAACGCTGGTTGTGAAGGGTCGGAGAAAGCGGGGAGGGGGGAGCAAATCGGCCAGCGGGGAGTGGGACTGACCCCGTCACATGCTGATCCTGGGACACAGTCAGTCCCGTGCATGGTCCTGGCAAAGCGCGAGTGAGTCCGGTTGCAGCTCCACAACACACTCAGGGGATGAGACAGGGCTTCTCCTCCACCCCAAGGCATCAGACTCAACCAGGAATCACCAGTTCGGCTCCACACAGCTTGCTCTGGGGAGTTACATTTCCCGGGCAGGTGGGATGTTGAACCTGGAGGATAAATGTGGCTTCCAGCGCCTCCGTGTGCGGGTCCTGCTCAGAGTATTGGGGCTCTGTGGTTACTATGGTCTCACGTGTCTCTTGGAGACATTCCGCCTGGCCCTGGGCCAGCAGCTGGAGCACCTCCACAGATTCTAGCCCCATAAACTGGAAGGCAGAAGGTTGGGGAGGGGAAGGAGGAAAATAGGAAGGAAGGGGCTTGTGCTGTAGGGAGGAGGGTAGGGCAGGAGAAGAAAGGGGAAGGCACCAAGGGACAGGGTACAGGAGAGACAAATGCCAGGGGACCAAGTGCAGACAATGAGGAAAAGGGCAGGAGGGGAGGTGTCAGTGGAGGGGAGACAGGGTGATGCTGGGAGAGGAGAGGGTAAGGGCATTGGGGGCTAGAGGAGGGAGGGAGAGGTGCTGGGAGAAGGCTTGAAAGAAGGAGTGGGTATGAGGAAGGTGGGGATAGAGCAAGTCATGTGTGAGGGCACAGGGGCATGAGGGGAACGGGATCAGAGGGTGGTGAGGGGGTGGACATTAGGGAAAAAGGGGGCAGGGGCAGTGATGGAAGGGGAAGGCACCAGGAGGGTGCAGGGTTAAGGGAAGGTGTAGGTGTCAGGGCATTCTGGGGGTGACAGAAGGGCATACATCTTCAGGGGAGGGACCAGCACCAGAGGAGAGAGGCAGGGCAGGTGTGTAGAGGGAGGTGTTAGGAGAGGGGATGAGGAGGGGTATTTTACATGATCCAGTGGGGCTACTGGAGGAGTGGATACGGGGGGAGAGAAGGGCTGGTGGATGGTGGCAGGTCTCAGGAAGGCTGAGGGCAGTGAGAAGGGCAGGAGTCAGGACAGCAGAGGAGGATGATGGGGGCTAATTGGGCTACGATAAATCAGGAAAGAGATCTTGGAGTTATCGTGGCTAGTTCTCTGAAAACGTCCACACAGTGTGCAGTGGCGGTCAAAAAGGCAAATAGGATGTTAAGAATCATTAAGAAAGGGATAGAAAATAAGACACGGACTATCTTACTGCCCATGTATAAAACTATGTATACCCACATCTTGAGTATTGTGTACAGATGTGGTCTCCTCACCTCAAAAAATATACTTTGGCCATGGAAAGAGTTCAGAGAAGGGCAACTAAAATGATTAGGGGTTTGGAACAGGTCCCATATAAGGAGAGGCTAAAGCGACCGAGAATTTTCAGTTTAGAAAAGAGGAGACTGAGGGGGGATGTGATAGAGGTCTATAGAATCATGAGTGGTGTGGAAAGGGTAAATAAAGAAAAGTTATTCATTAGTTCCCATAATATAAGAACTAGAGAACACCAAATGAAATGAATGGGTATCAGGCTTAAAACGAATAAGTGAAAGTTCTTCACACAGCGCATTGCCAACCTGTGGAACTCCTTGCCAGAGGAGGCTGTGAAGGCTAGGACTATAACAGAGTTTAAAGAGAAGCTAGATAATGTCATGGAGGTTGGGTCCATAAAAGGCTATTAGCCAAGGGATAGAAATGGTGTCCCTGGCCTCTCTTTGTCAGAGGCTGGAGATGGATGGCACAAGACAAATTGCCTGATCGTTGTCTTTGGTCCACTCCCTCTGGGGCACCTGGTGCTGGCCACTGTCGGCAGACAGGCTACTGGGCTAGATGGACCTTTGATCTAACCCAGTTTGGCCATTCTTATGTTCTTACGTTGGGGGCAGCAGGCACCAGGGGAACTGATGGAGCAAGGGGACGAGACAGGGCAGCAGAGGAAAAAGGTAGAGGTTTATAAGATATTTATTAATAATTTGAGTACCACAGTGGTGCATCGAGAACAAGCCACATGAACTCAGTACTGGTGTACAACACAACATTCATTCTGCTCATGGGAGGAAACTCTTAGAGTGAATACTTCCCCCAGCCTCTCCGCCCCCAAGTTAATGTCACACACATTGGGTTAGTTGCATAAGGATAGTTGCATGAGGGAGGTTTGGTGGGGTCAAACTAATCTCTGTTGGTAGGAGGATGGTGGGAAAAGTCTTTAGAGGGGGATCACATGACACCTTTTACTTCTGGTCATATGTCCATCTTGTCCTGAGAGTGTTACCTCCAGGGGTGTGGCTAATGGGGGTCAGGGAGCGTGGTTAACAAGGGTCAGGGATTTGGCTAATGGGGGTCAAAGAGTACATTTAAAAAAACTTCTTTGGGTGCACACCCTAATGAAATGTGCTGCACACACATATGCAGGAGCATGGTACTGCAGCTGGCAGGACCTGCACCAAAGCCTGCCTGCTTGGACAGCCACTGCTAGGACAAAGGGATGGGGGAAACCTGCTCAAAACCCTCACTGAGAGGGAAAATCTGGACTGTTGGGGCCATACCCTGAACTTAAGGCCTGGACTAACATAGTGGGCTGGAGTTCCTAGGCCCAGAGCACCAATGTCAGTGGTTTGCCCGCCTTTCCTGCCAGCTAGGGTTGCCAGGTGTCAGGTATTGATTTGGATAGTCCGGTATTTTCGTCTCCTGTCCGATTTAAAAAAAAAATTCAGAAAATACTGGTCACCTAAAATGTCCAGTATATTCTGATTTTTTTCCCGGCCAGGAGGTGAAAAACCTGGTTCCACAGGGAGCTGTCTGGAGCAGGGAGACAAGATGACCGATGGCCACTGGCAGCCTGTTAGGGCCAAAAAGCCTGAAAAGTGTTTCTTAAAGGGGTCATGCTTTTTTTTTTAAATATATTTTTTTGCTCAACAACTTTGGTCTCTCCCTTTTTTTTTCCTCAACAGAATTTCCCCCCCCCATGGTTTTTTTTTAGGGGGTGTGTGCGTGTTCGGTATTTTTGGTTAAACCATCTGGCAGCCCTACTGCCAACTAATCCCAGGGACTAACCACTAGGCCACCCCGCTGCCAGGGAGAACCAGCCATAGTGGCCTTAAAATCCACTCTGAAAGAATATGATTATTTTTAAAGCTAGGCTGAATAATTTCAAGTAAGAGAGTTCTGCTTAACTGCTAACGATTTCTGTCCAGAATTACCAAGCCTCATACTATAACTTTGAAATCTAGAAGCCTCTGTTAATTAGCTGAGTCTTAGTCATGGGACGGGGTTATTAGGAAGGCTGAGGCTTTATTAGCAGTGAGTCAGCGACCAGGGGCAGCAAACAGAGAGTTTTGAGAGGGAGTTCTCCAGGCAAAAGAGAAGCAAATATGGGACCCTTGAGGTAAGTGGCTGTCTATAGTGTGTGTTTATGTGTTTGGGGGCTACTTGCTGTGTGCTGAGCTTGTGTTTATCTGTTTGTTTTGTTTGTTTGTTTGAAGGAGTGTGTGCTGTAGCTGGAAGCTGTGAACTTCTAAAGGTTTTAAATCTAGAAGCCTCTGTTAATTGATCGAGCCTTAGTCAGGGGGCGGGGCTATCAGGAATGCCAGAGCTTTATAAAGCAGTGAGTCAGCAACCAGGAAGCTTTGCGAACAGGAGCAGCAAACAGGGAGTTTTGAGAGGGAGTTTGGAAGGGGCCATGGTACACTTCCCATTCTTTATAGTTTAATTTAAAGGTTTTAAATAAAACTTCCTGATTTAACTAAAAACCCTATCAATAACCTAGGTAGCTGTAGGAGAGAATGCAGGCAGAAGCCCAGCAGCAGAGTGGGGGCTATCCTGTTTATTGCACTCAGTGTAGCATGTATGATTACCATTCCTATGGGCGGGTGGCATATGTCTGCATTCAGTACAAGGAGCTCCTGGCCCTCAGAGGCCACGTACAGGCTTTGGAGGCCAGGGAAGCTGAACTGGAGGAGCTGAGGGAGGCAGAGAGGTATGTAGATGAGGCTTTCTGGGACACTGTAGAATTCTCCCACCTCTGGTCAGACAGCCCCTGCGCTGTTAAGGAGGATGAAAGGCTCAGGGAAGGAGAGCAGTCAATGGGATCAGATGGAAATCTTCCCATAGTTGGGATCCTCCTTCCAGATGTTGGGATATCCTCTCGTGCTGAGGTTACCTCTCCGGGGGAGGGAACTCCAGTCAGTAGGAAAAGGCAGGTGTTGGTAATGGGAGATTCGATCATTAGAAATGTAGATAGCTGGGTTTGCTATAATGATAAGAATATAATAAGAATATAACAGTAGGGATCTATTATTGACCACCTGACCAGGACAGTAATAGTGACTATGAAATGCTAAGGGAGATTAGAGAGGCTATCAAAATAAAGAACTCAATAACAGTGGGGGATTTCAACTATCCCCATAATGACTGAGTACATGTCACCTCAGGACGAGATGCAGAGATAAAATTTCTTGATACCTTAAACGACTGCTTCTTGGAGCAGCTGGTACAGGAGCCCACAAAGGGAGAGGCAATTCTCGATTTAGTCCTGAGTGGCGCGCAGGATCTAGTCCAAGAGGTAACTATAACAGGACTTCTTGGAAATAGTGACCATAATATAACAACGTTTAACATTCCTGTGGTGGGAAGAACACCTCCGTAGCCCAACACTGTGGCATTTAATTTCAAAAAGGGGAACTATGCAAAAATGAGGTTAGTTAAACAGAAATTAAAAGGTAGAGTGACTAAAGTAAAATCCCTGTAAGCTGCATGGACACTTTTCAAAGATACAATAATAGAAGCCCAACTTAAATGTATACCCCAAATTAAAAAACATAGAAGAAAACTAAGAAAGAGCCACCGTGGCTTAACACCCGTGTAAAAGAAGCAGTCAGAGATTAAAAAGGTATCTTTTTAAAAGTGGAAGTCAAATCCTAGTGAGGTAAATAGAAAGGAGCATAAACACTGCCAAATTAAGTATAAACATGTAATTAGAAAAGCCAAAAAGGAGTTTGAAGAACAGCTAGCCAAAAACTCAAAAGGTAATAAGTACATCAGAAGCAGGAAGCCTGCTAAAGAACTAGTGAGGCCCCTGGACGATCGACATACAAAAGGAGCACTTAAAGACGATAAAGTCATTGTGGAGAAACTAAATGAATTCTTTGCTTCAGTCTTTATGGCTGAGGATGTTAGGGAGATTCCCAAACCTGACCCGTCCTTGTAGGTGACAAATCTGAGGACTTATCACAGATTGAAGCGTCATTAGAGGAGGTTTTGGAATTAATTGATAAGCTTAACAGTAACAAGTCACCAGGACCAGATGGTATTTACCCAAGAGTTCTAAAAGAACTCAGATGTGAAATTGTAGAACTATTAACTATGGTTTGTAACCTGTCCTTTAAATAAGCTTCTGTACCAAATGACTGGAGATAGCTAATGTAATGCTAATATTTAAAAAGGGCTCTAGAGGTGATCCCAGCAATTACAGACAGGTAAGTCTAACGTCAGTACCAGGCAAATTAGTTGAAACAATAGTAAAGAATAAAATTGTCAGACACATAGAAGAACATAATTTGTTGGGCAAAAGTCAACATGGTTTCTGTAAAGGGAAATCATGTCTTACTATTCTATTAGAGTTCTTTGAAGAGGTCAACAAACGTGGATAAGGGGGATCTAGTAGATATAGTGTACTTAGATTTCCAGAAAGCCTTTGACAAGGTCCCTTGCCAAAGGCTCTTATGTAAATTAAGTTGTCATGGGATAAGAGGGAAGATTCTTTCATGGACTGAGAACTGATTAAAAGATGGGAAACAAAGGGGCTGTGTCTAGACTGCATCCCTTTTCCGTAAAAGGGATGCAAATTAGACACATCGCAATGGCAAACGAAGTGGGGATTTAAATCCCCCCGCTTCATTTGCATAAACATGGCTGCTGCTTTTTTCCGGCTCGGGGCTTTGCCGGAAAAAAGCGCCAGTCTAGACAGGGATCTTTTGGAAAATAAAATCTTTTCCTTACCCATACTCGGAATAAGGGATCTTTCGAAAAAGGCTTTATTTTCCGAAAGATCCCCGTCTAGACTGGCGCTTTTTTCCGGCAAAGCCCCGAGCCGGAAAAAAGCGGTAGCTATGTTTATGCAAATGAAGAGGGGGGGATTTAAATCCCCGCTTCGTTTGCAATTGCGATATGTCTAATTTGCATCCCTTTTACGGAAAAGGGATGCAGTCTAGACACAGTCAGGGAGGAATAAATGGTAAATTTTCAGAATGGAGTAACTAGTAGTGTTTCCCCAAGGGTCGGTCCTAGGACCAATCCTATTCAACTTATTCATAAATGATGTGGAAAAAGGGGTAAACAGTGAGGTGGAAAAGTTTGCAGATGATACTAAACTGATCAAAGTAGTTAAGACCGAAGCAGACTGTGAAGAGCTTCAAAAAGTTCTCACAAAACTAAGTGTTTGGGCAAAAAAATGGCAAATGAAATTTAATGTGGATAAATGTAAAGTAATGCACATTGGAAAAAATAACCCCAACTATATAATATGATGGGGGCTAATTTAGCTACAACTAATCAGGAAAGAGATCTTGGCGTCATTGTGGATAGTTCTTTGAAGACATCCACGCAGTGTGCAGCGGCGGTCAAAAAAGCAAACAGGATGTTAGGAATCATTAAAAAAGGGATAGAGAATAAGACGGAGAATATCTTATTGCCCTTTTATAAATTCATGGTACGCCCACATCTTGAATACTGCATACTAATGTGGTCTCCTCATCTCAAAAAGGATATACTAGCATTAGAAAAGGTTCAGAGGAGGGCAACTAAAATGATTAGGGGTTTGGAATAGGTCCCCATATGAGGCGAGATTAAAGAGACTGGGACTTTTCAGCTTGGAAAAGAAGAGACTAAGGGGGAATATGATAGAGGTATATAAAATCATGAGTGGTGTGGAGAAAATGAATAAGGAAAAGTTATACACATACAGAATATAAGAGCTAGGCGCCACCAAATGAAACTAATGGGCAGCAGGTTTAAAACAAATAAAAGGAAGTTCTTCTTCACACAGTGCATAGTCAATCTGTGGAGCTCCTTGCCTGAGGTTGTGAAGGCTAGGACTATAACAGGGTTTAAAAGAGAACTAGATAAATTCATGGAGGGTAAGTCCATAAATGGCTGTTAGCCAGTATGGATAAGGAATGGTGTCCCTAGCCTCTGTTTGTCAGAGGGTGGAGATGGATGGCAGGAGAGAGGGATTGCTTGCTGCAGCCAAAGAAGAAAGCTGGGAAAAGCTATTCTTCCATGGCTAAGTAACTGCCCCAGGAAAAGAACAAGCTAGTACTACTTAACATTCTTAATCTTGTATACACTGGGTGCAGCTCTACCCCTTGAGGGAACATTTGCAGTCCTAATATAGATAAGGGTCCAACTGGTTTCAGCTGTTTTGAATATCAGATGGTCAATTAGACTTGTGTGAAAAAGTTATAATTGGCACAGTGTAAAAAATACCAATCACTGAGAGACTTGGCCATATAAGGGTTCCAAAGTTGTGAACACTGGCGCTCTAATGTTAACACCAGCTGGAAACTTTTTGAAAATTATAGCAAGAGAGCAAAAAGCTGTCAAATGCCCTTAATTTGGTGACAGGAAAAAGTACTGGATTGAGGTAGGAAAAAGTCAGCTTGTTGCAGTTAGATCTACTAGCCTGACATGAAATCAATTTAAGTTAGTGGATTGCATAAATACTGCAAAATGTTGGAAGGTCCCAACACATTAAGCTATTCGTCATCCTAGCCAGATCATATTGCAATAGTGCTACTAATCTACTCATAGTCTCCCCTCTTACTCCATTGCTCTGCTGTAAAATGTGAATTTGTAACACATCCAGCTGTTCTCACAAGCTGAAACATTTCAGCCTTGTTCTCATCCCAGAAGCAAGTGTTGTAATAGTTTGATAAACATTTGTTGAACCATTTTTGAGCTGAGTGAATAGAGAGCATTTTTATGCATGATTCATCAGACTTATTTTTTCAGTTTAATTAATTAAGACTGTTTTAAATCTTCAATCTCAGCTATAGCGACGAGGAGTCCTGTGGCACCTTATGGACTAACTGAAGTGTAGGAGCATAAGCTTTCGTGGGCAAAGACCCACTTCGTCAGATGCATGCATCTGACGAAGTGGGTCTTTGCCCACGAAAGCTTATGCTCCTACACTTCAGTTAGTCCATAAGGTGCCACAGGACTCCTCGTCGCTTTTGCAGATTCAGACTAACACGGCTACCCCTCTGATACTTGAATCTCAGCTATGCAATTAGTCAAGATTGAGGAACATGTGCTTTTCTTTCTATGAAGCTATTTTATTTTAAAATAATAAAGTTATGTGTTTTTAAAAAAGTGTTAATCACAGACCACAAATTTTCTTACACCTCGAAAGTTTGATGTTTTGAGCAATCATACGTGTCTATGGTTGGGAATGAGAGTTGGCTAGAATGAGCCACAATGCCATTGCAACACTTCCAGTGCTTTCTCAGCAGTTAATGGGGGACCAAATCCAAATTTACTGGAAAGATTGAACAGGAGTTAGTTCATACCTTAAGATAGCAATCGGTTTACATTTCTAGACACATATAAGTAGTATTTTCTATTGGTCCATCTTTGATGTGCAACTATGATAAAAATGCAAGGAAGCAGAGTTATGGTTAATTTTGAATTTTTCACACAGTATATTGAAAATCCAATTTCACCTGCCTTTAACACAGTGTTTCTCAAAGTGGTCCATTGATCCACTCTGATAGAGCTGCCAGTGGGCCACTTTGATTTGTTTATTTACTGGTGCTGCAGCCACGGTGCCTCGCGGCTCCCACTGCCTCCAGTTCACTGTTTACAGCCAAGGAGAGCTGCAGGAAGAAGCATGGCTCAGGTTGCTGCTGCTTCCCATGGCTCTCCTTGGCTGCAAACGGTAAACCAGAGCCAATGGGGACTGCAAGGCTTCATGGCTGTGGTGCCAGTAAATCCTGAGTAAATCTTTCGAAAAAGGTTTTTTTTCCCAAAAGAACTGCGTCTATACGGTGGTTTCACTTTCAAAAAGCCCTTTTTTGAAAGAACGTGTGGCTGCCATTATGCAAATGAAGCACGGGAAATTCAAATGCCAGCTTCATTTGCAATTTTGATCTGTCTAATTTACATCCCTCTTTTGAAAGAGGGATGTAGTCTAGACATGCCCCAAGGAGCGACAGGACTACTTGTGTTTTTAAAGTTACAGACGAACATGACTACCCCTCTGAGATTTTTCAACTTTATGTTGCATTTGTATAGCTATTTGGCATTTAACTGTGGTGAGGCATACATGATATCAGAAATAATTAAGAAAAGTGTGTGGAAAGTTTTAATTTTTCAGGTTCTTTCTTGAACAAATATTCTGTCAGAATTGGAGCAATAAGAGGTTTTAAACCAAGGCACATAGGGTAAATGTTGTGTTGTACTTTTACCTTGTTCAAAACAATTATAAGTGTTCCCAGAATTAAGAGGTCTGAAAGAAAGTAAAAACTAACAGTGCAAATAATTATCTAGCTTCTGAATACAAGTCTTGTTTTCAGTGATATTTGTAGTATTTTTCCTAGATGAAAACCACAGGTGCAAGGAAATGACTTCAGATGTGAAACATTAATCAGTTTGTTTTTTTCCCTTCATTTTGATTGCCAGTGCTTAGTATGTTTTTAATCATAGTTTTTGTTTATTTTAGTTGAGGTAGCAACACATGAGTAAAGCAAGTCTGGAATCTTTTAGCAGGATTTAAAAATAAATCTTCTGTTTTTACTTTTTATGGGAGAATTCATTCATTTAGTAACTGCTTTGAATTAAATTTATATAATGAATGAAATTATATAGAAATCAAGTTCCTTATTTCACTAGTGCAGTTAATTCTATTGTTTAATTTGATGATGGAAAAAGAACAGAGTGTGAATCAAGTTGTTTGCAAACTTTAATTTTTACATAGTTTGTCTGCTATAATAATAGCTAGGACCTGAACTACACATTCTGATTAGGTTCTAATTTGATGTTGCACAAAAGCAGTCTTGCTTTAAAACAAATTAAAAAATAACATTTTTAAATGCCAACTTTTGTTACAACAAAGTTTTAAAAGGCAAACTTTTAGTGAATAAAGGCCTACGTATACTTATGTACATATAAACACACAAACATACACTTGAAAGAAATTAGCTTCTGAAATACATGTATACTCCTTGACCACAGTCTTGGAAGCTTTTTCCATGCTTGAAGAGCCCTGATCACCATTGATGTCAGTGTGACTTAACATAGGCTCAAGAGAAACCCTGTGCAGATCAGATTGCAGGATTGGGGCCTTTGTTTGCTTTTTGCACTTAATTCAGGTTGGAGCACAGAAATAGATGCCAATTTCATTTCAGTCCAGTTAGCTTCACATTCTGATTCTCACATTTACTAACACATTGCTGCCCTCTTTGATTGGTAATACTGTGAAGTTTATAGTTAAGCAGAACCTTCTGAGATTAAAACTTAATGAAGTTCATTAAAACATATTGAAATAAAGTTTATTAAAGTCCATACTAAAGCAAAAACTACTTTTTAGTTTAAAAATGAATGTAAATTTTTAAATTTAATTAATCAATGTAAGATATGTCTGAAGACTACTTTATCTCCAGGTTCATTGCTTTTTAAAGACTTATTTTTCTGCATATATGCTTGCCACAAACTCTGAGAACTTTCACTTTATTTACATCATATATGAAAAAACTATGTTAAAACATTATTAAAATGGAAAGTCAAGCATTCAGAAGTTAAGAAAAGCAGGAATTAAGGTTGTCTGTATCATTTCCAGAGGTACCTGACGCTTTGAACTGTGATCCTTCACCTTTAAGTATTCAACAATGTGATCAGTATTCAGCAAAACCCCCATTCCCTAGGAATCAAATATGTTGCCTTCAATACAATGCTCTTTGCTAAGGGAGCAAGAGCTTCCTCACTTTTAGGAATCATACTAAGCAATCTCTGCTGCAATGCACAGCATCACCAGGCTAATAGACCTGTCCCCAGTAAGATACTTTTAATATTAACAAAGTTGATTTACTGCTAGCTAAAAATAGATGGTAAAAATGGAGAGTTATTTTTTAAATAATATTTCTTTCTGGAAGGCTGCTCATGGAAGTCCAAGTAGTTAGAGTGTTGTCAGAAAGTGATTCTGTATCAAGGTGATTGTTATAAAGAAAGATATAATGTTTAAAGTGTGTGCGCCAGAATAAATCTGGTATGACAGAGGTAACTTTATAAAGAGAATGATCTATATTATTATAAGCATGCTGGCTGCACTACCTATTATTAAGGTTGCCTGACACTTTGTGGATGTGCCTTTTTGGGGAAAATGGTATGGAAATGTGTTATTGAAGACTGCATCATCATGCAGGCAGCCTTAATTTCAGCATTTTGTAAGTTTTACTAGGTTTTGGATGCTACAATTTGCAATCTTAATGAAAGTTCTTTTGGTGTAGTTTTGTTATACCTAATAGATTCAATAAAGATAGACTGTAGGATTGTGTTAAAACAATGAACAATGTTTTCAGACTCCTTTTCTTATAATTTGCAACACCTTTCAGCTTGACTGAGTTGGAAAACTGACAGATGAAATATATCTTGTCTAAACAATTGAAGTAATAATATACATGAGACATAAATTTCTGTTTTATAATTCTCCTAATTGTAGCTGTTTAAATTCTGTTGCTAGTGACATAGGGATAGTGTTATCTTTTGATAGATATATTAATTCTGGTGCTTTTGTTCCTTTTCCAGGATTTTCTTTGCATGCTGCTGGAGGACATCCCAGAACAAAAAGGGTATGAGAGAATCAGATTAGAAAAGATAAAGAATGGGGAATGGAAATAAGCTGTACCAAGTTGTGCCAACTTGGAGATGTCAGTAAGGGGATTCTACTTCAGTAGTTTTCAGACTCCGATATTACATATAGACACAGATACAGAAATCACACAGAAATCACACACGTGATCCTCCTGGGCCATGGATGTTGTCAAACCAGAGAATTCCAGGTTAATATAACTAATAGGAAAGGGAAGTATTGAGATATTTTAATATAGATTGAACCTCTCTAACCTGGAATTCTCTGGTCTGACAACATCCGTGGTCCAGGAGGATCATGGATGTTCCTTGGCCAAAGAGCCCTAGTGGCTGGGAGTCCAGTGGCAGATGGGCCAATAGCTGGGAGCTCTGCTCTCAGAATACATTGGATACATAGTGAGGATCTATTGCACTTATATAGCACTTAAATGTTAAAGAATTCAACTTCACAACACTTTGTTGGATAGGGACATGCAGTTTTTAATCCTGTTTTACAGAAGGGTTAAAAATGAGGGGAAGAGAGTTTCAGGGGGAGAGATAAAAAGACACAAATGGGGATTTGGAACCTGTTTTATGCACACTTGAATGTTTCCCCCCAAGTGGCTTGCCCAAGGTTACATAAGGAAGTCTGTAGCAGAGCTTTGAATAACCCTTGTTCTGTACTTTAGCTACAGAATCATTCATTCCTAAAGCCACGTGACTGTCAGTGTCCAAATACTGGATCGAATTCTTCCATTCTTGCTCAAGTACAAGTACATGTTACTCCATGAGTAATCCCCATTGTCTCCAGTGGGACTTCTTGAGACATAAGATGTTATTCAAAATGTGTACGGAGCTGAGAATCTGGTTCATAGTTATATAATGAATAATAACATTTCGGCCTACAGCAAACAAAAGACTGGTTTTGTGAAAAGTAAACAGATATTGCAAACAGATATAGCCAAAGGAAAAGCAGAAATTGAAGAAATATTGTTGTCTATAGCTGGTAAAGCCTATTGGCCAAGGTAGGCCTCTGAAAAATTTGCAGTGTTCTCCGTGCAAGTTCCACACATGTATCTGAAGGTCAGTGTCCCCTCATACAGTCAATATATTAATTTTTCCATTTAAAAACTGTTATAACTCCTTGGTTCTCTGTTTAAGCAAAAGGTCTATAAATCTTAATTCTAATTTTATTCACTGTTCTTGCATATTTAGCTGCATATTTAGTACCTGCCTCAGCCTGCCAAGTGTGCCCTCGTGAACTTTCAATTTAGAGTGGACTGGTCTGCCCTGGAGGCTCAAGTTCATGATTAAACTTACTTCATAATAAGTAGTATGTTAGATACAGTATCAGAATTACAAAGTTTCACAGGACTTTTAGATCAGTGACTGGTTTTATCTAAAATCATTCCTCATGATGGGGGAGTAATAACTTTATAATTAACATCTTTTTCCATCTGCCAACTCTCAACCATTGCTGAGACCATAACTTAGAAATATTGCCAAGTTTTATCAAGTTTGAAGTGTGTTCTAAAATACATTTACATTTCAACCAAGAAAAAATATATTCACGAAGAACCTTTTCTTTTTTCTTTTTTTTTTTTCTCTCATTCTGGTGTCATTGACACTTATTTTCCATTTTGATAAAAATGGAGAAGGGGGGACAGTGACTTTTTTTTTGTAAAAAGGTTAATTATTCCATAAAGTCCTGTAAATATTTGGGAGCTGTTTTAAGCACAAACTGCTTTGTTTTTTGCAAAGTGGTCAAAATAAAATGTGTTTGAATCATTTTACTGATTGCAGGTCTTCTGTGCATTGAAAATATAGGGCCAGTTTACTCTGTGTGTTAGCTGAGATATACGACTTTAACGAGTCTCCTCCCTCCCCTCTTCTCATGGCTCAGGATCATTAGAACGAATAGAATAAGGGAGATAAAGGGAATGTCAGGGACAATCAACAAACATTTGCATCAGCATCTTGACAATTCTCATATTTTCAGTTGAATGTAAGTCTTCTACCAAATAGGTATGTGTAGTAAATTTAGTGTAGGGGGATATATGCTGTTAAATATGGACATTTTGTAGACCCTAGTTTTTCAAAGTTTATGTAATTGCTTCACACCTTGGACAGTCCAGGAAAATGATGGAAATGAAACTTTCAAATTCTGCTATTCTTTCATAACCCTGGACTAATTTCCCATGTAAATCTGAATGTTCTCAGCATCTTGTAAGCTGGGTCACTCAGAAGCATTGTGAATGTGCTATTTTTTTATAACCCCAAGGTTAAATATTGGCTATCTAAAAATCATCTCTAGTATAGGGAAGAATCAGACTCCTTGTTTGGTATCACCATGAGTTTAGTATCTAGCAGAAAAAGAAATTGAAGCTCTACAAATTCAGACTGGAAATCAGACATATCTTTTAAACAGTGAAAACAATTATTCAGTGGAAGACCTTACCCAAGCTCATGGTGGATTCTCCATCTCTGACAACTTTAAAAATAAGATTGGATGTTTTTCTAAAAGATTTGCTTGAGCAATTATTTTGAGGGATTTCTATCATCTGTGCTATGGTGGAGGTCAGACCAGATGATCACAGTTGTCTGGCTTTGCAATCTATTTATGTAGACCAGAGTCTTTATTTTTACCTTTCCAAAAGTATCTCAGGAATAATTCTTAAATAATGGGAAATGGTAAAAAATGGACAGGAAAAATAAGAAGTTAGTTCATTATTATGACAATATGCCCAGATTTCTTGTTAAACCCTCTTTTCATTTCTCACTTTTCCTATGCTTGCATTTGGTGCAAAGTGTTACTGAACAAGGAAACCAATTTTTGATCATAGATATATGCCAAGATATTTTCACTTTGGTAAGGTCACTGCTAATGAAGTAGGACTCCACTTGCTCTTGCATCCCCCTGTCGAATTTCAAATTCATGATAATCTATTTTATAAACAAACACATGCTATACCTGAATTTGTCTACTGCCAAAATCACACTGGGGATAAGAGATCAGTGGTAATGCCAAGAATAACAAAAGGTTGTCTGTACATAGAGCAGGGTTTTATTCCTTGTATGTAGCAAGGATGCTTTTCTATTACTGGACATTCTCTCTCATTTGAATATACTGGGTTAAAAAAAAAAAAAGCAAAGGCAGATGGTTCTCCCAAAATTAAATTTATTTAAACATCTTATGATGATGAATGTTTCATCACACATGCATTCCAGAATTGGAGAGCTAAAATGCCTTGTTGCACAAAAGTGGAAGATCTATACTACCCAAACAAATATATTTTAATACTAAGAAATGTCCATTAGTTAGATGGCATTAAACACCCAGGCTCCAAAGGCTTGTAATGTAATGCTGGTCCTTATAAAAATGCTTAATCATATACAATAATTACTCGTTTAACACGTGTCCGCTTAACACATTTTTGCAATAGCACGATTTTTTGAGGGAACATTTTTTGAATAACACAACCGTCCCTGAAATAACAAGAAAAAAAAAATCAAGTGGTGGGCTACTTCGTGCGGCGGTATAAATTGTGAAAACTGCAGTAATACAGTAGACTTCCGATAATCCAGCGTACTGGGAGGAACTATAAGGCGGCTGTGACGGGTCTGCCAGGACCCGCACCATGTCCGGCGACGGGGGGGGTGTTGGCAAGGAACGGCGCAGTGAGCGGTGAACCCTCCGTCACTTTGTAGGGAGGTGGGGGAAGCTCCTGGACGCCTTGCTCCCCTCCTCCACCCCCACTTGCAGGCTGGCGGCTGGGTTTCCCCAGCTGGCCTGTTACCAGCGGCTGTGCGGAGCTTCCCCCACCTCCCTGCAAAGCAGCGGAGGGTTCGCCACTCGCCACGCCATTCCCCCTGACCCTCCCCCCTCGCCGGATGCAGTGCGGGTCCCGGCAGACCCGTCACAGGGAATACTCCCAACCCATTCCCCTCCTGTCTCCTCCCCACGCCTCCCCTCCCTGCTGTAACCCAGTCCCCTTTCTCCCACAACCTTATGTCCCGGTCCCAAGGCAGCTGCCTGTACTCAGCAGCTGGCTGCTAGCAAGTGCAGGCTGGAGCTGCATGTGGACCTCACAGCAGCCTGGCCAAGAGAGCGGCTGACTGGATCACTTCTGGGTTCCAGTTGATGCCAGACAACTGGATGCTGGACAATTGGAGTTTTACTGTACAGGACATTGTCTAATGTTGACGACTCAGCACCAACAGAAAATTGACTTCAACACCACTGCTTGAAACGCAACCCCCACCTTTTCCATTATTTTCAATAGAAAAATTGACCCCGCATAACACTTTTTTGCTTAGGATGTTCACTTTTTTGCTTGGGATGTTCTGAAACATATCTACCATGTTAAATGAGGAATTACTGTAAATTTGGGCCAAACTTCTGACACAAGGAAAGGTGCTGCTGGAAATTTCCCCTTCTGTCTTCACATCAGCAATAGCATTGTACTGCTGTAACCGAACACAGAATTTGGTTTGTTGTAGATTTTGACATGAAAACTCCTGGATTATCATTGGCCGAAAACAGTCATGAGACAACATGGCAACGTTATATATTTTATATGTTGGAATAATGCTGATTATTTTTCCTTTACTGAGTACATCAGGTGAGGTCTAGAGGGTTCTTGCATCAAAGTTTGAGTTTCCCTCCAGTATAGGAGAGCTTTAATATTTAGTCTCGGATGATTTTGCAGCTGATACCCATTTTTGGGTAGCTGCATGTAAGAGACTCTTCTCCATTCAGATTCAGCCTCCCAAGTGACATCCCTATTGATTTTGTGTCTCTTTCAGACCTATAAGAGATGATTTTAAGGTGCATCTGTACTAGTGGTTCTTAAACTCTGTTCCACGGCACAGTGGTGTGCCACGAGGCAGTCGGAAGTTTGCCGAGGAGAACAACATAATTCAAAATGGCTGCCCTTAAAGGGGCAGGCGACTTTTTTTCTCAATAACTTTCCCCCTCAATAACTTTCCCCCGACCCTTCCCTCCTCCCACCAACCTTTTTTTTTTAATTATTTTTTTGCTCAACAAAAAATCCTTGGTGTTCCTTGTAAAAAAATAAAAATAAAAATTAAGAAACACTGATCTATACTTATGGAGGCATGTAGAGTTCAGACATTGCAACCTAGCCACTGTGGGCATATATAACAGTGTAGATGATGAGGCATGGCTTATGTGAGTAGAGCCCTGTTTACATCTGAACCCCCAGGATATTTTGAACTCTACATGAAACCCCCAGGATATTTTGTACCGTACATTACTTTCTTCACACCCATGCACATGAACACTGCTATTTTTAGCAGTGTGGTGTCCTGCTGCCGCCTCATTGGCAAAGTGATTTCCTGTTGCAGTGAAAGGTTCCAGCAGTGAGGAAACACTGGACTTTGAAGTAGGAATAAGAGCCTCCGGAAAAGGGCGCTTTTTCCGGAGGATCGGGGCCAGTGTAGACGCTCTTTTCCGGCTTTTTTAAAAGCCGGAAAAAAGCGGCGGACATTTTTATTTAAATGCCGCGGGGGATATTTAAATCCCCCGCGCATTTCCCTACTACGACTCATGAAATTTACATGCCCCTTCCGGAAAAGGGGCCAGTGTAGACGTAGCCTGTCTTAGAAGACATTTTGGGTAAATTAGAACGAAATAACAGCACAATATACAGAGAGCCAAGATTTGTGGCTATAAATGAACATTATGGGACCACAAGAAACTTGGCCACATCTATGGTAAATGGACATCTAGCGAACTAAAATCATGCCAGACCACGGCTCTTGCCAGCCCAGAGAGCGCCAGGCTAGAGAGGTTCAACCTGTAGTAAAAATCATAGATCTTTCCTTCTTTTGGATATATGCCTAGTCATGTTACCAGAATCATTTATCTTGAAAATGGTTGTGTCAAATAATTTGTACATCTGTATGAAAAAATAAAATGACATACAGGCAGTCCCCGGGTTACGTACAAGATAGGGACTGTAGGTTTGTACTTAAGTCGAATTTGTACTTAAGTCGGAACTGGCATCCAGATTCAGCCGCTGCTGAAACTGACCAGCGGCTGACTACAGGAAGCCCGAGGCAGAGTTTCTCTGCTCCGGGCTTCCTGGAATCAGCCGCTGATCAGTTTCAACAGCAGCTGAGTCTGGACGCCTGGGACAGAGCAGCTGCGGTGCTGCTGGGTTGGTCCAGTAACCCCGCTCCTAGGTGCTACTGGACCAACCCGGCAGCACCCCAGCTGCTCTGCCCCAGGCGTCCTGATTCAGCCGCTGCTGAAACTGACCAGCAGCGGCTGAATCAGGACGCCTGGGGCAGAACATAAGAACATAAGAACGGCCGTACTGGGTCAGACCAAAGGTCCATCTACCGACAGTGGCCAGCACCAGGTGTCCCAGAGAGGGTGGACCGAAGACAATGATCAAGCGATTTGTCTCCTGCCATCCCTCTTCAGCCTCTGACAAACAGAGGCCAAGGACACCATTTTATGCCCTGGCTAATAGCCTTTTATGGACCTAACCTCCATGAATTTCTCCAGCTTCTCTTTAAACTCTATTATAGTCCTAGCCTTCATAGCCTCCTCTGGCAAGGAGTTCCACAGGTTGACTACACGCTGTGTGAAGAAGAACTTTCTTTTATTAGTTTTTAACCTGGTACCCATTAATTTCATTTGGTGTCCTGTAGTTCTTCTATTATGGGAACTAATAAATAACTTTTCTTTATCAGCCCTCTCCACACCACTCATGATTTTATAGACCTCTATCATATCCCCCCTCAGCCTCCTCTTTTCTAAACTGAAAAGTCCCAGTCGCTTTAACCTCTTCTCATATGGGACCCGTTCCAAACCCCTAATCATGTTAGTTGCCTTTTTCTGAACCCTTTCCAAGGCCAAAATATCTTTTTTGAGGTGAGGAGACCACAGAGCAGCTGGGGTGCTGCCGGGTTGGTCCAGTAGTGCCGAGGAGCGGCGCTGCGGGGCCAACTGGCAGCGCCCCAGCTGCTCTATCACAGGTGTCCTCGAGAAAAGCCTGGTCTGCTGGGGGGGGGGAGCGCACTAGCTGCGCCCCCCCCCCCCCCCCCAGCAGACCAGGGAGACGCGGAGCAAAGCCACGGAGGACCCGGGCGGAGGGACCATGGCGCTTCTGGGCGGTCCCGCCTCCCGGGTCCTCCGCAGCTTTGCTCCGCATCTCCATGGTCTGATGGGCCCCCACCAGCAGACCAGGGAGACGCGGAGCAAAGTCATGGAGGACCCGGGCGGTGGGACCGCGGCGCATCTGGGCGGTCCCGCTGTCCGCATCCTCCGCAGCTTTGCTCAGCGTCTCCCTGGTCTGCTGGGGGGGCCCCTTCCTGGTCTGCTGGGGGAGTTCCCCCCAGCAGACCAGGGAGACGCGGAGCAGCTTTTCTCGCCCCGGAGGACGCAGGCGGCAGGATCACGGCGCGTCTGGGCAGTCCCGCTGCCCGCATTCTCCGGGGCGAGAAAAGCCCCGTTCGTAACTACGGATCTGACATAAGTCAGATGCGTGTAACTCGGGGACTGCCTGTACTTGTAGAAGTATTTCAAATTGTATTGCAGTTGTCTTACTCTCCTTAACAAAATTGTTATATATTTTTAATGTGCACGTTTAACAGTTGCACTGTTCCACCACAGAAATGACTGCATATCTTTGTGGTCAATTGATTCTTATATGTATGTAATTTTTGGGGGGATGAAAAACTGCTATATAGGGGTATGTCTACACTACAGTGCTAATTCTAACTAACTTAGTTCGAATTAGTTAATTCGAACTAAGCTAATTCGAACTAACACATCCAGACTAAAAAACTAGTTCGAATTAGCGTTTTGCTAATTCGAACTAGCATGTCCACACAGAGTGGACCCTGAACCGGGGTTAAGGATGGCTGGAAGCAGTGCTGGCAGGGCATCAGATGAGGACTTAGAGCGTGGAGCTGCTGTCTCAGGCTAGCCAAGGGCTGTGCTTAAAGGGACCCGACCCCCACCCTGGACAGACAGTTCTCAGGGGTGCCCCACTTGCAAAGCAGTCCTGGCTTGGATTGCCCGGAGTACCCACACTGGGCACATCACAGCACTCGGCCATCAGACCAGCTGCACTTGCCGCAGGCTGCCATCTGGAGAGAGGGGGCAATTGGGGGGCTGCAGGAGAGGTTCCACCCCCAGAAGCCCGCAGAGCCAGCCCAGTCCTCCCCATCGGGGGCTCGTACCCCATTCCTCCCTCATCTCCTTCCACTTACCCTTCCCTAGCCCCCCTTCCTGATGTACAAAATAAAGGACAATTGTGTTCAAAAATAGAATCTCTCTTTATTGAACAAAACTGGGGGAGACTGGGAAAAGGAGGTGGGAGAGGGGAAGAGAGAGGGTGGGAGAGGGGAGGGCAACTACAATGATGAGGGGTTTGGAACAGGTCCCATATGAAGAGAGGCTAAAAAGACTGGGACTTTTCAGCTTAGAAGAGGAGATGGAGGGGGGATATGATAGAGGTCTATAAAAGCATGAGTGGGGTGGAGAGGGTGCATACAGAAAAGTTCTTCATTAGTTCCCATAATAGAAGGACTAGAGGACACCAAAGGAAAGGAATGGGTAGCAGGCTTCAAACTAATAACAGAAAGTTCTTCTTCACAAAGCAAATAGTCAACCTGTGGAACTCCTTGCCACAGGAGGCTGTGAAGGCTAGAACTAGAACAGAGTTTAAAGAGAAGTGAGATCAATTAATGGAGGTTGGGTCCATGGAGTGGTATTAGCCAGGGGGTAGGAGTGGTGTCCCTGCCCGAAGTTTGTGGAACGCTGGAGAGGGATGGCACGAGACAAATGGCTTGGTCACTGTCTTTGGTCCATTCCCTCCAGGATCCCTAGGGTTGGCCGCTGTCGGCAGACAGGCTACTGGGCTAGATGGACCTTTGGTCTGACCCAGTACGGCCATTCTAGGCTCAGGGTCGGGGGGGTCTCAGTGGACCACCTTTTCATGCAAACCTGCTCCTGGGTGGCCAGGCTGGCAGCTCTCCTGCCCTAGACGGCCGCTTTCCTGTGCCTAGTGCGGAGGTCGTGGACGAGGTCCACGATGTCTGCACTGGACCAGGCGGGTACCCGCCTCTTGCAGTCTTGGGCAAGTTCCCGGGAGCCGCCAGCCTGGTCCCGGGAAGAGGGGGAGGGCTGGGGGGCATCGGGTGGCTGGCTCGAGCCGTGCCAGGTGCAGGGTCTGCTGGCTGGGTGCTGGCAGGCTTGCACCTGGCATGAGCATCGTAGCCAAACCGTGCCCCTTTAAGGGCTCCGGGGCCAGGAGGGGGGCAGAAAAATTTCCCTGGTTGTGCCCAGAGTGGCCACCAGGGAAAGCTGGGGAGGGCTAGCCTCCCACTCGTTCGAATTAAGGGGCTATACACCCCTTAATTCGAACTAGTATGTTCGAACTAGGCTTAGTCCTCATACAATGAGGTTTACCTAGTTTGAACTAAGTGCTCCGCTAGTTCGAATTAAGTTCGAACTAGCGGAGCGCTAGTGTAGCGCCTATCAAAGTTAATTCGAACTAACGTCCGTTAGTTCAAATTAACTTTGTAGTGTAGACATACCCTAATACTAATTCTGAATAATAATTGTATTATGATAGTATCTAGGGAATGCATCTGATATCCGGGGTCTCATGATGTTGGAGTGAGTATATATTAATAGATGATCACCTAGTCTGAGGATTTTACCATCTGAATGTATAGACAAAGGGTAGGTAAAAGGAAGTATTAACCCCACTTTACAGAAGGGGAATCTAGAATATGGAGATTGTAACTTGCCCAAGGTCTAACAGCAGTTCTGTGGTAGAGCTGAGAAGCAAACCCAAGTCCCAGCCTAGTACCTTAACCACAAGACCACCCATCATCTTTTCTTTTTGTCCCAGATCAGGAAATCATTTAAAATTAGCATTAGAGTTTCTAGAGTTTATCATTAGTGTTCCTAAAGTTTTTCCATTAGAGAAATTATCTAGATAATACTTAGTCCTGCCATGAGTGCAGGGGACTGGACTAGATGATCTGTCAAGGTAATCCTTCCAGTCCTATGATTCTATGAGTCAGTACAATCTAAGCAATGTTTTAGCTTCATTTTTTTCTAGATTCGTGTGGTGGCTGAACAGTGTCCTAAACCCATTTCAAAGTCAGTGTTTGGAAATGTTCTGCTGCTGACTCTGAATTCAGAGAAAACTTGACTAAGACTGTAAAACTGCTACAACTGAAATGTCATTATTTTGCATTGATTTGTGCTAGAAAATCTTACCCTTATAATAAAGCTGTTCTCTAAAAGCTGCTGTAAAAATGTCATCACAGAGCTCTGTGTTTATTGTTTGTTAATGAAAACCAGATAAAATTTACCCTATTTACAAGTAAGAGTTTTTTCCCCCCAGTTGCTAGATTTATAAACTCAGTTTAGAAGCTGAAAGTCAATTTGTAGTCTTTCTGACTTTTGCAACAACAGTAATAAAGTCTGTGCTGCTAGAGTAGTAAGTAGTTCTGATGATGATGCATGAGATGTAACAGTATCCAGCTCATGTTCTTTGACAGCTCTGTTGATTCTTCAGTACTAACAAGATTGAGGGGAAAAAGTAAATTGTTAAATTTAATCTTTAAAAATAAAGGAAATAGCTTTGACCCATAATACACATATAGAAGGTAATTCTATTGAGTTGGAAGGTGCCAATTTTATGGTCACTTTTCAGATCACAACCGTACTTTAATTCAACTATGAAAAAGGGGATAGCTTATCTTCTTAAAACCAGAAATTGAAATGAAATCAAATCAATATTTAAAATTAGAAATAAAATAATAATCTTTAGACCTTCCCAATTAGCCAGCCTGAAATTCAAGTTAATCATTTTATATATTATTTCTTTTTAAAAAATTGTGTAGCTTTCCATTTGTTTCAGTGTTCTAAATTTCTGTCTCAGGATAGTATTTATTATTTATTTTTTCATAATACTGTATATCACTTACAGTATTCTGTCCTAAATTTCTACATAATAACAAACAGTAGTTCTGATTATTGTGTATTATCCAAACCTCAAGAATTGAATGTGAGATCTGACTGCTGGAATCACAGTAACACCAGGGACAGACAGAAAAGTCATGATGAGTCTAAAGAACCTAACTGTTTAATGCTTGAAACCCAAAAGATGTGAAAAAACAGTCAGCAGCCTCTAAAAGTCAGTCAAATCTGGATTTAAATAACTAACCTAAATGTAAAATGCAACTCTGTACAAATGTAGTGCCTACGTTTAGTGTACTCTTGGTTATCTGTAAAAAGTCAATTTCCATAATGATCAGACATGCAGAATGGTAATTTCCTGAAAGTTCAGAATCCTGGCTCAGTGGAAATGCTTATGTTTGACATCTGTGATTATTTAAATCACATACTCTGGGGGGAAGGGGGGAGAAACCTGTTCATAGCATAGTCTGTTGTCTTATAAGTTGAAAGAAAATTTGAGTACAGGTAATATTCTTATTCATTTGGAGGGATTTGTTGCCTGTGTTTGAATTTATCTCTATCTTTCATACTACTAAATCATATTGCCTTGGAGTTGAATTTATCCCTGAACTTGGGGAGAAAAGGGTTTTTTGCTTGTGAAATGTACCAGATTGCTACCACTAGCAAGTAATATCAGAACATTTTCTAGGGAGTGGATGTATATAGACTCCCACCACAAAACCCTTCATCCCCCTTCACCATTCTGTGCAAATAACAAAAGCATTGCAGACAAGCTTTAAATAGTGTGACATAAAACAGAAATACATCTATATTTCTTTCATTCTATCCTCCTTCCTCCCTTTAGCCTTAGTCCCTTCTGGTTAATTTCTACAGATGATTACCATACTGTGATATCCCAGGTATTTGGTATTTAGCTGCTGAAAGACACAAAATGAATCTGAGAGAATCTCTTATGGGTAAGGCATTATGAAATCTGGGTTTAATTCATGGCTCTGCCATAGACTTCCTGTGTGACGGTGAGGACATTAGTCAGGACCAGCTTATGAGCTTCTTACTCATATTGTTGAATAGTCACATATGCGTAGTCCACTGATTTTTCCCTTTGAGACAGAATCTGCCACCCTTAGTCACAGTGAATAGCACTTTTTCTCAAATAGTGTCACTAATTTCAATGGTGTGGTGTGTGTGTATGTGGTGGGTTTTTTTTTCTTGTACAATAAGGTATTATGGATTGTGAGTGTCAGGCCTGCCAGCAATGGGGAGGCAGTTGCCCCAGCGATTCAAAGAAACTTGATGCTTCAGCCATCACCACTCCTGCAGGATTATGAGGAGGGGATAGGGGAGAGCTCAAGGCAGGCTTACATGAGGGATCATATGCCCCTGCCCTTTAGCTGGTGCAGCATACCAGTAAAAAATGAATTTTACTTCCATCACCCCTCCAAAAACCTTACAGAACTGTTTTACATTACTTTTAACAGTATTTAAGTGCTACCCATAAAGCACTCTGGAACAGAATTGTTAATATATTAAAAATAAATGCCCAGTGCTATCAATAAAATGCATATATGCACTCCCTCCAGCACAAAACCATAGTCAAAGGTGTTAACCTTGAGGGCACTCATTCAAATATCTTCTTCAGTTAGACAAGGTAGGTGAGGTAATATCTAGAGATGATCTTTTGACCTCTTCCTGAAGTCTAGAAAAGACACACATACTGTGTCTACACTTACACTTTTTAGATAAAACTTTTGTCATTCATGGATACTTAAAACCTGCCTCCCCCGAATGACAAGGTTTTGTTACAAGTACATGTGTGTGCTGCTTTTTGCTCCTGCCAACAAAGCAAAACCTGCTCGTTGGGGGTGGAAATATATTGTCAGCAAAAAAGCGAACAAAAACATTCTCACGCACCAACTTTTAGCAACAGTGCTGTGTTAACACAAGCTTGTTGCTAAAAGCTGAATAGTGTAGACATAACTTCAGAGTGTCACAGCTAAATACGAGGTCAACAGATAGTTTAGCATAAGTAGTTAGCACTTAGTCAAATGAATGGTCAAAGAGACTGTTCAAAGTGAATATGCTACTTATATTACTTATGCTACACTGTGTGTGTTGATCCTGTATTTAGTCTGCAGATGCACAAAGGTGCATTCCACCATCATTCTGCAGCTATTCAGTTTGTAGTTGAATTCACTCAGTAATGTCAGCATATTAGGGCTTCACAAGCCATGTTAGGAACACACATCTCTTAACCACATCTCTCTGGGGGCTAGAGCCCCTTCCCTACTCCACTATAATCCTGACCACCTATGTATCCGGGCATCCTGAACTTTTCTTATGTGTTCATTACTGGTGTTCATTAATCTATCCCTGTGGTCTAATAAGCCTTGAAGAAAGAATGAGTACTAACCTTTGTGGATCACATATTCACTGTTCCCTTTTGGTGGAACCACAGTTCAGAAACTGCATCCTTGAAGATCTGATAGTGTGTCAGATCTGAATAACCATCACCTAAATGTTAATTTTCCAACCAAGAAATGGTTTGCAACTGATAGGTTGCCAGGTGTTGCCAGCTTCAAAAGGGCAATAGCCAGTCACTTTTGTACTGGTATAGGTTTCTGAAAATGAGTGATCTGTAGCTGGGTGGTTGGTGAAAGCTGCTTGCACAACTCTATGAAGGTCTATTTCCTCCTTCAGAAGTTTTGCTGCAGGAGATCATCATCCCAGGTTTCCAAGAAGATGGGGTCCCACCATGTTATGCTAGGTTTCCAGTAATACAAGCACTTCCCCCATAGGCATATTGTTGCTATTCCAGCATTCAATATGTGCCATGACTAGAAGTAGCCATCAACAAATGTGAGAAGGTGGTATACAGTACCAGCTACATGTAGCAATGTAGTTTCTAGAGTGACTCCTGTGAAACAAAGGACTTTGGGATAATGTCAGTGAAATGCACTAACATCACATTCCGAAAAAGGGGCAGTGCTGACATAAATATATGCCTGTGCACAGTGTATATCTGTGATTGGCATAGCATATGTGGGTACCCAGTATGGGCATGGGGTACTAGCAATACATGGTGTGCTAGCAATACATGGACAAGTATCCAGGGAAGCATGCAAGTGTACATGTAGCTTAGAATCATAGAATCCTAGGGCTGGAAGAGACCTCGGGAGGTCATTGAGTCCAGCCCCCTGCCCAAAGCAGGACCAATCCCAACTAAAACATCCTAGCCAGGGCTTTGTGAAGCTGGGACTTAAAAACCTCTAGGGATGGAGGTTCCATCACCTCCTTAGGTAACCCCTTCCAGTACTTCACCACCCTCCTAGTGAAATAATTGTTCCTAATATCCAACCTAGACCTCCCCCACTGTAACTTGAGACCATTGCTCCTTGTTCTGCCGTCCGTCACTACTGAGAACAGCCTCTTTCCACCCTACTTGGAGCCTCCCTTCAGGAAGTTGAAGGCTGCTATCAGATCTCCCCTTACTCTTCTCTTCTGGGGTATGTCTAAACTACAGCACTACTTCGAACTAACTTGAATTAGGGCGTGGAGCTAATTCAAACTAGTGCATCTAGACCTAAAAACTAGTTCGAATTACCGTTTTGCTAATTCAAACTAGCATGTCCACATTGAGGGGACCCTGAACCGAAGTTAAGGCTTGCCGGAAGCAGTGCTGGCAGGGCATCAGGTTAGGACTTAGAGCATGGAGCTGCTATCTCAGGCTAGCCAAGGGCTGTGCTTAAAGGGACCCGACCCCCACCCTGGACAGACAGTTCTCAGGGGTTCCCCGCTTGCTTATCTACCTCAATGAGGGTATGTCTACACTACCCCGCTAGTTCGAACTAGCGGGGTAATGTATGCATACCGCACTTGCTAATGAAGCCCGGGATTTGAATTTCCCGGGCTTCATTAGCATAAGCGGGGAGCCGCCATTTTTAAATCCCCGCTGCTTCGAACCCCGTGTAGCGCGGCTACACGGGGCTCGAACTAGGTAGTTCGGACTAGGGTCCTATTCCGAACTACCGTTACTCCTCGTGAAACGAGGTGTACCGGTAGTTCGGAATAGGCACCCTAGTCCGAACTACCTAGTTCGAGCCCCGTGTAGCCGCGCTACACGGGGTTCGAAGCAGCGGGGATTTAAAAATGGCGGCTCCCCGCTTATGCTAATGAAGCCCGGGAAATTCAAATCCCGGGCTTCATTAGCAAGTGCGGTATGCATACATTACCCTCCTAGTTCGAACTAGGAGGGTAGTGTAGACATACCCTGAGGGACAGCAAAGCAGTCCTGACTTGGAGTGCCCTGAGTGCCCGCACTCGGCACATCACAGCACTTGGCCATCAGTCCGGCTGCACTTGCTGCAGGCTGCCATCTGGTGGAGTCAATCGGGGGGGCTGCAGGAGAGCTTCCACCACGAGGAGCCCACAGAGCCACCCTAGTCCTCCCCATTGGGGGCTCGTACCCCATTCCTCCCTCACCTCCTTCCACGTACCCCTCCCTAGCCCCCCTTCCTGATGTAAAAAATAAAGGACACGTGTGTTCAAAAATAGAAACTCTCTTTATTTAACAAAACTCGGGGAGACTGGGAAAAGGAGGTGGGAGAGGGGAAGAGAGAGGATGGGAGAGGGGAAGAGAGAGGATGGGAGAGGGGAGGAGGAAACCTGGGAGGAGGGAGCTGGAAGGGGGAAGCCAGGGGAAGAAGGAGGAGGGGAAGTATCAAACTATGGTATGCCATATCTTCAGTACTGTGTATAGATGTGATCTCCTCACCCCAGAAAACATATTTTGGCCTTGGAAAGCGTTCCGAAAAGGACAACTAAAATGATCAGGGGTTTGGAACAGGTCCCATATGAAGAGAGGCTAAAGAGACTGGGACTTTTCAGTTTAGAAAAGAGGAGACTGAGGGGGGATATGATAGAGGTATATAAAAGCACGAGTGGTGTGGAGAGGGTGCATAAAGAAAAGTTCTTCATTCGTTCCCATAATATAAAGACTAGAGGACACCAAATGAAATGAATGGGTAGCAGGCTTCAAACTAATAAAAGAAAGTTCTTCTTCACAAAGCAAAGAGTCAACCTGTGGAACTCCTTGTCACAGGAGGCTGTGAAGGCTAGAACTAGAACAGTTTAAAGAGAAGTTATATAAAGTCATGGAGGCTGGGTCCATGGAGTGGTATTAGCCAGGGGGTAGGAACGGTGTCCCTGGCCTCTGTGGAAGGCTGGAGATGGATGGCACAAGACAAATGGCTTGGTCATTGTCTTCGGTCCATCTCCTCCGGGGTAGCTGGTGTTGGCCACTGTCAGCAGACAGGTTACTGGGCTAGATGGACCTTTGGTCTGACCCAGTATGGCCATTCTTATGTTCTAAGCTCAGGGCTCAGGCTCGGGGGTCTCACTGGACCGCCTTGATTTTCGTGCAAACCTGCTCCTGGGTTTGCATGTGGCCTTTGGTGGCCAGGCTGGCAGCTATCCTGCCCTAGACGGCCGCTTTCCTGTTCTTAGTGAGGAGGTCGTGGACGTTGGAGGCCTCCCCTCAAACCTGGATGAAGTCCACGGTCTCTGCACTAGACCAGGCGGACGCCCACCTCTTGTGGCCCCGGGCAGGCTCCTGGGAGCCGCCAGCCTGGTCCTGGGAAGAGGCGGAGGGCTGGGTGGCAGTGGGTGGCTGGCTAGTGCCATGCCAGGTGCAGGGTCTGCTGGCTGGTTGCTGGCAGGCTTGCACCTGGCATGGGCACTGTAGCCAAACCGTGCCCCTTTAAGGGCTCCGGGGCCAGGAGGGGGGCAGAAAAATTTCCCTGGTTGTGCCCAGAGTGGCCACCAGGGCAAGCTGGGAAGGGCTAGCCTCCCACTAGTTCGAATTAAGTGGCTACACAGCCCTTAATTTGAACTACTTAATTCGAACTAGGCGTTAGTCGTCGTAGAATGAGGTTTACCTAGTTCGAATTAAGCGCTCTACTAATTCGAATTAAGTTCGAACTAGCGGTTTGTTGTGTAGCACCTATGAAAGTTAATTCAAACTAACAGCTGTTAGTTTGAATTAACTTTGTAGTGTAGACATACCCTTGCAGACTAAATAAGCCCAAATCCCTCAGCCTTTCCTTGTACGTCATGTGCTCCAGCCCCTAATCATTTTGGTTGCTCTCCGCTGGACCCTCTCCATTGCGTTCACATCCTTTCTATAATGGAGGGACCTGGAACTGGACACAATCAATATTCCAGATGTGGTCTCGCCAATGTCGAATAAAGGATAATAATCACTTCTCTAGATCTGCTTGCAATGCTCCTCTTAATGCGACCTAATATGCCATTAGCCTTCTTGGCTACAAGGGCACACTGTTGACTCATATGCAGCTTCTCATCCACTGTAATCCCCAGGTCCTTTTCTGCTGAAAAGGAAGCAAATTTAGAACCTCATCCTGCAAATATTTATGTATGTGAGTAACTCAGTGCCAGTAAGTTCAAATATGACAGATTCCTTTCTTAGCAGTTATGGTTTCAGAATGAATTGTGATTTTACTATAAATGTTATTGGGGAATAAAGCAGGCACAGAAAAACTCACATCCAAGTATATTGGATCCTTAATAAACTTTATGGAGGATTTAAAGTCCAGTAATGTATTTTAAAATCCATAACTCTAAGATAATTTAGACTTTCATGTCAGTTTTGCCTCTGGCATTTTTTCCTTTCATTTTGGTTGCTCTGTAAATAAAACATTTATTTTGACATTCTCTGGTTAATTTTGCTCTCTTTGTTGGTTTCTCCAAAAAGAAAAACAGAAAGCCACACAAACAGAATGATAGAGTACCTGCTAATGCTTATGTGTTTCATAAATTAAGCTTAGCTTCTTGTACTTTTTCTGTCAGTTTTCATAAGCACTGAATTAATCATTTGAGTTTGAAAAACATACCATCAGATCTGTCTTCAATTTGCAAGTGTCATCTCTAGAAATGTTATGAATTAAAAAGAACAAGAACTGGATTATAAACTACTGCTTAGTCTACAAAGCTTTTAGTCTGTTTCTGCACAACATGTTTTTCTGTGGAAAATATACACACTTGTGTATGAATATTCCATGAAACGAGTTTACTTTTATTTTAAAGGTTTGTGCTGTCTGTTGAAAATATCATTGAGACCTGGCTTGACACTTCTGGAATACCAAAGGTAAATGCAAAGTATCTCTTCTCAATAGATTTCAGATAATGACTTTGTTGTTCAAATCACTGCCTCTACCTTTACAGGTATGGCACAAAATGAATCTCTTGTTTTCATTGTCTGCTCTATAACTCTTTATACTTTATGGAACGGGACTAATCTTTTTATCAATTACAGTTTCTCTTCTACTTGCAATACCAATATGCTACCAAAAGGAAAATTATTGAAACCTTATTTTATTATTAAACATTCTGATCATTGGAAAGTGTGTTGTAAGGTATTGTAGTGATTTTCACTACATGAAAGGAGCACTGTTTACAGATGTCAATTTGTGAATTACTGTGACAGCCACAGTGACAACTGAAACTTTAATAAATATTAAATTGTCTATATTTTGATATTTCATGAATGTTGAGAATTGATTGCAAATCTTCCCAATCTGTTACATTATATGTGTTACTTTGAAGTGCCACCTCTGCTTTCGTTAACGTTGAACCTCACTTTCTATTGAAAGGTTGACTCTTGTAAGTTCTCTAATGTTCACATGCTCATTCAGACTGAATTTGCTGTGCCTCTTGAGGATAATTGGTTACATAAGTGGTCCTGGTTCAAGGTACCCACTGTCTCACTGAAGAACAATATTGAAAAAAATTTAAAGGGCAAGTTTTGCAACTCCAGGTCAGCACACACCAAACTGAAGTGCCTACTATAACGGGATTTAAAGGGCGCAGCCTGGGATTGTGGGACCAGTGCGGCCCCCCTCCCGGAACTCTCTCCAACCTAGGCTGTCTATCTCAATGCTTTGCTAGTGACCAGCAGCATACCCTTCCAGGTGCTGTTGTCACTTAGCAACAATATGTGGAACCTCCATACCCAGTTAAATTGCATGAATACTCCTAAAGCCACTCATGAATCACACAGAGGATGTATAACAGTTTTTGCAAACCTGAGCAAGTACCCTTACAACTTCAGGCAAATTCACTGGCAAAGGTAGACTGTTAAACAAGTTTATTTACTACAAAAGATAGATTTTAAGTGGCTATAAGTGACAGGCAATAAATCAGTTAGTTACCAAATTAAAATAAAATATATAAGCCTGCATTAGACTCTCAATCCTATTAAAGTAGGCAACAACTAGATCGAATAGTTTTTCCTCACCCCACTGGACATTGCAGTCCTTAATATTACAGGTTTGGCCATCAAATCTGTCTCAGCTTCATCTGTTGGAGTCTTCAGTCTTCTTCTCAGTATCTTTGTTGTTTACATCATAGTTGGGAGCAGGAGAAAGGCAAAGCATAGGCCTCTGTATTTGGTTTTTATACCTTTAGTCCATGTTCAGACATGTCTGGTGGGCATTCTATCAGTCCGTATGCAAGGTTGAGCAATTCCCTCAGTGCAACCTCATGTAGGTGAATCATTGATTTGTAGCTCCCTTGCTGGAAAATGGCTATTAATAGATGTTTTAATACCTCACCTAGGTGTTGGCTATTCTTCTTGCAGTTGTCTATGGGGAGCTGAAATCTGGCTGATTTCCCAGTTTACAGCATGTTTTAGTGACAGCATACAACACAATCTCATGACTTCATATGCACTAAAGATCTATTTATTTAGATAGAAAAATGAGTTTCAGTAGATCATATCCTTTCCTATGATACCTTACAAGGCATGTGTTATATATTAGATCACAATTTCATAAAAACGAGGAATATAGGGGTGACCAGATGCACCCCTAAGGTATACCAATAGAAATTGAAATGTGTGTGCAGTCAGACTAAAGCTCTATGGAGGCCAGATAGTTTGCAGGCAATGTGGTGTCTCAGTAATTTCACTCACTGCCATGATGCTCCAAATGCCCCCTTCTCTGGCTGTGTAATTATCTCCCAATCTGACCCATTCTACTTTTAATTATTATTTTGCCAACACAATATTTAAAAAGCCTGATCCTGCAATAAACTTAGAGCTCCCACAAAGTTCTGAGCTCCCCAATTCTAAGTTCCCTCTCTAAGCATGAAATAGCCAGCAATGTTGCTAATAATATCAAACAGATCATATGAGAAGGGTTGGAATTACCTACGATAATTAATGCATCATGAGATAGCTTTTTGGAGAAACATAAATTGACAATGCCCAAATTATCAAAACATAGTCATATATAAAATCTAAAGCTGTATTGCAAATATGGGGAAAACTACTTTCCCAGTAACACCTGGCACAGCCCCCAACTTCTAGTAGTCCTGGAGCAGTTTTTTGTCCTACTGTTCAGTCTGATCTAGTAAAATGGCTCCTTCATTGTTCTTCCATGTATGTTATTTATAATTTTATAGTGGACCTAGTTGTTGTCAGTTTATTTGATTTTTATCTTTTGTTGGTTTGCATTCATGGAGCCCATATCAGCCACAGAACACAGAGAAGATTACAAAAATACTTTATTATCCCAGGTAGTTCACAGTATCATCCACTAAAATGGGTTTTCCTCTAGGATTATCCTAACATACAACCTGAAGGAACTTGATTTTCTGTAAAGTTTATTACACTTCCAAAAGGCACGATCGGAGATTACTTTTTTTCCTATTCAAAATCTTCATGCTAGTGCCCAGCTTAAGAAACTGGACTGGGTAGTTGTGCAAGTGATGGAGAGGGATGACTATTAGGCTGTGAATGTGGCCATATTGAGCTGTCTTCATTCCACTTCAGCCCCTTACAATTTTCTGCAGTAAAATAGAGGACTGGAAGATTCCTCTGTTTCTCCCATTGGCATGTGCCTAGCATGCTATTTCAAATCCTGCCCCTTTACTCTTTGCAGATAACCGCACAGATTTGCAACTAAAATATAACTAACAAAACTCGAATACTAGTACGTCTCCAATGTATTACACACACAATACAACCCAAAGAACAGCTCTGTGTAAGCTGAAAAGCTTGTCACTCTTGTTAACAGATTCAGTAAAAGATATTACCTCAACCATCTTGTTTCTGTGATGATAAAATCATTCTGGGCTTCCTCCAATTTGTAACCACTAATTTCTGATTTCACATTCACTTGTATGAATCAAAAGTGTTATAACAGATAATGTGTAGTAATGACCGGCCTATCCTTTCTGCTCTAGAAGAAGTCCACAGAACAGCATAAAACAAAAAAAGCAGTCATGTAGCACTTTAAAGACTAACAAGATGGTTTATTAGGTGATGAGCTTTCGTGGGGCAGACCCACTTCTTCAGATCTGCCCCATGAAAGCTCATCACCTAATAAACCATCTTGTTAATCTTTAAAGTGCTACATGACTGCTTTTTTTGTTTTACCAAGATCAGATGAACACGGCTACCTCTCTGGGTATGTCTATGTTGCAAAGTTAATTTGAAATAACAGTCATTATTTCGAATTAACTTTAATAATGTTTATACATGCAAACTGCTATTTCAAAATTAATTTGAAATAGTGGAGCGCTTAATTCGAATTTGGTAAACTTCATTCTACGAGAAGTAATGCCAAATTCAAAATAGCTATTTCGAATTAAATGCTGTGTAGACACTTAATTCGAAATAGGGGGCCTCCAGCACTTCCCAGGGAGCTCTGGTGGTCACTCTGGGCACAACCAGGAAAACATACTCTCTTCTCCCCCAGCCCCAGAGCCATTAAAGGGGTAGACCCTGGCCACAGTGCCTGTGCCAGCTCCAAGCCTGCCAGCCCAGAGCCCCCAGTAGCCCGAAAACATGTGCCAGCAAGCCACTGGCAGCCAGCCCTCCACAGCTCTCCAGGAGCAGTCTGCCAGCTCCCAGGAGCCTGACTGGAGCTGGAGAAGGCGGGCACCTTCCTGGTCCAGGGTGGAGATCATGGACCTTATTCAGGTTTGGGGGGGATGCCCCCAACATCCATGATCTCCGCACTAGATGGAGGAATGCGGCCATCTATGCAGGATAGCTGCCAGACTGGCCACCAAAGGCCACTTGCGAACCCAGGAGCAGGTTTGCATGAAAATCAAGTTGGTCCAGTGAGGCCCCCAACCCTGGGCCCTGAGCTTCCCCTCTCCCTTCTTCCCCTTGCTTCCCCTTTCCAGCTCCCTTCTCCCAGGTTTTCCCCTCCCCTCTCCCACCCTCTCTCTTCCCCTCTCCCACTTCCTTTTCCCAGTCTCCCCAGAGGTTCATCTCCCCCAGTTTTGTTCAATAAACCCAGTTTCTATTTTTGAACATACGTGTCTTTTATTTGACATCAGGAAGTGGGGCTAGGGAGGGGTAAATGGAAGGACATGAGGGAGGAATGGGGCACGAGCCCCCGGTGGGGAGGACTGGGGTTGCTCTGAGGGTTCCTCGGGGTGGATGCTCTCCCACAGGACCTCCTGGATCCTGACAGCCCCCCGATGGACCCTACCCCGGATGGCAGCCTGCAGCAAGTGCAGCCGGGCTGATGGCAATGACCCCATGAGACGCACCAGCGTGCCATGGGGTAGCTCTGGCTCCATGTGGCCGAGTGCTGTGGTGTCCCGAGTGTGGGCACTCCAAGACAGGACTGCTTTGCTGTTCCTCATCGAGGTAGACAAGCAATCGGGGAACCCTGAGAACTGTCCAGGGTGGGGGTAGGGTCCCTTTAAGCACGGAGCTCAGTTAGCCTCAGGCAGCAGCCCCACACACTGGCTACGTCTAGACTACATCCCTTTTTCGGAAAAGGGATGTAAATTAAATGTAACGCAATTGCTAATGAAGCGGGGATTTAAATCTCCCGCACTTCATTAGCATAAAAATGGCTGCCGCTTTTTTTCGGTACGGAGCTTTGTCAGAGAAAAGCACCAGTCTAGACGCTGATCTTTCGAAAAATAAAGCCTTTTCCGAAAGATCTCTTATCCCTTATTTCAAGAGGGATAAGGGATCTTTCTGAAACGGATTTATTTGAAATTTATTTGAAAATTATTTTATGTCTACAATGCAGGCTTTTTGCGCAAGAACAGGTGTTCTTGCGCAAAAACTTGTGAAGGATCTACATTGCACGTGTGTTCTTGCACAAGTAAATTTACAGTAAAGCATCAGAAGAGAGGGCTTCTTGCACAAGAGTTATTCCTCTCCCCATGAGGAATAAGCCCTCTTGTGCAAAAGCTCTTGCGCAAGAAGGCAATGGACGGGCAACGGGTTTCTTGCACAAGAAGCCCCTATGGCTAATATGGCCATCAGAGCTTTCTTGCGCAAGAGAGCATCCACACTGCCATGGACGCTCTTGCGCAAAAACACATCTCTTGTGCAAAAGCACATGGCAATGTGGACGCGCTCTTGCACAAGACCTTGTGCGCAAGAACTCTTGCACAAAACAGTTCTTGCACAAGAAGCCTGCAATGTAAACATAGCCCTCGACTTTAATAGGGTTCAAAAAAGACTAGATGAATTCATGGAGGTTAGGTCTATCAATACTTATTAGCCAGAATGGGTAGGAATGGCGTCCCTAGCCTCTGTTTGTCATTGGCTGGAAATGGATGACAGGAAACAGATCTCTTGATCATTACCTGTTTCTGTTCATTCCCTTTGGGGCATCTGGCATTGGCCACTGATGGAAGTTAGGATACTGGGCTAGATGGACCTTTGGTCTGTTCCACTATGGTGATTCTTATGTTCTTTACCTGTGGCTGATCAGTGGAATTAGAGATTATGTCTACATTACAAGCACTACAGTGGCACAGCTACAGCACCATACTTATGCCATTGTACTGTAGATCTGCTTCTAGTGAAAGAAAGAGCTTTTATGTCAATGTAGGTAGTTTACCTGCCTGAGTGGTGGTAACAAGGTCTGTGGAAAAATTCTTCTGTTGATTTGGCTGTGTTGATACCAGGGAATTAGGTCAGCTTAACTCTGGCAATGGGGGTGTGAATTTTTAGACACTCCTGAACAACATGATTGGCTTGATTTTAAATTGTAAGTACGGGTCTGGGCAGAGCCAGAACGCCCATGCTCGCTGGAGAAACTGTTATGAATGAGACCAGGGTATCCTCCAGAATTGCTGGACACCTGGGTGAGGTGTGAAGGTGAGGGGGTGGCTCTGTGTCTGCAGAAGGGGCAGGGCTGGGGGCTAGCTTTCCACAGACAGCCCTTCAGCACTGCCTGGCTCTTGCTGCCAAGGGCTCTGGCAGCAATTTAAAGGGCTTGGGTTTGTGGCTCCTGCCACAACAGAAGTGGCAGTGGCTAGGAGCCCCAGGCCCTTTTAAATCACCAGAACCTGAGGCAGATTCCCTTTTTGCCTCCCTGTCCTGCCTCCCGGCTCCCCACACTGTGGTTGGTAGCCCTCAGTGAGATAGCTGGGGAACTAAGAAACTAATGGAGTTAAGCTAGAAGAGACATAGCTAAGAATATAAAGAAATGCACTGAGTCTAATACAATTCTTCTTACTCAATGTATCCTTTATTTAGCTTCACTCTGCCAACAATACAGTGGTTAAAATAGCATATATCACAATCAGATTGTATGAGTGGGAGATATACCTATCTCATAGAGCTGGAAGGGACCTTGAGAGGGCATCAAGTTCAGTCCCTTGACCTCACAGGGGGACCAAGTACTTTCCCTGACAAATTTGTCCCAAATCTCTAAGTGGCCCCCCTCAAGGACTGATCTCACAAACATGGGTTTAGCAAGTCAGTGCTCAAACCACTGAGCTATCCTTCCTTGCTTCCACCCAGTTAGTCTTTCTGTCCATTCTTAGGACTTGATTCCATATTTCAACAGTAGAGCTGCTATTCTCAGTATGCACTACTCAACATAAGGGCTGTGTCTAGACTTTCAAATTTTTCCGCAAAATCATTTGCTTTTGCGGAAAAACTTGCCAGCTGTCTACACTGGCCGCTTGAATTTCCTCAAGAACACTGACGATCTCATGTAAGATCATCAGTGTTCTTGCGGAAATACTATGCTGCTCCCGTTTGGGCAAAAGCCCTCTTGCGCAAATCATTTGCGCAAGAGGTCCAGTGTAGACAGCACAGTACTGTTTTGCGCAAAAAAGCCCCGATGGCTAAAATGGTGATTGGGGCTTTTTTGCGCAAAAACGCATCTAGATTGGCACAGACGCTTTTCCGCAAAAAGTGCTTTTGCGGAAAAGCGTCCGTGCCAATCTAGATGCTCTTTTCCGAAAATGCTTTTAATGGAAAACTTTTCCATTAAAAGCATTTCCGGAAAATCATGCCAGCGTAGACGTAGCCAAGCAGAATAGAGCCCTTAGTTTGCTAATTCGGAATGAACAACTGAACATAAGCTCCTTAGAGAGATTATTCAGAGTAGTGCCATGTTTGTTTTGGTCTTTTAAAACCTTTATTTTCTTTTTTAGTCTGCTGGTTTAGTTTCTTGGCTGAAAATGCACTTCATTAGCTTTCACAATTATGTGGGTTTCTATGCATAATCTGTCATTTAAACTCCATCTTCCAGTAATATTTGTAAATTAATATATAGTAAAAGCTCTGTTGTCTGACTCTCAATTAACCAGAAAGCATAATTAATTGGCATTTCTAGTACTTCCCAATACAAATCTTCAGTCTATTAACCAGGAGTAATATACTGCCCAGCATGTTATGCCGTTGCACATTCTGACTCTACTTTTATGCAGAAGAGACAGAAAACAAGTACTTACTAGGTAAGTGCTGATACTGGGAATTTGTTTAAAAAAGGAGCTTCCAGGGCAGGTCATAGAAGTCATTATAGATTCAGCCCAATCTCCTATACCTTCTACATCTACAGTCCTAATTGATGTTGATAATGATGACCCCAAAGGCACTGAAAGATATTGAATTGTCTTCTGAATCAAAGGAGGATTAAATTGTGTTCAGTATAGTTTTTAGTGTTAAGTGTATTTTTACTGATCAGGGTGTATGCCAAGCTCTGGCCATAATGATTTGTAGTGTCATAAGATAACCTAGTATAAAAAACTTCACCTATCTGTGCCCAAGTGCTTCAAGAAATCCACCTCTCTGCAGTTCAGTACTACTACTGGATTGGTGAGTAACTGTATACTAGATTACACTTTATTTTATTGTATTCAAATTCTGTGAAAATTGGTATTTCATTGGTAAAGCATAACTTTCAGTAAACCATTCTATTCCATTAACCAGCAGGAGCAATTTCCCCAGCATGCCGGATAACAGAGCTTTAATTATATCATGTGCACGTTGCACTCCAAAAATGTAAGGTCAAGAAAATTCTTCCACTAGTTGATATTCATTTATTCGTGGTTGGTAAGGTTCTTGTTTATTTTCTGTGTGTTCTTGGTAAGGTTTTGCTATTTTCTACGTGTTTTAGATTATTTCAGTAAGTGTCTGATTTTGTATCTGGCTGGTTCTTAGACTGTCCAGCTTGAAGTAGAAAGGTAACTGGATGATTAGGGGTATTGGAGATCTGAGAGCCAAACTTTAGGACCAGTTAAACAATACAACAGAAATAGAATTTATGAAATACAAAAAATCAATGTAAGGAATGTCTTTTGGTGTTTTTATAAACATTTGGGGGACAGCATCACTTTTATTTAATATGAATAATACATTTTTACTAAGGAAAGTTCCTGGCTATTGTCTTACTTACAAACTTTATAAAGTTCCTGTGTTTCCTATTACTAAGAGAGAATGACTGACTGAAGAACTCGTATGATGGGTTGCATAAATGATGCATTATAAGTCACTAGTTAACAATCAATTAATAACAAACTGACCAAATCCAGATGTCATTAGAAAAGAGTGCTCCTCTTGCATCTGTAGAAAATTGTTATCATTTGTTTATCTAAGTTTTGCAGTGTGCATGGACAGACATTCAGCAAAGAAATAACTCCTTTTGGGACAGTGTTTCCACTGAACTATGTATTGTAATGCTTGGTATTTTTTGTCATGTCTTATCTCAAAGATTGCTTTCTGAATGTGATATCTGTAAGTATTTGATGGGGAAGGCAACCCCCCCCGAAATCTTCTCCATTTGTGCAGGCCAGGTACATGAGTAGATATTGGCAATGTGGACTTTTACATAGATAAAGTTTATTCACCCCCATAATTTGGCTTAGGGTTTTTTGATTTTTGTTCACTTCATGAAGATGTATAGTGATTCTATTCCATTCATTTCAAATCTTGTGGTGAATATTGCTCACAAGAATAACATACTGTTTCTTTAATGCTCAAGCTTGTGTGACAGACCCAGACCAGCTAGCTGCCACACATTAATGGAAGTATGCTGGACTCTGAGTCAACAGTTTCCTCTTCCCTGAGTAAACAGGGCCTAGCCTAGTGCAGCATAATCAGGAAGCCAGCTGGGGCCAATTAAGAGCTTGCTGGAAATGGTAGGCAAGTGTTTCTCAAAGTGGGCTGAGGGCCCACTCTGAGAAAGTTGTTAATGAGCCGCTCCAGTTTCTTTAGTTATGGCTCTGCAGCCACAGATACTGGGGCTTGCTTATAAGGCCTTTCTACAGAGAGGGCATTTTTAGCCCAACATCTGAGGGTGAGAAGGTGAACTGAGTGTGTGAGCCAAGGACTATTAGCAAGGCAGAGTGCCATGGAGGAGCAGGAACCAGAGAAAAGGTACTCAGAGGGATCATTTGGGGAAGTAGCCCGGGGAAGAAGCTGCTCGACTGGGAGTAAAAGAATCGTAGAATACTATAGCTGGAAGGGACCTCAAGAGGTAATTTGGGTCCAGTCCTCTGCCCTCACAGTAGGACCAAGCACTGTTTAGATCATCCATGACAGATGTCTATCCAACCTGTTCTTTAATATCTGATGGAGATTCCACAACCTCTCTGGGCAATTTATTCCAGTGTTTAACCTCCCTTACCATTAGGAAGCTTTTTCTAATGTCCACCCTAAGCCTCCCTTGCTGCAATTTAAGCCCATTGCTTCTTGTCCTATCCTCAGAGGCCAACGAGAACTATTTTTCTCCATCCTCCTTGTAACACTCTTTTAGATACTTGAAAACCGCTATCATGTCCCCTCTCAGTCTTCTCTTGACCAAAGTAAACAAGCCCAGTTCAGTCTTCCCTCATAGGTTATGTTTTCTAGATCTTTAATTATTTTTGTTGCTCTTCTCTGGAGCTTCTCCAGTTTCTTCACATCTTTCTTGAAATGTGGTGCCCAGAACTGGACACAGTACTCCATCTGAGTTCTAATCAGCAAAGAGTAGAGCGGAAGCATGACTTTTCGTGTCTTACTCACAACCCTCCTGTTAATGCATCTCAGAATCATGTTTGCTTTTACTGCAACGGTGTCACACTATCGACTCATATTTAAGTTGCGGTCCACTATGACCCTAAATCCCTTTCAGCATTACTCCTTCCTAGACATTCACTTCCCATTCTGTATGTGTGAAACTGATAGTTTCTTCCTAAGTGGATTACTTTGCATTTGTCCTTATTAAACTTCATCCTATGTAGCTCAGACCTTTTCTCTAGTTTATCAGATAGTTTTGACCCTATCCTCCAAAGCACTTGCAACCCCTCCCAGTTTGGTATCATCTGCAGACTTAATAATTGTACTCTCTTTGTCATCATGTAAATCGTTGATGAAGATATTGAACAGAACTGGTCCCAGAAACCCTGTCTGTTGCCACTGCCTTAGGGTCCCTGGGCTCGAAAAACTGGAGTGGTGGGAAGATCCGGTTTCCTCTGAATCCTCCCCACACTACTGCAGAATCTGCCTCTGCGAAGGGAGACCAGGACTACGGAGGGGTTTTCACCCCAAACTGTAGACTAGCCTATGATGTTTATGGCTCAGTAGGCTGTGACCCTTGCCTCTAGAAAAAGAGACGACTGTGTAGAGGGTCACAGTGAGCCTCTGAGTCAAACACAGTCCACCAGAAGCACGGGACCCAGGGAGTACAGTCAGAGCTTTGCCACACCTGCTAAAAAAACTATCTTTTGACCTAACAGAACACAGAGATGTGTACACGCATTTTTTCAAATAATTGCAGAGTATGTAATTGATATTCTGAGACATAATCTGAAGAGATTTTAATTGATAAGTTATATGTGATAAATACTTATGCTTTGTGATAGATATGTTTTTAAAATTGATCATTGTTGTTAAGGGCAATCATCTTGGGAGATAAACCTTTAAATTTATTGGAGGTCTGTCATTTTAGAACTTGATAATAATGTCAACACTCTATCTCATGTTCAGCAATCTACTTTGTACTCAGGAGGATGGGATTTTGCGATGTATAGAAATGCATTAAAACCAAGTGCCTAGGTCCAGATATATCATGAATAGAAATAGACCAAGATAGAATGTGTAAACAGAACTTTTCTGTACGCTGCTAACTCTTGATCAATGTGCCCTTTAAAGGGATATGAAGACAATAACCAAGTTTGGTAACTATATGAAGCATTTGATGTGGGCCATGTTATTTTATGCTAGGAAAGTTATCATTCTATAAAATATACTGTAGGTCAATGTAAATTTTGTAAGTAAGCCTTACATTGATTTGAATTAAAGCTGGTTCTTCACACACAATGTAATTTTATGAATTTCACTTACATGTTTCTACAGATTATAGTTAAGATACTAATAGTATTGGATCCAGAAATGGGCATATTTTGTGCATTAAGTGGTTTAGACATAATTATAAAGGATTAAATATCAAAAGTGCCCCAGACTTGAATTTGACAGTGTTCAGCTGTATATTATTATATCTCACACAAAGTTTAAAAAAAATCGGGTGTAGTTTTGAAGAAATTTCAAATAATATGCCATTGTAATTCTCTGCTGTATTCTGATCATTATTGCATATGATTTTGTAATAGAAAATTATGTATGGAGGAGGGTCTTTTGGTTAATTCACATGATTGGATTAATGGTACTAATGTAGGCTTATTATGTGACCTGAGAAATTACTTAGGCTAAAATCTTCAAATATGGTGGCTGAGTTTAGGCATCCGAACTCCTTCATATTAATAAATCACCTCTGAAAATCAAGTGCCTAATACATCTTTAGGTATTCAACCTTAGGCACCATATTTAAAAATATTGGCCTTAACCTCTTTGTCTTGGTTTTTATGTCCTTTGTTAGAAAGTGCAGGAGAAGTATGTATCACTCCTCAGTATACATTACTGGCTTCAGTTTAGTGAACAGCTAGATATTCAAGTATTGTTCAATCCCTGTGTAACATAAATGAAAAACAGCAAGATCCTTGTCTCTCCTTTTAGGTCATCTTACATTGTAATGTATAGATATACAACAGAGAGCAAACAGGTATATAACCCTGAATGAGTAATTGCAAAAGATCTAATGGGGAAGTTTATTTTAAATAAAATGTGCATTTCTAATATAAATGTGAACTGAATTCCTAAGGTTTGTATATATTCTAATTAGAATATATTATTTATGACAAGTTTAATAAAGTTCTAAAAGCTCTCTCTCTGTGGTTCCCTTTCCTGTTAATTGCTCTGTTGAGCACAAAAGCTGTGTTATGTGCAGAATGACTAGGCTTATCCCTAGTTATGTTTGGTATCTAAAGAACAATAAGAGTTTGCTGCCTGGCTGATCAATGCTGGATCAAGTTCACATTCCCAAGCTCCTACTCTCCCACCTACATATGCAGGGGTGGAAACATAGCAAAGAAAGGGAGGACAGGTCCTTTTATGAACAGAGGTTTTTGAACTGACACTCTCCTAATATGGATGCAGCTGGGACTGTAGCTTTAAACATTGCTTTAATCCATTGCTTGCAAAAACATCCTAAGAAAAACATAGAGATTAGCAGCCAATTAATTCTTATTTTGCCCATTGTTTTCTTTGGCCAACTGAAACAATTCACAGAGTACTTAAATATTTTGCAAGTTACCCTGCAAGCAAACAGCTTTTCTTTTGGAATAATTACAGCACTTGCACTCCACACATAGCCCAAATCTTTCAATTTTAGAATAACTTGAGAAGAAGTTTCCATTACTTTTTACATTTGTTTCAGCATATAAAATAATCAAAAGTCAAGAACTGCTTTAGAAAATAATATACCAGCTATTTTTAGGGTAGAGATTGAGCTGTGTAGTGTGATGGGAGTGGTAGGTCTGGAAAATAACACTATCCTTCCAGAGCTCAGCATTCATCCTCAGTGACCTGCAGTGTTTAAAATGCGTATGTTTGTGTCTGTTTTTCAGGATTTAAGTCTTAAGAGAAATATCAAAATATTACAGGTTTTTAAAAAGATGTATCTGTAAGTGGAAAAAAATTAAGACATAAGGAAAGGATATCTAGCGCGCGCGCGCACACACACACACACACCCATGTGCCTTGTGGTGATATTCATATAGTTCCAGCCAACTACTAAATGACATGTATATCTTATTTTGATGTTATTTCAAATAATGTATTTTGAAATTTGGCACTGTCTGCACAGCACTTATTTCAAAATAAATCGCTATTCTGAAACATCCCTTACTCTCTGTGGAATGAATTTTACAGGGATGTCGGAATAGCAAGACCATTATATTTCGAAATAATGGGTGCACTCAAAAGACAACGAATAGTTATTTTGGGATATCTCTGGTATCCCAAAATAGCCCTGTAGTGTAGATGTAGCCTCGGAGTTTTCAACAGAAACTGCTGATGACAGTCTTGGCATTGTATTAATAACCTGCCACTGTATTCAGAGCTCTGAACAGAGAGTGTCCTTTTTAATGCTCTGGCCACTGAAGGAGCTGCCTTGAAGTTCTCAGTGTTAGTTCTGATGCTTGTTTCATACTATGTGCTAAAATACTTCCGAAATCATGATGTAGTTGAAGTGCTGTTGTGCTGAGCATGCTGCCTGCTTCTTGAGAGTGAACTGCTTGAGTATGATGCACTGGCCTTGACATAAATTTTTTCAGAGTTCCTCTTGCCACTGATTTTCATTAAACCTGTTTCAACATTTTTCCAGGTTTTGATTTAGCACCAGCTTTCTCCTTAAAGACAACTTTGTGTAGTGCTCCATAGTCATAACTATGTTCTGTTCATAGAGAAAACATGGGATTCTTCTAATGCTAAATACATCTCCACCAGAGACAGTGACTCCCTGCAGAAAGGAATATTCTTCCGTAGAGGCTCCTAGCAGTTCTCTCCCATCTCCCTCATTTCATGGGTGCCTAGAGAAAAAACAGATGTTTTGCACTATGCTGTTTATATTTCCCTGAACTTTGTTTACTATATTTCATTTTGAATATATGACTGTACCAGCCCCTGGTTACTACCCTTAACATGGGGATCAACAGGCTTTTGTGGCCATAGGCATAGATGAGTCATAGAAGGAGGCTTCTGTCTTGACCACTTTTTTATGCTGACCATGACTAGGTCTCTGAACTTTAGAATCTTTTAATGTAGCATATGTGGGCATCTTTGCAGACAGTGAAAGAAATGGACATCGCTTCAGATTTTTCCAGTTTGTGTCCTATCCCTTCATTGGAGAGGAAGAGGAAAGATACTACTTTTCCTACACCAACTTTCTGTTCATTGATGGCTTTAGGATTCTCCAATATCTGCTGTTCAGATGCTTGGTGCTAGTGAATTTAAGTTGAGTGGTCTTTACTTTTCCATCAGGTTCCAAGAAACAGAGGGATTTGAAAGTCCTAGAAAATATTGCTCAAATAGCCACTGCCTGTGCCTACCAGGATCCCAGTGTTGGATAGAGCCACACAGATTTTTAGTGAGGGCCCAGTCACTTTGGATACACATATGTTAGTATGTGTTCTCTGGCCTACAGAATATCAGGAATCAAGTTACTTCTGGATAGCAGGCTTTCAGAAGAGTATAGTACCATCCTGAAATTTTAGAGGAAGGCAATGATGAACTCTGCTCTCTAGGCCCTGCTGAAGGCTAGTGGCACTTAGGAAGACTTCCCAAAAACCAATGGCAAATCACAGCAGAAGAACCATATTTCCAATTTTGTTTCTTGCCATACATTACTGTGTATTTTGTAAAAAAAAACTCAGCACTAGTTCTAACATACCACTCAAGCAAAAAGGGAATTTGTTCCCTAAATTGGCTGTTTGATACATCTGTGACATCACTCTGGATATTCAGAGAACTATCTGCATCAACATCATGGTATTGATCATCCCTAAGGTATATGATGAAGTACCCTGAGTCCTAGTTTGTCCCCTTCAGATAATTACCCACTACACAGCAGCCCTTAGCAAGCCCTCTCCCTCTGGATGTGGAGGCTGGTACAAATGATTTATGAGAGTCAGCAGGTGTTCATTTGGACTATGCTTTTAATATCGGTTCTCACACCTGCAGTTACAATTGTAGCTTTGATGGTATGCTTCCAACAAAAGGCTTCTTCGGTAAACCCTGAAAAACCATTACAAGCAACATACAAATCTATTCAGTGGACAAACAACACCTAGATTCATCTGGCCTGGATTCAATCCCAGATTAGCACCTCATTAGCAAGGGATTCCAGCAGCTGAGTTGGTGCCTTTTATGGAAGTTGCTGTAGTACAGCTTCATACTCAGAAAAACTTAAAAAACAACGAATAGTCTAGCAGTACCTTATAGACTAACAAAACATGTAGATGGTATCATGAGATTTAGTGGGCACAGTCCACTTCTTCAGATAACTCCCGCAGCTCATGATACCATCTGAAGAAGTGGGTTGTGCCCACTAAAGCTCATGATACCGTCTACATGTTTTGTTAGTCTTTAAGGTGCTGCTAAACTATTCGTTGTTTTTTAAGTCTTTCCAGTTACAGACTAACTCAGGGTATGTCTACACTACCCCGCTAGTTCGAACTAGCGGGGTAATGTATGCATACCGCACTTGCTAATGAAGCCCGGGATTTGAATTTCCCGGGCTTCATTAGCATAAGCGGGGAGCCGCCATTTTTAAATCCCCGCTGCTTCGAACCCCGTGTAGCGCGGCTACACGGGGCTCGAACTAGGTAGTTCGGACTAGGGTCCTATTCCGAACTACCGTTACTCCTCGTGAAACGAGGAGTACCGGTAGTTCGGAATAGGCACCCTAGTCCGAACTACCTAGTTCGAGCCCCGTGTAGCCGCGCTACACGGGGTTCGAAGCAGCGGGGATTTAAAAATGGCGGCTCCCCGCTTATGCTAATGAAGCCCGGGAAATTCAAATCCCGGGCTTCATTAGCAAGTGCGGTATGCATACATTACCCTCCTAGTTCGAACTAGGAGGGTAGTGTAGACATACCCTCAGCTACCCCTCTGAAGCTTTCAGACTCAGAGAACTCAATTCTTTCTAGTTATAGGTCATGTATACCAGCACCCTAAACAGTCCTGAATATACTAAAGATTCTCACGCTATATCTACACTGCAGTTATTTCAGAATAAACTATTCCAGAATAGTTATTCTGAAATAGCTTATTTTGAAATAGCACATCTATACTGCAGGGAAGCCTCAAAATTAGTTTGAGGCAGGCTTCGCTAATATAGACATGCTATCTTGATTTAGAGCCCAGGAGGAATAACTTAGAATGGCCCAGGTATGGGGCTATTTCAAAATAGCAGAAGTTGAGAGTCTACACACACCTTATTTCGAAATATCTATTTTGGAATAGGCATTATTCTTCGTGGCATGAGGTTTACAGAAGTCAGAATAAGCCGTCTGTTATTTCAGAATTATTTCAGAATAACTGAATTACTGTGTAGATGTTCGCATAGTTATTTCGGAATAATGGCCATTATTCCGAAATAACTTTGCAATGTAGACACACCCTCAGAGTTCTTGTATCCTAAAGAGAGATACTGATTCATAGTCAGTGTGGCCTGCATATTCTAGTTTCTACTTGCCTACAAGGGGAAGCACAATCCCTGACAAACCAAAACAACCTGTGGTAGACTTTTATGAAGAGTCTTTTGACTAGTGAGCCACTGATCATATTTTCCTCTGATCGGGTAAATCAGAATTAGGTATCTCGTCCATGTACCTGAATAGGAAGCTGGTGCTTTTCCAATCATGAAATCAAGAGAAGATCATCTTAACAAGGAATGCCATCCACACCAGAGAGATTCCAATATGTCTATACACCTGCCTTTCTGGAAGTCAGAATTTGATAAAGCTCAGGAGAAAAAAGCATTCAGGCATTTTTATTAATTACCATTACAGGCCTGCTTCATCAACTACAGTTCTCATCTGTGCCATAGATGACCACGAATTTTTTCCTCATCAGGCTATGAATGTGGTATTGGATAATTGCTCAATAGGGGGACATGTTCATCCATCCTTACTTGAGAATTCTCTCTCTGATGGCCTGGCTACTATTAGTGTCTTTTAACAAGGATATGGATGGAAAGGTGGTGATCGGAGTATTCTGGAAGGCAATTTGAAAATACATCTACTTGAAAATATATCCATTGTTTTGTCAGGATTCTATCTTTCTCCTCAGATATGTGTACAAGAAGAAGGATTTTCAGGAAGATCCAGTCTGGCTTGAAAGTGGTACCCATACTTAGGAAAGTGCACACGGGAAGATACTGGTTACATCATGCTACAGCAAAAGTGAGCAACAACAAAGAGTCTCTTGATGGGTACAAGTATTCAAAGGGACTTGCAGTATCTGAGGATTCCTGCATGGAATCTGGACAGACATTTCTCCCAGAATATGGGAATGTTCAAGAGCTGCTTGACCTCAGATATAGAAAATCTTCCATCCTTAAAGTTTACAAGGGCACTTGGAAAACATGATATACTTGTTGCATGAGGTCAAGATTGAACTCTCCTGTGGAGTTCATATAAAATATTTTGGAGTCTCTTTTTTATTTTGGAAGTGTCTAGGCTATAGTTCATTGCAAGTGGAAATCTCATCCCAAGGGTACCAAGGTTCCTGTCCTTTCTAGTTATAGCCTGCTTCTTCATTCATGTCTCCCAAATTCACTGGAGCCTCAATTTAGAATTTCAAAATGTTATTAAATCACCTTGTGATCCATTGGGTAAGCAATCCCTTGTATTTTCTGACTCAAATATTCGTTTTTCTTTCGGTTATGTCAGATGAGTTAGTGAACATTAGGTCTTCAGGCAACATCAAGCAACCTGAAATCCACACCACAGCTTGTTTTTGTTCTTAAGACAAATTAATCTTTAACTTAAATGTCCTTGTCTCTCTCTTTTTGTTTCAAATCTACTCATGCTTTGAAAAAGCAATTATAGACTTGGAGTGAAATCTTGACTCCACCGATGTCAATGGGGAAACACCTACTAACTTCAAGGCAACTAGGTTCTCACCATCTAAATGCAGTTGAGACAGTGAAGTTCTACTTCCATGGAACTAAACTGGAAGTGTAATGATGATATGTTATTATATGATGAATCCTAGAGGGGGATGCCAAATCTCGCCTTTTAGTCGAATGAAGTCAGGTATCTTCCAAGCTTACAGGGCACTGTGCCAACATCTTCCTGAAAGTATAGATTCCATTGCAGAATCATGACTCTAAAACCTTTAAAGCACTCTGTACATATGTGCTATAGCTTTATCTGTTTGTCTTAACATAACTGTATGTATAATGTACTTGTGGGCATTTGTAATGCTGATAAAAAAATTGGAGTAACTGAGAAGAAAATCAGGCCTCGGGTCTCCTCAGATGAGGCTGGAAGGTTGGACTCAATTAGTCCACCTGTCCCTTTCTTTCACTTTGCAAAGATCTTCTGAAATTAATTTATAGGAAACAGTTTTACACTTCCATTTTCTAATTTCTGGAGACTAGTAGCAAATCAGAAGGCATTTAAATGGAGTTCACCTCAGATAGGATGACCTTCTTAGTTTATCAGTATTGACTGTTTCTGCAGCAGAGATTCTAGACAAGTGGGAGCTAGAGACAATGTGGTTACAATATGCCAATGAATGTCTTCTATTGATCCAAAAAATGTCATTAGTAGCAATCACAGCATGAACAGCTGAAAGCAAGTTCCTCTATCTCCATTTAAAGTTAAGCAAATCTCTGCAATACAAATGTATCCAATAGTGTCTACCCTGGTGTCCAATATGCTAGCCATGAGCCCCATGTGGCTATTTGTCCAGTTGAGTGTGGCTAATTCGATATAGTGCAGAACTGGTGGAACTCCACAGGTCTAAACTATCCTGAATGTACATTTTATGTGTAGGTGCAGGCTTGGTTTTAAACTCTTTTTTTGAGCTAAGCCACTAGCTGTCAAGAGGCCTCAGAACGTTAGGGACATTTTGCACCCAGTTGGTTTAATGCTGCAGCTCTACTTGTTTTTCAATTCAATTATACTTTCATCATACTGCTGAAAGTGCAGAGCATGCTTTTAGATCAGTGGGTAATTGTGTCACATCTTGTCCTTATGTAGGACACCTCTGCTTGAGATCTGAGAGAATTTACTTCTAATTGAAGAATGAAACATAGGACTGGATTGTGCCTTTAATTTCTGGTGGTGCATGGGGTTCAGATCTTGCAGATCAATTTTGAGAGATACAGCAGAGGGGGAGGTAGAAGTCTGCAGAATCACCGTGTCTTTGGGGCAGGGACAGTGTTTAATTTGTCCCAGGATTTTCCAAGTTCATTGCCAGTTCATTGTCACAGGTCCTTGGGGATTGCAGCATCAGTTATGAAACTAAAACAGTTGTTTGAGGCTTTACACCTAATGGATAGAGCCTTCGTGCCTCTTTCATTGCAAATTAAGGGGGCAGGAACTATCTTTTTGTTTGTTTGTTTGATGTTTATACAAAACCTACTTCAGATCCATGACTGGGGCTCCTAAGTACTTCTACAATAAAAATAATAATTATCTCTCTTAGGATCTTGTGGAAGCTACAGCACTGGAGCTACATGGATTGTGGGAATATGAAGGTGTAGAGCAAGTGGCAAGCTTTCCACTGTACTAGCTTTCACTATATCTTTGGATTTCCAAGTCTGATAAGGAGTTAAATCTGTCTGAAGCACCTTGACTAGATAGCTGGTGCATTCTGACCATTGCTTATTACTCTCGTGATAATCCTCTCAGTTATCTTGTGCTTGTTTTTCTGTTTGTTATATTTTTAATTTGCTTAAATTGCAAGCTTGTTGGAGTAGGGACTACCTGAATTATGGTGTGTACAGCAAGTAGCACAATGGAACCCCAGTTCTTTAATAGGCCCTCCAGGTGCTAATATAGTACAAATAATTAATAACAATAATTCCTGTTGAATGTGCTGCCAGTAGGAGGCAGAGGGGAGTCAGCCTGCATATCTTTGCATTTCTAGGTTTTTTCCACCTAGTGGATCACCAGGATCTACAAATCTGGGAGATTGCCTCCTATGAAAATCCATTTCTTTAGCACTTCTCTCATATGATAGGGAAGTTTTTTGATACTTCTAACACTGGTCTTCCCACAATATTCTCTGTGGGAGGGGATGATGTGACTCATAAACTGATCTGTTGTTGTTGGATTTTTTAAGTGGTGCACTTATGCCAGGAACATATTTTCCTTTGTTTACTTTTATATTTTTGATCATTGTCTTTTTGAATCACAATATAATATTCTTTCTCCATTTAAAATGCACAGGAAACTAAAGATGTACTGATGGCAGCCTTCAGAGTGACAGACCGGTTGTATTTTTACAAAACAGAAATATTATGTCAATGCGCTTTTTAAGGAGCCCCGTTGTGAGTGTGAAAAAAGGGGCTAAAATAAGATTTTCCACTGTGATATCTCTTTTAAGAAGTTCTTCTTTGAGTAATACTTTATGGCAAAGTTGCTTCTATTTAAAGTATGGAGTTTGATCTTGGCTTTGATCTGAAGCTTTTGATCTTGAAAGAAGGATGTTGTGGCAATAAAGCAAAAAGGGTAGGGCAGACTTTTTTTGTAAAGAAAAGTGATAAAGTTAAAGGGATACCGTTAAGATTTAGTAGGCACTAATTTGTCCTGCCTTACTTTACTTACATCTGTTTGCAGAATCCATCTAATTCTATATGTGGGAGGGTTTGCTAAAATAAATGCTTTGATGCTCCTTTTTCTTTTCAGAAAGCACAGATTTCTATTTCAAGCTTTTGAGCAATTACTTTATATACCACTAAGTAAAAATAATTTGTAAAAGATGAAAGTACATTTCCAAGATCTCTTTAATTGTACCAAATGTGATTAATTTACAGGTTCATCTTTAGTGAATGTTTCATTTAACACTGAAAATTATGAAAACATAAACAAAATCCCAACTTGTGAATTTTCAGTGTTCAACTTTTCTCTGGTTCAGGTTGCTTGATTTTTGCCTTTAAGTCCAATGTAAATTCTGAGTAAAGATACCCCAGCAAAGCATTTAAACATCCATTCTTGCATTCATCCTTATTTAGCAAAGCACCTAAATGTGTGATTAAATTACATATTTAAATGTATCCATCTGCTTGCGATCTTTGCTGAGGTAGAAATGATATGCTGAATTGGGACATAAATGAGGAGTTTGCTGTGCTGCGACTAATACTGTGAGAGGCTGGTAAGCAAAAAGGGAGCTCAGATCTTGCTTAAAAAATGAACGTCAGTTTCCAAGGGGCATCTGATGATATTTTGAATTCATTTGTGATCAAAGAATACTATTGGAAAAGTATCTTAAATACAGAAAAGAGTCTTAATCTGTTTCTTGAGATAAAGTCATTAGAAAGTTTCTTTATCTATGAGAACACAGAACTTTAATATTTGACTCAGAAAATATATTTATAAAATGTTGAAATTATGGCATATGGTGGGAAGATGAGAAGAAAATATCTGAAAATCGTCTTCTGGAATAGGATAGAAAGCTGCCCAAATTGAAGCACTGAGATTCCTCTGCCACCAAAAATAGTGACATAGTACAGCTCTGGGTTTGAATGTTTGAGGAAAATGAGTCTGTCTCTGTAATGGGCTCAACTAGAGCACTGATTCTCAATGCCAGCAGAATTCTGGGATGCTTTGGTTTCCAAGTTAGCCAGTTAGTCAGTTCAGGAAAAACTTAAAAACTAACAACTAGTATGATAGCACTTTAAAGAGTAACAAAACACCTAGGGTATGTCTACACTACCCCGCTAGTTCGAACTAGCAGGGGTAATGTAGTCATCCGCAGTTGCAAATGAAGCCCGGGATTTGAATTTCCCGGGCTTCATTTGCATGAAGCTGGCCGGCGCCATTTTTAAATGCCGGCTAGTTCGGACCCCGTGCCGCGAGGCTACATGCGGCACGGACTAGCTAGTTCGGATTAGGCTTCTAATCCTCGTGGAACGAGGCGTACAGCTAGTTCGGATTAGAAGCCTAATCCGAACTAGCTAGTTCGTGCCGCATGTAGCCACGCGGCACGGGGTCCGAACTAACCAGCATTTAAAAATGGTGCTGGCCAGCTTCATGCAAATGAAGCCCGGGAAATTCAAATCCCGGGCTTCATTTGCAACTGCGGATGACTACATTACTCCCGCTAGTTCAAACTAGCGGGGTAGTGTAGACATATCCCTAGATAGATCAGGATTCAGAAATTATGACTCAGCCCTTGGCTTTATAATGAGCTAAACCAGAGTACCCATTATGGACACCCCATATACCTTAAGGAAATTTGAATATTCACCCAAATGCATGTACCCAGCTCCGTCTCTTAATTACAAATGAGCCTGCATCCTGAAGTTTGGATCCGAAAGCCCCGGGGATTGCTTAGGACACTACAGTGAATGTAGCCGTCTATATATTTTATAGCCGGAAAGTTTCCGATAGGGGCAGAACAATAATGAAATTGGTGTGTCACGGTGCTGGACAAGCCGACTAGAGGGCTGTGTCTAGACTTGCAAGATTTTCCGCAAGATCAGCTGCTTTTGCGGAAAAACTTGCCAGCTGTCTACACTGGCCGCTTGAATTTCCGCAAGAACACTGACTTCCTACTGTAAGGCTGTATCTAGACTGCATCCCTTTTCCGTAAAAGTGATGCAAATTAGACATATCGCATTTGCAAATGAAGCGGGGATTTAAATCCCCCCTGCTTCATTAGCATAAAAATGGCTGCTAATAGCATTAAATAGCAAATAGCATTAAAATAAGGGATAAGGGATCTTTCGGAAAAGGCTTTATTTTCTGAAAGATCCACGTCTAGACTGGCGCTTTTTTCCGGCAAAGCTCTGAGCTGGAAAAAAGCGGCAGCCATTTTTATGCAAATGAAGCAGGGGGGATTTAAATCCCCGCTTCATTTGCAATTGCGATATGTCTAATTTGCTTCCCTTTTACGGAAAAGGGATGCAGTCTAGACACAGCCTAAGAAATCAGTGCTTCTTGCGGAAATACTATGCTGTTCCCGTTCAGGCAAAAGGCATCTTGCACAAATCATTTGCACAAGAGGGCCAGTGTAGACAGCACAGTACAGTTTTGCCCAAAAAAGCCCCAATGGCTAAAATGGCAATCTGGGCTTTTTTGTGCAAAAGCGCATCTAGATTGGTATGGATGCTTTTCCGCAAACAGTGCTTTTGCGCAAAAGCATCCATGCCAATCTAGACGCTCTTTTCCGCAAATGCTTTTAACGGAAAAGTTTTCCATTAAAAGCATTTGTGGCAAATCATGCCAGTCTAGACGTAGCCGGGCAATGTGTTCTCTGTTTTTTTCCGCAAAGGAGGTGAATTGCAGCCAGGGCCATCCCCACAGATTGTGAGATCATCTCTCCCGACACCTGTACGTGATGGGCTAATTAACGGCGCACGCCAGTCGCTATACCTTTAAGGCAGGCTCCTCCTCTCAGTTTCAGCTCTCGGAGCTGGAGCGCAAGGGGAGGAGGGCAGGGGCAGTGCCCCCCCCCCGCCCTAGGTGTTTCATTTCCTAAGGCGCTCTCTAGTGCGGCTCTTCTGAAAGGCGCGGCAGCGCTAACTGCCCTCAGCCTGAGGATGCGCCGCAGAGGGGAACGCTACAAAACACCCGCGCACCACACCGAACCGGCTGGCCGGTGCTGCTCACCAAGCCAGCAGCAGCCAGCGCGGAATAGCAAATGCCGGCCGCGTGTGCCGTGGGAAGCAGCAAGCCGAGCTTTGGGGGTGGGGGCGCGCTGCTGAAGGGATGTGGGATCTCGATGCAGATCCCAAATCAAGGTAAACACCTACTCTTACCGCCCCCCCCCCCCGAAATTGGGAAAACGTTTTTTGTAAGGGGGTGTTTCCTCTCACCCAGCGCTTTGCAGTGCTCGGAGAAATCAAAGTTTTGCACAGAGACGGGAGGCTGCATTTGGAGCCGGGGGTGGAGGGCAGTAAAAAGTGAAGCCAGTTTGCAAGGGGCAATCTGGGAAACCTGAATAAACATGCTCTCTATTTCCCTTTTAGCCTTTGCTGGAAGAGAGTCGAACTTGGGACCATTGTCGATTAGTCCAGCAAGTGAATCATGAGGTGAGAACTTTCATTTTGCTGTTGCTCCATTAGTCCTTGTTTACTCTCTTTTTCTCTTCTCACTTCTGTCCTTGCAAAGGTGCCTCCTGTCAGGTTTCCAACTGATCTCCCTCCTGTGTTACTTCTTAATATTCTTTTGTGTTTGTAAAAGGAGTATATAACTGTTTATGTATGTGAGTGGGTGGCTGAAAATAAATCTGTCACTTGAATCCAAGTTCTAAGAAATAGAGAGCAGAGGCTTCTACTATAATTTTTTTTGCACACACAATGGTAACTTTCCATTTGGCATCAACCCTGCTTTCTTTACACTAAAAAAATTAAGCAGAACAAAACTTGTCTAATAGAGAGCAAAGGAGAAAATATGTAGCATAAGATGAAGGAAAAAAACTTCACATTGATTATGCACGAGTGTCTAACTGGGTTACTTAAGAGCATGTCATTCTAGACTGGAAAAGCATATCTTTTCTTTCCAATTAAGCAATGGAAAAATCTCTTGTATCTGTTTATAGTTTCTTACTCATGCTAGGTAGCTGCACTAAGGTCGCATCTTCCTCTTTAAAGTACTATGCTTTTGAACTGCAGGTCACAAAATGGATTCAAGTAAACCAGAGAGCAAGAAAAAGGAGCAAAAGGAAACAAAGGCAAGATGAAGTGGCTTTCCAAAAGGTATGAGTTCCTGATGTGCATTTATGTTATGAAATAAAAGGAAGCGCATCCCAAACCTTTTCAAGGGACATGTTTGAAAATAGTTAAAGTACCATGTTCTTCTATGCTGACTACATAGAAAAAAACACCATGTATTGGTAAAGTTTTAACATCTCTGCATTTGCTATGTATAAAAACGACATTCATATTTAATAAAGAGCCTGAAAGGCATTTTGAGACTGAAAGATAAGAACACTTTCTTAAAAATGTAATAGTAGTACTTCCAGTGTACTTGTTACAGTTACTGTGACATTATTTGCCAATAAAAAGGAATGCTTCTTTTGAGAACAAGTTAATAGAAAATGCAGTGAGTGTCAGTGGGCAAATTAGACAAATACAAGATGTATAGCAATAAATGTTATGATTGCATTCCTAGACCATTGTTTCAAACTACACATTTAAAAAAAGTCTTCCTGAAAACACAGTTGTACAGCTTTTAGTGTTTAGTCCTTAAAACTCTTTACAAAAGCGGTTTTTGTAACTTAGTCTAAATTAATACCAAAGATTCTTAATCTTGTCATTTTTGGTTAAATGTGCTGTAAGGCTACCATAATTGTAAATATTAAGTGTATAGTAGAATAAGGTAAGTAAAATCTGACTCTTTTTCTGTTTAATAGCTCTTCTGTGCTGCATTTAAAAAATCATTGACATTTGATCTAGAGCACAAAAATCAGAACCAGGATTTTTTTCATTTTGAATTTACTGTTTTGTTTTAATATCAATCTTTGTTCATGATATTTTAATTCTTTAAAGCTATGTTGTTTTGCTTCCTCTACAATGCTTCTAGAATGTATGATGAATCATTGCTGATTCTGTAGCCAAATTCTTACTGATAGAATGACTGCCAACTGCTGAGATGTGTTGCCTTAGTATGGGCATTGCAGTATTTGACAAATATCTGCAAAGTACATTATTGTGCGTGGGTCATATACAAGTTTCATGGTGAACTAAAGGATGCAGTTTGATCATTTTGAAATGAACTGGAGAAAAATGAATATTGTATTTTGTAACTGAAGATTCACCGTATAGTGGAGGAATAATGCATGTATTTGTACGGATTAGTTTGTGAACCTATAATTTAAAAGCTAAAGCGAAATATCAGTAAGTTTTAACAAATTTCATTTCTTATTGTACTGTATGTTTACATGAGAAGGATTTGAAAAGTGTGTGTGACAGTGTGAATATTTAGAGTTGTTTTGTGTGATTCCATGATGGAGGTTTACGTGACTCTAGTGACTTCTTCTATTCGAGTAAAAGTTATAAAATGATGAAGAGGTACTAACTTGAGCAAAACCATGTTTTCCAGGTACCATTAGACATTGCTACAAGTATTTTGATTAGGGAGGATGGTATGCTTGTGGTGTTTTTAACCAAAAAAGTAAAACTGATCCAAACTCTAGCTGGACAAAGATATCCGTATAAATGAAATGGTACAGAAATAAACTTATCAGTATAAATACATTTATATTTGGATAATTCCATTAACACCATGGAGATTTTCTGCTTTAACAGTGTTTGTATAGTTAAATCAGTATAGCTTTTTGTGTGTAAACGAGCCATTAGGAATGCAAGAAGTACTGTATAAAAATTTAAATCTAAAAATCCCTAAAGAATTTCTCTTTTTTTTGTTTTGTTTTGTTTTGTTTGAATAGTCCTTTGTAAGTGGAAAAAGAACTGACATTTGAAACAAAAGTAATTGGATATGTGCATTAATATTAATGATTCCTGGCCCATCCCTCCCATGGCCAGCAGAGATTGAATGCTGTAGAGTCAGCATACTCAGCCCCAGAGAAAGAAAGAAAAGTGCTTTTTAGTGACTGTATGTTTGATGAAGGAATGGAGTCATCAAGGACTGGAGAGAGGAGTTCCATCTACTTTTCAGTCAGAGTGGTGGCTGCAATGTTGAAACAGTGAGGCAGTGATAACTTAAAGAAGACTAAGAGGGATTCTTCTGAGATGCTGGTCTCAGATATGTTTAAGGAACTGAGTTTAAACTTTGTTCCATTTAAAATTGTTACCAACAGAATTTGGCCAATTTGTATTAAGAGTGTTCTAGACTTTGGGCTGTGTTCACACTGGCAGTCAAAACTGTTATAAATAGTGTCTAATGAATTTATGCACTGTTTCCCACCATGACTAAAAGCCAGTGTAGAGGGAAGGGGCCTTGAAGAAAGAGAGGTGTAATGAGCCTGGAATGGAAGATATAGGCTGGGAATAAATAAAACAGCTGTAAGTACTGTCTGGTTATGTGTTTCAAGTGTGGCTAAAAACAGTGACTCAGTGTTTTTCACCAGAACTCAAATAAACTACATCTCGAATCTTGCATATGTCAGAGCATGCAGCTAAGTTTTTTACTGTAACTTCTGAACTTTTAGTTCTATGCTTTTCCTGTCACTTTCGTTTCTGTACAGTTATGCTGGGATAATTACATTTCTTCTCCTGTATGATTTAACTTTATCATTATCAGCCCCTATATGACACACACAATCAAAGCAGCTGTTCATGCATGTGATCCTTGTGGAATAAGGGGAAAAGAGAAGTTATGGAGTTGCTGAAAAATAGTGGTGAGTTGCAGTAATTAGGTGTTCTAACTGCATTCTACACAGCTTAAAGAGGCACTAGGTAAAAGTATTTTTACATGAATGCTTGAAAATAAATGCTTGATATGGTCTGCACTAACTAATAGTGCACTGCAAACTGAAATTTTAAGTGGACTGCAAAACAGTGGGCAAGGGACAATGGTCTGTCTAGATTGAATTGTGTTAATACGCTCCATAGCGAAGAAGCTCACAATGGATCAAGGCAACATAATGAGTTTATCTAGAGAAGAGCCAGCTCTTAGAGTACTAATTGAACATTCTTTGCCTTGGCCGCTTGTACAATCTTAATGTTCTGTTTAATTTCCTTCTTGTTCTAGCCCTCCTCTTTACTCAGGTTTTTTTGTATTGTGTTTTACAGTTTGTACATATTTTCACCACTTCTTCCTCCTTTCCATGTCCTTTTCCATGTTTTATATTTTTTTTGCATTTACTTCTAGTCCTCTTTTCTGCCTTTGTCTTTCATTCTTTTGCCCCCCCCCTCCCCCCGCCTTCTATCTATGCTAGTCCATTGCCACTTCCCCCTTTGGTCCTGTGACGATGTCCTTATTTCCTTTTCTCCATCTCTTCTCGTATCTGTTCTGACGCCCTTCCCCTCTCCTCACTAGTTGTTACTGTTTTGTCTCTTATTCTAGTCAATAGGCTGTCGAGCACATCGAGCAGATTAGTAGTAGGTATGTGTACAACCGAGAAATATTTTTGTGGGAAAGTGGTGGGATGAAATAAGAGTCTGAGACAGGACTCAGTTATTTGTAAGGTGCTTTGAATGTGAAAAGTCTGATAGAAGTGGTAAATATTATTTTGGGCTTTCTCTATTTAGAGAAGTCTGTTACTCTTGCCAATTTTAAGTACTGCGTAGAAGAAAACAACATTGTAGTCAGACTAGTAGAGTCATGGTATGCATGTGATCTCCATTTGCAAGGGCGTTCAAAGGAAAAACACTCTTTATTAGTAGGCCAGTGAAAGTCTACATGTTATATGTTACCCAAATTTCAGCATCCCTGGTACCCCGCTGGCTGGAGTTCAATATTGAAAATGAAATGCTGATATGTAAATTACTTTTGGAAAGCTGTGAAACTGCCTATAAGCTGCAGAATTAGTGCACTAATACAAAGTAAATAATGATTTTTTGAAGGGCACTGAAATATATATAATTACAATATATAAAGAAGGTTTAAATATCCCTATTGTCTCAGTTGAGTGCTTTGTTCTGTTGAGAGTGAGGGATAATTCAACTTTTCAAAATCTCTTCAGCTGGTTGCTTATTAAATCCTTTTTTTTATTGGTGTAAAGTAATTCCTGCTGATTATTAAATATTACTATCTTTGATTTTTTTTTCCCCAGAAAAGAGTAATTAGCAGCATTTAAAATTTTAATGGATTTGAGGAAAACAACTTGTGTTGAAATACTCTGTTTTTGCTTTTATTAGAAACTGAAGCAACTATGTGCTCATCATGGTGATCGTTGTAGTTTTCTCATTCCTTACTCAATTTTGTATTTCTTAATGGATGAAAGAAGAAATGAATCCCATAACTGTTTTTAATCTGAGTTGTGATTTAAGTTTTTAAGTGCAAAGGAGTTCGGAGGCCTTACAAATCAGAGAAAAATATGTTCACTGAAGCACAATGTAACTAAAGCACTCTACCCATGGTATGTATGTATACGTGTCTCTCAACATATATATGCATGCGCACGCACACACCTGAGTGTTTCTATATCTATATTCACAAAGTGCTTAGTGTTAAGGATCTCACTCAAATGCATGAAACTGAAGATCAGGATTAAGGCCGAAATGCTGTCCCAAGTTAAGAGCATCACCCATAAAAAACTTATCAAGACTTTACACAGTATTTTAATTCATAAAAGAAAAAAAATGCAACCATCCCTAATTGTCACACACATCCTCAGGATCTGTGAAGTCTAGCAGGCTTTCCTTGATTACATACAATACTTAATTTCCTAGGCAAACCGAGAAAGACAACTCAGTTGTGAGACTTTTCCAGTACTGACCTATACTCATTAATTGTTACAGCCCTGAAGTTGCTTTTACATTATAGTAATTGCTGTTTATTATAGTTAAATATTTTGGCATTTCACTTTCCATCCTGCTAATAAATACCCATGTTGTGTGCAAAATTTAGTTTATAAAAAATGCTTTTTGGAGTTATAATAGCCTTCTGATTCTTTACAGTGACTTTAACAGCTTCAAAGTAGGCAAAGATACTGTTTTGTGTATGTGTACATTTTAACTTATTGAACTACTGAGGGAACCCAGTTTGACCTGAGTTGCACTGGAGCTGTAAGTAACTAATCGACTAGTCAAATATCCGATAAGCAAAAGCTTATTGGATAGTCAACACACTAGTTGCTTCCCCCTCCTTGCTGCCTCCATCCCAGAGGTAGCAAAAGGTGAGAAAGGAGGGGATATTTGGGGGGAACTGGCTTTAAAAGTTGGAACGCTGCATGGAGCCCAGAGCCAGTGGGGAGTCCCAATAGTGAGGGGGAGCCCCGAGACTCAGGAACTGGATCCAGGCAAGCCAAGGGCCATGTCTGGCCCCTGGACCAGAGGTTCCCCACCCCTGGTTTACAGATAATTACATCACTGGTAATTCATAGCAGTTTATTGCTAATAGCCATCCCTCCCGTGTAGCGAAAGATTTTAAGGTCACTTAAAAAAATACACAAGCCTTGAGTTTTACACTAAAGAGGCAGGTTTAGCAGTTATTTCATTTAAAGAAGAAACTGGTTGCACTTTTGTGGCAGAATGCTTTATTTGGCAAACATTCTAATTGGAGGCATTTTAATGAGCTAACTTTTGTGCACATTATCATATGATACTAATAGTATGGATTATTTTAGTAGCACATACTTATGCCAGTATAGCTTAAGATTTGTCATTATTTCCGTTTACAAATCTTTGTTTTTAGGTGGCTTATACTTGGCAAACTAGCCTAACCTTTGTTTTTATAAAACATGGAAAAAAACATTTGTTCTTTCCAAAATGTGGAAGAGGAAAAGCACTGAGAACAATCAATGCTTTTTTTTTTTTTTTTTCTTCGAGTGTCGCCTTTCTTTCTAGTATTAATATGATTAATTCTGAGTAGAAATTTAGCGAGCCTGATGCATTATAGGAACTAAAATGACATACACATTACACTTTGGGGAAAGTGGTGAGCAGTATTTTCTCTCTCCATAACTTCCCTCTCCTTCCCCCTAAAAAAAAAAAAAAAAAAAAAAAAAATTAATAAGAAATTGTAGAATCCAGACTGCTGCATGGCAGTTGAATAATCCACATGATTTAAATGTCCCTGAGTAGTTACTGATGTGATTGACTGTAATGACTCTAAAAGAGTGTTAATGGTCAGCTGGTTCAAAAATATGCTTATTTCAGTATTGTATTTAATATGTATTATGAGAAATAGGCTTAACACTTTTATAATTGCTTTTATTTTTTAATAGATGTTTATTCCAAACAACATGGCACAATATCATGGCCAAATACAAACTGTAAAAACTGCTAGAGGTGAAGAAGAAAAATAAGTGAATAAAATGGTGTTCTTTTAGTGTGTGCTGTGTATGAAACACACCAGGTCAAATTCTCAAATGTGGATACCCAAATTGCACTTCTGTAATTTGTGCATATTCTTGCCTCCACAAATCTTACTTTTTTTTCAGCAGATTGTAGGATTGATCAGATTACTAGTTGCAGTCATAATTATACATGTAGGGACTGGATATGAGCTGCTCACAACTTTTGTTGTGGAGATTCCTACATTTTCAAGTTGAACCATCGGGTCTGAAAATTGTGGGTGGAAAGCTGGGGGATTAGGGGTTTTCTCTTAATATCAACACGTTCTCTTAACTAAATTGTGTGATATCACCAGAGCACTTATGTGGGAGAAAATTCTTTTACCCTTTATTGTTAAACAAAGTCCTGTCACTGCATTAAGATCTCCCCAGAGAGTCTTGATGTCCTCACACAACTCTTTACAAGAGCATGGCCTAAAATATTACTGTTTTGGTTCTCTATACTCTTATAATATTACTGTTGCTGGTGGTTTGTCCGTGTTTCTTAATTAAAGATACAAGAATTAGTTTTTATCTGTGCTCACTGTGTTCCTCTGGGTATAACAATATTCCCATAAATCACTGGAGCACAACTAAACAAGTGTACAACACATTGAAAATTCAATCTTTTAATTTATAATTTTTGTTTGGCTGTCTTACATATGTCACGGCACAGGTGCAAAATATTGTAAATATACAAACTCATAAATGCTGTGCCTTTCAGTTGTGGACCTAAAAATAATGTTAATTATAATTAGTTTCTCCCATTCTCCCCCAGACATTTGTCTAAGAAAAGAGATGGGCCTTGCAGTGAGCTCAGGAAGCTAGCGAACTTGTTGCTCATGCTTTCTCATTCATATTGCAAAAGGAAATTAAGCCAAGCTACAGATTTTAAACATTTCCATGTTTGAGATGCTGTTAGCTATCATATCTTGGAAAATGAACTCTTTCTGTTAGAATTGAAGAGATTTCTCTGTTCTGCTTAGATTTCTGAGGAAGCTAGTGGAGCTATTAACCTACTTAAAATTAAGTGTTTTTTGCTGAACTAGGACCTTAATTATCCATTCTCAAGGTCCTCCTTATAGTACACCATTTTTCTGATGAAAGATAGGATTTGACTTCCCCTAATTACCTGGAAATGTGTTCGTTGAAGATGCTTTTTTATCCCATAGCCGAGAGAAAACCATGGGGCAGTATGAGGTGGACATCTCTTTTTTTTTCCTTGTTGATGTGTGTCTCTTCATAGTTGCAGGATTTGCCTATTTCCGCTCTGGATCTGCTGGGACTTCTATGTTTTTGCTGTCATAGCACTTCTGCCTCTTGAAGCCTGAGCAGGTGCTCTCTTCACAATTCCTGAGGATTTAGGGAGCATGAAACCAAAGAGGTGGAATTAACTACGAATTTCCCATGGCCACTCAGCGAGCTTCTCATACACAATTTTCAGTACTGCTTGGTACAGAAGAACCTCAGTTGCTAGCACCTTGGGAGTGGAGGCTATTTACAGCTCTGAACAAAACATTATGGTTATTTTTTTTCAAAAGTTTACAACTCAACGTTAGTTATATTAAATCAAGTCACTATTCACTTGTAAACTTGACAGAACAATCAAACGGTTTGTTCAGAGTTATGAACAACCTCCATTCTTGTGGTGGTCTTAACTCTGAAGTTCTACCGCAAATGGTTTGCAGCATAAATTAGTAACACATTTTAGCCTCTTTAGCTCATGGGATGATGTCTGTAAAATCACACATTCCTTGAACATGTTAGTTACAGGGTGTTTCTCTCCCCCCTCCCCCCCCCCCCCCCAACTTGCCCTGGTATACATTGGTTCTGCACTAGCGTCGTTGACACTTGTGGGAATTGTTCTAAGTTCCCTCATTCCCTGTTCTTCCATCGTGCAGCTGTGGGGGGAGGGTGTGTGTGAATAATTCCCTGCTTTATATCCTTTCACTATATATCCATGGTTTTTTTTTTTAAACATATCTTTGACATATAGGAGGGACACTCTGTATTCCCCCCCCTCCCCCCCGTTTTGTTAAACTTCATGGATTGATTTAGAAACAGTATTTGACACTTGGCTCTTGAAAACTCACACTTTGTTTATTTGTTGGTTGCACTTGATCACATGCCATTGTTTCTGTTTCCTGATTGGATGATGTGACGGCGCAGTCAGGGTTCCCCCATTCCTGACACCATTGTAGCAGCAAGAACAGACTTCTCCAGTCATAGACTAGAGAGGGGTTTAGTGTTCCTTCAGGATACAGCACATACGTGATGTGGCTACAGGGCCAGGATGCCTCAGACCCTAAGGTTAGGGGTCCATCACCTCTAGGCTCCCAGCTTAGCCTCTTCTCTCCATGCTTCCCTGACAGCAACTACCCCTGCCCCCCAGCCCTGCCCCCCAGCCAGGTGCTGGTCTCCATTTCTCTCCCTGGGAGGCTGAGCCTAGGTGTCTGTGTTAATACACGTTTGGGAGAGTCAGTGAGAATCTCCCATCACAGCGCAGGGGGACCCCAGCTTACAGAGCAGACCGCACCCCCCACTATGCCACAGATGAGTATATCTGCCTTGTAATAGAAAGAAAGACAGCAGGAAGCCACCTGGGCTTTGACTGTTTCTGAGAGACGACCAATGAGAATTGTAGAATGTTTGAATTTTCTTCTGTCCTGGACCAGATAAATTTTGCACGGGACATAATTCCTAGGAAAATTGGGCTAAGTGCAGAGTTCCACATAAAATATATTAATTCTGGTACAAATACTATAATGTTAAGTTCCTGAATTTTCCTCAAGAATTCATGCATATAAAACTTGAATATTCACAAAGAGTGGTGAGTTGCTGAAGTGAATTTGTCTTTAAATGTGGAAAAAATACACACAATGTGTTTGGCAGTAATTGCCCAACACAAGTATTCTTGTAGTACAGAATGTTCTTAACAGTATCTTTTCTAAAGTTGCTCAGGGAATTTGAACACTTAAAGTTTGCTTTTTAGAAGTGGATTATTTCTCACCCATTTGATCAGTTGTGTGGGAGAACCATGGAGTTGTAACAAAATCCAATTCCATATTAAATATGCTGCTTCTAGTTTATATATATATATATGTTTATATAAAAAAATACAATTAATCATAGTATGACTTGTATCTTTTAATTCAATAATATCTTGCATTTCCATAAAATACCAACCCCCCCAAAAAAAACAGGAGAAAATTCTGTTGGGGGTGGGAACCAAAGTTGTTAAGCAAACCAAAAAACAAAAACAAAGGGGCAGTGTGCCTTTAAATGGCCCCAAGCTCCTCACTCCCCTGCCCACTTTACACAAGCTCAGAAAAACCCCTTACTACTCACTTGCTCCCAAAGTAGGAAGCCCACCTACTCACGCCTCTCACCCCCCCCCCCCCCCCCAAAAATTTACCCCTCACTCATACTTTAATTTGGTGCATGTCCCGTTGGGCATGGCAGAGGGGGCTGAGCCTCAGGTCTTTTCTAGCCCTCAAGCCATAAGTTCCTTACTCCTGCTGTAGAACATTTTAGGTGCACCCACACTGGACTCATGTTCTAGAAGTCCGTCAAGTGTCCAACAATATCATTAATTTTCTTTCTTTCCGTGGTTCCAATTCCTGCATAGACAGAAGAGGAGTTATGTTTGAGCCTAGGCTTGCACAGTGTAGACATGACTTAACTAAGATCACATAGGAAGCCTGTTATAGAGCAAGGAATAGAATCTCAAGTAACCTAACCCCAGATTATCCTTTCTCTCTTAGTTTGTGCCCCACATTTAATGAAATAAACCACAGAAAACATCTGTGAGGTAGCTAATGATTATCAATTCAGATTTACAGCTTGAGAAACTGAGCAACAGAGCAATTAAATGACTTGCCCAAAGTCACAGTGAGTCTATTGCAAAGCTAGAAATAGAAGCCAGATGCCTGCCAGTCCTGACCTTTCTTTCCTTCCAGTAGAATGTACTATAAAATAAAATGTACACGGTATAGCATTAATAGTCAACAAATCTGACTTGCAGGGAGGAAAGTAGTCGTACTTATGCTACAGTGATAATATAATAAAGGATATATACTTTATATTTGGTAATTTTGGTATTAAGAATCTAAGATGAACGGTTGTCTCTGTACATATTTTTAGGGATTATATTTTTTTATCCAAATATCTAAAGGACTGGATGGGTACTTTATTGCTTGTAATAAAAATTGAACTAAATAATACTTTAATACTTTTTGGAATGTAAATAGCTCTAATATTAAAACAGGTTTAATGGAATTTGGGGTTGGGAATGAGTGACAAGAGAACTAAAGATATCTAAGAGCATGTTCATGGATTGAAGCTGGGAAAAGAAGGGAGATATTGAGGAAGAGTCCTGCCTTACCAAGTAAGAGGAAGTAAAGGAAGAGACGGACAGATTATTTTAAAATAATCCTGTACTGGGAGAAGTATATAATTTTACAAAAGTAATTGCTTATGTTTTAAAATAAAGATATACATGTTGGGATTTTGGTAATGTGACTGTCTTGTGATTTATGTAACTTCCTCCTCCTCAATTGATCTTGCAGCCTTACAGTAAGTTAAAGGCACATATTATTCCTTTTAAAATCATCAGAAAGTTTTAAATTAATCACAAGGAGTTGGTCAGACCTATTAGACACTTAGTTTATGTATAGTTTTTTAGGGCCACGGAGGGCTGAAACAAGCCATTTTTTTTCCTTCCGAGGTGTCTTTCATATCTTGCACTTGTTTTCAATCAGTTATAGCCTGTGAGCATCCTGTATAGGAATTTGTTTGAAGTATGCTTTTTTTTTTTTTTTAAAGGAGGTTGTGTAATACCACTGACCTAGATGGCGTGTAGGCTGTAAATCTTTTCATTTGTTTTCTCTTGTCCAAAGCATTGAGACAGGAAGCATACTTAGAATTATTTTTAGACTTTTCAAAAGTCAACCTTGATTTCCTCACGTAACCGTAATCCTGTGGTCGCCCTAAAGAAATAATATTTACATGGACTGCTTTTTGCATGTACTATATGTATATTTTTAGTTGCATGGGGGAAGCAGTTTGGGAGCAGTTTGTCTTTTGCGTAGCTATTGTATTACTCTATTTCAGCCCTGCCACATTTGAATTGATATGGTATCAATCAGCGTTCTTGTCCTGGGTCTAAATCAAACAATATGTGTTTTGAATCATTGTAATTCAGTGGGGGCGATTATTGTTAAAACACCACTTTCTTGCTTTGTAATCAAATACTGGCTTCTCTGGAGACTGCACCTTGACATGGTATATGGTATGAAGAAATGTGTGCTCAAAACTTCCAGTGACCACAAGAGCTGTGCCAGTTTGTGTCTTAATTGCTGGCAGGGCCGGACAAGACAAAAAGCAATCTACTGGCCTTCCAGTTTAGGGTTGCGTAATAGGCCAACATCCTAATCTTTATAAAAAAAAATTACAGAAATATAGGGTGACCAGATTTCTCATTTGTTTAAAACAACAACAACAAAAGACTGTCCCAATATTTGGAGCACTGTTTAGTGTAGGCACCTATTATCCCCCCCAACACCCTGTCCCCGTTTTTTGCACTTGCTTTCTGGCCACCCTGTAGATGGAGCCTTGCAAATCTGTGAATATCCACTTTATATCTGCAGGTATCTGCTTCTGTGAATATGGATGGGGACATTCATGGCTCATTTTTTGCAGATGTAGATACCAATTTTGTATTGGTGCAGGAATTTACCTGTAGAAAGCCAACAAGGTAGCTGGTCCTACAGTCAGCATGAGACACAGAAAGGTGAAGATTTGTTTGTTCCCTATAAACTATCATGTGATGTTGCAGAAAGGATTCAGAATCTTCCTCTGTTTTTTATGACATCACTTTCCTGGCGGAGAAAGATTGGCTTGCAAGGTTGAAGTACAAGACTGGGAGTCCCAAATTCTCCTCTTGGCTTTTATTGCTTATTTCCTTTGTAGCCCTGGGAAAATGTGATTTCAGCATGCCACCTGAGTCAGTGAACCATGTAAAGGTGAACTCGGAGGACTCTCACTGCGTTTTATACAGAGGCAGTAGAGCTGCTCTAGTTGAGGTGTCCCTAGGGTGACCAGATGTCCTGTCTTTTATAGGGACAGTCACAATATTTGGGGGCTTTTCTTGGGCATGTATTACCTCCATCCCCTTTCATGATTTTTTTTCCACTTTTGTCTTGTCACCTCTGGTGACCCACCCATTGATGGATCCTGTGTAGCTCTATGGCCTTCTTTCTCCAAATCCATCTTGCACTGTGGCACAGTGAGCCTTCACAGACCTGTACTCTGTAATGTTCTTAGATTGCAAACTTACTGAGTCAGGTTCTTTTTTTCTTTTTCCCATGCATCCAAAGCACAGCATACTCTCTCTGTTTGGCTCCTTCCTCTTTGCAGAGTTTGCTTTTTGTGCCTCAGTTGCTGCCTTTTTAAAATGGGAATAGTTAACTACCTGTGACGCTAAATGAGTGTCCATAAAGCATGCCAAGATTTATGGATTATGAGCTGTGTTAGTCAAGAGCCTTGCTCATTGCTGTTGCATAGTGCAAAAAAAATGACAGTTGATTAGGGGGTACAGGAAAGCTTTACTTGATGGTAGCCTTGAATGCCATAGCTTTAATGGTTCATTCAAATTCTTCTGCAGTACATGAATTTAACCAATGTTTGGTCGCATCTCCAAGCGGCATTGAACAGTTCAGTGTGTCAACTTCCAACCTCTCAAATCATCTGAAATCCTATTTATCTGAAGATTTAAAAAAAAAAATCCTGAATATCCTGGGATTGCACCATATTTGATTATGTGATTTAAAAAGTGAACACTAGCTCACAGAGTCGGCTATGAAAAGAGTTGCTTTTGGAGAGTTTTTTTGTGTATTGAGCTTTAATTGTCCATAGCACTTTGAGTGTGTCTGTGGAATGTTTATGAAAACCTGATTATGGGCATGGCAATGTCAACTCTGGGTTCACTTGCAGGTTAAAATATAAAGTAGTTTAGTATTCATGGAGTAAACGGAAAAGCTAAGAGATTAGATGAAGGTACGGTAGTGTTGATTTACAGATACACTAGTTTGTTGGGGAAATACAAGTAGGTGACACAATGGAGAGTGCCTAAACCAGTGGTTTTTCATGATTAGTCCAGAGTCCCCAGACTACATCTAAGATTTCCAAAGGAATCCGTGCATCCATTTAAGATGCTTTTTTAGGGATCTACAAATTAAGATAATTTGAAAACAACTGGCCTAAACAACTAAGCCACCAGCACTTAACACTTGCTAGATCATTCAGTGCCTTAGTTTAGGAAGAGGAGATTGGGGGTGGGAGTGGAGGGGAGGGGAGAGAGGGAAGAAATCATAAAAAAGGAACGTTGAACGTGTGTGTGGTTTTTTGTTTTTGTTTGTGTGTGAGATGCCTGCCTATTCCACAGGGAAGACTTCTGCTTTCGTCCGAGAGTATTACAACTAGTCCTATTGTTTGCCTGATGAATGCACCAAAGTAGGGCATAAAAGTAAAGTAGCTTTGAGTTACAGGTAAAAAGAATTTGGCAGCTTAATTATGCCATGTTTGTTGTTAATGCTAAGCAATTGGGGGTGGTGGTAGAGAACATGTAAAGCTAAAGATGCCCTTACAAGGATGTTCTTGATAGCCTATAAACTAGTACAATGCAAATGGCTTTTTTCCAGATTATTGAATTTATTACCATCTGGCTTAGTTAGGGATATGGGAGTGGATTGGGTGGTTTGTTGCAGTCCTGACTCTTTCCAAAAGTACTGGCAAAGATTTAACAGTTATCCAGCTGAGTGCCCCCAAGGGTTTGAGCTGAAATTCTGACTTTCATATTAAATTAGGCACGGTTACAAGACAAGAATTATTTGAAGTTTTTATGAAGCATGTGACTGACAGAACAAGCAGCTGGGATACAAAAAATTTTCGTGTATGTTTTCTTTGTTAGGTCCAAAACGTAGCCAGGCTACAGAGAGTTTTATTTGTGGAATGAGTTGAAGGGACTGTGCCAAGATGTTCTTGTTGTTTCACTCTTCCCTTAAAAACAAACAAACAAAAAAACCAAAAAAACCCCCAAAACCCCACACCCAACCACCCCTCTTATTTTCTTCATAATTATTTGCAGTGCTTCACAAACATTCATTCTCATTCTTTCCTTCACATGTTATATATCTGGATTGTTCTTTGTGTGAAGAAAACATAAAATTCAGAAAATTGAATTTTAAAATGCTTGGTCTAGTTTCTTTTGTGGCATTGGGGGTAGCACTCTCGTATTACACCAGCCAAAATAGGGTTGGGGTGTGTGTTGTGATCTTTTTATACATCGTTAAAATGGTTATTGGAGTCTTTTCTGCCAGCATGGTAAGTAACACTGGGTTCTTTAAATCACTTTGTTAGTGAAAACCTTGGATGAAATAGAACTTCAGCTTTACATTGGGTACAAGATTAGATTAAATTTGGAAATGAGCCATTATTTTACGACTTTTCTCTGTGTCTGTCTCAATTTATCATAAAAAATATGCTACATATTAGAGGTGGTTGACATGACCACTATGTCATCTAGACAACAAGATGTTAAAAACAGTAGTAAAAATGCACAGCATTTACATTAGTGCTGCAGATGCCAGAAGGGTCAACAAGTGTTAGCTAGTAACTTTGGAGAATGAAAGCTGGTGTATACACTAAGCACTGAATCTCAGCCTCCTCATTGTGCTCCACGAGTGTAAGCAGTAGTGTGTAATTTTTGAGGAATGAGGCTTAAAGGTTAGGTCTATTTATTGCACTGCAGCGCTCACAAGCTTAGACTTTTTGTCCTTGTATTTTAGACACTATTACATTCCCTGCCTGCATTTCTGATCTGGTCGTCTTCCATATTCACCCCCTCCCCCCTTTTCTCCTACCCTTTTGTACTCCACTCTTGATACCCATTCTCAATACTGTGTGTGTGGCCTTTTCTCAGCCATCACTTGTGGGAGGAGGAAATCCAGTGTTGTTTGGGAGGTGCTCAGATACTACAGTACCAAAGACACTATAATTAACAAACAGTTAAGCTATGTCCCTTGCCTGATTAATATCTTTCCTAAGCACGCGCTCCTACAGTCTCACATGAGAGAAGAAAGGGAGGAATAAAGGGACTGTTTTTAATATAGGACCATCAAAGTGTGGACATGTCTCTCATTTGGATGGATAACCATGTACTGCTGTTGTAACTATTGTCTCCTCTTTTTCCTCCCTCTGATCTCAGTCTTGTCTGACTTTAACCCACACTTGTCTTTTAATGTCAGATCTAGAAGGTTTTCGTGCCTTGGTAGCAACAATGGTCAGTCACTTCAGATGCCAAAGGGTCTGTCCAGTTATCTGTAGAGAATAGGTGGCTCTAAAATTGGACCTTTTGTGAGTGTGGGAAAATAAAAAGATGGGGGCAAGGCCTAAAACTGATGGTGATAGAAATGTAGCCGTGTTAGTCTGGGGTAGTTGAAGCAAAATGCAGGACAATATAGCACTTTAAAGACTAACAAGATGGTTTATTAGATGATGAGCTTTCGTGGGCCAGACCCACTTCCTCAGATCAAATAGTGGAAGAAAGTAGTCACAACCATATATACCAAAGGATAGAATTTAAAAAAATGAACAAATATGAAAAGGACAAATCACATTGCAGAACAGAAGGGGGATGCGGGGGGGCGGGAAGGGGGAGGAAGGAAGGTAAGTGTCTGTGAATTGCTGATATTAAAGGTAGGGAGAGTGGGATGTTTGTGAGTTAATGGTATTACAGGTGATAATTGGGGAAACTGTCTTGGTAATGGGTGAGAAAGTTCAAAGACTTGTTAAGTCCCTGTTGGTAAGTGTCGAATTTTAACATGAATGACAGTTCAGAGGATTCCCTTTCAAGTGCAGATGTAAAAGGTCTTTGTAGCAGAATGCAGGTGGCTAAGTCATTTAGAGAGTGTCCTTTCTGGTTAAAGTGGCAAGAAACTGTTTTCTCTTTGTGATCTTGTCTGATATCTGTTTTGTGGGCATTAATCCTTTGGCGAAGTGTCTGAGATGTTTGTCCAATGTACATAGCAGACGGACACTTTCGGCACATGATAGCATAGATTATATTTCTGGATGCGCAGGAATATGTGTTCTTGATCTTATAGCTCACTTGGTTAGGTCCAATAATGGTATCAGCAGAATGAATATGTGGACAAAGCTGGCAACGGGGTTTGTTGCAAGGGAAGGTACCAGGGTTGGTATTAGTGTGGTATGTCCTGTGGTGGTTGGTAAGAATCATCTTGAGGTTAAGTGGTTGTCTATAGGAGACTATGGGTCTGTCTCCCAGAGCCTCTTTGAGTATGGTATCCTGTTCCAATATAGGCTGTAGTTTATTGATAATGTGTTGGACAGGTTTAAGTTGGGGGTTGTAGGTGATGACAAGTGGTGTTCTATTGTTGGTTTTCTTGGGTCTGTCTTGAAGTAGATGGTTTCTAGGTATTCGTCTGGCTCTTTCAATTTGCTTTTTTGTTTCTCTGGGTGGGTAGTTGAGATTTATAAATGCTTGGTAGAGATCCTGAAGCTTCTGGTCTCTGTCAGTGGGGTTAGAGCAGATGCGGTTGTATCGAAGGGCTTGGCTATAGACGATGGAATGCCTCAAGGTGGGTTGTGTAGTGCAGAGGACTTGATTGGAAAAAGAGCCACCCTCTTTTGAATGTGATCTGTTCCCAGTCTGGATATTTTCAAAGTATGCTAGCAGTTCTGAGAACAGGACTGATTGGCTAAAACGAATAGTATGACTAAAGCCTTTCACCTCTTGGTTTGAAAACACCCAGGACTGGTAACAGCCAAAACCAGTTGCATCTAATAGCTGCTCATCTATGTGAAATAACAATGAATTCCTGTTGCACCTTAAAGACAAACATACAGGCAGTCCCCGGGTTACATGGATCCGACTTACATCAGATCCCTACTTACAAACGGGGAGAGGCAACCCTGCACTAGCTGCTTCCCCCCAGCAGACCAGGGAGACGCGAAGCAAGCGCCCCCTCCAGCAGACCAGGGAGACGCAGAGCGGCTTTTCTCAGCAGACACCTCAGCTTGAGAATAAAAGACTGAGGGAAGTGAGGTGTGGGAGAATAAAACTGAGCTCTGGAGAAATGTTTGGCTAGAGTTTCCCCTACAATATGTACCAGTTCCGACTTACATACAAATTCTACTTAAGAACAAACCTACAGTCCCTATCTTGTACGTAACCCGGGGACTGCCTGTATTTATTTGGGCATAAGCTTTTGTGGGTAAAAATCACTTTGTCAGGTGCATCTGACAAAGTGGCTTTTACCGATGAAAGCTTATGCCCAAATAAATCAGTTGGTCTTTAAGGTGCCGGTGGACTCCTTGTTATCTTTGCAGATACAGAATATTCCTCTGAAACTGTGTGAAAGTATGTCACTTGTCTTCATCCAGTTCTTAATAGATAGTCCATGTTTCAAAAAAGTTACAATAATAGCTGATATTAATTGGAATCCTTTTTGGCTCTTTCAGCCAAGTTCAACAATAGAATAGATATGAAGATACCTAGAAGCTGGCAAGAGCAGCCAACCATTATTTTAGAGAGGAGGGAGGGGAAGCCCAAGAGTTTAAATGGGGGGGGGGGGAGGGAGAGAGTAGGAGGCAATGTGCTTGCTTGCATTCTCTCTTCCCTCCCCTCTAGCATCAAGGAGATAGAGGTTTATTTAGATGATAATTGAGTTGTAAGTTTTAAGAAGTAAAGTACCCACCCTTTGTAACAAAGGTCAGACAGACTCTTGATCCTTTAGAGTACCAACACCTTCTGTTTGCACGTCAGTTGGCCTTCTGCATATATCCTATATCTGTAATACTCTTTGCACTATTTTCAGTGCTCCTCAACGATGGTCTGTGTCAGATCTCTGTGCCCCTCAAATGGAAGAAACAGGAGAGCATTTAAACCTCTGGCTGAATACCCATCTGTAACACAAAACCCTTTAAGTCACAAGAAGACAGGAGGATTTCACCACTTGGCCTTCCATTAATGATTTTTGACCGCATCATAATGCTATAGGTACAGGATTTGGGTGTTTTGGGGAACGAAGGCCATGATAGTGTCAAAATCCAATTCACAAGTGCACAGTTTGAGGGAATTAAGACACAAGTGATGCTCTGTTTAAAAATCTTTTTAAATTGTTTGCTTGTGTGCTGGACTGACAAACTTACAGCATCACATGCAGCAAAAGGCAGACTTGATAAACTGGGAATTCCCAGTTTATTATAATTTAAATGGGAAAGGTAAAAATTGCAGGGTTGGATTGTAACAATGCAGTTTCAGCTGGCCTGAGTTTACGTAACTGACATTCAGTTCTGAGATCACTGATCAGTTAGACTCATGACTATAAACAGCAATACTTTTTAGTGTGATCATACCAGCATAGAAGTTTCTAGGAGGAGTTGGTTAACATTTAAGAAAAGCAAAAAAATGAAGCAGTCAGGAGAAATAATGCAACATACTACTTTCTGATAGATTTTTGAAAGGACTTTATTTTATATTGAGGCGAGACCGTACATTGTTACCAATAGTTCTAAAAATCTTTCCTTTCATCAGACATTAAACTTGGAAGTCTGTTAAATTAGTGCCACAGAATATGTTCCAAGTTATTGAATTTGTCTTGTGCCCTAAATAAATAATCAAATAGTTTTTGGGAATTAGGGATGTGCTTTAGGGCCAAAATGAACTGTTGCGTGTTCAGTGCATCATAAGAATTATTTTTCATTGACTATTTAAAGTAGAACTATCAAGAGAATTCCTTCTTGGAATATATAGAGAAGCAGATGTGTCTGCTTCTCTGAAGCTTGGACCAGACAGCACTGACACTTTAGCATAGAGAACAGTTTGTGTTCACAACCCTTGCCTGTTGTATGAGTACCGATGAGACATCCAGCGTCTCTGAGTCAGTCTATCACAGTATTTTTGTTTTCATATTGTGAAATTCAGCTTGCTGTACTTACAGGAATTTCATTGGAATCAACCTACTTTATGTGCTTTTTTTATTCTTTAATTTCCACCCGAATTCAGTACCATTTTTCTCTGGTTTTAGGGAGCTAGGTGACTGCTAATGGCACCAATAAAACAGAATTTAAACAATATTTGAGATGTAGAATATTTTATTTCAGAACTGCTTGATTTTGCAGCTCATTTAAGTAGGCTACAGCGTAGTTGCATATAAAAAAATTAGCGATCAAGGACTTGAAGTCTCATTTTCAGTGATCAAAATAAATCTATCTCTTCAGCTTTTGATGAAGAGAAGCTGTTATAAAATTGTAGTTTCAGTAAATAAACATTTATCCTTAATGTTTTGCTGGCTTGTCTCTGAGTATTCCATTATGCATTATTAAACACTACTCAGTATGTTTTAAGTATATCAAAATGCTTATGCAGTCGCATAGATCAATATTTTATAAACTCATTTTCCATATAAATGCACATAGAAGTTGCATAGAAGGAAGTGTGGTGATACTGGTACAAAATCTCAGAAAAACACAGTAGAACAGCAGTGGTATATCAGCATTAAGGAAAATGTTATGGACAGTTAATCTAGCGCCTATAAGTAGGTCTGAGTTTTGTTTAAATGAAATTAGTACTTTGTATTGAGAAGAGGCCTCGATCTTAAAACCCAAACATGACATTGATGTCAGAGAAACGGCTCAAATCATCTTTCAAACCTCTGTACAAACTGCAGTGTTTCTAGCTGTTGGTAAGTGCCACAAGGTTTTTGTTTTTCCCCTGTTAAAACCACACTTGGCTTGTCAGCATCATAAGTTCTGTAATATATCAGTATATTAATTACATTTTTGAAATAGGAAAAACTTAACAACAAATAGTCTTTAAAGTACTACCAGACTAACAAAACATGTACATAGTATCCTGAGCTTTTGTGGGCACAGCCCACAGATGACCGGATTCATTTTTAAACTTGAAATGGGTATTCTTTTTGAATATACATTTGAATATATTCATTTGAAATAGGTATTCTTTGTGAGGATGTAAAAAGTAATTTAAAAAGGTAACCATGGGACTGCTAAAAATCTAAGCGATAACATGTGCTGCTGGGCCTGCTCCCTGGGTGGATGCTTTGCTATCTCCAGGGAGCATGGCTGTAGTGAAATGACGCTTCGCTGCAGGCTTCCATGGAAGTGGGCTGGCAGCTCCTGTTGGCCCCACTCCAGGGGGGCCACGCATATATCTTGCCCGGGGGGCAGGCTGAGCTGGTCCTGCCTCAGGAAGGGGCTGTTCAGGCTGTCTGGAGCAGCTCTTGCCTGCACGGAGTCCCACGGGGCTGGAGCAGCCCCCTGCCGAGAGCAGGAAACTGCTCAAGTCCCTACAGGTTAACCTTTTGCATCCCTGATTCCTTGCATATTTTATTTTTTGCCTGGTCACTTGCATATATTGCACCTTTGAAAGTCATTGACATAATTATGAATTACCTGAAGCTACCTGTGCTACCAAAACGAAACCAACCAGTGTGTTTAGGAAGATAATACTTTGTGTCTACATGCCCTTCACTATTTGGGGAGGAAGGTTTGGGGATGAAGTCAGTTTATTGAGGGAAAAATAAAAGCCTGACACTTTATTGTTTGAGAAGTCAGTGTTGTGAGTGTTTTTTTTGGGGCGGGGGGAGGGGGGGGTTTCTTGGCTCTAGGCTCTATGGAGAATCTACAAAGTGTAAGGAAAAGCACAAATTTCTTAAAAGAATCTGGCATTATTATTATTACTACTGATTATTTGTCTTATGGGAGCTCCTAAGAGCCCCAGTTAAGCATCGTGCCCTCTTTGTGCCAGGTGCTATACAGAGAAGTAATAAACAAGAGTACCTTTACTATAGTCTAGCATAGACTTCAAATTTAAGAGATGCACTCCTGTCTTTTAAAATTGCTGATCGGTTTCTTAATTATTGAATGGAAATGTCTATAGATTGCATTTTATTAAATAAAGACCCATATAGAAATACTATACTTTAAGTCTAGTATTTTAAGAAAAAACCTATTTGTGATCTAAACATTGAAATCATAACCGTTCTTTTAATGTGTTTTAATTAGAAACAATTAAAATGGAGAAGCTTTGCTTTTTTATTCTGTTGAGTGTTACCATTTAAAAATGTTTTCAAAAGATTATAATTTGATGGCTGCTAAAATGTGCAGAGAGAGAGAGAAATGGATAGAGTTTTTGTTCCTTTATTGCCGTCTGGTATGGCATACCCTGCTTGAGTCCTGGTGTGATGTTTTTTGGCAACTCTGCAGACTCATTTCTTTGTGAGTGAAACTTACTTTTTTTTCCTCTTCTAGTCCACTTTTTCCTCCAGAGCAACTAGCCCAGGATAATAATACACACCCATCTTGGGCTTGGAGTAGTGGGAACATGCCTTTAATCCTAAATTTCCACATGGAATGATTTTGACAGTAATTAACATACTTGCATGTTCCAGCAGAGGACTTGCCCATGATTTCTGGGAGAGAATTTCCTATCCAGCCTTCTTGTCACACTCGTCACAGGCAGTCACACCCACACTTCACATGACACTGATGTCATAGAATAGACAGAGCATCCTTTGAGCTTGACCTTCGTTTCTCAAAGAATGCTAGTAGCTACTGCCACACAAAATGAGTCCTTTTGAGAGACAAGCCGTGCCCCATACTCAAGTTGTGAGGGGCAAATCCTCAGATACATTGAAACTGCACTTGTCCCACCTATGGGCAAGTCATAGATTTTTTTTTTTTATTTTCTGCCATCCTTCTGTCCTGCTGATCCTGAGTCATTCAGTGCCAAAATAATATGGCTGTTTGGATTAGGCTACTCTACCTTATGCTGGTGGTGATTGTCCTGAAGAAACCATTCCTATAATTTAAGATCATTAGAGGGCATAATGCTCTGGCGGACAAGGAATGAGTAGCATGGGGGGGGGGGGGGGAAGCTAGATTCTGAAGGCTGTACTGAGGGGTTTGGGACCAAATTTATTGCTGGTTTCAATTCACTCCTCTCCCTTTTCTGTAACTTAAAAAACAGAAGCTTTTGTGTGCTCTGTGCTTACATTCAGAGTAACATACAAAATGACTAATGCATACCATAGTGTTGATCCATAAGATTTGCTAATAAGTTTTTAGAGCATAGGCCATTACCAAGTACTATTACACAAGCGATTAATAGTAACCTACAGTTTGATGGGTCAATTGATCTAATTTGAACTCCTTAAAAATAAATGTAATTTTTTTTCTTTATGAAAGAAAAGGAAATTAAATCACAAAACTTTACCTTAAAATAACAGTGTCTCACTCAGGACCTTCAAAGCTAAGAAATTCAGAGTTCAGGTTGGAAACTCACTCCGCTTTTGTTGTTTATTTCAGAAGTCTTCAGGTAATAAAGTGTATGTGGGGGAGGCTATTGCATGTTTTGGGTGTTGCAGTGCAGTTGGGGTAAGAATAGAGTTTCAACAGTAAATGATGCACCTTACTCTTGTCAAACATAGTAAATATCAAGGGCCACATTTTAGAACACAATCAAGGTCTCCAAAAAGCTGGATTTATGGACACTAAGATCCTACTCCTGCAGTGAACTCATCATGGGCTCACTCACCTTTTGTGGTTGTGCAAAACCCCACTGACTTCAGTGAGTGGTCTTCCCCACATGGCGCTTACTGTAGGATCAGGTCTTAGCTGTGTAACCAGTCTAAAGGGTGCTGAGTACCATCAGCTCCCAGTGAATTTAGTGGGGATTGAGCATATACAATAGTTTGCAGAATCATTATTGTATATGTCCAATTATTAGGTCATTTAATGTACTCTTTCTGCAAGGAAGTGTGTTCCTGTTAATCTTTTCCAGGGATGCAGCCATGGAACTTAAGCTACAAAACAATTTAAAATATGCAAACATAAGTTGGTTTTGCTATGGCGTTAAATATAAGGACTTCAAAGTGCACTGTGTCTGTAAAATGCAGAGGTATTATGCCATCTGTATTGAGCACTGAGCCAGGGACAACTTGTTTAATCTGTGATCACGTTTTGCTGCAGTGGTTCAGTGCTCTATTAGCCATTGAAATGTACTGCTTTGTATAAGCCAAGATATATTACTTTACACTAATTAGACCTCAATTGAAGTATTGTGTCCCGTTTTGGGCACCACATTTCAAGAAAGATGTGGAGAAATTGGAGGAGGTCCAGAGAAGAACAACAAAAAGGATTAAAAGTCTAGAAAACATGAGCTATGAGGGGAGTCTGAAGGAATTGGGACTGTTTGGTTTGGAAAAGAGAAGACTGAGAGGGGGCATGATAGAGGTTTTCAGGCATCTAAAAGGGTGCCCGGGGGGAGGGGGGGGGGGGAGTATTGTTCTCCTTGGCTGCTTATGATAGAAGAAGAAGCAATGGGCTTAAATTGCAACAAGGGAGGTTTTGGTTGGACAGTAGAAAAAACTTCCTTATGGAAAGTTAATTCCAGTTAAACACTGGAATAAATTGCATAGGGAGGTTGTAGAATCTCTATCACTGGAGATATTAAAGAGCAGGTTGGATAGACATCTATCAGGGATGATCTAGATGGTGCTTGGCCCTGCTATGCAGGGGACTGGACTTGATGATCTCTAGAGGTCCCTTCCAGTTCTAGTATTCTATGATTCTATGTGATAGCTGCTGTAATGTCTTGGTATCATGGCAATATTGCAGTGGTACATCTATTAGCACAAAGTAAAACTTTTTAGAGTAATTTTTGATTAAATAATATAAACTGTGCTTTATAATCTCATGTAAGTGTTTAAGCAACTCGTAAAGTTCTGTGGAGTCGCACAGAGTTTGAGTGTAGGATTTGGCGCGCTTATTTATATTGAGAAGGAACACCAGTCATTTTGTAATCCATTTTGCTCATCTCAATTTATGGTACCAGTAATGTTGTATTTGGCACAGGCAAGACAATTTCCTAAATTACCACGCTATATATAAGTATCCTGCACAACAGTAAACTAACTGTAGCTTTAATTTTAAAAAGAAATTATTGGGAAATTTATTCAGCAGGAGAGTAGCATAGAATAGAAATGTAATACAATCACTGGTGGGTTTAGTATTTGTTCCCAGCATAGTATGACGACTGAATGTTACATAGACAAATTATGGATTTCATGTCAATACATCATACTGAAAAGTCAAAGGAAAGTATCAGTTCAGGAAAGGCTAGTACAGCATGAAGGGTGATGCTAATGTGGCAGACCCAGAAGTGGTTTGGCAGAGTTGTTTGACTGTGCTCACTTCTTGTGGTCCTTACAGGCATTTTAAAGTTCCTCATTTTCATAAAAGCAATACTGTGCAGGTCAGATCCCCAGTAGAAGAGGGGAAAAGATAAAAGGCCACAGTACCCAGTAAACCATACTCCAAAAGTAAAATGAATTCTCATATCTGGCAAGCTAACACATACAGGATCAAACATCTGTGTGCCAGATATACAAGGTCCTGTGTGTGCCACTGCTGAGTTGTCAGTACAAGATGCTATTTGCTTTATTTAAGGCAGATTTGGAAGGGGTGGATGGAAGTCAATGTTACATTTCAAACTCCGTGTTCTTTTTTCCACTTCCTGTCTTTTAGGAGTTTTCCCCTACTCATTATTCATTATGGCATGATTCCAAACTTTAATTATGCCCTAGAGTTTATTTAATTAAGTAGCCAGGACAGCCCAGTGTATTGCACATTATTCCTTTAAACAGTTTTCCTGATTGTATTGCAGAGGCTCCCCTTACGTTTATGGTCTTCATTGTAAATTGTGCAGTGTTTATAGCCTCTGCAGGGGCAACTGTGGAGCTTCCAACATGTACAGTGAACCCTCGTTTATCGCGGTAGATAGGTTCCAAACCCGACCGCGATAGCTGAAAATCCGCGAAGTAGGGACACCATATTTACGTATTTATTTAACATGTATACAGTGAGCCCTCGCTACTTCGTGGTTCGACCATCGCGGATTCACGTATATACATACGTAATGAAAAAAGTCCGCGAAGTCGTGAATCCGCGATGGTCGAACCGCGAAGTAGCGAGGGCTCACTGTATTCCTGTCTCTGCAGCCCCAGTGTGATCCCTGAGCCTCAGCAAAATAGGCAGCTCCCTCCATGGGCCTTTTTCTCTAGTAGCCCTCCTCTCATATGTCTGAGCAATGGCTGTTCCCTAAGACTGGAGCAAATGGGTGGGAGGTTGAAGGCAGAGAGATGGAATTTTAAATTTAAGAATCTTCAGTCCCAGTGGAATTCTAAATCTTCATGAGCTTGACTAAAACTATGCCCTGCAAACCCCACTGCCTAAGGATAAGTGCCAAGTTTTTCACCTTTAATATCTATAATTAGTGAAATTATTCCTTAATATGTACCCAAATGTAACTGACCTGTTCACAAATTTGCGCCTCTACCAGCTTTTGCCTTTTTCTTAATTATTCCATCCATGTCCCTTCCCAATCACCCAATAATCGCCGATATCTGCCTCTGTTCATTTGCTTCTCCTACATCAGTCTTCACAAACAGCCAGCCTGAACTCCTTGATAAATCCGCTACTGCTACCTTGTTCAAATTCCTTTTCAAATATCTATGTTTATGATCAGCCTCATAAGTTATCTTCCTGTGAAACTAGAGTAAAAATAGATAGGCCAGGAAGACAGTTATATTTTAAATACTTCCCCTGTTCCCAGTGGGGACTTTTTATTTGTGGATTATCCTTTTTGAAGCAGGAATTTCTTTTTCTGCATGGACAATGCCTAGCATATTCAGTGAAGCCAGTTACACATAAATTACAATTTGCATAAAAAAGGAGATGTGCAGAAAAGGATGCAGAAGAACTGGAGCCAAATACTTTTATTGGGACCTGTGAATAGTTAACATTAAGAAGTTTTCAGTATCCAAATAAGAGTGAGGTGTTTGGGAATTCGTTGATGACTTTTGTGTATATAAACAAACATTCACTACTTGATATTGTTAATCTCTCTGGGTATGTCTACACTTGCTCCCTAGTTCAAGCTAGGGATTCAAATGTAGGCGACCAAAATTGCTAATGAAGCAGGGATTTAAATATCCTGCGATTCATTAGCATGATCTTGCCGGCGCATTACTCCACTCAACAGCTAATGTGCCGGCGCGATCATGCTAATGAATCGCGGGATATTTAAATCCCCGCTTCATTAGCAATTTCGGTCTCCTACATTTGCATCCCAGCTCGAACTAGGGAGCAAGTGTAGATCTAGAGATGGTTGGAAAAATGTCTGTCTTGTCCTGTGAACATGTGAGATTTTTGAAAAGTTTTTCCATTCTGAATTGGGATGGAAAAGTCAAAATCTCAACTTTTTATGAACCATCAAGTCAATAACATTTTCAGATCAGGTGCCTTAGAGTGGTCTGTTTGTGACTTTGAACTGTTTCATTTCAGTTTTGATCTTTTTAACTTCTGTTCCCTTTTAGTATGTTAACTAAAAATAATTTCAAATAAAAAATCTGAAACTTTCTTTCTAGCATGACAATTGTGAAACAGCCCACTTTGACATACTTCCCCTCCCCCAACCCATCCTCCATCAGAAGATTTGTTGAAACCAACCTTAGAACAGTTTGTTTTCATGAATTGGTATCTTCCAACATTTTTTTTGTCAGAAAACTTCAAGCTCTTCTGTGTACAGATGTGAAAACTGAGATTTGCTCCAAGAGGTGAATGACAAAGTTTTCTTTTCCCAAACTTCAATGTCTAAAATTAAGTACAGGCAGTCCCCGGGTTACGTACAAGATAGGGACTGTAGGTTTGTTCTTAAGTTGAATCTGTATGTAAGTCGGAACTGGCGTCAGCCGCTGCTGAAACTGATCAGTTTCAACCGCGGCTGAATCTGGATGCCAGTTCTGACTTACATACAGATTCAACTTAAGAAACCCAGGCGTCCCCAAGTCAGCTGCTGCTGAAACTGATCAGCGGTTGATTCCAGGAAGCCTGGGGCAGAGCAACCCTGCCTCGGGCTTCCTGTAGTCAGCCGCTGGTCAGTTTCAGCAGCGGCTGAATCAGGACGCCTTGGGCAGAGCAGCTGGGGTGCTGCCGGGTTGGTCCAGAGCGGCACTGTGGGACCAACCCGACATCCCCCAGCTGCTCTACACCAGGGGTAGGCAAGAAAAGCCTGGTCTGCTGGGGGGGAGGGGGCACTAGCTGAACCCCCTCCCCCAGCAGACCAGGGGGACAGGAGTAAAGCTGTGGAGCACGCCCGCAGTGGGACAGCCCAAGCGCACCTGGGCTGTCCCGCTGTGGGTGTGCTCCAAGGCTTTGCTCCCCGTCTCCCTGCAGACCAGGCAGCGGCTTTGCTCGGGTGTCCCTGGTCTGCTGGGGGGGGGGGGGGTCCAGTGGCTTTGCTGGACCCCCCCAGCAGACCAGGGGGACAGGAGCAAAGCCGCCCAGGCAGCGGGACTCCCCCCGCCTGGACGGCTTTGCTCGGGTGTCCCTGGTCTGCTGGGGAGGTCCAGCGGCTTTGCTGGACCCCCCCCCCCCCTCAGCAGACCAGGGAGACCGGGAGAAGCTTTTCTCACCCCGTTCGTAAGTGCAGATCCGACGTAAATCGGATCCGCCTAAGTCGGGGACTGCCTGTACTGCATGCTTTGCAGTGAAGCTAACTAGCACAGAGGGTGCTCGGCACCTTTGGATTAGTGTGCCTAAAAAACCTCCATTTTAAAATTTTCACTTGTGCAGTTTAAGTAAGACTACAGGAAAAAAAAATGATAGAGCTAGGATTTGTTTCTTACTTATAACCCGTTAGGTACTGCTGCCTCTTATTCTATGCGGGCCACTCTTCAGAGGAGCTGGCTCTGCTGCCAGCAGCTGGCTGGCAGGAGTTTACAGTGACTGTTGCCATTAGCAGTAGCTTAGGTGGCACTGCCCTCTACAGCTGTAAACTTACTTGGATTTCTTTCAGAAAATAAGGGACCTAATGCTATAGGATTTCTAGAGACCAGGCCTACATTTGTGTCAGGGAGAGTGGATATAACTCGTGACCTTTCGGGAAAAAATCAGTGGATAGCTTGCAACTGTAGTGATTTATTTCACTTAATGGTCTTAAGGTTTTCTTTACAAAGAAAAGAACTAGAAACTCTCCATTTGCAGTGAAACTTTAGATTCTCTTTTATGTTGCTTTGTCTCAATTTTGTGGGGGGAAAGCTATGAGCTTTGGACCATCTCTGCTAAAATATCATGTTTTCCATTTACACATGAAATGCTTGGGAAGAAATGAGTTGAAGCACATTTTTTTTAAAGGGCCTGTCTGTAATGTTTGTGCCATTGTGAAATTGTGTGTGCATGCTCTGTCTCTCTCTCTCTTTGCCTTCCATACATTTCTCTCTGGACAGTACCCTGAATATTTCATGGATAAATAAAGATTTTATTAAGATTCACAGTTGGAAACAATATTTTTGTTGCTTTATTTAAAGGACAGTAGTGTATTCGCATTAACATTCCAAACTTCACTGCTTTTAGAAGTCAAACCATAGTCAATAAATAGTTTACATGTTATGCTGCTGGGATGAATTGTCTAAAATAAGCCCATGGGTAGCAGAGATCCTCTGGTGATTCTTTTACTTGCAGAGGTAATTAAAGCCATTTGGATTCTGTTTATTAATTTATAGGATTGTGTTTGCCTTGCTCTGAAGTTACTAGCCTCTTTCTGTGGCTTTTGCTGTTTTGTACAGCAGCATCTTTTTCGTCCCTTGAGGGAAAGGTATACTCGTGGGCTATGTCTACACTGAGTTTTTTCTGGCAGAAAATATGCTAATGATGGACTCATTAACATAAGTCGCAATGTCATTAGCATAATTTCTGCCATTTCTCTTTGCACAAGGGGTTTTTGTGTAAAAAGAAGCAGTGTGGATGTTTGTTTTTGCGCAAAAACTCCATTTGGCGCAAGATCCTTATGCTTCTCTGGGACAGGCATAAGGATCTTGCATAAAACAGGGTTTTTGCGCAAAAAGAAATGGCAAAAAATATGCTAATGTCATAACTTATGCTAATGAGTCTCATTAGCATATTTTCTGCTGAAAAAAACTCATTGTGTGGACAAAGCCATGGTGAATAAATAAGGGGTTAATATAAGGTATCTAACTTCTTTATGGATTGGCATAACAATGAAAATATAAATACTTTGCATATTCTATTATAATTACAGTTATGAAACACTATTCAACTTCATATGATGTACAAACATCAACTAATTAATCCTTTACCTGCTGTTGCCAAGATTTAAATTTAGCTAAATAGTGTTGTCATTTGAAACCTCAGATTCGTTAGCCTACTTCTGTTTTCTGTGACTTTTACTTCTCACAGGCTGTTGACTAGTACTTGCCTATTTATTTTCCAGGTTCCATGGTTTTTGTTGTTGTTCCCCCCCCTCCCCCTCCCAGAGGAGGAGGGTGTTCTTTGTTTATTACTAGAATCGTGAACTGCAGATTTACCTTTGAATGCTTTCTTAACACTGTCCAGGATTTGTCATACTGGCCTTTCTATAGGCTCCCTTGGGACACTTCTATGCATGAAATTTCCCTGACTACACCATTGTCACTATTACATGGATCTGAGGAGTCACCTATAGAGCCGTGCAGGTTACTTCCTGTCAACACCCAAGGCTGGGTGTACTGTCTGCCACTCAGAGGAGAGCTGAGAGTGGGGAATCTAACCTGGGTTCCTTACATAGCTTTGCAGAACACTAACTACAAGGTCACATGTAACTTAGATAAAATACTGACTACATAAGCCATTCTTTCTTCCCTTTTTCCCGTAAGTCGTGTTCCGCCATGAACTTAGTTTCAAGGCCATTACCTTCTGCTTTCAGAGATGAGGGAGAAAAGCTGTTCAGGTCCTAGGACACTCGTGTGGGACATGGAGATTGGATTAGGTGCTATTGTGGTATTTGTAGCTGCTGCTTTGGGAACTTATAGATGATTTTCCCCCCAGTTTGTGGTGTGTTTTTGTTGTTTTTTTTTTTTTTTTAAACTACATAATCCCCTGTGATATAAAACTACCTCACTGAAAGGACATATGTCTTAACAATAAAGTGAAGGTGAAAGGATAGTCTAGTAAAGTGTTTGTCAACCAGTGGCATGAGTACCCTTAGGAGCATTTGAGAGAAGTCTGGGGGTAATTACATTAACACAACTGTAATTTGGAGAAAACTGATTTTTTGTTTTAAGTTTTACAGTGCTTTATTATTGTTGTTCTTTTTTACACCCAAAATTTTATCGCCCGCCCGGCTACAATTAAGTTGTTTAAATAAATGTGTTGTAATGGCAGAAAAATAATGGTCTGAAAACTGTTTTTTTTTTTTTTTTTTCAAGGGGGTACTTTATTAAAAAAAAAAAGGTTGAGAAACACTGGTCTAGTACTATAGCAAGGACTAGAAGGCTAGACTGCTGGGTTCAGTTTCTGGGACTGATAAACTAATTGCTACTAGACAAAAAAGAATTAACTTCTTTGTGGGTAAGACAGGAATAGTAATATTTACCTGTGTCACAGGGATATTATGAATAATAGCGCAGTGATTCCTAGGTGTGGTCCTCATTGGTGGCTGGTAGTATGGTGCTTGGTTTTTATTCTAACTTTCCATCTGCTGAATTATATTAAAGAAGCTACATGAAGTTCATTAAATACTTACCTAATATTATTTTCCCATAAGTAACTGCTGTAGTTTTCACAGAGATGTTATATAAGTCTCTAAAATTGGGGGGGGGGGGGGGTGAGAATGGGTCTGGAAGGATAAGTGGTCCATGAAACAGTATTTCTATTAAAAGATGTCTCTCTCAATGGAAAAAATTGAGAATCCATTCATAATTTTCATTTAACACTGAGATCTTTGTATAAAGATGGTACAGAAGTGCAAAACATTACTAAAAAAATGTGACCTACCCGGATGGAGAATCCTTTCACATGCATCTAAACATAAAATATGTTGTAATGTGTTACAACTTTTTCAGGAATGTTCCACTTCACACCAACTTACTACTACTTGTTGTTTGTGTTGCGGTAGCATTTAGGAGCCACAGGCATAGCGATTCAATAAAAGGTCTATAGCAGTGAGTCTTAAAATTCTGGTCAGCTGACTCAGATTCATGGGGCTTTGGCCATGGGACTAAAAATTATAGTGTAGATGTTTGAGATGGAACATACTCTCTGAGACTCTCCTTCCTGGAAGGTCTCAAAACTCAGGCTCTAACCTGAGCCTGAATATCTATGCTGCTGTTTTTAGCCCCATCCCTACCCTGATCTAGCTCTGTAAGCGTGAGCTTAAGCTCTGAGGGTATGTCTACACTACAGCACTAATTCGAACTAACTTAATTCAAATTAGTTCATTCGAACTAAGCTAATTCGAACTAGTGCATCTAGACCTAAAAACTAGTTTGAATTAGCGTTTTGCTAATTCGAACTAGCATGTCCACATGGAGTGGACCCTGAACTGAGGTTAAGGACGGCCGGAAGCAGTGCCGGCAGGACATCAGATTAGGACTTAGAGCGTGGAGCTGCTGTCTCAGGCTAGCCGAGGGCTGTGCTTAAAGGGACCCGACCCCCACCCCGGACAGACAGTTCTCAGGGGTTCCCCGCTCGCTTGTCTAACTCGATGAGGGACAGCAAAGCAGTCCTGTCTTGGAGTGCCCTGAATGCCCACACTTGGCACATCACAGCACTCGGCCATCAGCCCGGCTGCACTTGCCGCAGGTTGCCATCCGGGGGGGGGGGGGGATTCAATCAGGGGGCTGCAGGAGAGGAGACCGCAGAGCCACCCCAGTCCTCCTCATCGGGGGCTCGTACCCCATTCCTCCCTCACCTCCTTCCACTTATCCCTCCCTAGCCCTCCTTTCTGATGTACAAAATAAAGGACATGTGTGTTCAAAAATAGAAACTCTCTTTATTGAACAAAACTTGGGGAGACTGGGAAAAGGAGGGGGGAGAGGGGAAGAGAGAGGGTGGGAGAGGGGAGGGCAACTAAAATGACCAGGGGTTTGGAACAGGTCCCATATGAAGAGAGGCTAAAGAGACTGGGACTTTTCAGCTAAGAAAAGAGGAGACCGAGGGGGCATATGATAGAGGTCTATAAAAGCACAAGTGGTGTGGAGAGGGTGCATAAAGAAAAGTCCTTCATTAGTTCCCATAATAGAAGGACTAGAGGACACCAAATGAAATGAATGGGTAGCAGGCTTCAAACTAATAACAGAAAGTTCTTCTTCACAAAGCAAAGAGTCAACCTGTGGAACTCCTTGCTGCAGGAGGCTGTGAAGGCTAGAACTAGAACAGAGTTTAAAGAGAAGTTAGTTAAATTCATGGAGGCTGGGTCCATGCAGTGCTATTAGCCAGGGGATAGAAATGGTGTCCCTGGCCTCTGTTTTGGAAGGCTGGAGATGGGTGGCACGAGACAAATGGCTTGGTCATTGTCTTCAGTCCATCTCCTCCGGGATAGCTGGCGTTGGCCGCTGTCGGCAGGCAGGTTACTGGGCTAGATGGACCTTTGGTCTGACCCAGTACAGCCGTTCTAAGCTCAGGGTCAGGGATCTCACTGGACCACCTTGAATTTCATGCGCACCTGCTCCTGGGTGGCCAGGCTGGAAGCTATCCTGCCCTAGACAGCACTTTCCTGTGCCAAGTGCGGAGGTCATGGATGAGGTCCACGATGTCCGCACTAGACCAGGTGGGCGCCCGCCTCTTGCGGCCCTGGGCAGGCTCCTAGGAGCCACCAGCCTGGTCCCGGGAAGAGGCGGAGGGCTGGATGGCAGCGGGTGGCTGGCTTGTGCTGTGCCAGGTGCAGGGTCTGCTGGCTGGGTGCTGGCAGGCTTGCACCTGGCACGGGCACCGTAGCCAGACCGTGGCCCTTTAAGGGCTCCAGGGCCGGGAGGGGGGCAGATGAGTTTCCCTGGTGGTGCCCAGAGTGGCCACCAGGGAAAGTTGGGGAGGGAAGCCTCCCACTAGTTTGAATTAAGTGGCTACACAGCCCTTAATTTGAACTACTTAATATGAACTAGGCGTTAGTCCTCGTAGAGTGAGGTTTATCTAATTCAAATTAAGCGCTCCGCTAGTTCGAATTAAGTTCAAACTAGCGGTTTGCCTGTGTAGCGCCTATCAAAGTTAATTCGAACTAACGTTTGTTAGTTCGAATTAACTTTGTAGTGTAGGCATACCCTCAGTGTTTGTCTGTACTACAGCATAAGATTAATCCCCCTTGGTCTATCCAGTAATTCATTAACCCAAGGCTCAGACGTAGAGTCCTAATTCCCTACAAGGCTGGAGGCTCTGAGCTTTAGTTAAGTGGGGACTTGGAGGCTGAGCCCTTTTGCTTTCCAGTGTAGATGCAGCCCCTCTTGACCTATGTGCTGGGAGTGAGACTCCTCAAATCAACATTAACCTATACTCTTCTGCAAACACCTGTTGGTGAGTTTCTTTGAGGGCAAACTCGTCAAATTTTGCGAAGCAAGCTGGTTCCTGGTAACCGGGTGGGCAGTAAAGTTTTCCTACATGTCTCACAAAAGTCATATGTGGGTCCTGCAGCTTAATAGGCCTAGGATGGAAGTTTTCATACCTTAGCGTAGTATGGGATGCCGCAAGCCCAAACAGCAGCTGCAGGCTTTATCATCGTTAACTTGAGCTGGGAAACTACTAAGCAGTAAATAGATTTGACTTTGGTCTCAGCCGATAAGAGTGATAAGAATGGCATTGAGCCAGGTACGTGCACACCTGGTAAACAACAAGGCTACGTCTACACTGGCCCCTTTTCCTAAAGGGGCATGTTAATTTTAAACTTCGTAAGAGGGAAATCCCCGGGGGATTTAAATATCCCCCGGGGGATTTAAATATCCCCCGGGGGATTTAAATAAAGATGTCCGCCGCTTTTTTCCGGCTTGTAGAAAAGCCGGAAAAAGAGCGTCTAGACTGGCCCGATCCTCCGGAATAAAGCCCTATTCTGGAGGATCTCTTATTCCTACTTTGAAGAGATCCTCCGGAATAGGGCTTTATTCTGGAGGATCAGGCCAGTCTAGACGCTCTTTTCCGGCTTTTCTACAAGCTGGAAAAAAGCGGCGGACATCTTTATTTAAATCCTGCGGGAGATATTTAAATCCCCCGCGGATTTCCCTCTTGCAAAGTTTAAAATTAGCATGCCCCTTTCAGAAAAGGGGCCAGTGTAGACGTAGCCCTATAGTATAATTAGTGTAGAAAGTCCCACCCCATGCTGAGTCTCAACTGGGGCCCCGACCTTGAGGGCTGACCAGGATTCCCCCACGCTCGAGTCACCTCCACTGCGGCTGGGTGCGAGGTAACTGGAATGGGATCTCTTGCAGACCTGAAGGGACATAAGCATTCCAAAGAGCTTTTTATTCTTTCAAGCATTCTCCTGTAGTGCTTTCGCTTGCTAGAGTGTACCCTGTGAAGTGTAGTAGCAGTGGAGTAGTAAGCTTAATAAAGTACATTAACCTTAATCGGCTCTGTGTTGAAGCAAATCTACAGTAAAACTCCAATGGTCCAGCATCTGATGGTCCAGCACCATCAGGAATCCAGAAGTGCTCCGGGCAGCCGGACCATTGGAGCTGCTCTTGCTCCAGCTTCCCCGATTCAGCCGCTGCTAAAACTGACCAGTGGCTGACTCCAGGAAGCCGGAGGCAGAGCTGCTCTGCCCCAGGCTTCCTGGAATCAGCCCCTGGTCAGTTTCAGCAGCGGCTGACTTAGGTACACCTGGGACAGAGCAGCTGGGGTGCTGCCGGGTTGGTCTCGTAGCGCCAAGGGTTGGCGCTACTGGATCAACCTGGCAGCGCCCCAGCTGCTCTGTCCCAGGCATCTGGATTCAGCCGCTGTTGAAACTGACCAGTGGCTGACTCCAGGAAGCCGGAGGCAGAGCTGCTCTGCTCCGGGCTTCCTGGAATCAGTCCCTGATCAATATCAGCAGTGGCTGACTTGGGGACACCTGGGGTAGAGCAGCTGGGGTGCTGCTGGGTTGGTCCAGTCGCCCCGAGGAGCGGTGCTGCGGGACCAACCCGGCAGCGCCCCAGCTGCTCTTGGGGACGCCTGGGGCAGAGCAGCTGGGGTGCTGCCGGGTTGGTCTCGTAGCGCTACCGGACCACCCCCAGCAGCACTCCAGCTGCTCTGCTGCAGGCATCCCCGATTCAGCCACTGCTGAAACTGACCAGCAGCGTCTGAATCAGGGACACCTGGGGCAGAGCTGGACTATTGGAAGGGGGGCTATGAGGGGTCTGGGGTGGCATCCTCCCCCCACCCCAGACCCTTCATAGCCCCCCCTTCCGATACTCTGGCAAATGTGATAATCCGGCACCCCCTGGGTCCTAAAGGTGCCGGATTATCGGAAGTTTACTGTACAACCCTGTTGGGCCCTGGCCCTGTGAATTGACACCACAGTGCACCATGTTCTTAGGGCTAGAGTGTGTCACATTTCAGAGGGGATGCTAGGCACTCTGGGACATGGTTACTTTGACTTAGGTCTGTGGCTGCTGTGTGGGCTTCACTTGTTAAAGCGTGCCAGAGCTCTGGGTTCAAGTATGGGTTAGAAAAGTTTTAACGTAGTGTAGGGTGACCAGGATGACCAGTTTTGTTTTAATAGGGGCTGTCCTTCTATTTGGGATTTTGCCTTATATAGGCATCTCTTATCCCTCCATCCCAATTTTTCACACATATCTGGTTATTCTAACACACGGGTGGGCAAAGAAGCCTCTGCATGCTGGATCTGGCCTGCCAAGTCAGTGAATCTGGCCCTTAGCTGCCCCACTGCTCCCCCGCCCCCAGGCCAATCAAGACCTGAGGAAAAGCGTGAAGTCTCCTCCCCTGGCCTGCGGGTGCTGCATCAGAGAAACCACTGGCTCTCACCCACAGGCTCTGATTGACTTAAGGGTGGGTGGAGCAAGTAATGTCTCCTCCCACAGCAGTGCCTAGAGGGAACTGCCAGCTGTTTTTAAAATAGCTGGCAATTCTCTCTAGGCGCTGGGGTTGGGGGGAGCAAAGACTTCACATGCTACTCCACCCCCAGACCAGTCAGGGTCTGTGGGCACGGGAGCATGAGAAGTCTCCTGGCCCCGCCCCTTTCATCTGAGGTCCCACCCCTTCTGCGGCAGCGTGGGGCCACTTCAGAAACTTCTGAAGTGGCACCCTTTTAAAAATTATTGCCCACCCCTGCTCTAAAATAAAGTTAAAATACCATGTAAACACTCAAGGCCAGAGTTCCCTAACATAGGTCAGCTGACTAGAGTCCTGCTAACCCTGGACGTAGGCTACGTCTACACTGAAATATAAGACTCAGGGTACGTCTAGACTACAGGCTTTTGTCGACAGAAGTTTTGTCGACAGATACTGTCAACAAAGCTTCTGTCGACAAAGAGCGTCTAGACTACATTCAGTTTCTGTCAACAAAGCAAGCTGCTTTGTCGACAAAACCCTGTAGTCTAGACACAACCCTAGATGCAATAACACCTTCTGTCGACAGAACTCTGTCGACAAAAGGCATTATGCCTCGTAAAATGAGATTTACCAGCGTTGACAAAACTGCTGTTATGTCGACAGAACTCAGAGGTAGTGTAGACGCAGGTATAGTTTTGTCGACAAAAGTGGACTTTTGTTGACAAAACTCTGTAGTCTAGACACACCCATTGCTGTAGATTTTGGTAGATTTAGTGTTTCCGGGTTCATGCTGGCGTAGTCACACTGCCTTCTAAAACTTGGGTTTATAGTTGCTGACCCCAGATCATTCAGCATTGCTAACCCAACTATACTCTATTAGAGACACCTTCTGACTCAGGTCTGTTGCTTCACCTGCATCCACATTGAAGAGTGGCAGGGTTTGAACTCAGATTTCATCTCTGACTCCTACAAGAAACTTAGGACCCAGGTCCTCCTTGTTTGTTGACCCAGTTCAAATGGAGGTGGTAGTGGTGTAGTTGTTGTGCAGTGTAGTCATTTCCAAAAGGCATGTCTGTAATTGAGGAGAGGAGATCCATTGGTCCCAGATGGAGAAAACTTTTGCTTATTGAAAGATTAGTAGCTTTGTTCTCCTACCATCATTGCATGGTGTTTCAAAAACAGATGAGCAAGACAATCCCTGGATCATGAACTTGGTTTTTACGCCTTTTCTTAGAAGAAAAGAATGAGAAAATCAGAGCAACACATGCTAATATTTGTGAAAGTCTCACAAATGGCAATCAGACTCCAATCAGGGTTTTAGTTGAAGGGAAGCCATATGACTCACTGTTACAGAACATATAAATTGATAGGGCAGAAGGGAAAGGAAACTCCCCTTCTAAAATGTTTAGCATTGAGCAAAGTGCAAATAAATCTATAAAAGGAGTAAGATTTAGTGCCCTGTCTTGATTTGTCTGTGAAGCCTGGTATTCTGTAATTAATGGGCTAGTGGATTCTGTTAATTAAATTTAGGATATATTGAATGAGATACTTGGGACTATTTTGAAAGACTTGGGAGTAAGATCGACTCTGCTCCATGCTGTCTGTTTTTTAAACTGAAAATAGTCTACTAAGTGAGATTCATTAGAAATCTGAGAGAATTTAGAAATAAATTTGATTGGCTGTATTATAGAGTAGGGATGTTTAAATTCTGGGTAATTGTGTAAACACTGGAAACCTGTGTGTATGGGTTTCTGCTTCTGCCTGCTGCCCCATGCTGTTGTATCTGTATCAGAGGCAGCAGTGGATGGTGGCAGCCAGCTCCCAAGGAGTGGGAGCCTGCATGTAACTGAACGTTAACCAATAAACCCAGGATTTTTGGTTAACTGTTTATATGGTTATGAACTCGCATCTCTAACAAAGCAAGGATTGCTTTTCAGACTAGGGAGTAAAAGGTTAACTGGTTATTCTCATACTTATTTGGAAACAGGCTAGCCAGGGTGACGGGGGACTGGCCAGCTAGAGCAGTCCCCCGTGCACCCACAGCCACACGATTAACCAGTTAAACGATTACTATTGTATTGTTTAATCCGTTAACTTTTTTAATGGATATTTACATCCTTATTTCAGACAGTCTTGTACTTCAATTTAAAACAGAGGTAGAATGCCTACCATCTGGTTTTGGTACAACATCTCAGTCTGGTAACTTGCAGCCTTCAATTAAATGTGCTGTGTGTGCGTCATTAGTTAGAATATTTATTCTTAGTAATGGAGGGGCACTTTATCTTCTGTTGTATGTTCCAAGTTAAATGATTATTTTATTTTTAATTTCTTTGTGCTTCATCTGATTTGCAGCTGTTGTGGTTACAATGCATTGATAAGTATAGCATGATGCACTTACTTAAATCAGGCCAACCTACAAGTAGTTTTCTGTTTGGGGAAAACTTAATCAGGGATGGCTTTTAATATATTTTGTTACTGTATTTTAGCAGTCATCTGTTCCATTGCTATGTGCTCCAACATATGGAGAGGAACACAGTATATTTTTAGAGACTATGAACAAAGTAGAAATTTTTTGATGGCAACTCATCACTACAAGAAACAAAATGTCTGTCTGCCAGAGGATCATTTTCATTGCCTAAGTTTATATGCTATGTCTCTTCTGCTCCATTTGAAAAGTTTAGTTTAGCCAGTATGCACTATTTGAATACAAAAGAATCTGCATTTTCCTAACTCAGTTACATTGATTAAACAAATCTTAAAAATTAGTTTATGTATTAATATTTGTCCATCTCTGGCATTGTAACAGGAGAGAAAATATCCTTCTGCTATCCATCCATCTGTGTCTATCAAATCAATTAAAATCTGTAACACAACCTATTTTTTATGCTTCTTGGTTGCTGTTAATGGTTAAACTATGCAGGGGCCGACAGCCTTGGCAGGGCCACGGCTAACTGTGTAACACATAGAATTTTGATCAGTTACACCATTCATGTTTGTATACATTTGTTTTACATCCTTAATTTCAGCTATGACCATTTATATCACCTGAGGATACCCCTAGCAAATTTCAGTGTTTACTGTTTTATAGATATTGACTGAACTGGACACTACAAGTGCTTACTGTTGCCTAAGGTTTTCTTTAAGGAAGTGATAATTTTCTAAAGAAGGCAAGAGTGCAGGGAAATCAGATTTCTCTTGATTTATTAATGGATAAAAAAAACTTAAAAAAAATCTATCTATATTTCAAGGAATGTGGACTGCAGTTTTGGGGGGGTGGATGGACAAACAGTATTTAACAGCATATTAATTAATTAATTAATTGAGGGTAGACAAATACTCAAATACATTCACAGTTCATACCAACTCTTAAATGTATAACAGTAAAATAGAAATGTGGAGCATCGAAACTGCAAAGGATCCTCCTTCTACTCTCCCACCTCCCCCCCACTCCATTAGTGAAGCCTGGGAACCATCAATTATTTTACTTCCCTTCCTGATTCTCTGCCTTCCTTCTGGAAGCTTCTTACAATATCTAGACTTGTTCCTTAATTTTTTTTAAATGATTTAGACCAGGATGGGCAAGAGGTGGCTAGGGGGCTGGATGTGCTCTTCCAAGCTGTTGGATCTGGCCTGTGGCCGCCTTGCCAGCACCCTTTCTACAAAGCAACTGCAGCGCCTTTAAATAGCAGGCTGCTAATTGCTCTGCGAGATGGGCAAGGAGAAGAGAGCATCCCACGCTGTCCCCGACCCTTAGCAAAATCCCCAAGCTCCTATTGGCCAGTTCTCAGCCAATAGGAGCTGAGAAATTTTGCTGAAGGCAGGGTCAGTGTGTGAATGAAGCCCCCTCCCTGTGCTGGAGCAGAGCCACATGGAGCAGCGCCTTCCTCCCTCCCCCTCCTCCACAAGCAGGGAATATCTCTCTGGTTCATGCAAAGCTGTTGGCTGGGGGCCGCTTAGGTAAGTGCCTCTCAGCCAGAGTCTGCCTCTGGCACCCCAGCCCCTCTCTCTCCCCAACTACCTGCTCCAGGCTACCACCCAAACCCTTTGTATCTCCTCTCCCCACCTTCTCCAGATCACAACTCTCTTCCAGAGTCTGCACCCCCTCCAACACTCTTCCCTCCCAGGCCAAAATCCGTTCCTGTACCCATAACCCCTCCCTGACCTTGCATCCATTCCCCTACCCCATGTCAGCACCCAAACCCTCTGCACTCCCTTTTCCCCTTTCTCCTAGATCACAACTCCTTCTCACTCTGCAACCTCTCCTACGCTCCTTCCCCAGGCCAGAATCCTCTCTTGCACCTATAACCCCTGCTGGACCCTGCACCCCAAGCTCCTGCCCCAGATCATAACCTCCCCCCTGCACCCAAATTTCCTCTGACCGCACACTCCCTCCTGCACCCCAGTCCTCTATCTCAAGCACCCTTCTACACTCCACCTGCTGTCCCAGACCCACCTACTGTACCTCCTCCACAGAAGTGCGGCCCTAGACCACTTTCCAAAATCTTGGCGTGGCCCCCCCCCCCCCTTACAAATTATTGCCCACCTGTGATCTTGCAACTCTCTAGAGATTTCACATATGGCCACAGTATGAATGTTAGCCAACTTGTTAAAAATATAAACACAACTTTACCTCAAGGCTCTTTTCCTAGTTAAATTGCAGTGAGATTTTACAGTATAGACTTAATACAGTTGTCAGTTTTTCCATATCTCCATCACAGTATAATAGTTTCTTACACATGTGTAGCTCCTAAGGTACTTGGATTACAAATATAGCCAGGGGTCTATTCAGCCACTTCTGAGGTGGAACATGGCATTGTTTAGCAATGTCCATCAGCAGTGCCCAATGTACTTAAGTCAGGGTAAAAAGAAACTGCATCCAATTAAAATAAAAAGGGGAATTTATAGAGGCAGATTGTCATTACCTAGACTAGAGTTTAGTAAGGATGTTGTCATGCATAATAAACCTACTTTTGCAAATAGTAAATTGAGATCTTACATTGACATTGTAGTCATGGCCAATGGGAACAACAAGGGTGGTGCTTAGAAGAGTCCAGAGCCAGGTAAATGCTCCTCAGCCCTCTCATGCCCAGACCCCCAGACCCACCTTGCTTCTGCACCCATTTTGTCATCATGAGTGGCTGGCTGGTGATGCACAAAAAGATCTGCTTTGAGTGGGGTGGGCTGTGGGCGAAAAAGCTTGAGAACCACTGCTTTATAGAATGTGGGAGATCTTTTGTAATCTGTATATCAGACATTTGGTAATAATTTTAGATAGCAAGAGTGATTATCTTCTTTATGGGCTATAAATAAATAAGTCTTAGATACCTGAAGGATAGCATGGAACTTTCCATTTCTATGTTGTTATCTTTCGGTCCATACACTCTTCCAATTATTATATTGCTATTTGGGGTCTTGCATGAAATGAAGTTTTTGGACAGACATAAACATCTCACAAATTACAGACCTAACTTGCATCCTTGGTGGCAGTCTGTGGACAGGCCAACAAGTAAAGCAGTTGGATGAGGTGGTTCGATGATTCCTTACTCTGTGGTAGCTCCTACATCACTTCTCTGCTGAGAGTAAGCAGCCTTCAAGGCTGTCAGTCAGGTACTTACATTTTATTTATGGCAATATTTTCTGAATCATTATAAGCCTATGTTGATAGTATTTTAGACTAGCATAAAAATCAAACTTTCTGTTTTATGGTGGAGACTGTTATTTGCAAATGAAGTAGATTTATCTTTTTACTGCCTTGAGCAAGGGAGCCTTTGCTGAACAGGGGGAAGAAGGGAAGTCCAAAATGTATGTGTCCCTACTATTCTCTGCTTAGCCATTGGTCGGACAAAGAAATGTGGAGCCAGATGCTTTGCTAATGGATGACCCCTTCCTACCCATTGCCTATTTAAACTAAGCCTGGACTTTTCAAAAGCTTCTTACCTTATACTTACGCTGTGGTTTAAAACCCACAGCAGTGTGTCCTAGATCCCCAGGTCTGTACACTTAAATCTTGTGGGCTTGCACTGTGGAGCCAAAAACAGGAAGGAGGGCTTCAGAGTTCAAGCTCTAGCCAAGCTGCAACATCAACACTGGTTTTTTTGTTAATCACCATTGAGTATTCTCTCCAGCTGTAATGCTGGAAACAGATTACTTTCAAATGGTCAGAAGTAGCCTTCTGTGTTTTCTGGATAGATGACTTTCACATTTGTGCTGTTTTTTTAAGGTAGGGGACTGAGGTCATGTTTGTTTCATTGCCTTTAAGCAATACTAGTTTCCTTCTATTGCAAGGTGTGAACTGCATACATTTAAATATTTGTTTTAAAATAAATCCATCGTTTTACTTGCCTCATGCTCCATTTAAGTCTCCAGTAAATTATGCCTTGAAATTCATGATGTGCATTTAAACTGTCACATTAAAAAAAAAAAGTCAAATCAGTATTTTTAATATTGAAACAGACCAGTATAGTTTTTTTTCCTTAAGAAAATAATTGTGTGATCTGGCCTACATGTTAGGTTAGTAATGCCTTTTATCTAGCTCTTGCAAAGAGGGTTGAGACATGATGGTAAAAACCCCAAGGTGACTTCTTTTGTTGTTGCTGTTTTGAGACTAGAAAGAAATATTTTTTCTCACTTGTACTAAAGCTCTGTGTGGGAGCCCCCTGTGCCCAGACAGAGCTTCATTGAGTTCTAGGAGCTCTGCATTGATTCAGGGCTCTGGCCTTTTGTGCAGGATCGGGGCCTAATTGAGGATTGAACTTGTGTGTGCAGTTGGTTCAAACTCTTAGCAAGGTCAGCTTTCCCCTTGGGAGATGACTGGAAAGAAAAGAATGGTTTTAAGTGCTGTTGACTCAGAAAAATCACTACAGACAGGCGAAATGCACACATGTAAATTGAATTCCACAGTAGTATTGCAGAATGGAATCTGAGTTTGAGGCTATAGATTGGGCCCCTTAGACAGTTGTCCCTCAGTTGAGAACCAGGCCCCACACTCTGAGCTCTTTAATATCTTCCTCTTGAATGCTCCTGTCCTTTCTGACCAATCTAACTACACATAAATGTAAATATACATTGTCTGCATCTTATCCTGACTTCAGACTGTCAGCTGCAAAGAGCCAGAAGTCTGGCTTTTTTATTGGGTGTTGAGCCACTCCAGCAAATAGCATTTGTCATTAGTGAAGGGACAACAAAAATAGGGCTTAGCAACAGCTAGCCGGCTTCTGGCACTGCAGAGTTTTACCGGCAGAATTTGTTTTAAAAAAACCTTCTATAGGGGTAACTTTTTGCCTCTTACCCCATAACACACACAAGGAAAGACTGTTTCAGAATATGGTTAAAGGAAGCATAAAATAATTATGGTAATTGTCTGAAACGAGGGGGAGGGGTATTTGAGGATGGAGGGGCAGTATTTCTGTTAAGCTATTGTAGGAGCCTCTTTGGGGGTTTTCCCCTCTAACAATTCTTGTGGGTTTAGTAAACTTTCGTTACCTATTTGTGTGGCTTTGTGGCCAACAGTGACCCCTTTCCATGGATTGGGACAGCTGGGGAGAAGAACTGAAGAATTGTTTTCCAGGTTGAAATGAGTAAGGAGCCAGCTAGAGACTTCAGTCTCTGCCATGACATGCTGGCATTGATATTAAACAGAGAATTGGGAGTGGTCCTCTGATTAGTGACTTAGGTATGTGTGGCTGCTTTGTGCTTCCTGTAAGAACAGGGCTTTCCGTGGTAACATAAGCTGCTGTTGTGTAAAAATGTTCCTGAGAGATGATCCTTAAATCCTGCAGGAACCTTATACTTAGAGGCTCAAGAATATATTTCACTCCTGTTTAAGACTTGTGTGGTTCTTCATTGAACTAAAATAGTTCTTTTGTGAGATGAAGCAGCTTGACGCTGCTTTACTCTGGCCAAAGTTCTAAATTATCATGGATTGCATTCCTGAGAGGAGAACCTTTGTTTACTCCCAGTGTTACCAAGCATGGCATGGCTGAGACATTGAGGGAAAGCTTTAGCTATGAAAGCAATAGTCTAGTTTCATAGGCACAGTGTGTAATGTCACCCTAGTGGGACTTTGCCTTTTTATAGTTCCTTTGATCTTGTCTGTCTCTTGGCCTCACCACAGACATTGCATTTACAGTCATAGCGACACAAATTATCCCCCAAAACGATGTGATAGTCATGGGATTGAATTGCACACTGTGATTTCGCAGTTTACGAATTCTGAATGCTTCTATCGCAGAAAAAGTAGTTCTACTAAAATATGGTTGGACATATGAAGGGTGTGATGTTCTCCAAATTCTTTCACTTGGAATAACTGTCTTAATCAGAGATGATAATTTTGAGGGATCATGTCACAAATCGCTGTAGCACATTAAGTATTTCTGCTTATTAAATGATTCACTTAAAAATACTCACCTTGTTTGAAAAAAATACAACCATAAGAAAGGCATGTGTGAAAAATATTACATTGATACTGTTAACTACATTATAAATACAGAAAAGTTTTGGTTCATCTCACTTGGAGTATTTTCCATGAATTAACTTGTTCTTTGAATTTTCAGACATTAGGTAATAGAACCTTTTCCTGTATTTTAATGTGCAATTTATGGGGAGACTTTAGATTTTTACTGTGCTATTTTTTTGTTTTGTTTTATTTTTTTTTTATTTCTAGGAGTGCTGCCAGCTTTACCTAAGAATATTTCCTGAACTTGTGTATTCATTTCTTGTTTTAATAGGAAAACTAAAAAGATTCTGTAATTTTATCATCTGTGGACAGCAGTCAATCAGCAGTTTTTTATGAATTACCACTGAAATGACACTGTCACTGAGTAAAAAGCAACAAACCTTAAAAAGTTGAGTGTTCTTGTGATTTCTTCCTCCTCTCCCCTCCTCCCGCCTTCCTCCGCCCCCCCTCCCCCATGATCATTAGTTTTAAAGTGGAGGCAGTGCAGATAATTAAACTTTTAAAAAATGGAAGCCATTTCCTTACAGCCGTCTTGTACCTTCTTGCATAAAGACAACTGGGTACTCCTGTCATGTTAGCAGTATATTTATACATAGGCTATCTCTCCACCTGTATCCAGAGGGAGTAGCATAAATCCAAGGTTTGAACTTGGCCACTGGATGAAATTACTTACTTACCGTATTTTCCGGTGTATAAGACGACTGGGCGTATAAAACCCCCTAATTTTCCAGTTAAAACATAGGTTTTGGCCTATACTCGCCGTATAAGACTACCCCCCCTTCCGAGGCAACACCATTTAATAACATCAGATTTGATTTAAATAATTTTAATTAAAATGGTTTTGAAATACCGGTACTTAAAATCCTTCAAAATCCTCATGTTCATCCTCTGACATCATAAGTTCATCAATGACATCTTGTGGTACATTTGTAAGACAGTCATCATATGGATCTAATTCCGAATCAGATGGTGTGGCTTCAGCTTTGGCTTCCCCTTCATCTTGCCACAAGAAGTCGTCCTCCATACCATCCAAAGAATTTGATATGCCACACTTCTTGAAAGACTTGATTACTGTTTCTGCATCAATATCATTCCAGGCTTTTATGACAAAGTTACACAAAACATCCAGTTGTGGCGCACGCATGTTTCCTCCTTTTGTGAATGACTTTTCGCCGCTAACCATCCACTCATTCCACTGTTCTCGAATGCGATCTTTAAATGACTTGTTTAGGCACACATCCAGTGGCTGTACCAATGATGTCAATCCTGCAGGAATAACTGCCGCATCTGTGTTTATTCTTGCCAGCCTTTTCTTTGTGCTGGTAGTTAAATGAGCCCTGAACATATCCCACACCAGTAGGCTACGTTCTTGACGAAGTCCACCTGGTCGCCTACTCCATACATTATCAAGCCATAGCTTTACCCCTTCTTCATCCATCCAGCCTTTTTCATTCACATGTACAAAAACTCCAACAGGGAACTTGATTTTCGTCATTGTTTTTCTTTTAAAAATAATCATTGGTCTTAGTTTGGCGCCATCAGCTGTACATGCTAGTACCACTGTAAAACTGGACTTCTCATGTCCTGTTGTTTTAATTAACACTGTTTTTGCACCTTTTGGATTAACAGTTTTATTTCCAACCATATCAAAATTCATAGGAGTTTCATCCATATTTCCGATCTGACTTAACGCATAGCCATGTTTCTTGTGCTGTTGTATTACATATCGATGGAAAAGACTTAAATTACCTGCAGAGCTTGACGGAAAAGTTTGTGCAATTTTGCCTCAGTACTAGATTATGCCTTTCCAAGAACCTAGTACACCAGGATACAGTGTCCTTAAATCCTTTGCTGTGATCTGGGTTAGATTTGGCCCACTGAAGTGCAAACATACGTATTTTGTTTCGTGTCACTATATAACCATTTTGACGATGCTCATGCACCATGTCTGCTACGTGCTTTTCAAGTTCTGACCAATGTGGGGTGCCTCTTCTTAATGCACACTTACTACTTGGCATACTCTTTAATGCATCTTCATTTGCTTTCCAGTCTCGGACCATCTTTTCTGTTACTCCATATTGACTTGCAGCAGCACAGTTGTTATGTTCCTTGGCAAAGTTTACAACTTTCAGCTTGAAACTGGCTTCAAATTTCCTTCTTCTTGTTGTAGCCATGATGGGGTCTTTTCTACCACCTACTTAAAGAACGTTGCCATCCCCCCGCCGGGCGCCAGGGGGCGGGGACACTTGCGCGCCCGGGGCCGGCGCTCCCCCCGCCAAGTGCCGCGCGCCCGGGGCCGGCGCTCCCCCCGCCAAGTGCCGCGCGCCCGGGGCCGGCGCTCCCCCCGCCAAGCGCCGCGCGCCCGGGGCCGGCGCTCCTCCCGCCAGCGCTCACTGTGCGCCATGTGCCCGGGGCCAGCCCCAAGCACTGTGTTGGGGACCAGTATCAGCACAGATACGTTCTATACCCGGCGTATAAGATGACCCCTGATTTTTGGGGGATGTTTTTTAGTGTAAAAAGTCATCTTATACGCTGGAAAATACGGTATCTATCTTTATTGGCATTCCTCCTTGCAGTGAACTTGGCCTGCTATGTTTTTAGTTTTTATTTATTTACCTTTGATTTTTTTGCAGAGGTGAAGAAAAGGAAAATCCTGAAGTTAAGAAGTCTTCTGTGAGGAGACTGTTCCATATAATTCAGTTGCTAGTTCTAGATAGGAGAGAGACTTGTATTCAGCTTGTATTGGTATTTTTGTGAATTTTATGTGTGTTTTTGTTCTCTACCATCTGATCTGTTTTCTTGGTAAAAAGATTCTCTTCTGTTTTTGAGTAGATAGCACACCAGTTTTCTGAAATAGAAAACACATTCAAGCACTTCTACACTGGAAAATTTTCTACTTTTCACCCAGTCATACTAAGGGAGCTGTCAGTAACAAAACTAACTGGAAAACCAGATAGCAATTACAGCCTCTTCCCGACTTACGAACCGGTTACAAACCAAGAAATTGAGAACTCGGGATCCACCATTTATGACAACTTTGGTCATAACTGTGAACGGTCGTAAGTCCACCGTTTGCAACTCAGGGACCGGCTGTAAACTTTTAATGTTGGGGTCCATTAGCAGCAAGCTCTAATGTGACTGTAGCACGTGTAACATGTCAAGGATTTTCCAGCAGCCAGTAATTTAGCATGCATGAAGATCTGAATTCTTTTGATGCTTTCATTTCTAAGTAATGTGAACAAATTTTGAAAATTTAATGTAATGGATAATAACAGTAGCTTAAATAAACAATTTTCAGCATAACCAGTCTGTTGTGAAACTGGCTGTTTAAACCTTAAGGCCTGTAGTTTTGAGCAACTAGATACTTCATCTATATGTACACTGTTCAGGAACAGTTAAATTAATTTAAGCTTCCTGAGTCAAAATAAAATCATGTTTAAATCCGATTAGGAGAAGCCTGCAATGGGAGTTCTTATTGCAAATGTCCTAGACATTTATTTTAAATTACTGTTTTTCAAAAAGATTTTTTTTTTAAGTATATAGTACTCTTGAATAGTGTCGTTCAGAGAGTTAGTCTGAAGGTCTCTGTCCAGACTGGAAATGTTAAAAAGCATTTAATAAGGTAACCGTGTACCTGCAAAAAAACTTAGTGGTTACAAGTACTACAGGCTCTGCAGTATAAACCTTATCTCTGCCTCAGTAAAGCCACCTTCTCAGGAGATGACTGAGTTTAACCGAAACCATTGACCAAGAAGCATCATCTTATTGGTTAAAAGATTAGTTGTTTAAACTCTAACATTCATCTGAAGAAGTGGCTTGTGCTCATGATACCATCTACATATTTTGTTAGTCTTTAAAGTGCTACTAGACCAGTGTTTCTCCAACTGTGCTCCGCAAAGCCCCAGGGCTCCGCGAGACATCTCCAGGGGCTCTGCGAGGGTGACAAACTGGAAACATTGATAGGTACAACACATACAATCAGTGGATCGCTGGGGCTCCGCATAAATTTTCACACCTGTAAAGGGCTTTGGAGCCCAAAAAGTTTGAGAACCACTGTACTACACTATTGGTTTTTAAAGTTTTTCCTGTTACAGACTAACTCGGCTACCCCTCTTAAGATTCCTAATCCAGACAAGCCTTCAGTTCACTCCCCTTATGGTGATCTGCAAGGACCACCTGTAGGGAAAGGAGGTGGAATTCAATTTCAATCCTGATCTCCAAGGGTGACAACTGTGATGACATCTTTTGTGATATGAATACCTTTTTTCTAGGAACCAGACTGAGACCACCAACTTAATTCATATAGCCAGGGTTTTATTTTGTTTTGTGTTTTGTTAATTTTTAAAAAAATGTTCCATTCCTGAAAAAGGGAAGGATAAATAGAGGAGGGTGTGTAAGCTTTGTTGTAAATGTTTAAATCCTTCTTTCTATTTGGTGAATCGCTTTTTATATACAAAGTATATGCCAGAAAAACCCTCATGCTTTTTATAAAGCTGAAAATACATTGACGCAATGGATGTACTTCTTGTAAATCAGAAGCAAAGATTTCCACGACATACAAGTATCCTGTGAGCTTCTAAATCTCATTTAACTAATTCCAGCAATGAATGGTGCAGAAAAAAGCAATAAAGGACTCCATTCTGACATTGCTTAATGAGAAAATTTGAAGTCAATGGCAGATTTGATAGAATAGAAACTTCTGAGTTGCATCCAAAATTTGAATATAAATAGACCACTTATTTCGTTTGTCTGGTATTGAATTGTAAAAATGTGGGTTTTGTGTTTCAATATTTTGAAAAAATATAACATGCACATGTTGTGTACTGTTAACCAAGGGGCTGTCAGCATTCCTTTTTTTGAAGCTCTGTTTTCAAGGCTCACCCATTCACATCTGGTTGTTTCAAATCTCAAAAGCTGAAACATAGAGCACATATTTGCCAACCCAGCTACAAATTGTAAATAGAGCTTATAACCTTGATAAGGTTTCAAGTTACCAGAAACATTCTTATAATATACATTTTTTTCCATTTAAAATTTTATATAAAAATGTTTTTAAAATAAATTGCAATAGAACGTTGGTTCTTCATGTTGACTCTAGTTACCTCTTGCTGCTACTCAAAAATAATCTTGGCAGTTGTATGTAGGCTTAGAAAATAAAACTGTGTATGCGGTACAAAATGTCTTTTATGTATGGATTTGTAATTGTGATTTGGCATAATTTTGTACTGATCTGCACATATGTTGCACTTTGAAGATCATTTTTCTGTGTTTAATAAAGAGTTATAGCCCTTGTAGGTAAATAGTGTTCCTAAGCAGGAATGGACCAAATGGTTTCAGCTGTCCACAATAATAAAAGCCATGAAAAAGATGGTTTGGGTATATTCCATGTTAACTTCAGTAGATTTGAACAAGATGCAGTTGCTCATGGCACTTTGTTTTGTATTTATGCTCCGTAATGTTCACATGTCTGGGTTTTCTCTCAAACTTAATATGAACAGAAAAATATAAAATAATAAAACAAACTGAAATTATCATAATGGTGTATATGTTAAAATAATTACTCCTTATCTGGAACTGTGTGCCCAACCCTGTAGTCCTTGTGCATATAACAATCTCATTCAGGGAATTTTGGACTTTTTTTCTAACCAGTAATTAAATTACTGAATATTACACTTAGTGTAATTAAAAGTTGACAACAACACGAGATGTTTACTAATCAGCTTGCTTGCATACGCTAGATATTTTGGTAATAAAGAACTTGGGTATGTCCCACTTTTTTTGTATCATTGATTTATATTAGACATTGTTGTCTCTGAAGTTTTCTCCCAAAGTTCTTCGTGTTGAATCAGTTCTGTCCAGGAGATTAGTGTTTGTAGCGTCTCATAACAATCAGTTTAAGGGATAACTTTGTTTTCATTCTTTTAGGGCTTAAATGTAATGATTTTCTTTTTCTCAATAATGGCTTATTGTGTTTATGCCGATTACATAAGTAATGCAAATGTGGTGGGGTTTTTTCACATTGGTCTTACTATTTTCCTCCTTACAAAATATTTCCTTCTGAAACCAAGTTTCAGAAAAGTACTCAGCAGATTGATTTAATGACTTATTTCTTTTGTTGCACTCTTTATAGATAATAATTCAAATACGTATCTGTAAAATGTGCTGCAAATTAATTTATCCTTAGATTTGCAGATCTGTACAGTCTGTGAAACTTCATGTATAGTCATTCTCGTTGGCAATAGGAATGTTGCATTGCTTCTCAGTGCCAGTCTTGATGGGGCTAACAAATAGAACACAAATATGTAGCCACAACCTCTCAGTTGTGAAAATAAAGTTGTTCGTTAGTTTGTCCATAATAATGTAGTGCTATATAAAGAATTTATTGTGAAGAATTAATATAGTTGTAAAATTTAACCCACATTATCATTAGTAATAGTATTCTGCCTTGGATATGTTTCCATGCTTGATCTTCCTGCTGTGTGGTGTGTTTTGTTTCTTTTTTTCTCTCTTGATCCATGGTAAGGTAATTCTATATTTGTCTATCTAGTCTAATTTTATCTCTCTTATCTCAGTACTTACCTGCCGCTTGTAGCCGTAACATCTGAGCACCTTTGTCAAATAGTTTCTCGTTATAGAATATTTGATATCATTTTGTATAGGAAGTAGGAGTAAATGGATTTTTAATAGTGATGGGGTGAAATACCACAGTTTTTATTTGTAACTATTGCTATTAAATGACTTTAATATCCGCTTGAATTTGAAACTTGAGAGAGCTTATTGATTTCTTTAGATTCTAAGATGAGGTGCTCTGACTCATGATTAAGACACTGTTCAGAATGAACAGCGAGATCTTTTTTTTTTTATATACTGTTTAAAAAACAGGATAGTTCTGTTTAAAATGCATTTTTCTTGTTAAAATTATGCACTTTTCCACTGCAGTTTTGTTGCCAATATTGAGTTGAGCTCTCCGTCTCATAAACGAAGTTCTAAATGTAGCTTTCTCAGATAAGTGTTCAGTTAATTTTTTAATTAATAAAATATCAAATCCAGAAAATGTACCTTACATTTCTAGTCTGTTCTTCTGGTACACTTCTGAAATTTTGGGTGGAAAATGCTAGGGCTTTGAAATTCATTAAAAGGGTAGAATATGTGAAGACATTGTGGGCAGAAAGTGTCACTTCATCAGTGTATTTTTCCCATCAGCATTTTTCCCTTTGAATTTTATACAGTATAAGAAATTTTTGTTGTACTCAAACTCTTTCCAAAGTCCACTTTTTCAAGAAATCTTGGTCAAAATGTTTTTCCTCTTGTGTTTTTTTTTTTTTTTAAAAAGGTCAACATAAAATCAAGTGAACTTCAGAATATAAGATAACCTGCTACATACTCAAAAGTATCCAGCATCTTTTCATGTATTGTCTTTAATAGTAGCAGGGATGACCAAAGAGGAGATGGGGGGTAATAGGGAAATTATTTGCTAAAAGTCAACATTACATATTCCCCATGATTTTTCAGGACCCATCTTTGAGACCAGCTGCTAGTCAGTGTGAAGATGAAGAATGTTTATCAAATCTGTTTAATGTAGCTAACACTAATCCCTCTTACTGCATGTCTCCTGTAGACCCGTTCCAAGTTCTGATATGCCTCTGTGGTCTGTATGCCAATACCGTTGTGTTATATATAAGGCTGTCATTCAGAGCATATGCTGGTAAGTTTGGATATCAGGACTTGTAAAAGAAAGGAGGGAATGTAAGTTTTAAAACACTTAGTCTGAATTCCCCATTCTAGTACATATAGTAGATAATGATAGTTACTGGGTTGTTTTTAAATATGTACTACAGATTACTGTAGGGATTGAGAACTATAGACTATGGTAGCCTTGGGATATAAAATAAACCATTTATTTGCAGTAAAGGTCACTCTTGCTTTTTTTCCTTTTTAAGTACACATCTGCTTTAGCTTCTTTATTCTCCCAATCCCTCCACTTATGGGGAACTAAGAAAATAGTGGGGGTTTGACGGAAAAGGATGCAAGTAAGGAATGGAAAAAAGGGAAAATAAATATTTCCAGAAAGAACCAACTACTATATTGGACTCAAGGAGCTTTATGAAACTCAAAATGCATGATTCTGTAATGTGGCTTATCCCCTTTCCCTTTTTCTCCCTCTCCCTGCTACTCCACTTCTGTTTTTTCTCTTAAGACCAGTATCTTCGAGTTATGGATCCCCATTTTAGTCTACTTAGGAAAACTCCAGGCAGCCAGCACAGCAGTCACTCTAATTATTTTTATTTTATTTGGGCTAATTATTTTTCTTCATGAAGATTTATTTAGAACTGTAACACTGGAAATGGAGGGGCTGGTTGTTCACATGCACTATATTAATGATGCAGGCTTGATTTGGTTAAAGCCTGTTATTTTATTCACTCTTCCATGCAGACTCCCTCGGAGAAGAGATTGTACCGTGCATCAGTCTGTTGAGAAACCAACCAGACCGATACTTCTGGTTTTAGTGTAAACACAGGGGAGTTGGTATGCTGTTGGTACTCTGTCAGCAATAAATTATAAAATACATTTCACTGACATGCCATGTTTTTCTTTTAATTTTCATTCATATTATACATCTTTGCACAGCAATTCAAAATTATAAATATGTGCTATAATGACCAGCCCATAACTGGCAAACGTGTGTTGTTACCAAACATCACATTTTTAAAGGTTTAAAATGATCCTGTGTGAGTGTTTCCTTGAAGGCAGTCGAGTAGCACCTGGGATGAATTTAGCTCATAATCTCCATGAATTAACAATATATTTTTGTCACAGTAGGCATGATGGTAGTGTTTCCCATGTGAATGGTAATCATTTTATTAAAGATTCACATGTTTGTGCCTCCTTCAGCATGGTGAGCAATGTACAAAATATTTCTCCTTTGTTATTGCCGTTAGAATAGAAGAATGTGTTTAAACTAGCTTGTATGCTGTTGAAACGCTGAAATTAAACCTTCTAATTAATGTAATTACTGGGGGAGAAATTACTGTCTTAAGAACTGAATAAGGAGGGTGTGGAAAGGAAGAAGGGGAGAGGTGGAATTTGATCACTAGCAGCAATCTGTAATTTTAAGGGTGGAGCAACTACAAAACTGTTTTGGGATTGGTTTGGGATTGAGAAGGGCTCGTGCATTTAGTACGAGGAGAATATTATCAGGCGCACAAGGAATTTTCAGGTGAAGGATTCTAAGCCAGCTAGCTGACTGGAATGCTGAGTATTAGTAAGTATATTTCCCTTTCTTCCCCCCCGACCCACTTCCACCCTTTTGGTGTGAGTGTTTTTTACATCCGCACATCTACTGTATCACATACCATATTGACTATTAGTTGTTTATTTCAATGGCTTTTTTTTTGTTAAAAGAAAACATACGTTTTGCGGCGTCTAAGAGTAATATTTAAGATTTAATCTTCGATATATGGTCTTCTCCCTCACCCTTTTCCCCATTTCCTTAGAAATAATTTTTAATGTGAATCTTAGTTGAAAAGTGTTTGAAAGATATTTATAAGTGTGCATTAGAGTTGCTGGTACCATCTTGGGTAGCCATAGCATAGTTAAGATTCATTTTGGAAGTAACTTTTGGGAAAAATTTATATAACTTTCTTAAGACTTTGCAAAAATTCATCTTTGGTCAACTGCTTAATGGGTAAGATATGTAAATTTTCCATACATATATGAACAGATTTTCAAGGGCGGGTTGAGTCTTCTTGCATAATCTAAGACCTAGTTTCCATTGTGTGTTTCGTGAAAGTGAATATCTTGTCTTTCCTAGAGGTGTATTTGGTCTATTACAAATATTCACAGATAAATGCTATTTCCTGACAACTGATTTAGATCGCTCATCTGAAAGAGAAGCTATTTTCCTGTTCAATATGCCTGCCACAGGCAGAACATTGATCTTATACCAACCTCTAAAAGTGTTTGAAAATGTATAAAACATGAAAACTTATGGTCAAATGAGATTGCAAAGTAAACTGAGGAACAGTTGAACTCGGAGCGCATTGTCTGCTTTCCCCCTAGCCATTATGAAAGAGATGTTTGTGATTATTGTGGACCTAATTTTCAGAGATACGGAGTGTCTGCAGCTCCCATTTACTTTTACAAGATTTGTAAGTACTCAGCACATTTGACAACCCGGCTCTGCATATATTATACAGTGCTTCATGTGGGTTTGATATTGAAATAAGTGAGAGCAGTGTACAAAATGGCTTCTAATTCTAAACGGCTATGTATGGAAGTAAAAGTTAAGAATAAAGTGTTACAATAGACATTGCAGTTTCTGGCATTTATAATACTTTGCATCTGTACAGAAGAGGCTCTGGTGTAAATGTGTATAGAAGTTTAATAAATCTAGATTATAATAAAGATTATAGAGAAATTAAGCAGCGCTCTATAGAAATTACATTAAAATTCAATAGAATATCAAATAATATATTTCTGTAACATTTTAAGCCTGCTTGTAGAATGAAATAATTATATCCCTACTGTAATATTCTTTATAAGGAATTAATTACATATTAAATCCTGTAATTACTTTCCAAAATGGGCCCAATCCTCTAAATTCTTTAGGCATATGTATAGTCTCATTGCCTTCAGTTGAACTATTTGTGCACATACAGTTAACTATGTGTAAGTATTTGAAGGATTGCGTCTGTATTCTTCAGTGGGGTTTTTTGGGGGGTTGGGAAGAAATAAAAGCAGCTAATTGAGTTACCAAAGAAATGTATCTCTTTCAGTTTCCTAACATATGTGCTAAATACATACATTTAAACAAACGTTCAAAAGTAATAAATATATAATATCGCTGTATATTAAAAATGCACGGGGAATCATTGCTTTGTGAAGTAAATACAGTGCATGTCTCTTATCATGGCCACTTTCAAAGTTTAGTGCCTTACCTGTCTATTTTTTATACTAAAAATATTTAGACTAATCACATAATAGTAACTTTCTGAGTTTGATTTTTTTTGTAAATTAGATTTTAGTTTACACACACACACACACACACACACTCTCTCTCTCTCTCTGTCTCTGTCTCTCTGTCTCTCTGTCTCTCTCTCTCTGTCTCTCCAGTAAGCTTTCATGGGTGTTTTTCCTTTCAGTCATGTGTTTAAAAAATAATCATTCTTTAGCTGAGAACTTTTGTGCCAAGTTTCTTCTTGGATGGAACTTTTATAGTTGAATTACTAACACCTGAGAATTGAGATTCGTAATGGAAACTTCAACTCTTTTTTAATCACAGCTGCACAACTGCATCTGAAAAGGAACTTACAAGGCCTACTGTCACTAGTCACTAAAGATATGCCAACACTGCAAAAACAAACAAGCAAATAAATAACTAAATGGAAAAAACCCTGCAACAGCAAGACTCAGAACCAGGGTCTATAGACTCAGGCTCATGCTCTGGCACTAAAAATAGCATTATAGACATTCACATTCACGCTGGAGCCAGTGTTAGAGTACCACTCTCATTTACTTTTTGAGACATACATCTGTGGAATGATTTTGAGCACTCAGACTTTGGAAATGTAGTGGGTTGGTACAGAAAATAACTTTGTTTCAGATGTTTAGCTGAAGGCATTATTAATGATAGGATGATTTTTTTTTTTTTTTTTTTTTTTTTTTAAGATGAACATGTTAAGTGATTGCATGGATCAAATTATTTAAACTTTTGTATGACTGAAGTTCGTTCTTTGTCACTGGACACAATGTGTGGTTAATTTTAAAACGTACTGTTCAATCAACTTTTCTCATTAGTAGATAAGCTTTTGAGTTACTACGGTTAGTCTTTAAAGTGCTACAAGACTATTTGTTGTGTTTTAAGTTTTTCCTGTTTCAGACTAACTCATCTACCGCTGCGAAGCACTGAAATACAGTACGTATTCAGGGGTTAGTCAGCCAATACTGTACACATAAACTCAACTACTGTGCAGTCACCCTGCTGTTTTCCGTATTGTCTGCTCATCTTTGAATGTTTTTGTTTTGTGTAACTTGATCATATAAGGGTCTGATCATATTCTTCCTTATACAAGTAGGTTTTTGCTTTGAAGTTAATGGGAGGAGTTTTTTTGGGGGGGAGGGAGGTTGCATAAGGAGTAAAGATTTGGATAGTAAATCAGCAAATTCTTTCATTACGATCAAGAACAACAATTCTTAGAAGGGATTTCACTCATAGTAAGTTATCTTAAAAATAATAAAAAAAATCTTCATTCAGGTTGACAGAATCTCATATTTTATTGATACAGTTTGCTAGTTGCTTTCTTACCATGCATTTAGAAGGTAGCCCATAGTAATTTAATGCCTCATCCTGTTCCACATAAAATTTTCTGAGTTAAGCCAGGGTATAAAATGTATGGAATGGGATCCAAAGGTACACAGAATGGGAGTGCAGTACAGGTCACTGTAAGCTTTACACACATTACATCATTCTAGTGAATGGAAAATAGTGTGAGGGACTGAAGGGAAGGCAGTGAATTTAATTTTTTTCATGTGCATTTTGCAGAATAAATAACTTCAGTATTAAGGTGGGGATTTGTGTGTTTTTCTCAGCTATAGTCTCATCTTGCACTTCTGTGTTCAGTTTGTGGTCATTTTATGATAATTTGGGCAATGATCCTGAGTAAAGGCTCTGTAACAAAAAAGAAAGAGGAATCCTGTGGCACCTTAGGGACCAACAGATTTATTAGGGCATAAGCTTTCATGGGTAAAGCCCACTTCATCAGATGAATGTCAAATGCCACAGGACTCCTTGTTGTTTCTCTAGATACAGACTAACATGGCTACCCCCTGAGACTTCTCTAACAAAAGAAGGACATAACAGATGTTCTGGTGTTTGCCTTAGAAGGCTTGGTGAGAAAACTATTGAGCATGTACTTGAACAGAATCAACTAGAACTTCATTTCAGTTGGAAACTGTTTGCCTAGATATGGAAATGCAATTGCAAGAGTTTATACTTATTGTAAATATGCGCAAGGATAAGTGACACAGGTGTAAATGAATGTAAGGTATATTTCTAAATTAAAGGAAAACAATCAATTCTGGAAAAAGATTCACCTGAGAAATAGACAAATCAAATGATGCTTTAAAATGAAAGTATAGTTGTTTGTTTTTGTTTGATAAGCAGATATGTGAGTATGTGTAAAAGACTCGCAGGAATTTATTGGATATATTTTTGAAATATGAAAAGTTTAAAGTCCTCTCTTTTTGTGTGTTCATATGCCAGTGTAGTAAACTAGCAGACTTACCCACCATTACCTAGTGGATCCTTAATTCTTTCTTTCTTTTAAATAAATGAAAATGCACATGCTTAATTTGAATCATTGCTCTGGGATGGGGACAGGGATGAGGGATTAATTATACAGGCTGTCCCAGGGAGAAAGAACTACTCCAAGCCCTCTCACTGCAGCAGTTTGGGGTCAGGTGAGAAGTGCCTCTCCAGGGCCGCTGCAGCTCCAGTGGGCACAGCTGGGGGAGGGTGCATATCCCCTGGCGGGGGCAGGTCCAGGTCCAGGTTTGTCTGTCCCCTGCGCTCCCCAGGCAGAATGAGGAATGTAGCAAACGGTTCCCTTGCTCCCTGATTAAGGGAAACAGCTACCAATGTCACTGTAGGAATGAGGAGGAAGCTTAAGTCCCTCCCCACCTTCCCTAAAAGGGTGGCAGGCTCGGGGCTGGGGCATCCCTCAACAGGATGGGGACACCCCCTAGCCAGCCCTTTTCACCTGCTTGGTGATTTTTTTTTTTCTCTCTGTGGTTTTGAGAAGCAATCCCATTCCAGGCACATTTCACTTTCCTGGCACAACCAAACCCTTACCTTGCTTTAAGCTATGATGAGAGGAAGCTGTAGACTGAATTGGTAGTCCCTAGATCGTACTGTTTAGGAGGAATTCATGAACAGACACACATACAGGCTATGTCTAGACTGCAAGCCTCTTTCGAAAGAGCCTCTTTCGAAAGAGAGCGTCTAGACTGCACGGAGAAATTTCGAAAAAGCAAGCATCCAGTGAGTCTGGATGCTCTCTTTTGAAGAAGCCCAATTTACATTGAAGAACGCCTTCTTTCGTTCTTCCTCGTAAATTGAGGTTTACCGCCATCGAAAGAAAAGCCGCGTTCTTTCGAATTAATTTCGAAAGAACGTGGCTTGAGTCTGGACGCAGGGGAAGTTTTTTCGGGAAAAGGCTACTTTTCCCGAAAAAACCCCTGAGTCTGGACACAGCCACAGACTCAGACAAACACTCTCAGAGCAGATACAGGGAATAAATAATTATGACCTTTGTTTTCTAAGAACTTATTAGATTACAGAGCTCTGTTGATATCCCAACCCTAAGTATGAAAATGGAATAGATTTTTGACAGCTCAAATGGTATATGTTCTGTGGAATCTTCATGGTCAAATCTATACATTTTTAAAGTAATAGAACACATTTCAAGGTGCATTTCCAACTGCTATCCATCCTCTAACCTTTGCTTCCAAATCGATTTCTGTGTTTCCTCACTTTCATTGGTAGCATATGAACTACTCATCAAGTGTATATTTCCAGATTCATAAGACCATGTTGATATTTAATTATTTTTGTTAAAACAATTTAGAAGTTCATATGATAGTTTAGTTCCATTGACATTAATCGAGGTGCACCAGTGTAAAACTGCATTAGTGGTAGAAGAGTCATGTCAGTTATCAAGAGCTATAAGTAATTATTAAAGGCATATCTGTGGAGAAACAGCTGTGCAAACTTAGTCAACCCATAAATGGCCATATCCTAGTCAGGTGAGCAGGACAGGACCCAGTGTCCTATTTTATATTCTATTACATGATACCCAGTAACAGCTGTTTTTAAACCTCAGTTTTCCAAGTGTGTCTTTTTAGTACTTAACAAAAATAAAAAATCTAGTCCTCCCGTTAGACCATGGGTGGGGAACCTTACGCCCAGAGGCTAGATGCAGCCCCCTGCTTGCCTGGATCTGGCTCCCAAAGTTCAGCATTGGAGAGCCAGTGTTGATGCTCCAGCCACCCACCCGCAGAGCTGGAGTACACAAAATCTACTAGCCTGCCCCCCCCCCCCCATACTGCCCTAGGGCTCTGGTGTGCAAGAGAAATGTGGGGAATGTCTTCCTCCTTCTCATTCAGAGGCTTTCCGCTTTCCTTCTCATTTGTGTGTTACCCCTGACTGATTTTTTTTTTCCCCCCTGTGGGTCAGCGGTTCCCAACCCAACAAATGTTCGCCACCTTTGGGTTAGACCAACAATGTACAAAGCCTAATTCAGATTGTTTAAATTTGGCTTTTGACTTGGCTGTTTTTAAATGACCATATAGTGCAATCATACTCTGGCTGGATCTACGTTGAATAAATTCAGCTTAGATAAAATGTTTGTCTAAATTATTAAACCTTAAAAAAAATAGAGGTGTGTAGTAGAGATTCTGGCAGATGAACCCTTGCAGTAACAATGTTAACATCAATCACTCGCATTGTATTTGATGGACCTGAGCTCAATAAGAATATTACACACTTGCTTAAATGTTTTCTGATCCACCAGAATGAATAAGTAGCAAATATATGCATTTCCATAATGATGAGTAATGGAAGAGATTTGATTTAAATCTTGAATATGCGTACACAACAGTATGTGATATACAGAATAATCAGCATAAAATTTATATGTATAGAATAGGTTAAACTTTTAATATCTATTGTCTTTGAAATGGAATTACTATGCTCAAGGGTAAAATTTATTATGAAACGTTTCTTTTTGAAAAATAGGGCTGGAAAAAACTCCATATAACCTGACTGAACCTGCATTAGAAGCCACCTGGTTTCCATCTTGTTGGCTCAGCACTTTGTTAGATCATATAGGTTTAATCATTTATGACATTTCAATGCACTTAGATTAGATTGCAGATGTTGAATTTCTTCTTAAGTGAATCTTCCCTCCATTAAGCAAATTATTGAAAAATATTTTGTGCCATAGCTTAAGAAAAAGATATTTCACTTTATAAGCTCGTAGCAGCTGCTGGCCTTTTTAAAAACATTAGGAGTCATGCATAGAAATGATATTTACAAAATGTACCAAACTAGGGACTGTAGAAATGCATTTACATTGCTAATTCTAACCAGTTCAAAGTACTGGTAAGATGAAATCCTTGTGTACTCATCTTTCTGAAGACTGCAGCATCCCACCCCATCCTCCTTTTTCCTCTCTTTTGCTTTAATGCTATTTGAAATTTTTTTTCTATATTTAAGAAAAATAACTAATTTTTCAGATGTGGATATTGGTTGATTTTTTTTTCTTGCCTGGGGGTGGGGGAGCGAGGGGGTAGATCTCTATGTGAATTGCTGTGAAAAAAAATTAGTATCCTGATTCTGCATGTGCTTACCTTTAAGCATACGAGTAGTCCCAAGAGCTTTGTGGATTGGGACCTAAGGCATTAAAAGATGTACTCCATTGGTTTTGGAAATGCAAACTGATTAATATAAGAATTAAAGGCCAAATTTTCCAAAGAGCACAGTTCCCTTTTAGCGTCCTCTCTGTCCAGGGTTACTTTGCTAATAGTGTTGAACACATAAGAGAAAATCATAATTTGAAAAAATCTTTCCAGACACACCAGTGGCCACCATAAAATGCAACCATATGTAAGATTTTGCTTGTATATTGTCAATCGCACTGTATTTAACATCTAGCATACTTTGTCCTCTTCATTTGAAAGGGGAAGCATTGACAGTCTTTGAGATCCAGATGATTTTTTTTTTTTTTTTTTTTTTTTTTTTTTTTGTGCAGGTAATTTTATACTATTTTTCTGGTTGCAAGCCTTTTACCTAGCAATGTTCATATGGATAAAGAAGAAAATAAATCCTATTGAATTGTTCTGGCATATAATACATGTAGATAAGTAAATTATGTAAGACTCTTAAAAATGAAAACTTTTGTTACAGATCTGAAAGTACTTGGAAAGCTCATGCAACTATATTAGTCAAATTACTCTTGATGCCAAATTTGTCATATTTATTGTAGCTAGTGATCTTTTAGTTATCACAAAATTAATATTTCTAAATGTATCATACATTGACTTTTGATGAGTGTATATTTTCATAATTTTCTTCAAAGAGGTTGGTGATAATCCTTAGATATTAATATAGTATGAGAATACCTCATCAACAAAAATGTTAGTACATTTCCCATATAAAAAAAATTGTATGCAACTGTATTAAGTAAGTCAGGTTACTCCAGTAAATGCTTGAGAGTAATCCATGATGAGGGAGGTGGGAGATAATTTCATCACATCCATCTTAGTTAGATGAGGCTGTGCTATAGAGAGAAATATTTATCATTTTCTTAAAGGTAGTTAATAAGAATGTGAGAGACTAACCAGTGTAGCAGGCAGGGGGCTGTTCCAGCCCCACAAGGGGCTCACCATTGACAAGGACTGCTCCAGTCTGGCCTCAGCAGGCCCTAGGGTCGCTCCAGCCCAGTGATGCTGAAGCGGCTCCTGCACTACCCCTCCCCCCCCCCCACACACATCCCCTTTAATTTGTTCACTGGTTAAATACTATGTTTAACTGATTAACCATCTAAATGGGATTTTACATCCCTAGTTAATAACAGTAATAATATAGAGTATTAATATTACTTTTTAGAGGTGATAAGGTTTATATTGTCAGATATATTTTGTAAACGGTGAACTAAACAAAACTAACCAGAATGGTTTCTTACGTCAGAGTGCACCCTTTCAATTTTTGTAGTCTCTGAAATGGGCCATTTTTATTTTGTGATTCAGTTCAAAGCATTTTTTGGTCAGCTGCAGATTTCTTACATGTTTTTATGCATTAATACAACTGCAGACTAGCTCTCTAAGAATTAGAATTTCTTAAGTTACATTGTACCACAACATACTAGCTTAGCAGCTGTTTGTGTGTGGACATTTTTTTATTGAATTTGCATGCTATTTGATACTGAGCATATTTTCATCCCTGAAGGGAAATTGCCGGTTTTCATTTAAAAGAAGTGACTGCACAGATAAATAACAGCATTTAAGAATTATTGTTTAAAGTAAACCGTGACAAGGTCTGTCTAAATTTTTGTGAAATAAGTATCTTGAATTCTCAGTGTTATTTCTTCTGGACATTCTGAAAAGGGAGAAATTTGTTTTAAGAAAGTTGGTTTGTTTAATTGCTGCCAGCAGAAAGTGACCCTGAAGCCAAATTATCCCTATAGAGAGTTTACAACTCGAGAGTCGCTTTTTGTTTGGTTGGCCAGTTCAGAGTGGAGATTGAGATGGCCAGGACCTATAAATCTTTTCTGTTGTACCAGTAGCAGGGCTTTCTTATCTGCATTTAATGAGGAAACTCTGTCTGTGGGGAGCATTTACTAGCAGAGCTGTGGATTGGGTTTTTTTATGTGAAGGGCGGGGAGGAGTTCTGTTTGACTTTGAGAAATCTTACACATTTTTTTTCTTTTAAATCCCATCTTTCTGGTGCTGCTTTCAACCAAAGAGAAGTTGCTGGATCTGATTGTCTTTCTGAAACAACAAACCTCCATATAATTTTCAAAGGTCAATAGCTTTTAATTCTGTTTTGGGCTGTGTTTGTGTTGAAGTTCAGCCAGCATTCTTCAGTGTACAGTAGTGACTTTTTTCTTTTACCCCTTGTTTTCACTCAGTATAAACATTTCCTTGCTGTAGTAACAGACAAATATAGCAGAGGACTTTTTTCTGGGAGAAGAGTCTCCCCATGCATTTCTTAACCATTTTAGGGAAGAATTGATCTATCTGTGTATGAGAGAGAGGGAGGCAGTAGCTGTAAATTGAAGTGACATCATATGTATTACTCCCATTGATCCACTTTTAGACTACAGCCAGGATAAAAGGAAATGGCATCAGGGAGGAAGTATGCTCATTTAGGCACAGATCCCAGTGTGATAATGGGGTAATAATAGAAATCACGCCATTGTCAATCGGTTGCTGCATTAGTCCGAGGCGCATTTCCCCTCCAAGGAGGCTTTCAATGACTTCATTCAAGTGTAGGCTGAAGCAAGTGGGATATTCAGCATACCAGCTGTACTGCTTTAGTGATTTGTATCCTGGCTTAGGGGTTCAGCACAAGCAGTGGTGCTGTGGATGCACAAATGCCTATATCTGTCACATTTCATGGCTGTGAAAGGTCAGTAGTCAAATGTTTCAATGACATTTTTCTAGTATAAATGATGAATGTAGCATTTATTGCATTATGCTAATGGGGGAATTGACAAATAGTCTCTTTTAATGTGGGTGGTCTTGGATGTGAGGCTGATGACCTTCTAGCTGCACTGAGAGAGCTTTGAAGAGGCAGGATTCATTATCGTGTTTACGGCTATGGGTGGTGGTCAGAAAATTCATATTTGATTCCAAGATGCTTTGTGCAAACTTTCTAAAAACCTATTAAAAGTTATAAGATTTACTATTTGGAGTACAGTGAATTATCATTGACTGTGAATAAAATACAAGATAGCGGTTTTATTTTGTCTCCTGATGTTCAGTAAACATTGAATGTAAGTATTTAGAGACATAATGTTTGTGTAAGCTACTTCAGTGACAGTCTGCTGTTGTTTTCTGGAAGAATGTTGTCTTTTTTTCATTTGATTGGGCCCCCTCCCCCTTTGCTGTGACACGTCTTTTCAAAATTGTTTCAAAGTTAAGGATTTAGTTATGTAAACTTAAAAGCCACTGCACCAGGCCATGAATAAGAAGCAATGTCTAATGCTCTCTATCAGAAAAAGAAAGCAAAATTATGTAGTCCCTTGGTGGAGGCAGTATGAACAGCAACTTTAAAAGCAAGACAAGCAAAATAAGTCACAATATTAGGAAAATGACCGTGGGATATTGTTTAATTGTGTGAAACCTTACAAAAAGCTCCAGTGTGCTTGATCACAATATATTAATTCATTCTCCTTTTGTAGTTTGGTACAGTGACGTGCAATCAGCCAAAAAACCCTGGGAAAATACTCTAATTTTATTGCTATAAATAGTTGAGACTAGAACGATATGCTTTAAAATATTCATACATGACGTGTCTGTCATCACAATACTACTACTGCACCAACTGTATTAATTCACATTGTAAAGATTGTTTTGAATCTCACCACACTTCTGATGTAAGATTTCTCCTTTAATAATCATATCTAATGAGCATTTTTAGGTGACGTATTCCCTTATTGGCTAGAATTTTTGCTTTTTAATGCAGAAAACTGTATTTTCGTCCAGGTAGAAATAAACAGTAGCATTATAAAATTTGCCTTGCCGAACTTTGCTATTACTATATTGTATACAGTATTTCTACTGAATGTTATGTATTCAATATGCAGTCAGAGAACTAAATTTTTTCAAGTTTAAAAAAAAAACTTTTGGTACTTGGAATGCAATTTGTTACTACTGTTATTTAACATTTATGCTATGTTAGCATCAAGAATCCAACCAAGCCGGGGTCCTGTTTGCTTTAGGTGCTGTACAAACATGTGGGTCTTTGGCCCCTAAAGTTCACAGAGTAAAGATGAGACACAACAGGTGGCTGAACTAAACATCTCAATCAGGGTTGAGGTCGGGGAAGACTAGGTAACAAAAATAATAGGATGAATGCATTTGATTTAGACATCTATATATTTATTTACTAAGGTGTCCTGAAATTATAAGGTCTTTAGAACAAAAGAGCAAAAACAATTTACAAAATAGTGTAAATCATGCCATTTCACCTGAGGGGGAGGGGAGAACAGAACAAATCTGTTAATAAAATGGGGATTTTTGTAGTGGTTTTTGCAATGAAACTTCGTTGAACTTTCTTCATCTTGATGCAAGCTAAATGTCATGTTAGGCAACGTCCTTTTTATTGAGACAGGGAATACTGAGGAAATATGTACACTCAGAATTTTAGTTAAAACGAATGAGAGAACAAACTATTTTAGCTATGCCCATGTAGTCTCACTTCCTGCTCATAATATGGCCTTAAATATATGCTGAGAGCTGGAACCTGGCATATAGGGTGCCATCTCAGGAATTTGCAACACTGAGAAAAGAAGAAATTATGTTTCAGGGTTTTTCTGTGTACTAAAATGCTTCTGTTGACCTGAATCAGATTCCCCAACATTATTTGTAATAACACTTTGTGTGTGAATTCATGTGTCATATTTCGTGAAGAATCTTAAACAAAACAACCACAACTACCAGCAGTTTCTGAACTATAAGGATGGCTGTATTATCCTCGTGTTTGATGGAAAAAGCTTTCTAAATAAGCACGTGGTGTTCTGCACCATTTCAAATTTTATTAGCATTCAAAATAAATTCGGTTTCCAAGCAGAGCCGATTCCCAGACATCTTTCTTGTCTGTCTCTCTCCACCCCCCACCACTTGAAGCAGCTGCTCTTGGACTAAACAACAAACATTTAAGTTGGCATTTTAGTGGGTGACTTTAAATTGAAATATTAAAAATATTTTCATTTCCTACTATTTTTAACTTTTCAGTTTTCCTTGCAGTTGGCAGATTTGAGTGTTACTTTGAAAATGTTCCAATTAGAACAAGTTGTGTTTTTTTTTTTTCAAACCCGGAGAATACAGTTTTGATAATAAAAGAATGCATTGTAAGGAAAACAAATTGTTAAAATGCTAGTGATTTATGTCCCTTCTTATTAGCATTTGATTTATGTGCTAATGCCAAGCAATGTCAGTCTGAGAATGAAGATATCTCATTGCTTGTTTAGCTGGTGATATCTGCCAAAGCTTTACAGGTTACGATTTGAGTAGAAAACTTTCGCTTTGTGGTCTTGTTGCCAGTGTGCTGCTTTTATATATGTAAGGGGCTGTCATTAAAATAATAGAGAAACATTTAGGAATTCTCTGATGCTACATCCCTCCTGAGGTCCAAGGCAAAGCGAGAGGGAATCTTTTTTTCATCCCCAGCTAATTGCTTGGATTACACGTGCCCTTACCTTACACTCCAACTTGGCTGCAGTGTTTTCATGAGAAGCTGATGAAAGTTACATTTTAATATCTGCCTTTGTCTGGCACCTAGTAAGCATAAGGAGGCAGGGAGGAGTGGTGGGCAGCACAACAGCAGAAGGCGGCCTTAGACTGAAAGGGAGACCTTCACGGGGCTCCAAAATCTGACCTTAAAATGGGACAAAAGTGGAATTAGAGTGGAAGAGTATGATTTTGTCCTTTAATAATAATAATAATAATAATCTGCAAACTGTTTGAATTGAGTAATGATGGGTTTGTATTTTGCATGCAAAAACGTAAGTGTTTGATTTCCTCCCTCCCCCCCTTTTGGTGTTCCAGAATGGAGAAAATGGGTTTTGGGGAGGAGGGTAGCATCTGAGTAAACAAGGAACCTGTGATAGGACTTCCAGAACCCTGAATTTTCAGTATGTTTCCTGGCAGCTGGTGTGTATTCTCACTTTGTGCTTTCCATGAATTATTTATTTGTTCATCCGATAAGCCTATTAAATGAAGCACTTAAGCACTCACTACATCAGGCTTCTTGTGCTTTCTCTCGTCAGGCTACCTGTGGTTCATCTAAAAAATGTTAGAGGTACAATTGCTAAATATACATGCACAATAGGTACATGGACAATATGTCTTTTCCTTTTTTTTGGTATGAGAAAGTATAACTTATGACTCTTTGCACTGGAAATGTGCTGTTGCAATCTTAATTTTGTTGCATGCCACTTATTTATATCATGTTTCTTTGTACACTGCCAGAATAAAGTGAAATTGTTTATATAATCAACAGGCCCTCATGTAATTAAATGTTCATATGTCTGGTGACCTCCTGGAGTGATGCACTATAAACTGTCATTTTGTTTCTACCCGTACCAAATCTCAACAAAATAGAATACTTAGCATATGTATTCCATAAAGAATAGAGTCTAATAAGCCACAATAATGTTTGAATAAGAAAATATGATTTTCATCTGATCATTTCTGAAAAAACAAAGAAAATTAGTCTTAACTAGACCCCAGAGCAGAGCTTTCAAAGTACAGACAACATGAACTCTGAGTTTTTTTCCAAAATCAACTAGGTCTTCCCACATGTCGAATGCATGTTAGAATTACACAGGATACCCTAACCTTGTCATGTTTGATCTGTGTCAATTTCATTGCCTATTAAGTAGAGTTTTATTCTGACGATACGTTTATTTTACTCTTAGCTTCTCCCGGACCAGTTGGTTTTACTTCTAGAGTGTCTGTTGGAGGAGAAGACGACATTATGTCTCAGAACTCTGCAGTGCTTAGAGAAAACGTACCATCTTGGTGAGCAAGATGCAGAGGTAATTCATTAACAGTCCCACCGCAATATTAAGCAGATACATTGTGTTACTGACTGTAATATTGGCAGGCTATTAAGACCCAGAGCTTTTCAAGCTCTCTTTCCCCATTAGAGAGCTCTAAAATTGTTTGTATATGTACTGCCAAAGAAGGTAAAAATATAGTATGTCTGCCTTACTCTGCGTTCCTGTGTGATACTAATGTGTACTGTGTATACACTGAGGTTTTTATACTATAGTTAGACTATCTAGTATAATTAGTATGTTCAGTTTGCATAGCCTCCTCTGTGTGTGTGCGTATCAACGGTAGCCATGCCTTTACGAGGTATGTGCACTCAAATGTTAAAATGCTTATTTCAGATATGCATGTTGTATACAGGAACTTATGTGATATTGATAAGGTGTCATACCTCAGAATAGGGATGTGAACAAGTAGTCGAGTAGATGATTAACTGATTACGCTTCTTGGTTAATCTTCTCGACAACTCACATCTCTTGCCCTCCTTCCCACTTGCTGCCTCTGATACAAGAGGGGGCAAATCTGGAGCTGGGGGGAGCCAGCATAAGCCTCAGCCTCCTTCTCCCTCCAGCACTGGCTCCACGGTGCCACCTGCTCCCCCATCAGAGGCAGCAACGGGGGGAGAAGGAGGCTGAGGCCAGGGGAGGCTACCACGAAGCCGCCTCTGCCTGCGGTGGGCCCCTGGCTCTTCGTAGGCAGAGGCTGCTTTGAAGCAGCAGCTTGTGTCTGCAGTGGGTCCAATGCTCCCCAGGGAGCTTTTCAGCAGCCTCCTTTGTCTCTCGCCCCCAGCAGCTCTGTCCACGGAGAGCTTGGACACCTTCCTCCCCTCCTCTTCCCCCCCGGAAACAATGCACTGCCTCCTCTGGTTTTTAAACTAGCTCCCCTCGTGGACCGGCTCCTACCTGCCACCCGTCACTGCTGCCTCTGTTATAGCCCATTATTTGCTTTTACCTAGATCTCAGGCCTTACTCATATAATTGTGCTTTTACAAGAGAGTAAATGGATTTCTGTGCTCATGGCATATGAGTTCTAAGGATCTTTACAGCTGCGTCCATTAATTACAATACGTGTTTAAGTCATGGGAGAAATTATTATTAATGTATCATAGATGTGCTTTACAAACCAGTATAAAGACAAAGTTCATACACAAGACTTGCCAACTTACAGGCCCCACTCTACAAACACTTATTACTGTGGACAGAGTGTTAACTGTGGATCAGTAATCGCTTTGGGTGCATCTACACTGCACCGTAGGTCAAAATAAGAGACACAATTTGAGCTACACAATTGCGTATCTTATTTCAATTCTATTTGGAAGTAGGTTATTTTGAAATTTGGCACCGTCTACACAGCATTTATTTCTAAATAAATTGCTGTTCCGAAACGTCTCTTACTCCTTGTGGAATGAGGTTTACAGGGATGTCGGAATAGCGAGCCCGTTATATTTCAGAATAACAGGCGCACTCAAAAGACGCAGAATAGCTATTTCAAGATACCTCCAGTATCCCAAAATACTGCTGCAGTGTAGACGTAGCCTTAGTGCTTAGTGCAAGAACTGTTTTATTGTGTGTCCAGTCTCAACTGGCTATGTATAGTAAGATGCTCATAGTGCTTCACCCTGACTCTCTGTTTGGGAACTACAGCCATTAAAGCACAATTTGTTCTGATACCATGTTTTCCCATCCATTCCAAAACTTAATAATACTTACTACTATTGTGCAATAGTCCTATTGACTTAGTACTCTGAGAGAATTTAAGTCCATGAGACTGTTCATGGTAGAAGCCGTATTCACTGCAGTAAATGTTTACAGGCTTTGGACCCCAAGCAGACAGTGTTCAGAGAGAACATTTGGGAGAAAATGGAGGAAATTAAACCAACTCAGGAAATATGTATTGTGTAGATGCTGATTGGATGTTCATAAACAAAAAATGGTTAGTTATTGAGAATATATTCATACCAGTATAATTAAGGAGCACTCTCAAACTTAACATGTTTGACTCCGCCTATGTAAATGAAAAAAATCCAGCTGAACACCACAGATGGTCAGTGTACATGGTTTATCATTAGTACAATAGACTTCCGATAATCCGGAACCTATGGGACCTAGGTGGTGCCGGATTTTCAAATATGCCCGACTATCAGGAGGTACTATAAGATGGTTTTATATATATGTGTATATATATATATATATATTATATACATTATATACCGTATATAAAGTGTTCTTAACCCTTTTTATTGTACATACTGTATACAGTATACTGTAATGTTTTCGGTTTTTTTAAGCCTTTTTTACCCTTTTTGCTCAGTTCAGCTGCTGCCGCTGTTCCCTTGTGACTCATTTTTTGCCGAAGCTCGCTCACTAGGCTCTTGCCATTTTGATGCCGGACTATCAGGAGTGCCGGACTATTGGATGCCGGACTATTGGAGTTTTACTGTAATTGGAATTTTTTAGGCAGTAATTAAAATGGAAGAAAGTTAAGTCAGGCTCATGTTTGTTAGCATAAAATGCGTAGTTAGACATTGGAGTACATTTTAGAGCCCTTTATAAATTCAAACATTAATTTAAAAACTCTAAACTGTCATATGGCCTTTTAAAAAAAAATTGCCAGGTGACATTTCAACTGTTGCTGTTTATTTCAGCTTTTTATTTTTTTGTTTATCAGTTTCCAAGTGTCAGACTTATTTTTAATTAGTATTGAAACAGATTTTTCTATTTATAGGAATTAGGATATATTTTAATCACAGATGAATGCCAATGAAATGTCAGGAGCTCTATAATGGGAAGAGGAATAGCTTGGGAGGATAGGATCAAAGCAAGAGCTGTAGTGTTTCTATTTCATGCCAGTGAATTGTGAGCTCTAGGCCTTGAGTTTAGGGTTGCCTTTTTTTTTTTTTTTTTTTTTTTTTTTTTTTTGAGGAAAAAAGTAAACATAAAATTAAATTCAGGGTTTTTTTGGGGGAGGGAGTGTAGCTTTACTTAACGGCACACCAGAGAGCTTTCACATTTTTTTTCTTTGCAACACAATTATGACCTCAACAAAAGCAGCACAATCTCCGCTTTATTGAACAAGGTGAAACCAAGGACTTAACAGACCTTTAAGAAGTACAACTAAGATAACATTACCATTAGAGTTTTACCACTCAACAGATCACAGACATGCACAGTCCTTTAAAGGGAATGTTAGTTTACACAGTCACATATCCAAAGAAGGGACTTTTCATGTCTCAAACTACAATAAGTGCACGCTGTGAAGACACTAGGACATGGAATTGCAGGATTCCAGTCTAAGGTTTTAGCTGAGCTATTAGTATATAAATTTGATTAACTGGGATACTAACCTGTTATAGTTAAACCTACATAGTTACAGGATCTCAAATACTTTTATTAACATTTCAAAAGGTGAGTGTTAGAAATGTAAGCATTCAAAATAATAGGCATAAAAGCAAAAAGAAAAGTGTCTCAGTTTTTAAGGGTTTTTTGTATGTAGAACATGGTCATTTCCTGTCTTACAGCAGACAGCTGAAAGTGCACTAAATTCTTCGTTATTAAGAATTAATTATCTACATTAATCCTTCTGCTGGAGAAGAGCCATGATCAGACCAACAGTATGCTAAACTGGTACAATTCTTTAAAACCGGCATGGCACATGGATCCTTCTATTAGGCAAACTTGTCTCTAAAATATCTAGTCTGTTCACCTTTCTTAGTACGGTAGTTAAGTGACCTCGCTCTAGCACAGAAGGAATATAAAAGTATTAATTTCTCCTACTAATAAATTAAAGCGATATCTGCACATGCCAACTTACAGTGGCACAGCTGTATGGATACAGCTGTGCTGGTGTAAGAGTGCTCATGTAGCCACATTTTACTGATGGGAAAGAGCTCTCATGTTGAAATAATACAAGCTCAGCGATCAGCAGTTGTGTTGGGGGGAGAGCGTGTCCCACTGACATAGCGCTGTACATACAAGCACTTACACTAGTAAAACTTATGTCACGGGGGAGAATGGGAGTGTTTTTCCATGCCCCTAAGCCATAGTAGTTTTGCTGATGTAAGTGCAGTGTAGACAGTGTGTACGTGTGTTTCAATTTCAGATTTTTGTGTTGCTGATTTTGGGGGAAATGAGGAATCTAAATAATCTCACCTTAGTCAGCTGTGTGGAGAGCTAGGTAAGGGCAAGAACAGAGAAAAACAAATGCTCGTGGCAGCTTTCATCACTCTGGGCAGATTGAGAATACTTTTTATAAAGAACAGAGAAATCTTAAAAAAAGATTGCTCCTTTTAAACATCAGCACAGCAGCATGGGCATAACACTGAAACCAGTACCGAAAAAGAATATCTAATACAATAAGGTCTTGAGTCCAGTATGTGTGGAAATGGGGTGCAATTGTGTTAAGGCTGTTTCGGTCCTGAACTACTTTGTAGCTTGCTCACATGTATGATATAGACTGCTCTGTCCTGTGTGTCACTGGACATATAAATCTCTTTCCTGAATTTCAGAAACACTGCAGGTGAACTGATTATTGTTGTTCAGCCTTTCACAATATGGGAGTACAGTGCAGACCACTCCATCTAGTTTGTTTCTTGAAGCCTTTATGAATTTGTGAAGAAATAACCTTATTCTTTCCAGTTGACCACACTTTCTATTCCAGCCAATATTTTTCTTCTGAACATAACTGCACATGCACACTGCACTGTATAGAAATGTAGGACTGGAAGGGACCTCAATCCAGTCCAATCCTGCACTAAGGGCAGGATTTAGTAATAACTTGACTGCTCCTGACAAGGTTTTTTCCTAACCTGTTCTTAAACTTTAAGGTGAAACATGATTTAAAAAAGACAGAGGCTAGAATCAGTACTTTGGGGTGGATTAGCTGCCTTGTTCTGTTCCCTTTTGTACCATTTGGCAACTAAAGTTCTCTGCTGGGGATTTCCTGGCATCAAGGAAATCCCCATGTGGCACTAAGCTAATGTAACTGGCTCCTATCTCCTCCTCCTTCCAGATTCTCATGCACAGGCATATTGGGTGTAGGAAATGGCTGGGACTGGACTGGACTTCAGCTTGTTTATACTCCCTAAGGGACTGCAGCTGTTTGGAAACAGCTAGAGCAACACCTAGGCTGCTCTAAACTGTGTTGAGGCAGCATATTGAGAAAGTTGTAAGCAGTTGATGGTTTTTAGTTTCTTTCCTCCTTTCATGCACATCTTATGTAGCAGAGGGGAGCCAGTCTTTGCAATGTGCTCCACTAGACACAGCAGGCCCAGTTAAGCTCCTGCCTTGCTCTCAGTGTGGGGCTGCCATGGCTTAGTTCATAAGCAAGCTAAGAAGCTATCAGAACTACACTCCTTCCTGCTAGAGCAGGACACCGATGGCAGGGTGCTGAGTGGTGGTTCAGAGTATTCCTAGATCACATGGAGCTGCTCCTGAGGCTGCAGGGACACCAGTGGGTGGCAGTACACCCTATGTGCTTCACACAGCTATGGGCTGATTTAAACACTTAAGTTTAACAGTCACTAATCAGGGAACATGTCATCAGTTTAGAATCAAATCTGCATAACACAATTGCCCTTGGCTGTGATAGCTGAATAGTGTCTCTGGGGCTAGATGTACTATGTACTGCTGGTCTAGTGGTACTATCCCTAATCATGCCATTCTAGGATTTCTGCTTACTTCTTTTAACAGTTTATACCTCCTATTTATGTAGGGCTTGGCTTCTCAATGTGTGGCCCGCAGCCTGTTTGTTTGCGGCCCGCGATGCAGTTTGGGTTTACGCGGGGCTCAACACGTGACCCACGGATGGGAGCCAAAACAAAAAAGTAGTCAATATAATGGTCTTCTGTTGATATGCATTTTAGTAGTTAAATTCCTGGACTGTCATTGCTTATTAAAAGTGCTGTCATATGCATGGGAATCGGGTAAATATTGCATCTTATTAATATCAGCAGAACTGACTTAAATGGAGTCTGTGCATTGTATAGTCTTGCCTTAATCTTTGTATTCATACCTGTCTGTGTAAAATAAGCTATTTGCATATATATTTGTATGTATATGCAACCACGCTTAAGTTGCGGCCCTTGGCATGTGTTCTGAGGTATCATTGTGGCCCCTGGGGCTTCCAAAGTTGAATAGCCTGGTGTAGGACATATTTGATAGTAAATGGTGATTTCATGGCAATAATATTTCCCAGTTACAGTTCAAACATAGAGATGTTTGGAGAGTGCACAGTAATCCCAAACCTGTAAGTTTGTTGTGCAGTAACGTGAAATGAGCGTGTAAAATACATCTTTAAAAAGCATTTCAAACAGTTGTAGTGTCTTCTATATTCTAAGCGTCTTTGTAATTCAGCTGCCCCAATGTAGTGCATCCTTGCAGTTAGGCAAGTGATAGCCAATTACATGGAAGAACTATTCTGTCTCCTTCTTCCCTCTCCTCTTGTATGAAGCAACATGGCAAAGTAGTAAGGCAGGCCTCGGTCACAGTACATCCCCCATGACTGCCTGTGGTGCATCACGGGAAATGAAGTCCAGCTGGCAAGCCCAGCCCATAAAAGAGAATGGGGACATAAGGGAATGATACCACAATGCTCATGAGACAACCCAGTAGCGTAGCCGAACCAAAATATCCATGCAAAATAGTGTAGACTGTGTTGGTGGATTAAATATGGCATCCAGATGGCTTCCAATATAATTAAAATCCTTTGTTCCCTTTAGCTCTACTTGCATCACGTTCTCCTTCTGGGCTAAGGCTTTGGTACCTGTGATGTTAAATATCGATTAGTTAACTAATTGAATAGTTGATGGGATTTCCATCGACTATTGGATTAGTCAATAAGGAATAGTGAGTGTTCTGCCTTTGGAATGTACAAGAGCCCTGCTGGGACTCTTGTATATTTCAAAGAGGAAGCGCCACCACTGCACCTCTGTCCCATCCCATGGAGCCCCAGCTCTCCCCCCCCCCCCCGTCTTCCCCTTGCTCCTCCCTCCCACCCCCCGCTGCCTCTTTGTGATAGAGGCAGCAAGTGTGGGGGAGGGGAGCAACTAGTTGACTAATGTGTTGACTAGTCAATTAGTTGCTTCCATCCCTAGATCCCATGACACACATTCTAAGTACTAATGACTTTATGGCTAAGTATTGCAGAAAATAGCTGTTAGGAGACTGCAGCTTTACATGCCCTGCAACAGCTCCCCTTGACTGAAAATGGCAAACCAAAGCCAATGGGCGTCGCATGGCTTCATGAGTACAGACCTTTTAGGTAAGCAAAGTGGTGTGGGCCCGCTAGCTGCTTTCCCAAAGTGAGCCCATGGAATATTCTGAGAAACACTGCCCTGACCCAACCTTATGCCCTTTCTTCCCCCCCCCCCCCCCCCCCAATGCATTGTTAGATTTAGATGTATTGGTTTCCCCCATTCATGTTTTTTGAAGTTGCTATAAAGAAATCTGTAGTCTCTACTAGTAGTAACCAAACCAGAGAGCAGTATTTTTTCCCCTTCAGTGGCCAGTTGATCCTGCGCACAGATGCCTTTTATTTTTAGTTACAAAACTGAATACTGCCACTTTATTGCTCCTTTCCTGCTTAATAGTCACACTTCTATGAACTTAGGATCAAATACTGACCTGCCATTACATCTGTCTGAAGCCTCACAGTTTAGCTTGTTAGCTTAACAGTAAATACCATCTAAACTATATGTATGCATGGGCTTGCTTGTTTCTAGAGTGCATTATGTCTATGTATCAGCGATTGTGTTTACAATTTGGGAAGAGAGGATGGATTGCTTTGTAAGGAGAGGGAAAAGCAACAAACCTACTTTTGTTGTGCAGAACTTGGGACTTTCTAGGTGTGCCCACAGCCCAAGGTCAGTTAATATTTTTAAGAAACTTAATACCCTTAATATTATCTCTTTTTAATATGCTTATGTAGGCTGAGCATGTCTGAGCAGTGTTCTGAGAAAATCTAGTTTAGAAGTTTACTAAAATAATTTGAATAATTTAATTAATTTGAATAATTCTATTGAGACATTAGAAAAAGCTTACAGCTGTGTCACAAACATTGGTAATCACTAGCAGGCAGCTTTCTTGAGCTATTTCCATAATTAGCTTTCTTGTTCTTTCTAGATAGGGACTAATATGGTCTATGAAACCAAACAGGCCACAAGTCGTGGAAATGGTCTGTAAGCAATAACAAAGATGATGGGATAGAAATCTCTTTAAGAAACCATTTACAGTATATATGCAGAAGGAATGGATAGATGTGATTGTCACTATTTGATGCTGAACTGATCTGTATAGAACTGTATGTTGTCCAGCTGAATTATGGTAGACTCAGTGATACAAAAAGTGGCATTTAGATGAAACCAACAGTTTTATACTCCATTTCCCCACTAGCTTTACTAGAGAGTTTGTTTTTCTTCCCTTCCTTCCTCCCTACAGAAGTGACTTGTTTTTTCTGTAATTTGTGCTGTTTGCATTGCAGATGGAAATGGCTTTGTTAGTTTTTCTTGTCTCAGCCAATTGAATAGCATTTCTATCAGTTCATAACTCTTCTCCTGTATTTCAAAATCATAAGGTGGTCGATTTTTGGGGAAAAGAAAAAGGAATGAGGCTGTAACTGATTTTGCAGAAAATGTGAGTGTAACGGGTTAAGCTCATAATATCATACGTCATATGGGTGGCACGTTGCCATTTTTATACAACTGCTTCATTGTACCTGAAGTCTGCCTGTGAAAACAAGATTTTAGAGTGGTGGCATCCTAGTTCTCTGACAGAGATCCAGTCACACTAATATAAACTATACAAGATGCTTGATGGCCTGAAATAGTGAGAACTACGTTTAGAACAAAATAATTTCAGCCCATTGATCTTTCCTATGCCATAAAATACTGGCAGATCTATAAGTACAGATGAACTACATACAATACAATATCTATCTTTCTGTTTCCTTCCCAGTGATTAAGCCCATTCTGAAACTCTAGGACAAGCTGTTGTGCAGATTGTCATTGAGCATTATTAGCAAACACCATCATGGAACAAAGCTCTGTAGAGTATATTGGAGAAATAGAATTGGTCAGGAAAAGACAGACAGACAGTTTCTAGATTAATAGAAAAGGGAATTAGCGTGCTTTCTTTTCAGAACAGTTCCTCAGCTAAATGTCTGTCAGCATGCTGGGACTTTGGCAAAAATCGTTCAGTAGCCCTCTTCACCATACGTACGTATCTTTTAATACTACATATATAACACTTGCAAGCTTCTGTCATCAGATTGCAAATACTTCCAGACAGCCTGCTTAAGGACAAGAAGTCCCAGTGCCTAGCTGTCTTAACTGGGCCAAGGTCATGTTGCACTGCATAAGAAAACACTGGGGTGTTTCATATTGAATCACTGCACAGAACTGGGAAATATATGAATGACACACGTACTCAGCCTGTGTTTTAGAGACATGAGATCCACACATTGAACTGAGGCTTAAGAGAGGAATATGCAGTTTGTCCTAACACCTATAGTGCCAAAATTTTCTCTTTAAAATGAAAGGCAAAATAAAATCTGGTATGTTAAATTTTAAATGAGATTAAAGCAGCTTTCTATTTTGTTCTGTGTTTAAACATACTGCATCAAATTAATCCCTGGTGCATTTGAAATCCAGGGATTTAGGATCTTTTTGAGGCTGCAGTGAGTAGGAATAGACCCATGTGAGTCTGGCAACAGAGTTTGCTGGGCCGGGGGGGAATGTGGCTTAGAAGGGGCTATGGACAGCCAGCACTCAGCGCTGCCTGGACCGTACCATGATGGGTTCTGGTAGTGATTTAAAGGACTCTGACGGTTGCTGCTGCTGCTGCCACAATGATGGCCCAAAGCCCCAAGGCAACTACTCTCTCCTCCCACTCCCAATTGGCAACCTTGAAAAAGTAGTTTCTGATAACACATCCTTCAGTTTCCAATGATGAGACTCAGGACATTGCAGAGCTGGGTGTGAGGCAAGAGAATGGAGGAAAAAAGGCTTCCAGTAGGGACAATATTCTTCAGGTTGACACTCATGTTTGCCACAGGAGAGTTGATATGTTGGGATGTATTTCTAAGTTCGCCCAAAGGATAATTAACTTAGCACCAGTAGCTGCTATTTGGGCCTGTTTTGTTGATGCATGAAAAGTAGGGGGGCTTTTTCAGCCACCTGAGGAGTACACACAATTCTGGAAGGAACATTAGCTCTCCTAAGTACATGTTTAAAGTGCAAGATTTATTGGGTTCTTCAAATAGCATTTCCCCCATCAGCAGCCCTCATTCCCTAAAAGCTCCAGGAGCCAACAGCTGTGCATGTTTGTTGCAAGTAATTTCAGTTGCTGCTGGGGGGCATTGGTTCCAGGCTCCTCATTGGTGCCTTATACTGTGTCAGCCGCTTATCATCCACTACTTGGGAGTGATTTTTTTTCTAATGGGTTTGAGCTCTTAATTTCTCCTCAGCACAGTGAGACTTGAAAAGTGGGGAGGAGATTGAAAGACAGCTAAATACAGAATTGTTTTCTACTTGTTCTTTATCTAAAGCAGCAAAGAAAGAGGAGGTTGACCTTCACTTTTTCTAAAACCTGCTATCTGATGTGGGGACTGGAGAGAAGAGGTCCCCTGAAATAGTAAAATTTGTCCTGATTAATTTTATGAGGTGCTTTTGCTATTTTGACTGTTTATACCATGCTTAGGAGCTGTATAGGAAGGAGCTGTATAGGAAGAAATAACATTGTAATAGAAACTTCCTGGCCTTGTCATAAAATCTAAAAGATTATACTGTTTGTATATATGTGATCGCTATTACATATTTGCCAGGATGTCAAGAAGGATGTAGTGTTTTAAAAACAAAGTGCCTTTGACAGTCAGGATTTGTGTTGCCTGACTATTGCAGTTTAAGATTGTGACCATATTTGTGCTTTTAATGGCTCTCACTCTTTGTGTAATAATTGACACAGTTCTTTACTGAGGGTGAGTTCTAAAGATGTATTTGATTAGAAAATATATTTAATGCTCAGTGGCTTGGTTTGGGATTTTTCATTTCTCTTTAAATGTTGGCTGGAGATCCTCGTTATCTCTAGACAATATCGCGAGTGTGAAAGATTTTCCTGCTCTAACATAAGATCTATGTAGAATGGGTCAGATTGAAATTGTCAATCAGAGTTAGCCCCGATGTCATTACTTAAGCCACAAATAAACCACTCACAGCCCGTACTGCTTATTGCTTAGTAACTGACTGACTTCCTAATACATGGGTACAATTTTGTCCCCACTTTTGGTACATTTCTTTCTTTGATCATTTTCCTTTTGGGTTACAATGCCCCAGGGAGGAATTTTGCTATATTCTACCATGGGGAAATACTTTGGAAATATCATGAGTGAGCAATGCAGAACTGAAAAACAAGATCCCTCAGAATAAAATCCTGTTATTCCCACTTCAATACGTGGGATTCTACTGAGTTTACAGAATAAAGTCTTTTCTTTAACGTGTCAGTATGAGAGGGGTCACATTGACATGCTTGGACACTGAAGTCCTCTGTCAGCAAGACACAAAGGCTAGACACTGAAGAGATTACTCAAAATTTAGAATTCATAGGAGTGCGTTTGGACTCTACCACGGTGAGAGCCTACCTACTTGTACAGAGGTACCAAGCTATACAAGATCTAATTGCAGTACTTACCTTAAGCCCTATGGTCTCTGTCCTCACATGCGTACAACTCATGGGCCATATGTCAGCCACAAATTATGTGGTCCACTATGCAAGGCTGCATGTTCGGGGTCTACAACAATGACAGGCATCTGTGTATGTTCCCTCGAGGCACCAGGTTGGCACCCGAGACACTCCAACATCTGCCGTTATATCAACCCTGGAGCGGTGGACCAGACCACACAACCTCCTCGCAGGAGTTCCATTTCATCAACCTTAGCCATCTACTCAGATCACAATGGACTCCTCTTTGATTGGCTGGAGTACTCTTCTGAATGGTCTGTCCATTCAGGGACGATGGACACCACAGGAGGAAGTCCTTCACATCAGCATTTTGGAACTCAGAGCTGTCCTCAATGCCCGCAAACATTTCAGAGCACATATTTCCGGTATCATGACCAGAATTCTCACCGACAACATTACCACAATGTATTACATCAGCTTCCAGGGAGGGGCCCGATCTGTTCTCTGCACAAATGTTGTTCATCTCTGGAACCGGTGTATCCGCAACAAGATTACACTCATAGCTTCATATTTACCAGGGGCCAGCAACATCACAGCAGATGCGTTAAGCAGAAAATTCTCACCGGACCACAAATGGGAACTCCAGGAAGACGTTCTCCTGCACAACTTCTGCCTCTGGGGTTTCCCACAAATAGATGTTTGCTTCCAACAAAAACACAATGTCCACAGTACTGCTCCAGGGCTGGGATTAGCACAGATTCTTTCCTTCTCACCCTCATCCACCCACATCCTCATGTTCTCCTCTTGACAGCATGACTGCTCACTGGTTATCCAGTGCTGAGAACCTCCTCTCAGGTGAAACAAATCCTAATACAGTAGACTTCCGATAATCCGGAACCTATGGGACCTAGGTGGTGCCGGATTATCAACTATGCTGGACTATCAGGGGTGCCGGACTATTGGATGCAGGACTATTGGAGTTTTACTGTATATAGCAGGAGGGAATGACGAGCAACCTACATGCATAAGTGGCATAGATTTGTCTCCTAACAAATGTGTGGACCCACACATGGTGCCTCTTCATGAAATCCTCAAATAAAATTGCACTTGGCGGCCATTACTGCATTCTGACAGCCTGTGGATGGCACGTTCATATTTTCGCACCCTACCACCAAGTGCTTCCTCAAAGAGTTAACAAACCTCAACCCTGCCCCCAAGCCTCCACCACCTCCACGGGACCCGGATCTAGTCCTGGACACCCTCACTAACCCCCCGCTTCGAACCATTGGTGACAGTACCTCTTCCAATTATTACAATGAAGGTGATCTTTCTATGGGTAATTACTTCTGCCTGTAGGGTCAGTGAACTGGCGGCCCTGATGGCAGTACCACCATACACTGTTTTTAACAAACAGTGTAATATTACACCTGCACCCAGCCTTCATCCCTAAAGTCTGTTCCCAGTTTCATATTAATGAACCTATTGTTTTTCCTGTATTTTTCCCTAAATCTCATGCATCAGTTTAAGAGGCACTACTGCATACTCTCGATGTTCACAGAGCACTGGTCTTTTACTTTCAGAGGACTCAGAAATTTAGGAAGTCCCATTGCCTTCTGGTGTCACTATTCTCCCAACACATCTCGAACCTCATAGTTGCCTGCATCGAGAGAGATTACACCATATGTAACAAGCCACTTCCAACAACGCTTAGGGCTCATTCTACCAGAGCCACATTGACGTTCATAGTGTTCCTGAAGGGAGTTCTTCTTCTGGACATTTAACGCTCAGACACATGGTCTTTGAATGCCACCTTTATGAAGCACTATGCAATACTGTATCATTGGGCCACAGATTCAGCGGTGGCTATGGCTGTACTTTCCACAGCCATTAGACCATGACTCCGAGACCTGCTGTCCTGGGGCTTTTGACTGCTACAAAGTCACCTACAGTGGAGCACCCACGGGGACATCACTCTAAGAAGAAGAGGAGGAAGTTACTCTCCTTGTGCAGTAACGATGGTTCTTCAAGATGTGTCCCCGCATGCGTGCTCCACCACGCGCCTTCCTCCCCACTTCGGAGTCTCTCTTGATAATTATCTTGTTCCAGATACTCGTGTGACGTAGTGGGGGTACTTGCTGGGCTGTGGTGACCTCTGCTGTCCGAAGCAAGACCCATCAGGGAAAACCTTATTATGCAAAGGTATCATACCGGTTGAACCAGCTACCCCCCATGGGGAGAAACAAAGGGAGGTGGAATGCTGCCCTGGCTGGGGGCAGGGCTGGGAGAGGTAGAGTTAGTTCCTGTCTGGAAAGCAGGGGAGAAGGAGCTGGGGAGGGGGGCTGGGACTCCCCTATCTCAAGGGGGGCACTGAGGCCTCTTAGCCCCAGTTCCTGTAACCAGATTATATCTGTGTTATGCTGTATCCTGGAGGAGCAATAAACCACCCTCAATTCCACTGGCTGGTGGAGTCTGTTTGTGCCATTTCGGGGTGCAGGAGACGGGGGACCCCCAACGCGCCGTCACAACTCGGGCGGACGAGAGTAACTGGCAGGAACTGGATTTCATGCACGAGAGAAAGGGTGCGAAAGTTGCAAGATGCTGACCACACATGCACAGTCCAGCTGACTACTGCTGTTGAAGACTCCAATCTGTGGCATTAGGACGAGCCTGACACCTACAGTGGAGCACCCATGGGGGGAGACATTTAGAAAAATCACCATTGCTGCACAAGGTAACGTCCTCTTTCTTGTATATAGTTGTCTGTAGGTTCCATTGTTGAAACTCAGTGACACACAGGAAGATGATGATGAAGTATCCTAGGCAGAGTTTTGTGGGTGTGTGAGTGGTAGTTGTCTACGTTATAGTGGAAATCTGAGGGAGCTTAGATTATCTGTTGAGAGAATGGAAATACTATCGCCAGATCTCAGGCACATCATTGACTTCAGAAATTCTTCCTGAAGAGGGCTCTTAAAGAGGTTGACATATTGGGCAGCCATCTTAGTACCATGGCTGCTCCCATATTTGGAGCCGAGTGCTTGTTTAATGTAAAGGATTAGGGGTGAAGATGAAATGAATGAATTTAGAGATGTTGGGGGATGAGGAGTGAGAACTAAATGTTCATTTTCCTATTCCTAGATGTTTGAGACCAGCAGCTATATCATCGTTGCAAGAAATATAGCTGTATAGGATGGTGGCAAGAATGATGCTCTGAAGGAGGTTGTTAATGTTGCAGAGTTTCTGGTAGAGATATTTAAAAGCATTCATTAGAGTAATTGTGTAACCACTGAAAATCTCAGCAGTTACAGTTACCTGCATTGTGGTTCTGCAGTATAAAGCATAACTTATACTGTTAAGGAGCCAGCTAAGTGTAACTGAAACCGTTAACTAGTAAGCATCAGCTTATTGGTTATTTGGTTACATTCTAACATCCCTAGTTTCTGTAAATGGTTGGTTGTGTTCTGAAGGAAGCTGGTCCTTTGTGTGGTGAGAGGTTCAGTTTCTATGAGATTTGATGCTCCTTCAGTAAGACAGTCATGGCCCATTATGATGGCTTTGCCTGTGTTCAGTTATTTATGTATCCTGGGAAGACTACCTTGGGTGGCATGAACTTGTATGTGGATTTGTTTGGGCAAGGAGTTGATGATATCCTTAAATTGAGAGAATTGCAATTTGGCGTAGTCTTCGATTTCTTTATAGAAGGTACTGTTAATGGTCAGCTCCACTTTGTATTTAGCTATAGATAACACTCTTGAGTACCTTTCCTGGACCCAAAGAAGAAAGCTTGTCTCTTTTGCCAATAGAGGTTGGGCCATTGAAAGTTATTACTTCACGCACATTGTGTCTCTAATCTCCTGGGAACACCATTGCTACAGCAACACAGAAAACAATAATAATAATTGGTAGTTTAGGGTCATGGGCATTACTCCATATGCTAGAGAATTAGACAGTGGGTACATGCTTTCAGATGTAATCTGTCCTAGAGCCCCGCTCGCCAGCCGCACGGTTTCACGCGGTTCTGCGCTTTGCACATGCGCAGATCGCTCTGCGCCGGCTCTTCCGGGTTGTAATCTACTCACCACGGGCAAGTAGATTACATTATTTGTCAAGCCGTGTGTGTGTGTTTGTGTATGTATTTAAAAGTTGGAGACATCATATCATGGCTGAGGGTTTAGAGGTGATGAGTTATTGTTTCATGGTCAGACTTAGTGTAGCTGAGAAATTGAGTCCTGTGCAGCTATAGTAGTGAAGTAAGAGGGAGGAGATAGTTCGGATTAGTTTTGTCATTCTCATTGGCATAGTGGGGCATAATTGGTGCTCATGCTTTGCAATCTGGTGGAAGCCAATGGCACGGCAGCAAAACAAGATTAAACAGATATTTCCGGAACAGCTGTAGAAAGGAGAGCTGATTACATCTTTTCGGCCATTGTTACTTAACACTCAAACATACTGAATGTGAAGTACAGAAAATGAGAGAGAGAGCTTTTGGATCAAGTACAAGAGCATTTGTTTTGAACTAAAGTTTATTTAAAAAAAAAGGTTTTTTCATTTTGCATACTATTATACATTTTGTTAAATCACAAGCTAATATAAAGCCTTTCTCCATATTGGGGAGATCATTGCACCATAAATGGCAATACAGTGGGAAAAGCCTTAATACATGGGAGGATGACTCTCTCTTCTGGCAGTTGTTGAAGCTGTCGCACTAATCGGTGTTTGCTGGATTTTTGTCCCCTTCTCCTCTGAGATTGCTGTATGTCACTAGCCTCGTTACTTCATCTGCATATAATGAAAGACGAATAAAAGCATTGCAGGCATGCCCTGCTGTATGTCACAGTTTAATGAAACAGATAATAGGCAAACTGAAAGGACATATGGGGATTACAGAATTACATGTCCTAACTTAGGTTATGCCTGCTTTATGGTGTCAGAGCTTTTACTGTAAGTGACTGTGCCACAGGAAAGATTAAGCCCAGCTTCTTGCTTCCTATTACAGGCAGTCCCCGGGTTACGTACAAGATAGGGACTGTAGGTTTGTTCTTAAGTTGAATCTGTATGTAAGTCGGAACTGGCGTCCAGATTCAGCCACTGCTGAAACTGACCGCCAGTTCTGACTTACATACAGAATCAACTTAAGAACCCTAGGCGTCCCCAAGTCAGCTGCTGCTGAAACTGATCAGCAGCTGATTCCAGGAAGCCGGGGGCAGAGCAACTCTGCCTCGGGCTTCCTGTAGTCAGCGCTGGTCAGTTTCAGCAGCAGCTGACTTGGGGACGCCTAGGGCAGAGCAGCTGGGGTGCTGCTGGGTTGCTCCAGAAGCGCCGCTCCTCGGCGCTACTGGACCAACCCAGCAGCACCCCAGCTGCTCTGCCCCAGGCGTCCTCATTCAGCCGCTGCTGAAACTGACCAGCAGCGGCTGAATCAGGACACCTGGGGCAGAGCAGCTGGGGTGCTGCCGGGTTGGTCCAGTAGCGCCCAGAGCAGCGCTGCGGGACCAAATGGCAGCGCCCCAGCTGCTCTTCCACAGGCGTCTGGAGAAAAGCCTAGTCAGCTGGAGGGTGGGGGGCGTACTAGCTGCGCCCTCCCCTCCCCAGCAGACCAGGAAGACGCGGGTGGCGGACCGAGACGCACCGCGGTCCCGCCACCTGGGTCCGCCGCGGCTTTGCTCCCCGTCTCCCTGGTCTGCCAGGGAGACGGGGAGCAAAGCCTCTGAGGACGCCAGCAGCGGGACAGCCGTGGGGCGTCTGGGCTGTCCCGCTGCCCGAGCCCCCCCGCGGCTTTGCTCCGCCTCTTCCTGGTCTGCAGACTAGGGAGACATGGAGAAAGCCCCGGAGTACACTGGTGGCAGGACTGCGAGGTCCCGCAGTCCGTGTCCTCCGGGGGAGCCCCGTTCGTAACTGCGGATCCGACGTAAGTCGGGGACTGCCTGTACCTTTCCCACCCTCCTTTTTAAACCCTTTATTAACACAAATGTCATTGATTATAAATGCAACCCACTTGGGAAGGAAGCATCTGGCCATGTAATTCAGTGTTTTCTTTGAGCCATAGTATTTGCATAATGCAAAGGGGTGTGTGTATGGGGGGGTGATATTTCACTAAATCAGTCCCACATCTCCTAGTGTGTGCTTTGCTATGATAGAAGGGATGGCAAGGTTGTCCTGAATACTATGCTGCTGTGTGGTCACACCTTCTTTCTCGGTGTATCGTAGATGAAGAGATGGAAGCAGTGACTCACCCAACTCCTTAGACTGTTTTTTTTTTTTTTTAATGAATGGTTCAATTGCTAGGTTTCCATGTTTTATTTGGAAGAAAGCAAACACTGTATGGAGGCAGGTGTCAGCACATGCACAAAGAATGTCATTTGATGTGAAACTGAAATACTATGTACATAGTATTTCGGGGAGTTCCTTGAAGTACAGTTTCTCTAACCAAGAATGGCGTCTCAGACTCTTTCATGTAGTAATTTTCTGTTGTATTAACTAGCAGTGGTTGAATACTAGCATCACTTGGTGAGGTAGAAAATGAGAAATCTATATGTATGGGACCAAATATTTAGAGGACTTAACCCTGCGTTTCTTTACACGCACAATACATTGTGGCAGCAAGCAATGGCTTTTAGTTAACCTAATTTTTGGGCACTATTGCATAGTTAGATGTGTAAATGCTGTCGGTTGAGCCCTGCTGTCCGTTGTGCCTGCAACCTGCTATTGACCCAGAGTGCAATAACCAGCATTTGTTCTTTGAAAAGTTTGCCTGTAAAATGCCTCTTTTAAAAATAATTAAATGAAAATATATAACTCGAGCATTATGGGGAAAGCTTGTGCTGCTGCCACCCACACTTCAGCTGCTCAGTAGAAAGAGGCAGACAATATCTAGGGCTGTCAATCACATACCTTTCAGCAGCATTTAATTATCTTGGGAAAACAAATGAAAGAATTCCAGCACCTAAAGGAATAAGTGTGCTGATTAGCACATTGCCATTATTAACATTAGTTAACTGAAAGGGCTTTTTTCTGTTGAGATTGTCTTCGGTGTATTAATGTTCTCTAACTACTTTACAGGCAGTCCCTGGGTTACGTACAAGATAGGGACTGTAGGTTTGTACTTAAGTTGAATTTGTACTTAAGTCGGAACTGGCGTCCAGATTCAGCCGCTGCTGAAACTGACCAGCGGCTGACTACAGGAAGCCCGAGGCAGAGTTTCTCTGCCCCGCGGCTTCCTGGAATCAGCTGCTGATCAGTTTCAACAGCAGCTGAATCTGGACGCCTGGGACAGAGCAGCTGGAGCGCTGCCAGGTACATCTCCGCAGCGCCGCACCTCAGCGCTGCGGGGACCAACCCGGCAGCACCCCAGGTGCTCTACCCCAGATGTCTCCAAGTCAGCTGCTGCTGAAACTGATCAGCGGCTGATTCCAGGAAGCCCGGGGCAGAGCAACTCTGCCTCGGGCTTCCTGTAGTCAGCCACTGGTCAGTTTCAGCAGCGGCTGACTTGGGGACACCTGGGGCAGAGCAGCTGGGGTGCTGCTCTGCCCAGGCGTCCTGATTCAGCCACTGCTGAAACTGATCAGCAGCAGCTGAATCAGGACTCCTGGGGCAGAGCAGCTGGGGTGCTGCCGGGTTGGTCCAGTAGCACCGAGGAGCGGTGCTGCAGGACCAACCGGCAGCGCCCCAGCTGCTCTACCACAGGCGTCCATGAGAAAAGCCTGGTCTGCTGGGGGGAGGCGGGAGGGTGCTAGCTGCGCCCCCCCTCCCCAGCAGACCATGGAGACGCGGGCGGCGGACCGAGACGCGCCGCGGTGCCGCCGCCCGGGTCCTCCACAGCTTTGCTCCACGTCTCCCTGGTCTGCTTGGGGGGGGCCCAGCAGACCAGGGAGACGCGGAGCAAAGCCGAGGAGGACGCGGGCGGCGGGACCGCCAAGACGCGCCGCGGTCCCGCCACCCGGATCCTCCGCGTCTCCCTGGGCCCCCCCAGCAGACCAGGGAGATGCGGAGGACCCGGGTGGCGGGACCGCGGCGCGTCTGGGCGGTCCCACCGCACGCGTCCTCCTCGGCTTTGCTCCGCGTCTCCCTGGTCTGCTGCCCCCCGCCCCCCCCCCCCAGCAGACCAGGGAGACGCGGAGCAGCTTTTCTCGCTCCGGAGGATGTGGGCGGCGGGACCGTGGCACATCTGGGCGCCCGCGTCCTCCAGGGCGAGAAAAGCCCCGTTCGTAAGTCCGGATCCAACATAAGTCGGATCCGCTTAACTCGGGGACTGCCTGTATATACTTAAGGTCTTCTAAGTAGTTCTCTAGCTCTTTAAAATTGGAAATTAAAGGAGGATAGCAGTTATTAGCAAAACCTGTATTAGTGCATCACTTCATTAATAGCCGCATTGATGTGCTGGGTTATCAGTGGGCTTAGATATTCTTATTGCAAATTGTGGGGGGAAATGTGCATTGATCCAGATTATAAATGAATGAAGAGACAATTGTGCAGTACAATCCAATCTCAAACTTCACTTAGTGCAAAACGGCTTGGCGCATTCGTTGAGGGCCCAGTTCTGCCAACTCCTCACAAGACACTTCTGTAGGTCAAGATACTGTTTAGCATGAGTAAAGCAGGCAGAATCATCCTCTTCAGAAAAAGAATTCTCCATCTATCAGGCAGCTGCCCAGGTCCTGATATCACTGCTTCTAGCTCCACTATTATAGGCAAAACTACTGCTGGAGGGGAGAGGTGACTGTTATGTCTACCTTGCTACATTATTCTCAACCCAAGCCTCCAGAACAGGTGATGCTTTGGCCCACACTCCTCTATGAGGAAGGGATCTGGGATGGGATACAGGAAGCTGGAGCTTTTGTGGGAAGGAAAAGTCATTGCTAGGGAACTGCAACATTTGCTGTGTTCAAGGAAGGGCTGACATGTATGTGCAGCCTTAGTATTCTAAGGGTTAATATTGTAACGAATTTCATTCAGTAATCTAAGTGTGGCAAAAGCAGCCTTAACATGGCAAACCCCCATTGTAGCCACTGGGATCACAAACACTGCTGCTTCGTAAGGGGCTAAGGGTGTCAGGAGGAACCATCACACAGGAAGCTTTAGGAACTCTAAGCCAGTGTTTCCTCAACCTTTTTTTATAAAGTACCCCCTTAAAATTTTTTTTTAGAAGTACCCCCAGTGCCTACAGTTTTTGGGAACACAATTTTTTTTTCTACCATTGCAACATATTTGTTTAAACAACTTAATTGTAGCCAGGCGAGTGCTGTAAAACTGAAAACAAAAATTCAGTTTTATCCAGATTTCAGTTGTGTTGAAGTACCCCCGAGATTTCTCTTGAGTACCCCAATGATACTTGTACCACTGGCTGAGGAAAAACTGCTCTAAGCTAATGAGATCTCTTCTACAGTCTTATATTTGTGCCATGACTGTTCCATTTAGATTTCTGAAAGGCATTAGTGATGATGAAGTTGTGGTCTTTTTTACTTCCCTGTCATTAGAAAGTGTGTTGGTGCTTTAAAAGGAAAGGAAATGGAGCCTAACAATATAAATTGAACTTTATTGACATTGTAAGGTCCCCAGAGATAAGCTTCTATCAAAGACTATCTTGCTAGTCTTAAAGTGTCATCAGTGGGAGTATTATGATTCAGAGAGAATTACCAGCACTATGTAGAGTGTAACAGTCTTTTATCCAAAATACATTATAACTTAAACTACTAGGTAGTATATCCTGCTTGTACTACTTAATGCCAAACTCGGGTGTATGTAGTATTCTCCAGTTGCAGAATCACTGACAAAAGAATGATGAGTACATTCTGTTTGCATTTAATAGGATTTTGTCTATTAAGAATATTTTAACACGTTGCTGAGTTGATATGCTGTCAATGCAGTTGTAGCGCATGATCCGTACATCACCTTCTCCAGAGCTGATTCAGTATCACTGAAAATCTTTCTTAGGAGTAAATTTCTGCTGAAATGGGATTTGCATGCTAAAATCCCTGAGTCTAAGTAACAAATACTAAAGCTCATTTGAAAAACCTAAACAGTACAGCATGAAACCTAGGGGGTGCAGCTACTTAATTACAGTTTAAAATACCTGTGAGGGATGTAAGCAACTAGTTGACATCTGATAAGAAAATGCCTAAAAACATAGTAAGAGACCTAAAAAAGAGTCATCGTGGCTTAACCACAATGTAAAAGAAACAGTGGAGGGACAAAGATTCAAGATTCATCTTCCCAAATCTGCACGGTCCTTTGTGGGTGATGAATCTGAGGCGCTGTCCTTGGTTGAAGTGTCATTAGAGGAGGTTTTGGAACAAATAGAAAAACTTAATGTTAACAAATCATCGGGATGGGATAACATTCATCCAAGTGTTCTAAAAAAACTCAAATGGAAAATTGCTGAACTAGTATCTGTGGTTTGTAACCTATCCTTTAAATCGGCTTCCGTACCTAGTGACTGGAAGATAGCTAATGTGACACCAATATTTTAAAAAGGGCTATAGAGGCGATCCTGGCAATTACAGATAGGTAAGTCTAACATCAGTACTGGGCAAATTAGTCGAAATAATAGTAAAGGATAAAATTGTCAGGCATGTAGAAGAACATAATTTGTTGGACAAAAGTCAACATAGTTTCTATAAAGGGAAATCATGTCATTATTAAGAAAGGGATAGAAAATAAGACAGAATATCTTACAGCCCCTGTATAAAACCATGGTACGCCCACATCTTGAATACTGTGTACAGATGTGGTCTCCTCACCTCAAAAAGGATATTTTGGCCTTGGAAAGGGTTCAGAAAAGGGCAACTAAAATGATTAGGGGTTTGGAACAGATCCCATATAAGGAGAGTCTAAAGCGACTGGGACTTTTCAGTTTAGAAAAGAGGAGACTGAGGGGCGACATGATGGAGGTCTATAAAATCATGAGTGGTGTGGAGAGGGCCGATAAAGAAAAGTTATTTATTAGTTCCCATAATAGAAGAATTAGAGGACACCAAATGAAATTAATGGTAGCAGGTTTAAAACTAATAAAAGAAAGTTCTTCACACAGTGTGTAGTCAACCTGTGGAACTCCTTGCCAGAGCAGGCTGTGAAGGCTAGGACTATAACAGAGTTTAAAGAGAAGTTAGATAATTTCATGGAGGTTAGGTCTATAAAAAGCTATTAACCAGGGAACAGAAATGGTGTCCTTGGCCTCTGTTTGTCAGAGGCTGGAGATGGATGGCACAAGACAAAATCGCTTGATCATTGTCTTCGGTCCACCCTCTCTGGGGCACCTGGTGCTGGCCACTGGGCTAGATGCACCTTTGGTCTGACCCAGTATGGCCGTTCTTATGTTCTTATGACTCTATTAGTCACTTCCCCTCCCCCTTGCTGCCTTTATCAGAGAGAGGCAGCAAGGGGGGAGGGGAGGAGCTGGCTTAAAAGCTGGTTCTCTCCCAGCACCATCTCTGTGGGGAGGGGACAGAGGAGGCAGAGGGATAGTGGCGGGGACCAGGCTGTGTTTGTGCCTGGTGGCTCTTAATACATTTAAAAGGCAGAGCTGCAGCAGGATTAACTCTCGGGTTTAGGAGCTAACCCTGTTGCGGCTCTGCAATTTCTCCCCCTCCCCCCATCAACTAATCAAAATCCCGTTGACTAGTCAATTAGCTGACTAAATGCCATTTAACATCCTAATATCAGCCACCGCAGCTATTTTAAAAATTGAACAGGTACAAATGTATAGAAAAATCATTGCACCATTATTGTAACAAAACATTTTTAAAACATGGGCTGTTTTCTAAACCATAACTTTTCAGCTCTAATTGTAAAAACTACTTGTAAGTCCAAAATGTTAGTCTGTAGCACTCAGGAGAGTTCTCGAATTCTCTGAAAATAGTACAGCAGAATCCAATTTATGAGGAGCTAGGAAGAGAGATTTATGCTGAAAGGACATAAATAATTTCAGATTGAAGAAATCTGATCTAATCAACAGACCAGCATTCCAGGGGCTGTGGCAATATCCAGCTTTATCCTCATTAATAACCAAAAAAAAGGATTATTTTTAATTTGCAAACATTTCTTTGTATTTCTCCTTTTGTAAGAAGAAGATTGAAGAATTTCTAGCTTCAATTGTCCATTGTATTTATAGTGGATTTATCTGTGGTCAATTACTGTAGTATTTGTAGTTTTGATCATTTAACTTTTTATATTACATGTGTTTAGTTTCAATAGCATAATTGAACACATGGTTGATAAATACCATGTAGGTCTTTTTGGTCCAAGTTCTATTCTGATGGAAAATTATATTTACTAAAAGTATGCTTAGGTTTTTAAAATAAACTCTTATTTTCTAGAGTTTCAAAACATGCCTTTGTTCTGAGATTTAGATTTGTCCACTTGAGTTTTTAATTGGATCCAGCTATTCGCAATAGTTACTCATTTCCCCCTGAAGCGAGTCTCCATTCTGCACCAATAAAGGTTCAGTGCAAACTTTTCAGGGTGTGTGTGTGAGGGAGGTGGTGGTGGTGTTGCTTTTAATATAATGCATGGTCTAAATTACTTGATAAATCTTTGGAAGCCTCAGAGGCAAAATATTTTCTGCATGTATGTTTGCATGTGTGTGATGGAAACACTCAATGACCTCCATTATTACAATAAATTGTATAAACTGAGCATGTATTTTAACTATACCTGTCAGGCTACTGAGTGAATTTTTGTTAATCATTTGGAAGGTAGTTGGTTTTGAAATACTAAAAGTAATTGTTCCATTTCAAGGACTGTTTAAGATGGTCTAAAAACGTTGTCTTAAAAAATATGCCATTGGGAAGCTGCAAGGCATTTGGTATTCTTAAAAATCAGGGTAGTTATGGATTTAGTATCTCAGCTTTAAACATCCTTTTTAAAAAAAAAAGTTGGCTCATATTTATACCATTATATCAGTAATAACTTTGATTTAATGATTTATTTGTATATTAATAAGCTATTGTTTTACTTTTTGTTTTGAATTTTATGGGTTTGCAAAAACTTTTTCTAGTCAATTTCATATGCAATTTCACTTGCACTAGCAAAATGCTGAAGGATTTGGGTTATGAACAACACTACAGTGAATTATCCATTGGTCTAAAAGCTAAATAAAAAAAACACTTTTTATTTTGGTCTTGCTCTTTAGGCTTTTTTTTTAAGCTTTAAATTTGGCATTCAATGCAACCTGACAGCAGCATCCATGTATGGCTTTATCTTAAAGCTAGCAAAACAAAACCCCCCTCCACTTTGATAATATTGTTAAATGACTAAGTTGAAATGGCATGTTTTCAACTGAGCCATCTATAACAATGCTTAAACTCAACTTGTGCTGGCCACATTGTGGGATCCTTTCTAAAGCTCACATATAGCTGCAGGAAATGTTCAGTTATTGAATGAAAATTGATCAGACACTTCAGCATAATCCATAGTCTCAGTTGGAAGGGAAGAATATGTTTAGTAGCTCAAGATGACCTATCAGGTGACCTTGTATGAGACCTGCAGAGAATTCCACAGCTCCCAGACCACTTCTCCTCCCTTCTCCTGTCCTGAGCATCCAGGGTTGAGACAGACAAAAGGACAACCATAAACCTAGATTCTGAGGCTGAAAACATGAATTACATGTCAGATTTTGACATTTAGGTCTTGCAGTTTACAAGCCCAGACCTAGAGTTTGTGCATGGTTACAGGTGCTATTTCAGATTAGGAATACGTAAGAGTCTTTAGTTTACACAAAAGTAAAGAACAATCAACTCTGCCAGCAGCAACCAGAAAAGTTGCTGTGAATTAACTTCTCAGGTTCAGTTGGTGCTGAATATGGTACAGCTAACCAAAAAGACACATGGTGCATCTTTGAGCCATGCAGAAGAGCGCAAGGAAATGTGTAGAATCAGAAGGGAAAGTTTGACATGGCTCTCAACATCAGAGGAAGAGCAGTGAATTTTATTTTCACTACTGAATCTTTGCTGCCACCTTTCCTCTCCCTTTGGACCATTGAGGGATAGATACAGAAGAGCTTAGACTGGATAGAGTATAGGTACTTCAGTCACACCACAGACTTAGTTTTTAGTATTTCCTTTTATATATGTTCATTAAAATGCTCATAAACATGACTCGGTTATTATGTAACAAAACGGTGGTGTTTGCTTTGAGTTAGATGGAAAGTAGGGAACTGAGGTTTTTTTTCTCTTCATGTGTGTGAAACTTCATTTACTGTGAAAGACATTAGTGCATGATCTATACCAGAGAAATTACCTGTTGCTGTGTTGATAACAAGAGTATCTGAATTGGTGCTGAACCCCATGTACTTGTAGTTTAGAACAAATTACATCTGGCGGCATGTTAGAAAACAACTTGATCAGTACATGCTCAAAGTGAGCCTTAGCTCCTCTCACAGCTAAACAATCTTCAGCTGAGCCCACTATTTACTGGCAGTCACTGCATATGATGGATTAGAAAGCAGTTGGGAATTATTGGAATATTGTGTTTGCAAAAGTGTTAATGACTGGTTCTCCTGCAGTTTGTTCCGTTGAAAGTGCTTTTTGGGCTTTGTGAAAAGAGGCGAACATGCAATCTGGGGATAAAACATGATGCTTCTATCTAGACAGGTGATTCTATGAACCTCAATTTTGGAAAACTGGGAATTAGGACAGTACTATTTTTTTTTCTTCTCAGAGTCAGAAAAAAAGGTTAGCTGAATGCCATAATTTTTACTAAATATTTTAAAATGTTTAGTGCCAATAGCAAGTATCCTGTGTAGGAAGCAATAGTTTAAGGCCGTGTTGGGCAGTTTAGGTTAGTGAGTGGGGCACTTGTGTCCCTCCTTCATCTCAGATGTTTTCCTAAGATAGGGTAGTTTTGCTAACGGCGTTGGCGTACTTAGAAATTGTGAAGTGTTCTAACTGAACCATAGCAGTGCTTTGGGTGCAGTAGGAGCACATGACTTTCACAGTGAATGCGGTGTCCAGTCAGTATACTTCTCACTTCATGTGCCCTTGCTTTGTGTGTCTTATTTTAGTAATATTGGTGTGTGTGTTGGGGGGGAACCATGATGTGGGTGGAAACCAGTAGAATCTTGGCAACAGTATACATGGGCAACAGCACACAAAATATCTTATGGGTCACACACAGAACCTTGATAGGGTCTAAGGAGATGGTTCCAAGATAATCAAATGATAAAGATATACTAGCAAGGAACGTATAGAATATATAACACAGTTAACATAGTATATAGGACACAAATACAGGCTCCGCTATATGTCCAAGATACGTTCCAAAAAAGTGGGAGTAAAGTGAGGAATTCCTTTGATTTGCATTCAAGCTGCTGACTTGCATTTGAACAAATTTTTGTTCTGAGCAACATAAGATCGGGGAATGGGAGGAAACCATTCCTAAATTCATCAACTTTATTGTGAAACCAACATATACAGGAGCGATGTACAGCGGGAATGGCCCGTATACAGTAATTCCTCATTTAACACTATAGATGCGTTTCTGAAAATGTTCGTGCTAAGCGAAGACATGCTATGCGGGGTCCATTTTCCCATTAAAAATAATGGAAAAGGTGGGGGTTGTGTTTCATGCGGTGGTGGCAAAGTCAATTTTTTGTTGGTGCTCGGTCATCAACATCAACATTAGATATCTAGCAACACAAGTCACTGTGGTTTGTTAAAACACAAAGATAAACACACGAGTGAGTGGAGGAGCGCTGTGACCACGTGTATTCATCCACTCATGCGTATTACCACTGTTTTCACCAACCTATACTGCCACACGAAGTAGTCTGCCACTTGATTATTTTCGTGTTATTTTGGGGACGGTCGCGTTATTCAAAAAAGTTCCCTAAAAAGAATCATGCTATTGCAAAAACGTGTTAAGTGAAAACGTATTAAACGAGTAATTTCTGTAAAGTAAGACCCTCTCTTTCGTACAGTCACAGTTGTTCTGCATGTAAGCTTTTAATATTTTTAGCTCATCAGCAGTAACTATGTAAGAAACAGAATATGTCCTCAGCACACAAGTAGCCTTTTTATTGTTTGTCTTATGTACTTATTACTAGGTGTTTAATAAATGAGTCTAAACACTTAACTCCACATCCCCCTCTACTCAGACCCCTGAATTTCCTTAGTTCCTTGTTGTAATAAGAAGCTGCATTCCAGCATTTTATGGAAGAGGCCACACAGTAAAGAAATCAAGGACACAAGGAGAAATTTTCCAAAGCCTGCAACCATTCATCTCTTGTTAATGATTTTAATGAGACTGTCAATTCAGTTTATATAAGCATCTGAAGTTCCCTCCTGTGATGCAAAGCTGATGATAGCTGACTACTGAATCCTTAGAAGTTCAGAATGTATCCTTTGTTGCAGTAATGATAAAGGGTGAACAAAGACTTATGGGTTTTGTAGGGCTTTAAGTAACAGACTGCATCAACTTGAAATTGACTCAAGTGTCCCCTTATTTGAAAGAAAGACCTACTTTCATTTCCCCTGGTGGTTCTTTGAATGATTGCACATGTACATTCCAATACGTGTGTGTGTACGGTGTGCATGATTATCGGATGACTTTTTCCTCGTGGTGTCCGTTGGGTCACGCCAGTGACTGTTGTTGGGGCTTCTGACTTCTTGCTTTGCAAATATTTAGTCCCTAGCATAACATTCTTTAGTTGTTTCTGTTGTGTAGATTAGTTCAGGTTACTTTAGAGTAGTTAGTTTAGGAGGAAGTTCCCCCTCTTATTGTTCGTGCTCCTGGAGTCCTAGGGTTTCAAGCAGTGTGCGCAAAGTTGGCAAACATTTCCAGAGGGGCTCATCCTCCTGGCACCAATCCCATTCCACGGTACCATGCAAGGAAAAGATGACAGAAGGGGGCTAGTCCCACTCCAAGAGGTGTAATAAGGTTCTGGACTCATCCCACACCATGCCCAACCTACCAGGACTTGAGTGATTCAGCCCTGGGCCTGTCGACGCTGGCCCCGTTATGTCTCCCGTTTGCAAGGCAGTAAAAGCAAGCTGCAATATAGGTTTTTAATACACTTAACTGTTTTATTTTTGAGTGAATGCTATGTCAGTAATAGAATATAAAGTAAAAAAAAAAACCTGAAGCAACAAATGGTGCTCTGCGGAACCCTGGGGTTCCGCGAAGTGAAAGTAAGGATTCCACGAGAACTTGATCACTTCCCTCCTCCCCCCTTAAAGAGACAAAGAGGAGCCAGTGCGCAAAGACGCCGGCTCCTTCTCTGGTTTTCCGCTGGCTTTCAGGCACCTCCCTTCCCCTTCTTCTGCTCTGTGTTTCCAAAGGCTGCTCGGGACATGCGTGACTGCATTTTGGCCCCCAGGTCTCCCTGGTCCACTCCCCGGGGTTTTGTTTGTTTTTTCCTGGTGGTATGTGTGTGGGGGTTTTTTGGCTTGACAAATTCCCCCTCCTCTCTTCCCACCGCCCCGTAGGGGTTCCTTGAAATTCTTCTGAGTTTAAAAGGGTTCAGTGGCCAAATAAAATTGGGAAACACTGGTCTAGTAGCACTTGAAAAACTAACAAAGCATGTAGATGGTATCATTTTCGTGGGCAAAACTCAGTTCTTCAGATGACCGGAGTATAATGAGTCCAGAGCCAAGGATAAATAAGGTGGGGGAGGGGGGGGAGGCGGTGGAGAAGAAAAAGAGGGACAGTAAGTAGATAAAACTTAAAAAAACAACAATTAGTTTAGTAGCACTTCAAAGACTAATAAAACATGTAGATGGTTCAAGTAGTTACAGGAGTCCATCAAGAACCATTAGCATCTTGGTTGGTTGGTTAAGTTATTAAAAGGTGGAAAATAGTGTGAGAGCCATCCAGTATCCCTGTTTAGACCATTAACTTCATTCACAAGTTTAATTCTTATGCTAAGTTCCAATCCTTCTCTGTGTATTTGGCTTGTGGAATTGGTCTGAAACAAAACGGTGACATGAAGATCCATTAACAAGTATCCAGGAAGATTAAAGTGTTCTCCAACAGGCTTTTGTGTATTGTCTTTTCGGACGGATATCTGATCTGTGTCCATTATTTCTTTCCTGTAGAGATTGTCCAGTTTGGCCAATATACATTGCAGTGGGGCATTGCTGGCATTGATCCCAGTAGTAAATGTGCAGTTAAATGAGCCTTTGATTTTGTGGCTGATGTCATTGGGTCCAGTGATGAAATCGTTCGTATAGATGTGTGTGCAGAGTTGGCAGCAGAGCTGATTGCAGGGATGGGTTTCAGGATTATGCTCCCTCCTTCCCTTATTTATCCTTGGATCAGGACTCATTATACTGTGGTCATCTGAAGAAGTGGGTTTTGCCTACAAAAGCTAATACCACCATCTATGTGTTTTGTTAGTCTTTAAAGTGTTACCAGACTATTTGTTGTGTGTTAACTTTTTTTGTTATGGACTAACTCAGTTACCCCTCTGCAGAATATAAAATGTTTGACTGGCTCTTTGACTATAATTGAAGAAATCTTGGTGCAGTGTAAGATGACACTTAAAGCCTGAGAAATGAATGGTTAAAAATTTTATTTTATTTTTATTTAAAATATTTTTTTAAAGGTATAAAGATGCAGGCAATACAAAGCATGCCAAAGCTTTTTAAAAAGCTGCACTTGCCACTTTGCCCACTGTAGTAGCAATATCATTCACTAGCTGTTTGCAAACATTAATTGCTTTAATCAAAGTGCATTCAGTACAGCAATTAAGTAGCTTAAAGCTGTATTGGCAAAACACTGGTTTACTGAAATGTAAACTGTTTCATTATTTCTCATTTAACTTCGATCCTTTTCATGATGGCATACATGCAGCACTTGTCCCTCAGATACAAGTTGTACAAAAATGTGTTTAACCTCATGCGCTTGCACTAGACACTTGCCTAAATCTGTCTGCTTTGAAGCAATAACTTTCTTCTTTGTAAAATTATAAGAGAAAAGTATTTATTCTAATGCTAAGTGTAACTTTAAAAAGGCAGTTTTGTAGAATAATATATATTTTTAAAACACATCACCGATTCAACAGGTTTGTTGTGATTTGGATTATTTTGACATTTTTTTCCCCAAATATTTTGGGGGTTAAAATCTTGCTTATAGATTTTATTCTTTGCACACTTTATTTTTAGTATATTTAATGGTTTGCAGAGACACATAACTCAATGCTGTAAGCAGCATCTGCCCTTAAACATAGGAACTTCATTTGTGTCCATATTCAGGGGCGCACAGATTTTTCAACCAGATTAGCAAGTCTTATTGAAGTTGAAGTACTTGAAAATGTTTCACAAACTGTCATTTCTCCAGAATGCTCACAAATTGTAGTTGAGTGCATATTTATACAGGGTGTATGTTTAATACTAGTTTTTCTTTTCCACAGGTTCGGCATCGATGGTGTGAGCTTATTATTAAACACAAATACACAACAAGGTATGCTGAGGTTGAGACATTTCTTAGGGAAGATCAGGTTAGTTTTATTTATTAACGTTTTCATAGTAACGTTGTGTCAGAATATAAACTGATTTTAACTTCCTCTCTAGCTGTGAATTGTCTGATATCTGAATTTGATTCACAGAATAACTACTTTTTACCAAAAATAGTTTCCAAGGTCCTGTCTTTCTAGGCAAAAGATGCTGGTTTAACAATCTTAGGTAAGCAATTTAAACTGTTTGGTCAAACCCTGTAAAAACCTGGCTTGGCTGAATGAATGTGGATAGAGCAAAACCTTCTTATAATCAAGTTAACAGTCCAGGTTATAGCTCAGGTAGAAATTTAGGTTAGGAAATGATTTTAAGATTAGGTAAAACCTCAGTTAGAACTACGTTTAAGCATGGATTAAATGTAAGACTCTTGTTCAGTTAAGGTCAAGGAATCCTATCTTGTGCAGATTTTGCATATATGCAATAGAGCCTAAATTATTCTGTCCTTACAAGATCACTTGCATTTATTTTTACTCAACATTTAACTTTAATATGTACATTCTCACAATATTTTGCAAAAACAAAGCATTTACACACAAACACCCCAATTAAAAAAAGAATTGCAGGATATTCCAGCTACATTCAATATACTAAACTTTACTCTTTATTTGAAATGTGAATTTTTTTTATGGCTAATCAAACAAGATGTATTTTTTGTGACAAAAGATTGTCACGCTACTGGAGTGCAGTCTCCTGAACTCTAATCTTCTAGATCTAGATTATACTCCTAATATGCACAAGACAGAGAACTAGTCTAAAATTCCCAGCAAACAATTTGATAAACACATTATGTAAACATGTATAAACGTATGTACATACTATGCACATTTTAATTATTATATAAAAGTTCTCAGATATATAGAAACTGGCATTTAGGCCCCATAGATGCAGCTTTCTATTAGAAGCCAAGTTGAACAGCGGTATATTTAGAACAGTGAATATGCCAAATAAGGATCAACAGTCTTCCGCTTCGTAAGGAAAGAATATTTTAAAATCATCTTTCTTTTAACTTACTTCAGCATGGTGTACAGTTTGTGGCACAGCTAAGTTCTGGATTGATTGCGTGTGAAATCAAAGCACTTTGTTGGTCTTACTGATCATAAAGTACATTGCTATTTTCAAAGCCTACAGAAAATGCAACTGTGATTATTTCATCCTATTTGGGAATAACAGAAAACGCGTAGTTTACTGCATTTTATGGAGGATTTTATATTTCAGAATTTGGTTTCATTCTGATTTGGAACAAAATCCAAATATTTAGAAATTCTTTGCCAAAAAGAATAGAACTCTAGCAGGCATACTGCCACAGAAGTTCTAAGGCAAACAACATTGTCCACTATTGTTTTTATTTTAGTTTTGTCAGTGGTAAAATCCTGATAATTTCTAGAGCCAGTTGGAAGAGAAAGTTTCAATAAATAAATTAAAATGTATCTTTTTCTAGTGATAACTTTTTTATTCTTTTTTCAGCACTAACTCAGGCCTAGGAAAAATAGCCTCTGCGGGCCAGATGCAGTTTCCCAAGCAGAGTTGCCAACCCACAGAAATTTCATTTATGGACAAAATGGGAGAAATTTACAGGCAAATTTTTTTACAGACATAATTTTTATATTAAGATGACATAAATGGCTCAAAAGTGAGCTAAATAAACAACTAAAATGTCCAATTTCCACTGCTCCGCAGTAAAATGGTTGAAGCAGCACAGAAGAAACTTAATTGCTATAGAATAATTGCTGTTTTTTGAAAATGTATTGCGCTTTTATGAAATTTGTGGACACCAACAATTTTTTTACGGACTTTACGGACATGTCCAATTTCGGCTAGCTTTTTACAGACTGTTTGTAAATTTACTGATGGTTGGCAACCCTGTCCCAAAGCCACCAGATCTGGCCCACAGACATCAGGCAGACTCCCTGCCTCCTCTCCCCGCTGAGAAAAGGGGTGAAGTGGTTGTTGCGGGGCTTAGGGAAAAGAGGAGAGGCTTCATGCGCTGCTCCTGCCTCCAGCACAATCCCATTATCTGATTTCTGGCCAATGGGAGCTGCCTGTTAACAGGCAGCTTGGGAGGCATCCTCCCCTCATGCTTGTAGCTGCTAAAAAACCACATGGATTCTGTAGCCAGTTAGGGGGCTGGGCAGGCAAGGAGTCTGCTTGAGAAGGCTGCTGGCTGGGAGTCAAGCAGGTAAGTCTCCCAGCCAGAATCTGCCTCTAACACACCAACCCTCTGCTCCATGTCACAACTAGAGATGTTAGCTATTGGGTAACTGAATAGTCAACTAAGCAAATGAATTCTTAGCAGTTACTCAACTATTCTATAGCCCCTGAGGTTGGGGCCAGCAGCCAGCGCAATCTGGCCCCACTCCTGGGGAGCCCCCTTCAATACCATGATGTTGTCTGATACGGAAGCTGCTGCGGGTAGGATTGCACAGAAGCCTCTGTCCTCAGACAGAGGCTGGTCCAGCAGCAGTGCCTCTCTGTAGAGGGGGAGCTAAGCTCCCCGCAGACGGGTTGCTTTGCAGCAGCCTCTCCTCTTGAACACCCACCCACCTCTGATAGCAGGGGAAAGGCATCACCATGGAGCTGGTGCTGGGAGAACCGGCTCTTAAGCCAGCTCCCTGCAGCACCGACTCCTGCTCCTCCACCCCCTTTGGGGTGCTTTGACAGCTACTACTTGTTTACATCCCTAGTTACAACCCAAACCTTCTGCCCCCCCCCCCATCCTGCAGCCATATCCCCTCCCAGATCCTGCACCCCAAGCCCTTGCCCCAATCACAACTGCCTCCTGTACCCCAATCGTTTACTGCAGGCTCCCTTCTGCGCCTAACCTCCATCCCAGACACAGCACCTTCTCCATTAATATGGAGGAGTATAGCCCTGGACCACTTTCCAAATTCTTGTTGTAGCTTCCCCCCCCCCCCAATCAAAAAGTATTCCCCACCCCTGCATTAACTGCTATGTTATATTGAATATTAATACCCACCATGTACTAATCATGATTGTTCTCTTAACCATGACCTTAAGAGTTAACTTGATGTTTGTAAAAACTCTGGTCAACATAATTGGACTGAGTTTGCATATATGTTGTTTGCAGTCCATACTCAGTTCAGTTGCAAGATCAAGATCAGTGTCAGTCTATCTTAAGCAATTTGCATCTTCAGAAAAGCATATGTAGAGCCCAGCCTAAATAGAAAATTTGTATCTGTGTCCATAGATGCAGATATCCACAAATTTGCAGATACGAAATTTGAATCTGCATCTGCAAACCCTGGTATATCTGCAGATTTTTCAGGGCTCTAACGATATGGTAATCCAGGGTGAAATCTTGATTGCATTGACTTCAGTAAGAACAAGGTTTCATCCCATAATTTTTCTTCCTGAGACTTTCAAAATCAGCATTAAGAAGAGCTTTTCCTTTTCCTACCAGTCCAGCGTTGAGCTTGCTATATGCTCATCTACTGGAAGGGACAGGCCTGAACCAGAAATCTATCATTTTCAGTTATCAAAATTTAAGTAGGTGTCTCAGAATGGATTGTTTTAATTGACACACACCAGTGAGCATTCTCCATGTCTTCATTTGGAAAGATCCCATCTGGGAAAGACACTACTAAAGATCATTCAAATTTCTATCAGGAGATATTTAGAAATAGCTCTGTTGGTGCATAAGAGACACCAAGAACTTCAACCTGAAAAGCGGGGTTAAAAACAGAGCAGGAAAGCATTTTCCTGATAGAAGATCCCTAGCTAGCAATTATCAGTGTAAATTTTTTTGATAACATACTTAATGTAATATAGACAATCCTCCTCGGATGGAATTGTCTCTGAGACCGAGAACGGTATTTTGGAGAAAAAAATATGTACAGTTAATGTGAAATGAGATTCAATACTATATGCATTGTTGGGGTGCTGTATGAACAAGCTTACTTAAAAACAAACGAGTTAGCTGTAATGGGTTATGTAACAAATGGTTGTTTTCTTCCTCTTGCAGGCTATGGGTGTTTATCTGTATGGAGAATTAATGGTGAATGAAGATGCAAAACAACAGGAGCTTGCCTATAAATGCTTTGCTGCAACACAAACCCAAATGGATGTGTCCTCAGCCAAAGTAGTGGCAGAGATGTTGTTGTGAAAAGGTGATTTTTCTTGATTAAAGTATTGAATTCTCAACCAGCTCTTTAGTGAGTGAATAATGCATAGCCTGGTAAATAAACTGGCACGATGTAGAATTTACAGATATTCAGCAAGAAGAATCACTCATTACATTTCTGGCATGATTTTTTTCTCACACCGTTGTTGGAGCAGTGAGCTAGATGCACAAGGGATCTAGCTGAAGAGCATGAAGAATGAGGCTTTTGGACTAAGACATCTACATTTACAAAACCCCTTAAATGTGGCCTCATGTCTCACAGTTGCAAATAGAAAACATGCTACGAACTTGCTAGGGGACGGTAATTAGAGATGTTTAACAAAATCAGTGTCCCTATGAGACACTGAAATTATACCCTTATTAGTTGTCAAATTGTGTTGTACATATTTTTTTGCTAAAGTATAGTTAGGGCTTTTGAATATTTTATGTGAGGGAATTAAGATCAGTATTGATTATTCTGGGACGGGGTAGGCAATAATTTTTGATGGAGTCACCACTCAGTTCTGGTAAGTGGTCAAGGGGTACAGTGTCTGGCATGGATGTTGGGTGCAGAACAGAGCTCAGGGTGTGGGATCTGAGAGGGAGTTTGAGTGAAGGAGGGGGTTGTGATCCTGGAGCAGGAGCTTGGGGTTCAGGGTCTGTGAGGGAGTTATGACCTGGAGGACAGGGTGCAGAGGCTTTGGGTGGTAAACTGGGGCAGGAGGAGGCAGTAGTGGCCTGAGAGAGGAAGAGAATGTGGGTGCCCGAGCAGGCTCTGGCCATGAGGTAGTTACCTAGATTCCCAGTCAGCAGCCCCAGTCAGCTCAAAAATGCTGTCTGCTCCTGCCATCTGCCTTTCTGCTCTGGGCAAGGGAGGGAGGTTTGTGTGCTGTCCCTGCCTCCCAGCAAAATCTCTTAGCTCCTACTGGCCAGACATTGGATAAGGAGAATGGAGAGAGTTTTGCTGGGAGGCAGGGGCAATATGTGAAGCCTTCCCTTTCTTCCCCTTCCGCCCCCCACACAGCAGAGAGCCACAGGGAACAGCTGCTTAAAGTGGTGATGTGAGCTGCTCTATGCCTGAAGGTCCCAATGGGATGGGCCCCCTGAGCCAGATCTGGTGGCTTAGGATCCAGCCCACATCTTACTTCCTAGAGGGATGGGTATCTGTTTATAAAGAGATGCTAATGAGTGTTGTACAAAGATAAACATTTATTTATAACTTAATTTTGATTTGTTTCTAGCTCTGTTTGAAATTAATGAGATGATTTCTACTTTTGTCCCTTAGCCACTAAAAGCAGATGAAAGCCAAATTTCAAGTAAAGTACAAACACAAAGGATAAAGACATTTTTTTACCGGTTATAAACTGGCCTTTTACACAGAATACTATATAGTGACATATTCCAGTCTTTCAACCTATGTAACTACCCTGAGGTTACCTTATGTTTGTACATGCATGTTTAACACCTAGTCAGTCAGGTTTGGTATGACTATCTTTTCCAGTATGGCATACCTCAGATTTTTGCATAACAATAAGCCATCTGACCGAACATGTAACTTAACAGTTGATTTTTGTGGTTACAAAATGTGATTAGTTAGCTAAACGAGCGCACTCTCAGTATTTGGTACTGAATAGACACTGACTCTATGCCTATGCCTGCCAAGAAAATTGGGGGGAGGAGGGGAGAGGATTTGGAATAGCTTTAGAGTGCCAGAATATCTGTTATGGTGAGTTTTGCTTTCTAAAACAACCAGGAGACGGCAAAAATGTTTGTAGGCACAGTCATGTTCTAATAATCTAGGAGGAGAACCAGCTACTGACCCCCAAACAAAACACAAAGAGCTGGGCCTATTTGTAATGGCTTCAAATGTTTTTAACTGCACTTTGGGCCAGAAATATATAGTTAGAATGGTTTGATCTGCTGCAATATAATGTTTTCTGCCAGGAGTCTCTTAAATATGTTAGGGGAGTTTTATTTAGTGTTAAAATTTATTATAACTGTTAATTGACTTCAAGTAACTTTAAGGTGCCATAGGACCACTCATTTTTTAATTACGTTTTTTTAAATTACACTTCTGAGACTTAGTGCATGGTTCCTGTAAATAGTCCAGAATTAGCATGTGTTTCTGAAGTGCCAAACAGGCAATCTAAATAAAAGTATGTAATTGCTTACCTGAAGGAGATGAGATCTTAAGCATTGTCAGAGAATGTAAATCTGATATTTTAAGAAATACCATTGTAGTTTTATACCGGATCGTGTGACAGGAGAGAAACTACACAAGTGTTCCTTAATGTTGTGGCTGTTTGGGTTCCTGGCATGCTGATTTGTGATTTAAGATTAAAATCACATTGCCAGGGATTACCACATAACCATGACACTGCATCCTATTATGAAAATCCTTGTACCTGTCTTATATGTTCACTGGAATCTTCTACCAAAAAAAAGTCAAAACAGAAGAAAATGCACTACAGAAAACCCTCGTCCGAACTTTCACTATGCTGAGATGATGATCTCTCTAACAAGGTGCAGAGCTTAGCTGATTGGTGAACAGTGATTGATCTCCTCTTTGTTCACAGTGGCTAAGTTCTGCACCTGAAGAGAAGGTAAGATGGGATACTTCTTTAGTCGGGGGTGAAGTAGTTTGCTGGCTGAGGTACAGCTATTGGTTGGGATATAGTTTTGAGGTTGCATGAATCTCATTTGCAAAGGATATGAGATGGTGAAGACTAGACTTTTCCTGTCAAGAATGTAAGGTTTGGTGATAGCAAAGAAGCCGTCAATAAGTCTAGAAAAGCATTGATTGAGATTACATTACAATATGTATAATCTTTCAAAGTATTTCTATTCTAAAGGAACTTTAAATTTGAGTAAATGTAAAGCTATGCTTTATCCAGTGATTGCTATTATGGTTTCCTCTCTGAATATTGCTTAGCCATGTGTATTGTTTGCAGGAAATGATTGTTTTCAGCTGGAGCTGCCATTTTTGGCTGCTGCTTGTTCCAGATTGTTGATGGACCCGTCCTCCGGTGCCTACTGAGCTGATATCAGTTCTGATTTTACATACTGGCTCAGTTCAGCAGGAACAGGAGTCGAGCCCTAAAGCAAAATGATGTGCCTATGAAAAGGTGTAATTTCTGTCTGAAACCATATCTAGTAGAGATTGTGATACTGTTTTTGAACATATGAGGTTTCCTAAGGTAGAAAAGTCTCCTCACTCTTGTATAGAGAATTGGGATTTTTTAGTAGAGGTACATAGTGATATAAGCTGATTATAATTAACTGTTTTCAATGGCCTTAGTAATGTTTTTAATGGGGGAGCTTATTTTCACTTTATATCTTTCCAACAAATGATTTTGTTCCTTTTGAATAATATTCTAAGGGTTATAGCATCAAAGCAAGATGAAACTATAGGTCTCATAGCTATATGCACCACTGTGCCTCATGGTAATAGCAATAACTTTATTCCTGCATTGCAGGAAGACAGCTAATATGAATGTTACATGTTCTAAATTACACTAGGAGACCTGTCATAGACATGTCCTATGACTCCAGTAATTAGTGTTTATAACTGTATTACTATAAATACCAGGCCAGATGATCAGAGGGTGTAATTCAGCTCCATTGAGCTATGGAGACTTACCCCAGCTAAGTATCTGGTGCCTAACTATATTTAAAAACATACTGTTTGTAACCTAAAGAGGTAACCCTCTTTGGCCCCCCCCCCCCCCCCCAAAAAGGGCGGGGGGAGAAGAGTTATACTGATATCTTTACAAGCATTCCTGTATGGTGATTCTATAATAAATTTTACCACTGTTTCTACAGCAAGAAAAACTTGTAATGTATCTACTGCTAAATGCTGGCGGTACTGAACTCTATGGACATCAAAGGAAGGATTATGTGCTTGCTAAATCCATCAGCTGACAAACATTTACCTTTCAGTATTTATCTTTTCAAGAGCCTCTTTGCTGCTAAAGGTGTTAGAAAAAAGCACCACTGACTCTTCCCCCAAAACATTAGGTAGCTCCAGCTAGTTAGTAACAGCAAGTGGCTTATGCTAGGTTAGATTGTATTAGGACAGTTCGGTTTAGGAAATCCACATATAGAGGTGCTAAGAAGATAAACTGTTGATTTGAAGAAATACTTTATACACACATGTCATCACAAGAGCCAAAAGGGGCAGCACTGATCTTCAGGTTGTAGGTTTTTTCACACTATTCAAGTACTAGCAAACTATTTGAATGTCTCTGCCAAAACCACCATCATCCCCCTTTGAGAAATTAAATAGATTTCTTGGGGAAAATTCTTTGCTGGTCTACTGGGTGAGGGTTGCTTTCAGTAATGTTTTATGGGGTATAGAGGAGAAATTCAGTTGCTTTGGTCATGGAGTGCACTGGACTGAATCAGTCCAACTTCTAGTAGTAATTGTTTTTTCTTTTATACTAGTTAAAGCAGGGGTCTCCAGCTTCCAGCCTGTGCATACTTCCCATTACTGAAAACTTTTTTCTTCCCATGTTTATAGTGCAGCCATCAGACATCACTCCTCTCCCTGCAAAGACTATAAGAATTATCCCTAGACACCCCTCTATATATATATTTGATCTTTTCAGGGATCTGGACCCTAAAAAATAGGGAATGGGGATTTAAGTAGGGCACAGTCACCCTGTAAAATAGTTTTCCCACAATATAAATGTTATGTCCATTTCTTAGTAGTTAAGCACAAATACAAAACTTTTACTGTCAAGGAGCACTTTAAAAGTGAGGTAGATGATAGGAATAAATTCAACACCATGGAGGAATTTAAAAAAATCTCCCTTGCAGAAAGCCTATAAGCAGTGCTCTGCTGGTAACTGTTTCAGTAGTGTGATCAAACACAATGGCACACAGCTACTCTCTTCCCATGTTCTCTGTACCATACAAAAATTCAGACACTTTTTTAATTACCTGGCTTACAGTCAGTCAGCATTTAAGTCAGATTCTAAATTACTAAGAGATGCTGTCTAATAGCATACTGAGTTACTGCAATAGCTTTCCCCACAGAGATACTTACTAAGGGTTCTTATTCATGAAAAAATTATGCCCCATTTCACAGGGTTTTCTGCAGAAGCCAGTAAGGGAGAACAAGTAAAAATACTTGCTTTTGGTGCTTTCATTGTATAAGAGGAAAGAACTCAGACCTGAATAAGGCACTCAGAGGAGAACCAAATTTAAACAATCAAATCACCAGTCCTGGATGGGTTACAGCCAATAAAAGTAAATGACAAACAAAAAGTGTTTTGATCCTTGCTTGGTTCTCAGTAGGGATATTACATTTTGCTTAATCAACTAATTGATTAGTTGCTAGAAAATCCATTGACTAGTCAAGCAGGGAACTGCAGCAGGGTTAGCTCCCAGCCCAGGAGCTGGCTTTGCCTTTTAGTCCATTTAAAAGACTAAAGCCAGCAGGAGGGACCCAGCATGAGCCAGGACAGCTGATGGCTGGCTCCAGCAGGGCACAGGGTGTTCTGTCCCCCACCCCTGGCTGTGTGAGCTGGGAATCAGCTGTCCCAGTGTACACTGGGTCCTCCCTGCTGTGCTTTAGCCTTTTAAATGGATTAAAACAGGAGTGGCCAACTGGTTCCAGATGAAGAGCCACAATAGCAGTGATGACAGCGTGAAGAGCTGGGCCAAGTTTGTGAGCGCAAAGAAAAAAAGCCACGCTGGGGGAAAATAGGTGCTGGTATGTCTGGAGCTCAACTTTGCCCCGCTCTTCAGGCTATCTCCAGTGCTATTGTGGTTCACAAATAAAAGCACGGGGAAGAGGTGAGAGGTGTAAGCTCTGGGAGGGAATTTGGGTGCAGAAAGATGTAGAGAAGAGGATGCTGGCTCAAGGAGGGGGCTCCAGGCTGGAGAGTGTTGGGGTCAGGTGCAGGGTTGGTGTGCTGAGCAAGCCATAGGCTTGTGGCTGTGAGGGTGCAGGAATTTGGGCTGGGAGTATGATGGGCTCAGGCTACAGATTTTCAGTGTACAGATAGTGCAGGAGTGCTGTGGCAGAAGACTGGGGATGTGGGGGTGCAGGAGGTTGAGGATGTGAACGGCTCAGGACAGGGCATTCCAGTGTATGATAGGCTCAGTTTTGAGGTTGGGGGTGGGGTGTGTGTGCAGGACTGTTATGATGCTGCAGCCAGCTGGGGGCTTGTTAGCCAAGCTTAATTTTTAAATAAAATGTCAAACACAAAATGTTTCAGCGTTGTCTTTATGGAGCAGGAAGGAAACCTGTTTTGAGTCAGGTGTGTTTGACTCATAGAAAAGTCAGTCAGGGCCACACAAGTGAGAAGCAAAAAAAAAAAACCCACTGATCTAAAACCCTCCAAGCCTCACTAATGTGGTCCAACTGTGCTTGGGGGGGGGGGGGGCTAGGAGGAAGGAACAGAGAGCATAGCCCAGTACCTGGGGAACCCAGGTCTTAGGAAGCATGCTGGCTGCTCTTCCCTTCCTCTCCCGCAGAGCCAGGCACACACCCCCTAACCCAGTCCTCCTCCCCTTTCCCAGAGCCAGGCACACCCTCCCCCTGAACCAAATCCCCTTTCATAGACTGCGTCTGGACTGGCAAGTTTTTCCGCAAAAGCAACCACTTTGCAGAAAAACTTGCCAGCTGTCTACACTGGCCGCTTGATTTTGTGCAAAAGCACTGACGATCTACTGTCCGAAATCAGTGCTTGCGCAAATGCTTTGACGTTCCCATTTGGGCAAAAGCCCTTTTCTGGAAATGCTTTTGCGCAAAAGGGCCAGTGTAGACAGCTGAAAACTGGTTTGCGCAAAAAAGCCCTGATGGCAAAAATGGCGGTTGGGGCTTTCTTGTGCCAAACCGTGTCTAAATTGGCACGGACGCTTTTCCGCAAAAAGTGCTTTTGCAGAAAAGCGTTCGTGCTGAACTATACGCTCTTCTCCACAAATGCTTTTAACAGAAAAACTTTTCCATTAAAAGCATTTGCGGAAAATCATGCCAGTCTAGATGTAGCCATAGACTTTAAGGTCAGAAGGGACCATTATGATCATCTAGTCTGATTCCCTGCACAATGCAGGCCACAGAATCTCATCCACCCCCTCCTAGAATAATCCTCTCATCTATATCTCAGATATTGAAGTCCTCAAATGATGGGTTGAAGACCCCCAAGATGCAGAGAATCTTCCAGCTAAGCGATTCATGCCCCATGCGACAGAGGAAGGCGAAAAACCTCCAGGGCCTCTGCCAATCTACCCTGGAGGAAAATCCCCCTTCCTGACCCCAAATATGGCGATCAGCAGAACCCTGAGCATGTGGGTAAAAAATTCTCTATAGCAACTCCTATCTTCCCACCATTGGCCTATTTACCACTGATAGTGAAAGGTCACTTAGTTGCCCAGATCATATTATCCAGCAAACCATCCCCTTCATAAACCCATCTAGCTTAATCTTGAAGCCAGATAAGTCTTTTGCCCCCACTACGTCCCTTGGAAGGCTGTTCCAGAACTTCACTCCTCTGATGGTTAGAAACCTTCATCTAATTTTGAGTCTAAACTTCCTGATAGCCAGCTTATATCCATTTGTTCTTATGTCCACATTGATATTGAGCTTAAATAATTCCTCTCCCTCCCTGGCATTTATCCCTCTAATATATTTAGAGAGCAATCATATCTCCCCTCAGCCTTCTTTTAGTTAAGGTAAACAAGCCAACCTCCTTGAGTCTCCTTTCAGAAGACAGGTTTTCCATTCCTCGGATCATCCTAGTGGCCCTTCTTTGTACCTGTTCCAGTTTGAATTCATCCTTCTTAAACATGGGAGACCAGATCTGCACACAGTATTCCAAATGAGGTCTCATCAATGCCTTGTATAACAGCACCAACACCTCCTTATTGCTACTGGAAATACCTCGCTTAATGCATCCCAAAACCGTATTAGCCTTTTCATAGCCATGTCACAGTGGGGACTCATAGTCATCCTGTTGATCAACCAGGACTTGGAGGTCCTTCTCCTATTCTGTCACTTCCAGCTGCTGTGACCCCAGCTTATAACTAAAATTCTTGTTATTAATCCCTAAGTGCCTAACTTCACACTTCTTACTATTAAATTTCATCCCTATTACTATTACTTCAATTTACAAGATCATCCAGATCTTCCTGTATGATTTCCCGATCCTTTACTGAATTGGCAATACCTCCCAACTTTGTGTCATCCGCAAACTTTATAAGCACACTCCCACTATTGGTGCCGAGGTCAGTAATAAAAAGATTAAGTAAGATTGGTCCCAAAACTGATACCTGAGGAACTCCGCTAGTAATCTCCAACCTGACAGTTCACCTTTCAGTATGACCCTCTGAAGTCTCCCCTTTAACCAGTTGCTTATCCACCTCTCAATTTTCATATTGATCCCCATCTTTTCCAATTTAACCAATAATTCCCCATGAGGTACTGTCTCAAATGCCATACTGAAATCGAGGTAATTAGATCCACTGCATTTCCTTTATCTAAAAAATCTGTTACTTTCTCAAAGAAGGAGATCAGGTTGGTTTGGCACGATCTACCTTTTGTAAAACTATGTTGTAATTTGTCCCAATTGCCATTAACCCCAATGTCCCTAACTACTTTCTCCTTCAAAATTTTTTCCAAGACCTTGCATACTACAGATGTCAAACTAATAGGCCTGTAGTTACCTGGGTCACTTTTTTTCCCTTTCTTAAAAATAGGAACTGTATTAGCAATTCTCTAGTCAAATGGCACAAACCCTGAGTTTAGAGATTCATTAAAAAATTTTGCTAATGGACTTGCAATTTCATGTGCCAGTTCCTTTAATATTCTTGAAGATTATCTGGGGCCCCCGATTTACTCCCATTAAGTTTGGCTTTTACCTCGGATATGGTAATATCTACTTGCATATCCTTATTCCCATTTGTTAGGTTGCCATTATCCCTAAGCTCTTCATTAGCCTCATTAAAGACTGAAGCAAAGTATTTGTTTACTATTGGGCCATGCCTAGATTATCCTTAACCTCCACTCCATCCTCAGTGATTAGCGGTCCCACTTCATTTTTTGTTTTTTTTCCTATTTATATGGCTATAAAACCTTTTACTATTGGTTTTAATTCCCTTTGCAAAGTCCAACTCTACATGACTTTTAGTCTCTCACTTTGTCCCTACATGCTCTAACCTCAGTAAGGTAGCTTTCTTTGCTGGTCCCTCCCATCTTCCACTCCTTATATACTTTCTGCTTTTTCTTAATCACCTCTCTGAGATGCTTGCTCATCCAGCTTGGTCTAAAACACCTGTCTATAAATGTTTTCCCCTTTCTTGGGATACAGGGCTTCTGATAGCTTCTGCAACTTTAACTTAAAATAATCCCAGGCCTCCTCCACCTTTAGATCCATAAATTCTTTAGTCCAATCCACTTCCCTAACTAATTTCCTTAATTTATTAAAGTTAGCCCTTTTGAAATCATAAACCCCCTAGTCTCAGATTTATTTTTGTTTATCCTTCCATTTAGTTTGAACTGAATTAGCTCATGATTGCTCGAGCCAACGTTGTCCCCCTACAACCATTTCATCTATGAGGTCCTTGCTACTCACCAAAACCAAATCTAAAATGGTTAAGCAACTACTTGATGAAGGAATTCATCAGCTATCGCATCTAGGAAAATCTGAGCCCTATTGTTATTACTAGCACTTGTTCTCCAGTCTATATCTGGTAAGTTGAAGTCTCCCATGATTACACAATTTCCATTAATATTTACTTCATTAAAAACATTAAAGAGGTCTCTATCCATATCCAGATTAGATCCAGGTGGTCTATAGCACACCCCAAACACTGTCCCAGGGGAGGATTTAATAGTTTTCTTCCCCAATGTGATTTTTGCCCAGACAGACTCTGTCTTCTCCATTCCCTTTTTATTTCTTTACAATCTACCTCATAATTAATATACAATGCTACTCCACCACCTTTACCTTTATTTCTGTCTTTCCTAAACAGCACATACCCTTCAATACCTGTACTCCAATCATGCCTAATATTCCACCATGTTTCTGTTATTCCTATAATATCTGGTTTCACTTCCTGGACCAGTAGCTCTAGTTCCTCCATTTTACCACCTAGGTTCCTCGCATTGGTGTACAAACTTCTTAATTTTTGCTGTTTAGTCTCACATTCTTAACCCAATTTGGCATGGACATTGTACCTCCAATATTACCTATTAGACTAGGATCCACTCTACCCTTCCTCCTTATGTCCGTTCTCCTACCCCCAGCCTTTCTTACTTCATTTTCCTCCCCCTCAAGGCTAAGATCTGGCGTAGAGATTACCTGGACATCTCCCAACTGTCTTCCCCAAATTCCTAGTTTAAAGCTCTCAATCAGTTGTGCCAGCCTCCATCCTAGAAGTCTATTTCCCTCCCTACTTAGATGAAGTCCATACCGAGAGAAAAGTCCTCTGTCCGTGAATGCCTCCCACTGGCCATACATCCCAAAGCCCTCCTTACAGCACTTTCCTTTCCCCTCCTCTCCCCTAGACTAGAGTCAGGCACCACCACCCTAACCTAATTCTTGGGTCCCAGAGCCTCCGACTCTGCACTGAGCAGCCAGCATGCTGTGCACACCCCTTCCCCAAACCAATTCCCCTCCCTTACTAATCTTATGCCCAGGTCCCAGAGCCGCCATCGCTGCCTGCGCTCAGCAGCCACCTGCTAGGATGTGCAGGCTAGGACACTGTGTGAGAGACCTGGCCTGCACACGTGGGATATGATGTAGTGCGCTGAGGGCTGTGAGCATGCATGCGGCTCACAGCGGCCCAGCCATGAGAACGACTGACCTGAGCAGTTTCAGGTTCCATCCCAGTTCCATCAGGAGCTGCAATTTTTCTCCTGCAGCTCGTGAGCCGTGGGTTGGTCATCCCTGGATTAAAAGCATATCAACTCTTAATACATTTAAAAAGCAGAGGTGCATCCCTGCTGCCCCCTGCAGATACGATGCTGGGGAGAAAGCCGCTTTTAAGCTAGCTCTCCCCCTTCCCCGCACCAGCTCCTGCTCCCTCTGATAGATAGCTTTTGCATATCAGAGAGTTGACTAATCGCTTACAGCCCTAGTTCTCGATTTAAATTTTTTTCCTGCTTGCTTTTGATATTTGAAATATCAACTTCACTTCTTTTCTTTGGTAGAGGGTCTTACCTTAGCTATGAAGAGGCTCTAATTGTGATAGGATATATGAGCTGCAGCTTTTCTTACTCCCACCATTATTGATGTGAGATACACAGGGCAAGGATCTGTCTAGTGGGAAGCTGACATTCACAACAATGCTAGAGTACGAGACCAAGCTACTGTCAGTGGGGCAGGAGGAAAGAGAGACATACACTATCCTGCAAAAACACTTTCTCCCCCCCTCCTCACTTACCACAGCAACTCAATAGAAATGATTATAGACTAAACCAAATTGCACAACACTATTTACAGTTCAACATGATCACCATGTGATTCATTCTAATCTAGAACAGCAAACAACAAAATGCTCACAAAGCATTCGCACAGGCCCATGGTGTTACAATAGGATGTCCTGACTGCAGTCAACTAGCTTATGCAGACAGGTCTTTGAATTAAAAACCACAGCAAAAGAGTTTTATGGCTCACAGCTCTGCCGCTGTTGCATTGCCTGGCGCAGCCCAGGGTTGCTGCAGCTATTTAAAAGGCTTGCAGGATCCTGCTGCCTCAGCCCGCTGCCTGGAAATTCAGTGGCAAAGGCAGCAGGATATAAACAGAAAATGACCATATGCAGTCTGTGGGCTGGATCCAGCCCCTGGGCCACATCTTGCCCAACGCTGAGTTAAGGCCTAGGAAACTGAGAAGATGAATTAAGTTGACTACAAGCTCTTACTTTCTCCAGTGGAAAATGAGCTGGATTTTCCAGATCAACAATGTAACCGCTGAAGCAAGGAGAACACTCAATTGTGAAATACTTATCAAAAACTCTTCAGAAATTATACATAAGCATTTTCAACTATGAGGTGAAGTTATGCATGCACATGTGTATTAGGTTGTAGCATGACAAGTGGCAATGAAGAGTACTGCATGGAGATACTAAACTCAATGTGAAGCACAGGCAGGCCAGCACCCACCAGGCTCTGGGTATGAAACTCACTGTTGAGTTGCAGAAAAATGACTGATGAGATTTTAGGCACCAAAAATATTACAGAGAATTAATTTGAGAGAGAAATTCTACCTGTGTATGACATCAGGGTGAGACACCTTCTGGAGAACCTCATCCAGTACATCAATCATGCTGTGCAAATCATCAATAGCTGAACTACTACTACTGCTGTACCTAAATACAGGTATGGAGGGTCTTAATTATAATGAAAAGTTAAAGAGTTAGGGGTAGAATCCACAAAGGGATTTAGGTGTTGCAAAACTAAGCATCATGACACCTAACTTTTAGATTCCTAGATAATCATAAGAACACTAGATAATAACAACACCACTGTGATCTACAAAGCCTCGTAGGCACCTAGGCTTCTGTACAATAAATGGGGAGACACAAGTGCTTAATAATGTGCTCCACAAAAGCCAGCATACTAGTCAGTGCCCCACTGATATTAGCAACAGTGTGCTGTGCTCTACCTCTCTGACATGTGCCTAAACCTGGGTTGCAGGAAAAACCACCTCTCTGTTTAAAGATCCAGATCCCAGCTTCATTTTCCAGCTGGTGTCAGACAACTTGGGTGCCTAAGTCACTTCTCAAGGGAACAAGTTAGATGCCTGCCTTACTCCACCCACAATTGCCAGAGAACAGGATGGTGAGGGCCCTCCCCCCCGCCATAATTTTTAGCCTACTGGTTAGAGCACTCTGCATATGAGAGACTCAGGTTCAGTTCCCCACTCTAGCCACAAAGCTATAGTGTAGTCAGACGTGGTGCTCCCTCACTCTCTGCTGAAGCCTGTAGATAAAAAAAAAAAATTGAAAGTGTCATTGGAACGGCGAATGGATTTGGGTCTACCCCTTCCCAGTTCTGTATCTTAACCACCACTCCACAAAATCATTCTCTCTTAAATAGTCATTGGGCTAGAGTAACTGTTTACCCACAGTGAAACAGAAAGAGAATGATGTTACAGAATCATTCCAAGTGGTTAGTCTACTTGAAAATGTAGGTGTTAAGCGTATGCAGGTTCAGTGAGAATTCTTTGGAGCACAATGGAGAGCCAAAACTTGGATTTAAATACAGAAACCCAAGGTGCAGCATTTGTGGATTTGTATCTTTTTTTATAAGTAAGTTACTGCATAAATAAGTACCTAGAAAGGCATAATATAGTACTCTTGAATCCACCAAAGCTTCTAGTGCTAAAATAAAAAGGAAGTTCCATGCTGTCAGTGGGGTTTTTGTATGTTTGGTTTAGAAGACAGGAAAAGATGTGCATGAAATTGATTTACCTGAAATATTGGTAACAAATTTCCATTTCATATTTATATAATCTCATTTCTCCTAGCATCTGTCATAAGACTTCTGGGCTGCTCCTCTTCCAATTCTGCAGCACACAGAGGGGATCCAAAGTTGCAGTGTTGCATTTGCTGGCCACCCCACTCCCCCCAGATGGGTTCCAGATGAGTCATTCCAAAGCTGCATAGAATTCGTAGAAATACATTAATAATTTCAGTGGGAACAAAACTATGCAGAATACATGTGGCCAGCAGCTCCTGATAGTTACCCATTAAGCCAATACAATTCGACCCAGGGAGGAGGAGAAAGGATTAAGAAAAAGCTCTGATCACCACTGCTGAAAACAGGCGAGAAAGACAGTGAGAGGATGAAACAGTGGTTACTAAACCCACCAACTGGCTGCTGCCAAGGAGGCAGAGAATCTGGCAGCAAGCAGGAGCAGAAGTGGTCAGTAGCATGGCAGCTTTGGCTAACCTCTGAAAGCTGCAGCATGGAGAGGAGCAGCTCAAATGTGTCAAAATTGTATGAGAGGCTAGACTATAGAAAATATCTACCAAAGTCTGTATTTAATTTTTTTTAAAATCACCTTCACATGTAAGAGCTTTACATTATCTCGAATGTAATTGTATCCCCTTGAATAAAATACCCTGTTTCAGAGATTTTAAAGGATATAGGATTACTGGAAGGTGGTGCCCCCTGCTCGCTATGCTCACCAATTCCCATCTCCCAGGGTAGGCAGCCCCGGCTCTCCCCCTGGCTACCAGGCAGGAGGAAGGGAAGGGGTTGGGCAGGACCAAGGCTGCATCTGGCCTGACTCTCTCCCTCTGGCTGCAAGGGGGGGGGACCCAGGCCCCTGTTGGTGAGGGCCAAAGCCATGCAGCTCCCATGTGCCCCCCGGACCACCAACAATGCCACACATCCTGCATGCCCCCTTCAAGGCCGCACAGCTCCTATGCTCCCTTCCCCATATCCAACCTGCTGTGCACGCTTCCTCCCCTCCCCCGTCCAAGACAGTGGAGGATTTTAATTTAAATTCTGGCAGCCTCCAGCCCATGTGTAGGAGGGATGATCAGAGGCTGGCTGTGTGTGTGGGGGGGTGAGGGGTTAACCGCTGGCCCATGCAGTGTGGAGCGGATAGGGGACCATTGAGGGGAGGGGACAAAGTAGGGCGGGGGGGGGGGGAGCCTTATGCCCCAGGAGCCACACAGTTCACAGCTCCTGTCACCCCAGACCACAGCAGGGCAGGTTAGAGCATGGAAGGGGAGGCCACATGGCTTGCGGCTACCATGGGGAAAGGGGAGGCCACGCGTCTGAGGACATTGAGAGAGGCTGCAGGACGCAGATTGATGCACAACATTACTCTGTTGTCCCACAGGAAAAATCTTTTAAAAGTACAGTAAGATAAGATTAGTCTACCCCCAAACACCAATTCCCAAGATATGGACACTCATTTTTAGTGTCATATCTTCTATAAATACAGGCCTTGACATTTAAAATAACATTAAATTAATATGATTTTAATTTTAAACATTATTTTAATAAATAATTATCAAATATCAAACACAGTTCTGCAATCTCTAGTATTCATGATGGACATTTGATGAAGTTCCCTACCAGCAGCCAGAATGTTATATACTGACTGAGACTGTTAGTTTCCTGAAATATTTAACTACTGCCCTTACTCACCAGCACCAAGTCTAGTATGAGTAATAAGAATTAGTATTTTAAAGTTGGTGTTAAATATAAAAACAAAAGGCTACCAAAAATAATAATTCAGTCATCAAAATGTTTACATGCTGAAATGTTTACATCAAACTGTTTTTAGTCATCAAAATGTTTACATAGAAATTGGAGAGGGTCCAGAGAAGAGCAACAAGAATGATTAAAGGTGTAGAGAACATGACCTATGAGGGAAGGCTGAAGGAACTGGGTTTGTTTAGTTTAGAAAAGAGAAGATTGAGGGGGGACATGATAGCAGTTTTCAGGTATCTAAAAAGGTGTCATAAGGAGGAGGGAGAAAACTTGTTCATCTTGGCTTCTGAGTATAGAACAAGAAGCAATGGGCTTAAACTGCAGCAAGGGAGGTTTAGGTTGGACATTAGGAAAAAGATCCTAACTGTCAGGGTAGTCAAACACTGGAATAAATAGCCCAGGAAGGTTGTGGAATCTCCATCTGTGGAGATATTTAAGAGTAGGTTAGATAAATGTCTATCAGGGAGGGTCTAGACAGTATTTGGTCCTGCCATGGGGGTAGGGGACTGGACTCAATGACCTCTCGAGGTCCCTTCCAGTCCTAGTATTCTATGATTCTATGCTAAGCTGAGTTTTCCCCCAAGTTTAGGCCCGTACACTGTAAAGATTTAAGCATTTGCATAAATTTACTCATGTGACTAGTCCCTATTGATATCTATGGAATTACTCGAGTTAGTGATCTAATCCACGTGTATAAGGTTTTACAGGACTAAGGCCTTAACTGATAATTTTCTGGATCATGGACCATATTGTTTTATTAAGTCTTGTCTGTATGAAAAGTTGCATAGGTTTAACTAAAGCTATGCTTCTAAATGGATTTATTCAAACTACAAAGGTTTCCATTAGCTTAACTAAGTTTATTTACAGTTAGTAAAACTGGAGCAATTTTTAATACAGATAAGACTTTTGTTTCTGTAAAGCACACAATATAGTGAGAGTATTGTATGTACTGTGTAGTATGCATTTTTTACCAAAGAAAAAGGTTATGATGCTCAAGAAAACCATGTTGCAGCCTTATGAGTCCCCGGATATCAGAGAGAGAAGGTGGGTGAGGTAGGATCTTTTGAACTTTAATTATCTTATGTTTCCTAACAACGTAAGTTGGTCCAGTAAATGATATTACTGCATGCATTTTGTCTCTCTAAAAGAAACAGGACATTTTCATAGCAGTTGGGAGGTTAGCTGTATTTATTAAAATGCCAATAACAAAATTAATGGCCATTATCCCAGCCTGTCATTGGCTGCTAGAAAAGGTGCACCATATTTATTATTATGAGAATATAAACGTTTAAAATTAACTCTTTCTGGTGGTTGCTTATGGCTATAATCTTGGCTACTTTCTTTTCTTAACACTTAACTAATCAGAAAGCAGGATTTTATTTTCACATGCTATTAGGTTTATTTTGGTTGAGATTTCACAATAAAAGTATCTGTCACAACACCACTAAATAGCTAAAGGAATAAACACTGTTCATAATCAGAAATATTGTTACTCACTTCCTTTATTTGGTGACAATGGCTTTTTTTATTTGGTTCCTGGCAGCTGAGGGGGTCTGGGAGGGAAGTCAAAGGGCCCCTGACAGCTGGGGGCGGAGGGGGGCCCTGCTGGCCAGGGGAGGGAAAGCACAGCCAGGTGCGTCTCCCCCACTCCTGAACCCCTTTTCACCCCCAATCCGCACTCTTGCACCCCCCCAACATTCTGCCCTGCACCCCCTCCACATCTCCAAAACCCTGCTCCGACTCCTACACCCACCATACTGCCAGTCCCCCGCCCTGAAAGACCCAGGCAACATCAGGTAAGTCTGCTAGCTGCATCATATTTGAAGGAGAGACCTAATGATCTCTGTGAAGAAAAAGACTCTATTTTTCCCCTTTTTTTGGAAGAGTTGATAATTTTTTGACTAGCTGGAAACTTACAATTAATGCTTGGGGTGTCTGTGTCCAGCAGTAATTTCCATCTTCAGCAATAATACCATAATATGTCCAAATATTCCTTTCAGCTATTTCTCTAATAGAATTTGATGATAGTTTTTCTAGTCTCTATTTGTAGACAACTTATGCTCATATGAAATGGATGTACACTAACAGGATAAAGAATGCACAAAACTGGTAATCTTTTCAATTATTCTCTTTCTCTCGCCCAATCAATTACAAAACAGACAGGAGGTTCAGATCCTTATCTTTAATTTCAAGTAAGATTGGAATGCGAGGTGGAAGTCAGATTTTTGGCAGTTTATAAGAGTAGAGTGTTATGGTCTCATTAGCCACTGCAAAAAAAGAAACCTCCATATATGATTTAAAATACATTTTAAAGAACTTTTTATAGAAACTGCACAGAAGAGTCAAGAGACACCTGAAAACAAACCCGTTTTCTTGGTCTATAGTGAACTTAGAGACTCGGGGGAAAAAGGAAAACAATGCACAGTGAACAAATTTCAAATGTGCACTAGCACAGATGACCTGTTAGGTACAAAAGGACATTTACTTGTTTTGTAATTGGTGTTCTTTGAGATATATTGCTCATGTTTATGTCATTAGGTGTTTGGGCTCATCACATGCACTGGTGCCAGAAGTTTTTCCCTCAGCAGTACCTGTAAGGATGTGGCTCTGGTGGCCTCCATGACATGATATAAATGGCGCTGTACACTCCCGCAACTCTTAATTCATTTTGGCAGAAAGCTGACAGCAGAGAAGGGGGGTAGGTTATGGAATGAAAATGAACCACCCATCTTGATGAACACCAGTTATACAATAGATATCTGTCTTTTCTTCTTCGAGTGATTGCTCGTGTCCATTCCACATTAGGGGACTCCAAGCAGTACCCACAGAAACTCATAGGAATTCATGGCCACGTGGACTAAGAATATAAGAACAGCCATACTGAGTCAGACCAATGTCCATCCAGCCCAGTATCCTGTCTGCTGACAGTGGCCAATACCAGATGCCCCAGAGAGAGGGGGAACACAACAGATAATCCTGACATAATCCCTCCCGTCACCCACCTCCAGAGAAACAGAGGCGAGGGACACCATTCGTACCCATCCTGGCTAATAACTATTGATGAACCTAACCTCCATGAATCTCTCTAGCTTTTTTGAATCCTATTAAAGACCTAGCCTTCACCACTTCCTCTGGCAAGGAGTTCCAGAGGTTGACTGTGCAGAGTGAAGAAAAACTTCTTTTTGTTTGTTTTAAACCTGCTGCCTATTAATTTAAAACAAAAGGAAGTTTTGATTACAGTACAGAGCTGCCGAACCCAGTCTTCTCTGGCCTGTTGAGAGGTGACATAGTGAGATGTAAACATGTGGACCAAGGACCACATCATTCCTCTACAGAGGTCTTAGACTGGCCAGCGAAGATGCCTGAGTTCTGTTTGAATGATCTGTGGCAGAGGGACCTTTGTCCGCTTGTAGCAGGACTTTATGCATGAAGTGATCCAGTTGGAAAGCCATTGCATGGAAACTGGCAGGCCTTTAATTCTATTGGCCATAGTGCTGACCTACGGAAAAACCGAGTACATTGCAGGTAAAAAGCCAAGTACCTCTGGACATCCAGAGCATGTAGATGCTTCTCTTCTGCCACCTCATGGGTCTTGGGACAGGCAGGACTATGTCCTAGTTCGCATAGAAGGGGGACATGACCTTTGGCAGGAAGGCCAGGTGGGACGGCAGCTGGACCTTGTGGATATAAAAGACAGTGTATAGAGCCCTGATCTCCAACACACACCCTACTGATGTCACTGCTCTGAGGAATGCAACTTTCCAGGACAATTGGAAAGGGAGTAGCATCTAAACAGTTTGAAAGGTGGCCTGGTGAAGACCAAGTTGAGGTCTTAATGTGGAACAGGGTTTTGTACTGGCTGGTAGATTTGATCAAGGCCCCACAGAAATCTCACCGTCATGTCAGGGGAAAACACTGTCTGCCCCTTGATTGGATCACAAAAAGAGAAGACAGCTGCAAGAATCTGCCAGACTGTAGCAAATAGTCTAGAATGGATCACACTTTAGCCTAATGGGAGAACTCATCCACTTTGCATCTTATGTCATTGTCATGGATGGCTTTTTGCTTCCCACCAGGACCTACCAGACTTCCTCTGAGCAAGTACGTTCCTCTGTGTTCAACCATGGAGCATCCATGCTGAGAGGTGCAGGGATGTGAAGTTGCTGTGGACCTACAACACAAGTGGAGCACTTTGCACCAAAGTTATGGCACTTGAGGCCAAGTCTTACCTGGTCTCTGGTGACAGGATTGGTGCCCACTCCATTAAACATGCTGAGGCAATCCTTACTTCCTCCTTCCCTTCCATTATTTGCAAATATGACACTTTTTGCTAATGTGCCCTTCGCCTAAACACCTCAGGCAGCTGTTGTGCAGGTCACTAATCTCATAGGACATTTGCACTCTAGACACAGTTTGAAGGTTGGGGAGAAGGGCATGCTTCATCTCTTAGGCTAAGTCCCTCCCAAGATTTAAATAACTAATATCTAAGAAACTACGAAAGAACTACATATGCTAAGTAAAGACAGCTTTGGAGAAAGAACAAAGACCAGTCAAAGCACAACAGCTCCATTGCAGTCTCACTGTCAGCAAGAAAGAATTTAGGATGGGGGAAGCACACAGGGCCCTTTGTATTGAACCATGGAAGCACCACTTCCCTATGTGTACTGCTGAGGGGAAACCTGGCAGCTGTGCATGTGGCAAGTGCACACACCTACTGTAGAATGGACATGAGCAATCCCTTGAAGAAGAACTAGTAGTTCTGTGAAACTGGAAGGCTCCGTCTAGACTGGCATGATTTTGCGCAAAAGCGGCCACTTTTGCGCAAAATCTTGCCGCCTGTCTACACTGGTCGTGAGTATTTGTGCACGAACACTGACTTTGTAATGTACAAAATCAGTGGTTCTTGCGCAAATACTCTGACGCTCCCACTCAGGGATAAGCCTTCTTGCGCAAGAGGACCAGTGTAGACAGCAACGTTAATTTAGTGCGCAAGAAAGCCTGATGGCTTAAATGGCCATCGGAGCTTTCTTGCGCAAGAGAGCGTCTACACTGGCACGGATGCTTTTGCGCAAAAGCAAATCTTTTGCGCAAAGGCACATGCCAGTACTGACGCTCTCTTGCGCAAATACTTTTAACGGAAAAACTTTTCTGTTAAAAGTATTTGTGCAAAATCATGCCAGTCTAGACGCAGCCGAAGCATTGATAAGTAGGAGGACAACTAAGTGGTGGAAGTTGGACTCAAGAGCTCAAGGACAATTCAGTTTAGATGAAGCCGGACATGTGTGCCTGTATAAGCTGCCAAACGTTTTGGTGCATGAACATATTGTACTATCTGACTCTCTATGTGAGTGTTGTGATTGATGGGCATTGAAAGGAAGAGATAGCCAGATAAGTTAGAAATGCACAAGACTATTAGAGGACATAGTATTATAGGATTTTTTCCCACTCCTTGACGCTGCTGCAGTTGTCAGGTATCAGTGCTGTGCTGCCAATATATAGTCAACCAGTCAAATTTCAGGTAATGAGAACCTACCAAGTGTTTGTTTGTTTTTTTGTTTTTTGCGGGGGGGGGGGGTTGGGGTTTTTTCCCCCGTTTTTTTTTCCACTCTTACCCAGTACATACTATTTAAGGCAAAGTCTATGCCTCCTCGTAGGACTAACTTTATTACTGAAACTGCCAGCTGACAATATTACAGTTTTTTGTTTCAGAAATTGAAAACAATCCAGTGCCTATGCCTACTTGGCTCAGGGTCCTTGGCCAGAGACATAATCACAAACCTTTAAAAGGGGTTTGTGAGGTTTATTTCTTTCCTATAGTTAGACAGACGGCTAAAGGAAGATGGCCAATGCAAGCAAGGGAAACTTTTTTGGCATCCGCTGTTGAACAGACCACCCCATAGCAAATTCTCAAAATAAGACACTCCCTACCAAGGCAGTAATTGAAACTGGAATCATGAACTTATCTTCTGAAAGTTCAGACCAGCAGTTAGAGGAAAAATACAGTGTACAAATACAAGCCAGATAGGTAGGCGGACTTAAACAGGCCCACATGTGAATGTTATGAATCATGGGCAAGACGAGGCCTCAGGCACCTGGCAGGGTAGCTGCAATTGCTGATTTCTCTCTCCACCAAGAAAAATATACTGTTTTTGTAACCTAACTAGCAACTACAGACTGCATGGAAAAGGTAAAAATGTACAATATGCTTCTAAATTCAACACGGCTAGTATTAGGTGCTATGGAGTGAGAATACTGTATTTGTACCTAACTTCTAGGGTCACGACAGAGCATGGCAGTACTCACACAGCCTTTTACAAACCAGGGGACTAGAAGAGGACTTAGACAACCAGATTTAGTTAGGGCTTCTCAACAAGCTGCATCTTATTTTAGCCACATGTATCAATAAATGTTGGTTGCTTATGTATCATTATTTAGGGTTCCACATCTACATTTTACATGCTTGGTTGAAAATGTGCTCATAATAATTGGGCTGATTTTCACAACTTTAGTCATAAAGTTGCCTGGTGACTCCTGCTGAGAACTTCATCCTACACTTGTAAAAATCTGCAAAATTCTTTTGCCTTATAGCTAAATAAAACAAAAGTATACAAATCTCAGATTCCTTTCCCATCTGTTCTGATGTAACATCCATTCACTCTTGCTAAGTAGCTTTAAGCTTTAGTGGACTACCATTTACTCCTGTATGGGAGTCTCCCTGTCTAGTCTTGAAAGTAGATGTGTTCTCTGTGTGTTCTAGTAACTGTAATTCAAATGTGCCACAGTATGCCTAGCTAATACAGTCAGAACACCACCTTAGATAAACTATGTACAGAACTAACAGGACACACGTTAACTGGATTAAGAACTAGCTAGATCTCAAAATCAGTGATTAATGGGGGAGACATAAATGAGTGGGGTCATTTCTAATGGAATTGGTTATATTGGTTATTGATCCAAAGCTATTCATTTTTTAAATTAATGATCTAGAGATTATATAAAAATCAGTGTGACCTGAGTTAGCTGGTTAAATGTTCACAACCCAACAAAATGTTTTAATACAGCCAAATACAGGGTAATATATCTGGGAACAAAGAATGCAAACTATATCTACTGGATCAGAAACCATCTTGGAAAGCAATGATTTAGAGGATCCACAACGCAAATTTAGCAGATAGGGTGTATCTCACAGTGCAAAACAAGTGTTGTCAAAATCCCTCAGCTAAGTACACCAGCATGAGATCCACGCACATTTATACATATTGGAGGGTGGGGTTGGGCAACAACACGTGGCAACTTTGCAGTATAACATACCCTGTAATAGCCACATGAGGAATCCTCCACTGTCTGGATCCACTGAGTTGACAGCAGCTTTGTGCTGACAGACCAGAGCAACTTGGCTGCACCATGACCCAAAATCTGGGTTGATACTGAAAATGGATCATAAGCAAACAGTGTAACATGCTGACTAAATCACAAGGAATACAAATGCAGAGGATTCCTTTCAAAATCACAGATGGCTCTCATGGCTTTTTCCCCCTCTCCTAATGTCCAGATCTGTCTGACCCCAATGTGCCAAACTTGTGCTTTAAGTATGCTCAAAGTAGGACAAGGTAAATCTTTCTGCATCGGTTTTATCATTAAACCTGTTGTAGCAAAAAAAAAAAAAAGTCACTAAGAAAGTAAAGGCATCAGTTAATCTATGAGAAAAAATGAAAGTACTAAATTTCCCAGGTCTTTGGGGGGCTCTTGTACTCCAAACATATTCAAAAAGTTAAACAAAGCATAATAGAGAAACCACTTCCTCTTCTTTAAGTATTCTCAAACTATGATGATGATGACAACCTGTTACAACTACTTTTATCTGCTTATCTGTTGTAGGATTATCGAGGGATGAGAAGAACTAGTCGACTATCCAATAAGCAAATGCTTATCAGCCAGTCAACAGGATAGTCGACTAGTTCATAGAATCCTAAGGCTGAAAGAGACCTCAGGAGGTCATCGAGTCCAGCCTCCTGCCCAAAGCAGGACCAACCCTAATTAAATCATCCTAGCCAGGGCTTTGTCATTTTGAAACTTAAAAACCTCTAGAGATGGAGATTCTACCACCTCCCTAGATAACCCATTCCAGTGCTTCGCCACCCTCCTAGTGAAACAGTTTTTCCTAATATCCAACCTAGACCTCCTCCACTGTAATTTGAGACCATTGCTCATTGTTCTGCCATCCGTCACTACTGAGAACAACCCCTCTCCATCATCTTTGGAACCTCCCTTCAGGAAGTTGAAGGCTGCTACCAAATCCTCCCCCCTCCTCCCCACTCTTCTCTTCTGTAGACTAAATAAGCCCAAATCCCTCAGCCTCTCCTTGTAGGTCATGTGCTCCAGCCCCCTAATCATTTTAGTTGCCCTCTGCTGGACCCTCTCCAATGCATCCACATCCTTTCTGCAGTGGGGGGCTCAGAACTGGACGCAGTATTCCAGATGTGGCCTCACCAGTGCAGAATAAAGGGGAATAATTACTTCTCTAGATCTGCTGGCAATGTTCCTTCTAATGCACCCTAATATGCCATTAGTCTTCTTGGCTACAAAGGCACACTGTTGACTCATATCCATCTTCTCATTCACTGTAACCCCCAGGTCCTTTTGTGACAGACTGCTACTTAGCCAGTCCATCCCCAGCCTATAACAACGCTTGGGATTCTTCCGTCCCAAGTGCAGGATTCTGCACTTGTCCTTGTTGAACCTCATCAGATTTCTTTTAGTCTAATCCTCTAATCTGCTTAGGTCACACTGGACCCTATCCCTGCCCTCATACAGAGGCAGTGGGGGCGGGGGCAGGGAAGAGGGGAGTACTTCAAAGCAGCAGCGCTGCCACTTTGAATGCTGCGGGGAGCCCAGCGTCAAGCTCCTCGCTGCATTTCAAAGTGGCAGTGCCACGTGGAACCTTGGATCAGCTGGGGAGTCCCCACATGAACCTGGGCTTCTGCACTTTCGCCTTCAAAAGTGGAAGCCCCCTATTGACTAATCAGTGCAAAAATACATCAACTATTTGATTAGCCAATTACCCAATACTTAACATCCTTAGTATTCGCGTGGCAAAAAAGTCACTCAAAAGGCATTGGGTCCAGTTAGACTCCAAATCTTTTAAGCAGGTATTCCAGCATCAGATTGTTTTTATTCTGAGGAAACAGTTATGATATGACTCTTTCAGCAGTGTTTGAAGCATCATAGTTTGAGGAGTTTTTGCTTTTCAAATAAAGAGCACCATCTGAGTCTTGGAGGGTCTGTTAGACCACCAGACAGCATTAACCTTATGTTTCATAACAATTGCCAGAAAACCAAGTTTCTTTGAAGATAACACTGTCAAACTGATTTTCTGGGAAACTTAACTCTTCTTAGGAAGAGTTTCTGGGGAAGTCACAATTGTCATATACATTTTCTGGCAACCAACACTTGATAGATACTGTAACTGTGGCAAAGACTTGCTGTTACTGGGACCAAAACTGGCTGTTGTAGTGAACATGCACATTGTATGTCTGGATACATATATGTTTAGATTTTGTTGAATCAAAAATGGCATAATGAATCTTTGCATAAGATACAGATGTTTCTCAGAGATGAAGTACAGAAATGATGAAACTACTAGTGCAGGAACAGAATACTGCAGCCTTGTATCAGACTGGTAGGGAAGTATTGTCTACTGCGCTGGGTACTGATCCAGAATCTGAGAATTGGGGAAGATGTTACATCTCTTCCAGAAAAATACATCAAAAACATGCTGTGTAAAGAAGTATGTTCAGAACATGTCACTTACTTGCTGCATTTCAGAGCTGCTCTTGTGCCTTTTAAATTGTTGCTGTGTCTTACTATATTCTAACTATAGTCTAAACTATGTTCATTGTCTACACATGAGGTCTGCTAGACTCATAACACAATTTTGTGCAGTGTACTTCTGAATCTAGAAAAGTTTTAACTTGTTCATTATTTTATAGTTCATTAGGTACAATAAAGTCAGATTTAAATGCATCGTTTTTTGGTTGTTTTTTTTCCAATTTTGATGTGGTGGGAGTCTTTAAAACCCTAATGCAGAAATAGTTGTGGGTTCAGTCCAATACAAAGATTAGAAGCATTTTAAACAGTAAATCTTTAAATCATGTAATCCTTTTTAAGAAGCCAACATATAAAACAATGGGAATATGATTTCTCACTTCTTTGTTTCCTTTCCCTGAGCCATCCTTGCACATTAACTACTTATGTGAGTCAACCTACCACTATTAGACAGGATATTATAGGTTTCTTTTAAAAAGGAGGAATTATTTTAGATTTTGCTTTGCAGTGACTGAACTGTGAAATGTGTTGTTTCACATGACTGCAGTTCACTTCCAGCAACCAAAGAATATAAATGAATACAATATGCTTAGTATGGACCAAATTCTGAATCAAGAGGGTTAAGTAACACACCTCTTTGTAGTTTTGTTTTTAAAGTTTTATATTAAAAGTCTATTGAATGGGAGTAAGTACAATGTAAGAGTTCAGGAAAGCCACAGAAAACAAGATCCAGCAAAAAGAGTAATGAGCAAAGCAAATAACCAACTTTCTTCCTTGAAAGAAATTAATTTTAGATTCTTTGTCATACAAGGAAGAACATTCCACACATGTCTTCCCACTGGACAAATTCCTTAGATATTTTTTTTTTAAGTAAACAGCAACAGCCTCCTTAATTTCAGATCTATTCCATGCCTTTCGGAAGCAACATCTAGGAAGATGAAAACTAGAATGCCTGCTTTACTCATGTGTATACTTTGCAATCAATACATGAAAAGATGCAACAGACAACAGTTCTCAACTGATTTTTCCTTTGCCCAGTGTAGGAATAATTGAAGCCAGTGTAACCATTTTGAAGCACTGTTTCCATAAGAACTTGTTTAGCTTCCAGAGAACTAAAATTGTTCTCCAGCCCCCTGTGCGCTTTTGGGTCAGGAAGTTGAATAAAGCCCTCTTCCTTGGTATGCATCAGATACCCTCGCTATTGCTCCTAGGTGGAGGAGCTGCTCAATTTCTTACTGAGGGATCTCGTGAAAGGGGTCCTTGAAGAGGTGGAAAAAAGGGACATAGCCTGTGGTCTAACAGGTGTTTTTAGCTTATCACTGGGTGGTTGGGAAGGTCGGGCAGATCCTTGACCAAAACTTCAAATTTGCTGTTTGGAGGTCTGGGAACTGTAGGAGCATGACTGAGATGGGTACTTCCTCTGATACTGCTGCTTGGGTTTATTGTAGTCATATGGCTTATGCTGAGGACGGATGTAGTAAGTGCCTTTGTTCCTGTTTTATGGAGTGTATCTCTTTCGCTGGCATGGTGGTGTGTACATGCCAAAGTGTGGAGTGGTGTGAGAAGCTTTACTGCTATGTAGGATGTCATTTGTGGTAGCAGCAAACAACTTTCATTTTGACAAGAGAGAGATCTTCCACCTTCATTTGAAGCTCCCTGGGCACACCTGCTGCATGCAACCAGAAGGTTCTCCTCCTAACCACTGCTGTGGCTGTTGCTCTCGCCTCTGTGTCGGCCACATCTATTGCTGATAATAGTGTCATACAGGTGATGGTGTGTCCATCATGAATGATTGCCCTGAGGGTGGACCTCTTAGAGTCGGGCAGATGCTCCAACAGTTCGGCCAGCTTGGAGTAATTGTCAAAGCAGTGATTAGCTTGCAACACAGAGTAGTTCGCTATTCTGAGCAGCAGGGTGGCCAAGAAACACACACATTTTTTCCAAATGTGTCTAATTTTCTATATTTTGTCATTTGTTGACAACTTGAGTTGCGGAGTTTTCAAGCACTGATTCACTACATCTTCCACCAAAGAGTTTGGCTGGGGTGGGAGAACAGAAAGTCCAAGTCCTTGCAAGAGACAAAATATTTCCTGTCAGCTTTTTTGCAAGTTGGCTGGATGGAGGCAGGTGTCTACCAAATGACGTCCGATATCTCCATTACCTCTTCATCAATTGGTATGCAATCCTTCCCTGAGAGGAGGGACAATGTTCTTTAGGAGACAACGCTGTTTCTCCTTTACCTCCTGAAGCTGAACTGCCTAAGTAGTGGCCGCTCTTTTAGAGTTCCTCAAGTTGTTTCAAGTCATCAATTGAATGGGTATCTTCCAGTATTACGGCTTCATTGGGAGAGGAGGATGAATTGTCACCTGAGGAAAGCTGCAGGGCTTGCGTGTCTATGTGCTCGTCAGGAATTTGACCCTCCTCCTTGTCTTCTGAATCTGCAGTCAGAAGGGCGTGGGATGGGAAGACTGGTGGAAGCCTCTTTAGAGATATAGATGGGGCTCTAGAGCAGCGTCTGGGGGGTCTCCAATAATCCCATGGGGTGGATAATGAAGAGGCGGAAAAGGCCAGTCAGGATATCACTGTGGGTGGTATGGTCTCTCACGGCAATGGTGGTAATGACAAGATGCAATAGGAGAGCAGTGTTTGGGGAGGGGAAAAGAGAAACTAGATGGGCATGAGAAGAAACGTAGCTGCCGCCAGGAGGCAGTCCACCAGAACCAAGGCTGAGGATTTTTTTTTCCCATAGAATAACAAACTAGCACACCATCGACTAAACTATAACATTTAAACACTAACAGAAACGTGTCTGAAGAGAGTAAATGTCTGAGACGAGAGAGGGGCTCCATCCATAACCAAGGGTGGTTAGCAAGGAACTGAAGGGGAGAGGGGCTGGGCTGTGTATACAGGGCAGCAAACAGCCAATAGAGCGAACCGCCTTCAAGCATGCGCAGCCTGTCTGACAACTGCTAAGAAAAGCTCCGAACTGCAGCTCTGGAGCACCCACGAGGACATCACCCAAAGAAAAACCCTGAATTCTCACTGCTGTGGCCCTGACTAAAAGACAAAGACACTGCCCACATTCCCCTCGCACACCAGAGCCTATGGGGGGCCCAGGCTAGTAGGTTTTGTGTGCTTCAGCCTTACGGGGAGGCAGCAAGGGGGCAAGAGTGCCAGTGCGGGCTCCCCAATGCTGTGAGGTGAGGGAAGCTCTGAGCCTCGGGAGCCGGATCCAAGCAAACTACTTTCAAATTCCCAACCAGTTTCTCTCTATTTGTTAAAATCAAATCTAGAGCAGCCTTCCGCAGTAGCTTTTTTTGCCTTCTGAAATAAAAAATTGTCTCCAATACATTTCAAGAATATGTTGGATAATCTGTACCCTGCTGTTTTATTTTCCCAACATTTATCTGGATATTTCAAATCCCCTAACACCACCAAGTCCTGTGCTTTTTGGATGATTTTGTTACTTTAAAAAAAAGCTTCATTCACCTCTTCCTCGGGGCTAGGTGGTCTGTAATAGACTTCTACCATGAAATCACCCTTGTGTTTTACCCCTTTTAACCTCACCCAGAGAGTCTCAACAAGTTTATCTTCTAAATCCATCTCAACTTCAGTCCAAGTTTATTCATTTTTAATATATAAGGCAACACACCTCTTCCCATTTACATCTGCCTATCCTTCCTGGGGAAGAGGTACCATTCTATACCAATATTCCAGTCATGCATATTATTCTAAGTCATTAATTATCACTTGTTTGTGATCAGGCTCAAGTATACCAAAGCAGAATTTCAGGATCAAACTGTTAAATTACTCCCAAACACCTAATAGTAATCCACCAGAAAATAATTTTTCTGAACTTTATCTCTTCCTTGTAACATTCAAACAGTAGGGTTTTTTATTTATAGAAGGAATAGGCCCTTCCTATTATTATAGCTTTTGTTTCCAACTCTAACTTTTGTATTTCATGGACTATGAGAATTTACAGAAATCCACATTACTAGGACATAATGTGGGCAACAAAGAGGCTGTGAATAAATAGCATTTAAATAGCACAGGTCCCTAGAAGAATAAAATATTAGAATATATATCTAAAATGTTTGTAACAGAATAACATTTCCAAACACCTATTTTCATACATAAGGAGAAGGAAATATAAACTGAAAAAACCTGAGTTCCCTCTCACCCTTTACCATAAAAAAGATGTGATCAGCTGGTCTAGTTACTGGGTTGATGTGAACAACAATATAAAACTAATCCATAAATCTTAGCTCTTGAAGAAGTTCATTCACCAGTTTCACAGTCCTTTGATTTTTTAATCCAAGTTGATTAAATCTGTAGGCAGTACGTGTAAGAAGGCCAAAAACTTCACTGGCAGAATTGCTTCCCAGAATCACCTGAAGAAAAAAAAAAGGAGGAAGAAAGAAAATAATCTAATTTAGATATATTACTCCAAGTACAATAATGTCTAGCTGTGCACTACATGTTATATGTTATCTCCACCTTCCTCCCCTCCAAAATATTTAATCTATGTAATCTCAAAAGCAACAAAATTCCACAAAGCATGAAAATAAATTCCCCTCGGACAAAGAAGGAAAAGGGTAATGAAATCCCAGGACTAGTTCTCAAAGTGCAACAAAACAGCACTTAGTGCAATGGGGAGGAGTTTTATTCCACCTCTCCGGCCTGCTGATCCCTGAGGGCTACTCTGCATCCCACTGTGATTCCAACTCCTGCCTTTCATATGTTCTCAGCTCATACTAGAAAACCTCTCTGCTGGGAGGATGGAACGTAGGAGGGACTGGCATAGCTTTCCCTATGCTAGCTAAGGCCTCCTTTGCACTATGGCAGTGGTGGACAACCTGTGATTCTGACTCAATTTGAGAATCGCTGGCTTAGGCAATGACTTCTGCAGTGGGACCCTGTGGAAGCACCTTCAAGAAGGGGAGTATTTTAGCAGTTGTTTTAATTTAAGTGAACAAGATTTTAATTCTCTGTGATGAGTGTTTTTGTAAGGAGTTTTCAAACACGTGAATGATAAAACACAGAAACACTTACATGTGAAATAAACTCTTGAGCAATCTTGTGTCCACCAGAAGAAAAGAGCAAAAAACTAAGAAGAAGATGCCTGACAAGGTGTCTGGTGCAAGATTGCCTCTTATCTGTTTTAGTGTTAGCTGCAGCCTGCAGATCTGTGATGGAGAGGGTTGTACAGCTGAAGAGCATCATCAGACGATCATACACTGCTCGCGCTTCTACCTGTAGGGAACAATTTCAAAAGATAAAGGATCAGAGAAGAGTAAAAAAGTTGTGTTTATGGTATTTTTTAATGAGATTTGTTCACTAACAGGCATCTGAATCCTTTGAAGAAATCCCAAAAATATGTCAAGAGCTTGAGTTTAAGGGGCACGACAGAGAACAGAGAAGGAAGCGCACTGGTTCACACAAACATAAATGGGCAAAATGGAAAATGCTTTACTTTCTTTGGTCTTGCAAACTAAGCAGCCAAGGGCATTGAGCCAGATTTTGACCTTTTTTGTAATGAAAGGAAATGGAGAAAATCCCTCAGTAGAATGCAGTCATATTTTTACATTGTGGGAAAAAGAACAGAAGGCTCTTTGAAGGCTCACTTCAATATTGTAGCTACAAATCAATTAAACCCTCATGCAATCTGACCTCAACTGATAAAACTTTCCGATAAGAATGATGGGATTTGGCGTCTTCCTGCATTACTTACAACATGTTTATTTCCTTTGCCTCTTGAGCAGCCAATATAAATGTACCGTTAAAACAGAGAATGAAGATTTTGGTGTCTACATAAAAGAAGTTGTAAGTTCATCATAAGCAGTTATTACAAAACGTATTTCATTGTAATAATATTGTTCATTACATAAAAACCAGGAAACACAAGGACAAAAATGAAACATACCACCTAAGACAGTATGACATCAGCCCCTTCAGTGTTCTTGAATTTTAACTATTTGATTCCCCGCACTTACTGATTTTTTTTTCCACAATTAACGTTTCTATATATGCCAGTTTGAAAGTGTTTGCTTCACTGGAAAAGTAATTTCTCACTGAAATCTGTTACATCCCAGCTTACACTAGGGAAGCCACATGGCACTAATGAGATAACACTAAAAGTGTATGAGAAATATTATTATCCTTTTGAGACTGGATTTCACTTGTTGAGGTTGGAGCCACATGGCTGAGGGCAGCTGCTTGTGCGGCTAGGGCTAGAGCTGTGAGACCAGGTATGCCTGCTCTGGTGGCTCTGGCAGGGGCTGGAGCTGTGTGGCTAGGGGTGGCTATTCAGATGGCCAGGGCCAGAGCTGCCATATGGCTGGGGGTGAATGCTCGGGCAGCCCCAACCAGGACTGGAGCTGCATGGTGAGGGCGGCTATTCGAGCAGCCCTAAATAGGGCTGGAGCCGCCGCATAATGGGTAGCGGTGGCAGCACTGTCCACGTGGGCAGCCGCCTGCCAGCAGCCCTGGTCCCTTTAACCCCAGGAGCTGCTGGTCAGCCAGCTGGGAGTGCTGGGCAGCACTGCCTCAGCTCCGCCCTTCGCCCATGGGTCAAGGGAGCTGGGCAGTCCTGCTGCTTTCTCCCATAAATAGTTGCTAGCTGGCCAGGGGTTGGGCAGCACTTACCTCCACTTTCCCCTCCAGCAAGCAGCTTCCTGAAGCAGCCTAGTCCTTGGCTCACTCCCTGCAAGGAACCGCCGGAGGAATGGGCAGCCCTGCTCCAGCCTCCTCCCAGGGAGGAGTCACCACCTCCCCAACCTCTCAGCCCCCCCATCCTGAGCTCCCCTTTGTCCTGAATCCTGCAACCCTTGGTCTGAGCCTCCCTCTCTTTACCTCCTACCCTCCCGCCCGGATTCCTGTACCACAGGGTCATGCACCTTGTATATTATCCCTTGGTTTAGTATTTTTTCTTGTATAACAATTTGAGAGTGAGAGTGAGAAATTAATGGGTGCCACAGTGGCACACATCCAAATAAGTGCATATGATGTCAATGTGTGTACACAAGACAAAACTCACTCTGCTCAGGGATGGGAAATCTTAGAGGGAACACTGGTTATAAGGTGCAAAATGTAACCAATGTAACAAAGGAGGATTCCCTGGGTTTGGTAGAACACGTACCACACATATCTCCATCATCCACATGTAAGAACAGGGTGTGTGCTCAAAATGTGGTTATACTCCAAATGCCTGCTGCAGTAGTCCCTATACTCTTAGTTAGCAATGGGTAAATTAATGCAGTTCTTCAGCTGCTTTTCTTATTCAGGGCATCCAATCCATGCTGACTCCAGCCTAGGGAAGTGTAAAAATGGCAAAAGGTCCACCTTTGTTCTTCTCCCCTATGTTCCTATGCGGAGTGGACTAGAGAAACAGACCTTTAGTGTTTAAATCAAAACTACAATAAGTAGTCATGACACAGCATAAAAAAGGATATAATCAGATCACTACCTAGTGTCTATAATGACAAGTGCAACAAAAATCAGATTAGATGGATAATGTTAGATCAGCTGCACTATTATTATTAGTGTTTTCATTTTTAAAGCATGGCTATCCTATAGGATTCTACATAAGAGGAGCTCTGAAATCCTTCCACATATAGCAAATAACAGCAAATCAAGCTGATTTGACACATTCATATTTTTCAGAAGAAAAGCATTATGGCTCACAGTACACTTTAAAAATCCACTTTCTAAATGTTCATAGTCGAAAAAGTCACAAAAATTATGCCAAGGCTCTCTATTATAGAATTTTACAATTCCAGGAGGACTCTACAAAGCCCAGCCACCTTACCACATAAATACCTCAATTTTCAGGTGTTCAACTGGCTAAACAGCCTCAGCCCTGGCTACACCACCTACCAGCGTTTGAGTCCTCTGCTCTTTATCATTGTGTGGACTGTAGTAAAATGCTAGCAGCCATAGAAAAGCATCTGAGGACTTATCTTCAGATTTCAGCAATTGCTCTACAGCAATATCAATCCATTCTCCAAAATGAGCCAACAAAAACCAGCTCTCAAAGAGATCAGCATGCGATCTGCAAAACAAATTTCCATTTTAATGGCTATTCACGTCTTGTGAGATGCAAGAAGATTCCAAGCCGTGGTTCCCCATTGAGTGAAGATGTTATTAAGTATGGAATTGTTTAGTGCCCACCCATGGTCAGTGCTAAAGCAACTACAGGTTGGACCTCTGAATGAGGGAATATGCTCGATTGGGGAGGTCCTTGGCCACCAGCCTGCAAGGATACTGCCTCCCTCCCTACAGCTGGCTCTACTCCAGCCACACTGCCACTGGGCTCCAGCCCTGCTGCTACAGGCCTTGGGCTCGGTACTCTGCCACCAGCTGGCTGGGGCTCTCTGGGGACAGAGCTCCCCAGCTGCTGCCGCCTCACTTCTGCCCTGCCCAGCCGAGGCTTCATGGGGACAGGGTTCCATGGCTGCCCTGCTGCTGCCGTGCCTAGCTGGGACTTCCCAGAGATGGGGCTCACCGGCTGCTGACAGCCTCGCTGCTACCACGCCCCGCCAGGGCTCCCCCAGGATGGACCATGGATGTTGCTGGACCAGAGAATCCCAGATTTAAGAGGTTTAACCTGTACTGAAGTTGCCCACCCATCAACTATGAACAGCTCAGAGGTATACTATGACCCTTTCTTGAGGAGCTAGGACTTTAAGTCACTGTGTTACTCTCTACCTTCATGAAAGGAAGTCTCTTGTGGTAGGAGGGTGACAGCTCCTTGACACTACCAACCCTTCAGCACTCTCCTCTGGGCTCTGCCTGCCACTACTTTGCCATTCAGGTAACACTATGTGTGTCTCAGAACTCCTCAGAAGCATCCCCCTGTAGCCTCCAGCCTCTGCCCCTGGACACGCACACAGTAATTAACAGGTTCACTGCACTCAAGGCAATAAGTACATATGCCCTAACTTGTTTGAGTCAACTGAATTTCAGCTCCAATATAGCAACACAGCACTGTAATCTACTATATGTTTTAAAGAGTTTGTGTGTGCGCGTGCGTGCGCGTCTGTTCAACAATGCCTCCTAAACCAGGGGTAGAGAACCACAGCCCAGGCAGCTCTCATTGGCTATTTTCCAGTGAAGACCCTCTCTTCCCCTAAAGGGCAGCACCACTCAGGGTATGTCTAGACTACAGAGTTTTATTGACAAAAAGGCCATTTTTCAGACAAAACCTGAGTTACAGCCACACTGAAAGCGCATTCTTTCGACAGCAAATCGAAAGAACAGAGGGGATTTTGCGCAATTGGTATTCCTCATTCTACGAGGAAGAAGTCTTTTTGCGAAAGAGCTCTTTCACAAAAAGGTGCGTGGGGATGGGGAAGAGGGAGTTTTTTCAGAAGAAGAGGGAAGAGGAAAAAGCACAGGTGCCCTGATGGCCATTCCGTCCATAGCAATCACTGCTTATATGCGAGATAGCATCCAGGCAGTCTGAACGCTATCTGTCTAAAAGGCATGTTGCTTTTTTGATGCGCTTTTCCCGTGTGGACGCTCTCTTGCGCAAAAGGTTTTTTCGGAAGATCTCTTCAGGAAAAAAAAAAACTTCTTGTGCAAGAAGCCTGAAGTCTAGATGTAGCCTTAGAGATCCACATGCTGGATCCAGCAGCCAACCACTTTGAGCATGTGGCAGTGTAACAGGCAGGGAGCCTGCCCTGAGGTACCTTCTGGGCATGGGACACTGGCAGCCCAGAGAATTGTGGCTGACCAGGTTTTTTGGTGGGCTAGATTCGGCTTGCAGCCCATAATTTCCCTGATCTGACCTAGGTAGACATGTAAATCAACTTTCCTTATTCTATGAGAAACTGTAATAAAAATTCTGAAATACATTTTCCAATACATACATGCAGCTCTCTGCCCAAATTCTTAAATATGATCCATATCTATATCTTACAACGCTTATGTGTCACAAGCTTTCATTTGACATGTTACAAGATACTATTTATGGAAAAAAATCATGAAAATGGTATATTAGGTGTAGTAATTTTTTCAGGCCTAATAGCAGTTGCTGTTACAGAACAGTGAATCCTTTGCCGGTTGATACTGAGAGGTTCTTAGAATCATAGTGGTGTTGGAGTGGCACAAGTTCCATAAGTTAACTGCCTCTGTTCACAGAAAGGATAGATTTAGCTCCTCCCTATTTGCTAATATTTTGGTATAACATAGTTATGATTTTGGACATTATTAGATATGTGAGAATCATGAGTGATAAGAATATCTTGCAGGCTTCCCAGACAACTCTCAGCTCCATGTATTTGCATTCTGGAATCTCAAAGTTGTGCTGTGTGGTCGTCCATGTGGGCTCCCCAGTCCAGTAGAGAGGCATTCCTAACTAGCTTTTCCTCAGGTATGGGAGGTAAAAGGGGAACTGCCATGCATATGTGTTTAAGATGTCATCAGGTCACTAAATAAAATTAATAAGCAACAGATTTAAAACAAAAAAAGTATTTTTCATATACTGTGCAGTGAACCTGTGGAATTCCTTGCTAGAGGATGTTGTAACGGCCAACACTATAACAGGGTTCAAAAAAGAACTAGAGTATGGGTTCCCAAACTGGGGAGCGTGCCCCCTGCGGAGGCATGAAGAAATTCCAGGGGGGAAGCAAGGCGACCCAGCACACCCTGTCCCCTCCCGGTCAATCCTCTCCCCAAGTTTTGCTGTTATTTTTGTTTTTCGTCCCTGGTCAGTTCCTTTCTTTTTTCCCCTCAAGTTTTGCTGCTTTTTTGGGGGGGAGGGGGGAGGTTCTCAAAAATCGAAAAGGAGGCGTGATGCCAAAAAGTTTGGGAACCACTGAACTAGAGAGGTTCATGAAAGGTTCATAGTTTAGCAGGCCTCCTTATATCCTAGGTCAGGGGTGGACAAGAGAGCCTCCATGGGCTGAATCTGGCCTGCCAAGTGGGTTGATCCAGCCAGCAGATGACCTGCCGCTTCCCTACCCTCCGGCCAATCAGGGCCTAGGGATTGGGGAGCGCACAAATTCTCCTCTCCCATTAGGGGTGTGCTGGTGGTTCACTCTAAGCACTGCATGCCCCTTGCAAGGCAGGGGCAGGAAGCAAGAGACTTTGTGCACTCCCTCTGCTCCCAGGCTCTGATTGAAGTGGTTCCCCTTTCTAAAATTACTGCCCATCCCTGTCCTAGACCTGTTTTCTTATCCTTAAATAGAGCTTGTATTTGGAAACTAATGAGAAAATGGCAACTTAAAGATAATGAAATGTTAATCAACCAAGATTATGAACCGTATGACTTTTCACATAGCAAAAGAAGAAAAGGAAGAAATGAAGAATACTGTAAATATTTTTATTTACCTAATGCTTTTATCTTCTACTACTGCTTTAAGCATGTCAGTAATGTATTTCAGGTGCTGAGACCAGAGCACAGCTGGCAAATCTGGAAAACAATAAGAAAAGTTGTACCTAACAAAACAGGGTTAAACTGAACAACATTTGGGTACCGTGTCAAGTTAGAACTTGTTAGACATATGATTCAGTATTCAGTAGTAGCTTCTCATTTTTAAACTTTCCCATAATTTGTAATCATATCTATAATAAATTATGTTCTTAGGGCAAAAATTCATTTGCAAAATGCAAGACTAAAATTCAGGCAATTTATCAAATTAGGCATAAGTATATACATACACGTATATAGTTTCTCAAATACTAATCTAGTATCTCTCTGTTATCCCTGTCAAGTTCTCCTGTTCTGCATAGAAATTGTATCACATGAAACATTAGTTTTCTGATATGAATAAATGGAGACCATTTGACATAACTGAAAGCAGATTTTCAGATTTCAGAGAGGAGAAAAGCAACATAATGCTAAGACTTTTTTGTATTTCACTATGGGAGTTTTCACAATGATAATCATTGGGCTTACAAGAATACCTTTCCAGTCCTTGATAACTGTGTTTTAATTCCTAACACAGGTTTTATAAAATTGAAAATGATTTTTCTTTCTTCTATTACTCTTATTTGATTCTGGTTTTAATTTTGTTTAAATCTATGCTATTGTATATAGGACTTATCCAAAAACCTATATTAAAAGAGCAATACAAAAAAGTTGCAAAGTCAACTCAAAGCTTAGGAAATGCCAAAATTAATGTTGCCCATGCAACCTGACTTCAGAGCTCTTGTGCGTTATTTTTGAGGTTATTTATTGTGAAGAAAAATAATTGAAACTGTAAGCTTCCATTAACGCTACAAACAATTCAAGACAGAACTTACCGAAAGGATGTTTGAGTAAGGCTACTACAAGAGGCTGATGATGATGAGGAAAGTAGGCCTTCAGAGGAAATTTATGCTAAAACAAAAAGTCAATATTTTAAGAGCTTTGTGGTCGGCTTCCGAGAACATAAAATGTAAAGATATTATAATGTGAAAACCACATACAACAACAGTGCTGTTGGGGGCATAAAGGAATATTGAATTAGTTTTAGACCTAACATTTACATTTTGTATGAAGAATGGGGGGAGAAAAAGACAGGTTAGGTGGCTTACAAAACCTAGTTATTTACATTAATAGAATTATTTTGCCTCAGTGAAAACAAGCTTTTCGGGATATTCCCAAGCAATTTGTTATGATGTTTTAGAACCAGAAAGTGTAACTGACTAAAGTAATTTTATTCTGATACATAATTCAAAAAGTAAACGAACATTTTGTTATTTATGAAAACTATTTTAGTTTATAAGCACCCGCTGGGTAACCTTAATGCAGTGAGTTATCCACTAACTAACTACCTTAACTCTGTCCTGAAGAGACCACATTCTCTACGTAAGAGCTTCCCAACCTTTTTGATATCGGGAACCAGCAAGCCCATTCACAGACTGCTGGTGGACCAGCATTTTATGTGCATATTTACATATTCATTATGCAAACGATAAATATGCAAATATGCACATAAAACTTTGCCAGTCCGCCAAAAACCCAGTCCCGCAACCCCCAGTGCCAACCCTATCTTCTAGAACCCCCAACCACTCCACTATCCCCCAAAGCCAGCCACTGGTCCCAGAGTCGCCTGCACCCAACCTCTGCCTGCACCCAGCCTCCCACTCTCAGAGCCCCCCCCGTGCCAGCCCTCCATCCAGAACACGTCTGTGCCAGCCCCCCGCACCTTAGAGGACCCTCTAGCGCCAGCCCTGCCTCCATAGTCCCGCCCCCCACTACTAGCTCAACCTCCAGAGCCCCCCCAGCACTAGCCTCACCCCTGCAGCCTCTAGTGCCTGCCACGCCCCCCTCACCTAGCCCTGCACTGCTGTCAACATCGTGACTGCTCTGGGGGCCTAATCTGGGGTACACCACCCAGTGCCTCCCCTCCCACCACAGCTGTTGGGAGAGACATATCCTTCCCCACCTATCAGCCAACCAGCACCAGGCCAGGGGCGGGGTCTCCTCTGGCCATGTAAGAGCGTTTCTCTGCATGGCAGGAGGGCCGCGCAGCACGGGGTCTCCTCCTAGCTGCGGAAGAGTGCTGCTTGGCTGAGAGGCAGGGTAGGGCACGCCCCTCTCAAAAGCCACAACGAGAGCGGTGTCCCCAGAGCCACCCAGCCTGGCAACAAGAGGTCATGGCCCAGCAGTTGGGAATCACTGCTCTAGGTGAAAGTACTGTTCAGTCTCCACAAAAGTTCTTGAACAGGCTGCAAATTATGCCGAATTAGGTGACAGATAAGCAATGCCAAACTCCTATCCAATGAGAACTGTGCTTAGATTATAAAGCTCATTTCATGTGTATTTTGTGTTTTCTTTGTCCCCCAAAATTTCAAGGAATCTGAAAGTACAAAGAAAAGTATGAGAATCAATATATCATTGGTATGATAAGACTGGCAAAACTCCAAAGGTTTGTATTTGTCAAATGGAGTTATAGGATTCTTAATTAAGATACTAAAGCATACATGCAATTAATATGCAACTCAAAAACCCCAAGAAAAAGCTGCAATGGGCATGTTTAGAAGACAAAATACTACCCACATTTTGAATTAACTTGCCCTACAAATATGATTTCATTTTTTTACAATCAAAGCTGGTTTTCAGCATAGAAAGAGTTTAAGCAAAATAAAGATGTTTGAACCTTTCTAAAGACTGACTACAAGAAAATCAGTTTGTTATAGGCAATTACTACATCACACTTTATACAAAGCATCAAGGTAACTAAAAAAGGCAACATCTAACAACTGACATAGAAGTACAATAGTAAGTCAAAGTTTAGTTTTTAAACAAAGATATTTGATCAACTAATGATTAAAAAGAAATGCCAGACATGTTTAATGAGCACTCTCAGGCAAAAAATGTTAACTTGATACTATTGTTAAAACACTTATTCACTGGAGGGAGCTGAGGAGAGAACAAAAGAAAAGTCTAGCTTCCTCCAAAAACATAAGTTCAAAGTTTAAATTAAAAGACAGTTGCCATAACTGGTGTTCTTTGAGATGTGCAGCTCATATCCATTCAACACAGGTGTGCTCACCACATGCACCAGTGTTGGAAGATTTTCCTTCAGCAGTATCCAAAGGGGACTGGGTTCATCACCCTCTGGAGCAGAACGCAGACATTCCACACTGTAGAAGGTGCTCCTCCCACCCCAGATCCCTGCTTCCTCAGTTCCTCCTTGCCAGAAACTCTGACAGAGGGGAAGAAGGGTGCAGAGTTCAATGGACATGAGCAACACATCTCAAAGAACACCAGTTATGGAAACAGCTAACTGTCTTTTCTTCTTCGAGTGCTTGCTCATGTCCATTCAACATAGCTGCATCAATTATAGTCTACTAATCTAGCATGACTCACTTCTTAAAGGTAGATTTACTTATAGAAAAAAGAACGGTTACTTTCCTTTGGTAACTGTTGTTCTTTGAGATGTGTTGCTCATGTTCACTCTAATATGTGTACGTGTGCATGCACCACATGCAGAATCATTGGATTTTTCCCTAGTGATACCCATCTGGTCAGCTGTGGTGGCCCCAGAGGTAATGCCTTGCAGTGTCACAATATATATCCCTGCCAACCCGACTCCTGCTTCAGTTCTTGCCAGTACCATCCAACAGAGGAGAGGAAGGTGGGTCTGGAATGGACATGAACATCACATCTCAAAGAACAAGAGTTACAAAAGGTAAGCAACTGTTCTTTCTTCTTCGAGTGATTGCTCATGAGTATTCCAATATGTGACTTACCTGCAGTTTGTATGGAGGAGGGATCAGACCATCTTGAGACCCAGCATCCAGTACCTCCAAGGGGCTCTCCTGACTGACCAGCAGGAGAGCAAGAATGTCAGATGCTCGGTAAACGAGGGGCAAATAGCAGTCTCCCTCTATGCCAGGGTTTGATTGATGCTGGAGGTGGCAGTAATGGCATGGTAAAAATGTCCTGTGCTGCTTGGTAAATCTTCAGGCTGGAAGGGACTTGAATGTCCAGGGTGAGCTGCAGGCAGGGCAGCTGTGGTCAGCCTGCGCTGGAGTTTTTTCCTGCAGTCTCCCTCACAATCAGCCTTCTTGGCCTTGTCCTTCTGAGGAATGAGGGCTCACCCTTGCCTGACTTCTTCATCCTCCTACATGGAGCCAGGGACACAGATGTGCCTCAGTGCCATCAGCACAGCACCTATCAAAGCACTGGTGCTTGGCACCGAGTCTGAGTGCTGGTCCTGGGGAGCGAGGTTGGACTTCATAAAAGCATTTAAGCATATACCACTGTCCTTTATTGTCCTGGGAGGAAAAGACCTGCAGATCTGATACTTGTCTGGGAGAAATGCAAATCTCAGACAATGGAGGCAGTCACTGACTGGCATAGGCCTGCAGCACTCAGCACAAGCTTTAAAGCCAGGGGAGCAGGGCATGCCCTGTCTCCTGGCTAAGTCTCTAGAGGGAACTAACAAACTGCTAATCTTTAACTCTTTACACGTATCTAAACTAGAGGGAAACTATGTAAACTGAATTAAGAAGTTAACTAAAACTACAGCTAAGGCTGGAGCACATTGTTCCAAGCACTGTCACTGGCGGCAAGAAGGAACTGAAGAGGGAGAAGCCTGGGGCACTCTAGATAGCATAGCAAGTGTACACCAGGAGGCGCTGGACTTGGTTCCCTAAAGATACTACTGAGGGAAAATCTTCCAGTAATGGTGCATGTGGCAAACACACACACTTATGTTGAATGGACATGAGCAAGCACTAGAAGTAGTACTGAAGTCATTCAGACAACCCAGATCTAATCTGAACATTGTTAGAAGCTTTGAAACAGCATTATTTAAGCATAACACATGGGTTCATCTCCCCAGTAACCTCAGGGACAAGGGATGCCTAACAAAAGAAAGTTATTCACCCTGTGCAAGAACCACTGTTCTTCAAGGTCTGAGTCCCCGTGGGTGGTCCACTGTTGGTGATGAGTCATCCCAGAGCCACAGTTAGGAGCTTTTTCTTAGCAGTTGTCAATTGGGCTGCACATGTACAGAAGGCGTCTCATGCCATTGGCTGTTTGGTGCCTCGTGCACGCAGCCCGACCCCCTCCCCCTCCGTCCATTGTTTACGCCCAAGTAGCCAAGACTCTGAGAGGTGTGGGGTGGGGTAGGGAAGGGAAGGGAGAGTCGTGGAGCACCCACAGGGGGACACACCTCAAAGAACAGTAGTTACTGCACAGGGTAACTTCCTTTTCTTCTTTGGGTGATGTCCCTGTGGGTGCTCCACTGTTGCTGACTACAAAGCAGTATTCAATCTGGATGGTGGGACTCGTAGTTACTGCTTGGCGGCAGAAGATAATGCAACTGTAGCCATTGCTCTATCACTGTCAGTTGAGGCATGATAGCATAATGCCTGGCAAAGATATGGTTAGATGACCAAGTGGCTGCCCGATAGATGTCATCAAGGTGCACATTGTTTAGAAATGACATAGATGTTGCAGTAGCATGGGTGGAGTATGTTCTTGGTGGAACTGTGAACGGCTTATTGGAAAGAGAAAGGCATTTATAGGATACAGGAAGATATCAGCTTGGAAATATACTGGGCTGAGATAGGTGTGCCCTTCAAGCGATCTGTAAAGGACACAAAGAGGCGTGGAGACTTGCAGAACGACTGTGTCCTGTCTATATAAAAAGTTAGAGTCCATCGAATGTCCAGGATATGGAGCATGGCATCCCTAGGGGATGCATGAGGTTTCAGGAAAAACATGGGTAAACTATGGGCTCATTGATATGATTTTGGGTAGAAATGTTGGATGCAGTCGTAAAGTTACTTTGCCTTTGGTAAAGATCGTATAAGGCGGACCAACTATCAAGGCCTGTGTCTCACTAACTCTCTTTGATGAGGTAATGGCCTCTAAAAACAGCACCTTCATCATAAGGAACTGGAGCAGGCAGGTGGCCATGGGCTCAAAAAGGGGTTTCATAAGGCAATCTAAAACCCAGTTTAAGTCCCATGAGGGTGCTGGGGTCCTGTGAGGAAGGTAGAGGTTCTGAAGGCCCTTGAGGAATCTCCTGGTGATGGGATGTCCAATGACAGATGATCTGTTGACCTGATTGTGGAAGGCTGTAATTGCTGCCAAATGCACCTTGACAGAGGAGATAGATAGGCTCCTGCTCTTTAGATGGTATATGTAGTTGAGGACAGAATGAAGCAGAGCTTTGTGAGGAACAACGTGCATCTGTTGGCACCAGAAGGAAAACTGTTTCCATTTCTGCAGGTAAGTGGTTCTGGTGGATGGTCTCCCTGCTATGAAGGAGAATGGTTCTTATTTTCTCAGAGCAGAGGGATTCAGCTCTGTGGAACCAGACAGGAGCCAAGAGTGGAGGTGAAGAGTATGGGGTTGAGGGTGAAGTAATTTGTCCCAGTTCTGAGGAGAGGACATCATGTCGGTATGGAAGTGGGTAAGGTGCTTCAATAGACATGTGTTGGAGGTACGTGAACCAGGTCTGTCTGGACCATGATGGAGCTATTGGAATGACTCGAGCCCTGTCTGATTGGATCTTGTTCATGATCCTGGGAAAGGAGGCAATAATCTATGACATGGTGTTAGCAAGTGAAGGACTTTCACCATAACACATGTGGAGAGCTGGCACAATAGATTTAACTCCTAGCAAGTTGAAGAGTGTGGAATTTCCACTTATCTCCAATCACCACCCCACCTCTGTGGAGCTGCGTAATGTGCTGCTATCATGCACCCAGGGTAAAATAAAATTTCTGCAGGAGGCATTTAGTCATATTAAATAAAACAGCTGCAATTTCATCCCTACTTCATACTACACGAAACTAGAAGACAGATTTAATTATAATGCTAACCAGAGGTAAGTATATCCTGGATTCCAAGACTCATCCCTTTATTAACTATTATATCCCCCAAAAATGGGGAAGTCAAAAAGAATACAAATTCTCTGCAGTTTCTTTAGAGGTAAAATATATTCAATACAGGTTGAACCTCTCTAGTTTGGTACCCTCGGGACCTGACTAGTGCCGAACCAGAGAATTTGATGATCCACAGGAGGTCAGTATTGTCTAGGAGCATTACCAATATTTCCACTGCTTACTGGGCTCTTAGAAGACATGTAGGGGTAAATTAGCACTAAACAGCAGAGAACACTAAAAGCCAGGACTGGTGGCTATAAACAAACTTTATGGGACTTTGGGAAACTTGGCTACACCCATTATAAATGAACATCCAGCTAACTAAAAATCACACTAGACCCACGGATGTTGCCGGACCAGAGTGCCCGCCTAGAGAGGTTCAACCTGTAGTAAAATAGCTTCTCAACCCAGTGATTTTGCCATGTCAAAAACTGACTGGAAAACTTAATGAAATTATTAAAGTGAGAAATTTTTGTATGGGCTAGGAACCTAAACAAACTTGTGGCCTATAAATATAGCTAGAATTTTCAATTTTAAACTCTATGGGGCTGACTCACATTTCAGTTAAGCTTGTGAAAAGCACAAGTACTCAGTTGGCTACAGTGGAATTAAACATGATGTAAAACTAGCATGGGCAGAGATTACGGTCCTGAATGGGGAAGTTTTAAACCTCATCTGAACTCGTGGATGGTCAATATTGTCAACTTTGTATCGCTCTATGTATTTTTTTTCTTATTACATTCAACAGTGTTCAGTAGGCTCCCAGCTGATGCAAAAGAAATGCTTGTCTACAGACCTCCTCATCCTTTCAATCAAAGATTGAGGATCATGATATAATTTATCATGCAGGCAAATGCTGCAGGGCCAAGATTAACAGATACAGTGCTTAATTTGTGTCAGGACTAATAAGCCCCAGCACCTCTACACTTGGCAGTTTATAGCTCTGGCACCTCTGAGCTTGCTGTATCAGTTTATGCATGTAAAAAAAAAAAAAATCGCTTGAGCCCTAGCACCTAATTCCTTCAGTCCATAGCACCTCTTTCATTATAAATTAAATACTGAATACGTGGGGATGATAACATACATTGGCAAAATGTTTCAGGATACTACCAAATAAATTACTCCTGTGTTGCAAAAGGTGAATTGCACATCTTATGTCTGATTCCAGTTTAAGTGCCTGAAATATGTCCTGGCATCCATCTATAGCAAGACTGTGAAACTATATTTCAGCTCATTTTATTCCATCAAGAGTCTCAAATCAAAAATGGTTCTTTTCATGATAATTGTATTATCCTCTCATTAAACAGTTATTAAAAAAATAGATCTTGACTAACCTGCTTGTTATCCTTCTGGAGAGCTTGAACAAAACACTGTGTAAACACCTGTATCATGGTCATTACTTCAGGAGTTCCACTGGTTTCAAGCAGTGCATTCCTGAGCATTGAAAAAATAAAATATGACAGGTCAGATTATTAGTCTGTCAATCACACAGCTGTTAACTGAAAGCGGAAAAGTGAGCGAGCAAGCATTCTTTTTGTTTTGTAGCCTTAAGCTGTGTCTGAACTCAATAGGCTATAATGCCAGGATAAAAACTGAAGAAACTAACTTTACTTTGACATTTTTTAAAGACAACACACAAAATCTTTGTGATAAGCACAACATTGTTCTTTGACAATATTTCACACGTTGAGCTTAAGTTCTAAAGGATGAAGATCCAGACTGCTACTTTTTTTCCAGCTGCAGTGCATGCATTTAGAGATCTAAATATCAGTATTGGGCAGCAGCCGTGTACTTAGACATTTACATGATAGAGTTTGCATCTGCAATAAATTGTTAGGGCAGGAAAAAAGGAGCAAAACTCAATGGTAAAATGGCATTAAAAATGGCTAAGACTCCAATTCTGCAAAGCACTTAAGCACAATCTTAACTTCAAGTTTTAATGGAACTACTCACATGCTTAAAATTAAGCACATGCTGAAGTCCTTAGCTGGATCAGAGTCTATAAGCAGTTCCAGGGCTTGGCAACAAGGGAGCACTCATAAAAGGTAAGGGGAATAAGCTAATTCTGTGACATCAAAGCACATAAATTAAAGCATATTAACTCCCCATCTGGATTCTGTTCATGAACAAGTGGCCTGCATTTGCAGTAACTTCACAGAATCATAGAACACTAGAACTGGAAGGGACCTCAAGAGGTCATCAACCCCAGTCCCATGCCCTCATGGTCTACCATCTAGATCATCCCTGACAGATGTCTATCTAACCTGCTCTTAAATATCTCCAGAGATGGAGATTCCACATCCTCCCTAGTCAACTTATTCCAGTGTTTATCCATCCTGACAGTTAGGAAGTCTTTTCCTGATGTCCAACCTATACCTTCCTCGCTGTAGTTTAGGCCCATTGCTTCTTGTCCTATCCTCAGAGGCCAAGGAGAACAATTTGTCTCCTTTCTCCTTGTGACACTCTTTCATGTGCCCCCTCAGCCTTCTCCTTTCCAAACTAAACAAGCCCAGTTCTTTCAGTCTTCCTTCACAGGTCATGTTCTCTAGACCTTTAATCATTCTTGTTGCTCTTCTCTAGACCTTTTCCAATTTCTCCACATCTTTCTTGAAATGTGATGCACAGAACTGGACACAATACTCCAAATGAGGCCTAATCAGCGCAGAGTAGAGCGGAAGAATGACTTCTCGTATCTTGCTCACAACACTCCTATTAATGCATCCCAGAATCATGTTTGCTTTTTTTGCAACAGTGTCACACTACTGATTCATATTTAGTTTGTGGTCCACTATGACCCCTAACTCTGTTTCTGCAGTATTCCTTCCTGGACAATCACTTCCCATTCTGTATGTGTGAAACTGATTGTTCCTTCCTAAGAGGAGCATTTTGCATTTGTCCTTATTAAACTTCATCCTATTTACGGCAGAGCATTTCTCTAGTTTGTCCAGATCATTTTGAATCATAACCTTATCCTCCAACGCAGTTGCAACCTCTCCCCCCCTCCCCCCCGCAGCTTGGTATCATGTGCAAACTTAATAATTGTACTCTCTATGCCATCATCTAAATCGTTGTTGGTTGTCATATTGTCTTTATCAACTCCATCATCTGCATACTTAATGTTGGGAGCCAAGTGTGCACACATTCCTCACAGCCCTGAGTTAGAGGAGATTAATATGTAGAAAGGCTTCGTGGGGCCATCACTTGCCCTGAGTGGTGTACTGTTGCAGGTACACACACCAGCCCAGTAGGGAGGCATCGATAGTAATTTGCACCATTGGTTTGGGCTTGTAGAGAGGAACAACTGCCAAAAGGTTGTCGGAAAATGTCCACCATTTGAAGGAGTCCAATATCCTCATTGGCATGGTACACTAGTTTGTGAAGCGAGTGGCGGAATGGCATGTAGACTGAAGCCAGTCAATGTTGGAGGGAGTGGAAGTGGAGATGCGTGAACTGCAAAACGTAAGTGGTGGCAGCGATGTGAACCATCCACTGGAGGCAGATACATAAGGTGGTAGAGGGGCTTGCAAATAATGTGGTTATCAGATCCTGTAGCATCACAAACCATTGTTGTGGTAGATAAGCTCAGACAGATAAAGAATCAAGGTGAGCCCCAGTGAGCTCTGTGTCCTGAACGGGATCCATAGTTGACTTCTGCTTGTTTATCAGGAGCCCTAGATGGTGAAAGAGAAGCTTGGTCTTCCAGACTGTGTCAGCTGCCTCTGCATGCAATCAACTGTTTATAAGGCAATCCTCTAAATAAGGAAATATCACTAACCCTTGTCACCGAAGGTAAGCTGTCACTACTGTGAGGATCTTCAAAAAAACCAAGGGGTAGAGGATAAATCAAAGGGGGGGACTCTATACTGAAAGTGGTCCTCACCTACGGTGAATCGTAGATACTATCTGTGGGCAGGGTATATGGTGACAAGAAACTATGCATCCTGTATTATCGAGGACTAAGAACCAGTCCCTTTCATCCAGTGCTAGGATAACTGATGTCAGTGTGACCATCTTGAATCACTGTTTGTGTGGAATTTCTTTAATTTGCAGAGACATAATATCTGTCTCCAGTCACCTGTGCATTTCTGGGTCAGGAAGTAATTGGAATAAAAACCCCTTCCTCACTAGGCGTCAGGAACCATCTCTATCGCTCATAGGTGAAGAAGGCGGTTTATTTCTGGTCTTAGAGGAGTCTTGTGGGAGAGGTCCCTGAAGAGGGATGGGTATGGGGAAGAGGAAGTGAGATTAAGGGAATGGTGTATCTCCAAGACCCACTGATGCGATATTATAGAGTCCCAGTGTGGGGAAAAAGGGACGTAGTCTGTGGGAGAAAAGATGGTTCTAATTTGTTGGCACGGGACTGGCGGGGAGGTAGGAGAGACACTTGACCAAATTTTCAAATTTGTTGTTTTGTCGCCTGAGAAGTGGAGGAGAATGATTGGGGCGGGCACCTCCTCTGGGCCCATCGTCTGGGTCAACTGAAGTCGTATGGCCTCTGCAGCAACCAGTTGTAATAACTGTATCTATTCTTATTGTATGGGGTATAGCACTTTTGTCAATATGGTAGCGTACATGCCAAACATGCAGAGTGTAGCGCGTGAGTCCTTACTGCTATGCAGGACTTCATTGGTCTTCGCGGTTTACAGCTTCTGCTTGTCAAAGGGGAGGTCCTCCACCTTAGACTGGAGATCCTTGGGCACTCCCACTGCTTGAAGCCATGATGCCCTCTGCATTACAACCACCATTGCTGTTGCCCTGGTGGCTGTATCCACCACGTTGAATGAGGACTGCAAAGCCATGCACACAATTATATGCCCTTCATGGATTACACACCTAAGGAAGAGTCTCAAAGTCTGGTAGATGCTCCATGAGGTTAGCCAACTTTGAATAGCTATCAAAATCATGATTGGCTAGGAGCGCTGAATAGTTTGCAATTCAGAGCCGAAGGGTGACAGAGGGGTATAATTTTCTCCCAAAGAGATCCAATTTCTCATGTTCCTTATTGGATGTTGACTTAAACTGCAGAATCTTGGATCAGTGACATGCCACATAGACATCTATTAGGGATGATACAGACCATGCTTGGTCCTGCCATGAGGGCAGGGGACTGGACTTGATCTGTCGAGGTTTCTTCCAGTGCTAGTATTCGGTGATTCTGTCTAACCTGATCTTAAATATATCTTGTGATGAAGATTCCACAACCTCCCTAGGCAATTTATTCCAGTGTTTAACCACCCTGACAGTTAAGAAGCTTTCCCCATTGTCCAACCTAAATCTCGCTTTCTGCAGTTTATACCCATTGCTTCTTGTCCTACCATCAGAGGCTAAGGAGAACAATTCCCCCCCCTCCCCCCCCCCCGCTCCCTGTGGCACCTTTTAGATACATCTATGGCTAAGGAGTTTGGCTGCGGGTAGGAAAAGAGGAAGTCTAGGTCCTTAGGGGACAAAATACTTCCTGTTGGCTCTTTTGCATATCAGCTGGATAGAACCAGGGTCTGCCATATCTCATCCGATACCTCCTTGACTGCCTCATTAATAGGTAGCGTGATCTTTCCTTGCAAGGCAGGACAGATATTTTTCAGGAGGCAATGTTGCTTTTCTTTAACCTCCTGGAGTGTAACCTCTTGGCTTGCAGCCACTCTCTTAAAAAGCTCTTGAAACTGTTTCAAGTTGTCAGCAGGCCACGTGTCCTCTGGAATCACCACTTCATCAGGTGAAGAAGAAGAGTTTTTGGTAGGTGAATCCCCAGTGTCTCGGGCTCCTCATCTTAAATTTGGTCATCCTCTTCCTCCAAATTGACTGTGGTCAGAAGTGTACGAGACGGTGAAGTTGATGGAGACCTCTTTGCCAGGGTGGATGCTGCTGTGGAATGGTGGGTCCCAGTGCTCCCATGGAGGCCAATGGGGTGGGTACAAAGGTGGAAGATACAGCCAGTGAGAATAATCTGGCAGATGGCACGATCTGTCTTGATGGCTATAATAATGCCTAGACGTAGCAGAGGAGGAGTGCAGTGAGAAGATACTCCTCTGGTCATCACCTACAATGGCAGAGCACTCAGACAGCACTAGGGATCTGATGGAGCTAAGAGAAGCATAAGAAAAGAATGGCATCGGGGAATGCTCTCCGGATGGCAGAAGGGAAGTGTGCCAGGTGTCATGTCTGTCCAGTGCTGGTGACATGCGTGTGTCTGGGCAGTGCCAATTCCTCACCACGTGGGCAGTCCTTTAGCAGTGCATGCGCCACTGACAACATTGAGGTTGGTGCAGGGGTTGGAGGCAGCATGGATGATCTGTGAGAGGCCTGCTTGGCTTGCAATGCTGATGGCTTCACCAGTGCCAGGTCCTGAGTCTTTGGAAGGGCTGGTGCCAAAGCTTCTCTAAATGATCCCTCTGGTGCCAAAGATGCATGGATTGTCACAGACGTGGTGTGCAAAAACAGAGAAGTGGTGCTGGTGGACGGTCTCAACATTGCGGTATCAGAAGTGCCTGGTGTGTCTCCCCTGCTAACTGTCTGAGACGGGTTGGAGGGAGAGACTTCGCTGGAGAAAGCTCTCTTCGAGGCCTTACATGGCAAGGATTAGAGTCTGATCTTTTCTTCACTGTCTCTGGTTGAGGAGGCCGTGACTCGTCTGTGGGTTGCCTAGCCTTCTCAAACAAGATCATCCGGAGCTGAAGCTCCCGTTTTTTCTTGCTACAGCCTCTAGGCACCTCGCACCCCTTGCAGGGGGGAGGCGGAGACTTCATGTGCTGCCCCCACTCCCAGAACAATCCTTGTAGCTCCAGTTTCTGACCAATGAGGATTTTGGCTGGGGATGTAGGCAGCGCACCAAGCCTTCTTCACCCTTGGGGCAGGTTGCGCAGAAAGGCACACAGCTCCAGTAGCTGGTCACTTTCAGCAGCCTGGAGCTGCAGCAGGCAGGGAGCTTGCCTGAAGATCCTTCTGGGTTGCTGTCCGGGAGCAGCCTAGGTAAGCATCTCCCAGTCAGAGTCTGCACCTGGTACTCTACCCCCTCCCATACTCCAACTCCCTGGCTCCAGGTCACCACAAACCCTCCTCGCACCCCATTTCTCCTCCTTCCCCAGATCAGAACTCTCCCCCAATCCCTGCTACCCCAGGCCAGAATCTGCCCCTGCACCCATACCCCTCCCCAACCCTTAACCGCCTGTTGAATGCCAATCCCTTGTCCTAGGTCATAACCCAAACCTTCTGCACTCCTTTTTGCACCTTTCCCAAGTTGGAATTCTCTCCTGCACCCATACGTTCTCCTGAACCCCAATTCCCTGTCCGAGGTCACAAGCCCTCCTTCACTCAAACTCCCTCTCAGACACAATACCTCTCCTCCACCACATCCTCCCCTATTCCAAGCTCCCTTCTGCACCCAACCTCTGTCCCAGACCCTGAACCCCCTCCATAGACAAGTGCAGCTCTTCACCACTTAAAATCTTGGACTGCCCCCATCAAAAATCATTGGCCATCCTGGTTTAGTCACCTAAAAATTAGGAATTTCAATGCCTGAGTCACCTTTATGGATCTGAATCATAATCTCTTTTATATGAGGAACTCAAGGTGCTTCACGGTCATCAGGTTTCACAATACTACACAACACCAGTATTATATTCATTTTACAGAACGGTAAACTAAGATTACATATCCAAACAGTGACACAGCCAGGCCCCAAAATTCCTAACTCTCAGTCCTCTATGTTTATAACCAAAAGACCCCTCATACCAACATTAAGTCAAGAAGTTGGAAAAAATAAAATCTTATCCTATAAAAGCTACCAAAGCTTACTTGAAAATTTCATCAACAATTCTGAAGATGGCAGGTTGGCATGATACTTGTGGCTATCAAAAAGAAAAACAGAAGAAAATTATACACAAAGAAGGATACAACGTATACACATTTAGATTTCCTTTTAAAATGTACAGCACTGCTAGTGGACACACTACCGTGCAGTTACTAAACTAGAGATCTTGGACCAAACCCTATAAAGGGTTCCGCATCTCTCAGGATTAGACTTCTTAAAAACAAGAAATAAGGAATGAGACTGACAGTTATAATAGGGAGACTAGACAGTTCAAAATGTACAGATATGGTATCCAGAACTGTGTATGACAAGTAACACTAAAAACTTTTAAAGGTGGCAGACAGATGAAAAGGGAGGCTATAATGTTACTCCTACAAGCAAGAGACAAGAGCAGGCGTTTAAACATTTCCTTTTCTTTAACCTGTAGTGTATACTATCCCTTTTGGATGCAATCTGATGTCCCGGTTACATCAACAAAACTCATTACAATAAATTAATCTGCCTTCTTTTATCTCCCATAATTCAGCAACTACAATTACAACACACACTATGGCCTGACATTTTTTCATAATTCCATGCATCGTGGCATTTCTAAGGTGACCTAAAAGCATTTACTGCTTCTTAGAGATCAAAAATACGTTTTTAAATTAATGAAGTTTTCATCTTCTCTGTGACATGATATGATAGCTCACATAAATCATCATCACAATAGGCAACAAATACTTGCATAAACCTGATTTTAATTTTTATAAAACAAAGAAGTGACACAGGCATAATTTTTGTGAAGGAAAACATCTGAAGATTTTGTAAGAAAGCAAACCTTAAGAATAATTCTAATTTTTTTCCAAGTATCTAATAAAGTGTTTTGTAGACTTCAAGATCCAGGGATGAAATACTGTGTTTTCATGTGGTATTTACTGTCATGGCCTTTTTCCAAAGTGCATGAAGCACCTGCCTGAAGAAAAATTCTGGGCATCTAGTTCAAACTCCAAAGAAACTAGTAAAAGATAATTTTAAAAATGGTTTATAGGTAAAAGAAGAATTTACCAGACACATAAACCTTTAAAAAATAAGATAGCCATTAATATAAACTGTTTAGGAAAGCTCTGGAAAGGCTAGCTCCTTGTTTCTCACATTTGTCTTTACCATATTGGAAATATTAGGTGGCACCTCATTTTCATGTTTTAACAATCATTTTTCAAGCATACATCTGTAGTTAAGTTGTCATATTGAATGTATGCCACCTAGCGTTCAAGAGTATTCACAGCCATCTCTTTAGGCACGTGTGAAAAACATTATGCAGCTCTGCTTCAAGGCTGAAGTCACCAGCATCCATTGTTCGGAAGAAAACTAGGTGGACAAATTAAGTGGACATAATTTTTACAGGAAAATATTGTTATTTTATGGTACTATGGTATTTTAGGGTAAATAATTTAATTGAACCATTTGTTTTGTTTTGATTTTTTTTAAGCTATAGCGTGAATCTTAAAATAACATCATTTGGACTTGCACATAAGAAGATCAATGTATACATAAGTTTTAAGGCAATAATCAGAAAAGCTTTATGAAATTATCACTTCATGACACTTTCACATTCTATCCCATATACATATAATTAGAGTTAATTAATTTTTATCAATATTTTTATTAAGCAACCCAATGAATAGTGTGCTGGTTATATCAAGTTTTCATATTTGATTAAAAAATCCATATTTAATTTATTTGAAACTGATGTAATTTCCAAACTTCTGTATCTGAGTTCATAGGCCTCAGGTCCCTTGCTTTAAAATTTAGGTCAAATTTCATACAGATATCACAGGACCCTGACTATTGCTTCAGGTTGTATCTCCCTTAACTGGGACTCTCTGGTCCAGCAGGACCACAGATGTTCCTGGACCACAGAGTCCAGGTATAGGGAGCTCTGGCCACAGGACAGGAGCGTAGCAGGGGGGTTGGTGACTCAGCCAGGAGTTCTGGTGGGGAGAGGGGGGTGCGGTTCAGTGGAGAGATCTGGTCCCAATAGCTAGGCAGTAGCAGGAGGTTGGCAGCTGCTGTGCAGCTCCAGCCCTGGCAGCAGCCAGGAAGCTCCAGCCAAAGCTGCACAGTTTCATCCCCGAACATGGAGTTCCAGCCCCAGACGTGCAGCCCTGGCTGTGAAGCTCTAGCCTGGAATCAGCAGGGCCACTAGGAGCTGGAGAGCTTCAGCCCAGGGACTGAGAGCTGGCCAGGAAGCAGTGGGGCAGGCTGGAGCCCTAGAGGGAGGTGGGGGAAGCAGTTTAGCACATACCAGGAGGGGAGGGACCTCTCGTGGTCCAGCAAATCCCCTCCTTCAGGGCTGGTCAAGTCCCGAGGGTGCCGGACCAAGAGGTCCAACCTGTAGTGCTTTTCCTCATAATACAGTAGTAGTACACTGACAGTAGAAGCAAACAAGTCATTTAGTTGCTCGTGGGTCAACATTGGTCACATTATCACTTGGTAGTGGAGACTGTTTTAAAGAGGACCAAATTTTGTTCTTTGAGCAACACCAAACTACAAGTGCTTTGTGCAAAGTACAGAACTTTTCCATGAAACTCATTGGCAGGGTGAAGCACGACAGCATGATCATTACTAGATCCCATGGCTTGTTGTTATTCATTATTTGTATTATTGGAGTCCCTAGAAGCTGTAGTAATGGATCAAGACCCTATTATGCTAGGTATTGTACAACCACAGAACAAAAAAGATGACTCCAACACCAAGGAGCTTTCCAATCTAAAGCTAGGTTTGTACTAGACCCAGAAGGTCAGCTTAAGGTACGCAACTCCAGCTACAAAAATAACGTAGCTGAAGTTGACATACCATAAGCCAAGCTCAGGAACAAATGCTCCTGTCAGCTTCCCTTACTCCTCTCAAGGAGTAGGAGTACCACTGCTGACCAGGGGCATCCTCAGTGTTCAATTTAGCAGGTCATTACTAATTTAACACCAGAAAATTGATCTCCAGCGCAGCAAGTGCAGACGTGACCTGGATAAGACATGAGACAGCAGATGATGCATAGGCACCCTGATTTACCTCATGCCTCCAAATGAGGAGATAAATGTCGGAACAAAATGATCATGTCTCCATTGTGAATCAGAGATGAGGCAAAGAAGAGGGGAAGAATAGAAGATAATGGAATGCAGATAGGGCCCATACACCTCCACTTACTATAAAATAACTAGTTTTCTCTCTTTTTGAGTGGGATCCTTATGTATATTCCACTATGGGTAATTGATAAACAGCTGCCTTACAAATATCAAAAAAGACACACATCTTGCAGCAATGCTATGGATGTTGCTTGAACTCTTACCCCATTAGGAGAGAGAAGATTAGACAACAGCCAACAGAGTAAGTGCTACATAGTCCTGTATTTTGTTTCAGATTTTTTATGGTTCTCATTCTCTGCAAGTAAAAGACTATGGCTCATCGAACATCGAAAGATAGGGCCACCTCCTTTCTGATGATGCACGAGACTTTGGGAAGAACAGAGTACATTTTAGTGAATAGGCTGATTCAGATGAAACTCAGAGACTACTCTGGGAGGGTGAATTAAGGTTGTAAACAAAGAAACCTAGCCTTTAAGGAATATAGTTAGGGCTCTACCAAATTCATGGTCCATTTTGATCAATTTCATAGTCATGGGATTTTAAAAATAATAAATGTCATGATTTGAGATACAGGCAGTCCCCGGGTTACGTACAAGATAGGGACTGTAGGTTTGCTCTTAAGTTGAATTTGTATGTAAGTCGGAACTGGTACATATTGTAGGGGAAACTCTAGCCAAACATTTCTCCAGAGCTCAGTTTTATTCTCCCACACCTCACTTCCCTCAGTCCTTTATTCTCAAGCTGAGGTGTCTGCTGAGAAAAGCCGCTCCGCATCTCCCTGGTCTGCTGGGGGGAAGCAGCTAGTGTGGGGTTGTCTCACCCCGTTTGTAAGTAGGGATCCGATGCAAGTCGGATCCATGTAACCCGGGGACTGCCTGTATTTAAATCTGAAATGTAACACTGTTGTAACTGGAGGGGTCCTAATCCAAAAATGAATTATGCGGGGGGCTGGGGGATGCAAGGAGAGCACAAGGTTATTGTAGGGGGGTTGTGGTGTTATTGCTGATGGAAACTGCCTTCAGGACTGGGCAGCTAGAGAGCAGTGGTAGCAGGAAACCCTGCTCAAAGGCAGAGCCATCACCAGTTGCAGAAGAAAGGATAGCATGGTATGGTATTGTCATCCTCACTTCTGCACTGCTTCTTGCAGAGCTGTGTCCTCAGGGAGCAGCCACCACTCTCCTGCGGTCTACCTTTGAAGGCAGAAATGCAGAAGGGTGGCATGGTATTGCTAGCTCTTCACTGTTGCTGGCAGGGTGCTGCCTTCAAAGCTGGGTGTCCAATCAATAGCTGCCACTTTCCAGCCACTCAGCTCTGAAGGCAGTACAGAAGTAAGGGTGACAATACTCTGCCTCCCCTAAAATAACCTTGCAACCCTCCCTACAAATCCCTTTGGGATCAGGCCTCTCAGTTTGAGAAATGCTGGTTTCCTCCATGCAATCAATCTGTGGAAGATAAAAGCACACAATAGACCAGATTTCACAGGGACACACCAGATTTCAGGTTCCGTGACATGTTTTCCCTGCCTGTTCATTTGGTAGGATCCTAAATGTAATACAAGTAGGATCTGCTGTAAATCCCCTAAGCTCACCAGCCCTGTTGGCTGAGACGATGGCCAGTAAACCCTCTAAATTTTTCCATCTATGCAGAGAATAATCAGAGAGTTAATCAACTCAGTGGCATTTGAATCTGTGCTGAGTGGCTACCCAAGTGCTCAGCTTATAAGGACTAGTGTTGGCTACCAGGAATATAGCCTTCATATATAGGGGAGATACGGACCAAGATCCTAATGGTTTAAAAGGAGTTTTAGTAAGTATTGGGGCAACAAGAGAATATGTGGAAAGGTTCTGATTAGGCCTTTCCAGAATCTGCTAGTCAGCCAGCGTGCTAAGATGGAGTAGCCTTGTGAAGGCAAATGATATGCACTGATTGCTGTCTAGTGGACTTGTTAAGAACTGTTGGACAAACCTGCTGTCTTCAAGGAAAGAATACAGTACACAATGAAAGGAATTTCTGTGGCTTCTGGAGAAATGTGTCTTGAATGTGTCCACCCCGAGAAATTTTTCCACACAGCTAAGTAATATATCCTATTGGAATCCTTGTAACTATTAGTAAGGATGTTCTGAACAGCTTTACACAATTGCTCTAAGGATGATGCTCATTCACAAATCAGGCTTCAAAATGGAACAGTCATTGGTTGGGAACCCTGATATTGTTGCTCCCTTGAGCCAGGATACTGGGACATATGTACGAGATTAGGGAACCAAAACTATCTGGGCCAATTGGAATGAGAATAACTTGCACGCTATCTAGTTTTGCATTAAATTCAGTAGAAGCAGGAGTGGTAATAGAGGGAACAGATTTATTTCAGCATTTACAGGCAGTCCCCGAGTTACGCGGATCCGACTTACGTTAGATCCGCACTTACGAACGGGGCCCTCTCCCTGGTCTCCAGCAGACCAGGGAGAGGAAGCAAAGCGGCGGAACACGCGGGCAGCGGGCAGCCCAGTCTGCAGACCAGGGGGACGGGGAGCAAAGCAGAGCAAAGCCGTGGAGCCAAAGGGCAGCAGGACAGCCACGGCGCGTCTGGGCTGTCCCGCTGCCCCCGTGCTCCGCGGCTTTGCTCCGGGCGCCTGTGGTACAGCAGCTGGAGCGCTGCCGGTTGGTCCCGTAGCGCTGCTCTGAGCGCTACGGGACCAACCCGGCAGCACCCCAGCTGCTCTGCCCCAGGCGTCCTGATTCAGCCACTGCTGGTCAGTTTCAGCAGCGGCTGAATCAGGACGCTTGGGGCAGAGCAGCTTGGGTGCTGCTGGGTTGGTCCAGCGGCGGCGCTACTGGACCAACCCAGCAGCACCCCAGCTGCTCTGCCCCAAGTGTCCCCAAGTCAGCCGCTGCTGAAACTGACCAGTGGCTGACTACAGGAAGCCCCTGCCCGGGGCTTCCTGGAATCAGCTGCTGATCAGTTTCAGCAGCGGCTGACTTGGGGATGCCTGGGGTTCTTAAGTTGAATCTGTATGTAAGTCAGAACTGGCCTCCAGATTCAGCCACTGTTGAAACTGATCAGTTTCAGCAGCGGCTGAATCTGGACGCCAGTTCCGACTTACATACAGATTCAACATACAGATTCAACTTAAGAACAAACCTATAGTCCCTATCTTGTACTTAACCCGGGACTGCCTGTATACAGATGCCAAGAAAGGAGAGCTCTTGGACTTCCAGTTTGGCAAGTACACAGTTTGAAGCCATGGTTGTAGCCATGGTTGTAGGCAATGAGGATGGAATCTTGTAAAAAGTGTGACATAAGCACAAGGCGTGGCCTAGGAGAGGGAAAAATCTTGACAGGCATTCTGGAGCTGGTTATGATCTGACCTATGATAACATTCACAGGCTCTTTCTTGTCAAATAAGCCCTTCCCACGATGGAATTCAAGGACGGCCTGAAAGTTCCTGCCCTTCTGGGTATGGCAGGGGAAAGAAAAGCAGATACTGTACCTTGCCTTGACTGGAGCTTTTCAGGTAATATAAGCAATACTGGGAGTCATCACTGACTGAGAAGAACTGCATACAGGAAACAAATTTTGAAGCCTAGGGTACTAGACATAGTCCAGTACCCAAAAGAGGTACAGGGGGAAGAAGGCTACCTAGATCAAGAAGACTAATTATAAAACACTAAAATGATCAGATAAGATTTTAAAATGCTAGAATATAAAAGCTATTTACAGATATCTACATTTATTTTCACAGAAGAAAGTTGAAGCTCTGGACATTGGGGGTTTCAATCCAGATCAAGCAGCAGTGAGAAAGAACTAGAGACACAATCGTCTCCCTCACCCTTTATCTCCTTGGCCAAAGTCACAAGGTAAGCCAAGAGACATATGCTGACCAACCGACACTGCTTTCAAAATTCTCCTGGAGAACATAGGGACCAGAACTTGAAGAAGATGGATTTTCAGGATGCCACCTAATCTTCAAAACATAACATAGGATCTCATCTTGCATTTACCTTAGAAAACTCTCCCCCACACATGTGAAATAGCATCAAAAAAGCTTTGCAGAACTGACAACGTAACTTCTGAACCCGTGTCCCTTCAATTTCAAAATCTGCATGATATATGGAGAAGAATTCACCTGGAATGCACAGCCAAACTACAGGATATTGGAACTGCAGGTATGATCTAATGCAGTGTTTCCCAAACTATGGGCCACAGCCCAGCACCGGGCCATGGGAAAAAAATACCGGGCCTCAGCATGGCTGCCAGGAGGGGAGCAGAACGGGGTGGGCTGGAAGGAGGGAAGGGGAGAAACCGGCCACCGGGAAGCAGGGTTGGGGGCAGCGGGGCTGTCCCGTAGAGATCGGGGAGGGCAAGCGGCAGAAGCAGGATTGGAGGTAGCAGGGCTGTCCCGTGGAGATGGGCAGGCAGCAGAAGCAGAATTGGGAGTAGTGGGGCTGTCCAGTGGAGATCGGGGAGGGCAGATGATGGAACCAGGACTGGACAGGAGCCAGGGGGGCTGGCCGGGGGAGATCAGGAGGATGAGGATGGGAGAACCAGCTGCTGGAAGCAGGTCTGGACACAGTCAGCGGGGCTAGTTGGGGGGATCCTCAGGGGAGTGGGGCTGACTAGGGGAGATTGGTGGGGGACAGGGGGAACCAGCCGCCAGAAGCAGGGCTGGACGGGGGCAGCAGGGCTGGACTGGGGAGATCAGGAGAAGGGGGGAGCGGGACTCACCTGGGCACATGCAGAGCCTGAAGACCCTGGCAGAAGAGTGAGTCTGGCCGGGGATTCCATTTTGCCCCGTGCCCCCACATACCCTCCCTCGAGTAGTTGCGAATTGCCTGGCACAGCGTGAGCACATCTACCAGCCAGGCAGTTCACCGCTAAGGATTGATACACCTAATTATAATAAAACTTACCTAATTAGAAAATACCAGACAATTTATATGTCTGGTAATTTCTCGATTTCTTTCCCAGACAAAACCTTAAAATACCGGACAGTCCGGTACAAAACCAGACACCTGGCAACCCTACCCTTCCTTGGACCCTTCCTCCTAGCCAGATACCCTACCCCCAATCTGCTCCTGCTCCCAGCTCCTGGAGTGCTCATGCGGCGCTAGGTCCCCCAAACCCTGGCCCAGGCTGGGCGAAGGATGCAGCCAGGTGAAACATTGAAAATTTATTCATTTTTCATTCTTTTTTTTATATGCGTTTATATTTTTGGGCTGTAAAAAACAGTATTGAAAAAAAACGGGTTCCAACTAAAGTAAAAAGTTTGGGAAACCCTGATCCAGCCAGCTTTCTATCCATCTTACAGTCCATTTATCCAATCCATATTCCCTTAACTTGCTGGCAAGAATATAGTGGGTGGCTGTATCAAAAGTTTTGCTAACGCTGGCACTGGGGGCTTTGCGTGGACCAGAAACAACTTATTTGAATATTCATCATTCGCTTAATGAATTTGCAAATATGCAAATGAATGTTACCGGTCCTCCAAAAGCTCATGAATGGATTTACTGGTCCCCGTGTCAAAAAGTCTGGGAACCCCCGATCTAACGATTATATATTAAGATGTATCTTTCTCATACAATCAAAAACACTGACAATTTTTTTTGTTTTTAAAGGGAAATAAAATGCAAAAAATTGCATTGCAACATTATAGCAGAGATGCTATAGGCACACACACACACGCAATGTAAAATTCAGCTACTTTATTACGCATTTTTCTGTTTCACAACTGATAATAGGAATAAAAAATGCTGATTTTTTAACACAAAATCAAATACATGTATGAATAAGGGACAAAACATGAGTACGTGCTTTTGTGTGTGTGTGTCTTAGTCTGAACGTATGTATAAGTAAAACTCATATCAGTTATGTCTTAATGTGCTTTACATAAACAACCACAGGCTGAACCTCTGTAATCTGGATTTCTCTCATCTTGCAGTATCCATGGACCAGAATCTGTAGGAGCACTTACAGAGAAAAGCTGGGGCCCCCCACACACAGAATGTTAGAGGAAACTACTTCATGAACAGGCAACAGGAAGAGTCAGTCAGAATTTGCTGCAAACAAACTGAATTTATTTTCAATGGCTTTTAAAAACAAAATACCATTTAATCTTTTATAGATAGAACTCTTGTAGTGAAGAGCATGAGGAATTCACCAAGAGCACAAGTGAAATTAATCCACACAATTCCCAATGTTTCCACTCAAATATATCCTTTTGAGGCTGGATTCTTTTATAATATACACTGTTAAGGAAATTAATTGCATCTGTTGAACTTTACTTAGCTAAGATTCTGTCCAAGGAAATTCAGTTTAAAACAAAATTGTCTTGCCTCTCCCAGTTTCTCTCACACCTCTCCCATCTTTCTCACAATTCTCTGCCTCTTTCATTGGTAAATCTAGTTGTGAAAGATGACTCTGGATCTAGCCAGAAGATAATTATGTGAATCAGTCAAAGAAAGAGGGCAATGTAGGGGCATAGGAACCAGGGTCAACTCCAAATCTTAGTATCCAATTTTTGTGCCCTACCTTTCAAAGGCACATTACTATTACTGCTTCCAAAAAGTACCAACTAAAATCAGCAGACATACTACTGATCCTGATTTGCCTATTTATGCATCTAGCACGGACTGTAAAAGGTATGAAATGTATATGTAAAGGAAGGTACGTAAAAAAATCTAATTTGCATATTAAAAATTTGGCTTAAGTTTAGTGTACCACCACACAGATATTACACAAACATACTTACACACACACACACACACACATATAAATATACACTTAAGTACACTTTAACCCTTATGGAAAATGCAAGCCTTCCCAATTCTTAATATGCTAAAGAATATTAATGTAGGACATATCAGTATTTGCAATGTGTATAACACGTATCTTTTGTTTTTATGACTTTCTAGCAATTACACAATTTCTAATACTAAGTCCAGTTTCGCTCAAAAGGAGGAAAAATAATTAACAGCATGCCAAATAAAATACAAAATTACTAGCCCATTCCACTCCAATTACAATTAGATTCCAAATGTAATAGTAATGGATATCAAGTTTCTTTCATAGTAAAGCAGAGTCGTCATCTATCAGGATACTGTGATATCTAAAGGAAGAGGAGATATTTACACTCTTGCTTAAGTTGATCCAACTTTAGTTGTTCACAGATATGAAAAAGCCCTCCCTCAACAACCAACCCAAGTTTCATGCTGTCCACACCAGTGCTATGTCAGCAGAAGATGCTTCTCTGCCAATCGCTTCTCACTGAGAAGTAATTATGCCAATGGGAGAGCGCTTCCCCCGTCAGCAAATACACTACAGCTGCGCTGATACAGTGCTGAAGTGTAGACTTGCCCTAAGATAGTTACTTACAGTTACATCACTCAGATAATTCATTGTGATAAATGGCTCAGATGATGCAGTTCTGAAGAAACTTACTCACCTTACCCAATTCAGCCACATAACCAATTTTTTTCTGGTTACTTTTTCCTTGCTGTATTGTTTTTATTGCAAATAGGAAGGAGAGTCTAAATTAATCATTAATTTTGGCTCATTTTGTACTGTAATTGCCATGAACCATAAAGGCACACAGAGGTCACATCCTGGAAGTGTCATAATCAATCAAACAAAACACATACTAACATACGTAAACTGGGTAGGCCTCCCGGAGGGGTACCTCCTCCTTCTGGGCTGGTGGGTGGCCGCTCCACCCTACTGCACACCTGCTTAAAATAGTCCCTGAGTCAGGAGTTCATGACCTGAAGCAAGGTTGGGTTAAAGACAAGAGGCAAATGGTTCAACCCCTGGCCTTGCTTCAGGTCGGGGTGAGAGGCCAATAGTTCAGGTGCACTCCCCCTAGTACAGGGCAGGCAGAAAACCCCAGTCAGTATAAGGGCCTAACCCTCACTTAGGGCTGGCAACAGGCACAGTTAGTTCATAGGCCCAGGCCTTGGTTCAGGCAGGGCGGCAACAAACAATCTGTTCAGGTCCCCAGCCCTGGTCTGGGCAGGGCTGCAGACAATCCCCCTGTTAAGAGACTAGTTCATAAGGTTCAGTCTTGATTCAGGCGGGGCAACAAAGACACACAGAGAATTTATCAGTTCAAATAGCCCTGGCCCTAGGTCAGGGCGGGGCAGCACACAGTCCACCACAAGTTCAGTATGCCCTTGGCCTGTCTCAGGCAGAAGCAATAATCCCTTAATTAGTGGAGCCCTGGCCCTGTTTCAGGGCAGGGCAGCAAGTACTAGTCCAGCAGTTTAGGCCTTGTCCCAAGCTGGGCAGCAAACAAACAGTTTAGCAGTCTAGGGAGCCCTAGCCCTAGGTCAGGGAGGGGCAACAAACACAGGTGTGGGGTCTCCTTGTTCAGGAAGGTGGCAAGCCATTTGCCTGTGGTAGCGATGAGGGGGAGACTGCCACCCGGTTGTGGGTGGCGCAGGCCCTCCCACTCCACTGCGCCCTGGCCCAGCGCCCTAGAAGCACCAGAGTAGCTGCTGTGGGCTCAGCGGGGGCACTACACCGCAACCCACTGGCCTCAGGCCTTTAACAACCCTCACTACTCCCAGGGCCATTTCCCTTCTCCCCTTCAACAGGTACCTGGACTTCTGGCAGAGTCAAGGTTCGGGGAGTCAAGGTTGGTCTCATCCAGCTGGGGTCCTGGTGGTCCGCTCCAGCTCTCAGCCTCTTTCAGGTCCGCTCTGACCACAGCAGGCAGTTCGGCTGGTCCTTGGGGTTCGGCTGGTCCTCAGAGAATGACCCAGCTGGTGGTCCTTGCGGATCCGGTGGGCTCCCACAGTCCCGGGGTACAGGCTGGGGTCGGGGTTCAGGCAGGTCCTCTAGGCCGGCCACTCTTGGATGCCTGGGCCAAGTCTCTGCCTCCCAGGCAGGGAGCTCTATGCAGGCCTCTGGCTCCTCCAGAGGTTGGGCCCAGACTGAGCTCTTAGCCTGGTTATTTATGGTCCTAGGCCTGCCCCGACTTCCAGTCAGGTGACGAGGAGGGGCTATGCTGCACAGAAAATGGCTCCTGGAGGGGTTCCTCTGCCTCCGGGTCGATGGGAGGCCACTGCGCCCCACTACACATATCTCTAAATAAATGTTCTAAATATATTTTAGATGGGATATTCATCACACTGGTAGAGCCAACATTTCCACCTACTATATTCTAAATATCCCTTAAAATAGAACACTTAAGGGAATTATTAGACTCACTGATCATTGCTCTGATCACATAATTTACTCTACCAGCTCTTTCTACCTTGCTATACCCCAAGTTCAAGCTTGCCTTCACTCTCTCAACTGTACCCTAATATCCCTTTTGTATACTCTTGGCTCTTATAGCACTGCTTCCTACCAATAAAGCAAGGAATATGAAATATGCATAATAAGAAAGTGCCAAGCACAATATGGCCCAAATCCTGCAGAGGGGCTCTTGATGTGAAGGCTTTTATATCTAAAAAAATCAGTATTAAAGAGAGATTTTGCTTTCTTTCTATCTGGAACCAATGTTTTCTGTAAGCTATGTACAGTACCTAGATACTATGGTGAACAATGGGTTAAGAAATGCAGATGGACGGATGGATAAGAAAGTTGTATTAAATGGATTATGGGAGAGATACTATCCCATGACCACTTTCCATGGGAAAAAGAGGGAACCGAAAATGTATACATTTACAGAATCTCCTGATATCTTCAGAACTGATGCATACACAGGGTCACTGCTAGCAATTTTGTAGCTTGAAAGCATGCTATACATCATCTACAGTACAGAACAGCTTAGGCAACCAATAAGAAAGTTACCTACCTTTCTGTAATTGTTCTTCAAGATATGTCACACATGTCCATTCCAGGACAAGTAGGAAAAGGTGCAGGGATCCAAGTGATTCAGCCCAGTGAGCCAGGAGAGGACCAGGCTGAGGTCCCACTACAGGACAGGGTTTTACACCTGTGCAGTCACTCAAGGCCCCACAGGAATCTCACCATCATTTCATGGGAGCACACCACCTACCTAGGGTCACGAAAAGCAGAGGTGGCTGCAAGATACACTCTGATGGAAGTATGTTCCAGGCCCAGACTCCTGAGCTGTAGCAGGTACCTATGGAAAATCATGCCAATCTAGATGTAGCCTTGGTGTTGTAGTCAGGCTAAAGGGAAGGACCATAAACTGATAGAAAGTGGTCCCTACCATAAACCAAAGAAAATGTTGTAACCTGGAAAGATTGCCATGTGGAACTACGTGTCCTTCAGGTTGAGGACAGAATACCAATCTCCAGAATCTAGAGCTGGAATAATGGAGGACAAGTAGATGATACGGAATTTGAGTTTCAGTAGGTATCTACTGAGATGTCTCAGGCCAGAATGGTCCGCAGACCATTCAGGAAGTGGGAAAGATGGTTGCCAAATGGGGGAAGAGGGGTTTTGGATCTGTAAGGAAGTCTGGTATGTCACCTCAGGAACATCTTCAGAATGATTTCTTGACTCCCTGTCTGGAGCATGTGAAGTCCAAGGCTGAGACACCAACTTTGAAGTTCTCTCAGATGCTCCTGAAACTGACTTGAGCAGACTGGGATGATTGGGTAAACCACACGGGTTCCACGGATATCAGGCCACCAGCCACTGTCCTTGCAGCAATGCCAGAAGGTATGGTGCCAAAGACTGGGATAGTGATAGAAATGTAGCCGTGTTAGTCTAGGGTAGCTGAAACAAAACACAGGACTATGTAGCACTTAAAAGACTAACAAGATGGTTTATTAGATGATGAGCTTTCGTGGGCCTGGGTCTGGCATAGGCTCATTGGTTAACCATGTACACAGCTACACTTTCACATCCTAATTCGAATCTTGTAAAAAAGACTTAAAAACTGAAACTTAATACTAATGCTTATCTATATTACATTTTATCTTAACTACTCACATCTAAGAAAAAAGTTTTGTATGCAAGGAATTAAGGAAGAACTTGCTATATCAACACTAAAAGCATGCCAACAACCATCACTAGGAGTAAGAAGCAAATGGGGGCTGCACAGCTCCTCTTACATCTGCACTAAAAGATTTAACCAATGTTACTCAGGTCCTTCAGGATAGGGGGCTGGCAGTGTATGGGAGGTGCAGGAACCAGGTCAGGTCTTTGGGGATGTTGGAGCATGGCAGGAAGCCAGGGATATGGGAGGGGTGAGAGAGTGAGGGTTGGAAGGTGAGGAGGGGCTCAGGGTGGGAGGTCTGGTAGGGCTTTCCCCACTCCCAGTTGTCAAGGGTCCTCTCTCTCCCCCAGCCAGTGGGGGACTTTTCTCTCCTCCCAACCCCTGATGGCCAGCAGGGTCCTTCTGCCTCCCCCCTGAGCTCGCAGGGACCTTCTGTTTCTCCCTATCCTCCCTCCTCCTCCCCCCGCGCTAAGGCTACTTACCTGATCTGGTGGCAGGTAAGATGGCAGTGCTCCACTCCTACTGGCTACTCCCTTGGTGGCATGGTTTACCCCACTGGACTCTCTGTAGTGCAGTTCTTCCCTGCTATCTCACTGCCCCCAATGACCACTATCAGTATTGCAACCCTCCACTCTGTGTCCCTGCCTTCCCATGATATGGAAAACAGTCTCCTTCCCAGCACTTCTTGGTACAACCAAACCCTACCTTGCTTTAAGTTATGATAAGACGTAACTGCATACAAAATTTGGTGATCCTAGTTCTTCCCATTAAGGAGGAGTTCTTGAAAGAAACAAACTTACAGACACATAATAACATGAACTCACAAACAGATACACAGATCTCTAAAATATATATATATATATATATATACACAGATGAAGCAGCATACAAAAACAGAGTATGCACAACCTGCCTCAATGGGCATCCTCTGTGCAGACTCTTACAGTGGAATGTACATGTACAAATACTCAAAAAAGAGTGAAGAATTTTTAAATGTTAAAAAGATATATGGGAGCAAAGCCCTCCAATTGTGTGATTATTGTATCATATATACCACATTTCAGAGGATCCATGCCTCAGGTTCACTCTCATAACACAAGATGCCTGCGTACAATATATCTGTACATCCTGAAATGTATTACTTTCATAAAAGGATTTTATTACTATTTTTGTTAATGGAAGACTTTGTCATCTCAGGTAACCAGGTGCCAAATCACTATACATGTCTAAATCTGTTGGATGGAATTGGTGTACTATGTAATAGAATAATTGTTTTAAAAATCTAAATTGGTTATAGTGTTTTCAATTAATAACTCTTTGCTCAAGAGTTTTCATTTAAGAAAGTAAATGTGTATCCCCAAAATTCAATAATCCATAAGGACCCAATATAGCAATTTAACCATTGCCTTTTCAATATTTTAACTACATGGAATACTAGATACAAACTGAGACAGATCTGAGTATGTCCCCAAACGGAATTTTTTCTACAATTTGAAAGGGAAAATTGAGTGCTCAACACCTCAGAAAAATCAGACCCCATTTCTGTTTATCTTCTGCTGGTCTGTGGATGAAGATTTTCATGCCATGGCATCCTATTATTTGAGGACTTTTTTAACATATTTCATTAGAGTAGGGATTTACCACGGTATTCAGTCCAAAAATTTCTCCTCTTTCCTCTAATGTAATTAAGCTATCCACCTGACAACAGCTACTCCACCCCATAAAGTTGTGGGACTTCAGTGATGTTGTACAGGAGAGAAATATTTGGAGATTCTGCAGTATAAAAAATGTCATATATTAACCACAGTACATACCAGTAATGAATCTTTTACGATACATGCTACTTCTTCCAGTGAACTTGTCTTAGTGGAAATCAACCTTTCAAAAAGATGCAGTGTTGCTTTTTCAAGGCTAGGCAGATGACGAAGCCACAAGCTTATGATAGCTGATTCAGAGAGGGCAATCTTCTTCCTGAGTTAATGGGAAAATATTGTTTTCTACAAATTGAGCCATGAAATGAATAAATATTTAAAATAATTGAATATCAAGACAAATATTATTTCACATATACATACTTTTCTACAATTTTAGGAGAAAGCACATTCCTAATTATTACCCACTTTTTACAAATGGGGAAACTGAGCCACTAAAAGATTATGTGATGTACAAAGATAAATTAGAAGTTGTTAACTACCAATGCAACATTTTATTTTGCTATTACTAGGCTCCTTGAGGAAAATTTGACTTTTGTTCAACTTCAGCAATCTCATCTGAACCACTCAAACAATACTGATGGGCTCCAGAGGAAGTAGTGTCCAGCCTTCCTTATCTAAATTTATTCTTCGGGCTATCATAGGTACTTTGAGGAGAATTGGGAAGAAGGTTCTCAGAGGATCCTTTAAATATATGAGGAATTCATCATTTCCAAAAATGTCTTTTAAAAGTTACATAACTGCCATAACTGGAAATTTCAGGGAGGAGGATTTTGTTTTCTTTTGTTGGCTTTTATAAAACACTTCAGACAGCCTGAGGATTGGTTCAGAAAACATTGTGTCTAGAGTAACAGCTACTTTTTCTTCTATCATCTATTATGGCAGAAAATGCCCAGCGATTTCAGCCTTAGATTATGCTCAGTTTAGTGCAGACATACATTATAATTGACAGATGAGCAAAAAGTTTCAAATGTATTAGACAGGCTCCAGCAAAGGCTTCAGTGCATCCGAAGAAAACACCCTTTTCTCTCTAGAAAACATAGGTGAAGGATACTATAATCATTGTTAGGTCTAGAACCTTATATTTTAGTTGACAAAATCTTTCAGTTTCACTGAATGACCCTCTTCCTTAAGCTACTTCCAAGATCAAACTTTTCAAGAATCTGCTTACCATATGAACAAACATCACATAGAAGTTGTTTCTATATATAAATTATAAGGACCCTCATTTGTGCTCACAAAAGGATTCCTCTCTCCAATCAAAACACACAAACATTTTATCACAGGAATGTTCTAAGATATCTGGTCTCATGAGATGCAGAAAGGAGAAAGAATTATTAGTCTGGGTTGTGAGGAGCAGCAGTTGCCCCTGCAAGACACTGCTGTGTTCAGAGGAACATTCAGCATGTGAAGATTCGGGCTTAAGTATGAATATAGTCTTCTTCAGTGGTCTACACAAAAAGTGATTAAATACAAGTCACATTAAAATCTTTAAAATAAGGCCCAGAGATTTCATTTCAACGGTGTAGTTTCATGAAATGGAAGAAATATTCAAGACCACAAGTAGACACCGTGAAAGTCCAGACTCAAAAGTTAAATCACCAGGTCTCAAAGATTCTATTGGAGAGTGGATGGGCCTGTCCTGTCCACATATCATAGGCCCAGTGCCGCCCTCCCACCCCAGCCAGCCAGGAAACAGGAGCAAGGTCAGGGTAAGATCAACGCAGGCAGCCATGAGGAGCCACAGACCCTCCATCTGCCCTGGAAAGGAAGCCTGTGGGGTTTGTGCTAATCCTTAGTTCTATAGGAATTTGTTCTGCAATCTATGACTGGCTCTAAAAATCTCCAAAAATTTCCTTTAGAGATAAAGTTTACCCTTGTGATGTACAGCTCCACTGTACCTGAGGAGCAGAGTTGTCCACCTGGACTTTCAAATGATATTTTAAAAGATATCCATACCCAGGATCCTGAGTGCCTTGAAAATCAGGTTTGAGGTTTTCAGTAAGACTTGATATTATATGTAAAGCTAGCATAAAGAACAGAGGACAGGTCTGATGTGCTTGCAGTAGCCCACAGTGCTTAGGAGATATAATGGTGCATTCTGTACTAGCTGGAATTTCCTAAGATGGCTTCATGCTCAGATGTATTTACCATTGTTGTGAGTCCAGCTGAAAGATGACAAATGCCTGTACAACTGAAACCAAGTCATCATCTGCCAAGGTAGGATGAAGTCTCCTTGCTAACCAGAGATTGTAGAAAGCTACTTGTGGACACTTAGGTGAGCGCTTAGCCTCATCATGAAATCCAAAAGCATTCCTAACCTATGGACTGAAATGATCAGTTGTGGGTATGTACCTTCAACCAAAGGAGAATGCATCGCAACTACAAACTTCCCATAGTATTTTTTCTCTCCTCATTAACATCACACCTCTCTTGCTCAGGTTCAACTTCAATCGGCTATTCTTCCTCCATGAGCTATTCTCTTGCAAAAACTGGACCACCAAGATGGCAGAAGTATAAACAATTCTACATGTCATAATTTTATTCAAGAAAGAGTCTAGTTAAAAATAATCTGCTGGGAGATACAAGACTTGAAAATGTCAAGAAACAAGTTCTCAACAAATATGGGAACTATTGAGCAACACAAAGACAAGAATATAACACAGATTTTTAGTATGCAAGGACACAAAATTAAATCCTGAGCTGTAATTTCTAAAGTTAGGAAAGATCCAGCACATTTATGGCAAAGAGATACAAACTCTCAATGAAAAGCAAAATCTAAAAAACAAAGACAATGACAATAACAATGCCTAGTACATATTATAAGGGAAAGTAGAAATGAAATAGCCCATCAGAAATCTGAAATCGGTATTTTCCTTCCAACTTCAGCTCTGCTATTTAGGCAAAAAGAAAATATTTTGTTAGAAGAGAGTAGCTATTCAATGCATCCAGCCTGAAAATTCACCAAATATTAATTTCAACTGAACACAGCTACTATTATTTTTAGTAAGAAGGCATAATCTTTATGGTCTATGTTACTTACTTTAAAAATGTCTCATTCACAGCTTCTAAAAACTCTGAGCTGAGAACTTCTTGTGATCCACCTCCATGATAGGTAAGGAGTGCTTCCAGTAGAGGAGTCACATCAGGCAACGTGATAAGAGGTACGCAGAAAAGAGACACTGCATTTACATAATCATCTGAAACTCTGGAGAAATAAAAAACGTTTATTTTAGGGAGGGAGAAACAGAAGTGTTAAAATCTAAAGTTAAGAAAATATCTATTTATTGTAGTAAATGCTGAAGTATTCTGAGATGCAAATTCTTAAATCCACCAAAATTTCTGTATGTTTGTACTGAGGACCATAGTAAACATACTGAAAAGAATTCCAAAGTGCTGGCAAACGTTCACTATCTACAATAGTGGTAGAAATGTAGCCGTGTTAGTCTGGTGCAGCTGAAACAAAAAACAGGACTGAGTAGCACTTTAGAGACTAACAAGATGGTTTAATAGGTGATGAGCTTTCGTGGGCCAGACCCACTTCCTCAGATCAAATAGTGGAAGAAAATTGTCACAACCATATATACCAAAGGATACAATTAAAAAAATGAACACATATGAAAAGGACAAATCAAATTTCAGAACAGAAGGGGGATGGGGGGAGGGGAAGGTAAATGTCTGTGAGCTAGTCTTCTTTACACTGGCAGGAGGGTGCTAACTGTGTATCCAAAATTAGCAATGACATATATAAAAATAAGTATTTCACAGCTTATGTACAAAATTATTTGTTGGTACCCACAAATATGAACTTTGGAAATAACATTTAATAAGTTATATTTTGTAGATATGGATCTTCTTTTGAAGAGAGACATCCTCTTGGAAAAGGGGTATTAATGGATAAAATCAATATAATTTCTAATACCCTCATTCATGAAGACTACAGGCAGTCCCCCGGTTACGTACAACACAGGGACTCTAGGTTTGTTCTTAAGTCGAATTTGTATGTAAGTCGGAACTGGTACATATTGTAGGGGAAACTCTAGCCAAACATTTCTCCAGAGCTCAGTTTTATTCTCCCACACCTCACTTCCCTCAGTCCTTTATTCTCAAGCTGAGGTGTCTGCTGAGAAAAGCCGCTCCACGTCTCCCTGGTCTGCTGGGGGGAAGCAGCTAGTGTGGGGTTGCCTCACCCCGTTTGTAAGTAGGGATCCGATGTAAGTCGGATCCATGTAACCCGGGGACTGCCTGTATAGTTATTTACAGTGTTCATACTCAGCAATAAGAACTGTGATTTGTTAAGAGTCTGATTTCTATTACAGTGGAGAAATGTTACATGATATATTTTCGAAATCTTCCAAATTTACAATTTAATATCTCCAGTTTAAAAATGAATATTGAAATAGGTGTAAGTATCAGAGGGGTAGCCGTGTTACCCCTCTGATACTTGACACCATGCAAGGCACTATATTTAGCCATATGGAGTGGAAATCTATCAACCTCATGAAGAAACTTGCACAAGTACAGATATCTTTCTCTCCAAATGCAAACGGATGGACATCATACCAAATGGACTGAAGGTGAAAAATCCAATACTATCTACATGCTGCACAGACTACAGAGAGAGATTATGCCATACACTATCTAAAAAACTGAGGAACCACCTGATCAGCATCCTGTACAGCAAACAGGAAAACATCAAAAATGACCTCTTCAATCTGGAGTCTCATAAAAAACCAACCTTCCCCACAAATGGATTTTAACTTACTAAAATAAGACAGGAGATCTACATTACACACTCCACTTCTCTACAGAGGAAAAAGGACTGTAAGCTGTCTAAAATCCTACCTGCCACATGGGGCCACAACATGGGGCCCTAACTCACCCAGCAATATTATCTATCTTTCCAGCTACACACTCAGCCCGGCAGAAGAGTCCGTTCTATCTCGGGGACTCTCTTTTTGCCCCACCAACCCCAGTAACATGATACAGTTCTGCGATGATCTGGAAGCCTATTTTCGCCGTCTCCATTTCAAGGAATACAGGCAGTCCCCGGGTTACATACGAGATAGTGACTGTAGGTTTGTTCTTAAGTTGAATCTGTATGTAAATCGGAACTGGCGTCCAGATTCAGCCGCTGCTGAAACTGACCGCCAGTTCTGACTTACATAGATTCAACTTAAGAACCCCAAGCTTCCCCAAGTCAGCTGCTGCTGAAACTGATGAGCGCTGATTCCAGGAAGCCTGGGGCAGAGCAACTCTGCCTCGGGCTTCCTGTAGTCAGCGCTGGTCAGTTTCAGCAGCGGCTGACTTGGGGACGCCTGGGGCAGAGCAACTGGGATGCTGCTGGGTTGCTCCAGTAGCACCCCTCGGCGCTACTGGACCAACCCAGCAGCACCCCAGCTGCTCTGCCCCAGGCGTCCTGATTCAGCCACTGCTGAAACTGACCTGCAGCGGCTGAATCAGGACCTGGGGCAGAGCAGCTGGGATGCTGCCGGGTTGGTCCAGTAGTGCCCAGAGCGGGTGCTGCAGGACCAATCCGCAGCGCCCCAGCTGCTCTGCTCCAGGGTCCAAAACAAAAGCCTGGTCTGCTGGGGGGGGGCGCAGCACACTATCCATGTCCCCCCCCCAGCAGACCAGGGACACGGGGAGCAGAGCAGCAGCGGCAGTGTCCCCCCCGCGGCTGCGGCTTCAGTCCCGGTGCCTGTGGTCTGCTGGGGACCGTCCCCAGCAGACCACAGGCACCGGGACCCAAGCGGCAGCAGCGGGCGGGTTCCCGCGCTTCTGAGGCTTTGCTAGAGCAAAGCCTCAGAAGCGCGGGAACCCCCGCTGCTGCCGCATGAGACCCGGTGCCTGTGGTCTGCTGGGGACGGTCCCCAGCAGACCACAGGCACCGGGTCTCAAGCGGCAGCAGCAGCGGTTCCCGCGCTTCCGAGGCTTTGCTCTGGCAAAGCCTCAGAAGCGCGGGAACCCGCCCGGTGCCCCTGGTCTGCTGGAGACGATCTCCAGCAGACCAGGGGCACCGGAGCAGCTTACGAACGGGGCTTTCTCGCCCCGGAGCTCGCAGGTAGCAATCCGCTACCTCGACCTCCGGGGCGAGAAAGCCCCGTTCGTAAGTGCGGATCCGACGTAAGTCGGATCCGCGTAAGTTGGGGACTGCCTGTACTTCCAACACAACACTGAACAGTGCACTGCCACACAGATACCCTCCCACCAACAGCACAAGAAGAACTCCACATGGAATCCTCCTGAGGGTCGAAATGACAGTCTGGACCACTACATAGAATGCTTCCGTCGACGTGCACAGGCAGAAATTGTGGAAAAACAGAATCGCTTGCCTTGTAACCTTAGTCGTGCAGAATGCAATGCCATCCACAGCCTCTGGAACAACTCTGAAATTATAATCAAAGACGCTGATAAAGGAGGTGCTGTTTCATCATGAACAGGCCTGACTACCTAAAGGAGGCTGCCAGACAACTCTCCAATACCAAATTCTACAGGCCACTTTCCTCAGATCCCACTAAGGAATACACTAAGAAACTGCATCATCTGCTCAGGGCACTCCCCACACAAGCACAGGAACAAATCAACACACCCTTAGAGCCCCGACCAGGGTTGTTCTATCTATTACCCAAGATCCACAAACCTGGAGATCCTGGATGCCCCATCATCTCCGGCATTGGCACTCTCACTGAAGGACTGTCTGGATATGTGAACTCTCTACTCAGACCCTATCCCACCAGCACTCCCAGTTACCTCCGTGAAACTACTGATAAAAATCCCTACATAAAAGAATAAATGGACAAATCAGATATTAGGAATGGCAACATACAAAAATCTGTAGGGGAACACTTCAAACTCCCTGGACACACTATTGCAGATCTAAAGGTAGCCATCCTGCAGCAAAAAAACTTCAGGACCAGACTTCAGAGAGAAACTGCTGACCTACAGTTCATCTTCAAGTTTGACACAATCAACTCAGGATTAAACAAAGACTGTGAATGACTAGCTAACTACAAAAGCAGCTTCTCCTCTTGGAATTCACACCTCCAGATCAGCTGCTAGAAGTGGGCCTCATCCTCCCTGATTGGATCCACCTCGTCATCTCTAGCCTGATTCTGGCCTGCATATTTATACCTGCCTCTGGAAATTTCCACTACATGCATCTGACGAAGTGGGTCTTTGCCCACGAAAGCTTATGCTCCAACACTTCAGTTAGTCCATAAGGTGCCACAGGACTCCTCGCCGAAATAGGTGTAGAGATTCAGGCTTGGACTCTAAGACTCTGTGAGGTGGGAGGGTCCCAGAGCTGCAGCTGATCCTGAATATCTACACCTCAATTAAACAACTCGGGGGAGGGGGAGGGAGGGAGGGAGAGAGAGAGAGAGTGCGTGAGTGAGAGAGGGAAAGCATTCATACTAAGGCAGATTCAGACAAGGCTCTTTGCATGAGAAACAAGGATGGGAGTCGGGGGTAGGTTGTAGGGATTAAGCAACTAGTCAACTACCTGATAAGCAAATGCTTGAGTAGGAACTCAACTAGGAACTCCCGCCACCCCACCGCCCCAGCAAATGGGGGGGGAGTCGGAACCGGTGCTGGGGGAAGCTGGCTTAAAAGCCAGTTCCCCCCAGCACCATCTCTGCAGGGGGCAGGAGAAGCAGAGGACAGTGAGGAAACAGCACAAACAGGGACTGAAACGTTCCCGCTCACGTCAGTCCCAACTGCTGCTCCTCTCCCTTTCCCACTGCCCATGGCTCCTGTACATTCCAACAGGAGAGAGTCAGCAGGACAGCGAATGCCCCCCTTATCAACTAATTGAGTAATAGATGGAAATTCCATCAACTATTTGATTATCTGATTAATAGAAATTTAACATCCCTAGTTGGTTGCCCCAGAGCTAATACAAAGATTCAGTTTCCATGTAGATGACCAAATCCCCTCCTGTCTCCTATTGCAGTTTTCTCTGGGACTGGACAACCAACTATTCTGCTGACAATGTACAAGAAGGAGTATAATCCTCCTTTCTTGACTTCCACTATATAAGCCCTGTAGAATTAGCACAAGTAGTAAAAAAATATTTTGTTACTTAAGTGAGCAGCTATGACAGAACATAGAGGAAACCATCACCCTTCATGAGGGATATGTTCTTGAGATCACCGTGAATGGTGAAATCTGCAAATACTGGTGAGGGAGGAGGTGCTTCCATCACAAAGCTACATTGTCTTCATAAAAGAATGCATTGATGCAATAAATTAATATATACATGTAATAAAGCAATAAACATATATAATATCTAAAATTTCCCAGTACGGCATCACTGTAGCTTCAATTTCCTTTATAACTTTCAGGCTCTGTTACTACAGCACACTGAAAAAGAATCATCACTCTGTGCCAAGTGCTTGGACTACTGTGGAGCAGCACACTGTGAATATGTTAAGCCATGAATAGCAAAACAGCGAAGGGCGAGGGCTTTCTGTACATAGAGTGCATCGCCGAGTAAAATGGACACATTTACAAAAGCTTGTCAAGTAACAACCATACTTCAATTCAATACATGTGGTACGTATCCAGTGCTTTTTTTGTGATGGTACTGCCCGGTACGCAGTACCGGCATCTCCAGACACAGTACCAGCACCTCCAGTCAGAGCTCAACAACTTTTCGCCTGGAGTACTGGCACTTTTTTTTTTTAAGCAAAAAAAGCACTGTACGTATCCCTCTATTTTTGCTGACAAACTTTGATTCTGATGTAAGCAACTATGAAAATAATTTTTAATTGTTTATTAAAAGGTTATGGTCTTCATTTCAAAAAGCCCAGAGTACAAGACATACTAAGGAGAGGTAGATACAAAGTGGGTAGGAAAACTAGAACTAAGTGTAGTTCCCTTATTAAAGGGGCCTCTGACTTCTAGTCGGAGGATCCTTTGTGCTGCAATCTAGCCCTAGAGACTAAAACTCCCATGAGCCCTTGGGAAAAAGGGGGAACAGTGCCTCTTCCAGGCTATACAGATGGAGACTTAGGCTAGGCTCTATTTTTGGAGAGAGGCACCAGGCTGCCGGTGTGGAGCCTTTTCTAAGCCAGGAACTGTTGTGTTGCAGCTAGAGCCTATTACTGAGTTTGTTACTGCTGGGGCTTGGATCTAGCAGGCTGCTTTGGTGGCTGCTGTTGATTGTCCCTGGAGAGGAGAGATCCTGGCTGTGCCTATGGCTGGGAAGAGCTTAAATAAACCTACACAGGAGGTGACTGGTTAACTGGGCTGTTTGGAAAAGTGCTGCCTGGGTCAGAGCACAAAAGACAAACTGACTCTGGGTGCAATGAGAGCCAGAGTGATCTGCCCAGGGAACCAGAGCTGCTGGCATTTGGTGAGGCCTGCTCCAGTGGCAGAGGGATTTTGCAGCTGGCTGCTCAGCTTGGACTAACATACACAGAACATGTACAGTGCTGTCTCCACTCCAGCTGCAGATCTTCAAGTGCGCCCACGCAAGCAAGTGTCTGGGACTCTGAATCCATTGGAGTACACACTCTGGTGGGTAGAATAAATGGTGGCAGTGCAAATGCCAGATGGATAAGTTTCCTTTCTTTCTGTGTACTTTTTAATTGATTTTGTTCACTTTTATTCTGTTAAACCCGGTTTCTTTAAGTTGTTAAGTAAAAGCGTGTTAATTCTAATTTAATCAGTTAGATATATCTAATTTATAATTGTTGACTTGGGAGTTAGTTCTAGGTTATCACTGGAATAATTTTATTCCTGGAGGCTCCCAAAGCACACCATAAGTGTGTACAGGGCCAGCCAGGTGGAGGCACCGCCATTATATAGTCTTTGGAAGCAAGGGACTGCAGCAAGAGGGTGGATAGGGAATCCCCAACTAATCACCACCACCACCACTGGGGTACTCAGAATCTCCTTTTATGTTAAAAACATCAGGCTCCCAGGCATACATTAGTATGACCAGCTCCCAGGTAACCCAGGGAGAAAAAAGGGAAGTTACATAAGCAAATATAATTAATTGTTCTTTTTAACTAAAGAAATATTGCTGCCAAGTCAGCTCAAACAGCACTTCTATCACCCAATTATATGTATTGACTCAGTGGGTCTACTTGTGTTGAGTATCATCTGGATAATAATCTCAATGGAACTACTGTGAGAATCAGGACTCCTCAACATAAGTAATAAATTTGGACTCGTTACATAGTAAGCATACAATAATATGTGCACTGTTCATTGATATGATAAACAAGGAAAGAAAATACATAACTGTTAAAGAAGGACATGTACTATACACAAAGTCTATGATTATCTGGTAAATAAAAGGTTTTCTGTCATGTTCCATTTAATTAGCTTGTGCAATACCGAAGCTGTATTTTAAGTCTAAATACTTATTTCAAAACATTTTTCAGAAGGACCTCACTGAACTTTAATGATTCAAACTAAGACATCGTAAAATGAAGTTTAGATAACACTTACCTCCCTGGAATGTTAAGTCCATTAAACTGATTTCCTTTGAGTTCTGTCAGTAATGATAAGACTATCTGTTAAGGAAAATCAATGAGATTAAAAACACAGAGCAAATAGGATGGCATCAGTCATCATTTTGTTTTTGTGTAATAGTTCAATTATGGTAAACAGCCTTCTCTATAGACTGTCCCTCCTTCCCCCCCCACATCCGCAATCAGTGCCAAATCAAAGTGTTCAAGACAATTACAGGTACTACAATTGTTGAATACCAATCATATATCATTCCCATCGCACAATTTGTAAGCAAATAAGTGAAATATTACAGATCTGCATCTCCAAGAGTTAAGAGAAAACTAATTTTTAAAAAAGCATTACAATAGGAAAATAATGATAAAATATGTAGTAAATCTTCATTTTGAAATATTATTCCCATGATTTTACAGGGTATATGAAAAAAAAATCAATCATTTCCTCAACATACAGTGTGCACAGTCAAAAAGAAAATAATTCAGAAAGTTACTTTCTGGAAAATAAATGCCACAAAATATTTTCCCAGTTATTAAATTTCATAATCTACTATATATCTGATAGAGTTTGTCTGTTTGTTCAAGAACTGCTCCTAAATGGAAAGAGCTAGGCCCACTAAATTCCGTATACAGCTTCCTCTTATCACAATTTAAAGCAGTGCAAGGGTTTGGTGGTACCAGGAAATGGGATGTGCCTGGAATGGGATTACTTCTCATAAAACCATACATGAAAGAGACAGAATCACCAGGCAGGTGAAAGGGTCTGACTGCAGGTGCACCCCCTTCCAATCAGGGACTACTCCATCCCTGAGCCTCCAACCCCCCAGGCTCCCTTTAGGGAGGCGCTTCCCCTCAGCCCCGAGAGTCATACAGTGATATTGCTGGCTATTCCCCTTCATCGAGGAGTGAGAAGAAAATGCAGTTTGTGGCATTCCTCCCACTGCCTGGGGAGCACCAAAGAAAGACAAGCTTTGTACTTTGTCCTCTCTCCCTAACAGGGACAGAAAGGGGAAAAACTAGAAGCCCTCTTATGTATCTCGGGGAGGGGCTGCCCTCCCCCACCCAGTCTCCTGCCTAGAGCCTCTCTTCATCCCCCAACCTTGACTCCTGCACCCCCCACACCTGAAGCCCCAAAGCCCTTCCTTAAGTACCAAAGCAATACCAGGTAAATGTGCTAGTGTTACAAAAACATTTTAGCTAAAATTAATTTCAGTGATACACTTGAGAGAATGAGGTTTTTAAAAAACATACACTTTGGTATAACCCTCCCATTTTTTTACCTCTTGTTATCTCCCATTTCATCTTTCTTAAAAAACTATAAGGGTATGTCTACACTACCACCCTATGTTCCACGAGGAGTAACGGTAGTTCAAATTAGGAAGCCTAATTCGAACTACCCACTCCGTGCTGCGTGTAGCCGCGGGCACGGAGTCCGAACTACCAGGGATTTAAAAATGGCAGCGCCCGGCAAGATGCAAATGAAGCCCGGGGTATTTAAATCCCGGGCTTCATTTGCAACTTCAATTGACTACATTAAACACCCTAGTTTGAACTAGGGTGGTAGTGTAGAAATACCCTAAAAGAGTAACCAAGATATGAAAAAATAACAGTCATTCAAATTCATGTTTCTTATAGCAGCATTTTCCAACAGTCTTACAGACTGGTGATTTATTACTAATAAAATCTCCATTATACAAAATACTCACATTTTTAATCAGTTTAGAATAGTAATCTACAGACGTGTAGCCAAGAGCAGAAATAAAGGTACCCGTACCAACTTCATTAGTTCCCCACTCAGAAGAAGAAAGGAGATGGCACAGCAAACTCTTGAAAAAATCAACAGTGAGGGAGAAACAATATATTAAGCCATGTTTTAGTATATGATATCTTTAATGGGTAAAATCCTCAGATAGATTGTGGCTATTTTGAAAAACACTACTAATATACTTTGGTCACAAAAAACCAAGTGAGTTGCTCAGGTGAAGAGCATTTGTAAAAGCAGGGCTGTTGATCCTATCACAACTCTCCTTGTATTCTGCTTATCTAAATAATCACATTTCAGTTAAATATAGCTTTTTTAATTTCTGATTATCAAATGTTATATTCTAATGGAATACACTAATAGACAATGGCTATTTCTCACTCCCATGGTTCATTTTGGTGTATGCTGAATCAGGACTTTACATATTATAACTATCTAAACAACATACAAATACAATGATTAATCATATGAAAGTGTATATGAAAACTAGATTATTATGACTGAGTGAATCAGGATTAGCAAATACTGAATAAGGCACCCCTTGAAAAAGACCTCTTCAAAATATGTATTTGGAAGGAAAGTTAAGATCTAAGTCCTATGACATCTATGGTAGGAGCCTTTGATCTACTTTATTTATTTGTGAACAAAGAACCTCATCTATAATTCTTAACTAAAAAGAAAGAGGCAGTTTGTTAATTCCTGCTTTCAACTCCAATCCAAATATTTATATGTGCTTTCTGAATGTCTAACTAGTTTACTGGTCCTAGAATTAAAAATATGCCCAGGTCAATGTACCGTACAAAAGAGATAATAAACAAGCAGTGGAAAGTCTAAAGGCATTAATGAAATATCAAGAGAAGTGCCTCCCAAACTCTTGTTTAAATTTTTTATTATTTAATACAGTATTATTTAATACAGTATTACTTTACAATGTTGAACTTTTATAGTAATGCCTGAATTCTAGTATTTTTTAAAGATTTATTTTACAACCTTGAGCAAAAAAACAAAAACAAAACAAAAAACAGCAGTTCTACTGCCATCTAGCGGCAAATGTTCTAAAAACTGAAGATGAAAGGAAAATATTGCAGCAATTGTTTTAATACAGCAGTTCAGCAGAAGCACTTAATATACATTTTTAAATCGGAAAGCATTTTAAATCAGCATTAAAACAAAACTTACATGGTGTGCAAGCTTCCAAATATAATCAAAATAGAAACTTGAAATCTATTTATCTTTACATTTTTCCTAAATTTCCCCGTAATTAAATTACTAATTACCCTGGTTATTGCTATTTGTTTTTAAATTAGCTCTTAAAAGGATATCAAACTTTCAGATGGATGGCACCTGGAAACAGAGGGTTCAGAAACTGCAATGGGACAAAGGGATGTATTGCTGGTCTGAATGGAAGTTGAAGGATTCAGGGAGCTGGCAAAACTGAAGACTCCCTATCCAGGCTTGGGCTACGTCTACACCGCAAGTTTTTGTGGCAGAAAATATGCTAATGAGGAATGCATTAGCATAAATCGTGGTCTCATTAGCATATTTTATGCCGTTTCTTTTTGTGCAAGGGGTTTTTTCACAAAAGAAGCAGTGTAGCTGCTTCCGTTGAGACGCATAAGGACCTTACACAAAATGGGGGTTTTGCGCAAAAAGAAACGGCAGAAAATATGCTAACAAGATTGCGACTTTAGAGTCAGAGGAAACTGCCACTAGGAACAATGAGTGCTGTGCACTATTCATCATTACATGCAAACTAGAAGGCCTCCTACAGGAGCCTGGAAGCCTTCTTAGTGTTTTGGGGGTTTTTTTGCTTTGAGTCAAGCACCACAATTAGGCCCTGAATCTACAGAAAGCTCTACTAACAAATTATGTCTCTTCTAACTTCTGTCATTTGATTGAGCGGGTCTAGTATAGACCCTGTGATTGACTGGAGGAGTGCTGAAGGATTAAACTCTGGTAGCTAAAGGTGTTGGCAGGAAGCCAGAACCACCAGTGGAATACAGTGCTGAAATTAAAGTTGTAAATATATACCTTGCTTATTCTCTTTGTGTACGAGTTCTAAGTCAGCAGCTGGAGGAACAAGATGAAATTAACCAGAATTACCATGCCTACAAGAAATATTGGCATGGAACTGGAATGAACCTTGAGCTGTGTCTATGTGCCTACTCAGCCTGACGGGTCAGCTATCAGAGAGAGAGTTTTGTTTGCTATGTGGGTTTTTTTGTTTCTTTTTTCAAATACTCTTGTGGCAAAAGAGCTTGGGGTGCCTCTTGGGAAGCAATTCAAGTGTTTCCTCCTGGTTTTCAGGGCTTTTTAAAAACCACTTGATGGTAACAGCCTATCTTCCAGAGCCAGTCAATCTGGGGAGTGTTTTTTTGTTTGTTTTTGTTTTTTGAAAGCAGAGTCTATAGAAGCAAGGTATTTAACGTCTTTTGGAGGCCCCCAACTTCTATACTTAGAGCGCCAGAGTGGGGAACAGCCCTTAAAGACCCGTAAACTGAACACTATTGGCAGCTCTCACCGGCATCCGGTACCCCTCCTTTTCTGAGGAGTAAGGGAAGCAGACAGGAGCATTTGCTCCTATCAGCCTTCCACTGTGTGAACATCACCAAGGCTCAGCTTAAAGCTCAGCATTTTGCATAGCTGGAGCTGAGTACCGTAAGTCAACCTAGCAGATCTAGTGTAGACCTGACCTCAGAGTTTATAGTTATGTATGACTATTTCAAATTATTCCTCCTAACATACATTACATTGCAACTGCCACCATGTTCTCTAATTGATTGGCTTTGGTAGGTCCCTGAGAAGTTACTCAAATAGTAAATGATGGCCTTTGTATCAGATTAAAGTGGTACAATGAACAGAAAAAGTTGAGATACTGGGGAACACTATAATTGGAAAAAGGTCCCAAACTAGCATGTTTCTTTCATTCTGGGCTCAGATCAGAAATGCCCCTGCTTCTTGCCCCTGGAGGAATTGCTGGCGTAGAGGCATGCTCTGCCTAGAGGGGAAGGGAAGAAGATTCTCTGAACCCTACTCAGCTCATGCAGAGAGAAAGAAAAGGAAGGCTCAGAGCTATTGCATAAAGATAATAAAGTACTCACTGGACATGAGCAGAAGCCCTATTTCAGCTCCTTTGCCATCCAGTGTACTCAATTCAGTTGTGTTGCACCTGAACTGAACAATGGTCTATTACTGTTATTTTTTTAATATTTATATTATGGTAATATAGCCATAGGCCACAATTCAGATCATACCTGTTACGCTAGTTATTTTTAAAAGAGAGGTAGACAAGATCACTGCCTTCTGGTTTACAATCTTAAGATTTTTTTTCCCAAACCACAAGGGGTAGCATTTATGAGAAAGAATATTTCCAAACCAAGCTGTGATTTTAAAAAAAATTTCACTAGTACAGCTCAGTGAACTTTACCAAAGAGATCAGTATCTTCTGTCTTAAAAGACTACCCCCAAAATACTCAATCTTTATTTTCAAAAATTCATTACATTAAATCATCTATTTTTTGTTGGTCCTTTGAAAAGTCATTAAGAAATGTTTCAATGTATTATGCAGAAGTTAATGAATTAATCCACGTTTCCTAAGAGCCAAATTCCTCCCTTGGATGCATGCTTTAGTGTAGTGGTCACCAACAAGTAGATCGGGATCTACTGCCCTGTGTGCCTGCATCATGCTGAGACTGAGCTGGAGCAGCCATGGGGGGCAGATGCAGATGGGGAATGATAGGTTCGTGTCCAAAGCCCGTTCCTTATGGGAGGGCTGTTTAACTGTCTGCAGCATGGGTGTTGGTGCCGCATCCTTTAGTAATGCCGGCACTGGTGTGCTTGAGCGCCAGCAGGAGATGTCCAGTGCCGAGGATGATCTTTTCAGCACCGACGCTGAGCGCGACTTCAAGGTCGCGGTGCAAGTCCAAGCATTTGATTCCCTGGTGCTGGGGGTGTTCATCTTGTCCCGTCCACATCCTCGGGAGGATGGGACAGGGACTTAGATGGGGATAGTCCCTTTTCAGCCAGTTCGTGTGGTGATGGTGAGGCAGCTCTCTTCCTTGTAGAGTGTGCTGCTAGTACATGCGCTTCCCCAAGACAGTGGATACAGTCTGCATGTTTATCCAAGACTGGCATCAGCTCCTGGCATGAGTGACATTTCTTAAAACCAAATGATCCTGGCACTGTGCCATCTGCCAGGGTTGTAGCAAGTGTTCTATTAGGCTACATCTAGACTACAGGCTTCTTTCGAAAGAAGCTTTTTTTGGAAGAGATCTTCCAAAAAACTTCTTTCAAAAGAGAGCACCCACACTGCAAAAATGCATCAAAAAAGTGATCTGTTTTTTTGAAAGAGAGCGTACAGACTGAATGGACGCTCTCTTGCATGTAAGCTGTGATTGCTATGGACTGAATGGTCACCAGGGCACCTGTGCTTTTTCCTCTTTCCTCTTCTTTCGAAAGAACGCCCTATTCCCCGTCCACACACGCCTTTTTCTGAAAGAGCTCTTTCAGAAAACGGCGTCTTCCTTGTAGAAAGAGGATTACCAATGCCTGAAAAACCCCTCTTCTTTTGATTTACTTTTGGAAGAATGTGATTGCAGTGTGGACGTAAGTGAAGTTTTTTCGGAAAAACAGCCATTTTTCCAACAAAACTATGTAGTGTGGACATCCCCTTAGGGATTGCCCCTGTGACCATTACTGCCATTAAAGCTACATTATTAAAAATTGTTTTTCAGCTTTTCTTTCTTTTCTTCACTCCCTGGCCTTTTTTTTTGGGGGGGGGGGGGGGGGGAGAGAGCAGACGGCTTAGCAGCTGCCTGTGGTAGGCACTCGCCGAAGCGGGAACTCTGTGAGAGGCTGACAGAAAAAACATTTAAAAAAAACAAACCACAGGATGAAGCAAAGTGTTAAAACAGTGGAGAGATAGGGAAAGCAAAACTGGAGGGTTTCTCACTCTCCCTCGGGAGAAGCTGAGGAGAACGAAGAGCTCTGTCCATTACTTAGGATAGTAGAAGAGGAACTGAAGGGGGGAGAGGGGGAGGAGCCGTGCACAGGAGGCACCAAGCTAAGCACAGCACAAGGATCCCCTCGCACATGTGCGGCTTGCATACATTGCTGGAAAAAGCTCCGCTACATGGCTCCGGGACGACCCTACACCACCCACGGGGACATCACCCTAAGAAGAACTAAAAAACATGCAACCCCACCTGTGACAATGTACTCCATAATATTCATGGAGACATATTTATGAATACGAGCATGACATAACTTAAATATGTGTAACTCCTCCTGTTCACTAGTCTAGTGAGAGGTTATTCAGCATAGGGGAACACTTGTGACTTCTTACACAGCTGTGGGAGACTAGGCCTGAGGCTCCTTGGTGTGCTTTGCATTGTGTATTATGTGTGTGCACCTCAGACCAGACCCACTCGGACAAACTACCAGGAACAGGCTTTATTCTGTTAAAAAAAAAAAAAAAAAACAGAACAGGATCACAGTTCAGCAGCCCCTCCTCTCTGCATGCAACTTCTAGCTCAGTTCCTGCTGAGACCCCGCTGTGGGGCAGAGGTTACAGCACAGCCCCCTTACAACATGTTCCAACTCTCACAGTAACTAAGCCCCACAACAACCAAGTCCAGGTTCTCCCTTTGTGTCACAAACTCCTCTCAGAGTGCTCTATAGCCCTTTTTGGTCCTACCTGTAAAAAAACCCATAGAACAGGATCACAGATCAGGAGGCCTCCTCTCTGCATGCTACTTCTAGCTCAGTTCCTGCTGAGACCCTGCTGGAGGCAGAGGGTACATCCTGGCAGGAAGTTCTCCCAACATGCCACAGTTTGTAGTCTACAACGTGTAGTTCCCAGGGCTGCTGTTGAAGCACACTGGACCATGGGCTATTTATGCAAAATATTTTATACAACATATCACTGGAAAGCTTGTAATCCACTGAATGTGCATATTCTATTTGTATGAATGTACAGTACCATTTCTGTATCTGAAATTCAAAATATTGACTGCAGATTTATTATCAGTGTGTTATATTGGGAAAACCCTATTTTCAGCCCATCATGAACAACAATGAAGAAGCCAGACACAGAGCTAATAGCCCATTAGCAAGAGACAGTTGAGTGGTGGAGAACTATCTTCCTGAAGACATGCTACAAAGATATTTCCATGTTGCTTCACACATCTTGAATTTTGTACTTTTCCACAAATGTGTTAGGAGAGACCAGAGATTCTGGCTTAGCAAGACAAAAGGGGTAGGATGCCCCAGAAGGCAGATAAGCCGACTAAATGGTATTTTCAGCACATCAAGTTATAGTCTCAAGGGGATTTCTGTGACAGAACCAATCACACCACATCCATAAAAATCTCACAAAATCTTACCATTATCAGACAAAAATTCACATTTCTGAATCTGAAAAAAAAAGAGTATTTGCAAGAAGAAATAATAATAGTAATCTCCAAAGGACACATAGTCCAGTTGTTTAAGAGTAAAGTTAATAGATAGGAGATCTCAAATTCTATTCTTACTCTCACTTTAATAATAACTTTCAATTATATAAATAATTACATTGTTCAGTGAAGGAGGTCAATATATTATCTCGCATTGTATAAAAAGGAAGACAGACTCAGTTTAAGTAATATAGGGATGTCAAATGATGTTTAATCAGCTAATCAACTAGTCAATGGAATTTCCATGAACTAGACGATTAGTTGATAAGGAGAGGAACTGCAGAGATGCAGCAATGTTAGCTTCCAGCTCCAGGAGCTAACCCCGTGGCAGCTCTGCTTTTTAAATGTATTAAGAACCGCCAGGCCCCTGCTGGCCTCAGGTTGCTCTAAAGGTGGTTTTCCTCCCTTGGGATGCCAACTTTCAAATTGCACAAAACTGAACATTCTTGCCTCACTGTTCCCCAAGGCCCTGCTCCTTCCCTTCCCCTTCTGTGAGGCATCATTCCAACTCACTTCAACCCCCTCTTCCTCTGTCCTTCACTCAACCCCAACCTCACTCATTTTCACTAGACTGGGATGTGGGGGGGGGGGGGGGGGGCTTGGGAGGTGGTGGTGAGGGTTCCAACTGTGAGTGCAGGCTCCCGCACAGGGCCAAAATAAGGGGTTTGGGATGTGGGAGAAAGAAGAAATTACTACAGATACTTTTCTGCTATTTTTCCTTATAAAATCTTGCTTGCAGGTTTAAAAAAAAGTTTCATATGTCACATGTCATCTGAATAAAATGATCAACAACAAAATTCAAACTGGTCTGGTATTTTTAGAATGGGGGGGAGGAGTTAAACTGTGAAATAAACATTCAGAAATTTTAAGAACTGCAGTGTGCAAATGAAACGGAAGCCTGCTTATTTATGGAATGTCTCAACACAAGAGTTTATGTAGCCTATTCCGTTAGTAGGATGCTGACATAACACAATACACAGAATTTCCGCACTCTGTTCCAATCATAACACAATCTCCAATTTTAAATTTTGTTTATGAGACCTCTTACTTGCTCATTCATTAGTTCCAGGAAAAAATATAAAATTGGGTTTTCCACAAACCAAAACTGAAAGGCAGAAGAAAATAAGGCTGAACTGAATAACAATGTACACATTTATGCATAATGGATTTTTTCAGAATACAGTTGTGCTCTATATAATTTGGTTTTCTAACATTTGATCAGATCCCAATGTTTAAATTAGCTAGTAAAATTATATCAGTATATACCTATGTTGACAGCTGAGTTATCAATATACAGTCATAGTTCCATGCCATGAAAGGATCATGGTGATCATCTAATCTAACACAGGCCACAGTCCTTCCAAAAAATATATGGGTTTAGTTTGAATATATATTATAAACTGTCTATAAGGAATTTCTTTAACTACTTGTTATCACAGAAACACATAACTGAGCTACAATTTCTGCTTTAAAACTTTGAGCAAATTGTATTTTAAACAAAGTGGAATTTACAGATTTAATATTTTAAATACACATTTGTACTGTGTGCAGTTATACTTCACTGACTGACTAGTGAACTAGTGAACATTAAATGTAAATCTAACATTTCAAACTTAATTCCAATTTCACCTTGACCTCAAGTCCTTTTAAATAATAACCCATAGATCCTGATCCAACAAATCATTGACATGTGTGCTTAAATTTAAGCATGAGTAGTCCTAGTAAAGCAAGCTCAGCACATGCTTCAGTGATTTGCTGGATCAGTGTCTTAGGGCTCTGGTATTAGAGGGTATTGTTCTTTCTAAAAATGTTTTGACAGGGAATATTTTTGTTTCATCCCCATTTCTGTATTCTTAATCTTCACATTAATAGGATGGACTGTATTAGCTAAAATTCTATATCCAGTGCATCAAATAAACTTGCTGGCCCCAAAAGAATATTTGGATTTATTAAAGTTTCCTGCTTTTATTCTCATTTACTAGGAATGGCAACCTTAAACCACCTGTGACCACATTTCCATTGATATACATACAAGGCAAGTTGATTGCAAATAATTCTTCTAAACAAACGTACACAAATCAGACAATAGGCTTTGAGAATGTGAGCAATTCAAGAGTTCCATTGGCTAATATATGGAACATGGATAGATACAGATTTGCTAAAATGATTAGGATAATTTTGTGATCAGAGTAATTCCAGGAACTATATAATTCTTTCACAAAATTCATTCAGCTATACCAATCTACCATTTGTTTTCCTAATACTACATGGAATGTTGTGTACAAGCCTTACCTACACAAAGAAAGAAAAACAAATTTAATTGACTGTTTTTCAGTATTTCCACCAAGCACAAAGAACTTGATTCTGCAAAGTGCTGAACACTCTGGTACTTCATCACATGCTTAATTGTAAATATATATAAATAGGCTTATCTTTAGCCAATGTTTACTGTGAAAATATTCTCATGCTCAAAGTTCAGCATGTGTTTTGCTAGATTGTGCTCAAAATGCGTATTAAACTCCAGAGTCCTCTTAGTTTTGCTTCACGCAATCATAATGCATTGTTTAAAAACACTGGTAATGATAAAGTATATGAAAGAACATAATACAAACACTAACTAGAAAAACAACCATATAAGAGAGCAGGCATACAGAAAGATATGTTTCTACTTTAGAAATTAATACACAATTATGGACTAAATTCATACTCCTTATATGTGCATCTTATTTAAAAGACTGTTAGCATTTTTTTTTGTCTTTCTTAAAAGGAAGCAAAATATGTAATACTTTAATCCAAAATAAACCTGATCCCAACTTTCAAAGGATGCACAGTAAAAAGCGGGGAGGGAAATGAAGGGAAAACCTCCATTGTTATTCTTCAACCAATTCCAGCTCACTTAACTTCTGTGAAACTAGTATAGGAAAAACATGCTGTACTACTACTGCGGCTAAGACCACACAACTTTTCAATGGATGAGTTCCAAAGCCTAAAGTTCCATCTGCAAGCCACTAACAAAAACCTTGGAAATGGTAAGAAATAAGCTATAGAATTGTGGAGTTGGCAAGCCTTTAAGTCTACACTTGGCCTCAAACAGGAAAAACAGTTTCAAGTCTTTTCTTCCACTCCATCTTTAAAAAAAAACCCCACCAAGAAAAGTCTTGTGTAACTCTTTGTGATAAAAAAGCGAGGCTTATGTTAGAGAAAGAAAACACACATTCACACTAACTTACAAATGTAAATGTAATAGTTTAGCAGAGTCAACAATTAAATTCTTTAGTTTTTCACTTAAATACCTTTCCCCTTGCTCCAAGCTTTAAAAAGCTGCCCACTACCCATAGCAGAAATCTTTGAATCCATTTAACACGATAGGAAAAAACAGGATGGAAACTTCTAAGTTTAGACAGACTGAACAAATGAGGAATCACTAGATTTCTAAATTCAGTTATATGAATTCAATAATTTCTAGAAAGTGTCAACGCTTCTTTCAAGTAAAACTTGGCACAGGACCATCTCTTTGTGCTGCTAATAGGCAGACTGTTCCTAAACAGAGCAGTAAATGATCAGTTTGACATTCAGTTGACATATTTTAATAGCACTTTCTCTGGTGTTTCCCCTTTAAATAGGAACATTTTAATTACATTAATACTAAATGTATACTATGCAAGAGAATGCTATGTCCAAAGCCAAGACACAACACTGCACAAGGCATTTAGCTGAAACATTTTTTTCCTGTTCTTGTAACCAGTGTTCACATCCCTTCCAATAACGTGTATGTGTGCCGCGTGCCTGAGTGTCGGAAACATTTTCCCCTAGCAGCTCTCACAGGGTTGGCTGTGGAGACTCCTAGAATGGTGCCACTATATCAGCGCATATATATCACTGCTGACCCTACCCCTTCCTTGGTTCCTTCTTGCTAGCTACTCCGACAGTGGGGAAGGACGATGCGAATTTGAACGGACGTGAACACCACATCTCAAAGAACATCAGTTATGAGAATGGTCAACTGCCTTTTCTTCTTCAAGAGCTTGTTCATGTTGATTCCAACCAGGTGACTCCCAAGCAGCTATACCATGGAGGTGGGGTCGGAGTTAGAAATCACAGATTGGAGCACTGTTCTACCGACAGCTACTTCATCCCTAGAGAACCTGTCAATGGCATAGTTTGCAGTGAACATATGTATTGAGGACCACGTGGCCACCATGCAGATCTCCTGGAGGGGGACCTGTACTACAAATACAGATGAAAAAGGCATGTGCCTAATCTGAGTTTCCAGTCACTGGTGGGAGCATGGCCTCTCCCAGATCACAGCAGGTGCATAAGCACCGCACTATCCAAGATGATGTAAATTGTACAGAGACCGGATCCCTTTCGGTCCACTCTGCTATTGCTATGAACAACTAGGTAGATTTCCTCAATGGTCTAGTGCAGTCCATGCAGAAAGCTAGGACCCTTCTCACATCTAATGTGTGTAACACTCTTTGCCTAGCATATGAATGTAGTTTCAGGTAGAATACGGCAGGAAGATGTCTTGACCAAAGAGGAATCAGGAGACCACCTTTGGTAAGAAGACTGGGTCTGGCCTAAGTTACACCTTCTCCTTATGGAACACCGTGTACGGGGGTTTAGAAAAAAGAGCTCATAGCTCTGACACCCTCCTTGTCAATGTGATGGCTACCAAGAAAACACCTTCGTGGACAGGTGAAACAATGAACACTCAGCCAGTGTTTCAAAGGTGGCATGAGTCCCATAAGTTTACTGAGTACCAAGTTAATGTGGGAATAGGTGAGTGAGAATCTGGATACAACCTGTCCATCCCTTTCTTAACATGGGTTACCATCCGGTGAATGAAAAGGGAATGTTGGGAGCACCCTTGGTGGAAAGTGGACACAGACGCCAAGTGGACCTTAACAAAGGAAGGTGTCAGGCCCTGTGTTCGTAAGTGTAACAGGTAGTCCAGTACCATGGAAACGGATGCTCGCCTAGTGGAAACATTCCATTCTGAGCACCACAAAGAAAACCTCCTCCACTTGGCCAAGTATGCTGCCCTGATGGTTGACTTCCTTTTTCCCCAAGAGGACCTCCTCTACCTGAGTTGAGCACTGAAGCTCTAACGGATTGAGTCATTCAGCTTCCACACCATGAGGTGTAGTGAGTGTACATCCGGGTGTCTGAGATGTCCCTGGTGTTGCATGAAGAGGTCCAGGTACAGGGAAAGGGCTATTGGGGCCTCCACTGACAAAGTGAGGAGGGTAGAGAACCAATCTGGATGCATCCATGATGGTGCCAGCAAGATCAGGCATGCTTTGTTCCTCTGTATCTTGAGCAGGACCTAGTGTAGCAGTGGAACTGTGGGAAAGACATACAAATCTGCCCCTTTCCCAATGAATCGCAAATGCATCCCACTATGGATCTCGGTGCAATGCAATTCTGTAATGCAAGAAGTGTTTCTACTTTTTGTTCTTCAGTGTGGAAAACTGGTCCAGACAGAGAAACCCCCACACCTATGGAAAATTGACTTAATACGTCTATTCTGTCCTGCTGAGGGTGTCTACAAGCGTGTTCTGCAAGCCTGGGAGGTATTGAGCCTCCAAGTGAATCCTGTGCCTTATACAAAAGTGCCAGGGCTCGGAGACAAAGGCAAGACAACCATGCTCCCCCTTGCTTGTTTATATAAAACATAGAGGTTGTATTGTCCATGCACACGGAAATGCAACCACCCTTTATCTGTGGGTGAAATACCTGGCAGGCCAGTCTGACGGTCCTTAATTCCTTTCATATTGACGTGAAAAGCCAGGTCTGCAGAGTACCACACACCCTGAATCATTAGGTTCCCAAAGTAGGCTCCCCACCAAAGGTCTGTTACAAGTATCAATGTAGGAACAGCATGGCAAACTCTACACCCTCACCCAGAATGAATGGGTACAACCACCATCTCAAGATGGATATCACATCTTGCAGGATGGATACCACCATGTCCAAGCTATACCAACATTGGCCTGTAGACCAAGGCGAGCCACTGCAGAAGGGGTCTAGGTGCAGCCAGGCATCTCTGATCACACAGCAACACAATGCCGTATGAACCAAAAGACTGAGGTACATCCTCATTGTTGTGGTGGGACACTGAGGGAGGATATCATGTCCCTTATCACCTGAGATCAGGTTTCTAGAAGGGTGGTCCATCCCCAAATCAAGTCTAGAGTCGCCCCAGTGACAGGGCAGCCCCAGCCCGCACCCAAGCCCAGGGAAACCACCTGGTGCAGGGGGCAGAGAGGGCCCCATCCTACTGGGCATGCTCTGAGGGGAGCCAAGGGATAAAAGGCTGCAGGCCTTCTCAGAAGGGGGGGACCGCCGTCAGAGCCGGAGTGAGCACCCAACCTACCGAGTTGCAGACCTGACCACCAGAGAGGGAGTCACCAAGCCCGCTGAACTTGCTGCTACCAGGCCCAAGCCGGGTTCGACCCCAACGACAGAGCCGCCAGCCAGCCCCTCGTGACCCAGGACCTGCCACCACAAACCCCAACGTGACCCACTACTGCCACCTGACTCACGCCAACAGGTGGGACCGCTACAGGCCGGAGGAAGGGGGTAGGAAATGACCCAGGGCAGGGAGCAGGAAAAGCCCGAGAGCTCGGTGTGTTGCGGGGAGGAACTCCCACTGAGCCAGTGGTGGGAGCCACCCGCCACTGCTAGGGCCTTGGGTCGGGGCCCAGCGGAGAGGGAGGGCCCAGGCCTCCCTACCCCTCCTGCCCTGAACCCCGGCGAGTGGGGGCCCAGCTGAAGGACTAGGCCTCAGAGCCTACGTACAAAGGACTAGGCCAGTGGGCCATATTTCCCCTAATACCGGGGCAGTGTACTTTGGGACTAGGCCCGAGTGATCTAAACTATGCCCTAGACTGGGGCGGCAACCCCCAAGGGGGGGGGGCAACCCCAATGAACTCTATTCTTTGCTCTGGACTTAGCACCAATTTCTCCTCATTAAGAAGGATGACCAGAGTCCTGAACAGATCTAGTGTCAGTTTTACGTGCATAAGGAGCTGTTCCTGGGAGTTGCTTTTCAGTAGTCAGTCATCCAGATAGAGAAATACCTGAACGCCCCTCTTCAGCAGAAAAGCCACCACTACCAACATGCACTTAATGAACACTCAGGGGATGGCGGACAGGTCTAGAATGGGTCTCAGATCCCCTTTCGCCTTCAGGATTAAGAAACAACAGGAATAGAAGTATTCGCCCCTTACCCTTCGGGGGACATCTTGGACAGCCCCAACGCGAGGAGCCACCAGACCTCCTGTCTTAGGGGATGTTTGTGAGAGGGGTCTCTGAAGAGGGACAGGGAAGGAGGGTGTGACAGGGAGAGCATACCCCACACTAAAGCAAGTGGGGCTAAGACTGTGTGTGGAGGAAGTCCCACCTCTCCACCCAGACTGGGCATGCTGCAAATGCTGGGGCAGTATGAAAAGCAGCAGAACACCTCAGTCTGGGATGGCCATCGAAGACAAAGGACCTTCTGCCAGAGCTCCTGAACTGCTGCACCCAGTAACTCTGACGGTGGGAACCGGAGACCCAGGAGACAGGCGCAACGCAACCTCTATGGAGTTCCAGGAAGAAGTGGCTGCTGGAAAGTCAGAAGACCCAGCTACCACGTGGGATGTTCATCCAACCAGAGCAGTAGGAAGTAACCCAGGGAGGGTGCAGGAGCGGCCTCTTCCACCCAGGTATCCTCAGCATGTTTTGTCTGGATTCCCCAGCAGAGGGAGTGGCAGACCCGTGCTGCTGCTCACAGGGCTTTGGTTTGGGAGCTTGTGGAGCAGGGTGGGCCTAGGTCCCCCTACCAGGGTGTTAGCCTCCAACCACACTGACTCTGGCTATTAGGCCAAACTGCACTGGACAGAGGGTTATTTATTGACTCTGGCCTGTAGGCCATACTACCCTGAACTGAAGGTACTATTGACTGACCCTGGCCAGTAGGCCATACTGTCCTGAATTGAGGGCTATTCGCAGACTGACTAGTGGGCCATACTACCCTGAACTGAGGACTATATACTCACTCTGGCCATTGGGCCACCCTGCCCGGTGAACAGGGCCACTTTGGACTCGGGGTTATTCAGAAAGTTTCATGGATTATAGAGGCAGCCAGCTACCTTGTGGCCGAGGCGGTGGTATCTGCACTCCAGAATGTGGTCACTCCAGTGACATGGAAGTGCATACTCTGCCACAGGGGGTGAGAAGGTCATGAGGAGGAGACTTGTAAGAAATATCCCACTCCAACTGTGTGGAGGACCCAACAGTCCAAAGTAATGCTGGACCACACACAGTAAAAGTGGGAGAACCTGGCCAAGAATAAAAGGAAAGGATCTGGGGAAACTGATGCTGTCCTTGGGCACATCTTCAAAGCCCTGCTTGGGCCCTAAAAGGGCCTTTGAGGAGTTATTCCCCTGGTTAGGTTGCTGATTTGGGGTTATCTTCCTATTGTTTCTGTTGCAGCTACATGGCTGTTCCTGGCGCTGTCTACGAGCGAACGGGGGCTGAGGTCTAAAAGGGGCACCTCTGGGCAGCAAGGGTATGCATGCCCAATGATTTCACAGTCACCCTTGAATCCTTGAGTGATCTGGAGGATTTGGGCATACCCTGGGACCGGTAATACGCCCAGGGCATCCAAAAAGGCCAGGGTGGGGGGGGGGGGGCAGCCACCGCAGCTGCCACAGTGCTGGAGGGTCACATCCCCTTTGATTGATGCAGCTCCTGTGGGAATGCGTTGACACCACATCAGACTCAGGCATCGAGGACCACAGCAACACCAATGAAGCCAGTGCTGGTGTCGGTGCCGTGTGGCTGAAGCCCCTTGGTGACCTGTAGTGGTGCCGGAAGGAGTGGGACTTTGAGTGCTGCAATCTGCCTATGGATCTCCATCTGGTCTGGGACTGGGAGCACAATCTTGACACCAAGGGGTGGGGCATGCTTGGTGCTGAACACAACGAGTCTCCACACTTGTCGCATACTCCTGGTAGTAGGGATTCCGTCAAAGTGTTCAGTGCCAGATGCGATATGGCGCACTGTGCCAGATGTGGTGAACCTTCCAATGAAGAGGAGGTTGACCTGCCTCAGTGCCGCTCCAGGGATTGAGGGTGCTGCAGCATCGCCAGCTTACCCTTGATTGGTGCGGTCTCAACGGTGCCAGAGTCCTGCCCCACACTTCAGTCTCTAATATTTCTATGAGATCCTGTGCAGCTTCCTAGGTATCAGGTGTTGATGGGAAGTTCAGTACCTGCACTGGACTCCTACACTTCCAGAGCCAGCACTGATAGCACACTGACAGTTCTGGGCCTCACACACAGGCAACTGCCTACACCATGTAGAGGCTTACCACAGTCGTATCTTAAGGGGCAATCTGGCTTTGCCTTCTCTACGACTACGCAGTATCAGCAAGGTCAACTGGTGCCTCAGGGTCATGGCATTCAGTGATGGAAGACTTCGCAGCCAAGTCTTTAGTGGCACCTGTCTTCAGTACAGTCTTGCACACAGAGGCCGGAGCATTGTGCATCTGGTGCCATCTTCACAGTTTGAGGAGGTCTCAGCACTGCCTCCATGAGAAGTTGCTGGAACCGGTATTCCCAGTCTTGCCTTGTGTGGGGCTTAAAACCCCTGCAGATTTTAAACATCTCAATGTGATGTTCTTCACCTAAGCACCAGAGACACACATCATGAAGATTGCTATTGGTCATAGGTCCTTTGCACACGGTACATGACTTAAACCTTAGGGTATTAGGCATGCCCCAGAGCCCCAATGGGAAAACACTTTGCGAGCAGCTGTCCACTCCTACTATGAATTCTTTCAAGAAATACGCAGTTAAGAGAAACGAGATGATCAACTATCGAATGCTAGGGATTAGGAGCTTGCCTAGGCAAGACAGTCAGAAAATTCCAATGCTGCCACAGAAAGTAAGAAGGAACTGAGGGAGAGGTAGGTGGCAGCAGTATACATGCATTGATATTGCAGTGCCACTTTAGGGGTCTCCACAGCCGGCCCTAGGGCAGCTGCTAGGGAAAAAGTTTCTGATGCTTGTGCACAGAAAGTTGAAAAGGGGAGAAAAATATTCATGGAACTATTTAGTAAAATGCAAAAACTCATAGAAAGCAATAGCTCAATGACTATTAGCTCAATAACTACTAGATCACAAAATCTATTCAGTTAAAAGTACCTAAGACCAATAATATTTCTTTACACCCGGGCTACTCAACATGTGGCCTGTGGCCCATTTGTTTGCAGCCCGCAGTGCCGTTTGGGCTTACGTGGGGCTCAACATGGGCAGGATCCTTTGAACATGGCCTCCACTTGGAACACGCTCCACAATGGTGAGCGGTCTCCCAGACGGGGTGAGCACTGAAAGATGCAAGTGGACGGGCTGGCTGGAACAGACAGGTACAGGGTGTCAGCATCTCTAGTCCTCAGGAAGGAAGTGCCGGGAGCACTGGGGCATTGTGGGAAATGCTTTGTATTGATGCCTATCAGTGTAAAGAAGCTATTTGCGCATATATATATATATATACACGCATGTATATGCAACCACACTTAAGTTGCGGCCCTCAGCATGTGTTAAGAGTATCATTGTGGCCCCAGGGCTTCCAAAGATGAGTAGCCCTGCTTTACACGCAACCTCTTTTCCCCGTTTGTCAGCAATAAATCATTATCCTTTACTACAGCCACCTGGCACAACTAAACTACTTTTAGAAATATCAGCTCTAGCAAATTATGACACTTGGTATTCAAGTTCAGCTGGTCTTCCTATTGTTAAATACAGGTTGGACCTCACTGGTCCAGCACCCTTAGGACCTGACTGGTCCCAAATGAGGGGATTTGCCTGACCAGGGAAGGTCCCTCCCCTCAGCCTGTGCTGCCACCAGACTAGGACTCCAGCAAGCCCCCACTGCCACCCCAGTCCCCCAGGGCTCTCTAGATGCCACTGGGCCTGCTGCTGCTAGGACCAGAGCGCCATGGATGGATCTCCACAACCAGGGCAGAGTTTCACAGCTGCTTGGCTCTGCAGACAGGGCTGGAGCTCTGCACAGGGGCCAGAGCTTCCTGGCTGCTGCTAGGGCTCCTAGGTCACTGGAGCCAGACTGGGCCAAGGCCAGAGCTCCGCGGCTAGGGCCAGAGCTCCCTGGCTGCGGCCAGAGCTCTACAGCTGCTGCCAGGCTGTAGCTCCCAACTGCTGGGGCCAGAACTCCCCACCATGCTGCCCATTCACACCACACACACATACCCAACACTGAGATCCTGGCTGAGCCGTCAGTGCCCCCTATGGCTCTCCTGACCCCTACCAGACCTCCCTGTTCCTGGGCTCTGTGGTCCATGAATATCTGTAGGCTGTGATGGAGCAGGGATGTTGCTGAATCAAGAACTCCTGGTTAAGGGAGGTACAACTTGTAATAAAAACTCCTAGTAACATACGAATTCTCAGCTGTATGGAAAGTGCTAGGAGCAGCCTGAGAGCCTGATTCACAACAACAGACAGGACCATGCAACAACTACATATGACTGAGAATTCCTCCTTTAGAACTGGGGAACCCATATGAAAATAATGGAAACTAGACCCAGAGTAACCATTTTTAAAAATCTAGTACACTGAGTAATATTTTGTGGCAATGAGCACCAAAATTCACATCCCCTGTTAAAAATTCCATTTTCTTGCTAAACGAAACTAGACAGTCTTTTCAGTCTTGCCTCATTAAGTGGAAGCCACTTAATTCCTTCAATCATCTTCTTAGCCATTTTTTAAAAGATTATACATTTTGATCAGCAGATCTGCCAATTCACTCTTACATTCCATCAGAACTTTTTGATATACATCATCTCTGTCCAGATGCCCTGTTGCTCTTTAATTTATCAGTCTGTTTCAGAAGCTCTTCATTCATCATTTCAATCTGTCCCCAGTCAGCAGTAAAGAGACTATATCTATGAAAACATATGGGTCCCATTTTTAAATCTATAAGATGCGAAAGCTTACAGAACTTAATAGTGTAGGTAAAGTAGGCCATATAAAATATGATCTGGGTATGTGCTGATTTAAACTTCTTTACTTTGAAACTGGTATTCTGATCTTATTTAAAGAACACTACACTTACAAACTAAAAAGACATCCAAACACAGAAAAATAATGAAAAAAACGTTCAGTTACCAAACTCTCTCCGACCCATGCCCCAGCACAAGAGCATAGAGAGCTCTCTAATACAGAAACCCACATTAAAAATCCTGCATAGTTCTTTACAAGTATACTGTAATACATACTGTCACCAAAGAATACACAAAACTGTTGAAAATCCCCAAAAGGATTGGAGGGTGCAACGCTGAGAGGTGAGGAGATTGATGGTTTGAGTCTTTTAACATTAAGTTGTTTTGATCCGGAGTTTGGCAAATAGCATCTCCATAGAGGACCAAATTATGCATTTCTATAACTAAAAAGTAAATTAAGAGACATTTTGGTACTTAACTAACTACCATTCATGTACACAAACAGGCAGACAACATTTCACCCACTTGCAATTTTAAAGGGTTGAATTACGAAGTTCCAAAAATTCAAGGTTTATATTTATTGAACCTTTTCTTCAACAATATTAGTATCCCTGCTGTAGCTATTAATTACATAGTACAGCAGAGCTCTGGCTGTGCCTATGGGTCCCGCGTTTATGGTAGATAGCATTCAACCTCAGAGGCTTGCTGTGTTCCACCACTCAGCCTCTTTCCCTTGAGAGGCAGGGTTCACAGCCAACTGAGCCATACTCATCACAGGCTAGTCCATAATATGCGGGGGCAACCCCTCTATAGTCTTGGTCTCCCTATCCAAGGACAGACTCTTTAGTGGTGTGGGGAAGGCTGGGGGAGCCCAGGCTTACCCACTATTTTGGGTTCCGGCCCTGGAACCCTAAGGCAGCAGCAATAGATGGTGTTTGTTCTATTCCCCATCTGGCAACTACTTCCCTGGGCCACTTCCCCAAATGATCCTTCCCAGTACCTTTCTTCTGATACCTGAATACACCTTATCCTGTTCCTCCAACACACTTTCTCTGACTTGCAGCTTCTAGCTCCCACCCAGACTTCTCTCACCCTCAGCACTTCAGCTCCTTCCCTCTCTTCACATACCTCCTAACAGAAGAGGAGCCCTTTTAAACCAGTCTCAATTTGTTCTTGATTGGCCCCAGATAGTCTGATTAGCCTGACTCCCTTTGCTCTGGAAGGCTCCTAATTAGCTCCAGGTTTTCTAACTGGCCTAATTGTCCAGACTGCTTCTAGAAAGTTCCTGCTGGTTCTAGGCCAATCCCTGCCAGTTTACCCAGGGAACAGAGACCTACTTAATCTAAGGCTCACATTCTTTCCTTCTAGTACTGGTTTGTAACCCTCTGACCTGAACCTGTCACAACAGATGGGTTCACATGTTATTACTTGTTCTTATCTGTTCTGTTTTACCAATACATTTTGGTGACATCTCTAGTTCTAATGGATTTTTCTGCTTATCTGTGCTAGAAATGGGCTAAATATAGTCTTGTGATTACAATTATACATACAAATATTTACATTTCAGAGGAAAATAATCCCAGTTCCCACTCAATTCCAGCATTAATACTAATCATATACAAGCCTAAAACTTAAACCATATACTATATAATAACAATTTTCCCAAAGATTTAAGTATAACAACGTAAGGCAGGTAGAAACTTAAACTGTAGTGGACAAACCCTAGTGTGTCTGTTGAAATACATACCTCAGCCAAGCTAAAACGTCTACATTAATACATTTCATGTTTGCAAAGTTCGAATATGAGCAGAAAAATGTCAGATCTTCTTTCTTACTTTTCCTTTTAAATTGATTTGGTGCTCCTAACATGAATAATACTGACAGCCATGGGTAACAAAGTCTTCATGCATGGAACAGGCACATCACAAGTATCAACATGACCTTTATACTGCCTTGTATACATGCTTCCACCCTGTGAGAACATCTCTTGGGTTTAGATAATAGGTCAATCTCCATGCCTATTCAATTTTTGGCCTCTTTATTGAGGTTCCCAACCATGCTTCCAATTAGTGTCAATTTTGAAAACTGTTTAATAATGTGAACACCTTTCCACCAGGAACTGATCACTGAGGCCACTAACTTGTTTCACATATTACTTCCATGTGTTCATGACTTTAACATACAGATAGTACTAGACAGTGGCACAGCTATACCACTGCATTTGCACTACTGTGTAGTTGCTCTATACTGATGAGAGAGAGTTCTCCCATTGGCATAATTAAACCACCTCCGATGAGTGATGGTAGTTATGTTGGCAAGAGAGCATCTCCCGCTGATAAAATGCTATTCACAATGCTGCTTTTATGGGTGAAACTATCAGTCAGGGTGTGTTTTTTCACATTCCTAATGAAAAAAGATTCACCGACAAAAGTGCTAGTGTAGACATATACTTAGGTCTCCAAAGAGTAAGGGGCATATTATTTTGATGCCTTTAAAGCAGCAAGGAAGGGTTTCTTCCCTGTCTCCCCATTGTTCTGGAAAGGGAATGGAATTACTGGTGCTGCTATCCCACTGAGCAAGTTGGAAGGGGATAGAGTCACAGCTCAATACCCTCTCCCACATATGTAGGGAACAGCAACTCTATAGAGCCAGTCTCCTCCTTCCATGTTGCTACCTGTGATGTGAGCCAATGGCACAAGGAAGTGAGAATGTGTTTTATGGCCATTACTTTCTCAGAACACTTTACAACCTAGATAATAAAAATCTGACACTTAGGATGGGCTTTATTTGAACCAGTGATTTAAAAGTTATGGGGCTCTATAATCACAAAAAATCCACCTAGACACTGAGTCCCAGTCAGTGATGTCTGATCTTAAAAATGTTTTGATCAAAATGTGAAGGTAGTGTCTTTCTTTTAACCATCAATTATCCTATCAAAAAACAAAGAGATTTGTTTCAAGACAACTCGTATACTATATTATCTTTTCTCTGGTCATTATATATTGTTAATATTTCAAGATTTTTTTCTATGATTGTTGAACTATTCCAAAGGGTCTATTTCCCCACTTGGGGCCAAATTTTCAGATCAAATCTAAAACTACACATTTGAAACTTGTACATACAAATTCTACAGTTATGTGCACAATCAACATATATGTATGAAAATTTCAAGGGTTCAACCTAAAAAACCTACATATGAAAATGTAGTTGTCGGACCTACATATCTATATAGTAAGAATCAAAATGTGTGTGGCCAGTGATCAATGTATGTACTTAAATAAAGGCTGGAAATGATGTAAAAAATGTCATATGGCACTGACTTTAGTGTCCCTATTTTTGACTATTTCATGAAACCCAAGATTCTAGTTCATGAACATTGTAGCATGAAGATGGATACAGTCTCCAAATCAGTAAGTTGGCTACCAGGTACAAAAATCAATTCCTCATAATTTTGGTTGGAGAAGGAGAAATGTTGTGTCACACTGAGCCAGTCAGAGTTACATCCAGCAGACTAAGTGACGCAAAATCAACATTTAAACTCACAGAGCAGGCCTGAGCAAAATATGGGCCGTAGGTCAGATCTGGCCCACCAAGCCACTGGATCCAGACAGCGGATACTGAGAGGTGCCCCAGACAGGCTCCCTACTTCCTCGCCCCACCTGAAAGCCACTCAGAAACACAATTTCACTTTAAAAACTGAGCCCAGAGGGGAGGGGGAGAAAGCTTTAGGAGCTGCTCTCGACCCTAGCACAGTCCCATTGGCCAGCTTCTGGCCAGAAACTGGCTAATGGGAGCTGCCTGTTTCAATAACAGGTGTTGGGGGGAGGGGGGCGTAAAACTTAATAAATCTGAAATGGCCTCTTTGCATTAGTGGTTCAGGGTTCAGCCACATTATTACCCTTAAACATGCTTTTTCCTCATTTTGTAGTTTGGGAAGGTAGGGTCTGGTTGAGACCAGCATTATCTATGACAGGGATGGCCAACTCATTCCAGACAAAAGAGCCACAATAGCAGTGGAGACAGCGTGAAGAAACTAGATAAAGCATGGAGTTGCTCTATTTCAGTGGTCTTCAACCTTTTTACACCCAAGATCACTTTTTAAATCTCAGAACAGGCGAAGATCTACCGCCCTGCCCCTTCCTTGAAGCCTGGCCTCTCTATTCTCCTCCTGTCCATCACTTGCTATCACTTGCCAGTCCTTACTTACACACTCTGATAAATAGTTTATTTCTAAATTATGTGATATATAAAATTTAAATTGTGTTTCTAGTTGTGAAATAAATGGTCTGTTTTTTATTCATGCTATTTAAATCTAAAACAAAGCATTTATAATTATACATTTTGTGGGGACAGAGTTCTGTGGCTGGGAGCAGGGGAGAGGGAACAGGGTGCTGGGAGGGCAGCAGGGGACAGAGGAATAGGGACAGAGTTCTGTGGCTGGGGAGTGGGGTCTGGGGAGCGGGGTGCCAGTGGAGGCAGAGAGTCCCCTGCATCTGCCTCCTCCCAGGATCCCCCCTCCCCCAGAGGGAAACCAGCGCGTGCCTCCTCCAGGCCCGACTCCTCACCTCCCCCGACTCCCCACCTCCCCCCACGGTGCAGGGAAACCCCGCGTGCGCTTGCCCCAGCACCAACCCCCGGCGCAGGGAAGCCCCGCGCGCGTCTGCCCTGGGGCCGACCCTCTCCCCGGTGCAGGGAAGCGCCGCGCGCGTCTGCCCCGGGGCTGACTTACTCCTCCTGTGCGGTGCAGGGAGCCGATGCTCCCTCCCACAGTACACCCAGCAGAGCGGCTAGCGCATTTCCAGAATCACCAGAAGTGGCGCTAAGCTGTGGGACTTCTGTCCATCCCTGGGATAGTAGTGATAGTCATGTGAACTAACATACTAAAATAGATAAAAGGGTCTGACTAATGCCAGGTTGTTGCCACTTGGACATTGTGTTTCATGTCTGAGGTAAATGTGCATAGGCAGTTCCTTTTACCCTATCCACTCCTGAGTCACCTGTTTCTTCTCTAACAGGCAGCCACAAAGCACAAGGGGCTCATAGTTATTCACAGAGCATATGGCTGCAGCCTGTGCAGGGGCAGGGCAGGCAGGCAGGTGGATTCAGGAAGGAGCTGCTTACTGGTAAGTTTCCTGACAAGACCCTGTCTTCCCCTATCCTCTGCCCCCCACTCCGGCCCCCTTATTCCACATACCCAAATCCTCTGCCCCGTCCTCCACCCATATCCCCTCCCCAGATCACAGTCCCCTCCTACCCTAGCTCACAACCCAAACTCCTGCACCCACTCCTGTACCCCAATTCCCTGCCATAGGTCGCAATCCAACCCGCTGCATCCCAGTCCACTGCCCCAGGTCACAACTCCATCCTTTACTCCAAACTCCCTTTTGCACCCAATCTCCATCCCAGACCCCTGCACCTCCATTAATATCCTGGAAAAGTGCTGCCCTTGACCACTTTCCAAATTCCTAGAGTGGCAGCCCATCAAAAATTATATTCAAGTGGCAAACAGGGCATCTCTGGTAGATAGTTATTAAGCCATGTTAAGGAAACAATCTTTGAAATGTAAACCTGTATTGTAGACTATTAAGAATAGGTAATAATTGTATTTGTCTGTGTTTACCTATATCTTCTTAGAAGATCAATGATGTAGTACAATTAGCTTGTAGATGCTAAACTTTGGTTCCTATCTGTAACGTGTGGTACTATGGTATATTGATTCAGAGATAAAAAACGGAATATTAAGATTAAGATGAAACATGAGTATAATAATATTATTGTCTATATATCTCTTTGAAGTCTGTAGTAAACAGCCTATAAACTGTGCAAATGACTGCAGCAAGTTTTCAGTGTGTGCCTAGGAAATAAGAGATTTACTTCAAAGCAACAATGTGTATTACCTATTCTTCCTCCGAGAATGCCTGCTGCTGTTGAGCTAAGTATCAAGATTGAGTTCTCCAGGTCCACCTGGATTACCTAGCTATTCCTCATGGAAGAATTTCAACAAACTCTGCACATGGGCTACCTAATAAAACTGATTTGGAAGCATTTTTAGAAGTCAGCAGCTCACTCTCTCTGCTATGAAAAAGAGCTGAACTTTATTCATATCTGTATCTTCTAACCACAGTAACTCTAAGATTTACTAAAAAAGAAAAGTTGTTAAAAATTGCTTGTAAGCATGTGTTAGGTCAGATCTGAAATTTTCATTTACCTGGTGGGTAATATGTTCAATCTATTGGGATAAGATTTTAAGTAATCATCACCATATTTGACTTGATTTTCTGGGTGGGAGCCAAAGGCTGGATTGCTTAAAGGGAACTGTATTTTAGCTTCTTCATGAACAGTAAGGTATTGCAAAAGGTGTTTTGTCACTGATTTGGTGAAAATAAACCAACAGTTTTGGGGGATCATCAGCCCTATTCTTTGTAGTTTGCCCTGAAGGAGTACTCTCGGTGTGGCCACTCCAGCAATCATGGTCAGACTGTGCTAATGATTAAGAGTAGTAGTAAAAGTTTTCTAGAGTAACAGTAGAACAAAGCAAAGCAAAACAAAATGCAAGGGAAAAAAGATAAGGATTTTTAAACAAAGATTAAATATTAAATTACACCTACTAAAATTTACTACAGATTCTGGTTCCGACTAACAAAAGAACAACCTAGCAACATGTTTTTAAAGATTTTTAAAGCATACACAACTTTTTAAAGTAGAGAACACACATTGTGAAAAAACTGGTAAGTTTTTCAGAGAACCACATTTTGTCAAAGAGCACAAAAGCATGTTTTGTGTGGTTATGATTGACAAAAGCAAGCAGTCCAAATAAAGAAAAGAAAAAACAACCCAGCAGAAAAGCTTTACTTTCTCAAAATAAAACCCTGAAAAGCCTGTGGAATGCTGTTTACTTCAGTCCTGTTTTACAATCACTGTTGGATGGGGAATGCATTGACTGAAATGTCTGCAGACTGACCACCCACACTATGGGAAGAGCTATGATTAAAGAAATTTCTCTATTCTAGTATCTGCCAGTGCAGTCTGCTCATGCTGTAATTACTATATTTGTAGTCTTCTTAAAATCTGTTGCATGTGTTGTGGCAAGTTCTTCTACATCATCCAACAAGAAAAACCACTGAACATGAACAGCAAGTTATTTTTAATGTGCACAAATGGCTAGAAAAGTGGATACTTTACATATTGCTCTTTTAAACTCAAGAAAATATTTTTGAAATAGAGAATAGCCAACAGCAAAATGCAAATAGATCCAGCCAAACATATGCATTAACCCACTTCTTATAAGTAACAGCATAATTTAACATTCTTCACTCCAATGCCTCCCATCCCCGTTTTGTTTTGTTTTTATAATGAGTTCAGTCAATCTATACCTTAGGTCTTCATATTGCTGAAACTACGTGAATTGTAGATTAAACGTTAGAAAGACTACATAGGTCACCTTGTTGATGACACACACTGAATGTTACAGATGATCCCAAGGATTTGCCTTCCCTTTTTTACTAAGAATTTTAAACACTGTAACAGTCGTAATAGCTTTCAAAACAAAAAAATATTTACTCTGGGCACAAAAATAAAATGTAAGATTTTCAACTAAAATCTTAATTTCAAACTTAGATGTTTGCCTGAAACAATAAAACCAAGCATTGCTATGGCACAGTTTCGTGCTTTAACCAAGTCCACTAGGCAGCATAATGCTACTGTTAGTAGCACAACACATTACATACATAGATCAGATGTTTGACTGATTAAAGAGATGGCTCTCTTCATCTGTGAAATAATTAGACAATCATGGCCTCTGCAATTTGTGAAACTGCCTGAAGAAAGAGAAGGAAGTGGGACATACCAGAGATTAAGAGGCAGACATACCAGAGATTAAAAATCAAGGAGTGTGTGAAAGCCCAGTTACATCCCCCCACACCAGCCCACTTTCTGAGGAAATGTCCTTGGCTTTTTTTGTTATACACCTGGGTTGGGATCCAAGGAAACACCCTACACAGTTGCTCCCGCCTCCTGTCACGAAAAGAAACTAACGTGGAAGAAAAACCACACAAAAATTAACAGCAAAAATATGAACTATAAAAAAAAACCACACACTCTAATTGCCACCAATACATTGGTCAGAGAAATGCCACCATATACTGCACTTCTTCCACAGTGATCATAGTTGCTAAAAATTATTTGCATAAATTGGAAGGGGAAGGATGACTCCTCTTTTCCATATATACCAAAAAAGTAATAAAATCTGTAAAAACCACAAAACTGTCTCAGAAGGTGATTAACAAACTTTGAACTATATTGGCCTTCAGGAGACTTTACATTTTCCATTTCTTTTCTGGAAGCATGCCCCTGGAAGACAAACATCCCTCTTCAACTGCTGAGGGAAAAAACAAAACAAAAAGGGGAATGATTCCTCTCCCCTCACTGGTATCTACTTCCATAAACACACCCCGATGCATACCACCTTATGTTACCTGTGGCAAAATGCTACAATGAAAAAAAAAATGACACAGAGCATATTTTTGCATCTAAGTGGATTTTTGTCCACAAAAGCTTATGCTCAAATAAATCTGTTAGTCTTTAAGGTGCCGATGGTGTTTTTAGAACATATTCTAGGTATAAATTAAAACCACAACTATTGTGAAGCACATAATTTAGTACAGGTTGAACTTCTGTGGTCTGGGACTCTCTGGTCCAGCAACATCCGTGGCCTGGCAGGACCACGGATGTTGCTGAACCAGATAGCCCAGGCCACAGAGGTTGCAAGCAGCTGAGAGCTCAGCCAGAAGTTTGTAAATAACTGTTCACTATAACGATGTGCTACTGGTATCGATACAGGGTGCAACTATATACAAACCATTGGCAGGGCACCTGGAGGGCCAGTGATTTGTAGGCAGGAGGCCCAGGCAAGCCAGCATCCAGAGCAGAGCCAGGCAGAAGCCCCCGCCGGCCAGAGGGAGGGGCAGGGGATAAGGATGTTAAGTATCAAGTAATTAATTAATTGAACAGTCGATACATTTTGCATTGACTATTCGATTAGTCAATAGGACACCTCTGCCTTTAAAGTATAGCTTAGGGCTATTGGTACACTTCAAAGGTGAAAGCACCACATGGAGCCCAGGATCTGCTGGGGACTCACAGACCCAGAGTTCCATGTGGCACGGTCACTTTGAAATGCTACGAGGAGCCTGACACCGGGCTCCCCACAGCATTTCAAAGCACCAGTGCTGCATGGAGCCTGGGGTCAGCTGGGGAGTCTCCAACTGATCCTGGGCTCCACATGGCACTTCCGCTTTGAAACACTGCGTGCAGCCTGGGGACACCCCAGCTGGCCCTGGGCTGCATGAAACATTTAAAAACAACAGCACCACGTGGAGCCCACGATCTGGCCCCAGACTTCAAGTGGAGCTACTGCTTTGAAGTACCTCCTCTTCTCTCCCCGCCCCCCCCACTTGCTGTCTCTGACAGAGGTAGTGGGGGGGGGGGAAAGCGACTAGTTCTTCATATCCCTAGCAGGGGGGCGGGGAGGAGAAATGGGAAGGGGAGCCCTCTGCTGGGAAGCAAAGCCACCATTGGCAAGGGCGCAGAGAAGCCCCTATGGCCATGGCACAAAGCCACCATTGGGCAGGGTAAGTGAGCCCTACCAGCCACTGCAGCAGCCAGGAATGGAGCCCCGCCAGCAGCCAGGGAAATGTGCTGCTGGGCTGGTGGCCAGGAGGGGAGCCCTCAGAGAGAGCCCAGGCCTGACCTCCTCTGGTCCAGCAAACTCCCTCTTTCGAGACCACTCATGTCCCAAGGGTACCAGACCAAGGATGTCCAACCTGTAATTAAAATTTAAGCCAGGGTCGAATTCCGAGATGGCTGATATATGGACTTTAATCAATGACACAGCTAGTCTTTGATGTTTCAAGTGCAGAAGACAATTTAGTAGCAAGGGGATAGTGGCTTAATGTGGGGAGGTGTCCCATTGGAAAGACCTACTTGAGAAGCAATTCCACTTTGCCAGATAGTTTTTGCTGGTGGAGGGCTGCCCAATAAGACTTCCCTGACTAAGTCAGAGCACTATATCTCAAGCCCATTCAACCATGTAGTTTCCACATCATGAGGTGGAGGGACTCCAGGTTTTGGTGCCAGAGCTGGCTATGATCCTGCATTATGAGGACTAGGAGCAGAGGGAGTATCATCAGGAGTATCATCAGCCTATCATCTTATAAAGAGTCAGCAGTGTGGTGAACCAGTGTTGCCTAAGCCATGCTGGTGTATGACAATGATTACTGCCCTGACCTGGTAGATTTTGTGTATTAATAAGGTAGGGAACGCATACAGGAAGTGGCCCGACTACACAAGAAGAAAGGCATCCACTTTGGAACCATGACTATAGTTCTGAAAGGAGCAGAACTGGCTGCACTTTCTTTTGTGTCAGGTTGCAAACAGGCCAACACGGAGATGACCTTATCTGCGGGGAATGGAAAGGGCAACATCAGCCCCAAGGGACCACACGTCGGTGTTGAAGGAGAAACTACCGTAAGGTTGATCTGCTAGGTTGTTTTGTGTCCCTGAAAGATGTGTGTCTTGTTGCTGTAGATAGAGGGTTATGCAGAAGTTTCAAAGTTGGAGAGCTTTCTGGGCATAGTGAGAGAAGCGAATATCATCCTCTCTGTTTATACATAAAACACTGTGGTATTGTCTATCAGTATGAAGGCACACTTGCCCTGAAGCTGGAACACTTGCCAAGCCAGACAAACTGCTCTGAGCTCTTTGACATTAATATGCAGCGATAGCTCTAAGACCATAAACCCTGGATACTGAGGTTGCCGAGGTACACTCCCTAACCCATGTCCAATGTGTCTGTGACCAGAAAGATGGTAAACTGAGGTATGATGAAGGGCTCCCCTGCACATTTCACCTTCAGGTGAAGCCATCTGAGGGATTACAGAGTTGCTAGGGAAAGGGTGATCTGTTAGTTGAGTCCCTGAACACTGACTAGAGCCAGGCCTGCAGTGGAGTGCAAGTGGCCCAAGACTCTCAAACAATACCTTGCTGTAGTTGTCAGAACCCGATGGAGGCTGTTGAGTTGAGGAGAGCCCCAATGAATTCTATTCTTTGCATGGGAACCAATGTGGACTTGGTCAGATTGGTCATGTTTAGAACAAGCCTCATGTCGGTGAATGTAGATTTCACCGGTGCCATATGATCCAGGACTTGCTCTTGTCATTTGCCCTTGATGAGCCAGTTGTCCAAGTAAGGACAGATCTGCACCCAGTTCCTGCACAGGAATGCTGCCAACACCCCTATGCATTTCATAAAGTTATGAGGTGCTGTGGTGAAACCAAATGATAGCACAGTGTTGACCTGCTACAACAAATCTGAGGAATTGTGTAAAAAAGTCCCTGGAGAGGAACAGGAAAGATGTGTGGGAAGGGGGGAGGGTACAGAACTGGACAGACTATCCCACTTCTATCATGCTCAAAACCCAGTGATCTGAGGTAATCTGGGCCCAGTCACAGAATACATGAGACAGATGGTTCACCAAAGGCGGTAGAACCTGGGATGAGAACTGCTGTTCCATCCTGGGCATATCTTTAAAAATTAGGTTTGGAGCTTGGTGGCTGCTTGGTGCTCCTTTGCCCTGTTCCAAGGGGGATTGCAGACAGTGCCTCTAATTTTCTATCTGCCCCTGTGATGGCAATAATCCTGGATTACATGTTGGACCTCCTCCAGCTAGTCAGATACGTGTAGCCATCAGCTGAACTGCATAGCTATGGCTGTGGCCATAGTTCTTGCCATCAAGTCAAAGTTCACCTGCAGAAGGGTTCTAGCTACCATTCTTTCTTCCTGCAGTACATCAGTCAACTGCTGCCTTGCCTCAGATGAAGCAGCTCCTAGAATTTGAGAGCATGTTCCAGGTGTTAAAATGCACAGCAGTTTAGTGCCACTTGCTGAAGTTGGAGCTTCAGTAGTTGCAGCTGGAGCTTCTGAGGTTGAGTAGCCCTTGTAACCAAAGAGGTCCAGCATTTTTGCCTCATTTTTTGGCACTGATCCCAGCTGGCCTTGATATTTGTTGTTGTTGACCATGTTGATCACCAGTGTTCCTGGCTATGGCTAGGGCTTTCAGAAAGGTAGGAAAGACAATGGCAGAAAGTGTTGAAATTCAAACTGAAAGACATACCTGCCTGCTTTTTCTTTTGAGTGAGTTTTAAGCTAGGAGATAGGGGAAGCAAGATGAAATAATCAAACAGAATTACCATGCCTACAAGGAATATTGGACATGGAAATGGACTAGGCCTTGAAGTACAGATCATGAGTAAATAAAGACGTGTATATTTAGTCGTGATCAGGTTATTGTTCTTTGTTTTGTTGTTTGGTTAAATTTCTCTGTGCTAAGTCTATGTACCTTCACTCAGTCACTGTATCTAAGTTGCACCCAAAGATAACAGTTTCTCTGTGTTTTAATTTGTTCTTTTCTCAGTTGCTCTGTAACACCTAGCAACCAAGTATTCTTTATCAAGGATATCTTTTAGTTTTGTTAATAAAATCACCTTTTTTAAGGCAATGATTTGATTCTTGTGTCCTGGAAGGCAACAGGTTTGTGTATGCATGCCTAAGGCTAAGAGGTCAGCTATCAGCGACTGCAGTTTGTTTTCTGTTTTTCTCCAGCTCTCTTGTGGTAAAAGAGCTTGGGGGGAGTACTCCTCTGGAAGAAGTTCAAGTGCTTCTTCTTTGGTTTCAGAAGAATAGGTTTTTGTTTTACACTTGATGGTGGCAGCTACCTCCCAAGGGCAGGAAATCTGTGATCTTGGGGAGTTTTTGTAAGCAGAAGCCTATAGAGCCGTGGTCACCAACCAGTAGATCGCGAGCTACCGGTAGATCTCAGGGGCTCTAAGAGTAGCTCTTGAGCCCTCTCTGAACTGCGCACCTGCGCAGTACATTTACATTTGATTTCCTCATTTGAGGAGCAGCTACTCACCGAGCAACAACACAGGTGAGTAGCTGCGAGGAATGGTGGGAGCTGGGAGGGCTGAAACACCCCAGCAAGCTGACTGTGGCTTTCAGCAAGTGATGGACAGGAGAATAGAGAGGGCGGGGCTTCAAAGAAGGGGCGGGGCGGTAGATCTTCGCCTGTTCTGAGACTTAAAAAGTGATCTTGGGTGTAAAGGTTGGAGACCACTGCTATAAAGGCAAAGTATTTAAGGTCTCTTGCAAGCCCCTACCTTCTGCATTTGGAATGCCATAGTGGGAAAGGGCCCTGACAGGGGCATAGGGGGCAGGGTTTTCCAGAGCACCCAAGTAGTGCCCTGGATGTGTTAAGTGGTAAGACCACTCTCTAGAAGTCTTCAGAAGCCAATATGTCCACCAATGGGATCAGTCTTTCACAACCTCCTCAGACAGCATATTAAAGCTTTGTGCCATATACAACAGGAGATCCTGGTGGGCTCTTGAATCCATGGATTGAGGGAACAAAGATGTACCAGCCACAGCTTCATCCAGAGAAAAGGACGAAAAAGTTGTGGGTGAAATAGGGTCCTCCTGTCTTCTCAGGATCCTTGGTGGTACCCTCTGCTTGGAGGAAGTAAGGATGATAGGAGTAGCGCAGACATGGCCAACCTGAGGCTCACGAGCCACATGTGGCTCTCCTACCCCACCCCCATGGCTTGTAAGCCACCCCCATAGCCCCAAAAACTGCTCTCTCCTCCTCGCTCCCTGTGCTGACCTGGGCAAGGGAGCCGTACAGCATGGCCATCGACTGGCGGGAGCCTGATTCGGTCAAAAAGCCTCTAAACACATTTAAATGCAGGGGCAGAGCTTTTATTTTCTCCCCTCTTGACCAAATGCGACTGGGGTCCCTTTTTTTTTTTTGCTCAACAACTTTGCCCAGGCTCTTTGTGCTGGATCCGCTGATATCTTGGCTCTTTGCCCAGAATGGGTTGACCACCCCTGGAGTAGTGTGACAGTCTGGCCCCACCCAGGGACCTCATGACCAACAGATGAAGCTTCCAGGGCCGGAAGCTTCCAGGGAGAGGAGAGCGGAGGTCCAGGGCCACTGAAGTTGCTGAGAGATGCGCACGGGCAGAGGAGGACTCCAAGTCTTCCATGGAAACCTAGCTGTGTCTGATCCTGGTGGAAGGCCCACAGGATCCAAAAGGGTCACTGCATCAGGGCTTATCATGGAGGAGACTAGGACATGACTGGTGCTGAGTATGCATAGGTCTAGCAGTGCCAAAGATGGTGCCATGATCTTGAACAGTACCACAAACTGTGAGACACAAAAGGTTGAGCCCCTGAATCTGAAGTGTACTCTGAGCCACATCAGAGAGGAGTGGAGCCTGAAGGTGCCAGAGATCGGTACCACAAGAAATGACTGTGGTGGCTCATTGCCTCAGGCTTTCTACGATGTGAGTGAGATGCAGTGCCACTGTCAGTGCCAAAGCAGTTGACGAAAGCATGAACAATGCAGTGGTGTGGAGGACAAGGCATATGGTGGGAAAGTTGATGTTGTTAGCAGTGCCACAGTCTCACCAGGCAGTGATGTGAACAGTACCTCATACAGAACCGGTGATTTAATTTTAATGAGATCTCAAGAGGCCTCGAATATATCAGGTGAATCCACACACCTCCTGTACATCATATAATATTCCCTTTCTCAGGATCCGTTTATAAAAACATAGCAGATCACCATAATGCCTCCTCTAAGAGGTTTACTTCTGAAATTGTTAGCAAAATTAAAAATCTTGGCATCATTTTTTACCATGCCCTATTCAAGGAGAGTTATATCTGAACATGATTTGGAAATGGGTTTTTAGCTAGGTAATTTTGTGCCCTTATTTTTGTGGTCATAGCAATCCATGCCTTGCTCAACCACCCAGCTCAATTACTGTTATTCCCTCTATACCATGTTATCAGGGAGGCTTATCCACTATTTATAGCTTGCTCATAATGCAGCAGCATGATTGCTAATGAGTTTGAGCTATAAAGATCATGATCAGTCTGCTCTGTATTCTTTGCATTAGTGGCCTATTAAATGGCAGAGTTAATTTAAATTAACCTTACTGGTTTATAAAGCTCTGATTGAGGCTAGACCTGGTTTTATTTGAGACTTCCTCTTTGAGACTCCACTCGATAGGTTTTTGCACTCACAAAATGCTCCATATTTAAGGATTCTGCCATTCCAAATCTTGGTACATTTTTTTATTAAACAGAGAGAGAAGATCATGTTAAAACAAAACATCTGCTTAAAAAACTGGAAGCAGGATATGAGTCAACAGTGTGCCCTTGTAGCCAAGAAGGTTAATGGCATATTGGGGTGCATTAGGAGGAGCAATGCCAACAGATCTAGAGACGTGATTATTCCCCTTTATTCGACGTTGGTGAGGGCACCCAGTTCTGGACCACCTACTATAGAAAGGATGTGGATGCATTGGACAAGGTCCAGCAGAGGGCAACCAAAATGATTAGGGGGCTGAAGCACATGACCTACAAGGAGAGGCTGAGGGATTAGGGCTTATTTAGTCTACAGAAGAAAAGAGTGAGGGGGGAGTTGATAGCAGCTTTCAACTTTCTGAAGGGAGGTTCCAGAGAAGATGGATCTAGGCGGTTCTCAGTAGTGACGGATGGCAGAACAAGGAGCAATGGTCTCAAGTTACAGTGGGGGAGATCTACGTTGGATATTAGGAAAAATTATTTCACTAAGGAGGGTGGTGAACCGGTTATCTAGGGAGGTGGTAGAATCTCCATCCCTATAGGTTTTTAAGTCCTGGCTTGACAAAGCCCTGGCTGGGGTGATTTAGTTAGGATTGTTCCTGCTTTGGGCAGGGGGCTGGACTTGATAACCTCTTGAGGTCTCCTCCAGGCCTAGGATTCTATGATTCTAAACCTATTCTTAAACTTTATAAAGCACTCAAATATCATTATGAAAAGCTCCGTATGCAGGGCTTTGGAGCGGAGCAGTGGAGTTGCAGGTTTTTGCTCAGAGCTGGAGCACAGAAAATTTTGACTGCTCCAAGTTTTTTTTTTTCATTTTCAATCCAAAATGAATGATATTTTAGCAAGAAAGTCCTAAAGGTGCCAAAAAGTTTCAGATTGTATAACAATTAACATCTACTTTACCACTTTACGTAGTATGTCACAGTTATTCTCACTTCGGCCAAAATCAAGATTTAATGTACAGATACAAAATTACAAAGTTTTCTGGAGATATGTTTTATTAAAGAATCAGATAATTATCAGACATCCGGCAACACTGCAGACTGCGGCAGGCTATAAAAGACGACTTGATTGCTGCAATAATTTTTTACAGATTTAATTAGAAATTATTCTAGTTTGTATCATTGTTGATGACATTTAAATTGTTTTAAAACTCTGCATAAAAATAATATTTTTTCAAAATTACAGTATGCACTTTTTTATTTAGTTAAAAATTAATTTGAGTCGGAGCGCGGAGCAGAGCTGGAGCAGTCACTATTGGTGCTAGAGCGGAGCTGAAGTGGAGCAATTACAAAATTTGATTGCTCCAAATCCCTGACTGTAAGAGCAGTCTATATAAAACAAAACAGTAAGACTAGTATTTGTGCCGAAAGTACTAGACCAGTGTGCTAACAAAAGTAACTCAACCAATCACCATTCTTACTGTACAGTTAATTTGCAATCAACTATTTATTTGCAGTAACAAGTCAGTAATATGAGAGACTGCACAGATGGTGGATTATATGGTCCAACTTCACACATATGATTCAACACAACAGCCATATCTAAACAAATTAACACAGCCACCCCACAATTCCACAACCAGCACACATAAAACCCCAAAACAAACAGCTCCTCACAAGAAGCATGCACCCCACATTCACAATCAGCACAAATCAATATAGATTTCCCATCTCAACAAGTCAATACAAATCTCCTGGCATAACACAAAGCTACAGACAAATCAATACAACCACCCACCCACACAATAATCCCAAACTAACATAGTCCCTAATAGCAGCATACACTCTGAATTCAACTGCCACAACTCAATGTCCCAGCACAACACACATGTTCATCCACGTTCACTCATACTTACCACAAAACCATAAATTTAATGACAAAACCACAAATCATCACTAGGTTTTACTATCATGTTTGGAAAAGTTAACTGAGGTGGATACAATGTGTCACTCAGTAAGGAAGCAACTTTTTACATTTATGAAACACGCATCCTCACTGGTCAACTTGTCCTTTTTTGCCCCTCTAATCTCTTTACCTGGGTAACCAGTCAATCAGCCTTTTCCCTTCAAGACCAGATTACATTCTTCCTCATTTCTTCCAAAGTAACAGTAGAGTTACACCTTTCTTTAAAGTAACTAACTTATTCTCATATTAGTTATTGCCCAAGAAGAGATTCTAGCCTACCCCATATCTCTACAAAATACTATTGAACCCTAGAGGTTAGACCTAATTCATAACTGAATTACTCACATATATGGATGTTGAGAACATTCAGCTACATTATATAGCTAAAAACTATTTTTAAGCAGTGATAAATCCTCCTGCTTCAAGGCTTTAGCAAAGCACAAAATGACAGAAATAAGGGACAAACTGCTCTCATGAACCAGTTATTCTGTAATTGTGCACTGTGTGGTTTCTTGCACCTTCCTCTGAAGCATCTGGTACTAGCCACTGTCAGAAACAAGATATTGAATTAGATGGACCATTAGTTCTGATCCTACATGTCCCTTTGTTTTTCAGAGAAATTGCTCTCAACTGCGATTGCTGCACAGTACAACATGTTGGTTTCGGTTTTTCTGCACGTGTTTCATAACTTAAACATGTCTTTTGAAAGTCTAGCTACTAGCTACAATAGCTGTTTTCAGTCCAGTTTCAGTTCTAGTTGTCCATTTGTCATCTCTAACTCCAGTGGCTGTCTGCCTACTGTTATCACTTATTTATGCTAGTTATGTTTATGGTCTTGGCAGGAAGACTCAGGCTGATCCAGCTTGGTCTTCCTCTAAAAGAAACAATTTTTTTCCCCCTTGTCATTCCCTCTGAATTCTATGAGCAAGAAGTTTGGACAGATAAAAGGCAACCTGTCACCATCTGCTAATCATCTTAATAGAAATATCCAATGACTCTGGGACCGTGGGTGCAACTTGGATGGCGGCTTGCTGCTACTCTGTGTGTGTGTGTGTGCGTGTGTGCGCGCGCGCACGAGAGTGAGCGCACATGCGTGTGAGTTAAAGAGAGCTACCTACTGGCACTTAATATATAGCATTAATCACTAGATTGGTTGATAAAGTTGCTGTGGATGCACTGCATATGGCTTCATCATCTAACAAGATATCAAAACTAAAAGAATGACGATTCTGTGTGTCTGATACTGCACACAGATTCAACTGTCCACAGTAAATTAAAGGTATAACCATTTAACCAGTAAGCATTACCCTTACCGAGTGATGCTTAACAGTAACCAGCAGCCCAGCACACTGCGGTGGGGGAGGGAGGTGGGCTACTCCTGCCTGGGAGGGTCTGCCCACACAGCAGGTGGCAGGCTGGTTCAGCCCAGCCAGGCTCACTGTACCATGGGCTGGGGCGTTCCAGCCGGGCTGAGCTACAGTAGCTCCCAGCCTGCAGCATGGTGCAGTGGGCCCAGCCTGGCCAGTGCAGCTCCCCACCCATGGCAGGCCTGGCCCAGCCTGGCTAGAGCAGCTCATGGCACGGTGGGCCCAGCCAGGCTACAACAGCCTTCCACTCATGCCGTGGCAATGGGAGGGGGTGTGGCAGCTGTAGCCCAGCTGGTCTTAATATCACAGGAAGGGGCTGCTTCAGACCCGAACTGGAACATCCCCCTCACCCACAGGATCTCGGTTAAGCAGTTAACAGATTAACCAGGATTTTACATCACTGCAGCAAATAAGCAATAGTAGAAAAGATGACACACGGGAGGGGAAGGGGCTCCTACCAAAACACAGGAGCAGTTGCCCCCACTGACCCAGCAGGAACAGCACTAGCCACCACACCAGCAGCTGCAGCCACTGCTGTAGTCACAGCAGCATCAGCTATCGCAGGTGGGGACTACGCTGGCCAGCGGACTGGGGTAGGAAGCAGCCAAGGGCAGGGAGCAGGAAGTCTCCCGGTGGCCTTGGCCGTGTTTTGGGTGGAACCATCTACCACAGACAACACCCTGGGCTGGGGCTCGGTGGAGAGGAAGGGCCTGGGCTCCCCTATCCCCACCTCCCTTCGCTCCTAGAGGGGGGAGCCAATCTAAAGCAATATAGACTTGGCCGCTGGGATTTACTGCCCTGTCGACCAGGGCGCCATAGACTTGGCGACTGGGCCTCACTATACCGCCACTTGGGGTGAGAGAGACTAGGCCACTGCACCTTCCTGCCCCGCAGACGGGGGCGCTATAGACTCGGCCACTGTACCTCCCCATCCCGCCGACCAGAGTGCAATAGACTAGACCACTGAGCCATAATGCGTGGCCAAAAGGGTTTTTAGCCAGGGCTAGACTATGGGGTGAGGCGCCCCACCCAGTCTCCCGGGGGGACAGGCTACCCACCCTGTGACACAGACACACCAAAAATTCTATTAAATACAGACAGGGCAACCAGTAAAAGTACAAGCAACAGTTTTTGATAGACAAGAGATGTAGCGTTGGGACATGAAGTTGTTCATTACATATGAGGTTATACATCATACAATTATAATTTGTATTGCAACTAGAGAAGGGAGAAGTTGGCTGTTATGTGCAGGAGAAACTGGAAAGTAATTGCACTGTAGTTTACAAAATTTGTATTTCTGGAAAATTTTGGTGATAGTGGTCTGTATCTGTTTGCCTGTTCTGTTCTTGAGATTGTAAGCTCAGTGAGGGTCTTCTATTCTGTGTACATAAAGTACTTAATATGATGGAGCCAAGCCCCAAGCTGGAACCTTGAGGTGTTACCAGAAAACAATAATAAGACGACTTAATCAGCAGCATAACAAGCAGATGCCTAAGTTTAACTCTACTGCTGGAGTTGTTTCCTAAGAACAACCAAAGAACAATTACCATCAAAAGAAAAACAATTACCAGCAAAAGTAAAGAAACAAATGAGCCACACCACACAGATTCAGATATATGGAAAACTAGCAATGATTATGAAATTAGCTCTATTAGTGACACTCTAGAATTGGTACAGATGATGCCAAAAAAATCTGCCAGCACAGAAAGCCCCTGCAAGCAATACCAACAGAACGTAGGGACCCAAAATAGTATCACAAAAATTGGAAAAGTAGTAAAGGTGTCTCAGAAATTTTGAAAACTATCGAATTAATTGAAATTATTCTATTTTTATGTATGTATATATGTAGATAATATAAATAATACCTTCTACTTACACATAATAATATGGAACATTGTTGATAAGTTATTAAGAATATGCATATTTTTAAAGTTAGATGTAGATAACTATCATTGCTCAACAATCAGCAATAAAGCTGCTATGACTTCCTGATTCCATCTCTTAACAATGTTCTCTTTTTCATATGTACTTAAAAATACTGTGTAATAAGAAAACATATTAATTTCTCACCTGTCAAAATAAATTTTGACATATAGAAACTGAAAAAGAAAAGGGGAAACATAATAAATACTGACCAGTTCATTCTTTGTTTTGTTATTTGGCACTATTTTAGACAATACATACACATACACAGAGGAAATGCCCTATATTTCTCACAAGTGGCACTTTGTACTCTATTATGTATTTGCATTACAGTAGAGTCCAGCTTCTTTGTGCTGTACAAAAATAATATAAAATGTATCCTTGCCCCCAGGCGTGCATAATCCAAGTTTAATTTGAAATAGGTGGGCATGACAAATATTTTGTTTCACCTATTACATCATTTTCTTGATACCTCCTTTCCTATTTTCTTCCTCAGATACTATTTTCTACTAATCTTCTTGCAGCTGGTTCCTACCATTATTATTCTCTACATTTTCCTCTAATTTTTCTCTTTTACTATTTTCACAGTTTATTAATGTATGTGATACATAGTAAATACTCATTTGTAAAGTCTCATCTCAACAAACTGGAACATTTTAGGAACCACACTCTCCTGGATTTCAAAATTTCCTCACAAATTAAGAGAATAGGATTAATTTAGTGATGTAAGTCCTAAAATTGTAGAAATTTTAATTTTGCTGCACTTAAAGTTTGCTAAAAATGTGTTTCTCTTCTCATTCTGAATATCTTTATGTCTAATCAAACCAGATTTTACCATAACAAATACTCTTTAGAATGACAGATATACAGAAGACTGGTTGTGCAAACAAGGACAGAGAAAAAAAGGACCTTTCAAAAAAAAAATCTATGCAATTGAACAATGCAGAAATACATAATACATCATTCAGAAAATATCCTAATATGTGAGTTAAGTTTAACCTTAGACACCCTTGTTGAGATATGAATAACATTCATATTGAATTGCAGTAAGCAAGTCTTCCAGCATTATATCCAATATTATTTATTTACTGCACAAAAAATAAAGGCCTTAAAACACATTTTCACTTAAGACTTTGGTGTGGCTGTGCTATCCAAGGTGAAAGGTCAGTGTTTCATTAACTGAGCCAATTCAATTACAATTGTAGTTTAATGAAAAAGTCAAGATGATCATAAAAAAAACCCAGGTCATCCGGAGAACATCACTAAAAATTGCAAACATCCTGTGCTTAATTGGCAGTAAATTTCTTGATCTGGTCTATTTGAGTAGTGGCAACCTGCTCCAGAACACTCTAATACAATTCATAGATACTTTGATGGAGTTCTGTCTATTGTAAGCTAAATAAAAACAAGCATAACTTCTGGGTTACTACAAACAGGCTGATGTACGTAACCCGGGTAAACTTTCTTTCCTTCTTTTCTGAAAAGCAAACTGAAGTTTAATTTTGGTGGTTTAAAATTTCTTTATACTCGCTTTAATGAGCCAAAGTGGGCTATTACTAGAGTTAGGGGAGAGAATCAGGATTAGGTTTTAAACCTTTAGAATTAAAAAGGTTTAGAGCAGTGGTTCTCAACCATTTTCTAATGAAAAGTGGGATTGTGTGAAATTAGTAGTAAAGCATGTTTATTTCATTTTTTGAAAAGCATGTTTATTTCATTAGTATCCCTGTAGACATTGCAAGTTACTTCCATCATCTGTTGGTTGCCATTCTTGTCAATTTCATAGCTCCATGCTAAAGCCATGGATTGATAAGAAAACTGGGTAAGCTCCTGCCCCAAAGTGCCCTCCTAACCTGTACTTACCTGCCATCCAGCTCCAAACAGGTCTGTGCCCCAGAGTCCTAACTCCCCTCCCCCAGCTGGCCAGTCGTCGTGCTTTCAGCATCCCAATTCATAATGCAATTCATAGCAACCAGTAAGAAAGATATATAAAAGTATTAGGGGGCTGCACCCCCTGCTCTTTACACTCGCCAACACCCCATCTGTCCAGATCATTGCCTTCCCTCCTACTCGTACCAGGGCAGGAGAGGGACTGCCACCAGCCCTTCCTGCAGGGGACTAGACTGTGGGGCCTGGATGTCTGTCCAGAAAGGAGGGGTCAGGAACTGGCTGGAAGCAGGGTGTCTGGCTGGCAGGGGAGGAAGCAGGAACAGGCTGGGGAACAGAGGGGGGGCAGAAGTGGGCTTGCGGCAGGGTATGTGGCCAGAGGAGAGTGGACAGGAGCGACCAGCAGTCAGGGTGTCTGTCCGGAAGCGAGGAGGCAGGAACAGGCTGGGGGCAGGGTGTCTGGCCGGGAGGAGGGAGCAGAAGTGGGCTTGGAAGCAGGACGTCTGGCCAGAGGGAGGGGGCAGGAGCGGGCTGGGGGTACGTGAGGGCATTGGGGGTGCAAAGTCTGGGCAGCCACTTACTTTTTTTCGTGCTGTGCACCACTTCCAGACACCAGAAGCTTTCCCCACCCTCCAATGGGGAAGCCACGTCCATCTCTGCTTCTACTTCTGCATCTAGGGACTTGACACTTCACAATCCAGTGGGGAATTGCCGCCTGCCTCGGGCCACTGCCTGCCTGGCATTCCATCCTCGTGACTCCCTACCCCACGCCTCTCAAGATTCCAGGGCCAGCACCAGCTTCCTGCAAGGGAGCTGAGGAGAAAGCTCCAAGGCTCTGTGCTGGATCCGGCTTGCATAGCAAGTACACTTCCCCAGATCCAGTGCAGCGCCTTGGGGCTTTCTTTTCCCCCCGCTCCTGCAGGAAGCTGGTGCTGCAATCTTGGGGAAGGGGGGAACAAAGCTGGAGCATGATGCAGGCAGTGGCGGTTCCCCACTGGGTTGCAGCGTTGGGGCCCCAGACCCAGAAGTATAAGTGAGCTGCTGCCGCCACCGCCTGGGCTCTCCTGGCCCTCCTGTAGGGGAGCCAGGGATCTCCCAGCCATGGCTGCCACTTCTGACTCTGCGGAGGCTAGGGTGTGGGGTGATGCAGAGAAACATGACGTCACTCCATTGTCCACAGGAAATGTTTTTTTTAGATAGAGAGAGAGAGAGAGAGAGAGAGAGAGAGAGAGAGAGAATATTATCCTTTCCCTCTTCTTTATCAACATGCTTTGATATACTGTACTTGCAAAGAAGTCTGTGCATGTGACTGCCTACAATTAAAAGGGTAGTGATTTCCAGCTTCTTTCTTGAGACAGTTTCCATAGCACATATTTCGCAGTCTTTTTTTTTTTTTGTTGAAAACTGTATGTATGCTAATATAATTCTGTATCCTATCAGTATGTAGTCTCAGTGAGGCTAAGTTACTATTACTGTAGGAAAAGCTACTAGTGCACTATTCGTGGGGGTTCACATGCCCCAAAAAAATCTAACTGCTTCAGTATTCTTAGTTGTTTTAAGATTAGTAGTTTTTAATTATTGTATCTAAAGATGGATTCATACAAGTTGAAATACATAATCAATAAATGAAGTTACTTTGATAAAATTTTTTGCAAAATTAGCAAAGATTTCAGCTCAATTATTTACTACCCTAAAGGACTATATATTTGAGACTCTTAACCATTCCATCATTATTTCGGTCATCCCTTGTTTTGGGTGCAAATCAGTCCAATGAAATGATGCTCATCTAATTATATGTGTTCTAAGTCCCCAATTTAGCACATCACTTAAGCACATGCCTAACTTAAGCACCCATGCTTAAAGTTGTGCTTTTTTGGCTCAGGGAGTAAATGCAGAAAACGTGAAGAACAGATGCACATTAATCCTGAATGTAGCATTAAAGTGGTTTAAGTGTTCATTATTCCTTACAAAATATAAACCTTCACACAAATATTTTATTTCACTGTCTCTAAAGAAAATTTGGATACAATTAGCTTCTCCATAGGCAAGAGAGATTAAATAAAGAGAACCTTTCAATTCGTGTAGATTAAACATGCCATTGTTTTGAAAACAATTTATATTTGCTTTGTAATTCTGGTCTTATTTTGTTGCTTTGTTTTTGTTTAATTTTCTTCCTTTCTGATTTCTGGTCTTTGTTCCTGACTTGTATTTACTGGATTTAGGGCTCCACTGCATAAAGACCATTAAAACTACCTTAATATGAACACTGCATATTTTTAACATTCAAAATGACAGGCTAATACAGATTATATTGTAATTATAGCAGAACATATTTCAACACATGTAGGTTGTCTTTAGAGCAGTTTCTGAAATGACACACTGTCTCTCTCTCTATGCTATAGATGTAGCACCTTTAAATAATTAAAGTCAAAGCAGTCAAGGGGAAGATTCATTCACTTACCAGTATCCAGCTGTTAGCCTTCAATTCCACAGGGTTCTGCGGTTCATTGCTGTACAGGCAACTTAAGCACCACATGAGAGTTTTCTGGCTCTTATCTAAAGAAACAAAGGCAAATAAGAATACATTATAAAAAAGTAAAAATACAGAAAAAATTATCCACAACAATCCTAAATCCTTGTTAAAACATCAAACCTAAGGCCCAAAGTAAATCTTAACTTTAAAACCATCTATCAGTCACATCACAACTTTAATATTATTCTCATAGTATTTGTTAATTTCCTTCATGATAATTTTTTTAAAAAACATGTAAAAGCATAGAACACAATGAACTGCACAGAATATATTAAAAATATTCAAGCCTATACATATTCAGATCTTTAAAATCATGCATAGCATAGTGACTTTTAAAATAGTAGCTACATGTAATATCCAATAACTACTTAAATATCTTTGTATTTTTCTTTAATATAATTAGTCATAACACATTGTTAGAAAAAAATTGTTACTATTTATCATTATAATCTTAGTTATATTTACAGACAAATAAATGAACTTTATCCCTGCAAATTTCAATTATGGATTTGTAAAAGTCATTCAGAACATCAGTGAAAAACTTGGGACCCTGCATATAGATGTATTAGATAGCACATGCTGTGGTAATTTCTCATGCATATTGTAAACAGGCTGCATGGCACATAGGAAAACTCCATGAACTAAACACTGCATAACCAAACTGTATTGTGGCTCTCTCTTTATGCGTAGATTCATGAATGGATCAAAAGAAATGCATGCACGTAGCTAGTAGGTCTATGTATTACACAGTTCTACTACCCATAAAACATGTATGTGAGAAACAACAAGACATGTCTGGTACTTCAACATACACTACAGAAGAGCCCTTGCCTATGTAAACACAGATCATTGGACAGTTGGAACTGAGGACTCTGATTCTCGTCTCTTTAACTAAGTCTATGTGCCTGTATAGCTCATTTCCTCAACCAAAATTTAGTTCTTAACAGGAGTATAAATATATATATTTTAAAATGTTTTAAACACTGCTCTTTAGCAGAGGCTAAGCTTATATTCAAATTCCAGCCTAGAGAAAAAAAATGTATTATACTGTAAACCCACCAAAACTGGATTTAATAGTAGAGAAGTTCTGATACAACATTCGCTTACTGCTATTATTCTTAATAAAAGTATAAAACATTATTACTCAAAAGGTTTTAAGAATGGTGGAAGAAGAAATTATAGCATTAAAATGATCCTCCACAATAGCTTATTCTGTTCTCAATATACTTGTCATCCAGGATGTAATAAACGGTATCATTTAGAAGCATTTTGTTGGCAAAGCCTGCAGAAAAAAAATAATAAAAGCTCCATTAAGTAACTTCTGTATTTTCACCAAGTGATCAAAGATGTCAATATTGATTTAAACCAGTATTCTTCAATAAATGTCCAGCAAGCCTGTAGGCCATCATTGGCCTCCCACTGACTAACATCTCAACATCTCTGCACGAAATAGTTATCAAACATACACACATAACTATAGTTTTGTTATGTGCATTTGGGATCTTTTTAATATACATTTTTATGAGCCTACATAATTTCCTAGTTTAAATAAGATCAATGTAAAAGGCATCTTGTGTACCCCTCACAAAGTTCTAAATGTCCTGGTTATGGTTTGTGTTTTCAGTGTTCATGCAATACAATTAGCAGTCAGCTATTTGCACACTTTGCATTTTAACAATTAGTTAAATTTTATCATCTTCAAAAGCACCATTTTAATTAAAAAATGCCCCAGTATGAAATTAAGGACAGAAGTTAAACAAATAATTATTTCTTTTCCAACCAATCCTATTCACAGTCCTATATTTTGGGAGTCAAAGACTTTAAATTAGATCTGTGAAGCAATTAAAAAATTAATCATGATTAATTGCACTGCTAAACAACAATAGAATTCTATTTAAATAATGTGTATGTTTTCTACTTTTTCAAATCTTTCATTTCAATTACAACATAGAATATGAAGTATATAGTGCTCACTTTATTTTTTATTACAAATATTTGCATGATAAAAAACAAAATAGTATTTTAAGTCCCCTATTAAAAGTACTATAGTGCAATCTTTTTTCATGAGAGAACACTAACAAATGTAGACTTATGTACAAAAAATAGCTACAGTAAACTTCCGATAATCCGGCACCTTTAGGACCCAGGGGGTGCCGGATTATCAGATATGCCGGACTATCAGAAGGGGGGGGGGCTATGAGGGGTCTGGGGTGGGGTGGGGGGATGCTACCCCAGACCCCCTCATAGCCCTCCCTTCTCATAGTCCGGCTCTGCCCCAGGAGTCCCCGATTCAGCCGCTGCTGGTCAGTTTCAGCAGCGGCTGAATCGGGGACGCCTGCAGCAGAGCAGCTGGGGTGCTGCTGGGTTGGTCCGGTAGCGTCGACCCTTGGCACCGCGAGACCAATCCGTCAGCACCCTAGTTGCTCTTGGGGACGTCTGGGGCAGAGCAGCTGTGGTGCTGACGGGTTGGTCCCGCAGCGCCGCTCCTCGGCGCTACTGAACCAACGCAGCAGCACCCCAGCTGCTCTGCCCCAGGTGTCCCCAAGTCAGCCGCTGCTGATACTGATCAGCGGCTGACTCCAGAAAGCCAAAGGCAGAGCTGCTCTGTCTCGGGCTTCCTGGAGTCAGCCCTGGTCAGTTTCAGCAGCGGCTGAATCAGGACACCTGGGGCAGAGCAGCTGGAAGGCTGCTGGGTTGGTCCCACAGCGCCGAGGAGCGGCGCTACTGGACCAACCCAGCAGCACCCCAGCTGCTCTGCCCCAGGTGTCCCCAAGTCAGCTGCTGCTGAAACTTATCAGCGGCTGACTCCAGAAAGCCAGAGGCAGAGCTGCTCTGCCCTGGGCTTCCTGGAGCCAGCCCTGGTCAGTTTCAGGAGCGGCTGAATCGGGACGCCTGGGACAGAGCAGCTGGGGCGCTGCTGGGTTGGTCTGGTAGCGCCAAGCCTCGGCGCTGCGGGGACCAACCCAGCAGCCCCCCAGCTGCTCTGTCCCAGGTGTACCCAAGTCAGCTGCTGCTGAAACTGACCAGCGGCTAATTCCAGGAAGCTGGGGCAGAGCAGCTCTGCCTGGGGCTTCCTGGAGTCAGATGCTGGTCAATTTCAGCAGCGGCTGAATCCGGGACAGCTGGAGTGCTGCTGGGTTGGTCCCGCAGCCCCGAGGGGCAGCGCTACTGGACCTACCCAGCAGCACTCCAGCTGTTCTGCCCCCTGCTTCCCGGATTTAGCGCTGGTCAGTTTTAGCAGCGGCTGAATCGGGGAAGCTAGGGGCAGAGCAGCTCCAATGGTCCGGCTGACCGGAGCACTTCCGGGTTCCTGATGGTGCCGGACCATCAGGAGTGCCGGACCGTCAGATGCCGGACCATCAGAGTTTTACTGTACATTCAAAAATAAAATATTAGAATCCACAAGTCCATTCCATCCTACTTCTTGTCTACTCAAACAAATGTATTTACGTTTGAAGAAATAATGCTGCCCTCTTCTTATTTACAACGTCACCTTCTTATTTACGTCATGGCATTATTGTAGCCAGAATCGCAAAATATTTACTTGTCAAATGTGCTAAAGTTTTATATTTCCCTTCACATTTCAATCATGATTCCAGAGGACATATATCCATGCTTTTAATGGGTTCTGCGTGATAATAATCCAAATCAGGGTGGACCAATGCATGTTCATTTTCATGATGTGAATCTAATACCACCAGTGGAAGGCTGATTTCTCTTTTGGTAGTTCAGGTTCTGTAGTTTCTGCATCAAATGTTGCAGGTGTGTTAATAAAAAGTCCTTTCCCTTCGAGGGGACAAAATACTTCTTATCTGCCCTCTTGTTGGTTACATGGGCAGACACCGGTGTTTACCAAATGTTGTCCACGACTTCTAAAATAGCCTCGTCAAGTGGTAATGCAACCTCCGATTTCTGAGAGGGCTGCAAATTTTTTAACAGGCGAGGCTGTTTCTCTAGGACTTCTGTGAGTTGAACTTCCTGACTCTCAGCAACCCGTTTGAAGAGGTCCTGAAATTGACAGAGGTCATCGGTAGGTGATGAATCTCCTGGAAATACTGCCTCATTGGGAGAAGAATGGGCCCGTGGGACAAGTCCCTTGCGGTTGCTCGTGGTCAGAGAGTTGACCCTCTTCCGGTTCACAGTGTTGAAGTATTGGTGGTTCGGTCTTACAAGGAGTGGGAGGTCTTATGTTGAAAGGGGTAGGCAAACTAGCATAGTCATGCCTGAAATGCAGCCAATAGCAGTAACGGTGACCTTTGATAAAAATGATGGGGCGAGAGATGGTGACGGTGTTCATAATAGTCGTGACTGTAGTAATGACTATAGTGGCGTCTGGCATGTGATGAATTCCTGGAGGAATATCTGCCCCTGCCGTTGTCATGATAGCGGGTGTAAGATGAGAGTGTGGGAGATCTAGGTGATTGGGTTCTGTGTCTCGCCTGCACCAGAGATAAGGGTGTGTGTCGGTGACGGTAATAACAATGTGGTGAAAGACAGCTGTGTGCCAATATAAGAGCCCCGGTATCGGGTAGTGGAGTAATGTTGTGGCAGATCCCCGGAGTGAGCTGATGGAACTGGTGAAGGAGAGGGTGGCTCTGGAGAAAAAGAAATATACTCCAGACTGGGAAAAGGAGTGATGACTTTGCGTGATTTATGGCATGCCTTCACCGGTGCTGAGGGGTGTTCCGGTGCTGATTGAACTGAACTTGGCATCGGTGCCGACTGCAGTGCTGGTGCCACCTGAGGCGCTGAGGACGGTGCCAGCGTCTGATCTGCCAGCAGTGCTGAGCGTGTCGCCTGCATCTGTGGTACTGGTGCCGAATCAGGTCTCGAGGCCAATAGCGGTGCCACAAAAGCTGTTTGTGTCGCCACTGTCGGTTCCTCTGGTAGAGTCAGTCCCGGTGCTGATGTACTATGGGCTGTTTTCCGTGTCTTTGGGCGGTGGGTAAGAGTCGTCCCTGAAGTATCTGGCTTATTCCCAACACTAACCCAGGTCGGCATCAACAAGCGAGTTGGGAGGGCCTTTTCTTGGTGACATTAGTGGGCCCTGGCGAGACCTACCATCGCTTGTCAGCTTTAGTAGACTCCGATTTGGGCTAGGAGGGATCAGACTGTCTTTCGGCTGCTGCAATACCTTGTTGAATAAAAGCATTTTAAGCCTTATCTCCCTGTCTCGTCTTGCTCATGCCGTCAACTTGGAACAGTGAAGGCATTTCTGTGGAATATACCCCTCACCCAGGCACCTGATGAGGTGGGAGTGCCCATCTGAAGCGGGTATAGGTTCCCGGCAAGTGGCACACTTCTTAAAACCGGATGATCCCCACATGATTGTTCTCTCAGAAAAAGTAAATTTCATACTAAAGACGCAGTATTACAACTTCATCTGTCTGTCTCTCTCTCGCTTTTTTGAAGAGCAAAACTACTATCAACACTAATCAAACTACAACTATTTACTCTACAACTAATTAATAAACTGTTAACTAACAACTATTCTAATTCCTGACAGGCTCTGATGAGAGGGAGCTCACTCTGTCTGTGACCGAGGACGGTTAAGAGGAACTGGCGAGAGCTGGACCTCGCACTCTAAGAAATGGCGTGAACGGCACAAGGCACCTGATGCACATGCACGGTTCGTCTGACCACTGCTGACGAATCTCCAATCTGTGGAGCCAGGACAAGCCCAACACCTACAGTGGAGCACCCAAGGGGACACTACTCGAAGAAAAACTTGATTTTTATTAATTTAGGAAATAGTATATAATACTCTTTACCTGTGTCAAGCTGCACATGCAGCAAGAGTACATTAGGATTAGTAAGAACTAAATCAATACACAAACACAATAGCACTTACATTTTATTAAACTAAAGTTTGAATGTTACATAAATGTTTCACATTTGCAATTGCAGCAGTTTTCTGAGTTGCCAGCCGACAGCTGTCAACTTTTTTCTTAATTTTTAATTTTATTAACTAACAGAGAAGTTCTCAGAACACTACATATATAACATCCTTACAACTAGTTCTCATCTTCCCCATCTCCACTGTCATTCTGATGCAGATCTGATTCCAAGGTACCAAAAAAGCTAAGACTGTGCATAGAGTTCACTTAATTTTGGAGTAAGTCCCATTGAAAACAAGTATAGAATGGGGTTCCTTTGGGAAAGCTGAGATATGCTGAAATAAAATAGGGAATAGACTTATGGCATCACCATTATGGTCTGTGACCATGATATTCCAAAATAAGCGACATGTAATATAAAATAAGAAAATGACACTCAGTGAGAACTGGCAACTTTAGATTTCTTTTACTACAGCTTCCTGTACTATATGTTCGGTTGATAGATTCTAAGCCTAATTAAACAAGCCATAAGGGATTATTTTAGCTGAACTATTTTTTGGAGCAACATCCAACAGAGCAAACAGCTTGGAAATCTGTTAAAATCACACAAATTAAAAGGCTTAGAGAATACTGAAGGATGATGCATTGCAAAGTTGATTCAGGTATGTCTGAAAAACAACGTGCATCATTTCCTTTCAATAAGAAGTTTTCCTTATGATGTTTCATTCTTGCAGCTAGGCCCTGAATCATCATCTTGCACTTACACTTGACACATTTTCCCTTTTTTACCCAGGAAACACATTTCTTCAAAATATTCCCCAGCAGGGTCTCTTTTACACCCAGAAGCCAAGACAGTTTTTCTATGGCAAAAGTACAGGGAATATAGGAAACTGTGTGTGCACGCTGAATAATATCCTCCCTTTTTCTTTTCAGCCCACCTCACTGTTCCTTTCTATGCTGCCTCTGTCCTTTCCTATATATTGTGTCTCTGTCTTGAGACAATGTCTTAACTAACTCTGCTGTGGTTGGCCTCGGTCCACCACTACATAAGCACAGAACAAAAACAATTCTATCCAGACTGTGGCTGTCTTTGTACATATTAAACTGATGAGAAACAGAAATTGAAAGCCCAGAACTTTCAAGAAGCAAGAGATGGTTGTTAGGTTGGACAGACTAGACCAGTATCTCTCAAAGTGGACCATGAGCCCACTCGGAGAAAACAGTCATCAGGCCACTCCCATTTGTTTACTTACCGGCTATGCAGCCACAGAGACTCACAGCTCCCATTATCTGTGGTTCACTGTATGTAGCCAAGAGGAGCCACAGGAAGGAGCGAAGCTTTCTTGGCTGAAAACAGCGAACCACAGACAATGGGAGTTGCGAGGCTCCGCAGCCGGTAAGTAAACAAACGGAAGCAGCACGTTAGCAGCTCTCTCGCAATAGGCCTGCGGCCCACTTTGAGAAACACTAGACTAGATCCATTAATTCTTTTTTTATGAGACTATAAGTGTGGCATGTTTGTGATAAGATTTAGTTGTAAGTTCTTTTTAAATGAGAAATTTAGTATTTTATTGATTATTTTTAAAAATAAATAAAAAAATCTAATTTAAATAAACAAACCTGATTTTTTAATTTTTTTTTAATCGTGTTTTTAAACAAACCACCGGTTGTTGCTTCTGATGTGCTTTACAAAAATTGCTATTAGTTTTTGAGTCTTTGGCCATTCTTCTTTGGCTTTCCTAATTATATTTTACATTTCACTTCCTAGAGTTTATGCTCCTTTCTATCTTCCCCATCAATAGGGTTTAACTTCCACTTTTTAAAGGATGTTTTTTGCTGCTAACTGCTTCTTTTACTTGGTTATTTAGTCCTGGTAACACTTCTCTGGTCCACTTACTATGTATCCATTCAGCTTGCAAAGATTTCACTTCTGGCAACTGAACCTTTCAATTTTTGTTTGTTTAACTTCCTGGTTTTGTAGCTCCCCTTTCTGAAAGCAAATGATGCCATGGTGGCCTGCTTTGGTATTTTCCTCCCTACAGGATGTTAAGATGTATTATCTTATGGTCATTACTATCAAGTGGGTTCCAGAATTATTTGCTCCAATAGCAGTCATTTAAAATGTCAAGAAATTTTATCTCTGCATCTTGCGCTGAGTAACATATACCCAGTCAATAATCAATTTGGGAATATATGCCATTTTGCACCAAGAATGCCCCTCTGCCATATACAATGGACAAACTGGACTGTCCCTATGCAACAGAATAAATGGACACAAATCAGACATCAAGAATGGTAACAAACAAAAATCAGTGGGAGAACATTTTAACCTCCCTGAGCACACAGTTACAGATCTGAAAGTTACCATCCTCAAGCTAAATAAATAAATAAATAAATAAAACTCAAAAATAGGCTGCAACATGAAACTGCTGAGCTGGAATTCATATGCTAATTCAACACATAAGAAATGGTCTGAATAGGAACTGGGAATGGTTCTCTCATTACAATAAGTAATTTTCCACTTTAGGTATTCTCACCTTCTTAACCACATGCACCCTGATTGAATTAGCTTGGATGTAACACTCCCATCTCTGTATCCCTTCTATCTGTTTCTTTTTCTTTCACTCCATGCATCCGATAAAGTGAGTCGGAACTCACAAAACTTGTATTATAATAAAATTGTTAGTCTTTAAGATGCTACTGGACTTGTTTTTGCTGAAACAAACTAACACAGCTACCTCTGAAAGCTGTCAATGTGGGGACAATTGAAATCCCCCATTATTGAGGGTATGATTCAGTCACAAGTATTCTTAAAGTCATAGATGGATCAAGGACAATAAGAAAAATTCATGGTTCCATCCATGAATTACACTATAAATACCTCTACGTATTGGGGGAGGGGATGCTCTAGGAGACCAGTGCTAGGGGGCATGTGGCCAGTGGCACCAGCTTCCAAGGTTCACCTAGCAGTGGCTGTTTCAGCTGTCCTAGGGGACTGCTGTAAGAAGCTGCTGAGCAGTGGCTACTTAGCTGGCCCCCAGAGGCAAACAGCAGCCAGTGCAGCTGACTACAGAACTGCCTAAGCAACTGGCTACAGAACTGCTCCAGTAGTGTCTGACGTGGCTATCCCTAAGGTGGAGCCCGCTGCTTGAGCAGCCCTTGGATCAGCCACACTGGGCACTGAAGAAGTCACAGAGGTTGCGGGAAGTCACGGAATCAGTGCCCTTTGTGACATATACAAAAAACTACACTTTAAGGATTTTTTTATAGTCTCCCTAATCTCTCTGACCATTTCACAATCACTATCCACATCCTGATAAGGTGGTCAAGTATTATATCCCTATTGCCATATTTTTATTATTCAAGCACTGAATTACTATCCATAGAGAGCACATGATATATATATAGCTTTCACCCATCTGAAGAAAGGGCAGTGCCAACAACAGACAGTTGCTATGAAGAGATTTTACATTTCCCCCAAGATCTCTGGGAATAGTGGAAAAAGTCTAAGCAGAAACTGTACAAAGGAATTTTAAGTAATTGCTAGGAGGAGAGGTTAGAGTCTTAAATAACATTTTCAGCCAGGAAGAATTCATTCAAGTACTTTAGAGAAGGTTCTGGGAAAAAGAAAGAGGCAGGTCATTACTGAGACCCGTTACCTTCCACATGTCTTGAAAAACCTCTCACTTATTCAAGGGAAGACGGAACAGATGGATTTTAGAACAGAGGTAAGATTGTAGAACAATTACTATTGCTTTGAATCAATAAAAATTCACAACAAATTATGTACATTTCCATGTTTTTATGGAGATATAGCTATCTCATAGAACTGGAAGGGACCTTGAGAGATCATCAAGTCCAGTCCCCTGCCCTTATGGCAGGACCAAGTACCATCCCTGCAGATTTGCCCCAAATCCCTAGGTGGCCCCCTCAAGGACTGAACTCACAACCCTGGTTTTAGCAGGCCAATGCTCAAACCACTGAGCTATCCCTCCCTCCTCAAATTGCCACAGTATATGCCTAGAAATTAAAAAAAAAATTGAAAGGGAAATTGTTGCAGAAAACTAGTTTCAAGAGCTTACCATATCCTACAACAAAGGGATTCCAACAAAGCCTTCCTAGTAGTTGACCAATTAAAGGGAATCTCTGAATTGCTGTAGTAGAGTTCTGTAAACAAAAACAATGTATTGAAGACCAAAAATGTGTGATTATAATTACCTAGATAACTGTAAATTATATTATTGTTTTGCTAAAGGTACACATTAAGGAGAAGTCCTTCAAATATTTAATAAAAGCAAATCTTTCAGGCCAGAACTGAAACTTAATACTTCATCAAGGTTAGCTAAAGCTAAGCAATATTTCCCTTAGGGCAGTGTTTAATTACATTAGAAAATTAACTTCATTTTCCTCATGTGGAGTAGTCAGGAAAATCTATAATATTTGTAAGTAACATAAACTACCTGGTAGTAAAATACAATTAATATAATTTGTTTATCCCTACAGTTTTCTTACATTATACAATGGAATTTGTGAAGAAATTAAAAGAAGCTATTGAATAAAGATAAGTACTGTATCTACATATTTTACTACTCCTGCTTACAGCATTAGAAATGACATCATAACATGTCAGTCACAACATAAAATTTAACAGACACTAACCTACCAAAAAAACAAGGAACAGTCAACAAAATAGAAAGCAGCTTCACTATAAAAAGTAGTAGATAGCAGGGTTTATATAGACTCTTATGCAATCAGGCTTATTTTTCAGTATTTGTAGCTTTACTGTCTAATAAATGAATGCTTTTAAAAATGGTAGTGTGCTGAGATAATGTGTAAGTAGCAGAAACAATAACCGTCTCCTGCTGCTGCAATAAATTCCTCAGATTAAGGCTGTTCCTAGACTTGCTGGGGCCATATAGAAGGTCCGTTTGAGGCTAAACCTCAGAAATTACTCAAAGTAGCAATATTAAAAAAAGATATTATTATTATTATTTTCATTTAAAATAATATCTGTTCTTAAAATGTGCATTCACACACACAAATTCTCAGTACTCAAAAATTATTTCGAAAATTTGCACTTAAACTTGATAAAAAAATCAATACCTTCTTTTTTGTTAATCTTTTCATGGGTGAAGAATATTTTAACCTCACAATTTGATACTGTTTTATTGAAAACTGCTATAACGCAAAAGTTATATGAAAAAACCACCTACTTCACCTGACTTCATTTAAAAAAGCAAAATAAATACAATACTCAAATCCTAACCAGAATAGTTAGTAACATTTGCCAATAATCTGACCATAATGCTGGAAATCACTATATATCCCACAGCACTGGGTTTAGCATGTCAACACACTCTTTAGGATTTAAGGGATCAGTTACAATTTTGCATGTAAAGGCCTTTAAATAATCCAATTTATGACCTGACAACAAGAATCAAATTTGTGTTTATTTTAAAGAGTTTTAAAAAGAGTCTACTTGATTGGCTAGGAAATCTCATGTGACAACATAACCAATCAAGAAAAAGCACCTTTCACAATAAATCAGGAACACAGGAAACACATTCCTGTTTGTATTACCTGTGGCTGTTTCCCCAATTTGCCTCTCTGATCCAGCAATACATTAGGGTAAATACCACAAGCCTCTCTGCTACCATTCACTTTCTGATTTTGTCGAAATATGGGGTGCAGATTGTTTGAGGCAGTCTTCAAAACAGTTCATTCTTCCAGCTAAATTACTTACCATATGTTTCAAGGATTCATAAATCTGCTGTAGAAACTCCTGTAATTTAGGCAAGTGAAGGCAGACATCTTGCTGGGATTCCAAAGTAGTGGTTTGACCCCACTGAACAGCCTTATCCAGCCAATATTCAAAGCTCAATTTAAGACCAGCAGTATCTTGGGTCATCCTGCTAAAAAAGATTATAACCATAATCAGAGGTATCTAAACATACAATGTGAAGGGGGGAAGTTTGCTAATTTCCTCCCACTTCACAGATAAGATGTTAAGAGAATTTTTTTTTTTTTTGGTCTATAGATGTTCCATAAAACAGTAAAGGGTTTTCTGTAGTAATAGAAAGATAAAATAATGACTCCTTTATGTCAAAGTAGCAGTGATGAATCAGCAGTAAGATACATTACCCAGTTGGGGCTCAGATTTTTACTATTTGATGAATTTGCAATCACCAATATTTCATTCAAAAAAGCAGTAAAACAACGTGGGTGAGTGTGTATACAAATGCATCTGTGCTGTGTGCAATGTGTTATTTATGAAACTTCATTTCCTGTTACATCTAGTATCTTATAAAAATATATAATAAAAATCTTGATATATTCTCACATTGTCATAAAAAGAAAAATCTAAAGTACAGGCAGTCTCCGAGTTACGCGGATCCGAATTATGTCGGATCCGCAGTTACGAACGGGGTTTGCTGCCCGTCTCCCTGGTCTGCTGGAGACGTCTGGGCTGTCCACTGCCCGCGTGCTCTGCGGCTTTGCTCCACGTCTCCCCAGACCAGGGAGACGGGGAGCAAAGCCGGGGAGCACGCGGGCAGCCCAGACGCGCCACGGCTGTCCCGCTGCCAGCGTCCTCAGAGGCTTTGCTCCCCGTCTCCCTGGTCTCCAGCAGACCAGGGAGACGCGGAGCAAAGCCGCGGAAGACCCAAGCGGCGGGACCACGGTGCGTCTCGGTCCCCGCCCGCGTCTCCCTGGTCTGCTGGGGGGGCGGGGGCGCAGCTAGTACCCCCCCCCCCCCAGCAGTCCAGGCTTTTCCCCGGACGCCTGTGGTAGAGCAGCTGGGGCGCTGCCAGTTGGTCACATAGCGCAGCTCTGGGCGCGACTGGACCAACCCGGCAGCACCCCAGCTGCTCTGCCCCAGGCGTCCTGATTCAGCCGCTGCTGGTCAGTTTCAGCAGCGGCTGAATCAGGACGCCTGGGGCAGAGCAGCTGGGGTGCTAGTGGATTGGTCCAGTAGCGCCGAGGAGCGGCCGCGCTACTGGACCAACCCAGCAGCACCCCAGCTGCTCTGCCCCAGGCGTCCCCAAGTCAGCCGCTGCTGAAACTGACCAGCGCTGACTACAGGAAGCCCCAGGCAGAGTTGCTCTGCCCCGGGCTTCCTGGAATCAGCCACTGATCAGTTTCAGCAGCAGCTGACTTGGGGATGCCTGGGGTTCTTAAATTGAATCTGTATGTAGGTCGGAACTGGTGTCCAGATTCAGCCTGTTGAAACTGATCAGAGGCTGATTCCAGGAAGCCCGGGGCAGAGCAACTCTGCCTCAGGCTTCCTGTAGTCAGCCGCTGGTCAGTTTCAGCACCAGCTGAATCTGGACGCCAGTTCCGACTTACATACAGATTCAACTTAAGAACAAACCTACAGTCCCTATCTTGTACGTAATCCAGGGACTGCCTGTATATCCTGTTTTTAAATTAGTACAGGTTGGACCTCCCTGGTCTGGCACCCTCGGGACTGAACCAGTCCTGGATGAGGGATTTTGCCGGACCTAGCTATGGCCTGGCTGCCAGCCTCCCAGCCAGCTCCCCACTGCCACAGGCACCTCTGCACACAGGGCTCCTGATCCCCATTGCCTCCCAGTCCCCCTGAGCAGTTCTGTGGCTGAAGTTCAGTTATGCCGCCGAGCAGCAGCCCCGCTACTAGACGCCTCCCAGCCACTCCAGGTAGCTTCAGGACTGCTGGGCTTCTTGTTGTGCCACCAGGTGACAGCCCCATTCCCAGACTTCCAGCCCTGCTGCCGAGCTCCTGACCCTGCCATCAGGAAACCCTACTGCCTTCCATGCAGAGCTGAAACAGAGGTAGGTCCTGGACCCAGCATGAGCCAGGACTGAGCTGAGCAGTCTGTCCACCCAACTTCCAATACACTTTAAATGCAGAGCCACAGCAGGGTAGGTCCCGGACCCATCACAAGCCAGGACTGAGCCAGGCTGCTGGCCAGCCTGTTAAAAAATTTACTGGCAGGGAGGGGAGGGAAATGTATGTAGTCTATAGCATTAACCTATAAGTTTTTGCTTATCAGTTAATCGACTATTCTATTACATCCCTAATCTACCTCCAAATTTACTTGCCCTTCATATTCCCACTAGTCTGCTAACCATCTCATTCTTTCTCTGCTGCCTGCCCCTCAGTCTCTCCCTGAGCCTTCTAGCATTTTTTTCAGTTCTTTAGTTACCTAACTCACTCCTATTTTGTGTTCTCTTTCCTGACCATTAGCGTCATTCAACGCACCTCTACATTTTCCTACCACCACTTGGCCCTCATATACAGCCGTCTGGCTGCAGCCCTATTGGAAACATAGGAGATATCATCCATCTTTGTAGGTAGAAGCCTCAGTTTTATCTATAAAGAATAAGGGGACATGGTAAGACATCTCGAGAGCACTCTGTGGTTTAGTTCCATTGTGAGTAATGGGAAGTGGTGAATATATTGGTTAATGGCAAAACTTCAAACACTGGTAAGCAGAAATGAAAAATGTCAGGTGTCTTTTCTCTCCTCCCAGCCCCTCTACCTCCAGCTGCCAGTGACCTTTTGTCTCCCCCCAGCCCATCCTCCCCATCTGGCTGCCAGGGGCCTTTTCTCTCCCGCACCTCCCTCCAGACAGCAGGAGCCTTTTCTGTCTCTCTCCCCTAACCCTGCAATCAAGGGCTGGGGAAGGGGGAGACTAGCAATATTCAGACAACGTAGAGGATTCCCATGTGCTAGCAGGCAAGATAGCTGATCCCCAGCCCTGCTGGCCACTCCCTTGATGGTATGGGTTTCCTTAGTGGACACTCTGCACTCTCCCCTGCAGACTTGCTGCCCCCCAGTGGCCTCTCTCAGTATCATGTCCCTCTGCACAGCCCCTTCCTTTCCATGTTATGAAAAACAGCCCCTTTCCCACCACTTCCTGTTGTCTTGGCATAAAGCAAAGTCAGGGTTTGGTTAAGTTAGAAGAAGAGGAAGCTGTACACCAAATTTGGTAGCCCTAGCTCTCAGAGTTTAGGAGGCATCCTTGAACAACTGGACTCAGACAAATACACAGATGCACAAATCTCTAAAATAATGTAAATATTAAAAAGGTAATGATATTTAATAAGAATGTCTCTGGGGGAAATACACACTATAACAGTTAGCTACATCTGGATGTATGATTGTTGGGAATAAATTAATAAGACTATCCATAGTTCAATTGGTGAAATTCATCCTAGTAAAGAACGCTATATAATCCTGTTTAAAATAAGCCTTGCTACCAAAGTGGCTGTTCAGGAGAATCCTCTACGTTGTCTGAATATTGCAAAGAGGGTTTTTGTTTCAATAGCATATAGGCTCAAACAGAGGGATAATGACAGAAGAAATACAGGATTCATATTTACATAGAACCAAAGTTTATATACATTGCACTGATGGGCTGCAGTCATTGTTCCAGTACATAAACTGGTGTTGGATGGGTTGGGCAATAATTTTCGCAGGTGGAGGCACTTAATGAATTTTGGTACTTCATAGGCCAGCTCTACCCCTGGAAGAGGAGGGTCTGGGGCACAGCTTCCCCCAAAAATTGTGTGGACCAAAGTCTTTGAATTATAAAACACAGTAACGGGTTCATGGCTCTGCCGCTACCATGTTGCCTGGCAGCCACTTGGGATAGCTGCGGATATTTAAAAGGCTCTCCGCTCTGGCTCCTACCAGGAGACATTTAAATAGAATCCTGCTGCCTGAGATACCGCCTGGAAATTCGGTGGCATGGTCAGTGGGATATAAATAGAAAGCAGCCATATGCAGTTTGCAGGCTGGATCAAAGTGCTAGGTGGGTCGGATCAAGCCCCCGGGCCGCATCTTGCCCAGCCCTGGAGTAGGAGCTACAAGAGGGGCAGCGGGGCTGCACAGCAACCTTCTACCCCTGCCCCAAAACAGGGAGTGAATTTATCTTGTCTTTTCATATACCCTTCACCAAATTTGAAAAAACTATATCGTTGACTATGAAAAGCCCCTGCTGTAAATTGCTATACAGATCAAATGACTTATTTGAGTTTACTTACGCTCCGCTACTCATTGTCCAGAAGTGGGTCTGCCCCACAAAAGCTCATCACCTAATAAACCATCTTGTTAGTCTTTAAAGTGCTACATGACTGCTTTTTTTAAAATTTTGTCCAGATACAGGCACTCAGACATAATTTTTAGTAAAGCACCTAAACAAGTCCGTAACTCCATTCCTGTTCAAAAGGATGCTTAACCTTTACGCATGTTTATATGTTTTGCTCAATCACAGCCTTGATTCTTCCAGATTGTCACCAAAGAACATGTGTTAGCTGAAAATTATATATTCATCTATTCTATCTGGAGCATTCCTCAATTTTTGCTTTCTTCAGAGAACTAAAACTTTCTTAGTCAAACAGTAACATTTTTAAACTATGGAATCTAGTCTTACAAAGGACACTTTTCATGAATTATCCTGAACTTTTGATTTAGCTATCTTTTGGAGATATGCCATAAAATTGAAAAAAAAATAGCAAATGCAAAAATACAAAGTACACACACAGAATATTTACTTGATATATCACTTCAAACTCAAACTCTTCCACACATTGCCTAAACTGATTAATAAAAACACACTTGACTACTAGTCTTGTAATACAAAATAAAATAACCAAATATAAGGACTATCTAAATGAAAAAGATTGCTAACAAAATTTTACAGGTTGAACCTCTCTAATCCAGCACCCTCGGGACCTGGTCAGTGCGGAAGCACATTTCCACTGCTTAGTACACCCTTAGAAGACATTTAGAGGTAAATTAGTGCTAAATAACAGCACAGAACACTGAGAGACCACTTACAGACCAGTGACTGTAAACAAACTTTATGGGATGGTGGGAAACTTGACCACACTCATGATAAATGGACATCCACCTAACTAAAAACATGGATGTTGCTGGACCAGAGACTGCTGGACTAGAGAGGCTCAACCTGTACACTGAAAATTCCTCTTGGATAATTTGTTCTCTCCCTCACCCTACACATACAACAGGTTTGTTCTCCAGTTTATTTTCAGAGTCAGTAGACTTTTTTAATTTAAAAGATTTGCTGTTATAGGCTAGCACTCCACTTCTGCTCTGACAGCCACACTCAAAACCCAATCCTGCCTTTCCATTTGACACTGATTCAGAATTTAGAAAACCAATATGTTATCATTTAGTATGATTCACCTTAAATTACTCTCTCCCCCATATGGAAGGGAAAATAAATCCTTGATCCTCCTGCCTCAGAACCTCCCAGTAGAATTCCTGTTGTTCTTCACTTCCAGGCAGCGAGGAGCCCTGTGGAGCTTAGGCATGGGGTATTTGTTACATCCTTCAGAGACTGTGGGCAGCATTTCTAACAAGGAATGGATTAGCTTTATTCTGTTGAGTGAGCTATCTGGATTAGTGTCTGAAATGTAACATTTTAGTCAATAACTTTTGTTACCAGATTCTCAGGCACAGCTCCACATGTATACCAGAACGTTCCACTTTAAGCGCTAACAGACTTACTGCTAGAATACATCTGTTACGTACCACATCCAAAACATACAGGTACAAACTACAACATGAAAATCTGAATCCATGACTGGAAAAGTACATTAACATAAAATTAACTTGTCTTGAGAACTAAAGAGCATCAAAATCTCCAAGAACATATCAAACTAGTTTTCTTAAATGGATTCTTGCCTTAACTATGTTTTCCCTTAGGCCTAAACATAAAAACGAAAACAAAACAAAAAACAGAACAAAAACTTACAAAACTCTGTATAAAGATTATTCATCAAGTATAAATCAATATACTTGGGAAACCTATACACTGACATGGTATCATCTGAACAACACGGACTGTTGAATTTATATGCCTCCCAGCAGTTCAAAATGATATAGACCCTGTACTATTAAAGGATGACATAAATTGTTTACCTGGTCGGCTAGAATAGGCATGTAGTATCTACCAAAGATTTCTAGCAGAGTAATTTCTATGAAGGAACTTTTATAGATCCCACTATCTTCAGATCTGTCTTTCACTGGCTGCTGAGAGTGTCACTTCTCACCAAAACATTACTGAAAATGAGCTAAGATACCATACAGCAGCAAATGCAAACAGTTATTTTTTAAAGAGCAGTTTCCTTTAAAAAGTTGAGGCTTTTTTAATAAATAGGAGAATTTCTAAGATACTATTTAAGTACATTATTTCATATTATAGCATCAGAGTGTTACAAATAAATTAGGTGGAATCACCTAGTCAAAAATCCAACAAAAACTTTAATTCAGCATCTCCCAGTGCCTGCTTCTCCTGCAATGGTGATAAGTAACACTAAACTTGATTCACTTTCTTTTACTCCAGCTTCTCTCAAACACCTGCTCATTGGGAGAAAGAAACCAATTACATTATCTATATTACAGTAGCAGCCAGAGACCCCAAATAGGATCATAAGTCCCCATTATTCTAGCTGAATATATAAAGACAGCCCCTGTTCCAAAGAACAGCATATCTTCAAAGTCTGAAAAACGGTAATTCTTATTTGTTTTGTTACCACTCTGATAGGTATTAAAAGAATGCTAAGCATCGCAGTATGATGTTTCATGTTATAAAACCATTTTATAATGGCACAATATTACATTATTGGCCCTTTGTACCATCCAGCTGAGAATGATTTAACAGCCATAATAATCACATTAATTTAAAACAGTGAGAGACTATATGATCCTGAAAATCACAAAGAGACAATGATTTTAATAACAGGCCACAAATTTAATGTCTTACAGCTGACAAATATGTTTTAACTATCTCCAGAACAAAAAATATGATTAGCACAAAATACAGAGTCTACTCATTATATTATGCTCCAACACTTCAGTTAGCCTATAAGGTGCCACAGGACTCCTCGCCGCTTTTGCAGATTCAGACTAACACGGCTACCCCTCTGATACTCATTATATTGTTTTTCTATACCAAATATCCCATATCGCCTTGACTGCTTTATATTTTTCTTGCAAATATATTTTTCTTCTCATTCTGACAGTCTTTCTTTCAGGTTCTTAGGTTAGGATAATATATCATTAGTTAAGAGTAATATCTGAGGGAGTCTTAATTCAGTGCTTAAAATATTTATTGTTTGTATTATGGTAGAACTTATTTAGAATCACATATTTCAAGGCATGTGATCATCTAGACTTCTGTATAACACCGGAAACAAAACTTTCACAAAATAATTACAAGAAGAATCTTGATTTAAAAATTGATGGTGACTGAGAACCCCCCACTGTAAGTTGTTCCAATGGTTAATTAACCCCATCAAAAATGCATGCCTTTTTTTCAAGTCTGAATTTTTCAAGCTTCAACAACTGAATCATGTAATATTTTTCTTTTCCAGATTAAAAAGTATAAATGCTCCCCACTTAGATATTATAGACTATAATAAAAGTTACCTCCTTATCTTTCTCTTTGTTAAAAAGTTGAGCAATTTGAGTGTATCCTTTACTCATTTTCATGGCTCTTCACTGAACCTTCTCCAATTTATCAATGTTCTCCTTGAATTGTGGGCACCAGAATGGGAGACACAGTTTTCCATCAGCAGTTGTCATCAGTTGTTTCACCAAATAGAGAAGTAAAATTAACTCTCTATTCGTACTTGGGATTCTAGTTATGTATCTCTTGTGATGTTGTTAGCTCTTTTGATCACTGTACTGCTCTGTATTGCTCATGTTCAGTTGATTAGTCATCATGATTCCAAAAGCTTTTTCAGAGTCACTGCTTCCCAGGACAAGGTCCCCCAACATTTGAATATGGCCTGCATTTACCTATATTAAAACATATATTTTTGCTTGTACCCAACTTACCAATCAACTCAAAAATGCTCTGTGGCAGTGATTAGTCTTCTTTATTAATTACCATTTCCTAAACTTGTGTCATCTGAAACTTCAGTGATAATTTTATGTTTCCTTCCAGATTATTGACAAAAAAATGTTGAATACCTTAGGGTCAAGAACTTACCACTAAAGAACTCCACTAGAAACACCCACTCCCCATTCAATGGTGATTCCTTATTTACAATATCAGAGCTGTTTCCCACTCTGGCACTCAAGAGACCTAAATACCTTGCTTCTATAGGCTCTGCTTACAAAAACTCCCCTGGCTGTGGGAGATATGTACTTGATAGCGGCGGCCTTAAATAAAATCCTGAAAACCAGGAAGAAACACTTGAACTTCTTCCCATGGGGTACTCCAAGCTCTTTTGCCACAAGAGAGCTTGAAAAAAGAAAAAAACAACAACAAACTGTGTTTCTGATAGCTGACCTCTCAGGCTAGGCAGGCGCACGCACACACACATCCCTCCGGATACCTTTCAGGACACAAGAATCAAATCATCACCTTAAAAAGGGTGATTTCATTAACAAAACAAAAAGGTATACTTGATAAAGCATATTTAGTTGCTACTGTTAATGATACAGAGCAACTGAGGAGAGAGCAGATTAAAACACAGAGGAAAAAAATGGTATTTCTGGGCACAGCTTAGGTACAGTGAATGAGAGTAGGGAGGCACATGGATTTCACACAGAGACGTTTAACCAAACAGCAAAATAAAGAAAAATAACCTGATCACGACTAAGTAAACATTTTCCCTCTACTCAGCAATCCATACTGATCCATATTTCAAAGCCTAGACTATCCCCATGCCCAATATTTCTTGTAGGCATGGTAATTCTGTTTGATTATTTCATCTTGCTTCCTCCAGCTCCTAACTTAAAACTCCCAAAGAGAGACAGCCAGGTATATATTTACATTTCAACACTGTATTCTATTGGTTCTTCTGGCTTCCTGCCAACACCCTTAGCTACCCAACTTTAATCCTTTACTCTCCAAGTGCTGGTCAGCATTCCTCCTATCCATCATAACAACTATATTTTGAGATCTGTGCCAGTTTTTAATTCATTTAATGTGTGCCATTATTAATATCGTTCTAGTTTTTTTTAATCAAAACTGTATGCGTTACCAACTCAAATGCCTTCTGGAAGTCTCAGTATATTACATCAACACTATTACCTATATCAGCCAATCTTGTAATCTCATCAAAAATATAAATTTAGTTTGACAGACTATATTTTCCTATTTTCCATGCTGATTGGCATTAATTTTATAATCCTCCTTTAATTCATTACTGAGTCCTGGATCAGTCACTCCATTATTTTGCTTAGGATTGATGTCAGACTGACATGCAACACATACCCAGGTCATCCTGTTTACCTTTTCAAAATATGGCAAAACATTAGCTTTCTTTCAACTTTCTGGAAATGCCCTGTGCTCTAAGACTTATTCAAAATCAATATTAATAGTCCAGTGAGAGCATCAGACAACCCTTTTAAAACACCTGGATGCAAGTAAAAAATGTCTAACATTAGTGGTTGCTGTTTAACATCCTTATATTAATGGAATGGAAAGAGAATTATCATATGATTGTTCCTAACATACTTTAAAAATTCCTTTTGGTCCTTAATTTTGCTGTCCATAAATTTTTCTGTGTATTCCTTTGATTTTTTTTATCAATTTTTTTAACATTTCCTTGCTTTTGACATATTCGTTACTATCAGTTTTCCCTTTCTTTCATTTTCTTCTTTGAAAGTGACTTTTTGGGCAGCTCATAAAGTGTTTTTAAACAATTCCCCATTATGAGTCATATTTTTCCAGTTATATTTTTCCTTCCAGCTGATCTGATTCATAATTGTATTCAGCTTTGTGAAATTGGCCCTTTTAAAGCAACAACTATGTATATATAGGGGATGTTAACTAATGTGTATTTGTGTAAACATGTAACCGCTGGATTTTTTAGCAGTTACGCATTTAAATGTGGGGGGTGCAGCTCTCTGTGAGCACCAGCTCCCAACTTCTTCCTGCTACAGCCTCTGATAAAGAGGTAGCAGCACAGAAACAGGTGGTTCTACAGGAGCCAATATGCATGGGGATCCAGCTTGAAAGCCATCTTCCAGTGCGTGCCATCTTTCGCCTGCCCTGCCCCACCGCCTCCAGCAGCAAAGCCTCCTTCTCGGCTGTGGAGCCGGCAGTGAAACCACTTTCCTGGGGTTGAAGCCAGCAGCCTTTGCCCTCTTAACTTCACAATCGGGGAGGCAGCTTCACTGCAGCAAAGAAGTCTTCTCCCCAGGAGCAAAGCAGGCAACCCTTGCCTGCCCAGCTGCTGTGAAGGCCACTTTTCTGAGTGTAACCAACACCGTTAACTGAAAGGCAGTGTGTGTGTGTGTGGTTAAATCAGTTAAATGGCTAGTCATTTACATTCAGACACCCCTACCTTTCACTGTGACCTCCCACCTGCCAGAGCCTATTCTTGCTACTAGAATCTTCCAATGCAGCAGGAAAAGGTATGGAAATGCAGAGATATGCGTAGGATATATACCATAAGATTTTGATATGTCTGTACTCATTTAAGTAGTGACACACTTAAATGACTTTATGCAGTTATTTATATTATATTATGCTAAGTGTATAGGATCTGTATTCTACACACCACAATAAGTGACCTACCATCTGAGGCTTAAGCAAATGAGTATTTCTTCAGGTTATTTAAGGAATAAATTAGGAATGTAAGGAATGAAGGCTGTGGGAGGCAGCAGCACAGAAAGGGGGGTAGGCAGCTCCACAGGAACCAGAATGTGTGAGGAGTTGGCTCCCCATATGTACCAGCTCCCATTTCCCACACACACATGCTGCTGTCTCTAATACAGAGGCAGTAGCCTGGGGGAGAGGGTTGTGCGTAACCAGGAAAGTTAACTGATGAGCCCAGGTTCATCAGTTAACTGTGTACATGAGTACACATTCACATCCCTACCCAGAATTAGTGTTTTGGTATCATAAGACTTCTGAATCGCTGACACATGCTTGTGTTTGAGATCAGAATTCCTAACGCGCTATCATAAGTATTGGATTTTTGTTTCTCTATTATGGCAATGTTCATCTTCTCTTAACATTCTTCTAATACGAGATCTGGCATTCCTTCACAGCCCAGACCTGAGTGACTTCCTGTCTGTCTTGAATCCAAGAGTCGCCAGGAATCATTATCATCATTCTAGGTTTGCTTCAGTTTTATATCTGTACAAAACAGACCAGTGGATACAAATTTTGTATCTAGAACCCTGCAAATCTGCATCTATCAGCTTTATATCTGTGGGTATCCGCAACCGCAGCATATGGCAGGGCTCTTCCAATAATGAAAAACCTTTTTCATTCACCTGCAGTACTACATCATTAAAAATATAAAATGCAAATGATATTCTCTCTACATTAAACATTCCTCTGAAGACTAAGGGGGCAGCCATGTTAGTCTGTAACTTTAAAAGCAACGAGTAGTCTTATGGCACCTTAGAAACCAACACATACACTATATATATATATATATAGTGTATCATGAGCTTTCATGGGCAAAACCCACTTCCTTCTTTTTCTGTTTTAAATTGTGAGGGTCCCCCCCTTTTCTCTCCACTCTGCTCATATGAGGGAGACTCAAGGTGAAGGGGGAAGTACCTGTCAATTGTTGTGTCAGTGCTAATGAGTGGGCTGGAAGTGTCCCATACTTAGCTTTTGATGTCAACTGAGTGTTGAATGTAAGGAAAGCAGGATTTATCATGGGTCATCCAGTTCAGATCTTTGTTCAAGGCAGTAGAGACAGTGTCAAATTTGCATGTGAAGGCTAATTCCACACTCTGTAGTTGGCTTTTGAAATTCCTTTGTAGAAGAATGGCTACTTTTAAATCCATTAATGAGTGCCCAAGTAGGTTAAAATGTTCCCCTACAGGTTTCTGTGTATTACCATTTCTGATATCTGACTTGTGTCTGTTTATCCATTGTTGTAGAGACTGTCTAGGGGCTTGAGGATGTGAGGGGCTCAGGGTTGGGGGAGGGTGCTAGAAACAGGGTAAGGGGTTGTGGGCTCATCATGGGGGCAGAAGTCAGAGCAGCAGGGGGGAGGAGTCAAGGAAGGGGGTTGGGCATGTAGGGACTCAGGGCAGGGGGTAAGGTGCAGGAGTCAGGGTGGGGGACTGGGAGATGTGGGGAATACAGGAGTCAGGGTAGGGAGCTGGGAAAGGCTCCCTGCAGCTGCGGGGCCAACACTGGCTGGCTACCTTCCAGTGGCTCTCTGGTGCCCACGACAGTGGGGGCAGCACTGCATAACCAGCGTCAGCTGCACTGCCCAACAATGCTCCCTTCCCCTCCTCCACCTCTCCCCGCTGTACAACACTGGGCCTGAGAGTGGAAGGAGTGGATTGGGCCACAGCTATGGGTCATGGGAACCAACATGAAGGTGAGTCTTACAGATGTGCCTGCCAACCTGTGATAATGCTGCAGTATAAATGTGCCTGCTAGCAGACCCCTCCTTTAGTGCTTTATGAGAAACAATTGCATTTCAGGCATATCCCATTTTCCAGGCACAACCAAACCCTTACTCTGCTTTAAGTTACTATAAGAAGTGGTCCTAGCTCTTACCATTTAGGAGGCGTTCTTTAACAGACTCAGAAATGGAGGGACGCACACAGACGCACAAACTCTCTCAACTATATAGTAGATTCTGTAATGTGATTACAGGTGTGAAAGTTGGCAATTAATATGTCTTTAATGAGAACCAAACAGGCAAAAAGTTCTTGCATTTCTTTAAATCAAAAGCAGATTAGTCAATTTTTGAGGTAAAAAGATGAGAGCGATGTGGAGGATTTTCTACCAGGTTAAACCACACATCAATTTTCAGGAATTTTTATTCCAAAATCAGGAGAGAATGAAATTATGGATTTTAATTACATATTATCACTGTCTTTATTATAGCAACATTAAAATTAATGACTGTCACACTTATGCCAACACATATAATGCAGAGGTTTTATTGTGAAAAATAGGTCTGGAAATACCCTCTTCAGTAAAATGTAAACTGTTTAATTTGAGATTTTACTCGATTTATTACAGCTGTTCTACTATTTATAAAATATAATCAGGTCTTTACAGTCTGGCATTCTTTAACACTTTTTTAAATCAGATTGGTACAAAACAGGCTGTACTGATCAACAGGAATTTGATTCTATACAACTACAAGTTTTCTAAGATTAAAGGGTTTTATTTTGAACTAGTAACATACAACAAATGTAGCTAAGGGGAATTTGATGTATGTATAATCATTTTCAAGAGACTGGGACCACAAAACCAATTTAATGGATGATTCAGTATAAGAAAAAATGTTACTAGAGCTACAAATCAGAAACACCATCTTCTAAATAAGTACTCTGCCATAAACATAACAGCTCTATAATTGTACTGAAACACTAAAAGCACACTCCGAGAAAAGGAAAGATATTATGGAATAAGAGAAAATAGACAAGAGAATTATGGAAGAGATGAAATGTAAAGAAAAATAGTGAAAACAGATGTGCAACTTAGGGAATAGAAATCTTGATTTTCTTTTCCAAAAATCACAAGATATTATCACTAGGAATATCCCCATTGGAGGTAACATTAGGGGTTATATCCACTTTACAAATGAACCACTAGAGGGCAGGAATTTAGGAAGTCTATTTCTATCCAAAACATGACAGTGGTGAACAAATGTTGCCCCATGCATTACATAAAGATGGATGGGGAACAATGAGACAGCGGGAAGGGGGAGAGGAGAGAACCAAAAAGACAGGATGACAGACAGGAACAGAAAAGAGAGAGTTTACAAGACAATGATTTTCATAAGCCTGTCACTAGCTTTAAAGAGTCCCCAGTTTATCCGAAATACAACTTGTCATCATAATGTCGTAAAAGTGTCATCCCACAGATATAGGAAAGTGGCAACCTTTACATAAAGAAAGCAAAATATGGGTTAAAAAGTACATAGAAAATTGATCCTATGTAAAACAATGTCTTAAACAGTGAGGTTTTTACCTTCAGAAAAATAATGTGGGCATTTCTGAGGAGGCTGGAACAATAGAGAAGGTCTGAATCATCACCAGTAGAGAGGTAATGATATTATATTTCCTTGCTACCTATTTTTCACATTTTCTGGAAGGTGGATTTTTGAAATCACATCTACATTTGTGAATAAAAACCTCACTATTGGCTGCTTCTCTTGAAACTTCTTTTTCCTCCTTTTGAATCCCTCCATTAATTCCATGTCTCTATATTTGATGCAATAAACTGCTTATATTCATTTGCAATACCCTTCAAAGTCAATCCTCACCCTGCCAATCAAATATCATTTGCTCTTGAGCTGCCATTTCACTTCCCCTTATCTCATGATGCTAGCCCACTTGTTTGTTTTATTTTTGCTTTCTTCCATGTTACCTCTCATGCTTGGGGAAGGATTTCTCATAAAAATCTGTAAAGCTACCTCATTATTCACTTTCAACCCCCCCCCCCAAAAAAAACTATCATTATGCTTGCAATATATTTCATTAGGGATGTTCAATAGCATGTAATTGAATAGTTATGTAACCACATCAAGCTTTAGCAGTTACACTATATTCAATAGTCCCTAGGGGTGGGGCCAGCACCAGTGTGCTCCCAGCCCCACTCCCAGGCAGTCCCCTGCCATCCTGAACTGCTGCCTTTCTATCAGAGGCAGCAGCACGGGGTAGCAGATGGGAGCTGGTCCATGAGGGGAGCCAGTATAAAAACCAGCTTCCTGAGCAAACCAGTTTCCACCTGCCACCCCATGGTGCTGCCTCTGATAAGTGTCAGCAGTCTCCATCCGCTAGGGGTCCAAGCTGCCTTCAGAAGAACCTCTGTCCAGAGCAGGCCTACTCTGCTTTGTGGGATGCCGGAGCAGATTCTGTCTGCAGAGTGCCCAGGCCCGCCACAGAGAGAGGGTGCTTCACAGCAGCTTCCCCTTTCTCCCTTCACTGATACAGGGGCAGCAAGGGGCGGGGGAAATGTGCATAGTCAACAAGATTAACTGATTAACCTATAAGCATAGACTTATCATGTAGTTGTCTACATGTTCATATCCCTATAGTTAATAAGAATTGGTCTGCTGGTTTGTTGTGATCACAGCTGATTATGATGCTAAATACTATATTGTTGTCTCCTTGTACTCCTCTGCCTGTTATCTTGCTTTAGTCTTTACAAACTCATTGGGGCAGGCATCATTTGTGGTTGTTCTGTATTAGGCACTGTACATATAGTGGGGTTCTGATCCATGACTAGGGTTCCTAGACGCAACATAGAATTATAGTGCACACATCTCAAAATGTCAGCTTACATACCGAGAAAGTTGGGTTCAGATTGTGCTAGCCTAGGCATAACAAAGTTACAGGATATTTGTCCTCACCTCCATAAATCTTTTGAGTGGGTAGATGTATGCTAAGATTTTATGTTGTTGGCATAAGGCCTAAATCCATTTGCTATAAACTGTAAAATGAATTTATGATTCCCCCCTTGACACCTTAAATGGAGACTGGATGGTCAGGGCCATTACTAACAGATACAGACTTTCACTGCTGTATTGTGAATTCAGATCCAGTCTTTGTTGGTAATTGACCAAAACAGACAAGTTGTTTTCTGACTGTTGTGACCTATGTGAAATGAATATTTACATAGTCTCCTTACATTCCCTAGTATACACACATCAAAATTACAAAAGTCAACCCCATATTTGACAGTAATTGACCAACCTTGTTGGCTCTCTCAAAAAAAGTTCAATAACCAGGGCAAACTAACTTAATGTTCTCTCCGTTACAGAACAAGGATGCTACACGTCTGTTGTGTTTCAAGTAGAGATGTCAATGCATGGTCAACTACACAATTAACCCTGTCAACTACACACATTCCTCCCTCTGCATTAGAGGCAGCAAGTGGGAGAACGGGAGTCTGTGCACCTGAGGAGCTGTTTTTAAGCAGGCTCTCCACAAGCACCGCCCACTCTCCCACTCGGCATTGTTGCCTCTGATGCTTCTGCCTTTCAAGCAGACTTCCCGCAAGTGCCAGCTCCGCAGACCCACCTGCCCTCCTCCTTGTTGCCTCCTACAGAAGCAGTGAGGGTGGGCGGGCAGGAGCCGGGGGGAGCTGGCTTCAAAGCTGGGTCCCCCAGCACCAGCTCCACAGCCCCACCTCCTGCGCAGCTGCCTCTATCAGCCTCTGTCCGTGGGGAGCTCGGACACCTTCTCCAACAAACAGGCTGCTACTGCAGACGAACCTCTGTCTGTGGGAAGCTCGGACACCCCACCCCGCAGACAGCCTCTGTCCATGGGGAGCTCAGCCCCCGCGGACAGGGGCTGCTGCCATCCCACACTGGTGCCCCTGTAGCAGAGGCAGCAGCATGGGGCAGAAAGCAAGAGCCAGTCTGTGTGGGGATCTGGTTTTTAAACTGGATCTCTTGGTGGACCGACTCCTGACTGCCACCCCATACTGCTGTCTCTGATAAAGAGACAGAAATGCAGAGTAGCAGGGGGATACCCCAGGTGTGGGTCCAGGAATGCACTGGCTGCCAGTCCTGCCGCGCACTGGCTGCCAGTCCTGCCTTGGGTCCATCAAATGGTCATATAACCACTAAGATTTCATGCAGTTACACAACTGTTCAACTATGTGATATCTAACATCCCTGGTTTCAAGGTGAAATTAGGAAAGCTGTATGGCAAGCAATGTTTATTAAGGAATGTGAATTTATGGTAAAGTACCATGAGAAGAGTCACAGTTTAAAATCTTTCCATACAAGTTATGCAAACCACTACAAACATAAAACAAAATACATTCCTGCTATTGCTACAGATTTTGATAGTAACAAGAATGAATTTCATCTAATAACATCCTCCCTACTTTAGACCAAGTGTTAGCATTTTTCGTTTAAATGACTTTTACAATTAGCTTTGCTCCAGTCAAGCAGAAGACACCGAAGAAACTTAAATTATTGTTAGAAAGTGAGCACCTCCTGACACCATTAGCCCTCCCCTGGCTCCACCTCCCTCCCCCCCACACACGCACAGGGTCACGTTTCCCAAGAGGTGTAGAGATGTGACTCATGAACTATTCGGGTGTCAGCAAGCTGACGTGCAACGATTTCTAAGGGCACCGTCTCCTCGGTAGCCTGGCTAGTTTCAAGGGAGGGCGCAGCGGTGCCAGGCTTGCCGCACTGGGCGCGCGGCCCGTGTGTTACAGAGACCCCGCCCCCGCTCGGGGCGCCATACCCCAGGGGAAACAGGACGGCCCCAAACGCCCTCCCCAGCGCAAAGGGGCCAGCGGAGCCGCTGAAGCACAAGCCCCCAGGCTCCTCTCGCTCTCTGCGGGGGGGGCGGGCCGGTGCCGCGGGGGGGGGGGGGGCTCTGCTCCGGGTGCGAGCGCGGGCTGGGGGCTGCCCCCTCCCCGAACCAGGCAGCAGCAGCAGGGCCTCGCCGCGCCCCGAAGGGGCCCGCACCGCTCACCCTATGGCCCCGGGGCAGCCTCTGACCTCAACGGCCGGTACTGGGGAGGGAGGGGTGACTTCGGCCTCGTTCTCCCCGCCCGCGCGCGCGCTGTCGTGGCGACAGGGAGCTCCCAGCCCGACAATAGAAAACCCCAGGCCCTCCTCCAGCCCCGCCCTCCTCCTCCTCCTCTTACCCCGTGGCCGCCGGGCTCGTGCCGCCGGTTTGGAAATTTCGCGCGCCCTGTAACGCCACGCCCCCGTCTCCCCCGCGCGCCACTCAGCGGCTCCTCAGGCGCGTGCGCGCGGGCCGCTGCGGGCGGAGCTGCCTTGGGCTCTGAACCCCTGCAAAGGCAGCGGGACGGGGATGGGCGGCAGGTGGTGCCCGGAGGGTAGCGCTGGGGAGCGTAGGCGGGAAAGCAACAGGAGGGGCTGTTTTTAACAGAATATCCTTATGAGTTTAGAAAAACAATTGAGGCACTAACAGATTCATTTGGGCATAAGCTTCTGTAGCCAAAAAAATCACTTCTTGAGATGCAGCTGCAGACTAAAGGTGCAGCTACACACTCCCATAGCTGAAACGAGCTATGCGACTTGAGCTACACACTTGCATTATTTTGAGTTAATTTCGAAATAGCTTATATTGAAATTTGGTACTGTCTACACAGCACCAAAATTCCAAATAGAGCACTATTCCAGAACTTCCCTTACTCCTCGTGGAACGAGGTTTATAGGGATGTTGGAAAAGTGAGCCTGGTATATTTCAAAATAAAAGGTTTGCTCAAAAGACACAGAATAGTTATTTTTGGATACTTCCAGTATCCTGAAATAGCTCCGCAGTGTAGACATAGCCTAACACCTCTACCCCCAAGACTGCTTTAAAATCACCTTACTGACACTGGCTAGTTTGGCCAGGCAGCTCTAGGAGTGCTCTTGCTATAGTGGGCTGCAGTACTCCTTGAGAGAAACCGGCCGCACCCTTCCTGCATACCATTGCCTTTAGAAAAAGGGAAGGTGTGAAAAGGGGAAAATAGCCTGACTCTCCCACCCGTCACATTGGCGTGAGAACTGTGGGGCTTACCTGGTTGCATGAAACCTGCACAGTTTCGGCCCTACCCCTGGGACACAGACCCCCCCCCCCCCCCCACTTGGTGACCATTGGGCCATATATGGTAATATGTAAGCACAGGAAAGCGATGTGCAGATTTGGGGATAAATACCCATGGCACAGTTCGCTCTAGGAGGTCTTCGCAACACACGTACCACTGTGCATGTGCCTTCTCGCATACTTCAAAGCGCTGCCGGCCTGATCAACCGACCAGCCACCTCCCCCGACTCTCGGGCGTAACCAAGGCCTTCGCAACTGAACCGATATTTGTGAAATGTTCCGTGTGCTGTGTAAGTTGATATGTATGATTTGATTTTTTCCTGTTGTATAAGCTTAGTGTTGTAGTTGTTTTTGGGTAGTACATAAGAGTTTGTAGTTATCACTGTTATTTAATTACTGTAGCTGGATATTTTAAGATTAGAGACTATTCCCCTTGCCATTCCCATCCTTATATCTCTGACACGTTTTACTAGAAGCCATAGAATAAATATAATAAATACTGTAAATTCATTATTAACACGGTCTATTAAAAATCTTAGAATAAATACTATAAATTCACCACTGTTATAAATAAATAATTTTTATTTGATAAAACTGTCCACCTGGTTCTGTCCTTCCCCCCTTGGGTATTCATCATCGGACCTGTGATTCTCGCGACACAATGCATCTGACAAAGTGGTTTTTATCCATGAAAGCTTATGCCTAAATAAATCTGTTAGTCTTTAAGGTGCCTCATATCATCAGTTTAATCATTCTTCTTCAGGAATATCAGTATTTATATTTTGACTTTCATGCACACACAGACATGTAACCAAAGATCATTATAACATGGCAGTAGTTATTAAAATACACAACAGAGTATGGAGAGAAGAAAATCCCACATGAAAACAGTTATGGGAATGATTACATTTGAAATATGTTCAAAATATGAAAGTATTGAAGGAATGAATGATCAGTTAGAAAAAAATGGTAAATATAAAATAGAATGACTATCCTGTATCTATGTGTATTAAAGGTGCCATCCTAGTGGATGGAGAAATCATACTTGATAGCATGATTTAATTTTATTAAATCATGGCCAGATTACACATTATAATGTTATAAATTAGTTATGTATGTCCTTTCAAGTGAATGCCAACAACATTTTTATATCATATCATAAATCCTCTATGCAGTTTGCCACTATTTTACAGAAGAAAAACACAAAAAAATAGTGTTTTAAAAATATTATTGGTACTCTTTTTCATATTCCTGTGCCTGTAACATCAGGTACTTTATACCTAGTCCAACTGTCCAGCTCTCAAAGAAAAAAATATGACCAATAAATCTTAGAAGTTTCTAAACATTATTTAAAACAATACTTTTATCCATAAGAATGCCATGATTTTAAGGTCTGCTATCTCAAAAGAGGATCTTTCAGGTCCAGGGGCAAGTAATGGAAACCTAGGAATCTTCCCTTTCAAGGGATTTAAAAGCCCTCATGTCCTGCAAGTTTATGAGCTATATCAGAACTTCCTCTTTTCTTTTGTGAAAGACTAAATGCTTCCATCTTGGTCATTGGCCCCATAAGTTGGTCGGGAAAATTCCCTAGCTGGGAGGAAAGAAGGAAACCAATCTCTTTGGCAGGTTTTGGGAAAAAATATCACAGCTGTTTGAAGCTGCTCAGAGGGTCGGAATGTTAGAATAAATAGTGAGAATTAAATTAAAGGGTCAAAGTTCAGGTAAGACGTTCACAGGTGCATGACAAATACAGTTTATTAATGCATATTGCCAACATATGTATGGTTTAATTCATAGACGTTACAAACACCAGCTAAATAAAACATGCAGTGTTCAGGAACCCAAGACACAAGATCTAAGCACCACCTTCTTCTTCTTCTTCCTTGCAATACCTTCAAATGCTGTCCACTCTATAACTCTTCTCCTTCCAAGTATCACAGCTGATTAATATCTGTACCTCTGACTCCTACGAAACATTCACTATTTTTCTGTGGTTTGTGTGTTATTTCATATTTTCTGAATCACTTACAGTTTATTTCTGTATTTCCTATAAAATAAACTAAAAATCCCTCTCAACCCTGAGCAGTGAATTTTTATCTCTCTGCACAAGGTTCTCTTAATTTGTCTGAGTGTCTCTGAAATGAGTGAAATTCACAAGCAATCTGTTTCCCAAAATCTTGATGTTGCTGCTGATAATCATATTGCTTCACTTGTTATTTATTTTCAAGTTTCAAGCTTTTCTACATCCTCTGATAGTCCTGCCTAATCATCCAGGAATACTGGGGGGCACTATAGTGTACACTCGATAGACAAGAGGGAAAACTATATTTTTATCTAAGCAACAGAGATTTGAGAGAGAGAGAGAGTGAGAGAGAGAGAATATATGATGTGCATACATTCATAATCACTGTAGATAGGAGAAAGCACTTTGACAATATTATAGCAGTGACTCAAGCAAAATACAGAAAAAAAAAACCCCCACAGCTATTACTGTCTGTTCAGGACTGAACTTGCTGGGTAGGTCAGGTATTGCTCTGATTATACTATAAATAGGAATGTCATTTTTATACAGCTAGACATTGGATGCTAGTCCCACAGCTGATGTAAATCAGTGTTGCTCCATTGACTTCAATGAAGCTACACCAATGGTTGTTTTTTCAAGAAATAAACATTACTCTGAAGTATTTAAAACACAAACATTTCAGCTCTAAGATCTGGAAAATGAAAACTACTATGAACACAAGTGAAATTAAACATACAACTTTTACCTATGATGAGAGATATATAAAAACAAAGAGCATGGAGACAAGTACATTAGATTTTTAACATTCTTTCACTTTTAATAATCTAAGGTGATGTTAGTAAGGTAGGAATTTGTTTACATCATATGGTAAGATTTTCTGTGTTTCGTGTCTAGTAGGTGCAGCAGAAAACTCTCAACTAATGGTGAGGAGGGGGCTAGTTATGGCAATGTCCCCACAATGCCTTCTTGGTTGCAGTACAGCTTGGAAGAGAACGTTACTCAACTCGTGCAGTAACAGAAGTTCTTCGAGATGGTTGTCCCTGTGGGTGCTCCATCTTAGGTGTCTGGGGCTCTAGTCAGAGAATTTAGGTAACAGTGTCCTCGGCAGGCTGTGCACATGGGGCAGCTGGCACGCACCAGTGTAGCTACTCCGCACTTGCAGCCAACCGCCCCTTCAGTTTCTTTTCCACCCCAGAAATTGATGGTTCCAAAGCAGAGAGGAGGAAGGGCAGGTGGTGGAGCATACACAGGGACAACCATCTTGAAGAACCTCCATTACTGCACAAGATGAGTAACCCGCTCTTCTTTTTCTAGGAGTGTCCCTGTGGTGCTCCACCTTAGGTGACTATGAAGCATTACTCATGCTCGGAGGAGGGAGCTTCAGTTGATCACTACTATGCACACTAGCTAATATTGTCTGGTCAAACCAAGTGTCATGAGACAGGTAAATTTCAAGTGCATAGTGCTTTGTAAACATATGAACAGAGGACCGTGTGGCAGATCTGCAAATGTCTATGAAGGTTTGTTATTCAAACGTCACCATTGCTCTTGTGGAATGAATATGTAGCTGTAGCAGAAGGTCCCGCCAGAAGTTTCAGTAAGCCAGTCTAATACAGTCTACGATCCTTCTGGAAAGCATCTGTTTGGAAATTGGTATTCCCATGGATCTTTCTGTAGCTGACACAAATAATCTTGGTGATTTGCATATCTATCTAGTTCTGTCCAAATAAAATGCAACTACTCTGTGGATGTCAAGTGTGTGCCACACAGCCTCTCTGGTAACTGCATGGGGTTTGGAAAAGAAGACAAGTAAGTAATTGGGTTTATTACAATGAAAGGGAGTTGGGGCTATGGATGTGAAGGACTAGTCAACTAATCGACTATCCAATAAGCAAATGCTTATCAGATAGTCAACAGACTAATCAACTAGTCACTTCCCCCTTCCCTTGCTGCCTCTATCAGAAAGAAGCAGCAAGAAGGGAAAAAAGGAGGGGTACTTCAAAGCAACAGCGCCACGTGGAATCTGGGGCCAGACCTCGGCCTCCACAGGATGATGCAGCTTTGAAATGCCGCAAGAAGCCTGATGCCGGGTTCCCCATGGTGTTTCAAAATGGCAGCGCTGCAGGGAGCCCGGAGTCAGCAGGGGAGTCCTCAGCTGATCCCAGGCTCCAAGTGGGGCTTTCGCCTTTGAAATGTAGCAACAGCTCTAGTGCTGTTGTTACACTTCAAAGGCAGAGATGCCCTATCAACTAATCAAATAGTCCAGGGGTTCCCAAACTTTTTGATACGGGGACCAGTAAATCCATTCACGAGCTTTTGGAGGACCGGTAACATTCATTTGCATATTCATTAAGCAAATGATGAATATGCAAATAAGTTGTTTCTGGTCCTCCCTACGCCCCCAATGCCAGCTTTAGCAAACCTTTTGATATGGTCACCCACAATATTCTTGCCAGCAAGTTAAGGGAACATGGATTGGATAAATGGACTGTAAGAGGGATAGAATGCTGGCTAAACCAGGGTTCCCCAAACCTGATCAGTTCCAGATGAGGGATTTTTTGGACCAGGGGAGGTCATTTCAGGGCTCCTGGTTCCCTCCCTCCCCACTGGGCTTCTTTGCACCTCCCTCCCTTGCAACCTAACTAAGCTGCCCACTCCCACTGGTTCCCTGGACCTCCCCCAAAACCATCCCCCACAATCCAAGGGAGTACAGCACCAGTTCCCTGCAACCCCTCACAGCCCAGCTGAGCTGCCCTTCTGTTCCCTATGCCTTCCCCCATCCACCTCAGCCCAGTTCAGCCCCACACTGATTCCCTGCATGCCTCCCCCACAGCACAGTTGAGCCCCATTTCCCTGCACTTCCCCCCAAACCCCACAAAACTGCTGAGCCCAGCTCTGATCTCCTGCCCCTCTCTCCCCTTGAGTCTAGCCCCGGGTTCCCGACACCTCCCTACTCCTGCAGCCCAGTGCCCCACAACTCCTCCCCACCCTGCCCACAGCCCAGCCCAGCGCCCTCCTAGCATCAGATGAGTAGCAAGGGTGTTAGGCAAAAGCAAAATTTGCACTCCCACCCCTGCTGCCATGGGGCAGTGCCTTGAACCTTTAAACCCTACCTTTGAAGTGGCTGCTCCTGCTGCTTGACCCTGCCTCAGAGGCTTGAGTGCACAGGGAGCACATGACCCAACAGCGCTCGTGTAATGTCGAAAGCTGCTACCTTATAGGAATGTGCTACTGGTAGCATTTTCTTATCTGTACAATTGTAAGGAAATGCTCCTATAGGAAACTACTACCAGAAGTAGCACAATCCTACAGGGAGCATTTCCATATAGACCAGGTTTGCCGCAACTCATGATGCTGTGAGCTCTGCTCCCACTCCAGCCCGGCACCCCCCTAGCGTGGCGCCCGAGGGTAACTGCCCCCCCCCACACACACACACACTTCCTCCTTGCTATGCCTCTATGCCAGGAACCCGGAACATCTGGCTGCATCCTCCGCCCAGCCCGGTCCAGGGCTTGGGGGACCCGGTGCTGCATGGGCACTCTGGAAGCCCAGAGCACCCCGGCAACCACACTGAGGTCCAGTATTTTTTTCCCGTGGTCCAGTAGTGGGCTGTGGCCCATAGTTTGGGAAACACTGAAATAGTCGATGCAAAATGGGACTTTGGGAGGAATTTTGGGTGTTGTCATAGAATGACTTTGTCCTTGTGGAATATTGTGAAAGGTGGATCTGCCATAAGAGTGCTGAGTTCACCTAGTCTTCTCATGGACGTGTTGGCGATTAAAGAAACCACCTTCGTGGAAAGGTGTAGCATTAAACAGATAGTGAGTGGTTCGAAGGGCTTGTGGGTGAGTGCCCTAAGTACTAAGTTGACATCCCAAGGTGGGGTTGGGCTCTTTGTGGGAGGATAAGTGTTTTGGATTCCTTTTAGAAAGTGTTTAGTGATAGGAGAGGTAAAAATAGATTTGTCATCTTATGGGAGGTGAAATGTGGTTATTGCAGCCAGGTGAACCTTTAGGGAGCTAAATGAGAGTCCTGAGGTTTTGAGAGACAATAAGGGCTCATCTACACTGGCCCCTTTTCCGAAAGGGGCATGCTAATTTCACAGGTCGTAATAGGGAAATCCGCAGGGGATTTAAATATCCCCCGCGGCATTTAAATAAAAATGTCCGCCGCTTTTTTCTGGCTTGTAGAAAAGCCGGAAAAGAGCGTCTACACTGGCCCCGATCCTCCGGAAAAAAGCCCTTTGAAGTAGGAATAAGAGATCCTCCGGAAAAGGGCTTTTTTCCGGAGGATCGGGGCCAGTGTAGGCGCTCTTTTCCGGCTTTTCTACAAGCCAGAAAAAAGCGGCGGACATTTTTATTTAAATGCCACGGAGGATATTTAAATCCCCCGCGGATTTCCCTATTACGACCTGTGAAATTAGCATGCCCCTTTCGGAAAAGGGGCCAGTGTAGACGTAGCCTAAGTATTCTAGGACTAGAGGAAGGGGCAGTTGCAGGAGCTGTTTGCTCCTGTTGACACAACACAGGGAGTCTGCGCTACTTGTAGAGATATACTTTCCTCGTAGTGATTCTGAGACTGTTAAGAAAGAAGAATCTCTTTAACCAGTCCAGGGCATGTTGCCTCTACTTAAGTGATCTAGTCAGAAACCATGTCTGCAGATGAAAAATTTGGACATGTGGATGATGTGTGTGACTGCCGTTCTGAGTCAGGAGATGCACGAGCGTCATGAGACACAGGGCCTTTTTGTGGACATATGCATCAGGTGAGAATACCATGTCTGACTAGGCCAACAAGGAGCAATTAGTATTACTGTGGACCTGTCCTGCTTTATTTTGTTGATTACTCAATGGAGGAGCGGGATTGGTGGGAACACGTATGATCATGGTGCGCTCCATGTTATTGTTATCCATTCCCCAGAGAGTGCATTCCAATGCCCATATGAGAACAGTACTGTGAACACTTCTTGTTGGCATTGGTTGCAAACAACTCCACTAGAGGGAATCCCCACTGATTGAACACTTGTAATAGGAGATTGGAATCTATCTCCTATTTGTGATTTGAACGGAAGTTCCTGCTGAGGACATCTGCCATGATATTGTTCTTGCCTGGTAAGTAGGTGGCTCTGACGTGTATGTTATATAGAATGCACCATTCCTATAGACTGACTGCTTCTATACAGAGGTGGTATGACCTGACTCAACCCTGGTGACTTATATAGTAAATGGTTGTCTGATTGTAGGGATGTTAAAATTAGATTAATCAACTCATCGAATAGTCGATAGAATTTCTGTCGAATATTTGATTAGTCGATAATGGTGCTTCCACTTTGAAAGAGCCCGCTGGACCGTTCTTACATTTCAAAGACGAAAGTGCTGTGCACCATTTTGCCTTTGAAATGTACAAGCTGTGCCCCTGTCCCCTCCCGCAGAGCTGGAGCTGGAGGAGGGGGGGCTGGGGAACAGCCTTTTAAGCCTGCTTCCCCTAGAACTCACTTCTCCTTCCCCCCCCCCACTTGTTGCCTCTTTCTTATAGAGGCAGTAAGGGGGGGGGGAATGACTAGTCAACTGGTGTGTCGACTAGTCGCTTATATCCCTATCTGATTTCCATAAAAATGTGTACTGTTTTGTTGTGGATTAGATGTAAGAAGTGTTGGCAAGCATTGTTTACTGCTCTGATCTCTAATATGTTTATGTGCAAGCTAGATTCCTCTGGGAACCATTGGTTTGCACCTTGAGCTTGTTGGTGTCTGTGCCCCAACCCAGGAGAGATGTATCTGTGGTGATAGTTATGGACGATGGTTGTTTGTGGAAAGGTATTCCCTTGCACACATTGAGTGGGTCTACCCACCAGGCTAAGGACAGTTTAACTTTCATAGGAATTAAGATAGTTTTGTTGATGTTGTGGAAATGTGGCTTGTAGACTATCCTTAGCCACAGCTGCATGGGTCACATGTGTAATCTGGCAAGTTGTACTACAAAGGTAGCTGCTATGTGGCCCAGTAGTTGGAGGCATAGCTTTGCAGTGACTTGAGGTCTGCTCTGAGCTATTCCCACCGGTTCGATAATTGCCTGGAATCTTTGTTGTGGAAGAGAGGCTATTGCCGCTGTACAGTCCAGGTGAGCTCCTATGAACTCTAGTGTTTGTGCTGTCTTGAGTTTGCATTTTTGTAGATTTATTTGTAGACCTAGGCTCTGAAATGTTGACATACTCAGAGTGACTGCATCTTCTGCATGCTGACATGTTTGAGCTTTTAGCAGGAAGTCATCATGATATGGAAATATGGTGACTGCAGAGGTATGCCGTCATGATGGCAAGCACTTTGGAAAAGACCCTTGGAGCCGTGGGGAGTTCATAGGGGAGCACCATGTAATGAAAGTGAACATTGTTGACTGCAGATCGAAGGTACTTTCTGTGTGCTGGGTGAATGGACACAATAAATTACATGTCTTGGAGGTTGAGGGTCAATAACTAATCTCCTTTCTCTAAGGCAGGGATTATTGTCGATAGAGTGACCATCTTGAACCGTTAAAGTCATATGTAGTGACTGAGCTTCCTTAAATCGAGACTTGGCCTCCATCCTCCTGTTTTCTTTGTTGTGAGGAGATAATGGGAGTAGAATCCCTTCCCTCTGTGACATTGGGGCATGGATTCTATTGCTCCGAATTAGAGCAGGTGGTTGAGCTCCTGGATGAGGATGTTCTCATTACCCCCCCCCCCCCCCATCTCTCTTCAGGGACTATTTGAAGTAATAAATGAAAAGAGGATGCAGTAACCATTCCTGATAATGTCCAATACCTATCTGTGTTCATGGTGATAGAAGACCATTTCATGTAGAAGGGTGTCATATGGAATGTGGAATATGGTTGCCTTAGAGCAGGGCTACTCAACATGTGGCCCATAGCCTGTTTGTTTGCGGCCTGCGGTGTGGTTTGGGTTTACATGGGGCTCAACACGTGGCCCTCAAACGGGATCCTTTGAACATGGCCTCCACTGGGGACATGCTCCACAATGGCAAGGTGTCTCCCAGGCAGGGCAAGCATGAAAGACAGAAGCGGTGGGCTGGCTGGAACAGACAGGACTGGGTGTTGGCCCCCAGGGAGGAGATGCTGGGAGCGCCGCTGGGCCATTGTGCTTTGTATTCATGCCTGGCTGTGTGAAAGAAGCTAGTTGTATATATTTGCATATATATTTGCATATATATACAACCACACTTAAATTGTGGCACTCGGCATGTGCTGTGAGCATCATTGTGGCCCCGGGGCTTCCAAAGTTGAGTAGCCTTGCCTTAGAAGTAGGTGCGTTATTGTACCCTCGACCTGAACTTCAACATGTTTGTCTGAAACTCGAAGGATGAGAAGTTGAGGGTTGGTCAGTGCTCTCTGCCTGTGCCTAAACTGGCATTGTCTATGCCTTAGGGATGTTACATTTAGATTAATTGGCTAATCTAATTGGCCTTATTGATTAGTCAATAAGGGCACCTCTGCCTTTGAAGTGTAGCAACAGCTCCAGGGCTGTTGCTACACTCTAAAGGTGAAAGCGCTGTGAGGAGCATGGGACCAGTGGGGGACTCAAGCAGTCCCCCGCTGGCCCCGTGCTCCCCATGGTGTTTCAAAGCGGCAGCATCGCATGGAGCCTGGAGTCAGCAGGGGAGTCCCCAGTTAGCACTGGGCTGCATGCAGCATTTCAAAGTGGCAAACTCCGTGCTCCATGCAGCACTGCCGCTTTGAAATGCTGTGACAGCCCAGGCAGCTGGGGACTCCTCAGCTGGCCCTGGGTTGCACGTGGTGTTTCAAATCAGCAGTGCCACTAGGAACCCAGAGCCTTGCCCCCTGCTCAACGTAGTGCTTATGCTTTGAAGCACGTCCTCTTCTTCCCCCCACCCCGTTGCTGTCTCTTTCTGAGTGCAGCAATTGGGGGGGGGAGTGATTAGTCAACTAGTGTCGATTACTCGTTCACATCCCTACTATGCCTGGCCTCATACTGCCTCTGTGACTATTTGCTAGTTAAAAGTTGTGGGCCTGTGTCTCTGAGTAGAATACTATCCTTGCTTTCCTTTCATTGTAGGAATGTGGATGCCTAGCGTTTTCAGTGTGGCACGGGAGTCTTTAAGAGTGTGCAGAGAAGAATCCATGGTGTCAGCGAAACGCTTTGACCTCTGGAAGGGGAGGTCTTCTACTGTTGCCTGCACCTCACATGGGAGGCTGGACAAATGGAGCCAGGAGGTTCTCTTCATTACTATGTCCAAGGCATCCAGGGCCGGTTGTAACACGGTGCGAGAGATGAGGGCACCTTTGTTTATGTTCACCTTCAGTTTTTCCCTTTTGCTGCCAGAGAGATTTTCAATAAATTGTGACAACTGCTCAAATATATGATGCGTGTACTTTACTAAAAGGGCAGTATAATTTGCGATTCATAGCTGCAGGGATGCTGACAAGTTGGCCTTTCTGCCCATTAAGTCCAAGTGTTTCCAGTTCTTGGAGTGGTCTGGGTGGCATTTTGCGTTCCCCTTTGGTTTACAGTTTCTACTACCAAAGAGTTTGGGGAGGCTGGGAGAAAAGAAAATCAGCTACTTGAGGTGCCACCTAATATTTTCTGTCTGATCGCTTACAGACTGGTGGGGTGGTAGCTGATGTCCATCAGATGGCATTGGCAGAGTCCACCAGGGCTGGGTCCATTGGCAATGCCAATTTTGCTTAGGAAGAAGTGTGCAGTTGCTTGTTAACTTATGCTTAGTCTCAAGCAAGCTCACTAGTGAGACCTCTAGCACATCTGCCACCCTCTTGTAAAGCTCCTGAAATGACCTGAAGTCATCTCCTGATGGGGGTGGAGGAGCCATTATAGTGTCATTTGGCGATGAGGATGAGATATGGGTGAGAAGTGGTGAGGCAGCAGAGATGTCCTCATCACTTAAAGCCGGCTCTTCCTCTTTGTGGAGTGCAAACCTGTCAAGTGAGTGCAGAGATGGAGCCTGAGTTGTGCAGGAGAGGGGCAGTTGAGGCCCCGGCTTCTGTTGCTGCTGCACTCTATATAATGCCCAGGGATCCCCATAGGGCCAGTTCATGGGCATTAGTACCCGGGGTGGCAACCATTGTGGCGGTTGCCACTGAGGAGGTGGTCAGGATTGCTTGGGGGAAGAGTACCCAAGAGGGTGTGTACCCACTATAGGCTCTTCATCTTCATCACTGGAAAGCAGTAGTGCTGACCCTGCTAGCGTGGAAAGGCTGAATCTGACTGAGATTGGTGTATTGTCAGTACCAAACAGTGGAGTTATCAGTACCAAGGTGACTTTTAGATCCTCAGAAGTCGTAAAAGGCTGTGGTGCTGTAGCTGTTGGTGCCAAAGGTGGTACCACGGTTGGTGACAGCGGGATCTATGGTGCCGTTAGTGCCAAGTGTTTATGTTTCTTTGGTGTCAGGGGTGGCATGGACATGGTCAGTGTTGAAGAGGGTTGTGGCTTGAGGTGCTGGTGGTGCCAACTTGATTTAGACTTGCTCAGTACCCTAGACCTGGTCTTAGCAAGTTCATTAGACCCTCGGAACCCATCAGTACCTGACGGTCCAAGTGCCTCTCTCTCCGGCACCTTAGCTGCAGCCAGCACCGGAGGCATTTTATGAGGTGGTGCCCATTTCTTTGAAGTATCAGAGGGGTAGCCGTGTTAGTCTGAATCTGCAAAAGCGACGAGGAGTCCTGTGGCACCTTATAGACTAACTGAAGTGTAGGAGCATAAGCTTTCGTGGGCAAAGACCCACTTGCGTCTGACGAAGTGGGTCTTTGCCCACGAAAGCTTATGCTCCTACACTTCAGTTAGTCTATAAGGTGCCACAGGACTCCTCATTTCTTTGAAGGGGATTCACCTCAAGCTACTGAATAGTCTCGCTTCCTGGACTGCTGGTCTGAGGCAGAGTCCTTGGTGCTAGATCCCGAAGGGGCAGCTTTGTCAGACATCGCTGCTGGGGACAGTTGCCTCGGTGGTGTTGAATGCTTGGCGTTTGATGCCGGACGCATGGTATTTTCTAATAGTAGCACCTCCAGTTGAAGTTCTCGAGCCTTCCTTGTGTGTGCCATGAGTTGCTTAGAGTGCTCGCACTGGGATGTCTCAGACACTGAATGCACTGTGAATGTCTGTTGGACACCGGTATTGAAAGCCTGCAGCACTTGAAACCTGGGGAACCAGGCATCCCAGGAAGAAAATATGGCCAACTGAGAAAAGGGCCTCAACAGGAGAAAAAATAAATAAATAAACTACAGCTATTTAATAGTGAATAGTAATACTGTAACTACAAAAACTAACAATGCTAACTAATTCTAATGAGATTTTCAGACTATTCAGAGGGTAGCTCTCAGTTCCAACTGAAGCTGTTAGCAGCAGAGGGGAATTGAAAGGACAATTGGCTGAGCAATGTTTTGCAGTTCCTATAACACATCTGTTTACTTTTATTAAACTAGTGATTTACTTTTACATTGCATCTTTGCCAGTTAGCCAAATGCATGTTCAGTCTTCATGATTTGACTGATTGTATTTCTACTATCACAAACTCCATTGGGTAATCAGATGCTGAAAATACTTCCTTTTCCTGTACCTCTAACCATTCTCAGCAGGTGCCATAGAGAAAACATGAGTGAAGTCAATCACTCCCAGGATACTGAGGAAAGAAAAGAGTCACAAAAATGTTCCTTAGCTCCCTGTTGCTATTTTGGGGTGGGTGGAACACTTTGATCAATATCAGCATTTTTGTAGGCTGGTGCACAGGAACTGAGTGCACTACTTGCTTGCAGAAAGCTGAATCTGTATGACATTCCTGTTTGCTCTTTTGTAAGAGATTCTCTGAATTGTTTAAATGCTCATAAAGTACAGAAAGCTATTGTCTTTGCCTCATTATACTCTCTCACTGACAGCTTCTAGCAAAATGATATATTTGAATAATAGGAATATCAGTTTCGTGTGTATAAATATATTTTTCATTATTGCACACATACAACTAAGATGAATATTTATACATTTAAGAACCCAAAAGTCTTTAACATCATTCAAAACAATAAAAAAGGGAACTGATTTAAATTGTTGGAAGTAGGAATCAAAGTGAGATATCTGAACATACAAAGGGGCAAAATCATGTTTGAACCAATTTGCAGTAGTTTGGGGATGTATACTACTGTACACTACAAAACTCATATTAATGCATTATCTAAATCATGATTTGATCTTTGGTCTCTACATATGATGTGCATTTAACATTGAATAAAAAACATTCAAAATTATTATTTTGATTACAAAAATGAAATGATTTACATAATTAAAATAAAATAATATTGTGCTTAAAGACAAATGATATAACTCTACTATCAGTGCTAGCCACTTACGCATGGCAAGTCCTAATGCAAACACCCATTTTTTAATTCAAGATCTTGATTTTTAAGTGCAAATATTGCTAGTCTATATTGAAATTTCAGTATATTCTTCAGAATCCTTCAATATATCATCATGGGATTACTTCGTAAGCTTTTTTGTTTGTTTAATTGGGGCATTACTAGTTGTTTGGAATTAAAATGTGATAGTGCATACAAATTGTTACAGTTTGCAACAACCTTTTTTTGTAATCCCATAGGGTATGTTTACACAGCAGGGCTAAAGTCGAATTAGGCTTTGCAACTTCAGCTACATCAATTGCATAGCTTAAGTCAAAATAGATAATTTGGCTTTTGGCACTGTCTGCACAGCAGGAAATCGAAGGAAGAATACTCTTCTTTCAACTTCCCTTACTACTTGTGAAATGAGGGTTACCATGATCAAAGAATTTCTCCAGCTCAACATTATTTCAAAATTAAAAGCTTGTATTTCGGAATAACATCAGTTACTCTGAAATAATGCTGCTGTGTAGACATACCCTTACTCCATCACAGCAGACATTTTGAAAAAAGTTACCAAAGCTATCCTTTTGACTTTACGAAATAATAATAAAAATTCTTATTGTATGATCTCTTCATACTGTTTTAATTCAGCTAACTGACAAACATCCCAGGGTGATGCTGCTGAACAGGCAGATGAGAAAGCAAAATCTTTCCATACTGCTTCTCACACCACTAGACAAAGTACAATGATTGTCCAATGGAGGACAGCATGAGGAACAGGATGACGGAAGAGGGTATGTTAAGAGATATAAAGTAGAAGAGTTTCTCTTATGTACCCAAATAGTAAACAATGTAGTCTGCCATATTGAAATAATTGTATTGAAAGTACATAACTAACAAAAGAGAAATAATTTTGTTTGAAAAAAATTAATTTTTGCAGGATCATAACCAACAAAATTGTTGTATACAAATTAGCTGTAGAATAAGTGTGTGTCATGGGTGCTCAGTGAAGGTAGGGCAAGCCCCCAGCCCTATCCCCACCCCTTCTACTGAGGCGCTGGTCACCATGGGAGCCAAGTTGCCTTTCTAACCCCCTCCCCTTTCCTCTCCCCTGCAGCATGGGGGTGGGGGTGAGCACATATCCCCAGCCTCCCTGGCCCTGGAGCATAGGGTGGGCGGGTGAGTGCATGTACCCAGCCTCCCCAGCCCCAGAGCATGGAGAGAATGGGCAGTATGCACCCCAGGCTCCCTGGCCCGAAGCACAGGGAGGGAGGAGGACGTGCTGCTCCAACCTACTCAGGCTGTACCTGAGGGAGAGCAGGCGCTCAGGGGCAGCAACGCTCTGCCCCCAGTACACCTACAGTAGGCGTTCTGGGGGCAGAATGTGGGCAGGGCCAGTGCCTTCCTGCTCCTAGCATACAAACTGCCCATGGGGTGTGGAATGAAGGGCAGGTTGAGTTTCCTCTGATATCACAATGCTTTAGGATTTCTGGTATACCATGGATACATGCCTTGCTGTAGCAAGAGTGTAATTCATAAAATCAATATGGCTGAAAACTTGGAAATAGGACAGTAAGAAGCTGTGAATCCCAGTGATGATTGAACCTATAAGTTGAAACTCTCTTAACCAAGATTCTCTGGTCCTACAACATTCTTGATGCAGCATGGATGTTGCAGCACCAGAGAGTCCCGGTGGAGGGCCAGTGGCAAGGATCCCTGCAGGGTCACCAGGGCAGTGTGCTGCCCGCAGCGAGCTGATGGTGAGGCCACTCAGCACGTGGCAGTGGGGCTGCCTAGTGGCTTTGGGAGACCCAGAGTGTGGCTGCCTGGTGGGGCTGGGAGCCAAGGTAGCTGGTGGGTCAGGGAGCTGTGGCACGCAGCTTCCTGTTGGGTCTCAGAGCCACGGCAGCAATGGCTGTTCAGTGGGGATGGCAGGGCAGAGGGGCCAGAAGGAGTTGAGGAGCCAGCCAGGGAGGCCAATGGCTGGGTCAGGGGGGCTGGTGGCAGGGGTCCAAAATGACCTCCCTTGGTCTGGCAAAATCCCTCATCTGAGACTGGTCAGGTCCCAAGGGTGCCAGAACTGGGAGATCCAACTTGTAGTGATATTCTGAAGAAAGAGAGCTCTCAGCCATGCTTGTAGCAGTTTCCATTGCTTCACACTGACTCAACAGACATTTAGGCTTCAGAGTGCCTTACAGAGTGACAACCCTGGGGACTTATTACATTGTGATAATGCCACCTTCCATTGTCAGCACCTGTGTATGACTGACGGGATGTCCAAAATAGCATGCTTGCATATATTCCTCTCTGGGTTGGGTGTTTTGCTTATGTGGGTCCGGAAACACCTGACACAAAACCCAGTTACATGCAGAGGTGTGTTCCAACCATTTGTACAAAAGAATAAGAAGTAAGGAAATTGGCCTAAAAACAGGCAGGGAAACTTAAGGAAATTCAATCACAACAATGAAACAATAGCATGATCCTGTCCCCCACTTCTCAAAGTGTCCAGAATTTTTACTCCATCCCTCACCTGAGGCCTCTAATCCTAACAGAGATGCACATAAAGCTGAGATGTACTAGTCTGGTGAGGTGGCTATTCAGCCTGCTGAAGTTCTGGGTCTTGGTTCCTTGGCCTTCACCTGGCCTCAGGACACCCATGCTCCTATGTCCAAGGGGGTCTCAAAAGAACTCCCAGTCTAGTAGTGTCCTCACACAACCATTTCCCCAGTCTCATGCACACTCATAGCATCGTAGTCCTTCCTACCACACACACACGGAAGAGCCTGTCCTTCAACTCCTCCCAGCTGTCTTGGAATCCTTCAACTTTTTGCCCTTCTAGACCATTGAATCTCAAGGACATGTAATAAGTCTCAGTGCAAGTAGACAATATAATTTAAAATTTTTCAATCTTTTTTCTTTTATCAAACCAAACAAATATTAGATGCCAACATAAAGAAGTCTAGCTGCCAAAAGTACTCTACATCAGAAAAGAAGAAAGACCACGATATTTATACAGTGTTTGGATTCCCATATATTAGGCACTGTACTCTCAGCATTCTGATTTTTATGGCATTTGTGACTTCCAACTAAAGAGTTCTAACATGTATGATCTGCATCATTTTTATTACAGTACACATCTGCCCACAACATACACTATTGTCCAGCTAGAAGGAGGATTTGAGCTTTTAGGGCATCCTTCATGTAATTGGGTCTTATTCTAACAATAAGTGGAATTTATCTCTTCCTACACAAAACCTGAGTAAATGGGCTTTACAGTAAATCCTTCAGGGAAGAAAGGACATAAAATTCACCTCACAATCTATGGGCAGACTGTAAGATGCACCCTAGGCTCACTCAAGCTACTATTCCAGTCTCTGACCCTGGGTACTCCTCTAACATACTCCATACATGGGCAGAGGGAGGGCTTTGATCCACAAGATCTGCATAAGCACAGATCTGTCAGATCCTCCTTCTTAGCCCCAGGTATACTGCTCTGTTCAGAGAGAGTGAGGAGAAAACTGTTACAAAAATATTTAAAGTAATATTCAGTACTGAATGCCCAGACAAGGGACTCATATACTATGATGCAGGGCATGATATAAGAATCTAAACAAAACCATTTCTCTGTCTTATCATTCCTTTGTGTACCACCTAACTTCCAACTATTACTCAAAAAGGTTCTGTGATTCAAGGGGCCGAAGCTCCTGGAATGTGACATTTTGAGGCATATTTATAGAGAACAAGAGATGCTGTTAGTGAATAACTACTTTCCCCCCTCTACTTTTCTACATTATCCATAAACCTATCTTCATTCATTTTATGTCTCCTTTTTATTTCCCATTCCTTCACTTAGTTAATTGAACAGTGCAATATAGTGTTTCTGTGACCTCCAAAAGGAAATACTATCCCAATATTCCAGTGCTTTTGCTGTTTAAAGAAACAGTTTGTTATCCACACTCTTGTGCCTGCAATATCCATAGTTGCAAATCTCTGGAATGCACCCTTTCATAAATCTCTTCTCAGTTGTTTTAGCAATCCTTCTTCCTTTATTGGTATTAACCTTTCTTTAACCTTGTCTGTCTTCAGATTTAGTCCCTTCCTTATGACATCTCAGACAAAATATCAATTTGTTTTCCTATCTTTCTCTCGTTAAAATAGTATTCTCTAGTTTCTTTAAATTCTTTCTATCTCAGCTGACTATTTACATTAGATCTCCTTAAAATCCTTATTTATCATACAGTGTATTTGATTCACAACTAATAACCACTTACATCTATATAGTACTTTTTATTCCAAAGGGCTTTATAAAAACTAGACTTTACTTAGCTTCTAAAGCCCCTGGGGATAAAAGACATGATTTAAGTGCATGCTTTTATTAGATAGATGCACTATATATTTTAAGTATGTCTACATTTACATACAAATATAATATATAAACATATTCCAAAACCAATTATATTAAAATGGAATTAAGGTTTAGAGTATGTATTAATAACATAAGGAGGGAAATATCTTGAGGATGTTGTAACTATCCAAAATCCATAAATTATAAACCCAGAATATTCGGCATTATTACACATAAAATAAATCCAAATATGTATACATGCAAATATACATCTGAGTCACCAGAAAGAAACCCCAGTAATTCTGCTCTGTAATGATGCCATGCATAAACAATCATAGGATTATGATTAAGTCATTTTACAGTTTGTGATTCCAGATCAGGTTAAACTGATTTTAAAAACATTAAGTTCTTCTCTCCTCCATTCGCACCCATCCCCACCTTCTTCTCCCCTTCCCACAGTGTCACCACAGCACATGTTTGACATAGTAAGTCTGTTCAGGTGCCTAGCTATGTGTTTACATTCATTACCAGGGTTGTTTTTTTTCATTTATTTTCATTTAATTGGTCTTCAGGTGTAGCCTTAACACTGAAGACTATCGGTTTGCAATGCTTGGTTGGGAGAAAATTATATCATTATCATTTCTTTTTACCTTTAAGTTGCTGAAAGGTATCTTCAGTCTTAACTTCACCTTGATGTGGGTTTTTATTTGGTTTGGTTTGGGTTTTTGTCATGGAATGTTCTTGTCTTTTTTAATTTAAAATGTCATACATGAATGCTAAACAAGAACCCCAAGAGAATGTTTGGGATATTTACAATATTTACAATGATTTGGAGATATGAATTATCAGCCATAAAAACCTTAAAAAGTACATTGAAAACTTTCAAGCTTAGATTCACAAATACACTGCAATAATGCAAGAATACCAGAATGAGACTTTCTTTGACAGTGGGGATGTGTGTGGTAATTGCCCTCTGGAAACTTGCAATGCCAGACAGCTCCTGGTCAGTTGGGAATCAATTTGGAGTGGGGAAATCTACAGTGGGGGCTGTTGTGATCCAAGTAGCCAATGCAATCAATACCTTTCTTCTAAGGAGGGTAATGACTCTGGAAAATGTGGAGGGCATAGAGGAGGGCTTTGCACACAGGGGTTCCCTCACTGGGGTGGGGTGATAGAATGCAAACCCCTATCTTGGCACCTGACCACCTTGCCAAAAAATACATATATTGCAAGGGGTACTTCTCAATGGTGTTGCAGCTGCTGGTGAATCACAAGGACCATTTCACTGACATCCACATATGATGGTTGGGAAAGGTGCATGATGCTCACATCTTTAGGAACGCCTACCTCTTCAGCAAACTGCAAGCTGGAACTTTTTTCCCATACTAGAAAATTACCATCGGAGATGTTGAAATGCCAACAGTAATCCCTTGCTCCTATGGCCTAAGAAGTCATACATGGGCAGCCTGGACCACTGTAAGGAGCAGTCCAACTATAGGCTGAGCAAGTGCAGAATGGTGATAGAATGTGCTTTTGGCATTTAAAGGGAAGGTTTCACAGTTAATTGACTCGGTTAGACCTCAGTGAACACAACATTCCCATTTTGGTGGCAGCCTGCTGTGTGCTGTGTAATATTTATGAGTCAGGGGGAAAGTTATCTGTTGAGGTGCGGGGGGAGAGGAGAACGAGGCACAGCGCCCAGCCAGTGATTATGAGCAGCCAGACACCAAGGCAATAAGGAGAGCACAGCGAGGGGCACTGAAAATCAGAGAGGCTTTGAAAAAGAGTTTTATGAATGGCCAGATTTGAGAGTCAAGCATGTTGCTCTCAACGAGGTGCCCTGCATTCAGTGTGCTTGCCTCTAACATGCCCCCCCACACACACACACTTCAAACTATAAAGAGACTGTTGTTCAGAAATCATGTGTTTTTATTAGGGTGACACAGCAGGGACTGAAAAGACGTTCTTGTGGGAGCTTGGGGGTGGGACTATCACAATAGCGAGGACAGCCTTTTGCTTTGGGATGCATCCATGGGAATTGAGTGTGAAGCGGCCCTTGTCTGCCCCTCCCCCGCATTCTAGGGCTCCTGGAAGAGGAAGCAATGGAACTGGATGAAGTGGGAATGTGATTCCATCTGGGCTGGAGGGGGTGCCTGTGCATGAAGCTGTCCAGGAAGTCAGCCATGCAGTTCCCCATATCTGCCATGGACTTCAGCATTCTCTATTGGTTCTTCACTTCCAGCTCCTGCATGCCCTACTGTCCTCATGCTAAGCTTTCATACCTGGCAGCAGTGTATTCCTCCACTTGTTCAAGTGCTCCCTGTCCAAGAGGGCAGATTGCTTTTGCTCCTTGAACATGTTATCCCGGCTCCGTTTTTGCCTGGGGATTTGTGCCAGCCAGACAGGTGGCAGAGCCAGAAGAATGTGCAGTATACTCACTGCTGATCCCGCTGTAGTGAAAAGTGAACCACGAACTTTATAGGAGCTACACTGTAGCACGTAAAACCTAACTCGTTAGGAAAAAAGTGAAGTCTGTCTGGAGACAATAGGGATGTGTTATGTACAAGGCCACAGTAATGCTTTCAGATGGCCACTATGCAGCAGGAACACCACAGAGTTCTTAGTGGAGCAGCTGGGCTTGATTTGATGGCAGGCATGGTAGTGGACAGGTCAGGGCTTGAGTCTGAGAGGAAAAGGGGTCCAGACGTGGTGGAGTTGCAGGGCAGGAGCTCACATGGTGTCCATGTCTTCAGCATCCCCAGTTTGAAGAAAGAGTGCAACTTTTCCTTCCCTGGGACCATGTGAGGAGCAGATGAAGGGGGTCTGGTTGTGATGGACGGTAGGGGCACAGCTGATGCTCAAGCCATGCCTCCTTGGGGTTGAGCAACCAGAGTTTACTGCAGGGGCATCAGTTAATAGCTTCCCCTGTCTCATGCAAGTTGCCATGCAAGAGATCAATCTTCTCCAAATCACACAGAGTAATAGGGAGCAGATGCTGACTGAATATGGCTAGAAGACTGGATTTTGTACTGCAATGCTTTGTGTTGCAATGACACCAGACCACTTACTGGTGGCTTGCCATGGAAAGGTGTCCTACCGTGGAGGACGGAATCAGGCAGGCCTCCCCAGAAACTTTGTGAAAAGGACTGAAGAGTTCCTCTATGGGAGTTTCATGGAAATGCACAGGGAGGATTCTTGCTCCATCTCCAGACATGTTCACAAGCTGTTCAAGGGAATCCCTGCTGTGTAGGCACAGTGGCCACGACATAATTTCCATTAGCCACTTGTAGCATGCTGCAAAATAGGAACTCACCAGAAGTGCCCTCCCCAGGACCAGTGGCTGGCTGTGAGACATCCTGGGAAGAGGGGAGTATCTCCAAAGTTATGAAAAGGTCCTGGTTGTTGGTGACATTGGTCACCTGTTGAACACTGTCTTCCTCCTTCTTTTCTTCTTCATCCATGCTGTCCTCCATGCTGCTGCCCATGGCTGCCAGAGGAGTGTCTTGGGAGGAATCCATGGACTGGTTAGGGAAGCTGGTAGGGGCCCTATCACAGAGTATGGGGGAGTCCCTGGGCCCTGCACCCCCATCCGCAGCCAGACGTGACTCTCAACCAGCAAGTAGAAGAGGAGGTTTATTAATTGATAGGGATACAGCACAGCACAGGCTTGTTGTTAACACAGGAACCAGAAGTAGTCAGTACAATCCCACTTGGGAAGAGAGGGCCCCGAGCCAGAGCCCTGGACCCCCTCCCTACATCCTCAGCCAGCTGAGACTAACTCACACTCTCAGCAACAGGTCCCAGCCCTGTACGCAGCCCTGCATGCTCCTTTGTCCAGCTTCCTGAGCAAAAAGGTGTCACCTGATGTCAATTGGTTGCTCCCCTCACCTAGGCTCAGGTTACAAGACAGCCTGAGCTATTTTTGTGTACATGCTAAGGTGGGGCAGCCCGGGACAGCCTGTCACTCAGTGAAAGCCATACCCAACATTCCCATCACCAGCAAGGTGGAAAAAATGAGGAGTATGGGTTCTTTCTAAAAGGGTTTTTATTTTCCCAAAAGAACCCCGTCTAAACGGCGGTTTCTTTTTCGAAAAACCCTTTTTCAAAAAAGTGCTCACACACAATTATGCAAATGAAGCACAAGATTTGTAAATCCATGCTTCATTTTCATTTTCGATCGGGCTCATTTACATTCCTCTTCCGAAAGCGGAATGTAGTTTAGACATAGTCACACAGTCCAATCAAGCAAACAGTTAAGTTAAACAGTAGCATGTCCTCTGACAACTGAGTGTTGAATTGGGACCTGAGCTGGTAGGCACTTAAGCAACCCTACTGGATTGGGCCCTCACACAAAATTGGTATTCACCCATCCCTCTGCCCCTGGTTTGTGGATCACCTTGTGGCTTAGGCAGAACTTGAAGACAGAAGCATCTAGATGCCTAAACAAAGCAGCAATGCATATGCTTGAGTTGAACATACACATCTAGGAAACATTTATCTTGAAACCTTAGGTGCTGAACAAGTTCAGGTGTTTATACTGTTTAGGGGGAATTTTCTGGATTATATTGGAACCTAACACAGACACCTAAGTACCTTTGTGGATTGGGACCAAACTGAATAAAACAGGGGCCTTGGAGTTGAGCCCTGATTTCTGTTCCTGATTCTGTCATTAACTTGCTACATGATCATGAGCAAGTTACTGAGCTTTTAGGTTCCTTGTTTCTCCCTGTGTAAAACTGAAATAATCATAATACGTAGGTACTTTTGTATTTAACTTTAAGATCTTCATGTTAAACCTCTATAGATAGGTGCAAAATATTATGAGAAAGACACTTGTCTAGTGTTATCTTGGGAAGAAGTGTTTTTGAATGATTTTCCAAATGTACATTAAGTACATGAAGTACAGTGACTGAAAACACACAAGAATTTGTGGTGTTACAGTAGTGTGCAAAATATTGCTAATGACTACAAAATACATATAATTAATTAAGTTCTTAATGTTTACCCATAACTCAGTATTTAACACAAATGTAGGCCAACTACAGAATGCAATATTACTTTTAATCAGAAAAGCCATTGCATGGGATGTGAGCAATAGCCAAGCTGTGGATAAGAACAGATGGCTGAAAGAACTAAGAACTTGGCCCCATCTGGAATTTTTCTCATGCTATTACAAGGGTAAAGTAAATATTCTGAAAGGTTTGGGGGCTTTCATTGTCAGAGCTGGCATTGCTGTAACATTGACATCTCCAGGATTCATGGGTTGCAAGACGTGCTGTTTGATAATGGATGTTCTGTGCCAAACAAGAAATTATAAATGGAACTCTAATAAATGGTGCTCTTAGCTCTGCCAGTACATTAATGTAGATGTGAAAGACATGTTAAGTCTGATCTGTAACCGGGTAATGTTATGATTAGTGTTTGTGATGTAATAAGGAAAACCTAATTAAGAAACTGCAGAGGGAAAATACAAGAGTCCTGTTCTTTTAACAAAATCTGCCACCGTTGAAAAGAGATTTTAAAATGTCATATAGCTAGCTTTAGTAGCACACCATTTAAAATTATAGTAAAACTTATTATTTCTTGTTCAGAGAACTTGTAACTCATTTGGTCTAGTAAGCTTTGCTATCTCTAATTACAGAAAATTCTTTAAGAAATTGCTATGAAAATTTTATGTGGTTTCTACAAAAACCAAACTCGGTTGGTTGGTGTTTTTTGTTTTGTTTTGTTTTGTTTTTTTTTGTGATACATCCTCAGCTATGCAAGATTTTAAAATGTTTGTAATTGCTTGTTTGTAGAAACTGGTAGTAGGCCATCTGGTGTATTTAACCTGTGAACCAAAATTTAATTGTTAGTATCACTGTTCTTACTAAATATATTTGAATTTAAAAAATGGTCGTTTCAGGAATTATGTATACACTGAAATTTCATAAATCTTTACTGTGCTCTTTCCACATAGTTTCTTGTTTGTTGTAATAATAAAAACTCCTAAACTAAAACATGCTGATGATCATGGTATAGCTTCAGAGGATGGTTTGGTGGTCTGAGCATAAAGTGCACAATCCTGCACAATTAAAATTACGGGGGTGAACCTACACAGCAGGGCTAAAGTCAACTTAAGCTGTGCAACTTTAGCTATGTCAATTGTATAGCTTAAGTCAAAATACCGGTAGCTTAATTCAGTATTTGGTTCTGTCTACACAGTAGGAAGTTAAAGGAAGAACATTCTCCCTTCGACTTCCCTTACTCCTCATGAAATAAGTGTTACCATGAATTGGAGTAAGAAGTCCTCCAACTCAACATTATTTCAAAATAAAGGCTTGTAGTGTAGACGCACACTGTTATTTCAGAATAACATTAGTTATTCTGAAATAACGCTGCTGAGTAGATGTACCCTGGAAATTTAAAAACTGACATCAGCTGGTGCAGAACCAGGTGGAAGGAAGGTGCTGAACAGCAAAACCCTGATCCAGCAACAAATATAACACTTGGCTCACTTGAAGCAGATGGGTAATGCAATTGACTTTAGTGAGATTATTCACATCATGAAGATATGTACATGTTTAAGCACTTTGCTAGGCTGTTTGGCACTTTGCACAATTGAGCTGCAAATTATGGCAGGTTTGGACCACACACGTCGTGCTCCTGAAGCTCTGAGGACTGGCAGGGGACGGGGGATAAGTGCTGAGGTCTGGCTGTCTCAGCTCCACCCGCTTCTCCCTAAGGCTCCATCCCTTCTGGGAGTGTGGAACCACTCCTCTCATCTTGTCCAGGGGACAGCAAGTCTATTGGTCCTCCTGGTGTAAGTCTCATTCGAGATATGTTTATCTTCCCATGGTGTTTGTATTTTAGGGTTATATTCTGAGGCTATTTACGTCTTCTGCTGTTGCACTCAGCTGCTCCTGCAGTCTGCAATCTGCAGCCCATCTCTGAAGAGAATTGACAAGTCTCCCGCAAACAGTCACTAGGTCTCCATAAATTTAGATTCTCATTGGTAAAATCTAGGATCAAAAGAGGATGATGGATGGATTATGTGTGCTACTCCTTATAACTATCAGCAGCTAGTAGTGGGACAGTGATAGTGGGTCCTGAGATAAATGTTGGGCATGAAGACTCCTTCCTTGCGCCCATCCTGCTATGTTCTAATCTAACCCATATTCACATGAGGAAACCACAGCTTTTCTTGCTTTTTCAGAGTAGGACCCCATAGTGTGCAAATCTTTTTGAGATCCTCTGGAAGGAAAGGCACTTTACAAACTTAACAATAATCATATTTATTATGCAAGGGGATATTTATACTCTACTTTATCTTTCAGTGAAACAATAATAATCAAGGAACAGAGTATTTCCTGGGGATTAATGACTGTCTGGGAGGAGTTTAATGGACAAGGAATGGCCAAAGAGCATTAACTCCATCTGGTCATTAAAAATCCTTAGGAAATGCCTTGTGCCAGGGTCATTATTACTCATATAGCAAATGTAGGTAATTTTTTCTCTTTTGAGTGTGTATTTTCATTTGATATGCACAGGAGAATTTTCACCCTTTTATAATAACCAGTTCAGTTGCTAGAGTCACCTCTCAAAATTCCACTCCTTGTATTTTTAGTTAAAATATATTGTGAAAAATGGGAACAAAGCATTCTTATGTTTTCCAAACCAATATACCTGTTCATAATTTTAGTTTTCTTGTCAGCTATGAGATGCTTTTGCCTTCCACCAAACAAAACAATGCTGCAGAGAAATTTCCCTGAAAGAAGAAGAAACTGTGTGGATCAGGTATTCTCATGAAGATCCAGCCTCTTTCATGGCACAGGTTAAAACTGGTCTCAGACTCAAGGAGCTGCAACCAGCTATATTCATTCAGCAGACTGAGAATGCGACTGAGAGTTTAGTCCTGTGTCTAGGTGCATCAACAGATACTGCAAATCCTCCTCATTATTTTCTATATGTACACAAAGGCATGATCTTTTACAATACTCAGTCTGTTGGTCAAATGGAAATTTAACTTGAGCAAGATTTATATTGGTTATAACAAGTTAGAAAAGCCTCTAAAATAGTAAATAATTAAATTTAAAATATCTGTTAGGGGCTACAGCTGGGTAGTGGAAACAGAACTCAAGAAAATCCATTTGGAATGGATTTTGATGGAACTAAATAAGTTACTATACTTTGAGTCAGCTGAAGTGTTTCTCCTCATGATCTTATCAGGCAGTATCATAAGTAGGGAGGGGAACTGGTTCAGATAAACTTTATTAAAATGTTCACCCCAAACAAATCTAAATCTGAGGCTTGCAAAAGTTTAATGTTTTGATAGTTAACCAATCAATGCATACCTTTGCATTTTTTGCCATATTTTGGTTCCAGCCAAAATTAGGATGGCACTAAAATATTGCAGAAGTTTGTCCTTGTATTTCTCTCACTGCTGAAATGAAGAAAGTTCTGGAAAAACCACAAAAAAACGTTATCTTTGGCTGTTATATATTATATGTTTGTACAGCGACTAGCAGAATGGACCTGACTGGGCAAGGCCTCCAAACACTGCTGCAATGTAGTATTAAATCTCTCTCTATAAATAATTTTTTTTCCTGCCGAACAGCAGAATGATGTCATTAGTGTCACTGACTCTCACTCTCCAGCTGCCGGGGGAGAGTTATGATAGGACAGGGGCGGCCAGCTCTGAACCACGGTGTGGCTGTTCAGAGTAGCCCCAGCTAACAACCTGGCTCCTGACAGGCCCGACCAGACAGTGCAGGCAGGTGCAGCCCTGCTGGGGCACAAGCAGGGCCAGCTCAATCTTAGCCCACCCCTCTGCGCTTCTTCGGCCGGGCTCCCCCACCTACCCAATTAGCAGAGAGCAGCAGAGAGCCTGAGCCAGCGCTCCAGCCTTGTGGCCCCCTGAAAAATTGGAGTGCCAGTGCTGGCTTCCTGGCTGGGGGAAGGGGAGGAGTGGAGAAATTCCCGAGTCTCCCCACTGAATCCGACTGGCGGTGAAGAAGCGGATGCACGGGCTACCGCTTCCCTTCCCCAGCAGCACAGGGACTGCCCAAGCCTTTTCCCACTGCTCCAGAATCCAGCCAATGGGTGCAGTGGGAGGCAGTACCCGGGATGCCAGCAGCGTGAAAGTAAGTAAGTGGCTCCCCCATCCCCGGAAGCTGAGACCCTGTACCCCCAGCCCACTCACTCACCCCTCTACCAAGACCCCGCATCTCCAGCCCCCTCAGTCATACCCCGCAAGCTGAGACTCTGTACCCTCAGGCCCCTCACACATCCTCTCCACTGAGACCCCCTCACCCCCAGCCCACTCACATAAACCCTCCACTGAGATCTTGCACCCCCACCGTCGTCACTCATACCCCCCCAAGCCAAGACCACACACCCCCAGTCCCTTCACACATATTCTACACCGAGACCTTGTACCTCCAGCCCGCTTCTTCACCCTCCCCCCCAGCCATATACTCTGTACACTCCCACCCTGCTCCTGCACCCTCCCTCCTGGCTACAAACCCTACTCCCACCCAGATCCTGCACCCCCATCCCTATCCCACTCACTGGCCGCCCTGTTCCACATACTGAACCTCTCATTTTGGCCCATCCCAGAGCCTGGGGCGGGGGCACAAAATCCACTAGCCCTGGAATCCCAGAAGAGTAAATCTGGCCCGAGACATTGAACCTCAGTCCTCCCTGCCCCTAAATGGGGCTGGAGCACCAGGGGAGTGAGGTGTTTCAGTTGGGGGCCACATCAGTGAGTGTTGCGGGTTTTGGAGGGGCTTCTTTTCCTTCTCACTTGTATGGTCCCCAACTGATTTTTCTGTGGGTCAGTGGTCCCTGACCCAAAAAAGATTTCCCTGCTCCTGCTCTAAATAAAGACAATCTTGAAGCTTTTTTGTTGGACATAATATTTACTTTATTTAAAATGAAGCCTAGCTAACAAGGCCCCAATCAGGGCCCAGCCCCCATCTGGCTGCAGTGTCCTGTCCCCAGCCCTGATCCTGGGGCAGTCCCTGTGGTTCAGCCTCCATCTGGCAGCAGGAAGGGCTTGTGATGGCCCCTCTCCTGCTGTGGCAAGAGGTATGAGGGGAGGCCACCCTACAGCTGCAGTGGACAGAGGGGGCTGGCGAGTGTAGTGAGCAGGGGGCACATCCCCCTAGTAATAAATAGTAATAATAATTATTATCTTGAAAAATCTCCAGGCTGATTTCCAAACCAAAAGATATACTGCTCATCTGAACATCCTGGTGACGGCCAGTTAATCATGGTAAGATCACAGCTCCCAAAGGCTGCGTCTAGACTACAAGCCTCTTTCAAAAGATGCTTTTTGAAAGTATCTTTTGAAAAAGCCTCTTTCAAAAAAGAGCATCTAGACAATAACCAGTACTTTCGAAAAAGCAAGCCACATTTTTTAAAGTACCCCAATCATCTTTCCATATATTTACCAGATGGGCTTCCTTAGACACACAAATTAACTCCCATTGATAGGTTCTCAGGTTCTAAGGCACTGATTCTGAAAACATTTATACATGTGCTTAACTTTGCTCACTTCAGAGAGTTAAACACTTGCATAAATGTGTTGGGGATCAGAGCTTGTTTTGAAAATAGAATAGATTATAATTAATTATTTTGCATGTCCTTTTTCTATTTTTTTCCATGCCTTTAATCAGGGGCGGATGAGAGTGCAGCGGGGCCCCGGGCAGCGAAATGTCACAGAGCACCTCCTTTGACATGGTGCATGCGCGGTGGCACCATGGCACATGTGCAGGGGCCTCGGAAAGCGGGGCCCGGGGCACCCGCCCCACTCGCCCTGCCCTAAATCTGCCGCTGCCTTTAATAATAAATTATCTGTTCAGGATCTATGTGCTACATTTTGACTCTACTCCTAGTTTCATGGTTTGTCCTTTTTCCCTGCAAAACTAAATCCATAAATAAAACTAACAATAAATAATATGTTCCAATACCCAACGTTGTGTGTGTTTGTCAAACTTCAGTTTCTTTTAGGCTGTCAATGAACTTAGTAGTAGTAGATCTCTGTCATTTTAGTGTTTCCTTTTCTCTCAGTCTCTTCTCTCCTTTTATCCACCCCTTAGTCCAGCTCCCCCTGCCGATCTCCAAACATCAAAATAGAGCTAGAGAATGCTGAGCAGTGAATTCAAACTCCAATGTTAAGTTTAGGACTGTAAGAAATGCAAGAGTCCTTGACAAATAAAGGTAGCTTGTCGGGTATTAGGCTCCATTAAGTGCTGCCTATGACCGTGTGAGAGTTATGGACTTTCATACATTGTTTGGAAATTCAGTGCTTTTAATGTAAAAGACCAAATATATGGGACCAAATTCTATTAGTCTAAAAGATCTTTCAAGGTGAAACATCCACCCATGCAACATTAACAGGACAAGTTGCAGCAGTTACAGTGAAAGGATGCCAAGACTAAACTATTTACTTTAAATTATTCCAATTTTCCCAAGCAACAAATGGTTCAAGTCTCTCAACAAGACTATTAATAAAACCACTATCCAAAATTGCAGTGATAAAGTTAGCTTAGCTGTACCTGACTGTCCAGCCTGCTTTGTAACCAATATTCCTCACCAAATGGATAATTTCAAGATTCATGACAACGCCTTCGGCTGTTTGAAACGAGTACATGATATCGTATTTTTGACTATGGCCAGTCTTGAAACTAAAGAATTTTCTATGTTTTCTTCCATTGGGGGTCTGCCAAGTACTGAAGCATTTTCTCCATATTAATCATGTTATGCGCGGACTGTTCTTTCCTGCTGAGGTTAGTTGGATGTCATACCCACCAGATCTTGTCAGCAGTGTTCCCAATTTAGCAATAGGAGTCACTAGAGAACAAAGCTATTCGCTTCTTCCATGGCCTTACTGTGCTGCCAAGTCCCAAGAGTGGCATTGAGGTAAAAGAGTGCCTTGCTACCTGGGGACTCTTCCAAACACAGAGGAAGCCTTCACAGTAGAGTTAGTTTGGATGATCAACAGTAGGGTTAGCCAAGCCTGGGTGTGATCAGCCACACTGCAAAGCTATACTTGACTTACCGGTGTCTTCACTGATACTATTTCACCCCATGTGTGGCTAGAACAATGGGGGTCATATTCTATGGCTTTCTGTGCTGAAGTAAGCTGAGCCACTCTAATTATTTCCAAGGGAATTGTGGGAGAATTTGTCCTTCTGGGCACACAGGAAATTGTGGGAATACATTGAAGGATGGTCAGTGGTCATGTGGCTTAATCTGATTGCAAAGTGAATGGGTATCCAGTACAAGTGAAAGAGTTACCTGAGTCTATTACTCAGTTAGCTCAGACTTAAAGCAGCATCAAACTTGGGTGAAGGAATCTGAGTGTAGATGGGAAGGGTGCTGGGGTCAACATGGGTATGTCTAGACTACAGGCTTACGTCGACATAAGTTTTGTCGACAGAATCTGTTGACAAAAATTCTGTCGACATAGAGCGTCTAGACTACATCCAGTTCTGTCGACAAAGCAAGCCGCTTTGTCGACATACAGTGTGGACGCAAAGGACAGTGTAGATGCAATAATGCCTTCTGTCAACAGAACTCTGTCGACAAAAGGCATTATTCCTCGTAGAATGAGGTTTACATACGTCGACAAAACTGCTGAGTTTTGTCGACGTTATGTCGACATAACTCAAAGGCAGTGTGGACGCAGGTATAGTTTTGTCAACAAAAGTCCACTTTTGTCGACAAAACCCTGTAGTCTAGACATACCCCATCTGCATAAGAGTGCACAAGAGTTGTGCCCCTGTTTGTGCCCCTTACGAACAGTTTCAGAGTCCCACAATTAAAGTGGTCCCAGGGTTGCATGGATGAAAAGAGGTGCAACCACTGTGGAAACTCTGAAAATGAATTCTAGCTGGTCAACTCAGCCACTTTTGAAATCAAGTGAATTTCACACAATCTATCATACACATTACAGGCGTTAAGGAGTGCATTTATCCTGGTCCACAACTGAGGCCGAGAGGTACTACCACAGTCATAGGAAACATGCATCATTTCACAGAATGAGGCTTCAAAGGAGCTGATTTCAGCCTCAAGACTTTCCCAGATCTAACCTTTCATTCCTTTTCCTTAATGCCCAATTTCTCCTGTGATAGTTCTTGGAGTACTAAGAACTGGGAGTCACCCCATTAACCTGGCCCCTGTTTTGAGGGAGTTTTGGTTGTGGTGAGGGGATGATAGCTGCCTAGGTCCACCAACTTTTCAACCACTCAAGCGCTCTGCTTTGAGCTATGCCAACCCTGTCTCACAGGTTAACAATAGGTACACCAGCACCAAAGTCCCCTTGAATCATTTCCCTATGATATCCAGCCCCTGATACTGGCTACTTATAGAAGAGCTCTTTTCTGTCTCACGCGGTCTGGCCCCCCGCCAGTTCCTCGAAACCGCTTTGGAGTCTGGAAGAGACAAGAGCAGAGAGAGAGAGGACTCCAAAGTGGGGAGGAGGGCGGGTAATGGAGCACCCGCAGGGACACCACCTCGAAGAACAACAGTTACTGCACCGAAGGTGAGTAACTTCGCTTTCTTCTTCAGGGATGTCCCTGTGGGTGCTCCACTATGGGTGACTGCGTAGCAGTAGTCACCAGAATGGAAGGAGGGCAAGGAGTCCCTATTTATCCACTCATGAGACCTTTGAATTTCCCAGGCTTCATTTGCATATTGCCGGGCGCCGCCATTTTTTAAATGTCCGCTAGTTCAGACTCCGTGCCTGCGGCTACACACGGCATGAACTAGGTAGTTCAGATTAGGCTTCCTTTATTTATCCACTGTGGAGAGCACCGCAGTTGCCACTGCCCCATATGAACGAGTGTTAGGAGAAATAGAATAGTGTTTGGCGAAGGTCTCATGTGAGGACCAGGTTGCCGTCCTGCAGATGTCCTTCAGAGATACCCCTCTATGAAACGCTATAGATGTGACCATGGCTCTAGTGGAGTGGGCGCGTGGTTGGGATGGAAGGGGTAAGCCTTTTGCTGCGTACGTTTGCATTATGCATGAGGTTACGAGATTGGAAATCCTCTGGGAAGATAGGCATTGACCCTTTGACCTGTGTGCCAGGGAGACAAATAAGTGGTCCGTACGCCTGAAAGGTTTAGTGCGCTCTACGTAGAATGCTAAGGCCCTGTGGGTGTCCAAAGAGTGTAGGGCCGCTTCTCATGGTGAGGCATGGGGCTTCGGGAGAAAGGTTGGCAGGATCTCTGGTTCATTGACATGGAAATGGGAGACGATTTTGGATATGAATCTTGGGTGTAGTCTCAAGACTACTCCATCCTTATGGAAAATTGTATATGGTGGCGTGGCCATCATGGCGGAAAGCTCGCTCATTCTGTGTGCCGATGTTATGGCAGGCAGGAAAACGATTTTCTAAGTGAGGAAATGCAAGGATACAGTCGCCAGAGGCTCAAACAGCGGCTTCATTAGGGCGTCGAGGACTACATCCAGGCTCCACACCAGTGGGACTGGGTCGTGCGGTGGGGCCATGTTGGTAAGGCCCTTGAGAAATCTCTTAGTAGTAGGATGGGCAAAGACAGAAACACCATCTATTGGTAATGTGAATTCTGAAATTGCAGCAAGGTGCACCCTGATGGAGGCTAACGCGAGGCCTTTGTTCTTTAGGTGCAATGCATAGTCCAGGACGGAGGGGATCGACGCATGTGTCGGATTGTGGTAGTTCGAGGTACACCAGGAGGAGAATCTGTGTCACTTGTGAAGGTAAGTTTTTCTCGTGGTTTGTCGTCTACTGTGTACTAGGACGTGCTGGACTGGAACGGAGCAGAGGGATTTGAATGGAGGGGTCCACACCAAGTCATAAGGAAGGCGTCCCCCAGGGATGCGCGGCCTAGGCCCGCCCTGGTGCAGTACTTGCGGCATTTTGTATTGGCAGGAGTTGCAAAGAGGTCCACTCGGGGAGTACCCCAACATTGGAAGATCTCACGTAGGATGCCATCGTGCATTTCCCATTCGTGTTTCACATGGAAGTGTCTGCTCAGGAAATCTGCCATCACGTTTGTGGTGCCAGGTAAGTAGTATGCCGTAGTTGTTATTCCATGGTGAATGCACCAGTTCCAAAAGTGGATGGCTTCCGTGCATAGGAACGGGAGCGAGCGCCAGCTTGGCGATTCACGTAATACATAGCTGTGATGTTGTCCGTGAGTATCCTCAGTGTGGTGTTTCGAATGTAGATGAGGAAGGATTTGCATGCGTTGAAAATGGCGCATAGCTCTAGAAGGTTTATGTGTAGCCATGCTTCTTGTGGGCATCATTGGCCTTGGACTGAGAGGGAGCCCATGTGAGCCCCCCAGCCTAGTAGGGAGGCATCCGTTGTGATTTGGTGGAATGGCTCCTGCTGATGGAAAGGTATACCTGACAGTAGGTTTGTGTGGCTGGTCCACCATAGGAGTGATTGGAGAACGCCAGGTGGCGGCGTTACTGGCCTGTGGAGATCGTATCTGGTGTGGTCGTATACGAGAGTCAGCCAGTACTGAAGGGCGCGCAGATGTAGTCTGCCGTATTTCACCACATATGTTGTGGCAGCCATATGACCCATCAGTCTGAGGCATGTGATGAGTGGAACGGTAGGGCTGATGGTGATGGTGTGAATTAGGTCTTGGATGGCTTGAAACCTCTGTAAGGGTAGAAACACTCTGCTGGCAACTGAGTCCAGGCGGGCCCCAATAAACTCGATGTTCTGAGTGGGGCGCAAAATGGACTTCTGCTTGTTGAGGAGGAGTCCGAGCGATTGAAAGACTTGCCTCATGAGGTGAACCATCTGGGAGACCTCGTGTGCAGAAGGGCCCTTGAGTAGGCAATCGTCCAGGTAAGGGAAGATGAGTACCCCTTGGCGTCGGAGGAAGGCCGTGACCATGGATAGAACCTTTGAAAACACCCTGGGGCTGATGATAGCCCGAAGGGGAGGACCTTGTATTGAAAGTGTTCCTTTGCCAGGACGAAGCGCAAGAACCTCCTGTGAGCTGGATGGATAGGAACGTGGAAATAGGCATCCTGGAGGTCAAGGGTGGCAAACTAGTCCTGTGGATCTAATGCAGGGATTATGGCAGCTAAAGTCGTCATTTTGAATCGCTGTTTCCTGAGATATTTGTTCAAATGGCGGAGATCTAGAATGGGGTGCCAACCTCTGGACCTCTTCTGGGTGAGGAAATAATGTGAGTAAAAGCCCCTGTTCCTGAAATCCTTTGGGACTGGATCTATGGCACCCAGAGAGAGAAGGCGGTCGACTTCTAGTCGGAGGAGGGTCACGTGAGAGGGGTCCCTGAAGAGGGACGGGGTGGGAGGGGTGGTTGGCTATGAAAGGGATAGAGTAGCCAGATTGAACAATCTCGAGGACCCATCTGTCTGTAGTGATTTTTGCCCCTTGATGTAGAAAGGGCCTTAGCCGGTGGTGAAAGAGCTGGGTCGTACGATTCGTGATGCTGCCTGTGACTGTCTGCTCGCCCCCGACCAACGCATCAAACCTGTTGCTTGTTGTTGGGATGCATGTTTGTCCTGTCGTTTGGGTTTCGGCGTCGCTGAGGCGTCTGGCGAGAGCGTTGGTTATTGAAGGGCCTCTGTTGCTGGTGTTGTTGCTGCCCCGGATGTCTGATGTAGGAGTAGTCATATCTGCGCTGGTATGGTGAGTACCGGCGTCTCTTAAAGGGGGGAGTGTACATCCCCAGAGTTCGCAAGGTTGTTCGGGAGTCTTTAGAGGAGTGTAAGATTGAGTCCGTGGTCTCTGCGAAGAGCTTATCCTTGTCGAAGGATAAGTCTTCAACTTTGGCCTGTAGCTCCTGTTGCTTGAAGGAAAGAAGCTCTGCGCATAATGATGGCAGCAGTGGAGAAAGCAGCGGTGTCAGCAACGTCCATGGCTATTTGGAGGGACGTTCTGGCTGCTGTGTAGCCCTCTTGGATTACTTACCTCAGGATCGATTTCTTAGAATCAGGGAGATGATCCATGAGGGGAGTGAGGCATGAAAACGTATCAAAGGTGTGATTGGCGAGATGCGCCGAGTAATTGGTGATTCTGAGGAGTAGCGTTGCTGAAGTGTAGACCTTCCTGCCCAGGAGGTCAAGTCTCTTTACGTCCTTATCGGAGCTCTGTTGTTTGAGGTGTGGGGCTCTAGCCCTCTGTTGAGCTGCATCAACTACTAGGGAGTTAGGTTGTGGATGGGCAAAGAGGAATTCCATGCCTTTCGGTGGTACAAAATACAGGCAGTCCCGGGGTTACGTACAAGATAGGGACTGTAGGTTTGTTCTTAAGTTGAATTTGTATGTAAGTCGGAACTGGTACATGTTGTAGGGGAAACTCTAGCCAAACATTTCTCCAGAGCTCGGTTTTATTCTCCCACACCTCACTTCCCTCAGTCCTTTATTCTCAAGCTGAGGTGTCTGCTGAGAAAAGCCGCTCTGCGTCTCCCTGGTCTGCTGGGGGGGGGGGGGGGAGAGGGGGCGCTAGCTTCGCGTCTCCCTGGTCTGCTGGGGGGAAGCAGCTAGTGCGGGGTTGCCTCACCCCGTTTGTAAGTAGGGATCTGATGTAAGTCGGATCCATGTAACCCGGGGACTGCCTGTATTTCTTTTCGGCCCGTTTGTTGGTCGGAAGAGCCGATGCTGGAGCATGCCACACTTCATCAGCCAGTTCCAGGATGCCCTCATCAAGAGGAATGGCCAGGTGTGACCTATGCTGTGGTTGGAGATTCCTGAAAAGCTTGTGCTGCTTGTCCTTGAGTTCCTGCAGCGGAATCTCTTGTGTGATAGCTACTCACTTAAACAACTCTTGGAACTGACGGAGGTCATCTGGTGGAGAGCTGTCGCCTGGCATGACTGCCTCATCTGGCAGGGATGAGTCTAGGATGGAAGTTCCCGGCAGGAGGTCTCCGGAGGCCGTGTGATCCGTCTCTGATGGAGGATGAGGTGGTGATGCTGACTGATGTGGAGGTGTAAGGGGAGCCAGAGTTGGAGAGCGTCTGCATGATATATAATTGTAGGCAGAACGTGATAGATAAGAGTAGCCGCTGTGGGAGTCCCGAGAATGGCGATTGTCGCGATAATATTTGTCATGTCGTGGTGAGCAGTCGTCATGATAATTGGAACGGGCATAATATCGGTAACGGTACAGAGAGCAGGGCGAACAGGAGCGGATGTCTGATGCCCTGGAAGAAGCAGGAGATGCAGAGAGCTGCCTGTAGTGGTGTCTGCGGTGGGAAGGTGCAGCAGCCAGGAATGTTGAAGGCAGCCTGGAGGAGGCATAGGGGGACCCATGCTAATGGGTATAGTGGCGTGGAGAACGAGGCACTGGGGGAGGCAACGACGGTGCCAGCGAGAAATGGCAGGAGCGAGAGCAACTCCGGCACGGGGAGATCAGAGGAGCAGGACTCAGAGCCCCTGATCTGCCGGCGTGTGCAGAAGAGACCGGGGGCTCAGAGGCAGCAGCAGCAGCCAGCACCGTGCCGGCAGGGAGGCGGATCGACGCTGCATAGTCCGGCACCGCACGGAGGCTTGGGAGCGGTGCGGGTGCCAGTGCTGCGATGTTCGGCTCCGGGTCTGATACTGGAGTCGGCTCAGTGCTCTGCAAGGGAGACAGAGGTGGCGGCGGAGGCAATGCTGCCTGGGGAGCCTCTGCATATGCAGAGGCTCCCGCGATCGCTTCGGCTTTGAAGCCGCTGAGACAGAGGGACCTAACTTAGCTGTGCCAGAAGTCCCCAGTCTTTCAGGTTGGCTTTCCCTGGTATTCAGGGCAGCTGGTAGGGATCTCATGGGAGAAATCCTGGGCTTTTTCTGAAGCCCCGTAGTCTGGGAGGAAGCCCAGCGCTTGTGGGGCTGCTGTTCGGAGTCTGTTTCTTGCGGCTCCAGGGCTTTATCAAAGAGGAGCATTCGCAAGCGCCTCTCTCTATCCTTTCTAGCCCTGGAGGTGAGTCTGGTACAGTAGGTACACTTCTGGTGGACATGAGATTCCCCCAGACAACAGATGCACTCCGAGTGGCCATCGGAGGCTGGCATTGCCTACCGGCAAGAGCCGCATTTCTTGAAGCTGATAGCTGACATTTTGCAGGTTGCCCTGAGGCAGTTCTTGTTTGCAGTCGTGGAAAGACGTTTAGTTGTCTGACTATTAGTAGTTTTATCTCTAAAGTAATGGTAATATAGTGATAATGTCTCCGTTGACTTTATCTCTTCCTTTTTTTTTTTTTTTGTTAAAGGAACGCAACTATACAGAAGGAGCGGAGGGGAGAACAGCTGAGAGGTGGGAGGTAAGAACAGTATGCGGTCTCTATTCTTACTCCCGTTTAGTTTTTGTTTTGTTTTGTTTTGTTTTTTTTAAGAAATGAGGAAAAACACAAAGGAAAGAGGAATAGAGGTGTATGTACAAGGAGGAACTAGAAGGAATCTAGTTCAGTGAGTGAAATGAGGAGCGCGGTTCCAAGCGTCTGCAGCCTGAGGCGGTGACGAGGAACTGGCGGGGGGGGCCGGACTGCGCGAGACAGAAAAGAGCGCGAAAGCCGCGAGCCCGCGGCACATGCGCGGTCCAGCCGAACACTGCTCATCACAAGCTTCCATCTGCGGCGCTGGGGCAAGCCCAGCACCCATAGTGGAGCACCCACGAGAACATTCCCGAAGAAGAACAACTAGATACAAAATCTGTGCAGATATAAAATCTGTAGCTGCCTCCACAGCTGCAAATATGAACTGTGGATATTCACATCTACAACTGTGAATGCGAATACCCATGATATGAAGTGGATATCCATGGATTTGCAGGGCTTTAGAAACAATGATGTAAGACAAGCATTGCAAGTTCTAAGCATAGAAGCACACTTCACAAGAGAAATAAGAATTTTTACAAGTTTAAAATGTTGGTATAAAGAACAATCTTGAAATATCAACATTATATGCAAAGAGCTATTACCCAGCTTTTGGTAATATTTAGTTGGAGGGTCTATTTATTTTTCTTACTTACAGGCAGCAATGCATTCAGCTATGTTCTGCAATAAAACTAGCATGGGCTGTTAAGCATAGTGTAGTAGTTAAAATGCTGAACATGTACCCATTTAACCCATAATTTGCCATTGTGAATTTGTTTCTAGAACTTCTTCCTTTGTAACAAATTATAGCTAAGAATATGCTTTGACAATTGTTTCTTACATATGAGGACAGAATAAAAGAACCAGCATCCAATGGAATAACCCAAACCAATGTAGGAGCTAAGTGTTTACCATTTTTGAAGATTAGGCCACCTGGTTAGGTGCCTAAATATGGATTTATGACTAACTTTAGGCTCCGGTGGTTCAGGCAAAAATATAGTGCAAAAGAGGGACTACTTCATGGTTTATACAGAATTCTAATCCATTTTGCTTGTAACCAAAACAAATGTTTTACCATGATCTCTAGAGATGAAAATCTAGTTCATTAATATGCTCGGTCCTAGAAACTTGAATATTAGCTTTTTGTACTACCCGCCATAATATAAAGAATAGAAACCTGGGTAGAAAGTGGAGTAGAAGAAAAGAGATAAGTATTGAAGAATGGATAATACATAACTGATATCAAACAGCTCAACACAAGAGCAAATAAATGTGTTAAAGAGCAGATGAAGTGTAACAGGGTTCAGAGGCTTTGCTTGTTTTGCAGCCAGTAAACTCAGCTTCACACAGGTATAAGTGGGAGCAATAATGAGGCAGGGTTGCATACTTAAGGCTCAATTATTCTTGCAGAGGAGAGGAAGTAGAAAACTGTTAAAAAAGATACAAACTGAGAGACAAGGAAGCACAAAGCTTTTGAGATGACAGAGTTCCCAACCTCTTTGCCACCAGGTTTTGGTTGCTACCCAGAGTGTCTGTTTTCAAGTTATATAAGACCATATATGTTTTTCTAAAGCTTCAAGAATGAAACCTATATGATGATAACTTGGTGACTCCAGACTTCATTTAAGTAGATGGTAGATGTGCATTTTCAAATGTGGAACCTGTAAAATTAAATAGATTTCTTCATTTACTGGGTACTCTTAGCAGGAGCATGCCATTGCTGACAGCCAGTCGTAAAGCCTATCTGTGTTCTAAGCCCGTGTTTATAATAAAAAATTGCAATGGGAAATCTGAAATTTAAAAACTAATTACTTGTTAGTGATTACAGTACAGTCCCTTTAATATTTGCACTTTCCTCTCAGAAACTCCTTACTGTATCTGGAGAATGTTTTAGGGAAAAAAAGCTCCCTAGGATGGTGATCCTTCTTAATAGAATGTTATTGCTTGATGTTTTGCTGAGTCTAAAACAACAGGCAGTCAAATGGGTAGAACTGAAGACAGAGGTGCAGATCCTTAGTTCTCTCCTTCAAAAAGGAAAGGGCGATTCTTTCTCATTACATTTGTAGTAAATAGGTTTCAGAAAGTAAAAGCTATGCCTATTCTTTCATATAATTCAAACCTCTTCAGATTTGCTTTTACTTTCCTCGAGAGTGCAATAATATCAAAATAACTGAAGGGAGGAAGTGATCTATATACGGTGGAAGCCTCTTGGAGAGTCCAGGGGAACAGATTCTCCCCATAAGCAGCTGAAAGTACAGCCCCCAAAGCCATAACCAATGCAACCTTTTTGTAGTTGCCGCTCCTCAGGTTTCTTTCACCAGGTCTGCAGCCGGCCGAACACAAGTGGCAAGGAAACAAAATGTTAAATGAGGGGCATAAGAAAATTCTGAAACACCAGGTGCACCTTCCTGCATTTCAGAAGACTTTAAAAACATTTCAAAACAAAAAGTGTATGCAAAAAAATAAGCCTACCTGGTATTTATCTTGGATTCTGTGCTAGAATAACTTGCCAGTAGCAAATTCCACACACTGCAACCACAGTTCCCTCCACACACTCGCGTTTCCCATCAGCCATACACACACACACGCTGTATAGAAAAACATTCAAAAAGCCAGTATCAACATCATAAAAAAATTCCCTAAAGCAAGTTATCACCTCCCCTAGATGTTGGAACACAGGGCTCTTATGCCCACCATCCATTCACAGCCAGGTCTCCCAAGCCTCCTTGTTCTACTGGATCATGTCATCGATATTTTATATAAAACCACAGTTTTGTATTTTTAGTAACGTTTTGGCATTAAACACACTATTCCATTTTAATTTGTCTCCCTCATTTTCTGTTATTCCCTCATCCCCTTTCTATTGCTTACCTACCCGTCACTTTTTACCTCCGAGAGCCAAGGTAGGTGAGGTAATATTTTTATTAGACCAGCTTCTGTTGAGGAAGCTCCATAGAGCTCTTCTTCAGGTGGAGCTCAAAAGCTTCTGTCTCATCAACAGAAGTTGTTCCAATAGAAGATATTACTTTGCTCACATTGGGTCTCTCATATCCTGGTACCAACACAGCTTCAATAACAACTTTTTTACCTCTCTTTTCTAGTGTCAGTTTTACCTGCACTTAAGGTCTGATTCAGTTCCCATGGACTTCTATGGGAGCTGGATCAGGCTCTTAACTTTTCTTTTTCGCTATTCCTTCCTAGAGCTCCCACTCCCTGCCCTCCCCTCTTCCTCTCTCTTTGCTAAGCTCTTGCATTCTTCCTCTTTCCTCTGATCCTGCTCCTTCTCTTACACTTTGCCTATCACTACCTAGTTATCTGATGCTGTCTTTTCCCAGTCTTTCACTCCTATTCTCAGACATTCTCCAGAAATGTATGTCTTGTACTGCCTAGCTCTCTCCTGGACAATACAAACTTATATAAAGTCTGTTGTTTTATTAATAGAAAATGATATGAACAAATCCTATTATTACAGATGGAATTTCCCTAAACATTTCAACCCAAACATACTGGTTTAGATAAAACATTAAAATAAGTTTATTAACTATACAGAAAGATAGGTTAAGTGATTACAAGTAACAAGGCATAAGAGTAAAAATTGGTTATAAGAAAATAAAATTAAAACACAACCTGATATCTAACAATTAAGTGAACTCAGAGCAAAGATCTCTCACTCACCACGTTTCAACATTCTTCCTGGCTAAATTTCTTTCACTGAGGATCTCTCCTATAGTCAAATGCTGTTTTCTCGTTCTTCATGTATTCTGGATGCAGTGGGTAGAGAGAAAGGAAGATATAATTTGGGACATTTGCTCTCCCTTCTTATAGTCCCTTTTCTTCTCTGAGCATCATCTTCCTCTGTAGTTCAAGAGATGGAAGAGTCTGTATGAATGGGAACCCCAACCTGTTTTGTTGTCAAGATATAGTTTTTTCACCCACATTCTCTTTTCTACCAAAAATGGCCACATAACCAGGTGTTGGTCCACTTGATTTTGTCGTCACAGGTATGAGCTAGTCTTTTGTCTCTGGGGAACTGGTTTGTGACTGCTCTCTAGACTTACTAACATTGTACAATAGAATCTTATATTTTTACATATAATGTGCCACATATCTTACTAGAATGATAATGATCAGCAAATTACAAGTTTTCAAATGCTACCTCACAAAGCACACTCTGTACAAAAGGTATCATAATCTTGTAAAAGGGGTAAACAGAGGGTATGACAGTCTGTACCTCTGTCATCTCTTTTTTTGATTTTTCCAAATCTTTCACTATACATTCTGGATCTATTCACTCCATTCTTTCTCTATTTCTGATACTTCTAGTGTGTACCCTTCTTTTACTTAAGTCTGGTCTCAGGACTTTGGGGAGGGACGAGACGATGCTGTGAACCTCCCCAATAAATCTGACCCCTTTTTAAAAATTAGTGGGGACCTATATAGAAGTAGGTGTGTGTGGAAATCCTCAGACCACCATCAACTTTCTGGATTAGTCGAAGTGGAGTCCAGCTGCCAATGCTAAGTTCAGTCCATAGTTTGGGGTACAGCTAATAGAAAAATGGTAGTGATTTTTTTCAATTTTTAAAAATTTCAGATCATTTCTATTCTGAAAGTTCTGGAATACGGCCATCTTCTGTAAAAAAAAATTTTTTTCAGAAAACTTCACTCAACTCTAGTGAACAACATGTAACAATGGTTCAATAGAGAAGTCCTTAAATCAGCTGAAAATGACATAAACCAGGAGGTTCCAATCCATCTCTGGGTTGTTTGTAGAGCCTTGTGCTGATTTTTGCATTGATAAGGTGCCTAGATTTCAAAGATAACAGAGTATCCTGTATCTACGGAGATATTTTAACAACTTGTAAAATATTAAAAACACTCTGGCCCTGTCCAAGTGGTCTCCTAAAAACCTCCTTCACTGCACTCCTATAATAGTACAGTAAAACTCCATTAGTCCGGCATCCAATGCTCCGGGACCCCTGATGGTCTGGCACCATCAGGAACCCGGAAGTGCTGGGGCAGCCGGACAGGCTTCCCCCATTCAGCTGCTGCTGAAACTGACCAGCAGCTGAATCGGGGAAGCCGGGAGCAGAGCAGCTGGGATGCTGCCGAGTTGGTCTCGTAGCGCTGCCCCTCAAGGCTGCGGAACCAACCCGGCAGCACCCCAGCTGCTCTTGGGGATGCTGCCGGGTTGGTCTCATAGCGCTGGATCGGGGAAGCTGGGATGCTGCCGAGTTGGTCTCGTAGCGCTGCCCCTCAGGGCTGCGGGACCAACCGGCAGGACCCCAGCTGCTCTGCTCCAGGGGTCCCCGATTCAGCCGCTGCTGAAAAAGATCAGCGGCTGATTCCAGAAAGCCCGGGGCAGAGCTGCTCTGCTCGGGGCTTCCTGGAATCAGCCGCTGATCTGTTTCAGCAGCGGCTGACTTGGGGACCCCTGGGGCAGAGCAGCTGGGGTGCTGCCGGGTTGGTCCCGCAGTGCTGAGGGGCGGCGCTACGGGACCAACCTGGCAGCACCCCAGCTGCTTTGCCCCAGGCGTCGGGATTCAGCCGCTGCTGAAACTGACCAGCAGCGTAAGTTTCACCAGCAAGCTGAATCCGGACGCCTGGGGCAGAGCAGCTGGGATGCTGAGGGGTTGGTCTCGTAGCGCCGCTCCTCGGCGCTGCAGGACCAACCCGGCAAGACCCCAGCTGCTCTGCCCCATGGGTCCCCAAGTCAGCCGCTGATGAAACAGATCAGCAGCTGATTCCAGGAAGCCCAGAGCAGAGCAGCTCTGCCCCGGGCTTCCTGGAATCAGCCGCTGATCTGTTTCAGCAGCGGCTGAATCGGGGACCCCTGGGGCAGAGCACCTGTGGTCCTGCCGGGTTGGTCCCGCAGCGCCGTCCTTTGGCGCTGCGGGACCAACCTGGCAGCACTCCAGCAGCTCTGCCCCAGGCGTCGCCAAGAGCAGCTGGGGTGCTGCCGGGTTGGTCGTACGACCCAGCTCTTTCACCACCGGCTAAGGCCCTTTCTACATCAAGGGGCAAAAATCACTACAGACAGATGGGTCCTCGAGATTGTTCAATCTGGCTACTCTATCCCTTTCATAGCCAACCACCCCTCCCACCCCGTCCATCTTCAGGGACCCCTCTCACGTGACCCTCCTCCGACTAGAAGTTGACCGCCTTCTCTCTCTGGGTGCCATAGATCCAGTCCCAAAGGATTTCAGGAACAGGGGCTTTTACTCACATTATTTCCTCACCCAGAAGAGGTCCAGAGGTTGGCACCCCATTCTAGATCTCCGCCATTTGAACAATTATCTCAGGAAACAGCGATTCAAAATGACGACTTTAGCTGCCATAATCCCTGCATTAGATCCACAGGACTAGTTTGCCACCCTTGACCTCCAGGATGCCTATTTCCACGTTCCTATCCATCCAGCTCACAGGAGGTTCTTGCGCTTCGTCCTGGCAAAGGAACACTTTCAATACAAGATCCTCCCCTTCGGGCTATCATCAGCCCCAGGGTGTTTTCAAAGGTTCTATCCATGGTCACGGCCTTCCTCCGACAGCCATGCATTACGTGAATCGCCAAGCTGGCGCTCGCTCCCGTTCCTATGCACGGAAGCCATCCACTTTTGGAACTGGTGCATTCACCATGGAATAACAACTACGGCATCCTACTTACCTGGCACCACAAACGTGATGGCAGATTTCCTGAGCAGACACTTCCATGTGAAGCACGATTGGGAAATGCACGATGGCATCCTACGTGAGATCTTCCAACGTTGGGGTACTCCCCGAGTGGACCTCTTTGCAACTCCTGCCAATAGAAAATGCCGCAAGTACTGCATCAGGGCGGGCCTAGGCCGCGCATCCCTGGGGGACGCCTTCCTTATGACTTGGTGTGGACCCCTCCTCTATGCATTCCCCCCCATACCTCTGATCCCCAAAGTCCTTCAGAAGCGGAAGGTGGACAGGGCAACGCTAATCCTCATAGCCCCGAGCTGGCCTCGCCAGCACTGGTTTCCCTTCCTCCACCGTCTCTCTGCACGGACAGTGATCCGCCTTCTGCCTCTCCACAATCTCCTCACACAAGACCGAGGACGCCTGAAACACCCCCAGATACAAATGCTGAACCTAACAGCATGGTTCCTAACTGGCTGACTCCATTCGAATCCCTCTCCGTTCCAGTCCAGCATGTCTTAGTACACAGTAGATGACAAACCACGAGAAAAACTTACCTTCACAAGTGACACAGATTCTCCTCCTGGTGTACCTCGAACCACCACAATCCGACACATCCATCGATCCCCTCCGTCCTGGACTATGCGTTGCACCTAAAGAACAAAGGCCTCGCGTTAGCCTCCATTAGGGTGCACCTTGCAGCAATTTCAGCATTCACATCACCAATAGATGGCGTTTCTGTCTTCGCCCATCCTACTACTAAGAGATTTCTCAAGGGCCTTACCAACATGGCCCCACTGCACGACCCAGTCCCACTGGTGTGGAGCCTTGATGTAGTCCTCGATGCCCTAATGAAGCCGCTGTTCGAGCCTCTGGCGACTGTATCCTTGCATTTCCTCACTTAGAAAATCATTTTCCTGCTTGCCATAACATCTGCACATAGAGTGAGCGAGCTTTCCGCCATGATGGCCACGCCACCATATACAATTTTCCATAAGGATGGAGTAGTCTTGAGACTACACCCAAGATTCATATCCAAAATCGTCTCCCATTTCCATGTTAACGAACCAGAGATCCTGCCAACCTTTCTTCCGAAGCCCCATGCCTCACCACGAGAAGCAGCCCTACACTCTTTGGACACCCGCAGGGCCTTAGCATTCTACGTAGATCGCACTAAACCTTTCAGGCGTACGGACCACTGGAATCAGCCGCTGATCTGTTTCAGCAGCGGCTGAATCGGGGACCGTCCTTTGGCACTGCGGGACCAACCCAGCAGCACTCCAGTTGCTCTGCCCCAGGCATCCCCAAGAGCAGCTGGGGTGCTGCCGGGTTGGTCCCTCAGCCCCGAGGGGCAGCGCTACGGGACCAACCGGGCAGTACCCCAGCTGCTCTGTCCCAGGCGTCCTCAAGAGTAGCTGGAGTGCTGCTGGGTTGGTGCCGTAGCGCCGCCCCTCGGCGCTGCGGGACCAACCCAGCAGCACCCCAGCTGCTCTATTGCAGGCATCCCCAATTCAGCTGCTGCTGAAACTGACCGGCAGCAGCTGAATCAGGGACGCCTGGGGCAGAGCCGGACTATCGTAAGGGGGGGCTATGAGGGGTCTGGGGTGGCATCCCCTTCCACCCCACTCCAGATCCCTCATAGCCCCCCCTTCTGATAGTCCGGCATATCTGATAATCCGACATCCCCTGGGTCCTAAAGGTGCCGGATTATCGGAAGTTTACTGTATTTTGTAATGGCATTTCAGAATTCAAGAAATGTAAAGCAAGACATGCTAATTTGATAGGTAAGCTTTGATGCTTTTGAATCAAAGTATTTGAAATCTTTTTAGTAGCTCAACTCAGGCCCTGATTCTCAGTTATGCCATAGCCCCTTTATGTCAGCTCTGTTGTCAAAAAGGGCCAGTGAAGATGGCAGAACCAGCCTGTAGGGGAATTCCCATAATGCACTGGTTTTCAAAGTTGAGTCATTGGCCCACCCAGGTAAGCTAGTAGCAGACCCACAGGCTGCACCTAGATTGGCAAGTTTTTCCGCAAAAGCATCCGCTTTTGCGGAAAAACTTGCCAGCTGTCTACACTGGCCGCTTTGAATTTGCTCAAGAACACTGACGATCTAATGTAAGATTGTTGGTGTTCTTCCGCAAATACAATGACTCTCCTGTTCGGGAAAAAGCCATCTTGCGCAAATGCTTTTGCGCAAGAGAGCCAGTGTAGACAGCTGAGAACCGTTTTGCGCAAAAAAGCCCAGATGGCGAAAATGGCGATTGGGGCTTTCTTGTGCAAAACCACGTCTAGATTGGCACGGACACTTTTCCTCAAAAAGTGCTTCCGTTAAAAGCATTTGCGGAAAATCATGCCAGTCTAGATGTAGCCACGTTTTGTTTATCTAAGTGTCCATAGACACAGACACTTGCAGCTCCCTTTGGTTGTGTTTCATCATTTCCAGCATAGGGAGCTGCAGGAAGCAGTGGCCCAGGACATGCTGCTTCTCACAGCTCCCTTTGGCTGGAAGTGGTTAGCCACAGCCAATAGGAGCTGTGAGGCTCTGTGGCTCCAGACACTTAGATAAACAAAGCATCAGAGGCCTGAGCAGCTTACTTAGGTGAGCCCACAAATCAACTTTGAAAACTACTGCCATAATGCATAAGGTTTCCAATGAACATTCCTACTTGCCCCCAGCCTCATGTAAATGCATGATAGTGAAAGGAATGAGTGTCCAGCGTGCACTGTCCTCTGACTTTTCTAGGCTGTTGCATTGGACTGTTGCAGGAAAATGTAAATTATAGCAACATTTTTGTGGAAACGGTGCATGGCTCCACAAACAAGCCCCAAGCAAGTGCTGGTTATTACACAGAGAATATGAAACTATGACTATATATATATATTCTTTATGTAATAGAAAATATGTAACTATATATATATATATATATATATTCTATCTCCCCTCCCAAATTGTACTGAATTTAGTTCAGTGCAGTTCAGATAGAGGCTTTGGTTTTCCTTTTGTGGCAGCATCAGTTCCACTTCTGGGCCCCTGAGCCCTGTTCAGCTCACAATCTCATAGTTCAGCTCACAAACTCAAGTACTGAGGCATGGGTCCTGCTTGCCGTTGCCAGTGTTTAGGCTTCTTTCCCTTGGCTAAGAGGGCATTGGGGCAGATATCCCTGGTCAGCCCAGGCTGGGTTACCAGTTCTCCCCAGCTACTGGCTGGACTCTCAGGCTACTTGGGGAAGGGAGTCCAAACATTCCCCATCAAAGCCCTTCACCTTCCCCATTGTCTCTGGCAACGCTGCTGTTCTCTGTATCAGCTTCCCTGGTTCTTTCCTTATCAACTATAGCACCTCTCCTCCAAACTCCTCTTCTACTCTCCAACCTCATTTCCTAGCAGGGAACACTTTTTAAAAGGCCACATTGCTGCCTGAAGTCAGATCAGCTGACCCTTAATTGATTTATAGCAGCCCCATCCCAATTGCTTCCATTCTACCATTGATAGGCTCAGGTCAGCTGCTCCTGGATGCCCTCAAGTAACCCTCTCCTCACAGAATCACAGAACACTAGAACTGGAAGGGACCTCAGGAGGTCATTGAGTCCAGGCCTCTGACGTCACGGCAGGACCAAGTGTAACCACCACCAGGCGGATTTGAACCTGGGACCTCTGAAGCTGAGTATAGGAGCCTCTACCCTCTCCTAATTAACCAGGGTAATTTCACAGAATCCTAGGGCTGGAAGAGACCCCAGGAGGCCACCAAGTCCAGCCTCCTGCCCCCCTGTTTCTTTTTAGAGCTGCCTCTCTCTCTCTAAACTAGCCCTTTAACCTGCCCTGTCACACTTTCTTATTAATTTCTTAAATTTTTCTTTATTAATTTTTAATCAATGCTTATAACACTAAAAGGGCCAATTATGCAAACACACATATGATTAACTCTGCTACTGGGATTAGTCCCACTCACTGATGTAAAGTTAAGTATATGTGGAAGTGTTTGTAGGCTTGGGGCCTAAATAATTTCCTGTCCTGGACATCTAAATTCACGACTTTTACTTAATGGGAGAGAACACTTTATGTTAAATTCATGTGGTGAAACTAAGGTTGTTTATGCCTGTAACATAAATTATATTATTATTATATGCCTGCAATATAACTCATGCAAAACTGGAACCACACAACTGTATGGGAAATACATTCAGGGACTCCCATCATGGTGGGAGAATTTGTGAGCATTTTCATAAAATGTAATAAAGTGTACAGGCTCAGATTATCCTCTCCCATAGAATCCTTCTGGGAGGTTTCTTGAAGAGAAGAAATATTTGTAATGATCTCCACATACCTGCACACCCCCTAGACCTGGCACTTCCAGGGAGGTGCAAGCCTTGCTCTTCTACAATAGTCCTGGTATTGGGTCCTTGACAGTATCGCAGCATTGGAACTAGGTGCCATAGATATCTCCTGAAGGACCAGAGTCACCATAAATTTTACATCTAAATGATCACTTTTTGAGTCATCTCTTTAGAGCTAATGGTGGGGATACTGTACATCCACCCTGATCCTCTCTCAGGTACACTTTCTCTCAGTCCTCCAAACTTTCACAGAGCCCAGACCATATGGAGAGGTCTCCACAGTGGCTGGTGAAAAGATGTGGGAAGAACAATGTTGAAGAGGCAGCTGAGAGTCCACTTATGTGCAGAAAAGGAGAGATCCTTAGGCAGAGGGCTTGCTCCCTGCAAAAAATAAGGAGGCACTATCTAAGTTTAAAGTACATTTTGTTTGACTTGTGGGCTTTAGAAGAGATCAAAGAAATGGAAACAGATTAATGCTGAAGATGCAGTGCAGAAAATTCTGATTTTATACACACACGGTGAAATGATATATTATTAAACAATATTGAGAAAATATTGAACGAATTATTAATGAATTGTTGGCATAGAATGAAAATTCCCTTTTGGATACAAGAATGGTTTGCTTGAATACCCCACCTGAAGGAGGCATGGTAACTTCTCAGTAACAGAAATTTCTGCATATTGGTTTTCTTTTTTGCAGTTTTGTCTTACAGATCAATGGAAATAGAAAGCCCCTCAATGGCACCTGACTGCATTAGAGACATGTCACGGTGTATTTGGTTTGCAGACTAAGAAATAAGACTACTGAGAAAAAAATTAAATCTTTAGCTGGATGCAATTATTTATATTCAATGGGCTGAAGCCCACACATGAATAACTTTACTCATATGAGCAGCCCTACTTAAGTTAATAGGAGTACTCACTTGCTTAAAATGAGGTATTTGCTTAAACTCCTCAAGGTGCATCTACACAGCAGGGAAAAAGTCGAATTAAGCTACGCAACTTCTGCTATATCAATTGCATAGCAGAAGTCAAAATAGCTTAATTCAGCTTTTGGTGCTGTCTACACAGCAGGAAGTCGAAGGAAGAGCAGTCTTCCTTCGACTTCTCTTACTCCTTGTAAAATGAGGGTTACAGGAGTCAGAGTAAGAAATCCTCCAGATCACCATTCTTTCAAAATAATGGCTTGCAGTGTAGACACGCTCTTTGTTATTTTGGAATAATGTCAGTTATTCCGAAATGATGATACTGTGTAGACATACCCTCACAGAATGAGAGCCTTAAAATTCAGGTCCCATTACATATAACAAAACTCTACATGATACTCCTCGTCTGCTCATTTCAACAGAGATTTAAAAAAAAAAATCCTTAATAGTTCCTAAGGAGCCATAAGTGACTCATGTGTAAATCCTTCTTAGTTCATGGACTGCTGATTCAATGGACCGTAATAGTTACTCTGGAGCATTAAAACTTCTTAGATTAGAGAACATACAGATGCTAACTTAACTCCATGTGCTAAAACTCATTTGGAATTTGTTTCCTAAAATAGATTAATATTTTCAGACAAATGCGGTTTTGTTTTTGGTAAGAAAAATATATCCTCGCACTTCTCTACACACATTTCCATCCAAGTTACTTTGAAGTGCTTGCCTATAATATGGAGACACAGTTTGAAAAAAATAAAATGACAATGTTAAAGTTACTTACTTTTAAAGAAAAGGCAAAACCATTATTCTTAAGTTGTTTCTGATTCCTGAAACTATAAATGGTCTAATTTTTAATAGGGCTCAAGCACAACCTCTTCATTCAGTAAAACGTCTGGATTAATCCCAGCTGTAACTGCACTGACTTTATTAGGGTTATATCAGGGATAATTTTGGCTTGTTCACTCAGTTTCTATACTATCAGAATTTTTCAGTTTTCACTTTGGCTTTCAGAGGTTAACAAAGGCTAACCAGAACAAGATAATTTTGCTGTTTGCCTGATCAGAAAGTTACATAATACTTATTCAAAATAAAAAATGTTGCTACCTCAGTTCCTACCCTTATAAATAAATATAGATACAACACTTCCAAGCATATGACAAGGTACTTGTGTTATGTTTATCTGGTTATTTAAATATAAAATATTTGTGGTTTATTGTGTTAAATTAGCATTTTCTATAATTTTATAGGTGGTTCTCAAACTCACAGAAACAAATATTATAAATTAACATGTAACTGCTCTATTAATATGACATATACTAGTAGGAAACAGACATAATTCATTGTTGTTTTCACCATGAAAGGCAAACCTGACTAGATTTTTATATCCCATTCATTTGTTATTTAGGAACAGATTGTGAGTCCCTTACTCATATTGGCTAACTGTTACAACAGTAAGTAGTGCAATCTTAACTAATAAGCAATCTATGTTTCACATTACATGGTGGCATAAACTGTTTGGTTTATAGAGGTAAATTATGTACTTATGATTACGAAAGTTCTAGGAGCTAGGTAACTAGCTAAGGATAACGGGATAATTTCACCTCTAGATTATTGGATTGAAGCCAGACTAACTTGGTGGTGACTGAAGGTCATTTGTCATCTGACATATTTGGTGACCTATGAAAAATGAATTGATGTATTCAGTAAACAAAAATTGCTGTAGAAATGTCAGTGAGGGGATTGACCCTCCTAAGGTGGAGAGCTAGAGTTGTGATCCCAAGCTCATTCACCCTAACTCCCAACCCACCCCAGAATTTTTCACTTCCTCTGTACAAAGAGAAAGAACATGTACTCATGACACAAGGGGAAGAAGACATTTCCAGTGCTAACATATGCCTTGGTTGAAAATAGATAATGCAACAACCTGAATTCTTCTATTCCTTTGAGCATGTTGAGTAGTAAATTCTTACTTTCCTGTTTTTCTCTTCTCAGGCTAGGTTTACATTGCGGAGATATTTCAGGATACCAGAGGTATCCCAAAATAGCTATTCCATGTCTTTTGAGTGCACCCATTATTTCAAAATATAATGGGCTCGCTATTCTGACGTCCCTGTAAACCTCATTCCATGAGGAGTATGGGACATTTTGGAATAGTGTTTTATTTTGAAATAAGTGCTGTGTAGACAGCACAAAAGTTTCACAATAGCTTATTTTGAAACTGACTCGAAATAAGCTACACAATTTGTGCAGTTCAAATTGCATCTCTTATTTCAAGCTATGGTGCAGTGTAGACGCACCCTTAGAGAGCTACCCAGATAATTTTTTCTTCCCCGGTTTGGTGCTTCCAAAACCCTAAGTTTGAGTGAAAAATGCCAGGATGGGTCATTGGAACAATTCCGTGAATTAAAAACCTCTTCTTTTCACCTGTGCTTTAAAACAATTAAAATATTTTGGTTTCCTGGAAAGCGAATCTACTCACCAGCTGCTTGTGAAGATTCCTTCTTTTGGCCTGGTTTAAAAGCTGCTTTAAATAGGGTTGTGGAGGTTTAGTTGAAAAATATCCTGGGAAACGTGTTCCCTTGCTGAGTGCTAAAACATGGGAAATAGGTAATATGGAATTCTGGGAAATTATTTCCTCACAAGAGACAAGCTGCTGAAGTGAGCACTAGGAGGTGATGTGTACTACATTTTCATCTTATTTTGCTCTTACCTTAATTTTAGGAATTAGATGCCTAAATACGTTAGTCGATCAGGGCCAGTATCACCACTGACCCAACAGCCTGAATGAGGCAATGTTGTCTTTCTAGCAAGAGCCTTCTTAAAAATGGTTCTGAATTAGCATGTGCTGTCTACACTAGACTTTCTGAGGAACCTTTCACTGTCTCACAGACAACTGGAGCTGCACCAGTGCAGACAGTAGTGGATGTGCTAATATGTAAAGAGGCCCAAGGGTTTTTAGGATGCATTAGCTAAATCTGAGCAGAGCAGCTTTAACTGGAAGAAAGGTAAAAATGCCAGTGCTTTCTCTGTATTTGTGTTTCCAACGATGAAGCTAGGGGGTGGTAGGCAAATGATTTGAGATCCAATTACTGTAGATTATGTAGATTTGAATTCAACAGTTGACAGAAGCAAAGTGCAAGAGGCAAACTTCCTTAACTTGTGCTATGCCCCCATAGGTTGACTGCATTTTGACCTGTCCAGATATGATTATATCTCTTCAGCAAAGAAACAGAGTACATACACACATTCAAATTTTATTAGTAAAACCAATTGTGAACTTAGAATAGGAAAGTATTTTTAAGCCATGTCTGCTGGATTCTAGTTTCCTGGCATGCATCTTGAGTCAGTAACGGGTTCCACTATGACTGCAACAATCTTTAAAAGAAATTAAAATTTGGCAAAGGTGATTTTCAGATATAATCAACTGGCGTCTCAAATTCTCATTGGGAAGGTAAATTACCAAAAATGAAACACCAGGTTATACATCAATGCTGAAGCAGTTTAGCAGCATGCAACATTCCTGGAACTGTTAAATATATGCATTAGGCCAACAAAAATTCAGCCACGTATTTACTTAAGCCCTGAATAAATATGACCAATTTCTGACAAATATCTAAAAAAGTTTCACCTGAGTTTAGTAAGATGCAAAGTAAAAAAAAAAAAGTGCCATTTATAAGATATATAATCACAAAGGCTGCATCTAGACTGGCATGATTTTGCAGAAATACTTTTAACAGAAAAGTTTTTCCGTTAAAAGTATTTCCTCAAAAGAGCATCTAGATTGGCAAGGATGCTTTTGCACAAAAAGTGCTTTTGCGCAAAAGCATCTGTGCCAATTTAGATGTGCTTTTGCGCAAGAAAGCTCTGATGGCCATTTTAGCCATCGGACTTTATTGCGCAAAAAATTAAGGTGCCTGTCTACACTGGCCCTCTTGCGCAAGTATTCTTGCGCAAGAGGGCTTATCCCTGAGAATGAGCATGAAAGTATTTGCGCAAGAAGCACTGATTTTGTACATTACAAAGTCAGTGCTCTTGCACAAATTCAAGCGGCCAGTGTAGACAGCTGGAAAGTTTTTGCCCTAATTATTGCCCATCTAGATGCACCCAAAGAGTAATACAAAGTAAATAACTATATTTTTATGCAAAATGGACTTTTAAAAGTAAAATCCATTCTGATTGAAAGAAACTGTCAACATGTTAATATTTTTCCAGTTTGATGGACTGAATGATTCTTAGGAGTCATTGAGACTGGAAAAACTTTGTAAGCATTAGCATCTGTCAGGATGTATGATTTTACTTCCTGTAAGAATATATTATGGATCATAATTAGGGCTGCATAAATAACTGATATTTTGGGTTTGTGAAAAATTGAAAACAATTCTCTTTGGATCAAAGACATGAACATTTTTGTTTTCTTAATGGAATAAATAATTTCTATTTTTGTTGAAGCATACTATTTTGTTCAACACAAGATGATTTTTTTCCTTTTATAAAAATTACTTTAAAATGTTTATTAAATTCAACTTGGGAAAATTCTGGAATAAAATGTCTTTTTTGACATGAAAAGTCAAAACATTGGCCAAAATATTTACCAAATTTGACCTGAATTCATGACTAGTTTTGGTTAACATAAATCTGCATTATTTTCAGAGACTAAAACTATTTGAGCACAAAATTTCTCCTCGCTCTGGTTATTTATTTAGTACCTAGCTATGCAAACTTTTTTCTTACAAAAATATTTCTTGCTGATGCAATTAGTCTCATGGATTAGTACAGAACTATTTATGAGAGCAGTGACAGTACATGTGAGTACAGATTTGCAGTCAGGTCCTTACATTGTAAGCACATTAATAATTTACAGTTCATCTTCCAGACAATTTATACATATCACCTTGGATTAAAAAAAGGAAAATGGATAGTTGGCACTGAAAGGCTGAATGTGAATAAACCCAACAGCCTGATCATGTCTTCCACTAATGGGAGTAGAGAATCAAATGGTAGATGTATTGAAATCATCTGGTAAATACAGGGTGGAACTGAAGGATTATTGCCTCTGTGGCACTTCGATAAATAGGATCTTTGTATGCTATAAACCACACAAGGATTCCTGATATGAGTGAATACTGACCTGGTCAACATCTATACTAGATTTTCTTCAAAGCATAACAATACTCTTCCCTACCTAAATGCATAACAATACTCCTCCCTTTCTAAAAAACAAATGGGATGATTTGGGAAGCAGCATTCTGGAAGGCAGGCATCAGCAAAGCTGCCACAAAACCAATACAGGCACAGGTGCCAGCAAGTCAAGTCAAGTTTCATAAATCAAACTACCTTGACTGTTTCACAGAGTGGACAAAAACAGCCGTCTCTGTCACTCCTGTACTCCAGGGAACAACCAAATATGCATTAGCCAAATATGTAATTTTGAGACTGCAGAAATAACTGATGTCAAGGATTATTTGACTCCAATAAGTTTATGCCATAATAAAATTGTTAGCCTTTAAGGTGCCACTGGACTCTTCGTTGTTTTGGCTAAAATAGACTAACACGGCTACCTCCGAAACATATTTTTAAATGTTTATGCAAAATTGTGTTCTGATTGAAAAATATGCATTTAATAATCCAAAGTGGCACAGGGTGCTAGTTTGGTTTTGCCTAATGATTATATATACACAAAGGGGGATAGGAATAGAGAGGGGGCCAACCCAAAACCTGATATCTGTTGTTAGGATAGGAGTTTATAGCTTGAACTTGCCTGCAGACGGGGCCAAATCTGAACAGAATCCAAAAATTGTGAACCCTGGAGAATCCAAATTTCAAACCCCAAGTTTGGGAGATTCAAGATCTTGGGTTTTATTTGAGCAATTAGAAAGATCTGAAATTCAGAAGCAGGATTCAGTTCCTCATGTTTGGCTCAGGCCCAATTCTAATAAAAATAAGAGATGATGCATGAATACTAAAGCTTTTGACTGCAGTATCTCATAAGTTTGCCAATGTTACACTTTTAAGAATGATTATACTTTTCTGTTACAGGGCCTATGGCTTTTGTAAATAAAGCATTCTACAAACAACCAAATACGTAATCAATAAGTTATAATATTTTTTATTCATGTTAGAATTTCTATCAGTGTTTGAACATTAATATTTAGAGAGTTTGTACAATTTTAACTCCAGGTTTAAAATGAGAACCACACTAGATCACAAATGGTAACTAAAACACAATTCAGAATTGTATGAATATTCACACTCTCTTTCTCAACACTGTTAAACATTTTCTTTTTCTGCAATGGGGTTTAAAATGAAAAGTGTGCACTGTAATCATGTTTTAGCAATGTTCCAAAACATAATGGTATCATCATTACATATAAACTCTTTAAAAATATACTTCTGTCAAAAGACTTGATGACTATTATGTACACTACAAAAATAAATTTTCATATAAATAAATTATATGGCATACTTTTATCTTTGTAACTGAAATGACATAAGCCCACTCTTGCCAAAATAGGCAGGCAATGAGACCCAGTTTGAATATTTTTTTCCTTTTTACTCCTTACACTAAAACCTACAACGAGTCCTTAATGTAAATGTTATATACTCTTTCCTATTTAACATTAGTAAGCACTCTATACAAATAAAAATTCCATTAAAAGTAAAAACATAGCTGTAATAGTGAAATAAAATCCCTGCATTTTGTTTGTTATAAACTGGCATGACAAATACTGTAAGAAAACATTCTTATGATACAAAAATATAAATATCACCAATGATTAAAAAAAAGTTAAAAACCATAAAACACAAAGTTGCCAGCCACTGAGTTCTCCCTTTGCCAATGTGACTATAGGAGAAAAGGTCTACATTGTGCAGAAAGCAGATAGCTCACCCACGCACAAACACACAGAATGCAATTGGTGGGCAGGGGAAGGAGGGAAGAGATGAGACATCAAAACTCTTCCTTACTCCCTCCCTCCGACCATCTATTAAAAAAAAGATGGGGGGGGGGGGGTAGGAGAGTGACTGACTGATAGATACCAAAGCAGTATCAGTGGGAAGCCATAGTGACCTCTGACACAGTAACACGTACACTTGGCAGTTGAAGGTAGTTTCCAATTAGTAGCATACAGTTTTGTTGCAGAGTTTTTATGATCAGAGGTCACTACACTGCTAGTGCTAAATTGGGGCCTGTTGTCTTTTTGTCATTAAGAGTTTTCATGTTAGACAGTGAGCTGGACCAGTAGGCAATTATGGGATTAACCCTTAGTGTGCATCTAAACAGTAGCTTATGTACCAGTGGGCCAATGCCAGGCTCATCAGCTGTTCTTTTAGTATTCACATTGGATATCTGTAAACAAGTGCCTTATGTCAAAGTAAGTGTTCTGAAGTGAGAAAAAAAGGGCATGATCACGTGCACATGATAGTCATACTTCTCCACTCTGCTGGGAAAGCCTGTAGGAAAAAGTCACAGCTTTCCAGCCACTGGAGAAGTATACATTCTAATCAAACAATGCCTGGCCTGGAGTGGCCAACTGTATTTATAAACACAGATCTTGCATGTGTTTTTTTTCTAGCCTGACTATTTGTTTTAAAATATATTATCCATCTGCTCTGAAAAATAGCCTGGGGAAGGGTAGTGAAAAATTAGGGAGGGAAAGTAGTGTAACCTTTTGTTCTATTATTTAAATTAATGTTCACCTTATATAGGCTTTGGGTCCATACTAGAGCCTAACACTTCTAGCCCTTTTTTTTAAGCCCTTCACCTGCTGCAATTCAATTTTAACTTAAAAAAAGAAAAAAAAAAGACAGAAAGTAGCTAAAATAGATTCATGAAGGACTCCCAGTTCAATGTAGTAATGCCATAAGTTACTGGGAGGAGGAAGGAGGAGTGGAGAGAGTGATCACCCGTGGGTGTCAATCATCATGGTCCCAGATCAAGCAGACAATCAGTAAAATAAGTGAAATTAGATGGAGAAAGTAATAGAAAATATTCTAATTTTTGTCACTTTATATTAACTTACTTTCTGCCATGTAAATAAAAACAATGACAGATGACAGATTGATTTGAACTGTGCCATTGCTGCAATGAAAAACCTGATTATTCAAGTTTCCAATACCATTCTGTTTTGCAATATCAATATCAAAATATAGCATCAGTACATACAAAGGCATATGCTAATTGGATTTTAGCAACTTTCAATATCCAACACCTTTGCAGTTAAGGGAACTTATAATGTTTTGCACTTACATGGCACCTTTCACAAAGGATATCAGATCACTTTCTGAACAGTAATTAAGCCTCACAACATCCCTAGGAGGTAGGTAAGTATTATTATACCCATTGTACAGATGTGGAAACTGAGGCATAGGCAGGTTAAGTGACTTGCCTAAAGTCACACACAGTAAGTCAGTGGAAGATTTAGGAATAGAATCCATATGTTCTGAACTCCTGCCCTCTCTTCTGTCTTAATCATCCCTTTGACAATAGCAGTCTGGAGATTCTGCTGTTAAGTGCCAATGCATTTTTCACCAGCACTTAGCAATAGGAAAATCCTGACTTTGCCAGCAGCCTCAGTGAGTTAATGAGCCCATTAAGGGTTACCATACAGTAAAAAGAAATACACTACAGTACAATGGGAACATACATACACACATGCATACAGCAAAACTAAACCTGCACATAGCTAACCTATTTAAACCACCAAGATAAACGTGCTTTTCTTCATATCTGCTTATTTTTTTAAAATTATCACGCATAGCGTGTTTGAAAGTTAACAGTAACATTTCATACTACCACAGGGTTGTGAAATGCAAATTTTAAAATATTTAAACACATACCTTTACAAAAAATCCTATTACATAAGCAATATTTGCATAGAATTATACAAGTAAATTATACAATATTTAAGCAGCAGCAACATATGCTGAAATTTAGGACTAGATTAAGCTTAGTTGTGACACAGAAATCAATGTACAATAAGTACAGAGCACAAACACTCTATTAACAAGAGTTAACTCCAGATTATACTACTTTACATTGTTCTTTTGTATATTACATATGTATACACCTTTTAAATATTTATAGAAATATCTAACAAAATAATACAATAGGTTACAGTAACAGTGAACTGTTATCCTGATGCAGCATGTCCTTTTCCATAACTTCAAGCAGTCCTCTTCAAGCAGTTCTGGAAAGAGGAGGTTTCCCCATCTTTGGCCTCTTCTTTGCTTCAGTTGTTACCCTTTACAAAAGAGAGAAAACACAACTGTTCACTTAAAGCTTAAGAAAAATAAATAAACCAAACCAACCCAAAATGCTTGAGTTGATTCTTGTGGATATGCTATGGGACCAAGAGTTAGAAAAACTGGACTCTATTCCCATTTCCATCAAAGATGTCATGTTTAAAATGTCCACTAATTTTGAGTGCTTCCATTTCTGTGTTCCTGATTCCAGTTAAAGTGAATGGAAGCTGCAGGAGAACGAGGTCTTAGGCATCTCAAATTGGATACCCACAACTAGAGTTACCCAAATTAGTGCCTACTTTTGGAAAATGCAAGCCTGACTTTCTCTTTGCCTCAGAATCCACTTACTTGGGATTCCACTAATTTCCATCTCATGAGAGTGTTGTGAGAATACACACACTTCCCATTCCCCTGGAAAAGGTGTGAAAAAGTAACAGCGAGAAAGTGACCTCCTCCAAAAATATTTCTGCCATGAAAACCCACAAAAGATCACAGAAATTTTTGAATGAAACATTAATATTTCTTTCTCAGTATTTTTGAAATACACTGCCTTTTTTGATCAGCTCTAATTTTTATATATTTTATTACCTCAAAGCCATTGGGGTGGGGGTGGAAAGAGTTTCCCTTCATTTTCATTTTATGCGTCAAATCCTATAGTGTGAGGAATTCTCTCTGACAAACCTAAGGAGAATCCACACAGCAACTCAATGATGGCTATCACAGCTCAAAGGCTAGAATAGGCCAAGAAAGTTTGGACCAAACCCACTTAAAAGCAGCACTGTGCAGGAATGTATGCAATCTCCATAAAAACATTTCCTTCGGCCTGCCTTGCACTATGCGGGAGAACCATGGAAACTGACGCACCAGAGGATTTAGCTAAGTAGTTTATATTCATTACTACATTCTATTCAAAGGAGGTGCCAGGAAACTCAAGTTCTGACTCTTGTTCCATGGCTTTGGAGAAGTCAAACAATAGGTATATCCATGCTGCAATTGGCAGGTTCACTGCAGAGCTTGTTGGCATAACCAAGCGAAGTTTCAGCTAACCAGCTCACAAAAAATAGCAGTGTACCTTGCACAGGCTAGTCCCCTGAATACATAACCAGCATTCTGGATGGAGCTGTACTTGGATGGCTAGCTCACAGTGATGTCTATACCATGTGGTTACAAGACTATTTTAGCAAGCTAGTTTGATCAAACCTAGCTCAGGTATTCCTGCATTTACTGTAACCACACTTCCTGATTGCACTATGGACATATCAAATTTTTCTGCTTCAATTTCCCCACTTGAAAAATAATTGGGATAGTGCTATTTTATTCCTGTACAGAACTCTGAAGATGTCAAAGGTTAATTTTCTAAAGCAAAATGCACCTATATTTATGGATCGGTAATCCCAGTCACTGTTGCCCAAGAGGGTAAAGAAGCTAGGGGAAAAAGGTACCTTAGGAAGTTCTTGTCTTTTTTCCTTTTTATCCCCCACAATTGGCCGGGAAGGACAAAAATGTACCTTAATCCGAGCTGTTGCCATTTGTCCTTTCTTCACATTCAACATCTTGCAGTTCTATTACTTCTACTTTAGAGTTTCGTCTCTCACACCGTACATTAAAAGGCACATGGGGGTCCTCAAATGGCCCATGGTCACTTTCATGGTATCCTTCGTAAGATGGAAAGCCTCCTCCATGTGAGTTATGACTGTGCACCGCAGGGTGTACAGCAACAGTAACTGAAGCTGAGGCAGTCACAGTAGTGATAGGCTGGCAGTATGCTGGCACAGAAGCACCCTTGGCAGTGAATGCTGGAGTTCTAATATTATGAGAGCGAGCCCTATGGCCCGCACGGTCCCTATTGTTAGGTCCAGAATGCCCGTCGGTAGACATTTCAAAAGCGTCCCTGCGCGGCCTGTAAGGGGGTGGTCGTAGTCCTTCCCTCAGTTCTCGCCTAGGTTGTCTGTTATGATGCCATGATTGCTGGGACCCAGCTTCTGGGTTAGACTGTAATTTTGGACTTGGCTGATGACATCTTGTCTCTGGCTGAACCACCTGGAAATGAGTTGAGAGATGAGGCTAAATCTCTGCCCTAAAGCGTGCAAACAAAAGTTACATATATTATAGAAATATTTTCCCTGGGACAGCCCTGAAGGGTATGGTCCTGGATTAATTCGGGAAGTGAAGCATTCTGGAGTTTTATTTGTTTTTTTTTTCAGGCAGTTCTCTCCCAAAAATGTTACAATGTTGGGAAGTACAACTTTGCAGATAAACACAGATGACATGCTGTCACCGAAAGCATGGTGTGTACCCCACACATACTGCTCAGTTCTTTTGAAAGGGGTACATAGCAAGAATTACAACTTAAGTGGTTCAATAACCAAAATTGCTAGGCTTTGGCAAAGACTCTCTTCCAGCTGGGGTACATACACAGGATGTTAGTGGGATGGTATGTATAGTTTGCAGGAATCTGGTTTCTGGATCTCTGTAAAAAGCGTGAAGCACAGCGGCCACATCAGTCAATAAACCGTGACCAACTTCAAATGTGGCTCTGCTTGTACCTATTTTTAGGCCTCTGCTGAACAAAAACAGATCCGCATTGCAGCTCAGCATGCAGCATCCTGGGGGGTAGGAGAGGAAGCTTTTTAGTTTTTCTTTGAAATGAAAGTTTATGCTAGCCCATCGGCTTAGGGCTTGGGCACAGTGGTGACACACTGCAGACCTAAGGTTTTGAGAAACCTTGATACACTTTTTTTCTGGTCTACACCAGCCCTTATTCTCTAAAATTTGTTATCAGAAAAGAAATATAGTGTGAAAACAGCCCACATGGTTCTGGGTGTTTCTGGTTCCCATAGCTCTGGATAGAGCCACATTAATTCCAGAACTCTGCCCCCCCTTCCCTTTCTCAGAGGTTATCCAGAACCACTGCCAGGGGTGTGTATATATAGCAGCATTAGTGCAGAATAATGTCCATTATTTCAAAATAACAATGCAAGTGTCTACCCAGCACTTCCATTATTTCTAAATACAGGCAGTCCCCGGGTTACGTACAAGATAGGGACCGTAGGTTTGTTCTTAAGTTGAATTTGTATGTAAGTCGGAACTGGTACTTATTGTAGGGGAAACTCTAGCCAAACATTTCTCCAGAGCTCAGTTTTATTCTCCCACACCTTACTTCCCTCAGTCCTTTATTCTCAAGCTGAGGTGCCTGCTGAGAAAAGCCGCTCCGCGTCTCCCTGGTCTGCTGGGGGTGGGGCGCTAGCTTCGCTTCTCCCTGGTCTGCTAGGGGGAAGCAGCTAGTGCGGGGTTGCCTCACCCCGTTTGTAAGTAGGGATCTGATGTAAGTCGGATCCATGTAATCCGGGGACTGCCTGTAATTCTGAAATAATGGACAGCTTATTCCAACTTCATTCCACGAGGAATTACACCTATTCTGAAACAGCTATTTCAAAATAGCTGTAGTGTGAACACTCCACTGCTGCTATTTTGAAATAGCTCCTCCCCAGGGCCATTCAAACTAAGTAAGCCCCAGGACTTCCTGGGGCTCTAAATCAAAGTAGCGTGTCCACATAAGGGAAGCCTGCCTTAGACTAATTTCAAGGCTTCACTGTAGTGTAGACACGCTATTTCGAAATAAGCTATTTTGGAGTATATCTTCTGGAATAGCTTATTTTGAAAAAAGCGTGCAGTGTAGACGTACCCCAAAGGGCCTGCCAATCCTGCACTTCCAGCTTAAGCCACTATGCTGCAAAGACAATTACCAACGAAAATGAGCTGTGCTTTAATTCTACCACTTTATTTGAATTTCCTTCCTAAATGAAAGGAAGGAAAGAAACAAAACACTCATCTAAAAGTCCTCTAAAGTTTAGGCCAATTGCAGGCAGAGGTGCAAAGCAAAAATTCAGAAATATAAACATTGGTATACAAACTGAAATAGGCAAATTCTTTCAAAACCCCCAAACAAAATAATTTTCTCTCCTCTCTTTCCCACATGAACATGAGGGCTACTTACAGTGGATCGGGCAAAGACAGGATTCTCAGTTGCTTCCACTATTACTTGGTGGACTGGTGCACCAGAGCTCTGAGTGGCCTCGTACTGATGGAGTTCGTCACTGATTCCCGACACTGTGGTCTGAGAACTGTACTCTGAATCAGATGAATCTGATCCATTATGCGTGTGTCCGGGTGGCAGTGCAAACCTCACGATGCTAGGGGCTGGCTCAGGAGATGGAGTAGGCAATCTGTTCCGACCATTGGCTGGAGAAACCTAATAATGACAGTTAATGCCCCTCATAATTACTGACAGTCAACAAAAATGTTCTTCACCAAAACCATTTTGTTATTGATTATTTGCTAGGCTCTCTGTTACTGGGCACAGTGCTATGCCAGAAGAAAAGAGAGAGGATCTCTGTCTGTGGATGTGAACAAGACTATATGTATACCTGTTAATGTCTGGGAGTGTGTAAATTACATATATATCTTGGTATATAATTAAGAGAATAATTCCATGACTGTACAGTATATATATATATTTATCTAAAAATATGTCTCCGTGTATGTACATCAATGACTGACAATCTAGGCTAGTGAGTGGGCCACATGAATGTCCCTCTTTCATCTCAGCAAGCCACAAGGTTGTCTAACCAAAGACAGTCTCCTGGGATAGGGTAGTTTTGTTAACTGCACTTGTGTACCTAGAATTTGCAGGGTGTGCCCATTACACCGTAGCAGTGCTTTGATGGGGTTCAAAGGGAGCACACAGCTATTACACTCAACGTGGCGTGCAATCAACATGCATCTCACTTCACGTGCCCTGGTTTAGTAATACTAGTAGGAAAAAAAATTATTCAGACAGAAAACAGTGGAATCTAGCAACCTTGAGTGCAGGCAACAACAAACAAAATGTCTCATGGGCCACCTGCGGCCCGGCCCATGAACCGCAGGTTTCCTACCACTGATATGCATAGGCACATGGGTACAAACTTAATAGAAAATCCGCTGTGTATGTGTGTGTGGGGGGGGGGGGAATTATAACTCACATACGCTCCCCCATATCTATATCTCCATTCACACTACACACACAGTCATAAAGTTACTTTCTCTTAACACTACAGAAAGTTCAATGATCATGCTTTAGTGGGATAACTATGACATATTCAATGAGCTATCAAGTGGAAATTTGATGGTTATGAATGCTTTTTTGCTGGACTTGCAATGGAATGTTTAAGTCTCTGATCCTGCAAAGGGACTGACCCCACACGGACCCGTACAAGCAGTCCAGGCTCACTCTAAAACCAACAGGATTCCATGAGAGTGAATTGTGGATAAAGGAACATTCTTTTGCAGGCTTGTGGCCTTAAGCAGTGGTTCTTCAGATGTGGTGTGTGGACCACCACTGATGTGTGGAGCCCTTCCTGGTGGTCTGCTGAGTTAAATATTTTGAAAATGAAGCAATGGAGAGGCTGGAGTGTTAGGAGGAAACACAAGACTACAAAGAAGCTCACTTTCACAAAATGGCCTGTAGAATGAAGAAGTTGAGGAAATCCCTGCTTCTAGAACATAGCTAATACATGAAATTCTGCTTAAAAATAAAGCTAATTAAATCATGCATTTGTATCTAAATGAAAGAGGCAACTTCAAATCCACTGGTTATTATTCAAGACACCTTCTGGTTACTAAACAAGAACATCAAATTAAGAAAGGAAACCACAATTAGTATAACTTTTTTGAAATAAAAGAACAGCAAGAAACTCAAATAAAAATCAGAATTACAAAGAGAATAATAGGTTTCTATGAAAGAAAGACAGGATACATTATTTCTTTTGCTCATAAATATATCTACTGACCTCAGGATATGGTCCAAAGAATGAAAGAAGAACTGGAAGCAGCACCAACCCATTCAGAACTCCCAGAATAGTTAAAATTGCCAAAACAGCAAAGAAATACCTGAAATATTGTTTAAAATAGAGAGAAAAGGGTCATAAATACTATTAGGAATACAGAAGATCATACACTATTCCTCAAAATAATGTCATTTGTAAAAACAAGATTATGTTAATACAAATATCAGAAGCTTTAAAAATATTGTACAAAATCATGACTGTTTATTTATTTATGTTTTACCTTTTGGATTAGAGAAGCTACATTCCACAACCCAAGTGTTAGTTGATAAAGGAAAGAAAAAAATGAGTTTGTTAATTTATCAAAATCTTGTGGCATGTAATGTTATTTATAAATGTGTTACACAAACACAAAAATATGGAATGTGAATTGAATGGCTGAATGGACTGAAAGCACAAATACAATGAAAAGGGGCCCCCATTAGTGAAAACCCAGCAGAAGCAAACAAATGAAGTGAAGGGTGTAGAATTTAAACAATTTAGCCTAGAAGGAAAAGAAGCCCACTTCTCCCAGCAGCTAATCCACTGTGAAATGCTTCTGCATCTAACAGCAGAATCTCTAATTAAATCTCTAGTGTATCAGGTAAGGCTTTCCCTCGCCGTTCATTAATCACAACTTTCCGCCTAGAATTCTGTGAGTTCCAGTTTTACCAAATAGCTCAAATTGCAACCTTTTTAGAACACAGGAACCAGCTTTCTGCCAAGAAAATGCTGCCCATTCTGTAGTAAGCTTCAGCATTGTACTGAGTAAGAGCACTCCACAATGGCAGAGCTGCATTGCAGGCTAATCTTTTGTTGAACAATTTAGCATCTCTGAATACTCTTGTTTTGCGTCAGCCAATTCAAACATAAAGGCTGAAGTACTAAGGAGGATGAAGAAAGTGCACAAGTGGTTGTCCTTTCCCACCATTGAGGGCTAAGGTCTGGGATCCTTCATGAATACCAAGGTAAACCTGTCACTAAAAGGAAGCTTTACTAGTTGGTATTCGGCACAGCTGGAGTTCAGACTATACTCAAGGCTGCATTGTAACTGATGATTTTAAGGGCTAAGTCTAGGACAAATTTTTGGAGGGGTAGGGTGCAGGAGGAAAAGTAGGGACAAGTTTCCTAATAACAGTGCCACTGCTGATCACATTGTTTAGCAGGCTACAAACTTTATTGCCTATGTTTCCACATCTGATCAAATATACCAGATTCCTGTAAAACTACAAATATCCTGCTATTGTAAACATTTTGGAATTTTTGGTCTGCATTAGCAAAATCAACGAACCAATCTCCTTCACTAATATAAACTTCCAGAACTTCTTGCTGAGACACGTATCAACAACAGGCATTAAAACACATTTGCATCTCATCCATCTAACACTAGAATAAACAGGCTGATTACAAGTCTGGCCACTTAGAGTATACAATGTCTGTTAATTTACTTAATCTTCCTAAATACACTATTGGGCTAAACTATCCCTTTCCGGAAATTTGGAGTCTTCCTCACTCATTGTAACAATGCTTCAGATTTGCTTGTTTATTTTACATCTGTCTTAGAAAAACAAGGGAAACTGAAGCCAGATCGTGCTAGAAAAAAAGAAACTGATGGGCAAAGACAAAGCTAAACAATACAAGTTTAAATTGTGAAAGGCTCATTTTACTTGTTTAGCAAATATCAAATCCAAATTTGAAATTAGACAAGACTATATACTGCCATTTGCTATGTCATGTAAATGTGCACAGAATATGCTTATGTGTGCAATATGCAGAGTCCTACAACACCACACTATGGTAAATTTAATTCAATCTGCAGGAAAAGCCCAATCCTGCCAAATATTCAGCACTCAGATATAGAAGCAGACTCTAAATGAATAGTTCTGCATTTCCTCACTACCACCAAAAACTGAGACACAGAAGACTTGATGGACATTGCATATAAGGGCACATGGTATGTATTTATGAAGACTATGAAGCTATGATGTATGTTTGTTAGGCAAGGAAATAACAGGGTTGCCAGATGGTTTAACCAAAAATACTGAACACCTCTACCCCCCAAAAAAACCCACTGGAGAAAAAATTCCGTTGAGGAAAAAAAAAAGGAGGAGACCAAAATTGTTGAGGGTCTTGTTTTCCTGCTCCGGGCCAGACAGCTCCCCGTGGAACCTGGTAAGCACGGGGGAGGGGGGCCTGGTTGCTGAGTGTGTTTAGGGTTGCCAGGTGTCCGGCATTGACCTGGACAGTCCGGTATTTTTGCCTCCTGGCAGGGGGAAAAAAAATAATCAGAAAATACTGGACATATTAGGTCAATATAGGATACCTGGCATTCCTACACACACAGCAACTGGGCCCAGCCCCCTTTCAGGAAATAACCTTCCTTTTCCTGTCCTCCCCAAATTGCTCTCTCTCAGATACATACAGCTAAAACTCAATATAGTTAATCTTTCAGTTAGAGCCTTGACTTTTGTTGTTGTTGTTAAATGATTTGGTTTAGTGTACATCTATTTATCTAGCTCACTTCAGTCTTTACAGTCCAGTCATCTATCAGCTCATGAATGTTTGGTCCAGCACTACCTCAGTCCTCCCTTCTTTCTTTCTCTCTTTCTTTGCCATAGTCTGCCACAAAGAGCCAGTGTTACTTCTAAGATTAGCCATTTTGCAGAGCTCCACAGGTTGTATGGAGTAGAATGGGATCCATTTCATTGCACTACTCAAATTCCCTTCAAAAGAAAAACTTGTGCTCCTTTCATACTGGACAAATTCACATTCTGACTTAAATACACATGAAACAGCCTGCCTTTAGCTCTAAACAGGTCCTCAAGCTTTGCTTTACACATTTTAATACAAATGTCTGTGTTCACGCTTAAAGTTTCTTACATCCCAAACAGAGCTTCAATTTTTTTTGTCAGTTAAAACCTGCTGCAAACTTCATTTAGGGATGACAGGGAAGGGGGAGGGAAAGAGAGTGTCAGTTTCAGGATGTTTACAGTTCCTCCTGCCCCTTCCACACAAAATGCTGCACATACGAAAAATTTTGAAGACCCTTAGGTTAAAGGTCAAATTCAGCTAAAAACTAGACAATACTAGATATTTGGAATTAAGTTAGTTCAGAACTGAGTGAACTAGGCAACGGAGAATCCTCTTTTGTGTCATTTTAGTCTGAGAATTTTATCCAATGCCAGCAAAGGAAATATTATTGAAATTTATCCAATTTTATCCAATGCCGAATTTAATCCAATGCCAGCAAAGGAAATATTATTGAAACTAGTATGTAACAAGGAGTTAAAGATCAGATGTAAAGTAGGACCATGATGTAAGCATGCACAGTAGTAACACAGCAAATACACTAAAATGACCAAACATCAACAGTGTACACATTTAAAAAAATAAAAGTCAAGATACAGAAAGATGCTTTACCTGACGATAAAATCAAATTCAGACCCTGCAAGCATTAAGACTCCAAGTAGAGTAGACACAGCTCCATCCAGTACTGGTGCAAACATGTGTTCCAATGCAAGGACAGCCCTGCGGTTCTTGTCTCCTATGGCGGTTAAAAATGCCTATAAAAAGATAAACTCCATGTCATCTTTTCTTTGTATACAGCCTTTCAGAACTAGGCTGTCTCTCCCAAAGCATGCATGTGCCCCCCCCCCCCCCCCACTAATTACTCCAATTTACAGTTTATTAAAATATCTTTGTGGCTGCCTAGAGTTCAACACAAGGTCTGATTCTGCAGCCATTGTATACAGCTGCTACTGAAGTCATGGGAGTGGAGTAAGGATTGATTGCAGGGTCAGGGCCCACAGCAATAATTTTTTGAAACAATGCCTGTGCCCCACCTCATAAGGATTTTCGTTCATTGCTGGGTTTACTTTTTCCCACCCACACAGGGTTCATTTCATTTTGAAAGCACTTCTCCTGTAAAAATTATAGGACTACTCTTGCAATTCATACCTAAGCAAAACTTCCATTCATGTCATGGGAATTCTGTCTTAGCAAGGTCCACATGATTTGAATTATTATTGGTTGTGGATTTGGGCCTGATGCTGCAACCTTTACTCACATGCATAGTCACGTTGAGTTCAGCATCCCATAAAGGATTGTTATCTTTCTGACACATTTTAAGCAGAATTCTCCACTGATGTCAGTGGATCTCTCCATGTGGTTGCAGGACCCTCATGCTAGCAGATCTTTATGCACACTCGGCCCCTAACCGAATGAGATGAGCAGGATTTGACCCAAAGTATTCAATGACAAATAAGCACTGCAGGACTGTGCTCTTCTTAGTCTTTCCATTATGTTCCTTTCTATGCAAATACATTTAAAGTTTTTACAACTTTAAAAACAATTATACATCTGCCTCAAGGTTTTATCCTGCTGCTCATCACTGGAGCATCTGAGCACTGACGTAACTTATAAAGACTCTATTCTCCTCCCCATGACTCCTGAGTAAGTAACTCACAGCATATAACACAGCTGAGTACTCAAGATTTAAAAGAGTAACAGTGAACCATGAAAAATAAATGTATCCAGAATAAGTACAATTTATATATACATGCTGCGTTACAGATAACAAATGCATTTCCATATACAGTATAGGATGCGTGAGCAGATGTACACTGGATGACTCCCATGAGTCAGGGCTATGGGATCAAACCCATAACATAGTAACAAAATATATGCATTGAACATGGATGTGTGTGTATTTAAAGGACACAATACAATGAATGCAGTGTTGATGCACAATTTATTTGGAGAAATTTTTTAAAAAATGAGGTCACAGCTCACAACTGGCAGAGAAAAACTGAGCCATGAGTAGATTGTGAATTTGTCTAAACACAAGAGCAATTAAATCCTGTATCAACACTATAAGCATTGCATATTTTGTTTATACAACACTAGTGTGGTTATTTATATTTGGTTGGTTCTATGGATGCATTGGCCAGCAGTGCTGCTATAGTTAACATCTATTAGATGCTTTCATTGTAAAATCTGATTTTGGAGGGTTTTGTTTCCTATGTCATGGTGGGGAAACGAGTAGCTTTGAGTTTACTGGGACTGAAGTTTTACTCACATGTGATTTTATTTATGTAAAAATGTGACAAATTAGTGTGGTTTCTCTCCAGTTAGAAAAGACAGCCACACATTTTATAATTACGTGTTCCAAACTTTATTTATTTTCTCATATTTGTCATTTGTTTCCCCATAATGTGCACCAGGTCTCTGAAACATTCACCATCCCACCACCAGCCTTAGCAGGCTGCTTTAGCTCAACAAACCCAAATATGCTTCCAGTTGACTATCCCTTTCTCCTCATATTACCCCTCCATCAGCAAGCCCCTCTTAAATCTACTGCTTCCACTTAAAACTGAGGGCATTCCACAATATGTTGCCATCATGCACCTCCTCCTGTTGCACCCCTACCATGCTTTTCAGTCTCCAACCTTCAAAATTCTCCTCTAATCTGCAATGCCTTCTCACTCTCCCCAGCAACCTCCCCAACCAAGGTTCTATTCTCTAGTCTTGGAACCACATCTGATCCCCTCTCCTCTCTCTCCAGTCTACCTCACCGCTCCTCTTCCTCTCATTCTTTGAGTGTACTGGATTCTGATGGCAATTTTGAGAAGCAGAAAATAGTAATGATTAATTACTCCCCACCCCAAGATAATTAAACCACTTGTACAGATTGATCCTATCCTCCCTTTCTATCTCTTTTGTAATGCTCTACTCCATATGGCAACTCAAACAATCTTCCCCTCAAAAATACAGGAGGCCCCCAACTTGTGACTGCCCGAGTTCCAACCCCCCGCACTTACAACCATTTTTGTAAGGTGGACAGGGCCAAAAAACCCCGACTTATGTCCTCGGCCTGTATTTACGACGGCGCACGGTGCCTATCGTAAATGAGGGCTTGAATTATGATGCCCCCGACTTGCAACACTTCCCCCAGTAGCGATCGCGTTGCAAGTTGGGGGCCTCCAGTATATGGGAATGACCCTGTGTGAAGAGCTCCCTCTATATGTATGTAACACTGAGAGCTATGAAAATCTACACCACTGTTGAGAACATGGAAGCCCAAAAAACAAAACAAAAAACCCACATGTAATGTAAATCACATGTAACTTTAGATTAAGTAGCATATAAATATTATAAATCCTGCATTTTCCAAATTCTAAGAAAAAAAATCTCATATGCTATTTTCAGCATTTCAATTTGCAAACAAATGGTTTAATTAAAAATTAGCAGTGTGTGTACAGAAAACAAGGCTTACAGTGGAAGTCTACATGCAACTCTAACAAAAGAAATAGAAACATTTCCATAACAAACCAAAAAATTCAAACTTGAACTCCAAAAATTAGGCAATTTATTTCATATTTAGACACCTAAATAGCCTGACTTTCAATGGTGTCAGTTTATATTGGCTTAAATGGGAGCTGCAATTGCTAGACACTTCAGAGCATCAGGCCACTAACTTATGTGCCTAAATGTAGGCAATCAATTTGAAAATGTTTCCGACTGTGATCATACATTCTCTGTTTTTTCTGCATTACTCTTCATTCAATCAATGGGCGTTTTGCAGGACTGGGACCATTATTAACAACTAATATGTTCTGAAAGAAAGACACCTAATGGGAGATTTTCAAAGGCAGGTGCCCAATTCCTATTAAACATTTATGGGAATGAGTGCCTAATTGCCATTTGTGCCTATGAAAGTCTCCTCTAAAGTATTACAATTGCCATAATAGGCAGCATCTAGACACAACAGGGAGTGTATAGTTATGTACTGTTACAATCCTTTGCAGCACTTAGGGATAAAAGAGGGGCCCAAGATAGTGGTTGTGTCTGAACTGACACTTAAGAGTGTAAAAGTCTTAACAGATCTTAGTAATTCTGCTTAGTACACACATTAATGTGAATCATAGAAATACCTACCACATATTAACCGGAGATTTGTGAAGTGATATTTAAAAGCACTTAAAAGTACACTGTTAAATCCAATCTTCTTTCATGCATCATTGACTTAACAGATGGTAACTATTCTTTCAAATCAATTATGGTCTCTCAGGCAACAATCTAACTGGCACACTAACCTTTTGTGTGGTGTTGGGTTTGGTTGTCTTTTGAGAATCAGATCACTCATTTAGAGGCCTAACTATGGATGTCAGAGCCTAACTTCAGGCTCCCGTTTTTAAAAAAAATCTTGGCGAGATTTTCAAAATACTTTAGAAAAGCTGCCTAATTTTACATACCAAAGCAACATGAACAGTGAATTCCACTCCTATGCCAACAGAAGCAATCAGGATGACCACAGGCACTGCACTCAGCTTTATTCCAATTAGACCCATCATGCCAAACAGCTCCACTGTCATCAGAGCCAGCACCACCACCTAAATGATTTAAAACAGCTGTTAGTAACATCTTACAAACTCTACACATCAACAAAGGAAAGGATTTTCAAAACAATGTGGGATTAGAAAATGCAACCCTCACAGCACTCCAAAGACAAGGTACTTCTCCCTAATTCACTGAATTCAATAGCAATGACCTGAAAAGCATCAGTTTAAATCATTCCCCTAGGATGCAGTAGGCAGAGCAACCATCAACTTTCTACTGGATTTCTTGTCAATATTGTCTGAAATATAATGTATCGTCTCTCTCTAACCCCATCCAACTATAACTTTTCTGCTTTTTAATCCACTTCTCCAACAATGCTCTCAAAGATAGAAGGAGAAAAGCAACCATTAAACAGCTGGTTTGGGTTCTTTCTGCAGAACTCAGGGAGTAAAAGAAGATGACTCAAGGGTAGGTTTAAAGCTGGAAGAAAATGAATGCCATAATCAGCTGATGAGTGTCAGGTTACAGAAGGGTCTCTTTAGCTTTGAAGAAACTTGGAGGGATTGGCCAGGACAAAGCAAACAGTTAAATCTAAGGGAAAGCTTTTATTTTCTTTCATCTATCTTGTAAAAAAAAGTAGAGAGGTGGGGGAAATCTGTGGAGTAGACTTAAAAGTTTCTGGAGCCAAAAAAAAAACAACAACAAAAAAAACAAAACCAAAAAAACCCCACCACCACATTTTAAAAAGAGATGGAGGACTCTTTAAAATAAGCCCTTTTTTCTAAGAAAAAATGTAAGTGCTACAATAAATTATTTTATAGGGTAATGAATCATCAATGATAACATAAATTGTTTGATTGAATACTATGAAAAATATTCTAGACTAAACATTTACCTTTTAACATACCTGTTGCACAAATGTACATTACAAAAATTAGTGACTGCTCTGTGCTTTTCTACTTCTGACATTTTATAAGCTATACAATAGTTTATGGAATTTAAACACAGGAACATCATAATTCAATTTAACATGAATGTTTATTACAAGGAATTTAGGAAGAAGTATTAGATATCATTTATAATTTTACTGCTCTTTCTCCTTAAAGACAAACTTACACTCCTTTTTCAGTGTGTTTTGTACAACCATTCATCTAGCTGTAAGTCCTTCTTATCATTCTAAGATTCACATCCAGAAGTTAGTATAGCAATTTAATGTTTATGGGCAAGGTACAGAAATAAGAAAATGCCATGAAAAATAATTTTGTGCGAATAAAAAAAAACTTGGGGGGGGGGGTGTTCAATTTTAATAGCTATTTAAAATTACAATTTTCCTCCATGCTTCATTTCTCATGTTCATGAGTATCGGAACAGGGGCAAAAGTTTAGTTATGTTTATAAGAAAGCTTTAAAGCTACTAGAGTGTGCTCAAAAGATTAAGGTTATTAAGGGTTATACCTTTACCATGAACCCTACCCCCTCAAGTTGAATAAATATATCATGAATGATGCAATATACATACTCCACCAGAGGCCCAGACATAAACAAAACCTTTCCGACTGCAGCAAGAGCTAGGCTGAAAGGAATTTGCCTTTAACAAAGACCCTTATAATAAACTTACAATGATCCCAGCCGTCCAGGGGTTCAGGAGAAAGAGGGCACACACCAGAAATGTGCAAGCCAGAACCACGCTAATAGACAAGAGAAGCCAATGACGAAGCCCAATGTACTGTTCCCAAAAAAGAAATGGGTATCCATTTGGGTAACTGGGGACCCCAAGGCTGGTGTAGTTGTTACAGATAGCTCTCACTTTCTCAATAGCTTCCACAAAGTCAGCAGTTTCACGCAATCCATTGAGGTAGAAAGGAAACTGAGCATATTCAATTGGCTCAGCTGCTGGGACTAGGAGAAAAAGAATAATGTTTAATATGATTTGGGGAGGAAGAAAAAACAAATGCAGAGCAAACAAATCTGATTAAAGCAGCATGTTTTCTATGGCAAAATGTTAAATTTGAGTAAAAAATTAATTGCCTTGTTTAAATCCAGAACTTCTGTGTCAACCTTAAAAAACGCTAAACACAGAAGATGACTATTTCACTGAATTACACTGTATATCATGCTGAAGCCCAGCTTGTAAATGGATACCTAATATACATATGCATTACCGTAGCAACTATCTTCTTTATTATCTGAACATTGTATTCTATAGGTAATGTAAAATGAACAAAAGAGCAACCTTCTCAAACACTTCTCCCTATATCTTGAATATTTTTTTTGAAGAAAAAAAATAGTTTGAAATAAAACTGTGTTACTCCAGTTTTATGCTGGTGTAAATCATGAGAAGCCAATATTTATGTATCCAAAACCAGTGGAATTAAACTGGTTCTAAACTAGATTCATGCAGTGGTGAATCAGGCATTTCTATTTTGTAATACTTCAGTTGACTATTTTAAACGCCATTATCCATTAAAAAAGAGTAAAATAAAACCTAACCATAATGCTTTAGTGAGGAAATACATACATTTTTATCCTTTAATGATCTGACAAACTTAAATTTTCCATGCTTCTTTTTGAATGTAATGCTAAGTCTACTGTAATACCAAAAGAAAAAAAGAGTCTTGCACAACAAGCATTTAGTTACTGCCGCTGTGTGTTCCAGACCCTGCAGGGTCATTCAGTTGACTTGCTAAACATGATTTGCCCTATTATAATCTCAACTATAAATTTTCATTAAGACAAGACTTGGCTGACTGCCACAAAGCTCTAGGGTTCGGATACAGTGAAGCACAGCTTTGCTTATTATCCAATCACATTTCCAAGAGAACCAATCCTCTCCTTCCTCTTCTACCCCATAGTAATCAACTAACAATCCACCCAAGATATCCAGGGTAAAAGCAAAGAAAATCAACTCAGGATTATCATTCATAATGTAAAACAGTGAATGGAGGCAGGTGGAAAGAAAGAGCGATACTCTCGTATGCTGAGTTCTTCCCTACCTAAAGAGCTCTAGCACAATACTGGTGTGAGTGGCTTATATCAGTGACCTAACTTGCCAAAAATTTCTTCTACACTAGGGTGACAAAGTTAGGATAAACATGACAATTTTCAATGACAAAACTCTGGAATGATGAAGGCAAAATGTCATGCATGCTGAAGGTTTCCCGTGCATACAAAGTTAACAAGCAGTGTTAAAAAGAAATGTCTAATGCAAGTTTTAGAGCTTAGATATAAACAATTATACATCTAATTATTCAACATGAAAAAGTCCTGCAGTGGTACCACATTATATTATAACTGTCTCCGGAGGTTTTAAAGTAACACAATATATTGTTCTGTTTATGCTGCTGAGACCTGTACTGTGTCAAGTAACTAGAGAGTCACTGGGCCTTTAAGAAAGGGGTGAGGCACTTATATAAACTATAAGACATTAAGATTAAATGTTACTTACTTCTCAGCCTTGTTTCTGGCATATAGTCTGCTTTGTCATGGACCCATTCTGGACGGTGAGGCCGGATGTTGGCCTGAGAGGCAGCATAGGCCACAGGGTCATTGCTAACCCAGGCTGTCAGGTAGATGTAGAAAGCATTTGGGTTAATGATTCCATCTGCATCCACCAGACGCTGTTTAGTCAACTGCAAAATGGAAAGATTAGAAGCCTTTCAGAAAGGAGTTTTGCTTTCAGAGTTCTTGCTACAAAGCTTTAAATAAAGAGACTGGAATATGCAACACACATACAGAACTTTTTTTGTATTTGACTTCACATTAAGTGACTCAACAGACTATTGTTTGACAGTGAGCAAATATCTAAATATCTGTATTGAGTTGTAGAAGTGTTTTATTTTGTGAAAAACATATAATATTTATTATAAACATTAAACCAGCAGATGGTTACAGAATAGACTGAACCAATTAAACCTGAATTCTAAGAGACTGTCTACAGCCAAGGGGGGAAAATGACCAACTTGGAGAAACATATTTGGGGAGGGGGGGGGGGGGGCGGGGAATCTGGCAAGAGTCCCTATACACGTCTGTGTGCAGTTAACCTCTGTTGTTAACACTGAAGGAAATGCCACCCAGTAAATGGAGGAGAGCTATAAAAATAAAACAACATCTGTATAAATTTTGCTAACACTTGCCTCCTATGACCTATGTATTCAGAAAATGCCAAGCGCCAAGAAAGTAGACGAGTGTACTGTGCAGCTTGGGTCACTGTGGGCAAATGTATTTGTGGGGTAAATAGCAGTGGCGTATTTGCAAGATTTTGTAGCCAAATACTACCAGCTAGAGCCAAGCCTGAGGACTTCTTGGATGAAAAGCATTATGATTTTTTTTGTTTTGTTTAGTTTATTTTAAAATCTGGCCTGACTCCAGTTTCAGGTCTTTTTAATGAAATGAAAAACAACAGTGACAGCAGTTTAAAAAAAAAAAAGCTGGATTCCAAAGATCTGGATTCAATTAATCCACAGGATATGCAACAACTATATGTCTTCAAGCTGTCTTTGGAATTGCACAGTACAGCTCACAGCCCCTGTGGGTGCACCACACTTTTCTCCCTCCCAGGCACAGGAAATTATATCAGCAGCTACGGTCCAATCACATTTGTTCCATGATGTACTTGGTACATTCTAGCAAACAAAACTATTTGGGCATCTCACTTAAGTTTCCTCTTCAAGTCCCCTCTTTTGCTTAATTCCTAACTCAAACTCCTGTCAGATTTGACAGCATGCTGTATGTTGCTGTAAACCATTGTGTTTTATACTCCATAGTAACTTTGAACAATGTACTCCGTAAATCTGTCACCTTTAATGCCAACAAAAAAAGGAAGACAATGAACAGAGCTGCCGGAAAGATCATTAGAGTGACTATTTTCTGCTGGAAAGTACAGAAAGACAGCTATAGTTCTGAGAGAAGGGAACTTAGGCTACTAATGTATTTGTTTCTGAACCACCTTTTAAAAGTCTAATTTTAATATAAACAGTCCAAAACACTGTCTTCCAAATGTGATCTTAATACAAATCTGTAAACACAACTGTATGCTATTATTTGCCATATAAAAAGCAGCTCCAATGTGTTGAGATAGCTTAAAAAAAACCTCAGCTCTAGTATTGCCTTTACATTTAGGGTACATCTCCATTTGTCCTGGGAGGTGTAATTCCTAGCTCACGTGGATGTACCCATGATATCTCTGCTCAAGCTAATTCAGTAAAAACAACAAATGTATCCAGGGTAGCACAGAGAGTGGTTTAGGCTAGCCACTAAGGTATGTATCCAGGGAGTCTGAGTGTTACCTACTTGGGTGCCTTGCTCAGATTCCTGCCTGTGCTACCTTCTATTTTTAGCAAGCTTGCTGGAGTACAACTAGGAGTCACATTTCCTAGCTCAAATGTGGACATCCCTTTACTCATGATTATGCAGAAGTATTATAGTTAAGACTGTCCATTTTGGACGGACATATTCCAGGAGGTTTATGAGACATACTCTCTAATTCCTGGAGACTCTTGGACAATCTGGGAGGGTTGGCAACCATTACTATATATGATTCCTCCAATACTCTGTTGACCACTCCTTCTAAAAACGCCTCTCTAAAATGTGCCTTTCCACTCCTAATTACTGGGAGCAAATTGAATAGTTGGTAATCTATGTTTTGAGATTTCTATCCACTGGAGAAAAGAAACAGAGACAGAAGGTGATGTAATTAGACTAATTCTTCACATACTTTTGTATAAGTCAGGTGTGATTAAACTCAAGTCAATGGAATTAAAACTGATGTAAAGTTGGAGAAGAATCAGCTCTGAGAAGCTCAACTGTGCCTTCAGATAGAACGATGCATCTACTATTTGGTTCAGTGGGAACGGAGCTCATGCACTGAAAAGGAGAATTGGGCTTACGGAGCATGCACTATCTAGTATTTCATAATAACGATGGACATTTGTGATGATTGCTTCTGAATATTACAGAATGCAGGCTTGATCCTCCAGCCTAACTCCCCATGAGTAATCCACTGAAGCAAGTGATGCTATTCATGTATGTGAGAACTTTGTAAGCTCAACAGATCCGAAAAAAGCCAATTAAGTATCCTCCCTTTCTTCTACAATTCCCACTTGTTTGTGCATTTCCACATAAACAGGCATAGTCACAGCGATGTATGGGACAGTACCTGACTGATGTCAATGGGCTTATCGCGGTTGCCTGTTTGCACCAGAAGTTTGTAGGCCAGAACAGCATCATCAGATCCATTTTTGTAACTGTTGTATGTGATTTTCCCAGTTTCCCAGTCGCTGTCAAATGCATCTTGCAGACCTAACGTAAGTTAGGAAAGGGGTGAGGAAGATAAAATGTGCAGATAAGAAACAACCCTTTAAATAAATTACAGTTGGGAAAAACAAAAGTAATTACTCTTTGTACCATATATACCTATTTTGGGCCAGACTATAGCTTCATGTAAGGAAGCTGCAGAATGGTATAAATGCACTCTCATTCTCAATGCCTGGCTGTGATAGGTCTCTCCCCACACTGTGGCTAGAGTGCAGCTACACAGAGGTCAGGTGAGGATCTGCTAAGTCCCCACCCTTTTGTGAAGGAGGTGGCAAGAAGGGGGAGCTTTTTGAGCTGGCCATCAGAGCTGAGCTAGTGAGAGCAGTAAGTAACCTGAACTAAGAACAGAGTGGCAGTAACCCACTACCTCCAGGAGCGAGTGGGGATCAAGGAAAGGATTATGACACCGAGTGATAATTTCTTGTCCTAGTGGCATAGCCTCACACTGGGCTAGCTGATAGATCATAACCTACCTCTCAGTTTGTAAACCAAAAGAAGATGATTCCGAGTGGTTTTTATTAATAAACTACAGTTGTGCACTGCTCTTTTTTTTAAAACATATTTTTATTTCCACTCTTCAACACCCTGCCCCAAAACATTATTGAAATCTCACCCTAAGCTGAACAGTGCCAAAACGGAAACTCCACTCACTACCATGGAATTAAACCAGGAAGGAACAGAATCCATTATCTAAAGAAAAACCCACTCCATTACTGCCCCAGCACCACCCACCCCCATACTTCATGAGACGCTGACCAAGCACATTAGCACGCTCGTTAGCTGTCTTGTGCTACTGCCGAGTGCTAAAGCAATAGGTTCTATGATATAACTAGAAATTCCACTGCAAGGGGGAAAATAAAACCACACTCAAACTTTCAACTTCAAACAGCAACTCAGCTGCTTCTTGAGCACAGCGTGAGTGAACACGATTTTGTCAATTTGTTCCATCTGTTCAACTTGTGTAGCTAATACAAGTCGTGGGATCTGCTGCCAGCACGTGTAAAGATCACAGCCAACACCTATTCACTCTCAACTGTTATTTTCCTCTTTGCCACCCTTTCAGGTCGGGGGAGAGGGGGAATACCTCACAGCACAAATTTGGATCAGATTTAGAACAGGAAGCCACAGTTCAGTGAAAGGAGGCTCTCTGAGAACAGATGACAAACCGCATGTCTTGGGAAGGGAAGGAAAAGCATAGGGGCAAAGGAAAAAAAAGCCTATGGACCCACCTCACAGCTGCACTGAGAGGCTGTAATCAAAACCATCATTACAGATCTGATAGGTTAGCTACAGCTGTAAAGTGATAAGAGTGTTGGAAGAGAAAACATGGCCTAAATGACACACAGCCTTAGGGCCTGAATGCTCATTCACCTTTACAAATGGTTTCCCCTCCCCCTGAAAGTTGCCTCCCATGCAGACCTCCGTAATCATGAATCCTTTCCTCACAAAAGCAACAGGTTCAGAACAAAGCAATAAAGCGAATCTTCTAACCCAGCTCAGACAGCACTCCAGCCTCTTGCCCTGAATGAAGGGAGACTATTTAATCTGTGTGACTCCAAAGCATGCAATATGAAAGCTCTGCTTGTTGGGGCACTCAGAGTGGGTGAGACATAACTTAGGAAGTGGAAAAATACAAATCCTCCTTCCTGAATACAATTTTATTCCATTAAAGCCTCCCAAGAAACAGTTATATGCATAGGTTGTGTTATCACAATAATAATTTTGAAGAGCACTTTCGGAGTTAAAAGGGAGGCCATTCAAGAAGAATGTGGGAGAGAAGGAGAGACCACCAAAGAACAGATTGACTTTAAGTTACAGTTAACATGACTTCCCTGGGTAAAGTGAGCACAGATTCTATGCTAAACAGATAATACTTGAGGCCAAAGTCTTCAGACAAATATATGCTTCAAACAAAGGGGAAAACAAGAAACATAAATAACTGGACGTAGCCATTTGCGTTCAGAATTACCCAACTTGTGCTTGCGATCTCAGTATACAATTGTGCATAGATTTTATATAACTAACTTGCATGAAAATCTGGTCTTTTGTTCCTCCCTTAACACTAAAGCTTTTTTTTTTTTTTTAAATATGGATCTTCCCTTCAAATTCCAAATCCATTTTGAATATTTTATTACTTTTATGGCTTATTCCCTTTGCAATGTCAGAAAGGGGACCTAAGAAATCATCCTTAAGTACATTTTTAAATAAAAGTTTTGAAATTGAAGAAAAATATCTTCAGTATGAGCAGGTCACACCACCAAAGGTATACATTTAGAAATGCAACCAAAATACAAGGATGTCTTAAAAATAATTTTGATTTGAAAAATCTTTCAGGACAGACTTGGTGGTGCCTTCTTTCAGCAAAGCTATAAAAATGAAGGTAATTTTTAAAATGATATATGCAGAAACACAGGAACATAAAAATAGTCACACCCAGCAGTGACCAATGCTTAATGCATAAAACAGGGCAGGTGACCCCCTCCAAAATGCATCTGGACAATTTTCCTGTTTCGTATGTGAGATGTTGGGGATGAGGGCATGAATTCCTTCCTGACTCATGTGAACAGCAGGCACTGTGAAACACAAGGCATGATTACCCTTTGGAAAACAAGTGTAATTATATGTCATCGGGGAATATAAATTACCTCATTTACATCCAGTCACTTATATATACAAAATTCACATTTCCAATTCTAAAAACATTAATTCCTTTCCTTGATATTTTCAGATATCACAAATGTGCTAGCACTATTGAAAATCAAGGAGCAAAACAATGCTATAAAGATTTTTGTGGAAGACCAAAGCTATATATCCTGACTGAAAATGAATCAGTGGGAATCTTATATGACTACTGCCAAGCACAATAAGTTGATAAAAAATGTTGCTGTTCACATACTATTGTTACCTATCAAATTAATCATGCAAATATCTAGGTGTCTGAGGACCATATTCAGCCTGCAATCTGTGCACTGACTTCCTAGTGAAGTCAATGGGAATTACCTCTGTAGTTTAAGCACATGAAATGATCTTAGTCCGCCATTAGAAAGATCATATCACATTCTCTAATATATACTCACATCACTCTCCTACAATTCTACCGGCTAGGGTGGTAGTGTAGACATAACCCATAAAGAGGCAGCAGCACAGGGACTGGGGAGGGAAGAGGCTCTGTGGGAGCCGATACACATAGGCAGCTGGCTTGAAAGCCACTTCCAAAGTGTACCAGCTCCCACCTGCCCCCCTCATTCCCTGCACTGCTGCCGCCTATCAGAGGCAGCAGTGTGTGGGGGAGGAAGGGAGCAGGGAGCTCTGCAGGATCTAGTACTCATGGGGAGCTAGCTCCTGCCTCTCTCCACTACTTTCCCTGCTGCCTCTGATGTAGTCAATAGGATTAACCAATAAGCCAGGGTTTATCAATCAATTAGACGACGACACATTGAAATCCCTATTTAAAACTGTCCTTCCTTAAACAAAACAAAAACAAAACAAAACACATCAACAACAACAAAACACTGCATAAACTTATTCCTGTTAGGTTCACTGGCCTTTGGTCTCTTTTTACTTCCTTTCCATTCCACTCACGTAGTCCTGGATCTAGCACAATATTAGAATTAGGTATTATTATTGCAATCTGCTCCTTCAGGTGTGAGCTCTTTGATCCTTCTCATTCAGCAACACTCCATATCTTAAACCATCTCCTTTCCTTTGCCTATACTCCTTAGTGGGTTTCTCCTTCTATTTTAATTTACACAATATAGTTGTTTTATGTTAGTTGTACAGTTCTTCCCTCTAAATGTTAAGTGATAAGGGTAGTGGGAGGGGATGAAGAGACTAGTCAACTAGTTGACTAGTCGCTAACATCCCTAGTCTGTGTAATTGAGAAACATAAAAAAAGGGGACATCCCACAACTGCCTATAATTCTTCTTGTTCTTACCCCAAAATACTGTATATAAAAATACTGTAGCAGAAGCAAATCTCAGTTAAATACCAGCATACAACCATACTAAAAGATTTACCCAGCATTGCTCAGGCCAATTAATTTTTGCTTCTCTTCATTTAAATCAATCATTACACTAGGGTAGGGCTGGGGTTCAGGGCTTCAGTATGCGGGCTGCCAGAGGGGCAGATGACTACCCCTGCCCTCTCTCACCACCACAGCTTGGGGCCAGGTGAGAAGTGCCTCTCCATGGCTGCTGCAGTTCCAGTGGGCACACCCAAGGAATGGGTGCATGACGCCCGGCTGAGGCAGGGCCTTGCTTTGTTCCACAATCAGACTGAGGAATGGAGCAAACTGCGTACTTTCCCCTTGCTCTCTGATTTGGAGATGTATATTAACAGGGCTCGACAATCTTTGTAATCTACTCCCCCGTGGAAGAGCCGGGTTCCAGCGATCTAAGCATGCGCAGAATGATCTGCACATGCGCAGAACGCCAGACAGCGTGGCTAGTGAGTGGGGCTTGGCGAGCCCTGTATATTAAGAATGATTGCCTTTTCTATTTACAAATAAATTTGCTTCTGAGCAAAATATTACAAGGAAAACTCCCAATAAATTAATGTAAGATAAGACTGATTAATGAAGCTCAGACTTAAAAAACCAAAACAGAACTAAAGCTGCTCTCAACCTCAATCTATCAATCTTTATATTTTAGAAATATGTCTGTCTGTGAGTCTGTTTGTTCAAGAACTCCTCCTAAACAGTAAGAGCTAGGACCACCACATTTTGTACACAGCTTCCTCTTTATCCTAACTTAAGCAAGGGCAGGGTTTGGCTGTGTCAGAAAAATGGGAAGTGCTTGGAATGGGACAGTTTTCCATAACATGGACAGGGAGGGGCACAGAAAGGAGGGGCATAATACTGAGTGCGGCCACTGGAGGCAATGAGCACAGGGAGAATTATACTGCAGGGTGATTCCTGGAGGCAGCTGTACCACCAAGAGTGGCGAGCAGGGGCTGGGAGTGGCCATTGTGCCTGCCACCAGACTGGGTAAGTGGCCATGCTGAGAGGGTGGGGGTGGAAGGAGAGAAGGTCCCTGATGGCCGGGGGAGGGGCGATGGTGGTTACACGGAGGAAGAAGGCCCTGCCATCTGGGGGAGGAAGAGGGAAGAAAAGGCCCTGCTGGATAGGATCTCTCACCCTGAAACCCTTCTCACCCCCTAACCCTCACTCTCATCACCCACATCTCCAACCCCCTGCCCTGAGCCCTTCCCCAAATCTGCCACCCTGACTTCTGCATCCCCCAATGCGCTCAGCCTCCTGCCCCCCCCCCCCCCACACACACATCCCCAAGGCCCTGCTTGACTTCTGCACCAACCTTGGCCTAAAGGAGCTGGGCAATGCCAGATAAGTCTACGAGAATTAAGTATAATAAATAGAGAGACCTTGATCATTTTTGCACTGCATGACACTTGGTGGCTTCACATTCATCATGCTGCCCACCATGTTCTCAGAAAGAAAACAAATGAAAATACTGGCACATATCCACATCTTTTCTAGGAATTACTGGCTACATTAGAAGTCTGTAAACAGTTATGGGAAAATCTAGACTGTCTCTATAGGTCAGTGCAATTTAGTTTTCAATTGATGAATACTTCCTAAAAGTCTTTCCAAGTTAAAGATGGGAGAGGGACAGATGCATTTCTAAACAGAATTCGATTATCCATAACTAAGTAATATTAAATGTGCTGAAGTGTTACTGTTTATTTTCAGTACTAAAGAATGAATTGCTTCACGAGTCATTATAATCCTACACACTTGGCTCCTGATCCAACAAAGTACTCGAGTAACTTGCTTAACTTTAAGCATGTGAATAGTTCCAACTGAGCCAATGGAACTGCTCATGTCATGTACTTGAATTTAAATTTGTGTTGAAGACATAGGCACAAAAATACTTCAAACCCCTCTATTAAACATTCGGCTATTTTCTTACCTTGCAGCCAGTCTCGAAAGTAATGCAACCACATTTTGGGAAGCTGTTTATTGTCCTCCAATAAAACATATGTCACATTGCTGAAACTTTTGTGAAGGTCATAAAGTAAGTGCTGGATGTTGGGGTAGTCTGCTCTCTGTGTCACTATATACATATTGTAGAAGGAGAAATATTTGAACTGTGCAGCAATAAAGTCATATTCTCGGGTTTCTCGTGGTACAATGTCTGTGAGATCCAGTCCATCTCTCACTCGGGTAGTACCATAAAGACTGACACCAAGTAAACCCAGGAAAAGAAAAATAACCACAATCTGCAACAGAAAATGGAGATGCCGTAAGTCCAATGTTTCTTAAAAAATACTGCTTAGAGCACATTAGACAAATTACTTTAAAATTAATTTTTTGTGTATCATGCTTATAACTCCTATACATGATGCACCCCTTCTAATTCCTATTATGGTCAATGGGAGTTGGACCATGCTCTATATATTTTAAAGTGAACAAAGTCAGAAATCTACTTATAACTTATTTTCACTGTTTACAGACTTATATTACATATGTCTGTCTCCCTTCACTCAAAATCTATGAAATAAAAATTCTGTCACTGACCCATTAGTAAGCTGAAAGTCTTCAAGTGTGAAATGAACCCCAAGATTTTAGAGTTTATTTTAAGAATAAATATTCCAAAATGAATCTCTGCCTGCTGGCAATGTAATTTACCAAGCTCTAATGAGGTAACTTATATTGCCCCAAAGTACAAAAGCCCTTTCTTCTTGGGCAAGGGAGAAATACGTATTTTTGAAAAATGGATGCACATTTGGCAGATTACCTTGGCTTTTGGTTTTAGCAGGAATGGAGCATAATGCTTTTCAGCAAAAGATGAGAGCGTCCATTTAGTACAGGGTGGCTCAAGACAATGCATGTTTGAGTCTGAAAACTGGGAAAGCAAATCCCTTGTTGAGCTTGTGCTTTCTGGGCTCTGGCAGCTGAGGTTATCCTGTGTCACTGTGACTGGCTGCACAGATATTTCTGAGCGAGGCTCTGCTGTGGTGTAGTACACCTGGGTATGAGGGTCATATTCTGTGCGCAGCTGCACTGTAGATTGCATTGTAATCTGAGTTTCATGTGCAAAACTGTGACTGCTGTAGGGTGGTGGAGGGCTGTAGCGAGTGTTATCATTATCTGCATATGCTTGAGGCTCAATCTGAATCACTCTGCTAGTACATGGACTGAAAGAGAGGATACAAACATTCATTTACACTCAGATACATCTTCATTTTCATCAGACAAGACAGCATAGTCTTTAAGCATATAAAACTAAAATTAGTTTTTTGATACTTCAGTTACATATTTTTTGATGAAGATTGTGTTTTGCACTTTAAGGAAACATTTTGTTAAACATGAGTGAGAACCAGATGCCTACATAAATAAATGTCTCTCTCTTGTGGCTACATAAAACCAAACTATCAATGTTTGCATGAAGAAATTAGCATTCATTCACATAAGCCAGTTAATTACACATGCAAATCAGGTACTTAGACATGTAGTTCCACAATTTGTATATTCCAACATGGATTTGGGTTTGCCTCTCTTGGTAACCATAGTACAGATTCAACTATTCAGAAGAATAAAACTTAAATGCATGATGAGCAGAGTTCCCTTGTTCCCTCTGTGCACAAACCATCTGCAATGAAAGTGGAAACCATAGACAGTGCTTCAGATTAGCTCCCCTACTGGCAAGGGCACTGAAAGCCACTGAACAAAAAATTTATACCCTATAAATTATGCATATTCAGTTGGTACTATTATTTGAAGCCAGGGATGCTGATGTATCCACAGAACTCCCTTGTTTCAGCACCCTAACCAGTAACTCTAGCCTTTCCATAGACTCTCCTCCATAAGCACTTGCCAACAAAACTGGCTCAGTGCAAGTGGGGGGTGAAAGAGTGCTGCACCCATTTCCTGAGTGGCAGAACTGATGCTGCAGCCCCATCTCTGAGGGCTTGTCTACACTATGCGAGTTACAACAACATGTCTATGGCACTGTAGCTGTCATAGAGTTAACCCTCATGGCAGCAACAGAAGTTCATTCAGTGCTGTAGTAACTCTACTTCCCTAAGTGACAGTATCTAGGTTGATCGAAGAATGTTTCCATTGACCTCGCCAAGGCTGCAGCATGGTATTCAGCTGAGGTGCTTAGGGATATGGACTTGAACACCTCTGAGCCCTGTAGCTACGTCACCTCTAGTTTTATGTGTAGACCAAGCTTAATCCTTTTCAAGTCTGTCCTACTGTGACATTAGCCCCTCTCCCAGGCCTACAAAGAGCTAGGCCCATACTTCACGTCACAATTCTAAACTTTTGGAAAATTTTGTTTAAAGGTTTCCATATTCAGGAGTAATAATCATATAGAGCTGACAATAACTTTCAGTATAAGTGATGCTTTGGGGCCCTCACATTTTGGCCTATCCCTAAGAGAAACCTCTTCAATTTCTGCACAAGGGCCCTTCTTTGGGATCCTACAAAAACAGCAAAAACAATGAACTAAACACTCGTGGTTATTCTCAAAGCACCGGTCTGCTGCAAACTACTGGAAAGTAATGTTCCAAGAAGTAAAATGAGTGTGTGTGGCACAGTATGTATGGAACAGAGAAAGCACTGTTTATTGTTTTACATCCACTCAGGCATAAAACTCAGATAGTGAACATGCTTCACCTGTTAGCAATAAAACCATGCTGACAACATGCTACAATGGGTCTGATCCTGCAGTCTTGAAACAAGCAGAACTCCTGCACACTGTAGTGGGAGCTACTCACACAGAAGGGCTCTATCAGAGCCCTAGGTGTTAACTGCAAGGAGATTGTTTGAGACAGAGTAACCATATCAAACAGACTCACCTTGTAAAACAGCAGAATATATCCAATCTCCTGTCCTCCCGACGATAAAGGTCCATGCTTAGGATAGCAGGAAAAATTAGCAGAACCATGGCAAAGTTGAATACCACAACAACAGCAGCCTAGAAATCAAGTGGAGGTAAAGAGATTCCGTCACTAAACTTCATGCTTTTAGCACACAGGCTTTAAAAAGCTTACTAAGTCCTTTCAGTTCCAACATATCTATCCATTTATCACGTCAACTCATGAGTACATTCAGACTTTAGCCAGAGGGGGGCTGAAAGAGGTATTTTTACATTCCTATTTCATTGTGGTGCATCAACTGTATTTAATTAAAGTCTCTAAAATTAAATTTTATATTGTTCTTATGCATATCCACCAAGATGTGGTGACAGCTATATTTAAAAAAAATAATTACAATAAATTATATTTTGTGAGAATTTTTATCATTGTAGTTTTAGTAATACAGAAAGAAAAAAACACAATCTGGGGTTAAAATTGTAACTATCAATTTGAGGGTTATGAAGTCATTTAGCTACCACTATAACATTACAGAATCATGTTAAATCAATAATGGAAAAAGCTCTAATTAAACTTTAATGAAAATGCTATGTGTAGTAATGTACTACACATTTGATGTAATTAGCTAAATTCTAGCTATAAAAACCAGAGTAATATTTCAGGATTATTTATAGAACTCCCCATTCAGGTTTAATAGAGTTTAATTAATGAGCCCACTTTATTAAAATAAGTATTGAAAATGGAACAATGATATTAAGTATTAACTTTAAAATGAAAATTAAAACCAAATCTCAACTGATCCCCTATATATAGTACAAAAACACATACAGTGCATCACATTATTTATTTGCTCAGCAGTAGCATCATGGATCAGAACCCCCTTGTATGAAGTGCTGTCCAACACAGACCAAAATGTTGGACCCTGTCCCAAGAAGCTGACAATCTCCAGTCTTGAAATGATAAAAGATAGGAACAATGGGATCCCTTCACCCAACTAGAGAGTAAAGAGTAAATTAAAATACACACCCAAAATCATTCTCTAAAACACATGCTAAATGCTATAAAAGACCACAAAAGATGCGATGAGTAATGGAAGGTCTAGGGGCAGTGATGGAAGAACAGCATGTAGGGAAAGAAGAAACTAATTTAGAAAACAAAATCTTATTTCAAACTCAAATGAAAAAAAATGTTCAAATTATTTTGAAAAATATCAACAAGAAATAACTTTTAACTCTTCGCGTATGTCCTTATTAACCAACGACATATGAGAAGCACACACCTCTACTGTGGTTCAATGTGTGTGGCTCAATCTAAGGAAACAGCAGAAACAGATGACATGTTCCCTATGTAACTCTGAGTCATTTGCAATTTTGGCCCACATTTTAAAAAATGGTCACTGACTGAATTCTCAGGTTTTGAATGCCCAAATTGTTACACCTTTGACCTGATTTTCAGAAGGCTGAGGATTTAATAATCCAAAAGGTGGCAAAGAGTATTTCAGATGGTCAGGTCTTCTGAAAAAAAGAAAAAAAATCACACTCTATGTGTCTCAAAACTGCTAACACAGAATCTGTGGCATCCAAAATGAATATCCAGTTTTCAAACTGTAAGCCCCATCATGTGGTCTTAGAGAAGGCAATTTTCAATTTTTTTTCTGTGCCTCCTCTGCAAAACCAGAGTAATAGCTCTCCCAATGGTGATATGAGGATTAATTAGTCCTTGTACAATAGGCTGAAATTGTAAACCACCAATTATTATTACTACTGTTGGACCTCTCTGGTCCTGTACCCTCAGGTCCTGCCTGGTCCTGGATAAGAGATTTTTCTGGTCATTTCAGGCCCCCTGCTGCTGGTCCCTGCACCCTTCCTTTTCCAGTCCCCTTCCACAGGGCTCCCTGGTCCCTCCCCAGCCCAGCTGAGCCATGTACCAACTCCCGTAGCCCAGCTGAGCCACGCACCCTCACAGCCCAGCTGAGCTGCGCGCCAGTTCCCAGCCTCTCACTTCTCTGCAGGGCTCCAGGACTATATGATTCTGAAACATCCATGGTCATGCCGGACCAAAGAATCCCAGATTTTAGAGGTGCAACCTGTACTTTCAGAATGTCAGAACCTCTAGTGTAAACATTTTCTAGTTATATTGATATGAAAACTGTAAATATACTGTACTTTACAGTAGTTTATACTTATGCACCTTTTGAGTTGTTTATATAAAGATCATTAACCAGATTAAAGCAAGATTCTCATATCACTGATCTGACTGGAGATATAACTAATGATAGTTTCTTTAGCATTAAAAAGACTAGTTAGCATTTAACCAACACTTGAATAAGGGAAAAGATCCAAACCCCAGTCCATGATTTATAAATACCACACCCAAAGGTATTTATAAATACCACATCCCCAGGACTGAAAAATTAAGTGATTTCCTTTTGATCCTTTCTAGAATGGATTGAATTTGCTAGGAAAACAAACTGCTGTTTTAGCAGGGGAAGTGTTTACTAAACCTCATTTGCAGATGTTTTGATTAATTAATTAACTAATTAGCATACTAATTCAATCACAGTTGAACCATCTTTAATGCATGAGTAATTAGTTCAGTTAAAGTGAGTGAGTCTGTCAACCTTCCTCCAAAATTTTTGAAATTTTGGTAACTTAGTAAATCCCTGCTCCCAGTTTCCCAATATAGTGCCTGATTTTTCCAGCATCCACAAAACCTCTAACTGGGCCTTCAGCTCACACAGCCTTTTAAGTTATTGGATTCCATTGTAGATACCAACAACCCTTCGGCCCCAGTTGCCTTGGGGCTCTACAGTTAAAATTGCATTGGGATTTGTACTTAAGCAGGATTAAAAGCATTCAACTTCATACTCTAATGGGTAAATTGAGTCTCCACGTTAAATGTAACTATTCTTCCAAAGACTCCTGAATTCTTCAGCATGCAATTTTGGTCACAGGTTTACTTACTTTACCAAAAAAAACAAAACAAAAAAACCCAACAACAATCCTTTTGTGACATTTCCTTCAGAGCTGAAGCATCCCACTCCTTACAAACTCCAGACTTAGTCACCCACTCTCACACAGAGAATGACATCTATTTGTTTTTACAATGAAATACATCAAGAGTTATTCTTCTCTTCAATCTTAAATCATCTCTCTCTCTCTCAAAAAAAAAAAAAAAAAAAAAAAAAAAGCCAATGGAACTGATTCAGCGCAACTCCCCCTAAATCCTCAAACCAATTTCTAAAGCATGTCCCTGACTCTGGAACCCCTGGGAAGCAAAAAAAGGACAGAAGGTGTGCAGAGATGGCGGGTGAGTAGGAAGAGAATCAGATTGGGGGCAGTGTCTGATAGTTAGGGGAGGAAGATTGAGGAAGAGCAGAGTTTCTATGAGCTGATGTATCTGGACCTCAAAGTTTCCTCTCAGTGCTACTATTTGTTGTGAAGGTTTAGCATCTGCATTGAGTGATGTTTGGGTACTGAGGCATTTGAATTAACATGGTGCTTCACTGACAATTTCCTTAATTTGTAGTGATTATGTCAGTAGAAACTGCACCTTAACTCCATGGTCATGGCTAAATTAGGAAACTATTTTGAAATTACTAAATTCGACTGAAGCACTCCCGATTTAACAAATTCAAACTAGCATGTCCTCACTATGGAGAAGCATCAAAATTAGTCAGAGGTAGGCTCTGTTAATGTGGATGTGCTACCTTGGACTTAGAGCCTCAGGAAATAGTTTGAATTACTCTGGGGAGTAGTTATTTTGAAACAACGACACCAGAGCAACCACACTGCCATTATTTCTAAATAACTATTTCCAAATTAGTGTTACTCCTAATGAAGAGCAAGAGTACAGATTTCAAATTCGACAGCCTGTTGTTTTGAAATAATGGGCTTGGTAGTGTGGATGTTCCGCTGTGGGCGTGCTCCAAGGCTTTGCTCCCAGTCTCCCTGCAGACCAGGGAGAGGGGGAGCAGCTTTTCTCGCCCCGGAGGACGGGGGTGGCGGACCGCGGCGCATCTGGGCGTCCCGCCGCTCCCGTCCTCCGGGGCGAGAAAAGCCCCGTTCGTAACTGCGGATCCGACATAAGTCGGATCCGACATAAGTCGGGGACTGCCTGTACAGAGAATATGAAATCAACAGGCACAAGACCCAGCAGAGGGAGCTGGAAGTGGGAAGAGCCTCACGCCTCCCTCCTGAAAAGTCAAAAGTTCTGGGATTAGTCCTAGAGAGGAAGGAGCTGGGGCCTCGTTGAAGGGGCTCTTTAAAGGGTGAGCATCAAACACATTCCAAGAATTTGGCTGCTGTAACATTTGCTTAAACATTTTAGTAATCTGCTGCTTTAAAATCTGGTGGCTGCTGCTGCATCTGTTAACTGAAATGAGAGAATGGAAGTCTGTGTTGGAGTCACTGAGGGAGAAGCTAGGAAAGCTGGTAGGTTGGGGCCCTGCCCAAGGTATGTGCTGGTCTTTGCCATTCCTGGCAGACCACCCAAGGAGAGTGGGTGTGCTGCACAGCCAGAGGTGATGAGCAGAAAAGAAGGCCTGTGACAAAGACTTCCACCTTATTGCTGCCTATTAGCAACACCCTTCTGATAGCATATATGGTTTGGAATCCCACTCCACCCCAGGCTTTACTTTTGCTTGTTAAATCCTCATGAAAACAGCAGAGAAAGTTTAAGGAGCTGGAAAAGAGAAGGGGACAAGCTTTTTCAGTGTTACTCTACAGAATAAGATATAATGAATTAATTTAACAACTTCCTTTCATTCTCTCAGTAAAGCACAGGTACCTCTTTCAGTTACATGCAATGCTGTATATTATGTGGGGAAACCCTATACATGGCAACCTACTTTAATATTTAAGAAAAAGTTCATCATTGCTGCATTGAGGAAAATTGTTATGTCTGCGAGTTATTTGGGTAAGTTACATGCTTAATTACTAAAACATTCAAGTAACTCCATGGGACCAAATTCAGCCCTGATATATGAGGGCTAAGTTCCATTGATTTTTCATGGAATTGTGGCTTCTTCTTCCAGGGATGTATTTGTCCTATGAAGTCAAAAGGGTTGCATAGGTAAGGCAGAATTTGACTCAATTTTTATATTCTTCCACTTCCTGTCCCATTTATTAAAAATATCCAAAATGTTATTTTTGAAGATGATCTTACAGCAAATTCACAGATTTTTTTTGATAGCCTATACTAATTTTAAGATTATTATACAGATTTGAAGATTTAGGATTCAATCTTGACAGCCCTCTAGGAAATGAATCAATGTGAGTTAGGGGTGTCTAAGAAGCATTCAGCATCTCAAATTCTATGCCCTCCAAGTTAAATGATTTATGAAAGCACCAAATGACCAAAATATCCCACAATAAAAGCTGTAAAGCAAAACAACCCTCCTCAGATAATGTTGTAGAAGCTCCCTTTAAAATTTCTGATTTTCATTTATTTATATTTGACAAAAGCTAATACATTATGTAAGCTCTGTAAAAGTTACAGAATAAATTTGAATTTAAAAATAAAACCATTTTATGTGCTTGAATTTTTTACAGTAACTGAACAATTCAGAAGTATGGATGCTCCTAAAGCAGGAGGTTCAGAAAGAAGAAAGTACTGATATGCTAGGCTGAAGTGTTGATATGCACTAGGTGCTAGACAGGAAACCACTTATTCTCCATCAGCACCTGGATTATTTTACAGATCTTGGGCCTTGAAAGCTATGGAAACTTTAACAGCTATCTTGCAATGTCTTGAGGAAAGTGAATGAAGAGATAAATAAGGTCAAAAGCAATGCTCTTTATAAGCCCATCTGCTAAAAGTTTGCTATCTAGATGAATAGAAACCAGCATCTATGAAAAAAGGCTGTATTTCAATGCTTTCTAAGCTCTGCTAGGAGTGTGTCAAAGACAGCAAGGAGTTCTTGTTTAAACAAACATGAACGAAAAGGAGAAGGGGGAAGAAAATTGTAAATAAAGAAATCCACATGTAAAAACAGACCACCCACTAGAAACTTACATGGTTAACTGACTCTGAATGTGGTGATTAAATGCATCACCTGATTTTGATTACACCTGGTCAAGCAGTACTGAACAAGTAATAGTTGCCCCCATTCCTAACAATAAAGGGCTTCATTCTCATATTTTTCATTTGTGTTCACATATTATTCAGTTACCAGCAGGTCTGTAGTGCAGGTCATAACGTGAATATTTTGTGCATTATTTCATCTGTCATACGTATAAAATGTGCTACTATATATGAGCAGGGAGAGGTTATGGCAAAATTCATGGAAAGAATGGGCAAGTCTTCTGTTTTAGATGCTGGAAGGATTTAGCAGAAGTTCCTACAGAAAGCTTCTAAGATACCTGCTACTTTATAAACCTTAATTCTGATGTTTGTCAATCTGAGAAACCTGAACATGAAAACCACACTGGCCACATTTCAGTATGCTGAAACCTCATTGGCAGTATCAGACATTTGTTTTTGAAAGCACAGTACATCTGACATGTGCCTGCAACTGTGAACCACTGACTGATCTGGCAGCAAAATTATAGGTCACATCATATATCAGTCAAACAGAAAAGGAAAAAAGTTTAATATATATATGCACAGATGCTCTCTTTGCAGATGTCCTACTGACACTGGGACTAGTGTATTTCTAGAGAGTGCAGTGGGGAAATATTTGAGGCACACTCCCCAGAGCAGCATTGAGTCCATATCTGTGAAGGCACCCCAAAACACATGAGTTGAGAAACTAGGGACAAAAGAAGCTCTCTCTATGTGGATCTGACAATTCTTCTTCTACCAATGATCAATATATTGCACTCAAGTAGTTGCTAAAAGACCATTTGGCAGCTACTGTGCAGTATATGAAAGAAAAGAGGAAAACAAGTTTCCAAGGAATCCCAATAGAGATATTGAAAGCCCTTTCTGCTACTTGGGCTAGGTACTGGAGCCTTAGATTTGGGCCATGGAGTAGAAGAGATAATAAATAAGTTAATTCAAAGAGTGTTTAAAAAGGAAAAGGTTACTTTAATATATGTTAATCATTGTGTACATGAATACGTGTGAATCCTGAACAAAGTTTACAACAGTTGATCTTTGACACAAGTTACAAAATCATTTCTCTGTCAAGATCACACATAGGAGATGTAAGTGGCTTTCACAATTAATTGTATTTCCCCATCATCACCACCACAAATGAATGACTGCTAAAGACTCAAGAGTTGCTTCCCTAATTTTAAATATCATTTGGAGACACACAATGCAAAACAGAGATGCCTGTGTTTTTCTGAATTATTCACTATCAAAATGCCTAGAGAAGAAAAATAGTAAACAAATGATTAATGTTCAGTGGACTTGATGCAGCTGTGTAATCAGTGACTGATTTAGTTTCACAGCTCAATGCAGACATGCCTGAGCCTCTGAAAACTGCAATAATTGCCACAGGTATTAAGAAAAATTGCAGCCCTCACTTCCTCTGGAGAGGTCAGGGGTCAAGTAGAATGAAAAACGATTAGAGAGCCAGGCTACAACAGAAGAAAAATGACTATTGAAAAAGTACAGTTTCTCTGCTCTGTACCAAGGTCAGACAGTGCTATAAATTGCCTATGTGTTAAAGCAGTGTCAGAGGAGAACCTCCCAGAGCTCTCTTCAAAGAGCCCTTTAGCTTTTTAAAGGTGCTTCCTTCAGTATCTCTTAATATTTCATCTCTCTGAAAATATTTGATGACACAAATAAATGCAAAAGAGAGTATGTGCATATGTGTTTGTGTGTGTGTGTGAGAGAGAGAGAGACTTCCATTCATAACTTTCACACTTTCAAAGTAGTTGGACACATGAAATTATCAATATACTTTGTACCAATATCTGTTAAAAAGACATTGGGAATAAGGGATATGCCTGTTGCTGGGGTAATAGTTAAAGTGATAGCGATGCTCCTTGTTGCTGTCATTGCACAAGGAATTATACTCCCAGGCTACGTCTACACTGGCATAATTTTACGGAAATGCTTTTAATGCACTTTTTGCGGAAAAGCGTCCATGGCCAATCTAGACGCGCTTTTCTGCAAAAAAGCCCTGATTGCCATTTTCGCGATCGGGGCTTTTTTGCGGAAAACAAATCTCTGTTGTCTACACTGGCCCTTTTGTGCAAAAGTTTTTCGGAAAAAGACTTTTGCCCGAACGGGAGCAGCATATTATTTCCACAAAAGCACTGACAATCTTACATGAGATAGTCAGTGCTTTTGCGGAAATTCAAGCGGCCAGTGTAGACAGCTGGCAAGTTTTTCCGGAAAAGCAATTGCTTTTCCGGAAACAATGGCCAGTCTAGACACAGTCCCAGTCAGTAATCTTATTTTGTAGGCTACTATAGAACCTACTGCTTTGAGAGAGAGACAGAAAAAGAGAGAGAGAGAGAGAGAGAGAGAGAGAGATTTCTGCCTTTCTATTTTTGTGCTAGGAGACCATTTGGCTGGGTAAGGGTGCTCTTTCATTCTCCCGGTGAAAAGAATGGGTGTTGTCACTTCCTTCTATATGTGTGGCAGACTGGGGAACAGAAGTCAATGCAGTGGAATGAACAAGTATCAGGTACTGACCATTATACTACCAATGAGCTACTATCCGGGCCCTACCATGATATGAGCAGAATCATAAAAAACAACAAAACAGGATATCAACTTACTTGGAGAGAAAATGCACGTAAAGCGGGAATAGGAATTAAGGCAGCCATAAAGAAAGCAGTAACATTGCTGATAGATGTAAGGGCAACGCTTGCTCCTGTTCGTTTCAAACATTCACCTGTTCTATCCTGAAAAACATACAACATATCTTAAGAGTTCAATGAATTCAAGAGTACACGGCATTGGGGGTTTAAGGATTAGATACTGCAAATGGACTTGTGTGGTAGCAGGGAGAGAGCAACCTTGTAGATGTCACATGATGCCAATGACAATCTATTACAAGTCCATACTGAAATAAAAAACTACTGACTTAACACAACCTGAAAATAGAGCAGGCTCCACAAAGTGCTAACAATTCATTAGGGGGAAAAGAAGGCTTAATATGGCTTCAAAATTCAAAGATAAAGTGATGAGGAGATCAGATATCAAATATTTCTTTTACTAACTAGGTTATGTTTTGTATCAGTTCAGTCACTTTTCGTTTTAAATATTTTTCAGATAAAATAAAAATGCATTAAACCAATGATTTTCAAACTATGAGTTGCAGCCCAGTACAGGGTTGTGGAATGTCAGGCAGTAGGTCTTGTTGCTGAAGGGGGATCAAGTAACCAGCGGGGGTGCTAAGGCAGGCTACCTGCCTTTCCTGGTACCGCAGACTGTGCTGTGCCCCAGAAGCAGCTGGCAGCAGGCCTGGCTTCTAGGTTGGGGGGGCGGGGTGAGAGAGCACACAGGGCTCTGCACACTGCCCCTGCCCCGAGCACTAGCTCCACACTACCAGGTTGGTTGGGAACCTGCTGGTTACTTTTGGGATGCAATGTGGTCTGGTGCCAGGAGAGGCAGGAAGTTTGCCTTAGCACCCGCTGTACCATTGACTGGAAGCTGCTCAAAGTAAGCCCTTCCTGCCTCAGCCCTGACACACACACACACACACACACACACACACACACACACACACACACACACACCTCACAAAGCCGGTACCTTCTCCTATCCCCCAAAGCTCATCCTCAGCCCCATCCAGAGCCCACACTCTAGTCAAATTTATGTTGGGTTGTGTGTGTCAACAATTTTCGTCAACTGGGTCATGACAAAAAAAGTTTGAAAATCATTGCTTTAAACTCAGGCTAAACTATGTATCTACATGTCTTAGGAAGCATATAGCAACAAACGCAGGACCACATAAAATTCTTAATTTGTTAAAAAACAACAAAAAAGGATTGTTCGCCATCCTACCAGGTTGTTTTCCATTGGTTTTAAAGCACATGATGACTACAAGTAAAGGAGCTTGTGGTGCTTGTGTGCCAAATGACAAAAGATCACATGGAAGACAGTTTGTATAAAATAACAAACAAGCAAATGCATGTTTGGTTTTTTTTGCACAGATTTGTAATTCACATACAAAACTCCAAACTGAATATAAACCCCTATTTAGAGGAAGAATACTGAAAAAATAAGAGGATTTGAGATTTCACAACACTCATGTGCTAACAATTATATGGTATTTTCAATTATCACAGCTTTATAAATAAAATGGAATTACGGAACATGCATAAGTCAAAACAAAAACCCATTCAACTAATTTATTTCTATCGAACAATTAAAATGAGTGTTTGGTTTTCAAATTTATTCCCGTTTGCTCCTTGATGTCTTAAAACTTTAAATGCCAAAATATTTTAGCATTTTAAGGTCACAATCCTATATTCCTTTCAGACCCCAAAACATACATTTACCTTAACTGGAGTTATGAGTGTACAGAAGAGAAAGGGTTGCTTCCTCAATTATCTAATGCATCGTATATAAATATTAAACTTCTAAGTTAAAATAATCAAAACAGTTTTCTCCCCACTCCATACCTATAAAAAGACCATTAATCTCAATCGCATTCTGTATTTCTGAAGCTTTTCCTTTATTTGCCCCAACTCCTATTTTATCATTACCTCAAATGGAATTCTCTTATTCTGCCCCATTTCACTAAATGCATGTGCCAAAAGGAAAACATCATCTACTCCAACTCCAAGAGCAAGAAAAGGCAAAACCTGTGAAAAAAAAAAAAAAATCAAGGAATCTGTTATATTACACATATGGCCTATCATGTAGCTAAATAGTAAAAGGCTAATTAAATAATATTCCAAGCACACTCTAAACAGGAATCCAGGGGCGGGAACAAAACAGCTAAAGGATAAAGTAAGGCTCCTTTTGCATGCAAAACTCCCACTGAAGTCAATGAGAGATTTGGGTGGACAAAGAATCCTGGATTAGATCCCAAGTGTGTTTTGTTAGAACTTGGTCAGCCAGATACTTTCAGACACAAGAGCAAAATGTCTGATCCCTGCAGAAATCAGTGCACAGGGGTCTGCCTGTGTAAAGCAAGTTGCAGGATTGGGGCCCTCTCTCTTTAACACCCACCAGGAGCACTATTCTTGCAATTTCTCACAGTGAAATGTGAGCTGCTGGAGGAAACAAGTATAGAACTAAGCTCAGCATTTTTATTTCATTTTTTCAAAGTGACTCTGATGGGTTTATTTACTAACAGAGCACTTGTAATCTAACAGCAGACTAAACAGCTCTTTAATACCTGAGTTGTGGCAGCATTAAAGGAAATTCCAATCAATGAGCACAGTCCCAATCCTGCAGCCACTGAGAGTGCAACCAACAAGACTCCTGCCAGCCCCACGGCACCCTGGGACTTGGCGCAGTCCCACCGCAGCATGGTTAAACAGGCATAGGCAAGCTGAAAGCAGAACAATGGGAAAAAAAACAAAAGCAAAACATTAGAATGTGCCATATTCTAATGTTTCCCTCCCCCTGACCAAAAGCTTGCATACAAAATACATTTTTAAAAGTGTACACACTTTAGAGGTGGTATATAAACGAACAGGTGATACTCATAAGTCAAAGACACTCAAATTGCAAACTTTCAATTTCATCCTAAGCATTATGAAAATGGCATGACTCCATAAGCTGGAGTCACTCATGCACATGTATGTTAAAAGCAGATAGAACACTAGAGATTGTTAAATAAAATTTACATTTATTTTACCATTAATAAGTAGCCGCTTGCAACTCTTATAACACTGACATCAGAAAATGATTTTAGAATGTCATCCAGAGTAGTGGTAGTAAAGGAAAGCACTTTCTGAGTAGAGTTTTGTGCAACACTTTGATGAACAACCTATGAACAGAAATGTAACAATAAACATTAATATATGAAGGGGATACATTATGAGCTTTCTGCACTTGAAGCCAATTATTATATTAATTGTTAGCATTAAAACATACACCTGTCAGGCAAGATTTTGTTGTCCCTCCTTGAAATCACAAATGTATTTGGTGCTTATTCACTGCATGCTATTTATGATCAAGTTAGAATGTATGTCTTGCTGGGAAGACCATTGCAATCACAGTTCATTCAGAACAATTTTAAGTATTGACATTTAAGGCTTTTCTGCTCTCCTCCTTTTCTCTCTAACTCTGTAATTGACTTGTTATATCAGTTTTGCCTCTAATCCAAAACAACAAATTCGTAAGGGCACTCCTCTCTTTCTTCATTGGCTCGCTACTTTAGGGAGGTCACAAGCAGCTCAGCAGAGGTCAATGCCTGGGAAACAAAGGCCAGATAATGTCACATGACCTCACCAATGGGACTGCAGCTGTGAGGAGATTCTATAGCTAGCTAATGTTTTCCAGACACCTTTCCCCAGTAATCACACTGACCAAGTGCTTTTAAATTCAGGCACGCACTTGCATCTTTAGTTCATTTCGAATCGTGGCAAATCAGAAAAATGTTCTCAATAAAAAGGAACAAAAAATAAAGAGTACCTTTTCTTAGTGCACTCATATGGGATCAGCCAAATAGTTATATTAAAAAGAAAGAAAGAAAAAGAGTATTTTAAAATATTCTGTTGTAGTAAATACATTATTAGTTTAAAGCCAGAACAGACCTATACAGTAAGCATCTTCCTTAATGGAGTATTATAAGATTTCACAGCATGATTTCCAGGTGAATTAGTATTTTACCTCAACATACATCCTCTGCCAGGCTTCCAGAATTGCGGCTGCCTTGTCTTCATTCCAGTTGATGTGTGAAACATAATCATACCCCTTGAAGTGTTCATACATTTGCTTAGGGGTCATTAACTGAAACATGGTCTGTAAAGCCTGAGCACTGTAACGGGAGGGGGAGAAGGAGGAAAAAGGTATAAAACTAACATTTTCAGGAATTGATTTTGAATGAGAGCCTTAAAACAACTTGCAAAAATGTTTTGCTTCTATAATGCATATCAAAATAGCACCAGGACAATTATTCTATTTAGTTATTCGTGCTGCTGTATTGATATATACAGTATATAAGGCCACTAAAGACAGTGAAAGCTTTGCCATGAACTTCAGTAGAATCAGTTTCAGGACTAAAAGGATATATATAACCTTACAAATCTGTTATGGACAAAGGACAAAAATTAAATTAATATCAATTTACTACAGGTTGACCCTCTCTAGTCCAGCACGCTTGGGACCTGACCAGTGCCGAACCAGAGATTTTGCTGAACCACGGGAGGTAAATATTGTCTAGCACAAGGCTGGGCAAGATACGGCCTGGGGGCCAGATTTGGCCCATCTAGCACTTTGATCTGGTCTGCAGACTGCATATATGGCTGCTTTCTATTTACATCCTGCTTCCCGTGCCACTGAATTTCCAGGAGGTGGCTGAAGCAGCAGGATCCTATTTAAATGGCTCCCGGTTGCGATGCTACCCCAGCAGGAGCCAGATCCGTGAGCCTTTTAAATAGCTACAGCAATCCCAGTTGGCTGCAGAGCACCCTTTTGCCATGAGGCTTTTGCTGTGTTTTTAATTCAAAGCCTTTGGTCCTCACAAGTCTGGGAGAAGGCCAGTCCCCAGCCCCGCCCCTTCTACCTCAGGCTCCTCCCCTTCCAAGGGTGGAGCCCGCCTGTGACCATGTACCAAAATTCATTAAGTGGCCCTCCTGCAAAAATTATTGCCCACCATAGTCTAGCAGCATTACCAACACTTCCCACTGCTTACTGGGATCTTGGAAGACATTTAGGGGTAAGTTAAAGCTAAATAACAGCACAGAACACTGAGAGCCAGAACTGGTGGCAGTGAACAACCTTTATGGGACTGTGGGACACTTGGCCACAACCTTGATAAGTGGACATCCAGCTAACTAAAATCATACTGGACCAGTGATGTTGTCAGATCAAGTGTACTGGACTCGCGAAGTTCAACCTATATCTAATTTTTAATATTGCACTAGGGAGGGCAGAGGACTAGTTGTTTTCACCAGATACTGCACAATGTAGCAAGTTGTCGACATTTCTTCATCTAGTGGCTCTGGGATTTTTGTTTTCCTTAGGGAGAAATGCCAGGCAGAACTCTTGACAAGCAACAAGAATTACTCAAAGGCTGATTACTTTCACCAAATTTTTGGTCTTCATTTAACATTATATAATTGTAACTAGCACACATAGCCATCCAAGAAAAGACCTTACATGTTTCACTTTAGATACATTTTTGGCTATTTCTTTTAGCAGTTTATCTTTCCAGAATGTATTAAAAATTCATTAAATATAAAATAAAACCTCCTTAACACTCAGTGTAAAAACTGCAAAATGTTCATCAAAATTTCTATTTAAATATCTGCATGTAATTTTAACTTCTTGCTGATGCTTATTTAATGTCTCAGAATAAACACATCTATTTCATTTTATTTTAATGTATAACCCGTATCTTAAACTTCTGTTACGCAACATATGGAAACTGACCACACGACCCACTTTTTCCCAGACTGTTCTGTTTCTTCATATGATTTGCTGGTGTGCCAAGAATTCTTTTGAGATACCTGCCAGATTCCACAATTTCTATTCAAGATACGCTGCCATACAAAGTAGAATTTGCTCTCAGGTGAGTGCTCTAACCATTATCCTATGGGATATTCTGATGTGGGGCTCCCTCAGCCTCTCCTCTTAAAGTGCAGTACAGTAGTTAGAATGCTCGCTGGAGAAGTGGAAACCCCTATTCAAATCCCTTTTCATCAAGAAGAGGAAGGGCTTGAACCTTTGGTCTCCCACATTCTGGCTGAATACCTTAATCAATGGGTTAATGGCAGGGGTGGACCCGGGGACCCTGCTCCAGCAAAGTATGGGCCTGCTGTGCTGCTAGTAGTGGTAGTGAAGGCTCCTAGGCCCTTTTAAATCAACAGGTATGTGCCTGCACTCCCTCCTACCCCCAAACTCCTTTCCCTGCTCCAGCCCAGAAACTGCTCCCAGCATCCAAACTCCAACCCAGAGCCTCCACCCCTAACCCTTTGTGAAGCCAAACACCCTCTCAGAGCCTTAGGCAGATGGGGTAAGGAAAGAGTTGGACCCATTCTAGACTGGGTACTACCTACGTTTCTACAAATTTGCCACCCCAGGTTAATGACTGTAAGGGAGATGTCTCCTCCTCCTCCTCTCCCTATCCTTTGGATGTTTTGTGTAGATCTAGCAGTCTCTGAGCATGGCTACTGGATTGGATACTGCATGTAAGTTGGTGGAGAAGTGGCTGAAATCTAGGTTCATGAATTTCAAGCACAGATAAGCAGCTGCCTGAAGCCTAAACTTAGGCACCTAAAAGTTAGGGATTGCAACACTAAGCATCACACTAAGTCCCTTTGTGGATATGGTCTTAAGTAACCAGAAAAAGCCCTCCACTCTGAGGAATATGTACAGGTCTGTTGGGTCAGAAGCAGCCAGCAGTGACCACAGTGGGCTTCTCTCTTTTGCACAACAGTGCCACAACTCTAAAAATATCATAATAAAAGTGCCTCTGTTTTTTGTTTTGAAAACATATGCAAGTTGCACATACTGTTAAATATTTTTAAAAATGTGAATAAATATCAAGCTGAACATGTGCCAAAATCATCCCGATTCAAGACAGCACTGAAATGCCTATTTAAACAAATCCTTAAACACATACTTAAATGCTGCCCTTAAAGACATTTTTCTGAAACTGGAACTAAAATACACATTCACTGATTTTAGCAGGCAAATTGTTTTGTACTATGTTTTAAAAAACCCACAAAAGTGTAACTCTCAAGAATGTGTTTTAAAATTGTGTGTGTTTACCTGATAAGTTTTCCAGTACCATTCTTGACTGTTCCACCTACAATCAATTCTTCCTGCCAGTGCATGTACTTTTTTGACAGTCCATAACATCCACCACTCAAAACAAGGGCCACATCAAGAGGCTAAAATAAAATTATTGATAAGTCATCCAGCCGTGTGACTCAGTAGACAAATCATATTTGACATCAACATCTAGTACAATGGAATAAAGTAAATTAAGAGGTCAAATGCTAGAAGCATACGTACTAAACAGAACAGCTTTCATGATTAACATTCCAGCCAAGAGCTGGATCTAACCAAATAGTTTTTCATGAGACTTCAAAGGTTAAACCATACCAATTTTATATGTTAGGTTTCTTTATTTTTACACTGTGTAAAATACAGATTAAGTATATATTTATATGACAGAAACTTCCCACTTGTAATCCTAATACTTAACGAATGCTCTGAAACACAATGTTGACAGTTCTCTGAATAGCCATGTTTGACTTCTCTGTTAATATTCTCAACACAATGCAGTAAGTACTCATGGAGACAGTTGAAAATGATTTGGGTTGGCCAATTGGCTCCCACTAACTTTGGTGAGCTGGAAAAGATCTTCAAGTACATTCAATTCCAGATGAGACTGTCAACAAGTGAACCTCATTTTTTTATTACAATTTTATTTCTTTTCACAAGCTTTTGCCTGTTAATGTGTTTGTATGATGACGAAGTGGGTTGTGAAAGGATAAAATCGAAATGACACTAAAGTACTGGCTTGAGTCAAGCTTTGCACAGGTATTCTATCGGATAGAAGACACAAGCCCCTTCCCCACATATGCTTCTACAGAGGAACAATGGCTAATCATAATTCTTATATGCCGAAAGTACAGTAGAATTCATTCTCTTACTCGTATTCTGATTTTACACTTATGTAACCCTACTGACTTGAGTTTGGTTTCTCAATTCTGGCATCACCAGATTTGTCATAGCGGATTGGCAGGAGCAGGTGAAGTTGAGGCCCTGGACCTGCTAACCCGCTGCAAAGGTCAGCAAAACTGGCCCAGCATGGTACACCATATAAGTGTGTAACAGCAGCTGTGCTCCTCCAGCACTCCAGGAGTCACGGTGCCTGCCTGAGGGCACAATGACTACTGGTGTTCCAGATGTGATAGTGTATCTCTGAAGTACAATCCTCTGTCATGGCTGCAGAGTCATAATCTGACTGAGTATATGGGTCACAGTATTTCCTCAGAGACTGAAGAAAGTTAGCAGCTACTGGTTGAATAATAAAGACTGCTGGGAAAAATGAGACTTGTGTTGCTTTTAAAAATATCATTTCTTTCCCTGCATTCTGCACATATAACCACTTTCCTGAAATAGTCCACAGATGATAAGCAAGCTTACTTTGGTCGAATTTTTGTTGGGGGCTGTGACTGGACAATCAGGATCAGTAGGATTCAGGCAAGGTCGATCCATATAACCATGACCAACCTCTGCTTTATTCAGCATCTCCTCCCAACTCTCTACTTGATAGTTTATTTTTTTTAACTCTTCCAAGAATGCTAAGGGGTCAAAGTTTATCCACTGCAAAGGAGGCTTCCCTCTGTAAAAGAAATTAGAGGAAGAAAGATGGAAAATACATTGAACAAAAATCTTTCTTTTTTTAAAAAAAATCTGTATTTGTACAAAGGCTAGAATGCTATTTTAGTATTTTGAGCTGTAAACTACTTTAGGAAACTATTTTATCAAACAAAATGTATATTTTATTTAATTTATTTATATATTTTCGTCATGTAGTCCTGATGCAACCTTATGTAAAAAGCCTTAGCTTTTTCTAAAAAGGGCATATTTGCATGTTAATTAAATATTTTCACATAGCCACCTTCTCCCTGCCCCCAAAAGGCAGACAACTGCTGCTTCAAAGCATTAATACTAAAAGGGGAGGGTGGAAGACAGAGAGGAGAAAGAATTTCACAGAGTGTCAGATTACCGCTCTTTTAGTCTAATAAATATTTTTTAAATTTAACCAAATATCTGATCTTTATTATCTCTACTAGTGCTGTGCTCCTTCCAATTCTCTGACAGCTTTGCAATCAGCAAGCAAACTCCCTGCTGCCCCAGCCCTCACCACTATCCCTGCCACTTGTCCCACCCCCCACTTTTGAATTTGTGATGTTGATAGACCAGAAAGGCTTTTGGCTGCCTTATTTTGTGGTTCAAACCACACTGTATCTGCTTAACCAGGCTTAAGTCATTATTCCAAATCTCCCAACCAGAAAACACAAAACCCCTTATTTCCCCATCTAAGACTGTAAACTAAAGGTTAGGAGATGGCCATTGCAAATTGCTTTACAGACACATGCAAACCAGGGCAGAAACAATAACTCAAATGCTAGCTCTTGCATAATTAACCAAAAATGTCGGCACAGATTAACAATTAACTCTTTGAAGGATTGAGTGCATATAATATCACACTAGCACGCTGTGGAAAAACTTCATAAAAGATACTATTTTTGGTTTCTTTAATGATCTACTAAACAAAGGATTAGCTTTTTACTCTTTAGGGAAACTTGAGACTTTACTCAAGACAACATTCATTTATCCACAGCTAAACAGAATTCTCAGGGAATTCTTTTGTGATTTTCAAGGACAACAAACGTTTATTTCCATAAAAGAAAAAAAAAACTTTAAAAGCCCATAAAAATGAAGCATCTGAATTTTCTTTTGCATGTCAATGTCATGGTAAAAATAAATTAAGATTAATTTGATGCCTTATAATTCAACTTCTGAGGAAAAATAAAATAAACTTTATGGAGCTCTTTTTGGTCAAGTAAAAAATAAAATACATTAGTGATGAGTTAGAAAATGTGTAGTTTTCTTTTCCGTTCAAGCAGCATCTAAAGAAACAATGGGAATGGAATGCGAAAATTTAAACAGTTTTTCAATTAAAAAAAAATCATGGACTAGAAAATTAAACAAAACAATTCACTTACAATAGATAGGCAGTCCCTGCCTGTAACTTTGCTCCCTCCCAGAAGCAGTCCAAAGGCGTAATGATTAAACAAGGATAAAGATGTTCTATAATCTGTCAAAGTTAGAAGGGGAAAAAACACATGCATTTAGGCCAGAACACAAGTGGAAGTTATTAGGAATTGTGGAGAAGTAAAATGTGTATAAACCAACTCATGCTATATCTACCTGGTCCATATACCCTGCTTCTGTGATAAGTTCTCCTGATTTAAAACATAAATGTTCCAATTTCCATTGTCTATAAAAAATATAAAGAACAAACATTTTTTCCACAATGAAAAAATTGTATAAACACACACACTTTTAAAATTGCAGTTTACACATGTAGATGCCTCACTTCTAGGTAGCTACAGCACTGAGAAAGGGAGGTCTCATCTGGAGTTGTATTCCATACCTCGCAGTACCTAGGCCTTTTTCAGACATTTACCCTGGGAGAGTTTGTGTTAGGTATGGCAAACAGTATGTACAAAACTCATTAACAACAATGGGTTTACTCTTGGAGCAATGTGTTATTTAACATGAATGAAGGCTGCAGGATCTTGCTCTAAGTGGGACTGCTTATAGCATAAGGCACTAATTAATAGGACTAAAGTGGGGTCAAGCAGGAGGGACAAAATCAGGTTCAGGAGGCAGGAATAATGTCAGCCCTAACTCATCAGTACTGGAGAGTGGGAGGAAGAGTCAGAAGTCCTACTTTGCAGTATAGCTGTATTACAATTGCCATCATCTCAGCTCCCAACACTTGGGGAAGTGAAGGAGCTATCTTTTAGATGGCTCCCCTAGAAACAAATGGGCAGAAAGGGGCAGGGTTTAAGTAGGTCCCTGGCTGTGCCCATGCTAGACACCTGCCGTAATGCACAACAGTCTATCAGATTACTTCTCCAACCAAAGAGAGGCAGAAATTGAGCCTCAGCAGGATACCTAACTATATATCTAGTTCAGTATTGACAGCTGATACAGGCAGTCCCCGGGTTACGTACAAGATAGGGACTGTAGGTTTGTTCTTAAGTTGAATTTGTATGTAAGTCGGAACTGGTACATATTGTAGGGGAAACTCTAGACAAACATTTCTCCAGAGCTCAGTTTTATTCTCCCACACCTCACTTCCCTCAGTCCTTTATTCTCAAGCTGAGGTGTCTGCTGAGAAAAGCCGCTCTGCGTCTCCCTGGTCTGCTGGGAGGGGGGGGGGGGGGGGGTGCTAGCTTTGCGTCTCCCTGGTCTGCTGGGGTGAAGCAGCCAGTGCGGGGTTGCCTCACCCCGTTTGTAAGTAGGGATCCGATATAAGTCGGATCCATGTAACCCGGGGACTGCCTGTACTTATAGTTAAAAATCTCCCTTATTACTAGACACATTTAATCCTATTACCACACTTCATTTATTTTTAGGTAAACCACTTAATGAAGCAGATCTCAAATACATTAAGAACCTGTACACGCATCCAGAAACCCAACTTTGTAACTTTGTGTTGACACTAAATCAGCAATTGGGAATCCATTTCCCATCTATCAGTATAGCCCCTGTTCCCAAAATTTTGGAATGTTATCTGCACTAGTGTCCACGCTCATTACCTGTTTCCTTCAGATGCCAATGAAACAGGGAAGCTCCAGTGTGGAGGGCCTCTTACTGCTCTGAATTCCACCAATGAGGTGCTAGTACCACATGCAGGTTCTGTGGTATAAAGCCATCATTACTTTACCAAGCAATAGGCCTCATACTGCAGCACTACTCATGTGAGTAAGGGTTTCAGGATGAGATCCAATGCCTCTTATCTTTGCTTCATTTACTGAGACCCAATCACTCAGTTACCATAGAACTCTTGCAATCAAATACAAATAAAAATGCAGTGCTAATGGAAGATGTTCTGAATTGCTAGCCTTTCAAAAATGGGCATAAAGCAAAGCATAAGTGTGTAACAATCTACATGAGTTGCCACAGAAGATTAGAAATACCTTTGGTTCACCACCTTACCTGTTGTACATATAAATGTGTACCCTGCTGGCTTGAAGTGCAGAGTCAAGGTGCTGTCTGAGTGCTTCTGTTGTTAATACATTAGCACCATCTTCTTGTGGTGTCTGAATCATGAGCTGGGGATTAAACATGGCCTCTTCTCCGATCTTCTGGCGTGTGTAATTTAACTCCCGACTCACTCGTCCACCAACTGACAGACAAATATTTACAGCTTTGTATTAGCCAATACTTTACTCTAGATTCAGATTATGAGAACTCACAGGTCACTGATGAAATTTGCTATTAAGTATGGAATACACAACAGTCAGTTTTGGGCTGAAATAGTTTTAAAGCTAATATTAAATTAATTTTGCCAACAATGTAATAATAAAAATATTCTCCATAGGTAGTACTTTCTGCGTTTAGGAAAAATGTAAAAATATTGCTAAGGTAGGTTCACATAATGCGATGAATGTTGAGGGCCTTAGAAATAATCACCTAAATAAGAGCAATCCACTCTAGTGGTCTAATAGCTACACCATGTGCTGCCATGCAGTGGATCAGACTTCAAGGACAAACTTTGGTCCTAAGTCCATTGAGGCTGTATAGCCCCGTACTCCATATCAAGAGATGGCAGACAAGAGAAAGAGAGGAGGGAATGTAAAACTGATGGGCTGTAAAGGGAACCATATTCAACCTTTCTTGACATACAGAACTAAACAAGAGTGGGAAATGGGTGAAATCAGACCCTGAGTATTATCTTCCTACTAGCAGCACCAGACCATTCAGACAAAGAAACCAATTCATATTCATTTCATGTTAGACACAACCTTATTCCTCACATAATCCAACTGACATCAGTGGGACCCCTTGTGGAGAAAAGGGTTACCCAGTCTAAATTACAGTACCAGAAACTGGCCTTCTGTAAATAAAGAAACCTCAGCTTCTTTCTGTCATGAAGTTTGCTTAGTTTTGAATTCCAGGAAGCAAGCAGTCTTTGGAGAAGTAAATAACTGTTTGCACAAAGATCTTGGTTCCTTTTCTCCAGCTATTTTCTCCAGTGTATTACCTCCTCCACATTGTTATAATTCATACCAGATCACAACCATCATTAGCAACAGACACTTTACTTTTCACACCCCAGTTGCTAGAACAAAGCAAAAAATATTTCACAGGGATTCTTCATTCATCCCAAATGAAGACAAATAACATAAAACACTCTATGTGGAATTCTACCCAAGAATTATATTTACTATTTCTCCTTTCTGAGTTTTGTATACTAAGTGAAGCACAATTAAATGCAAACACAAATCAAGCTGTGCAATCCAAATCAAATTATTGATCTAGACTGAAAAGCTATTTATCACACAAATCCATTTTTGAAAGGCAGATAACTGCACTTAGAGCAGTTGTTAATAAAATATCACTGCTTTCTGGATTAAGTTAATAATATCCCTCACTTCCCTCTCCACAGGACAATGCTCTGTGTTACTTCAACAAAGTTTGACTGGGCTTGCATAGGTGCCAATGACACACTTTTTATGTGTGAAAATCAACAGTTCTTAGAACAAAAGTCAGTCTCCTGCACTCCTTTCTAGAATTCTTTAGATGAAACCCATTCAGGACTGAAATTGCCTCTTCTTTATGTTGCTACAGCATTCAGCTCAATGATACCCAATCTAATTAAGGCCTTTGGGTGCTACGATAGCATAACTATTTAGAAGTTTCAGAGGAGTAGCCGAGTTAGTCTGTAACAGGAAAAACTTTAAAAAACAATGAAGTCTTCTGGCACCTTAAAGACTAACAATACTATTCTACCATTCAATTCTTGGATCAGTACATTTCCGTTTGGAATCACTGGAATTTAACTCCATTTTAGCCAACAGCTCAAATCTAATGCAAGACATTCCCCATCTCTGCTGAAAGTGACCAACTGTTTACTATCAACAGAAATGATTGCTTCTTAATCAAGGTGCTGTCAAACTATATTAACCTCACTGGTGAAGGCAAATTTAGCTAATGAGAATGATATCGTATCTGTCAGTTGACGAGAAAAGGTATTTTTTTGCTTACATTCAACATCAGAAATACAAAATAGTCCAAGAAAATGGACATATGCCCCGGTATGCTGAAAATAGTACGTGCAGCAGCATTCTTGTTAAACAGACATTGCACCATTTCTTAATTTATTCCTAGCTCCATTTAGGATTTCATTTATCTCAATAGGATTAAAACATGGTATATCAGAGTACATTTTAAGTGATGTAACAATACAAACCTATTTATAAATTAGATTAAAAAGGAATAATCTGTTTGACTGCTAAAGATAGATATGTATAGATAACATATGTATAGTTTGGAACAAATCATTACATTAATGATTTTTCAACATGTCCAATGAGGAGAGGAATAAGAGGCAAAAATAAGGAACATTTTCTATCAACTATGTGTCTATATTCATTTTAAGGATTTAAAGACTTCATGATTAGTGTACAACTATGTCAACCCCATGTAGTCCACTCTTGACTTTCATCGATCCACAGCTAGTACTGAAAGCACTCACGGAAGGCAGACACCATTAAAAATGCCACTAACTTCATCTTGAAGCTTTCAGCCTTATTATGCACCAAAGCTATGCTAATACCTCTCAGAACATGCACACTGTTGTGTGTCATTCTTTATATATATTAAACAAATAAATATATACTGCAAGCATCAGAAAATTCCTTCTGAATAAGAAGCATTATGGAAAACTCTGTTCGTCATCAAAATTATAGTCTTTGTCTGTGTGTGTCTTTTTTCCTTTTATATAAAGTGTTTTTATGTGGGAAACAAGAATACTTTTTAGTCAGATCTCTACTAATTTAAAGTTGTAAGGGCCTAAATATGTCAATGGCCTATCATAACAATACATCTCATTTTACTTACATGGAACAAATCAAAGAAAATTTTGGTGTGATGATCTGATGATAAAATCCTTGACAGTCACTCTCATGGTTTTATATATTAAAGCCACCTGATAGCATTCTAGTCCCAAATTATATGATTCCTTATGATTTAGTGTCTATACAGCTGAGTTGGTAGCATTATTACCTCTAAGTTGGAAGACAGATTTAAGTGTATGACAATACTTTTAGAGATACCATCAGATTCTAGGTGGCTGCGTGGAACTAAGATACCATATCCCTTTCTCAAAATCCAGGGTAATAAAATCAGTGCACTTGGTTTTATTATTTCTCTCTTAATAAATCAGTTTGTAATACTCAAGAATGTGTATGAAATCTAGTGCTGAATGTAGGATGACTCTGCATTTGCATTCACTCCCAGGATCTTCCTTGCCATCACACTTCAAAATAAATATTAGTTTTCGTGAGATGTGCTAGACTGGCATTCCTGAAGAAGACTGAAGTCATCTCTTCATGCGCAGGACAGCTACAGAACAGGAAGTACTGTGCAAGTGTCTCTCATAGTGTCTTGCCAAAATACTTCAGACTTGACCTTGAAAGATCATCCATATTAGTACAAAGTAATTCACTTTCCATGCTCATTAAGGGCCTGATTATGCTTCTGTTGAAGTTAATGGGAATTCTACTGATTTTTAGTGGGAGTCAGGTCAAGTGTAAATCCTTTTACAGTCTCCTGAGAAAGGCAAAAGTGCTAATTGTGATGTGGACACTAGTCCACTAAAAATGAACTAAGATTATCAACTTTTTTCTGAGACCAATGAACAGCTGTCAGGTGGTAACAAGTTTTAGTCTTTCTTAACCTCAGGCAGATTTGAACCAGTGACCTAGAGGTGAAAGGCTCTGTATCTTATTACCAAGCCCCTGAGCCACACTCCCAGTATCTCAGTCATCACTTTGTAAAGTGCTTTACAATACCTTAACTATGAAGCACCCTACATAAAACTAAATTCTGCTGTCTTATATATCTCTAAATACTGACATATATTTCCCAAAGACAGTACAACACATCAGTACTGAACTCTTTTCATTCTAACTACTGTTCTATATTTGTTTTCACTTTGGCAATTTCTAACTGCCAGACTTTCCCGATTTACTAATAGCCTCAAAATGATTATGTAATTCAATTAATACATACATTTCAGTAAGATTAACTTACATATACCATTGTCTTAGCTATACCTGCCTCATAAGCAGCCTCAAACATTAATGCATTACATTAATACTTCCTGAAAGCTCTCTGGAACCTGTTAACTAGAAATCGGAATTCCCTCTGGAAAAAGTAATTTTATTAACAAGACTCTCTTCTGCTACAAATTTTGACCCTAAATCATAGAATGAGTGATAGCCAAAAGCACTGTGCATTAATTAACTGTCTACCTTTTTGTTCGAGAAGTAAAGATTTCTTTTTCAGAAAGTCATGTAGTGCCCCTTTTCAAATGAGTGGTATTAAAGCACTGGACATATTCTGAGATTTATTTTTAAGGTAAGGATAGTTTTTGATAATTGATAATTACCTTTCATCCATTTGTACTGTAAAATGACTTTAAATGATTTAATGTAAGCCATCTCCCAAAGAAGACCCCTATAAACCATATAATTTTGGACAAAATATAATATTTTTCTTTACGTAGGACTGAATTTTTACACAGAGGCAAATATTTTCAAAAACGACTATTGATTTTGACAGCGTCTACTATTTGGTGCTCAGCTTGATGCACCTAAATGGGGCTTGTTTTATCAGAAAATGCTGAGTGTCTGTTCTTTTAAAATAATGCCCCTTAACAGTGTCTCCATTTGGGCACCCAAAAATGAGGGCACCCTAAATCAACAGTGACTTCTGAAAGCCATACCTGAAAGTTGTGAAATTTTAAGCACATGGCACATTACATTTTTCATTTTCAATACCATATAAATCTTCATTTTAGATCATTATGGACTAACAGTGTTGGTTTGCCATCTATTTTGAAATGTATTCTACCTAATACAGCATATGACATCGAAATTCTAAGTATATGTCCTGCCTTCATGCGCTCTTCTCAACCCCAAAAAAGATATATAGCTCCAGTCTGATAAATCTTTTCATATTCAAAAAGGCATGTAAAGGCAAAGCTTCTTTTCCTAGCTCTTCTTAAGTGTTATAGAGTGCTCTCATTTACTGTTTGGGCAATGCCAAAAGCAAATCCCCAGCAGTGTTTGATACTAATTACGACCTCAATAGTTCAGGCAACTACTTTATAGTAAAAACAGGGATTGGGGGAAAAAAACAAAAACAACAAAAAAAAACCACACACACACACACCCCGAGAACTAAGCCAAAGTAACCTAGCTAAAAAATAGCTGTGTGGCCCCAACCACGAAGTTACACCCTCCATACCCCTAGCAAGTTAAAGGAATAGAACGCTAGTCTATAGTATCAATTTGTCTACTCTCTTTTTAATACATTCTCAGTGTTCAACTCATTACATCTCTTTTGTTTATACCTTCTTTTCCCTTCCTGACTTCACTTTTCATGACTATGAAAAGTTTGTAGTGCAGCCTTTCCATCATCTTTTCTTTCAAACTGTTTTCTACTTCCTCCCTATTTTTCCTCGCTCCTTTCTTCTCTCAAAATCACTCTAAACACATACACATCATACACTTTTTCCCAACTTAATCCATCCGATTTTGCTCATTCTTGCTCACCCCATAGCCATATATTAATGCTCCAAGTTTTACCAAATGTTTATGAGTCAGAGGACTAAATCAATTGAAGGTCATTACAAAAGATGGTAGGGTGCCCCCCAGTTAGGATGTTGGCTTCTTATCCAATCCAGTGGCTGAGAAAAAGGTAAGTGCTGTTATTCCGGACAATGTCAGCAATTCTCTATTCCCCTTTTACCCACTCTGCAACCTTTTCTGGATGGAAGGGAAGAAGAACATTTTTGCCTTCTCTCTGTTTCCCCTTCTCCCAACTCTCTTTAGCCTCTGGCTGCTCTGATAGTAAGTAGGAAGTGTATCCATTATCATACCTCTCCTGTTACAGTAGGGGAATGTACTGCTCTAACCTTTGCTCAGCTGTCTGATTACTGCTCAGGGGGTATTAATCCTCACCTATTCTCTGTTTATGTCCTCCTCATACATAGGGCTGCAGCCGTTAAGGGCTTTTCCAATCAGCAGTAGAGTGAAACTGATCCAGTTTTGTAATAACTATGACAGAAGCCTACTGGTAAGACAGAATGATCTTAATTTACCTGCCCTTACACAAATATATACCTGTCACTTGTCAGGTGGCAGTATCCATTGTCTCCCATGATATTTTCTTTTTTATTACTATTAATTAAATGCAAATAGAACCTATCAACTGGAAAGATCAGCACATGTGATACTTTCAATTACTATTCAAGCAGAAGCCTCTTGAATGGATATCAGGGAGAGAAACTCCCCTGACTAATAAGAGGATTATCCTGTATCTTACAGAACAGCTGTCAATAACTACTGTTTCTGACCCAACAGACACTTCTTGTTCTCAAAACAATTCCTGTGGTAGTGGCTCGTTTGGCATAGGAAGTAGATCCATTATCTGAAGTTTATTATTGGGAGATCACGGTGCAGATACAAAATTTGTATCCATACCCGCATCTGTGTCCACAAGAAATGAGCTGCAGATATTCACACTGACACCCACAGATGCAGATACTTGTGGATATAAAGCAGATATCCACAAATTTGCAGGCATCTAGATACAAAATCTGTATCCTTATCCACATCATATTCACAAAAATGAGCTGTAGATATCTGTAGACACATCCACAGATGTGGTTCCCGGGATATAAGGCAGATTTCCACAGATTTGCAGGACTCTAGTTATTGGTGGTCATCATCTTTTCCAGTCAGGGATTGAGTGACCATTGTATTATTACTGTCAGCACAAGGGCACTGTCAGAAGTATTCTCGATGTCCATGAGATTCAGAAAGTCAATGTCCTCCGTGGTATTGCTTAGATATTTTTGTTCCTTCTCTGGGACTGACATTCAGGGAGCAGACGGTATAAGATGTTATGCTGGCAGAATGCCGGGCATTTTCTGTTTGAAATCCAGTATTCTCTCCCACTTGCAAAGGTGGCAACTGGCATGTTTGATGAATTATTTCTTCTGTTGTGTACTCTTCTCTTGTAACTACTTCAGGGTGCTTCCGGTTTATGAAGAACTTTGGACACTAAAATCTTTGTTCTTCTGCCCACAAACTTCTGAGTTGGTGATCGTAGTGACGCAATATGAGGCATGCTACGATATCCTAATGGTATGGCAAGTAAGTATCATTTCAATCAGTCACTGTTTTATTAAAATTAAGTTGTTTACTATTTGTATAATCTTTTCTGCTTGCCCATTTGACCGTGCAAAATAAGGGCTCAATGTGGTGTATCTGTACTCATATATCAGAAAGCTCTGCTGAAATGAGTTACTCTTGTACTGTGGGTTATTATCAGCTATTAATTGGTATTATTATACCAATGTGATCAAGGTATGATTTATAGAGTCATTAGTGTCATTTGATGTATTGTGCAATAATTCAATTAAAAACCCCCCACAAAATAGCTTTTCCCATTTAATTCAAACAGCTCTCTGTCAACCTCAGATTAATGGCAATCAGCAATATCATGAAGTGTGAGTGATTCTTTTGCTTATACTTATTGCATATTATCACCCATGAATACCCTATCTTCAATGGCAAGTAGGTTTTTGGGAAGGTTGGAGCACCTGCAATCAAGTACTATCTTTGACAATATTCATTAAAAAGGTTTTCAGCAACATCTGAAACAAAAGGTATAGTTTTTGGACCTGAGAGCAGCATATGAAAGTCTGGCACATGGGGCTTAGTCCTATTGTCAAGAGTAATCCCAGCATGGACAGTCAACTTTGTTGACCTTTGCTCTGCAACAGGAGTGTACATGGAAGACAGAGTTAGCACATGGAAAAGACATACCAACAGTCCATCCCAAGACGCTATGCTGGCGCCAGTGTTTTTCAACCTGTGCACAAATGACCTTTTGCTCACTTCAGTTAGTCCTGCAAGTTAACATATCCAAATGACATTTGCTTAGATACACAAGCATGAACTTTTCTAGAATTTGCAGATGCCCTAAATGTTGACTTGATTGAGATAGCAGAATATTGTAATCGGGTATTTACAAGTATTTACCAGCAGTTTTGAGTGTATTCCATCTTTACAAATCCAGAGCAGATCACAAATGGATTATCTTTCCCCATAGACATCACTTGAAACATGAATCCTACCCAATCTACTTCAGAGATAAATTACTGACATGTCTAAACTGTCAGAGGAAAACTGCTGTTAAAGATGAGGACATGCAAAAACCTTCTAAGCAAACTGGCTGGCACTTATGGGGAACAAATGCTCAAGCTAGATGATCATCCTGTTTAGGACCTGTTACGCTGCTGCAGAATACTGTGCTCTGGTCTGGCTCCATCTCATGTCAGGTTGGTCGATCCACACTAGCACTGTAGCTCCTCAGGTTAAACAACATCATTCCTCCACATACATCTGCCAGGAGAATGCTACCACCAGACTCATTGAAAAGATCAGGGCAAATGAGCCTCCCGCGATACACAGACTTCTTTGGCCACTGAGAGCATGCTTGTCATCAAAGGTATCCATTGTGGGCACACTTACACTGTCCAGATTTCTCTGCAACATTGATATGGCATGAAGAAGTTTCTGCAGCCAATGTCAGAAACCATTTCTTATAAGTGAGCTGACCATGGGTGCATTTGGCTTTGATTTCCACTTTACTTATGGATCCTTCGGAATTGATTTAAATGGGCCACACACTTCAGGCCAAAGAGAGGATCCCACATGAGGCTGTGGCCAAAGGCAGACAATGTCACCCACTACTGTCGACTGCTCTCTGACCAGTTTTGACAGCGATTTGAGGACTTTGCTTTTTACTAATGAGGCTGCCCCCCAAGAGAGAAGCTTAGCAAGCTCTTCCTCTGATAAGAAGAATGGCAATATACATGTTTGGCCAGAAGACGACACCCAGCATGCTATTCTTTCGCATCTCGGTATGCATGGGAGCACTGGCTATGTTTCACTTTTCTGACCTCATATGGTGCCACATTGTGACACACAGTTCTTTTCATAGAATCCTATCACTTGTAGAAATTTCATCACAACAATCCCTAAAGTTTCATACTGAGGAATGCATGGAATTTTTTTTTCAGCTATCCATCTAGAATTACTTTAACATATTGATGAAAGTTTTAAAGTAATTTTTGTGCATCTTGTTTGAGGCTCAAACATTATTTCAGAAACAGTTAAACTGAGTCGTATTTAATTTAGCAGCTTTCTGCTTCCACTGTTTAGAGGTGCCCTTGATAGTATATCCACTATATTTATTGAGCCTAAATTTGGTGTATGAATTTTTCAATAACATCTAATTTTACCATTTGGTTATATTCTGAATTTCCTTCATCTCACTATACTAACAGGATTTTACATGGTACATTAATTTTTAGCAACTCACTAGGACCCATATAAATGTGTTCTAGTTAATTTTTAATACATTTCTGATGTTTAAACATGCCATCAAATTATTCAAGGACATCTCTTGTATTCCACTCTGTACTCAAGTTACATATCCGTCTGATCATTGCAAGCTGCTCTTCTCCCTTGGCATGTTTTGTGCTGTTTATTGATAACAAATCTGTTCTCTGCTACATATTTACTCATGTGTTCCACTATTTAGATGCACCCCATCTCTTTCACTGATTGCTTACGCTTTAATTTGGGAAGGACAGATTTCATTATCCCTTTCAATATTAACTATTCTTTGCAAATTCAAGTCCATTTTTCACACTTATCTCATTTTGATCTGGGTATCAATTGTATCACACTAATTTGGTCCCTAAATAGTCCACTTGGTACTATGCCTTTTCACATAACTTAGCTTATCACAGTGGTCAGAAGCAACGTTCCCTCTAATTTTTTACATCCATGTGTGGAGTGAATTTTTTTGCATGCATCAATATGGAGGTGACATGTGACACATCACCTCCATATTGGTGTACATAAAGTTCACTTCACGCATGGACATTTTCTGGTGGGGGTGGGACTGGGAGGTTCAGAGTGTAAGAGAGGGCTCAGGGCTTGGGGGCAGAGGGTTGGTGTGGGGGTGTGTGTAGGGTGAGAGCTTGCCTGAGGGTGTAGGCTCTGGGATGCTAGAGGGGATATGGGGCTGGAGCAGAGGTTTAGGCTGCAGGGGGTGAGAGCTTTGGCTGGAGGGGGTAGACTCTGAGATGGGGCCAGGGATGAGAGGTTTGAGGTATTGGGTGGGCCTCAGGGCTGAGGCAAACAGTTGGAGTTGGGGGGGGGACTCTGACCAGGGATGTGAACTTTGGGGTGAAGCTGAGGCATTTGGTGTACAGGAGAGTATTCCTGGGGTACAGCAGAGAGAGAGGATTACCCAAAGCCCCCTCTCACTGCAGTAGCTTGGGACAGTTGAGTGGCACCTATCCACAGCTGCAGCATCTCTGAAGGGAGCAAAAGGGCTCACCATGGGTCAGGTCCGGTCAGGGATGCATCAGGAGCCAAGGGAAGTGCACCTGTTCTCTGGCTGTGGCAGGTCTGGCTGTGGCTTGTGGAGGGGCACCAGTCCCCAAGCCTCTGCCCCAGCCAGTCTTGGCCTGGCTGGATTGTGGTGCCAGTGCCCTGCCCTGGCTGCAGCAGACCCAAGCCGGCCTGGGTTGGAGGTAGGGTAGTGGGGCCTGTCCCCTGGCTGCAGCAGGGCTGGGCTGGGTCAGAGGCAGGAGAGGGCTATCATGGCAGGTCCTGAGGCGGAGGAGGCATCTTACCTGCTGCAGCCCTTAACAGTTGTATGGCACTTATTAGGCAGCTGCACAGCTTAGAGGGAACTTGGGTCAAAAGACTCACCTGGCATAGAGATTCTTGTAAAGAAAATAAGTCTTTTCCAGGTGACATTCAAGATCGCATTGAAATGTTAGAATAGCTTTGTCTAGCCATTTACAGTCCTCTTCATTTTCCCTGCAGGATGCACTTTAAGGGCATGTCTAGACTACATGGCTCCGTCAACGGAGCCATGTAAATGAGTTTACTAGACATAGGAAAATGAAGCGGCAATTTAAATAATCGCCGCTTCATTTACATCAAAATGGCCACCATGCTATGCCGATCAGCTGTTTGGCAGCACAGTGGGGCAGTCATGAAACATAAAAGCTGATCTCCTTCATGAAACTTGGTCTTTAGCAGAGGTAGCTAAAAGGCCCTTTGCGAGCTGGATCCAGCTCGCCAAGTGAGTTGATCCAGCCCGCAGAAGCCCTGCCACCCTCCCACTCCCCAGGCCAATTTGGGCCTGAGGGTGAAGGGAAGTGCACAAAGTTTCCTGCGCCACATGCTCCTGGCAGGGTAGGAGGAGGCTTCACTTTCTCACCTGCCCCCAGGCCAGTAAGGGCCTGGGAGAGCGTGTGAAGTTTCCTCTGCCCTGCCCCGCCCTGCAAGGAGCACGCAGTGCTTAGAAGTGCCACATGCTCTGGGCATGGCAGGAGGAGACTTTGCACACTTCCCTGCCCCCAAGTCCTGATTGGCCTGGGGGCAGAACAGGGAGCATGCAAAGTCTCCTCCCACCGCCAGGGACATGGGCACCAAGGGGGAACTTCTGGGAGATGGGGGGTAAAGGCGCTCCCCCATCCCCAGACCAATCATAGTTGGTGGGTGGGTAAGCAGGGAAGTATCCTGGCCCCACCCCTTCTGGAGCAGCCCGGAGCCACTTCAAAAAATTTCTGAAGTGGCCCTGGCAAAAATTTATTTATTTATTTAGTGTGCTTTCATCTCATACTATACAGATTTCATCAGCATTTCTCGGGGGGGGGGGGGGGTGTCCTGATACAAAAAGAGGGTTGCCAGGTTATTTTGGAGGGGGGCAGTATTCTCACCCTTCTATGCTGAGTGGCTAGACAACAGTAGCTGCTGACCATTCGCCCAGCTCTGAAGGCAGCACCCAGCCAGCAGCAGCAGAGAAGTAAGGGTGCCACTATCATATCTTATTTTGTGCTGCTGCCTTCAGAGCTGGCTGGCTGGCTTGATAACTACTGACCAAGGGGCCCACTCTGAAGGCAGCAGGATAGTCCCTCAGAGGAGTGTGGGGTATGTGGCAACCCCTTCTGCCCTAGGCCATGCCCCTGCCCCAAAACCACCCCTTCCCCTGCTCCACCCTCTTGTACCATTCCCCAAAGCCACTTCCCCAAGATATAACCTGGAATATTACTGGGAGGTTGGGGGGGGGAGGGGGCTAGCGCATCACTTGAGGGACCAGAGCAAGCTGGAGCCAGGGAACCAGGACTGGGACAGTTAAGTGGAGCTGAGAGATGGCAGTGGAGCAAGCTGCGGCATTACTCTGCTTCTCAAAGAGTTCACACTGCCATAATGTGTGCAGGACGGGGGGGGGAGGGGGATGCCTGCTACCACTTCCAGCCTCCGTCCTCCTCCCCTCCAGATAATCACCCAAGCCACCCTGGGCCCTGCAGGTTAACCTCTATCTGGGAAGCCATCCTGTCCATAGGACAGTTAAGATGCTACTGTGGGGCATGCCAGTCTTATTTGTGTGCTGTGGCTACCTTCAGAGTTGGGCCCATGACCAGCAGTCACTGCTCTCTGGTTGCCAGTTATTAAGACAGCACTGCCAGTGGTAGCAGCACACAAGTAAGGGTGGCATTACTATGACCCTGTACAATAACCTTACAGCCCCCTCCCTGGAGTCTTCTTTTGGGTCAGGACCCTACAATTATAACAACATGAAATTTCAGATTTAAATATCTGAACTCGAGAAATTTATGATTTTTTAAATCCTATGATTCTGAATTTGACCGAAATGGACCATGACTTTGGTAGGGTCCTTCCTATTAATTAAATTAAAGTTGCAA